>NC_051075.1:65340323-66690323 GCF_004664715.2 Peromyscus leucopus
ATGTCTTTGAGACATACAGTTTATCCTGGGTAAAACCAGCAGCCCAAAGTCTGGCACACAGTAAACCATCAAAGCAGATGAATAATACTGGCACCAATTCTGGGGTGCCACAATACTCATTCTGACCTCAGACAATCCTATTAGGCAAATGGCAAACCCAAGACTCCCTGAAAAGTCCTCTATATATCCAGTTTCACGGGTGATTTCCCACCCCGAAGAACAAGCAGATACCCCAGTTACAGGCGATCAAAGTTTGCCAGAAAGACAGACAATGTTAAAATTACCTTTAAAGTGTAAAAAAGTTGGGGCTGGGAAAATGACTCAGCAAAGCACTTGCTATGCAAGCACGGGGACCCAATCTGTGATCCCCAGAACCTGTGCAAAAGGCTGGACATCATTGTAATCCCAGCACCGGGGAGACAGAGACGGGAAGATCCCGGGGCTCTGTGTTCCAGCCTTCATCAGTGAGCCCCAGGTCCCAGGGAAAGACCTACCTTAAAAAAATAAGATAGACTGCTCCAAAAGAATGACACCCAAGGTTAACATCTGACTTCCACATTCATAGGAATGTGAACACATAAACACAGAGAGACAGAGACAGAGAGAGAAATATACACAGAGAGAGACATACACACACACAGAGAGAGAAAAATACACAAAGAGAGAGACATACACAGAAAGAGAGAAATACACAAAGAGAGAGAGAGAGAGAGAGAGAGAGAGAGAGAGAGAGAGGCATAAACACACAGAGGGAGAGAGAAAGAGAGACGTAAACACAGAGATGGAGGAAAGGAGAGGAAGAGGTTGACCACTATCTGGGAAGTGTTTTACTTAGTTATATTTTGGGGAGGGTTTGATAACTTCGTTCTTTATAGAAGAGGAAGATGCATTTTTAAATCCATTAAGACCCCCTGAAGAGATTTCAGACAGCAACAGGAAATGCCAAGGGGGCAGACAGTGGCCGGTTATTAAGGATAAGCTGAGAAAATGGAAGACTATTCCATTAAATTAGTCCCCATCAGCTAAAGCGAAGGCTGAGATGTTTGCCTGCTGAAGAATCACGGCTGAACCATCTATCTTTCTCCCTAACTTACTCATCAGATACAAGCCTCGGGGCATTTTCCTTTCTCCTTGAAAAATGACCTCATTCCCATAGCATAAATCTTCAAAGTCCTCATTAAGGACCCAACTGTGATAGGAGGGTTCTTGGTAGTGTTAGTGCGGCACTAAAGAGATGGGCCGCACCATTGACTTAGACACTAGAGCTCACGTAGAAGATTCCAACAAGGGGCCAGGATATGCACCTCTTGGACCGTCAAGCAAATTGGTCCCTTCCTCTCCACTTGGTTCTTAGCTGGGGAAAGTTTATCTTAAGATGATTTTTATTGTGTCTGGAGACACTGGGGCTGATGTATCTGTGGACAGGAAAAACACTGGCATCTAGTGAGTGGAAAAAGCCAGACCCACCCTATAAGGCACAGGGAAACCCCATGCTAAAGAATTACACGGACCCAAACATCAGTCATGCTAAGATGAAGGTAGCAGCAGCAGCCGAGATGAGGACACACCTGCACCGTGTGAGGAGTGCCCACAAACCCTTAGGAATCTCAACACACACACACACACACACACACACACACACACACACACACACATGCACAAACATGCAAAGATTTTTTAAGAGTCACAGTTTATTAAAAGCCACTTTTCACATTAATTTTAAGTATGATTATTATGAGAAAGAGCAACTCGAAAAGAAGTTAAGTCGTCCCCAAGTGTGGGTGTGAGCTTATCAAGAAGAAAATCACAATTAAGCGTCTTAATATATATATATATAATATATATATATATATATATATAAATATAGTTTTGATGGCTTTCAAGATATATCTTGAAGGGTTATTTAAAAAAATCCTGTCTCTTTCTGTGTCTCTCTCTCTGTCTAGCTCTTTGTCTCTGTCTTTCTCTCTTCTCTCTTCTCTCTCTCTCTCTCTCTCTCTCTCTCTGTGTGTGTGTGTGTGTGTGTGTGTGTGTGAGAGAGAGAGAGAGAGAGAGACAGAGACAGAGACAGAGAGACAAAGAGAGACAGAGACAGAGAGAGACTCTAGCGTGGCTCAGGGGGTACCTTGGATGGGATGATGACCCAATAAGTTAAAAACCAGGAGCCCCTGGAGATGGTGTAATGCATCTCTGCATCTCTGGTGAGACTTCAAGAAAATTGCAGACCTATGGTGGGGAAAGGTCCTTGAACAAGCATTAATTGTTCTGGAATTCTTGGTTCTCTGCTGGTAAGGATCTCCTGCCAGACTCCAGGGTGAGGGCTCCTTTTCCTTCCCTTGGCCTACAATTTCCCCCTATCTTTCTATTCTGCCTCAAAAGCAGTCTTGCACTAGAGGAAGACAGAAAGAACTGTCCACGGGGAAAAAAACTGTATCATGGGCAATCATTAAGAGAAATTGTAGAGTCTGCTTTATGGTTGTCATTTATGTCGGCCACCCCAAATGTACATTTGGGGACTACCATTAATGGTAGATAATATCCCTAAGCTAATTTAGAAGAGATCTGGTTGATACAGTTCTAAAATTATTTGTCTTTCCTTTTTTCATTTTAAAACAATTACCTCCCACCTCCTTCTAGCTCCTTAGGGAAAGAGAGAGGTTATTTATATTTACACCAGAATCTTCTCCCTGATAAAAGACAAAATCACACCGATTCAACATTAATCCTAAGTTTGCACTTTCTATAAATTTATGAAGATTCTGTGCACTAGAGTAGGCGTATTATAGGCACGTGAACACACCCGCACGCATGCACAGGCCCTCTCACACCAAGTTATAAACAAGAGTTCACCAATATCACCTCTTTTCTATGCCACCGAACTGCAGGTTTTTCTTAGACTGAACCCCACCAAACCCACCACTCTGCCCTCCTCCCTGCCTGATTATGTGCAACGCTGGCACACACAACTGGTACCAGAATACTGACACTGCTAGCAGGAATTAGATGACGTAGTTGAACCTACAGAGCTGAAAACAACACTGATTCCAGAACAGTTTTCATCTTCTTGCGACAAGGATCCTTCTACATTAACTCCTTTGCTGCCGAGTGTGACCTCAAGGGACAGAAGCCTCCTGCCAAGTGTGTTCTCCTAAGTGTTCCCTTGACTCGTGCTCCAGAATGTGATAGAACATTCTAGAACTCTGCCTCCCTCCGCCTGTCATTTCCTGAAATCCACAGTGATGGACAAGCCTGTTTGTGGGTCATCACTAGAAGATTGCCATCAAATTCCCTGGGAGTTTCACATCACGCACCCCATCACACTCACTTCCCAGTCCTTTCATGTCCATCCCCAACCCTTGTGACCCCCCTCAAAAAAAGGAAAAACTTAAATACACACACACACACACACACACACACACACACACACACACACATCCAATTTGTGTTATCTATATACTCACTGGAGCACGGTCAAAAATTAATTCTTCCTCTCCCACATGCCTCCTTGCCAGAAGCCATAAACTGTGGAGAGCATCTCCATCACAGGTTTTAAGAGTTCCCTTTGGCGCCTTCCTGTCTAGGTTATTACCTTTTTGGGAGTGGGGGTAGGGTTGTCACAGAGGCCTTCCATGTCCCTCCCTCTCAACTATGTGTCTACAGTCACCAATATCACAGCAAGACAGCCTCCTCGCTCTTCAGTCATCTGGAGTACAGATCATGGGCCTCCATACAGTTTCTGATGACAGCGCAGACCATGAACTTGGCCCCTGGCTACAGTAGGACCATGGATCCAGACATGGCCTTCAGAGGCAGGACGGGTCCAGACATCACCATGGCTTCAGGTGGCAGTAACTATCACCCTTTCTTAAGAGTTTGGAAGGCCAGGAGGGTCCTCATGTTTCATGATAGTAGATTTAGAGCAATGCATCATGGGTAAGCTGTGCCCAGACACCTTTGCCTCAGAAGACAAATAAACATTTCTGTTTTGTCCTTGTGTGGTGGGAAGGCTAAGGAAGAAAAAGAGTGTCCCTTGGTTTTAGAAGAAATAGCAGAAAGCTTGCTGCTCAGTCTGATAGTAGGAGATAAATGCCTCCTCCCAGAGACCAAAGTCCACCTCAAAGAAAGAGAGTGGGATTCAGTCCAAACCGGACTTGGCTCTGCTAAAGCATCTTATCAAGTGGTGGTCAATGTTGCCCAGCAGAGCTGGAGCCCACCGCAAGGGAGGGAGAGACTCCTCATTTCTGAACTCTGCTTTGGAATCTGGCACCAGGTCTATTCAGTCTCAAGTAATTATCCTTCCTTGCTAACTGCCCAGATTTCCCTCTTTGGGATGGCAAATGAACTTTTTTCACTTAACTAGCAAGGTATGCTAAAAGATCTCAGACTCCACATTTGCTTCAGGATGTAGCTGAAAACAGTGTATCCGACAGTAAACATTTTTTGGCTCATCTAGAAGAAGCCTAACAGGATCACTGGTTCAGATCCACACCGTGCCGCTAACTTAACACATGGTTTCAGTCTGGTGACTTCACAAAGGACGGGCTCGGTTTTCTTGGATGTGAAAAGAGTGAGTCACAAACACAATAACGTTTCCAAAAAAATGGATGCACAGGCCATCTGTATCTAAATTCCCAGGACGTTTGTCATTCTGAAATCGTCCAGTAGAGCAACCCAAGAAATACGCCAAGAGCATTTTCCCTATTTACAAATTTTTCTGTCATCTTTGGAGATCGAACGGTGTGCATTAGCCTTTGGGGCTGAGTGACTATCTCAGGACAACGGCCTCTCCTGGATGCCAAAACTCTTACAGTTCAGTGGGAAGCCTCTCCTCCAGTCATAATAAAGCCGATAGCCTGGGTATTGTCTAGGCTTCAAAGCTGGCATGGGTGAGGGTAAGACAGGATTGTTTGTCACTAGAGAAATGATTCAAAGTCCAGCTAATTTTTGACGAGTAGGAAAAAGAGACAATTTCCTGAAAAGTGGCTTATGCGGCTTCCTGTTGACTGACATCAGTACATGCTAACACTTGCTTACCCCACCTTCTCTGCTCACAGAATTTGAATCCCATTCATTAAAGCAATGTGGTTAGTCTCAAGGGATGGCAGATAATTCCTCTACCTCCAGGGTTTTCAAATTCCAGCAAGCACCAGAATCTCCTGGAGAGCTTGGTAAACACAGATGACTGAGCTCCAAACCCTCCAAGAAAATTCATATCTAACACGTTTCTGGGGCCGGGGGAGGGGGTGCTACTGCAAGACTGTTGGGGGACACACCAAGAGTCATTGGTCAGTCAATTCAATTGCCCTTTGCTGGATGCTTGCCTTCCTAACTTCTCGTACAACTGGGAATGGTCAAGTGATCCATTTCTAGTTGATGAGACAAAAAAAGAAAAAGAAATAAATATGCCCATGCATGTGCATGTGTGCACACCTACCTACACATGTGCGCACATAGTATACACACATACAATACACACATGCATCTCTATAGATGTAGTAACAGACTTTACACACAAAAATTAACTTACCATATATCACAGACTTAAATGTAAACTATGCAACTAAAAAAACACCTAGATAACAGAAGAAACCTAGCTGGCCTCAGGCAGGACTAACAATAGCCCTTTGAATAGATACCAAAGGCACACGCATAAAAAAAAAAAAAAAAGGTCAATATGCCAGACTATCTTAATTTTTTTCTGTTTTGCAAAAGATGTAGTTAAGAGAATAAAAGGACAGGTTACACAGAATATTTTCAAAAGTCACATCTAATAAAGGACTGTTATTCAAAATATTCAAAAGTTTTAAAACTCAACAATAAATAAAAAAAAAAAACTTGACTTAGAAATAGGCCAAAGACTTTAATAAAGATCTATTAGCTGTCAAACAAGCATATGAGAATATATCCCATGTCATATGTCATTTGGGAACGGCAAATTAAAATAAAGAACTACCAAACACACTAGTTGGAATGTACACAGACAACTCCAAAAGCTGTCAAGGAAGTGAGGCAACAGGAAGAGAAAACTCTCATTTGTTCTTTATAGAAATGGAAAATGGTAGCAGCTTGGGAAAACAGGCGGGAGTTTTCCTAACACGAAGTGTGTTCTTAAATCCAGTGATCGTGTTTCCTGGCGTTTACCCAAAGGCATTGGAACAGGTAGTTCCAGAAGCTTTATTCATATTGCCTAAAGCAGGATGCAAACAAGTTGTCTTTCAGTTGGTAAATGGATCGATGAACCAGATTATCACTCAGAAAAAAAAAAAAAAAAGAAAATGGATTATCATTCAGCACTGAAGAGAAATGAGTTATTAAGCCATGGAAATTCCTGAAGAAAATACCTATTGAACTGCTAACGACTGTTTACCACTAACTGGAGGAAGTCAGTCTGAGAAGGCTCTGTTTTGTTTAACTCCGGTTCTACTGCATCCAGAAAAGGCAAAACTATAGTGGCAGGAGACAAAGATCAGCGCTTTCCAGGGCCTAGGAGAAGGAATGAGGTGGACAGGCAGAACACAGCTAGTGAGGACCATGAAAGTGTTCTCTGTGACTCTATAGTGGTGGGTCCACGTCACTGAACGCTTGACCAAACACCGAATTACAGCATTATGAGAGAGAACCCAAATATAAATTATAGACCAAGAAGTAATTAAACCCCAAAGCAGGATCATCAAATGAAATAAAAATGCACCACTCTGGTAGAGGGTGTGTGTGTGTGTGTGTGTGTGTGTGTGTGTGTGTGTGTGTGTGTGTGTTATACATATATAGATGCATATATGAATGGGAATACATATATACAGCAAATCTATGTACTGTCCTTTCAATTTTGCTATAAATCTAAAACTGCTATAAAATGTCTTTGAGAGAGACATAAAGAAATAAACAGAAGTAATAACATTTTTTGTCTCTTTTATCTTGCCTTAAATGTGGTTGTGTGAAACCATGTTATCTGTTGAACTGTAACCTTCTTGCAACCATGAGGTAGCAAGCCTCTGGATGAAAAGCAGACATGCCAAGAAAGAAAGAACTTGGATATGCTCGACACTGTGTGGCCAGCAGGTCCCACTTAAAACAAGCTGCCTCCAGGCTTCTTGCCATATGAGGTAAATGAGTGTCCAAATTTTCAGCCACGGTTTATCAGTATTCAGAAGGCATTCCGGTTTTCCTGGCACCAGGATCAATGCTGTAGGACATGCTCTGAGCCTCTATCCTCACTTTCCAACCTGTCCAGGGTCTTAACCCGATGGACTTAGGCGAGCACCTTCTGCTCAGGCGCTGCTTTTGCTGGTTGTGATGAGCTTGCTGTAAAGAGATGAACTCGGTTTAGCTCTCCATAATGTAGTGAAGGTCAGTGGGGCAGATTGTCCTTGTGGAGAAGGTCTCTGCTACTGATGATACCACAACTCTGAGGGTGCTGAAGACAGAATGTCTATGATGCCTCTAGAAGATAAATACTCCAATGCCCAGCCCCTGTGACACAGTGACCTATTGATCCCATAACTATGTGACATAATATGGCTGACCTTTAAGACAGATTATGCTCATGGGCTTGATCTAATCTCTGAGCCATCAACAGCAGAAAGCTTTCCCCCAGCTTGGCCAGAGTGGAAGTCAGGGCTATCCAAAGTGTGAGGAGGATCTAGTACATCCTTGGTTTTGAAGCTGAAGGAGCCTATGTGGCAAAGCATTTGGGTAAAACTAGGAAAATGGCTCTGTGTTAGTTTGAATGTAATTGACCCCCATAATCTCATAGGGAGAGGCACTATTAGGAGGTGTGGCTTTGTTGGAGTGGGTATGGCCTTGTTGGAGGAAGTGTGTCACTGTAGGCGTGGGCTATGAGGTTTCCTATGCTTAGGATACTGCCAAGTGCCTCAGTAGACTTCCTGTGGCCTGCATATCAAGATGTAGCCAACACCATATCTGCCTGCATGCCACCATGCTCCCTGCCACGATGATAATGGACTGAATCTCTGAAACTATAGTCAAGCCACCCCAATTAAATATTTTCTTTATAAGAGTTGCTGTGATCATGGTGTATCTTCGAATCATAAAGACCCTAACAAAGACAGGCGCCTACTTGAAAACCAACCAGCAAGGAAATAGGGCTTTCTATCCTACAACCACGAAGAACCGTGTTTGTAGCTGTTTCCTCCAGATGGAAACATTGCCTTGTGGAGGAAGCAGAGAGGATCACAAGACTCATGAAATTCCCAATATTTGTGAGGACCCTGCTGAGGTTTAGTAATCAGTCAGCAGCTCCTGGGAAGGGGACTCTTCAGTAGTCTAGCTGCCTGCAAGCTGTTCGGGGAGCTCCACTGTGCAGCCTTTGTGGGTTGGTACCCTTGGTAGGACACGGGTTTGGGTAATGCAGCTGCCTGAAGCACTCATGCCATTGCTTTCTAGGATGAATAGAAAGAGCACCCACCCCAGGAAAAGCAATGCAATAATTATTGTTTTCTTTCCCAACTGTGAATGCACTTGGGACGGGTTCTCCCTCAAACCTGGAGCCTCATCTGGCCCAGCACCTTGACTTTGGCCTTGTTGATACCCTGACCATATAAGACATGTCTGCCTCACTTTCCTGAATAACTCCCTGTCTTTGATGGTTCTGCAAGGACCGGAGAGGGCCATCAGCATAAAAGTGGACTGTGTAAATGTCCAGGCTCGGCCCCAGAGTCTACTGAAGGGCCTTCTGGAAACAGTTTCAAAGAGGGGGCTAGCATGCTCCCACTTGTAGTCTAAACTACATTACAAGAGAAAGCACTCCCAATTCGGTAGGCATACAGTAGAATAATTGCAATCTCCCCACTCATGTAGGATACAATGACTAAACCTGCTAAGGGGAATTAAAAGCTGAAATCCAATCCTTTCTTCTGTGACCAAGGAAACTGAAACCAAGGGGAGCTACCAAAAAAAGGGGGAAATGCCAAATCAGTCATTTCTCCATGGGAATGCTCTAAGAACACTCCTGTTTCTACCGAGTGTTCAGCAACTACATCCATTTTTTTCCTACCTCAAAGGGCTGTGCAGACAGCTAAGAAGCTCCTCCGAGGAGTTCAGAACAGCTCTTTGGAGACAAAGCCACTGTGTCTGAGTTAAGAAGACCTAAACATTTGAGAAACTGAGCACCATGGTTTCCATGGTGACCACTGAGGAGACAGGTGCACATTCTAATGAGGCTGGCTGGCCAGCCAGCACCCAGGGAGCAAAGGCTGTGGGACATTCCAGAAAACCTCACACATACACAAAATCTGAGTGAGTGGCTAGCCTGCCAGCAAATTCTTCTCTCAGGAGGAATAGTTCTGAGCTCTATGCTTTTGGTCCTGGGCCAAGTTCTTGCCTACCCATTATTTCATTTAGCCATCACCAAAACTTTCTAAAGTTGATTTGTGCTCTGTTGCCTTTTGCTGATGAAGAGATGGGGGCAGCATCCTAGGACTGCTGGGTTTATGAATGTGACTACGACCCAGCTATGTATCTTGTGTGTGTGTGTGTGTGTGTGTGTGTGTGTGTGTGTGTGTTTCTTTTTTTTTTAATTTTATTTTACATATCAGCCATGAATTCCCTTGTTCTCCCCCCTCCAGGCCCCCCTTCCCCCCATCCCACCCCCATTCCCATCTCCTCCATGGCAAAGACTCCCCTGAGGATTGAGTTCAACTTGGTAGATTCAGTCCAGGCAGGTCCAGTCCCCTCCTCCCAGGCTGAGCCAAGTGTCCCAGCATAAGCCCCAGGTTCTAAACAGCCAGCACATGCACTGAGGACAGGTCCCGGTCCCACTGCCTGGATGCCTCCCAAATAGATCAAGCTAATCAACTGTCTCACTTATCCAGAGGGCCTGATCCAGTTGGAGGCTCCTCAGCTGTTGGAGAAAGCACAGGGACAAATAGTCAAACAAATGGAAACACAGCTATGTATCTTGTTCCTCTCATCTGCTAATAAACCTCTTATACTGCCCCTCTGAGGAGCTCCCCTATGTCAGGTAAAGAGAGGTAGAGCCTAGGGTTTGGGGAACAGTCTAAGAGGTCCTATCTCCAAGGATGCAGCGTGCACTGATTTAGAGCTTACCACTCACCCATTGTTATAGATTCTAAAAAAGTTTTCAATATGTCATTGTGAAAAATTATATCATCAGAGGATGGAGAGCTAGCTTGGTCTGTAAAATGCCTGGCACACAAGCATGAGGACCCAAGTACTATCCCCAGCATCCATGTAGAAAGCTGGCATAGTAACAGATATATATAATCCAAGTACTGTGGGGGAGCAGAGACAGAAGGGTCCCTGGGACTTGTCGGCTGACCCACCCAATTAAATCAGTGAGCTCTGGGTTCAGTGAGAGACACTGACTCAAGAAAATATGGTGAGGATCAATCAAGGTAGACACCTGACATTGACGACTGGCCTCCACATGTGCACACACACACACACACACACACACACAAATATGTAGTTAAGTTACTATAAGAAAGAATTCTCTGATGAAGGACAGAAAGACTTGAGAACATCAAAATTGAGTAAGCACAGAAATGGCTAAGCTACCCAAGTTTTGTAAAGTCAAATGAATCAGGATGAGTTAAAGGGCATTGGCAACCTTAGACCATTCTCATCCATCCTACATGCCCGCTACAGAGGTCAAACATTTTATCATCATTAGAAAATAAACTCCTCAATAGATTTTCTTAAGAGGAAAATACATACTAAGGTAATAACAATGCTCCACACCTTAGCATAAAGTAGAGCATTGGCATCCTGTTGCTGAGGGAATGCTCAGCATTGAATGGCTGAACAAGGAGGAGCCATGAAGCAAGAGACACAAAGCACAGAACAGGAGACAGGGACGATCAGAATCCGGGGTCTCCTGGAGACGCTACAAGAATAAAACAAGTGAAAGGGTTCTAATAATGAAACAGATGGGTTCATAGTTCTCTACATCGCTTTAAAAACAATAAGGAAACCATCTTCCAACTTTTCATTTGTTAAGTAAGAGAGTGTAAGAGTGTGTGTGTGTATGTATGTGTGCACTTGTGCACACCCTCATGTACATGTGAACATAGCTCATAGGCATAGGTCAAAAGATAATTTGTAAGAGCCGGCTCTCTCTTTCCACCATGTAGGTCCTGGAAATTGAACCCGGCTTGTTGTGCCCCCACTGAACGGTCCTGCCTGCTTACCATCTTCCATCTTTAAGGGAAACTAAGCTATGATTGAAATGTGATAAGTGTTAGATAATGTGATCTTAAAAGGCAGGGCCTCTAAAGAGGTTAAGCCACGAGGGCTCCTCCTTCACCAGTGAGGTGGAAGCCCCTCTCCAAGAGTCATCCTGTAATGTCAAGCCCTTCTTTCTTTGCATCCATCCACCATGTGAGGTCTTAGCACCCTTCTCTCTAGAGGTCACAGTGGCAACCACACCTTGAAAGGGGAACACAGCCTCTCACTAGGTACATGAACCTTGATCCTATACATCCAGTCTCCAACCGGTGGGGAATAAGTGTCTGTTGTTTGTATGCCTTCCTGCCTCAGACCTTTCATTATGGCAGCATAAACAGACTAAGACATAGAGTGTGCCTCACCTCTTTTTGGTAAATTTGTGTTGGTAATCCATACATAACCTTCTTTGACCTTGTAAATACCACCACAAGGCAGGAAGTTATTCAGGGAAAAGACATTTAGGTAGAGTGGTCTTTCTACCATCGGCCAAAAGAGAAAACACAATCATAGCATTCACCTATTTCATTCAGACAGAGCCCTTGCTGCTGCTTCTACACCCTGTTAGGCCAAAGCCAATCATGCCGGCAATGAGGGTTTAGACTGGTGCGGTACTCACTCGAAAAACCTTTTCCACTCTTGCGATGCTTTTGCCAAAGATGGTTCCAAGTTGGTCTCCAATTCCAGCCAATAAGAAACCAAAGAGAGGGATCCCAAAGATGGCATATAAAATACAAAAGATTTTGCCTCCTTCGGTGCTTGGAGCAATATTCCCATACCCTGGGGAGAAAGAGTAGAGGGAGAAAGGGAAAGCAGTGAGGTGGCAGAGAAAATAGAGCATTAACCAAAGCATCCCCAGAATTCATGTTCTCCAAAGCCCTTCACAACTCCAAACAGTGTCCCCTTGCATCTCTCCCTATAAATAGACTCCATGTTTCTGAGAACTTAATACGTTTAAGAAATGTGTGGTCAGCCTGAATTACATTTCTGATAGAAAAATGATACTTTGCTCTTAAGAAATATCACACATCATGGACACGATTGAACAGCACAGAAAGTTTCACCTTTGCCTCTGAAGACAAAAGCTGCTTGTTACAGTTCTGTCCCATAAGCGTCCTCTTTGCCTGGACTTGCTGTATCCAACATCTGCTCTCACAGAGTAATAGGTACTGAACGTTAAGGAGGAAATATGGTCTACTACCAACTCAGAAGGGTCAAATAACTTGTCCTTCCCTAACCTGGGAAGCCTGCTACTGGGGAAAAATGAGTAAGCAAGGACTCTGCATCTCTTTCCCCCATTAACAATGAAGTCTAGCTGCGTCCAACTCTCTTTACTAGAAATGGCACAACAATCCCTGGCTCTTGTATCTCCACCCACTACCCTTGCACCCGGAGCAAGCAGAGCTAAATAAATGTTTGTAGATAGAAGAGATGTTTGAACACAAAAGATTCCATCTATAGTCAGGTCAATTAAAATGAGTTTCACATAGTATAGTTGTTTGAAAATATGAACGTCTTCATTCTTATGAGTTTTGCAATTATGTAAGTAATTCGGGTATGCTGAGTGTTGGGCTTTGTGGTGGTTTGGAAGAAATTGGCCCCCATAGGTCCATAGGGGCTGGCACTATCAAGAGGTGTGGCCTTGTTGGAGGAAGTGTACCCTGGTTGGAGGAAGTGTGTCACAGGAGGCAGGCTTTGAGGTCTCAGATGCTCAAGCTAGGTTCAGTGTGGCAAGTCTCTTCCTGCTGCCTGAGGATCCAGATGTAGAACTCTTAGCTCCTTCTCCAGCACCATGGCTGCCTGCATGCCATGCTTCCTACTATGATGATCATGGACTAAACCTCTAAAACTGTAAGCCAGGCCAAATTAAGTGTTTTCCTTTATATGAGTTGCTGTGGTCACGGTGTCTCTACATAGCAATAGAAACCCTAACAAAGACAGGCTTATTCCATATAAACGGGGCTGGTGAGAGTATTGCTGGAAGAAGCAGGCTTATAATAGTAGTACAATTTACATAGGATGAAAGCCTCAAGTAATTGAAAGTCATTTCCTTGTCAATTAGCATTACACTCTTACAATAGCCACTTAACATTCTCCCTAGTTCAGACAGTTCAAGTGGGGCCTGTTTCTGAATCCACGCAATGGGTGAGGTATTGGTCCGTGGCAAGAGACACATTAGAGAACATGGCACAGAAAGGAACAATGTTCTCAGCATGGCCAAAAAAGAAAAAAAAACACGTTCTTGGTTGTCCATCATTTATGCTCTCGTGGGCCTGCAGAGCTCGCTGTTAGATTCTGCCTTGGGGATGAGTCACTTGGCTATTTTCCTTAACAATTTTCTGTTCAGAGTCATTCAAACCTCTTACCACAAATTATTTAAACGGCACTTTCCATTTCTTAGATGGGTGTGCAGGCAAGACTTCCTAATCTTATTTTCTTTTGCTCACTATCATGCTGATTTAAATGTGCAACAAAGCTCCTGGGACTTTTTCTCCACGCTTTCGGGAGCCTGGACAAAATGATCCTGCCAAGTATACTCACCTAGAATAATCTGATGGTCACTGACTTACTCTGTTAGAAAGAGAGCAAGCCTGCCTCTGCAGCTTCACATTACAGGAGCTTAAGGCAAGCCTTGGAAACATTCCAGAAGCTTGTAGAGACACCAGCCATTTTAGCTTGACTGTCCCACCACAGCCTCAGTTGAGAGAACACAGGTTTTCTTTTAGTCCTTCTCAGAAAGATATTGCAAGCGTGGGCAAGCTGAAGTATTGAGACTCCTGAGTATGTATTTGTTAATCCACACAAGCTCTGCACGTTCTCCAGTGTGCTCACAGAGCATGCTGGCATCACCCTAGAAACACCAGCAAAAAGCAAGGAGGTTTCACATCCACTTCATAATACCTCACTGTCCTTAGACCCATGGAATCTCTCCAAGTCTTATGGTATTGGAAACATTCAAGAAAAAAAAAATGTGGGGAAAAAAAAGAGTATTTAGTGGTGGCAGTAGCAGAACTGATTCACAGACCAGAATACCACAGTAAAATAAAATTGAAGTTCTCCAGCAAGGGTCTTATTAAGGCAATATTAAAATATACCATGTGTGTACATATGTATAAATGCCTTTAGTTGACACAGTGTGTGTGTGTGTGTGTGTGTGTGTGTGTGTGTGTGTGTGTGTGTGTACGCGCCGCGCTTAACTTGAGCTGGGTTAGCTCAATGACTTAAGTGGGTCCATGGTCATGGTGGCTGGGTAAACATGGTGCCTCTTAGGGACCAAAATACCTGTGAGACTGAGAACTAGAGGAGATAGCCCACCTGCTGCTCAAAAAGAACTAACTTGGCACATCAGAACTACATGCAGGGAGAGCAAAGGCAGCCCAGAAGTCCCTCTACCAACCAGTTGCTTCTCACTCTAAGCAAAGGATGACAGTGAGAACATTGAGAAACAACAAGGTTGTGTCAGCAGAGGACCAGACAGGTCTCAGGTCTGATCACCCCTACGTATAAAACATCTCCAAGTCCTTAAAGAAAAAGCTGGTGTTGAAAGACTTAGTCCTGAGACATAAAGAACTCTCCACATGCTACTTATGTGCCAAAATGCCCAACTGTGACTATGGAACCAGCCTGGTCTATGCTTGCAGGGATATTCTATTGCATACATGAACTGTGTGAGTCAACTCATCCTCACACTTAGAAAGGTCCCATGTAGGGGGCCAAAAAGTCTTTGTGATACAGATAAGCACTGGAGAAGCCAGGAAAGGTAAGCACATAACTTGTTTCTTCAGTGGAATGAGGTGCTTAGCTATTCCTCCTGGAATGCTGGGAATGGATGTTAGTTTACAACCTGACGATCCTTTGTTGTCTGATGAGCCAGGCTCTGACCCTATCTCCCACAATTTAAGCTTTACTTATCCCAAACCTAAATCTTGAACATGACTTCTAGGCCATAAAACTCATCCTTATGAGTGATGTCATTTGAACTTTACAACTAGGTAACTTTTATGTTATCTTAGGGCCAGGCCAATCCTGACACTCACAGGCACTATGTTTACCTCAGTTATTCTCCCTAGACCCTAAATCTTGGGCACTATGTCTGAGTCAACAGCACTTATCTTTGGCTTTTAAAAAAAAGTGTATTTTGTAAAGAATAGCAATGTAAACATGTCTTAAATTTATTGTGTACTTGGGACTGAGTTAATTGTTACCAGGAGGCTTTTTTTTCCCCAAAACTGTTCTGTGCTTAAATATGGCTAAAGTAAATGATCTGGTGTCAGACTCTTGAAATCTTGAACTAGCAATGGCTGCCTCAATCAGACTGAACCAAGTTTCATTCTTCCCTCAGATGTACCATTTCTCTGACAGTTGTAAACCTGAAGGGACCTTCCACAGTTCTGTGCTTGATTAAATGTCCTGTTGCTTCCATGTTGATATTCTTAATTACCTGTTAATAATGAACCATGTGTTTCTATTTTGCACCAAGCCCTGCTGGTCCTAGCCAATGACGTTGGGTGAAGACACTAGGCGCCACTGCTTTCTTCTTGTGACATAATGGGTGAGTTGTTTAACTTTTTCAGGTCTCATTCTCACCATCAGTAAAAATGTGACCATTTCCTGCCTTTCTGGAAATGATGATCTGTGGGAAAGCATCTACACACAGGTGCAAACATCATCCCTCCAGCTTACAAAAGCTAGCTGCTATGGATCTACCAGCAGAGGCAATAATCAAAGGCAAAGGGGACTTCTCATATCAGAATTAGATATGAAGAAATAAACAGGTGTAAGGCACTTGATCAATACCAGTCTTCCTCTGGTCAGGCTACTGGTTTGGAAAGGTTCCTAAAAGTATTTATTTTGCTGCATGACTATTCCCAGATGCCCATAGGAGACTAGTTCCAGGAGTCCCTGCAGATAACAGAGTTCATGGATATTCCATTCTCTTATTTACCAAAATATACCATATTTGTATATAAACCTAAACACTTCCTTCCATATAATCTAAACCCTAATGCATTGTAAATATATGTAAATCTCTGTTAGACTGTATTGTTTAAGGGATGATGAAATGGAAAAGCAGTCCAATGTGCATACATTTTTGTTTGAATGCTTTCAGTCCATAATTGGTTGACTCTATATAAAAGCACAGATACGAAGGGCTAATGGTACAAGCATAATCTTTGTATATATCTGCACACTAAAGGCTCTTTTAAAAGGTGTACTGACATGGAGTCATAGAGCCACTTTTCAGAAAAGGCCATTCCTACACACATAACTTCATGCTGCTCATGACAGTCTTCCTGGAAAATGATTTGGCACGCCCTTAAAAGCTCCATGCCCTTTGACAGAACAACTTCATAGGACCTTTTCCAAGGAAACAACCAACTTCCTGCATAAAGGTTTTCACTGAGATGTGAAGAGGGTCACAAAAGGAGCAACATCTTAATCCCTCCACAACATGTGACTACAGTATGGGTAGTGAGCCCAAGGGGCCATCGAAGATGGGCTTTGCCAAGAACTGCAAAGCTCTAGCATTGCTAGTAAGGGAAATGTGAACAATATTAGCTCACAAACTATATGACCTGGAGCAAGCAGACCAGGATATGAGCTGCACAGTTAATGAGATAAAGCTTCCCAGGATAACTGCTCATTATTAACTGCGGACAACATTTCAAGGACAGCTGAAGAATGACCAGCCCTGAGATTACTTGCAAGCCTCGTCGCAAGCCTTGCAATGAACTTACCATAAGTACTTGGCTTTTTTAAATTTGGCGATTTGTTTTCTCACCTCATTCCTTCTTACATTATATTAAGCTTTTTTTTTTTTTTTAACTTCTCTAGCTACGTGGATTTAAAAAGATCCTCTACTCTGGAATTAAATTTTACGCAGCTAAATAGTACCCAACTTACAATTCATTGTGTCTCAGTTAAGAGGAAGAAATGGAAACGTCACATTTACTAAGCTAAATGGAACAAGGACCCAGCCTGCTGTAGACTTTGAGTGGTGGGTTATATTTTTGTTTGTTTTTGTTTTCATACTGACTTTGTAGTGGTTGCCTGTTGGTAGCCAATCTTTGTGATTTGGAGTAAAGGTACTGGTTCTATGCACAATTGGTCAGACACAGTGGCCAGTCTCTTTCTACAGAGGAAATGGCCTCTTAAATAGCCAAGACAAGGACACATGAACCCAGAGGCTCATCCAACAGGCATCTCTGCCTAAAACTTGAATCAAGAGCATGTGGCCCAAAGATGGCAGCCACAGTGGAGTGCCAGAAGAGTCAGGCACTGATCGTGGGGTCAAAGGATATTTATGGACCCTCTATGAACTCTCTTCTATCTGTGCACATTGGTGAGGAATGTCTAGATTACAGAAAATCTGATGCAAACCAACTTAAGCCTACACAATGGGAAATCCCACTGACCCAAGAAAAACAGGAAATTTAATATTTTTCTTAGTATTTTGTAAGTAGCTCCATTCAGAGCTCACAGGCATGAGTAGCCCTTTCCTTACTTGGGCAATATTAGCTCAGCTCTAAACAGAGTAACCCACCAAGGGAAGACAGCAAGGGGCATTAGAGTGGCTTGGTCTTCCCTCTCCAGGTTTACCATCAGTAAGAAAGTGAGGAAGCCATTTCCTCCAGAGTTCAAGCAAAATCGCAAGAAGTTCTTGTCGGCCATCTTTGAACTGGTAACTCTGGCCACAGACTGAATTTCGTTATATAGATAATGTCATTCTTCCTCAGAGTCTAGGGGTCATGAGTGCAGAATGGGGGTCATGAATGGAAAGGGGAAATTGGATATACTGTTGTTGAGATAGAGATGAATTTTAAATATATATATATATATGAGTGATGGGTGGCTGGAAAACCAAGTAAGTACCATTAGTAAATACCATTAGTATTTTATTGAAAATCATGCCAATACTTCAGAGGCCAGCATAGACATTGCTATTTCAATGCATCAAACAAAACCCTGATTTAGCAATTTCATGCAACAAGGAAATGAATAGGTTTTTCCCAATCTATTATTTGTAATATCCCCTAATATCCTCATGGATCCAATACTGACACTTGAGAGTATTTTCCAAAGCATACCTTTTGAAATGGCCAAGACTCTCCCAACTTTAATTATTTTGCAAATCCTTTAAAACTGCCTGTGCCTTTCTTCATTCTAATAACCAGACTGTCAAATATATTCTAGCACAACATCATTCTTATCTGATGGATGACTTCAATGTCCTTGGGTTGGCTCAGGCTCATAGTGCATGAGGGTCTAGACGACATGCTTTCTCTGTTGGGTATAGTGAGTCTGTGAATTCTGGTGGCCTCACCTGATCCAGAGGTCACAGAGGCTTCTGGGTGCAGACCTACATGTATAATGGACACTTGGAACTCTGACAATAGCTGATGCTAATTAATTTAAGAATTGAAAATGTAAAATAGCTTGTCATCTAATTAGATTAAGAGAGTTAGTGGTGGTTAATTTTAGGTGCTTATTTGACTGGGTTATGAATACCTAGAAAACTGGTAAAGCATTATCACTTGATGTGTCTATAAAAATGTTTCTAGATGTTGCCACAGGGCATTGTCATGTGAGTTGAGGAACTAAGTGTGGAAGATCCATCCTCAATGTCGGCAGGATCATTGGCTGAGAGCTTGTATAGAACAAAAGGGGGAAGGCATGGAAAAGATCTCTCTCTCTCTCTCTCTCTCTCTCTCTCTCTCTCTCTCTCTCTCTCTCTCTCCTGTCTCTCCCTATCTCTCCCACACATAGGCACATACAGCTCAGACACATTTTCCTTCTTCTACCCTTCGACATCAGAAGTCCGACCTCTCTGGCCTGTAGTCACCAGGATCTATACCACTGTCCTTGTGGATTTTTAGCTCTTTGGCCTCAGTCCAAGAGTTTTACCATCAGCATGCCTGGATCTGAAGCCTTTGAACTTGGACTAAACCATCTAAAAGCACTCCATGGCTTCCATTGCAAGTAGCCTGCCAAATGGATCTGTCTTGAGCCCATGGATGCAGAAGCCAATTCCCCTGCCCTGTGTCTATACACATATCCTCTCATTTCTGCTTCCCTGAAGACCTCAACTGATACAAGTCTCAGTAAGGTTGACAATTCTCTTTCCTTCTGAATGTTTATGTCACATATAACTTTATTGATTTCACTAGTGTAGAAGAACATAGACCTTATAATTAGATATTAAAACAAAAACAAAAATGCATGCCTCTAAAACAACCCTTCACCTCTAAAGCATGCACCAATAAGAAGTTGACTGTCCACACTGTAAACCAAAGTTGAGAGCTTTTCAAAAAGAGTAGCTGGGCCTCAGAGAGAATCAGAGAAGAAAGATCCTCCCAGGAAGGTTAAAGCCACCTCACAGTCTCCTCCTGACACTGTCTTCTGAGTTCTAGAACCACAGGTGTGCACCCTCACCTCCAAATTCTCCAAGAGCCACTCCTAACTCCTGAGGGTGATTTCCAGCCAGACAAGTGATGAGGGGGAGCTAATATCATCTAATGATTAATGAACTAATAAAAAGAAGAGATGCACCAACACTTACACAGGTTAACACAGAGCAGGTGTGAAGATGGGCGCTAGAGACCAGACTGTAAATCCTTTGCTCTTGCCTCCTATGTAGAATGGGTGCTGCTTAGAACATGCAAAAGGAAACAGAGATGCTGGACAAGCTTACTGACTCACTCCGTGGACTAGGTAAGGGCTCACGGTTATTATTTAAAGCTGACAACTCACAAAATAGAAGCCACACTAATCATTTTAAGGCAAACATTGAAACGACGGTGTCAGCTAAATTGTGTGGTGGAGAAAGATGGGAAAGGGAAATGTCATCACTCATAATCAGGATCTAGGCATACTGGCTAATGACTAGAGCATAAAGGTTATTATATACTATTTTAAAGTAACCCCTGAGACAAAAAACTCACAGTACCTGAGCATCAGAAAAAAAAAAAATAAACGCATAAAATAAGGTTGGCACTGTCACCGGAAAGCAGTCATGATGCTTTATCTGAGGGTCAGCTGCAAAGAACATGCGCCAAAGTCAGCTTCAGGCAGATACTCAGGTTTTATGTGATTAAACTATCTCGTAGGAAGATAGAAATGAAGGAAGTGAAGCCCTCTGCAAGTGGAATGGGAAGGAAGGAAGAGACAAATGCTTCCACTTGCACAGTGGGAAGTTGAAAAACAATCCCTAAAACTGAAAATTCTAGAAGTAGCAATAACAGTTTGATATTGAAAACCACAGAGATGGGTACTGAAACCATCAGACAGAGATGCAAGCTATTTTCTCTGGAACAATTAAAAAAAACTGGAGAGAGGAAAAGGGTATTTTTTCCCCATACCCAACTGTGTAGAACATCTTTCATACCACAATATATAATTCAACCAAGAAGTACAATCTTTAAAATGGAATCTGAGCACAAACAGAACAATCTGAATTCAATTGGTCAATCTATACATTCTACCAATGCCTTGGCATTAGGCTCCTTCAGTTAGAATGCTTTTCTGAAATCTTCACCATGCTTTGGTTTTTATTGAAAGCACCCACAACAGCCGTGTTCACTTGACCAAGTAAGGAGAAGCTGGCCCCACATCTTAAGAAGACAAATTCTGTCTAACCGTTCCTCAGAAGGGCCTGCAGAGGAGAAACGGCTGGCAAACGCATGGATACCTATGGTCGTGATGACAGTCCCAGCGAAGAAAAAGGCACTTCCGAGGTCCCAGTGACTGCTGCTGTTGGAAGAGTTTCCTACGGGGCTGACTCCTGCATTGTCAGCATCGAGTGCATGCTGCAAAGAGAGGGGAAGGCACAAGAATGGGTTAGAAGGAATTTTTTTAAGCTCCTGATACACTGCTGTACTGCTCATGAACCTGCAAGGATCTAGACACCGCTGGTGAAGCAGAAGAAAGGACACACATACACCCATGAAGATCACAAGATGACTTTTAAGTAGGAGAAAAACTAAGGTTATGAGTATTTATATAAAAGTTTATATAAATTTATATAAAACTTACAGGCATGGGTGGCCTCAGTTATGCAAAATGTATACATACTCGTGTGTACAGATAGCTATCTAACAGAATGTT
The DNA here is from genome assembly GCF_004664715.2 of Peromyscus leucopus. Classification (NCBI taxonomy): domain Eukaryota; kingdom Metazoa; phylum Chordata; class Mammalia; order Rodentia; family Cricetidae; genus Peromyscus; species Peromyscus leucopus. The sequence continues at coordinate 65,361,630 of NC_051075.1, forward strand.
CACCCAAAGTGGTCATTTCGTTTCTGGAAAGGTGGGTCATAGGTTTCTTTTACACCTGCCTTCTTTCTGTATTGTTAAAGTGCTTTCCACTGAGTTTCTTCCAATAGCACAGGAGTCTGAAACTCGGGCACCAGGTCAGGCCAGCTGTGTTCTGCCTGTCATTAATACCTGGATCTTAGGTACTTCATCTCAACCTCTCTAAGCCCAATTAACTTATTTGCAAATTGAGGGTGAGACCTTCACTTGCATAGCTTTAAGGATTTAATGAAGCGCTCCCTTTAGTATTCTTAGCCCTTGCCTGTTTTTGTTAGGATTTACCAAAGACAACCACATGATTCATTGACATGGTTGTTCAAGGTATAAACATCATAAAGTGAGCCGACACAAACAAAAATCACTATGATATCAATAAGTTTACTGGGGCCACCATCATGGATGTGGCCCGTTTTTGACGGAACGGTTAAGCAGTACGCAGCTATAGCATCAGTTCCATAAGTATCACTGCACACGTTCACCCTCACACACAACTACTACTTTTTTTTATCACACTGTTGAAATTGTGTTTGGGGGGAGGGGGTGTGCAGGCACCTATGGAGTTCAGAGAGTGGTTTGAGGGAGTCAGGTCTTCCAGCATGCAGGTTCTGGTGAGGGAACTCGGGCCATCAGGATTGGTAGGAAGCCCTTATTCCCCCAGAAGCCACCTCACCAGTCCTTCCTCCTTTTTTTAATCAGCCTGAGTGACTCCTCAGTGACCACTGGAATCCATACTCTACCTCAATATGGCCACTGCATTCTCCACAATGATGCCCCATCCATGGAAATGTCCCCAGTCCATGGGGTGCCCCCTCACTCCCTTGTGCCTTTGATTACACTCTACCATAAACTATGCCCACCATCCAGGGTCTAACTCAGGCCCCTCTTTTCCCCACAGCCTCAATCTACGCATTATAGTTCCACAGTTGTTCCTTTTCCAGCTTATGCTTGTACACCCACCCCATATCACCCCAAACTTCGTCCCCAGCTTCAGCATGAGCAGGAGGAAGATAAATCCTCTCAGAGGCCCTTCCCGAGCTGGTCCCGCCATCTTGCTTCAGGTGGGGCGCAGAAGGAGCTGCTCTCGTGCATCTTAGGCATCTGCAGTCCACAATCGTGGGCTGTGATGAGCCTTCCACCTGGGAGCTTCAAGGGGGAGGTAACAGAGGCATGAGCTACTTAGAAAGACTGAGACTCCAGATCCTGGGCAAAGTTAGAATCACCTGGTGTAGAGAAAGCAAGGCACAAAAAAATGAGACGCATTTCTATTTGTCCTCAACACTGCCCGTTAAACTTGGCTCAAACAGGCACATAGTGCTTGTCACAAATCAGAGGACAATTGGAAGGTCCTTATTCTCTTCAATATGAATGCTTAATGAGATCACTCAGGCTTTCTAGGACAGGGATAAGTGACCTGTTCTATAAACTGCCACACAGTGAATATTTTATTTAGCCTTGGCAGGTTACATAGAGTTTCTGTGGCTTATTTTTTTTTCTTTCTGTTCTTTTATAAATAACTGCTTAAATATGCAAAAATATCCTTCCTACTTCAGAGGTGGTATGAAAACAAGCTATAGAATAGATTTTTGCATGCAAATGAAGCTGCCTAAGTGACAGGGTGAAGACATTCTCCGTTTAAGTCTGTAGCCTAATCCTCCTTGCACCTAGGAACATGAAGTATTATGAAGGTGAAAGTAAGCTATGGTTTCTATCATTAACGCTAGCACCCCAGAATTTAACATCAACTACATGGGCTGTGCACAGATGCTTTTGTCAATGGTTTGAATCAGAGTTGAGTAACCAGATTACTTATTAACGCAGTGCTGCATTCTGATCTACTGTGCATTGGTGCATGTACATGTGGGTGTGCACGTATGTGAGGGGGCCCGAGGTCACCACTGGGTGTGCTCCTCTATCATTTAGCAGCTTGTTTTTTTGTTTGCTTGTTTGTTTTTTTTAAACAAGATCTCTCACTGAGCATGGAGCTCAACAACTGTCTAGATTGGCTGGCCAGCAAGCTCTGAGATCCACCTGTTTCCCCTTCCTCAACACAGACATTACATATGTATGCGTCCCACCTCCACCTGGTTTTTATGTGGATGCTGTGGTCCTCACACTTGTGTAGCAGGTTCTCTACCAACCAAGCCATCTCCATGGCCTCAACTCTGCTTCTGAGGGAGACAGGTGGGAAGGGCTAAAACCTCACTTCACTGTGCTGTGTGAGAGCTATCCAATCATGCCAGACAGTCTGAACCATGGTTTATATCCATCCTCATTATCTATCCACCTCTAATGGCTCCACTCACAAATTATACCTCCAGGACAGTTCTTGGCCTCAGTCACTCGGGCTTCAAATCACACCACCAATATCTAGTAATTTACATCTTCCAGAAGACTTGAGAGTTTATGTTCAGTCAAGTCTCACAGAGCTGCGAATTTCACACAAACATCATAAAGAAACCCGGCACCACACATAGAATACAGATTTGCAAGAAAGACAAATGGGGGTGATTATTGTTACATCGGAAGATCTGAAGTAAGACGGCTTTTCAAGTTTCACTTTTCTTGAATAATGCAGTTAATGAATATTTGATGTTTTTGCATGTAACCCTCAAAGGAAGTGTTTATCAACTGAAAGGGGAGGAAACTAACACTCCTCAAGCACCCGCATTGAGCCAGGTACAGAAGAATACCACTGAGTTTATTCTTCCCCCGAGCCTTGAGAAGATGGTGTCATTCCTGCTTCAGTGATGCTGCAACAGGCATGGGAACGTTGACTAATCCATCTAAGGTCACAAAGCCAAGAAGGAGGGAAGCCTTGACCCAAACCCCGTCTAGCCCAAAGTGGATAGTTCTGCTCCATTCTCTACACACGATACCCAGAATGCACTCCACTTCTCCTATTCCCATCCTTATGTCCACATGAAGATGAAGCATGGCCATTGTCCTAGAATGTAGGCAGGAGGTACCTCACAGGAGTCAGTAACTTGGGGTACTTGCAAGGGGCACCTCCCTTGATAGCCAGCTATGACTTGTTTCATATTTCTAAAGTAAACTCCCTTCTTTCCCCTAAATCACATATAAAGTGGGCAACATACCCCAATGCCCAGAGAAGCAGTTCTATGGAGATTTTATATGAGTTGCTTTAGGTATAGTGGACCCACTGACGATCTGAACTAAATCACTAGGAGCAAGGCTTGGAAATAGAAAGAAGGTGAAAATATGCTTTCCAATGAGCCTCCAAACTCTTGGTAAGGCTTTAAACGTTTGATTCTATCTAAAATGAAAGTGACGGGCCAGCCAGTGGTGGCACACACTTTTAATCTCAGAACTCAAGAGGCAGAAGCAGGTGGATCTCTATGAGTTCAAGGCCAGCCTTGTCTACAAAGGGAGTTCCAGGACAGTGAGGGCTACATAGAGAAACCCTGTCTTGAAAGATGGATGGATGGGTGGATGGATGGATGGATGGATAGATAGACAGACAGATAGATAGATAAAATTAAAATTATAAACCTGGTTGTAACTGCTATTTAAATTTAAAATTGTAACTGATAAAAAAAAATACTGTATTTCTGAGGTACCATGTAATGCTTTAGTATATGCTATGATGCATTGTGTAAAGTTCAACTACAGTAAACATACTTATACCCCAAATTGTTACCATTTACTTAGAGTGAAACTACTATAGCATTTTAAAATTATATACAATAGAGACATTGTTTTAACCAAATAGCAGTAATTCTAAATGAGTCTATGGTTTTAACATTAATTTGTATTTAAAATTAATTTTATTTTAAATTATTAATTTTATTTAAAATTGTTAATTAATTTCATTAATTTTTAAAGTACTGCCCAATAGTTTTAATGGTTTGAGCTCAAGTAAACATTTTATAGTTAAATGAATTTTCTTTAATGCTCTTACTGTCTTTGCATTCATGCTACAAAAGTCAAGCTAAAGCTGGGTATGGGAGTATGCCCCTTTAATCCCAGAACTTGGGAAACTGAGGCAGGAAGATTAGGAGTTCAAAGCTACACAGAGTGCTAGGCCAACCTAGGCTTCATGGTGCTATCTCAAGACAAAAAATAAAGGGAGGGAGATAAGAAAGCAGCCAGGATTTCGTGACTGTTTGAGCATACAGGCAACAAGATGACACAGTTGAACTGTGTAGAGTTGAGTTTGAGAGGTGTTGTCGGGGGCTGGGGAGACAGCTGGGGGGTAAGGCACTTGCCTAGCTGCTCAAGGCTCTAGCTAGTACCTCAAAGTACCACCTCAACTCCAGTACCTCAAAAAATAAAATAAAATAAAAATAAAGTTGTATGTGGTGAAAATTCAACTGACATTAACATCAGTTTGGGTCACAACCTCTGACTCAGTGAACATCTTCTGTTCACCTACAAATTCAACCACTATCAAGTCCAAGAGGTCTTGGGAGCAGGCAGATGGCAAGTGATGGGTAGATGATAGATGATTGGTGAATGAAGTATTCATAGATGAGAGATAGATATGTCACAGGAAATGGGTAGGTGATAGGCATGTTATTGATAGATGATTCATAAATAGAAAGATAGATGGATGGATGGATGGATGGAGAAAGAGAGAAGAGAGAGAAAGAGAGAGGGGGAAAAGAGAGAGATACTACATATAGGAAGACATTACTTTATATTCTAATTCCACCCCTTGCCAAAGTTCCTCTTTGGCCCCTGAGTTGGAATTCTAACATCAACCCAGCTGCCTAGCAAAGGGCACACTACTGCAAGTGTTTAAATGAATGAACAAGCTAAGGTAATGGACATCAGCACACAATATTTCCAGAGACAGGAAAACATTTCTACGTCTTACTATGTGAGATAACCATTAAACAACAACAACCACCCCACAAATACACATGTGGGCATGTGAAATGATTTTAAAAAAAAAAAGAGGAGGAGGAGAAAGACAAAAACAAGAGAGGGAACTGAGTTGGAGGGCATCATCTAAAAGAATCTGTATCACTCTTTCTATCTCCCCCACCCCTTATATCCCAACACCATGTATTAAGACCACTCTGAAAGAATAAGTGAGAAGCTACAGCCGCCTTGCAGAATGAGCCTGCTGTGAGGTGAACAGGGGAGGGAGAGAGGTGACTCCTCCTTGCACAACCCCCAGCCAGGCTCCTCTGTCAGGATGCTGGGCTGTGTAAATCACACTTCCATACAGCACCAGACGCCACCCTGAGTGTTAGTGCTGCACGGGGATAAATGATGACCCACAGGGGACCAATAACTGTCTGGGGCTTTTCTCCTATGATCTGTGTACATGGTGAGATCATCTGTTTCTTTCTTTCTTATGAGGCACCATGAAGATAAACAACCACAGAGCCATAACCATCCACTTGTCTCAGATTAGCTAGAGACAAGTGCACACGCATGATAGAGATAGCTAGGGTAACCATGAGTTATTGTCTGAACCAGCACATTTCCAGAATGACAACTAGATTCGTTAAAAATTAAACTAGAACCATAGCTGAAGTATAACCCAGGCCACAGTCATAAGTCTTGCTAATAATTTACACCACAGGGCAAAAAGAAAAGACCATATCTGAGGGTACATCCGCAGCTCTGGGTCCCCAAGGTTCTTCATCCCTACAGGGTACCATCAGCAAAGGAACTGATGAATTGGATATTTAGTTGGGGGGGGGGGTGAGGTGGCATGGTGTGTGAGTGTGGGAAGGGGCTTCCTATGTATACTAAAAGTGAGCACGTGTTCAGCTATGAATGGACAGAAAAGGAAAGTCCCAAGCCTGGTGAGAAAGGCATAGGAAACCACATGCATTACAGTGATTCCAAACCCCAACAGTGGGGTGGTAACATGTCCTCACTCCTTTAGTGATAGAGGAAGAGCCTCAGGTGAGAAGCAGAAGATGATATTAATTTGTTTGCCGCAATCTTTCCCCCCTTTCTCCTGCTTCAGAAGTACTTAACACATAAATATTTCATGAACTCAGCAGGGAGTATGCTGGGGCTGGGGGAGCGGAAGTTAACTGCATCAGAATATCAAACAACAGTGAGAGCTGGAGGAAGTCTGGAGCCATACTCAACCAGGCGTGCAGCCAGGGTCAGAGACATCTTTGCCTGGGCACAGTCAGGTAGAGAATGTTATGGATGCTGCAAATATAAATAAAACCACAAACATTTGGACTGTGCAAGCCGCTCAGCTTCTGAACTTGTTTTCTCATCTATAAAATGAGAAAAAAACTATTTCCCTTGAGAGGTTGTTACCAAGGCTTTTTTTAAATGTATGAAACAAAGCCTGGTGGTGGTGGTGGTGGTGGTGGTGGTGGTGGTGGTGCACACCTTTAATCCCAGCACTCCAGAGGCAGAAGCAGAGGCAGGTGGAGCTCTGAGTTCAAGGCCAGCCTGGTCTATAGAGTGAGTTCCAGGAGAGCCAAGGCTATACAGAGGAACCCTGTCTTGAAAAACAAACAAACAAAAAAGTATGAAACAGTTCAGATAGCAGACTCTCATTCGATGATGATGATGATGATGATGATGATGATGATGATGGAAACCCCTTTCAAGTTCCTATGAGTGCACATATTAATTCAGTCCACACAATGACTGTGTATGACAGTCTCCACTACTGTCCCCATGGGACATGTGAGACTGAGAATAGTGAGGTACCTGGACCACAGCTCACATGCGGTGGGTGGCAGATCTAGCCAGTGATGCTATTAGAATCATCAACAGAAAGATCATTGAGACAAACTCTGGAAAGATGGATCTGTCCATCTTGAGATTTTTATTTGATATTTTTTCCTCACCATCTCAGATACTCAGTTCACCATACCGGTCATACCCAGGCTGGTGAACTGAGTATCTGAAATGGTGACATCTCAACTGCTTGTGGAAAAACTAGAAAAACAGAAAGGAAGCTATGGTCATCTTCTGCCCAGGTAGAGGATTGATGTGACATCAGACCTGAGAGGACCTAGGAGGAGTTGACATAATTCAGAGGCCACCCTAACTGCACTACCTCAAAGCCCTCAACAGTTCCCCATTCCCCCAACCCTCCCCCGCACTCACCCCCACACTCCTACAAAGAGGTGTTCTCAGAAAGACAAAGGGAGAAGCACCCTGCCCCCAGGGCTAGGGTGAATATCACCATGGTGTTTATTTCCTGCTGCTTTGAATATTCAGTTATGTGCAAATATTAGCCTTTCCTCAGATCCCAGGAGAGGCAGGAGCAGGCTTTCATCAGAACTTTATATCCTGACCGTAAATCTAAAGCGAAAGCCACCTGCAGAAGGTAGATGAGCAGCAGATCTATTTATAGGATTAGAGAAACCCAGGGTGAGCCAGCACGCATATCCCTAGCCCACCATTCTAAGACAGCCTCGGCTTTCTCATGATCCCAAGTAAATCCTTTGAACAAGAGGGGTTTAAGTTCTAAAACTCAATTCATTAATGCCTAAATATAATGACTAATTTAGCTAAATATTGTCATGGTACACCAACGACATTTGGGGGGAGCTTATTTAACTTCTTTCTAAAGTGTGCCATATGGTATAATAAAATTCCCCCCACACACACACCCGACTGTGCAGAAGAATAAAATAAACTACAATGGATGTACCAAGTCCACTAAGGAAACAAGAATATTTATCAACATTGTCAACATGATCAATAAACCCTCAGACTAACTAAACATGACCTTTCATCTCAGTTTGGGCTCAACCTCTACAAACTTAGTAACATACTTGCCAGTAATGTTGAAAAATCATCCTGGTCCTGAGGAGAATGTCTGATGGATGCTCCATGATGTCTATACTCTTAGACTATTTCTATAGAACATGAGTGTATCCAATATTGCTAATATCCAATTCATCATAAATAAATAAATTAATCAATTAATAAATAATTACTAGTAGGGCTGGCAAGATGGCTCAGCAAATTAAGACACATGCTGCTAAACCTGATTGCCTGAGTCTGATCCCTGGAGTCCACATGGTGGAGAGAGAGAGTTGACTCCTGAAAGTTGTCCTCTGACCTCCATGTAGGCACTGTGACATGCATGCTCCCCTCCACCAACACTCAATAAAAAATGTAATTAGGAGAGTAATAAGAATAAAATCAATAGATGATAAAAATCACTGACTAGTCTACATAAGCAGTGTGAACTTAGAGAGAGTATTGGAGAGAACCTGAACTTAACAGGTGATTAAAAACATGGCTAAAAGAGGACCCTGTGCTTTCGCTGTCCTTGACTCCATTGCTTGACCCCTTATTGTTCTTTAGTGTTCAACTTTAACCCCAGATTCACATGTCATGCCCTAAGCCCAGTAAAGAATGAGTCCATACTCCCAGCATGTCTCTGATAAGCACAGTTTGATTATGGGCAAATAAGTAAGTTGGGACAATCAAAGACACTCTGAAGAAAGTTCTAGAATACCTTAAAATTAATGATAGCAGCCAGCATTTGCAATATGCTAGACTCTTTGGTTCTCATAAAAACCTTGGATAGTAGGTGGAACTCTTCTCAGTGAAAATATTCTCAAATGAGGCCACCAAATACAGAAGTAATTTGTTTCGGGGTTATGGTAACTGCTAAGTGGCAAGGCTAAGACAGCTTATAATCTTTAACGCTAGCCCTCTCCTGTCTTCCGCAGACAACTTTCTGTTGAGCTTCTACACATTTTTCTAAGCCTTGTCTGCTCTTTCACTGTGCATGATGATGGAGAATTCAGAACTGACATGATTGCCCACATTTTAAGGGGTCCTAAGGTTAATCTCAGTGGTCATCCTGAACCCACAAGTTTTTGCCTCTTCTCATTTCTGTTAAGAGAAAAAGAAATGTTCTCAGCATAGACTGAAAACCTACTCTTAATGAGAGCTCTTGTGCTCTGGACTTCAGACAGAACACACTGGCCTAGTTCTTACACCTATGTTCAGACACAAAGTCGTGATCCTGTAGAAGCCAGCTAGCAACCAATCATTACTGTCTACACCACTCACAGGTGCATGACATCATCTTAGGGAGCCTGTAGGTCAAATCTAAGACTCTCTTTGCATGAATGGGAGTTTGAGTGCTTCCTAGTCTTTTAAACTAATCACATTGAACTCATCAAGCAAGCCTGTTCCTCACCCAGAATAGAGCATTGTGTTTAAAAAAAAAAAAAAAAAAAAAAAAAAAAACAGTTTCTGGAGCCACACAGTCTTGTCTGCATCTCAATTCTTCTTCCTACCAAAGCCTGAGCAAATTGTCTGATTCTCTGTCTCTTGGTTGCTTGCCCACTCTAAGGATGCTCATGGAGGGTGGATAAGGTACACTCACAAAACAGTAGAGCAGCAGGGTCCATGCCTATGAGCTAGCCATACAATTCAAACTCTGCTGAAGGCTCCAGGAGGACAAGGCAGGGTTTGTATCACACACTGTCTTCATACTTTTTAGAATTCCTAAAGCCTAACGTGGTACCTGCTTCGGGACAAGCAGTCAAATATTAATTATCCAAATGAATAACATGGATTAAAAATAATAAGATTAAACTGTACAAACCACCATCAAAAATTCATTATTCCCAATGTATGCGACAACACTTTAAGCAAAAGCCAACATAGGCACATTTGTGTAGAAATGCAGACTTGGCTGGCATTTATTTCTGGGTTTTGCTACTATTTTTCTGAGAGTTTTTGGGTTTTGTTTTTGGAACACAGAATCCTTGTTTGGTGTTCTCCGGGGTCACGCCAATGTCCATTAGCTCTCTAATATCTAGCTTAAAAGCTTGAGGCCCTCTTCACAAAACAGTGACGGAACTAACAATGCTGGGGTGGGGGGGGGACAATAACAGTAATGAAGTGGAAGCTTGCTCGGGCAGGCCAGGGGCTGCAGGCCTGATCTTGCACACACTGAACAACTTTCTATGTGACTGATTTGCCGACTAAAGGGCAACCCCTCTGACTGTTAGTCATGAGACAGGAAGAATTATGTCACCCCTCAGAGCCCAGTCCCTGGGCACTAAAATCCCAACTGTCACTGTCAGAGGTCACTCGTCTGGACTGGCTGGCTGAGGAACATCCTAGGTTAGGGAAAAAGCAGAGATGACCTGGTTTGGCACTCTGAAATCACAGCCTGGCATACGGATATCTCAGAAGCCACATGTGGTGGTTTGAATGAAAATGGCCCCCATAGGCTCACAGGAAGTGGCACTAATAGGAGGTGTAGCTTGTTGGAGTGGGTGTGGCCTTGTTGGAGGAAATGTGTCACTGGGGTGGCCTTTGGGGTTTCAAAAGCCCAAGCTAAGCCCAATGGCTCTCTCTTCCTGCTTTCTGCCAATCTAGATGTAGAACTCTCAGCTACCTCTCCAGGACCACATCTGCCTGCATGCTGCCATGCTTCCACCATGATGATAATGGACTAAACCTCTGAACTGTAAGCCAGCCCCAATTAAATGATTTCCTTTATAAGAGTTGCCATGGTCATAGTGTCTCTTCACAGCAATAGAACACATTGACTAAGACACTATACTTTCCTTAAAATGATTCCATTCCTAAACATGTAGAGACATGGTGGGGGGGGGGGGACTACAGCCCAAACAAGACAGGAAGATCTTTGGGAGAAGCACGGTTGACAACCAGACCAGAAATGAAGGACTTGCAGTTCATAGCAACCAAAGAATTTTCTGGAGCTAGGGACTCATCTTGCCTAGTCTGTTCAAGGCCTTAGGTATAACATCCAGTATATATATATATGATTTTAAGAAAAGGATTTTTCTGGCCAAGCCACAACAGCACATGTTTGTAGTCTATACACTTGGGAGATAGAGGCAAGAGGTGCCTTAGTGTCCCCTTTCATCCTGATTTTATTTACAAATATTTTCATGATAATACTCACAAGGCTTGCCTCTCCCTTCAGCTACAAATATAACATATTTGTAGGGCACTTTTGAAAGAGGTGAACAGTAATTAACAATTACTCCGGAAACACAGAACTGGTACAGTAGATCATCTTAGTTATATGTATTCCACAGGCCCGGTGTGTCTGACTAAAGCAGGTATCTAATTAAAGGGGCATGGCTCTGAAGTTTAAGAGAGCAAGAGTCAAGTCCTGCTTGAACCTGTTCTCACCCTGCCACTCCAGAGGTGTAAGAATCCTGTCCTTTGTAAAACAGGACAGTGAGGATGGTCACCTCTAGGAGCACAGAAAGAGCCACATGGAGCCCAGTAATACAGAAACTCCCTAGCACTCAACTGGCACAGCCATATCTGGATGGAATGGCGGAAGTCAGAAAGCCAGCACAGCTGCTTGACAGAGATCCAGCAGCGCTGAGCCGCATAATAGCTGCCATGCCACCTTTGGTTTTCATCTCCACCTGTTACATACTTGGGGCACTTTTAATATTTGTACAATTTGGGGATGTCGGATTGCTGGAAATTCCTTATGAATCATTTATGCCTTTTCCCAGGAATGCTGCTTCTGAGCTTCCCCAGGACAGTCCTGAACATACTATTCCCCATGCTTTTAGGGAGATATCTCTATCTACTTGAAGGTCTTCTGTAGTGGGTAGCTATTCCAGCTTGGATCTGGAAGTTCCAACCCCCATTGAGACTCTGGTAACTGTCACGCCTACGAGGCGGGGCCAAGGGAGGCGTCTGGAGACCCGAGACCTGGATGGGCAAGTGCTCTCTCTGTTCCTGGACCCTAGACGGTGGAGGTTGACTGAGCAGAGCTCCAGTACCGCTGGACTGCGATACACCTTCCCCAGACCCCCGCAACCTATCTATTCCTTCATTTGTAAGTCACCCACTAAATAAATCTTCCTTTTAACTACGTGAAGTGGCCTTTATAATTTCCCCAATAGTCTTCCTTATGCCTTGGAGGTTGTGAGACGTAAAGAAGCCAGAGGTTTCTTCATGAGACTATGAGACATTCTTAAAACATCTGTCCCTGTACTTTCAGAGGAAGAAGATATTCCAAACAAAGTAAACTTAAAAAGGTCAACAAGATTTGGTGGACTAGAAGAGTTAGCCACAGTTCAGATTATAAGCCTCTTCCCACTGTACACTCAGACATGTGCATGGCATACAACTCTGCCCTACATAGAGACATATTGATGAACAAAGTATGGAGTGGAAAGATGATAAAAGTATGAAGTGTCAGGACCTCCCTCTCTTAGGAAAGTTAGCACATGCAGAGCCACTGTGGTAATGTATGGCCAAGGAACAACAGAATGCCATGATTATGCCAGAATTTGAATAATAACTGCAGCAACTTTAGCCTGAAGATTTTTCCTGGGCACTCTGACCACTAAGAGTTAATAATATACTGCTTGGGACATGGCAAAATGCCCAAGTGACTTGAAGATTTTGTTTTGGTCTACTGTACTTGAAGCAACCAAAGCTACCAGCCTAAGAACAGGCTGTCACATTCCTCTAGATTCTTAAAAATGGGGTTATAGGGTTAATGAGTAAGAATGATAACTTTATTAATGATGTCAAAACTTGAGGGAAAATTATTGGAAATGAAAACTCTGTTCTGTCATAGTTTATTAATGATGACTAAAAGATGAGCAAAAGGAAGTAAAACACGTGTCCAAAACCAAAAATGATATGATCTATGTTTTGGAACATCATGGACATATCCCTGCTTACCAAATTCTGTATAAATAAAGAAGCACTCTGGCTGTTAGTCAGTCAGGTTGCAAGATTCTTCCAACCACCATGGCCTGGCTCACTTCCTTCCCCCACCTACTCCTTACATCCTCTGCTGAGACCTGTCCCACTGGGGATGACTCCCATATGCTTCCTCTCTGTCCATCTCTTCTAAAATGAAACTAAGAAGTATCCCATGTCTGATTCCTCCATCATCACTCTTGCATCCACCCATCTTCAGACCCTGCTCTCATCCAGAGCTGGACTCCGGCACTCAGCCATACACTTAATACTCAAGAAAAGTGCCAAATGCTGCTCAAGGCCCAGATTCTGAGTAAAGCACCTGAGACTCCACTTGGAAATGTTAAAAATCTATGAGAGGTCATGAAGGAACTGGAGAGATGGCTCTGTGGGTAAGAATACCTGTTGGTCTTCCAGAGGACCCAAGTTTGGTACCCAGTGTACACTTACAGACTCACAACCTCACATAACTCCAGGTCCAGGTGATCTAAAACACTCTTCTGTTCCCCCAAGTATACACACACAGACACACACAGAGATACACACACTCACACACATATGAATACACACATTCATATACACATACACAAATACACACGTGCATACACACACACACACACACACACACACACACACACACACACGATACTTAAATTTTTTAAAAAAGGAATCATAAAGTAAAATCTAGTAAGAACGTTCCTGTTTGCCAACTGGACCAGTCATGGAGGAAAAAACAGCAGGATGAGAACAGACACTGTCACATAGTCCACCACAGTCTGGACCAGACTTATGTCAGGCAGACAGAAAGACTGCCACAAACAGAAGATGCCAATGTTAAGGTCAAGCCGTTTACCAATTTATCAAGAACGTCAGCTTTCAGGCAGTGAGGTAGCCTGCTGACACTTACTCTGCTGGGATGGGACCAACCTACACCCAAGAAATGCTTTCTAATGAGGGCAAAATAAACCCTTGTTACGTCCAGACACTTAGACTGGGAGGGGGAGAGAATGTCTCTCTAGTGGGCACCATGTGCAACCAGAAACCTTCTCCTGTGAAATACTTTCCCTTCAAAGTGTTTTATCTGTCAGAAGAAACAGATGCCAAGTGACCACATGAGTTCCACTGAGGACATTCAAAGCCATAAAACACCAAGAACTCAAATCCTGGTAAGCAACTACAGCAAATCATCATCCCTACAGCTGAAGCATCCTTCCTTCCCCATGTCAATCACTTCAGGCTCCTCATGATTTTATGCTTAGTGGATTGAATGAGGTGAATCCTTTACAGTTTTTACCAAGACTAGTCAGTGCACAGGCATCTGGTGCAATTGCACTGGGAACAGGGAGATAAGCTATTATGACAAAGGAGAGTTCGGGGATAATGACATTCTCAGAACAAAATGACTGTCATATTATTCCGTGGAAACTGTAAGTTCAAAGGCACACTGGAGGTACCTCACTCCACAGCCAAAGAAATGCATGAGCATGGTTACCTTTGTGCATTTCGTTACATTCTTTGCAAGTCACATTGGAGAAGCAAGGGAGACGGTTGGTCAGTGAAAGAAACAGCAATTCCTGAATGCCAGTAACATTCAGGTTCTCTACCAGGCACTTATCAAATTCAGTGTTCTCTGAATCCAAGTGAGGACCAACTCCTCCCTTTACAATGAGGAGGAGCCTTAGGTTCAGTAGGTAAAAGGGCAAATCCACCCAACTCCAACATGCCTACCCTTTGCCCTCCTTTACATTACACGTGATGTTGCAATATTCTCCCTATTCATCCTCCAATCCATCTTCCTCTTTGGTAAAAGATTTCTTTTTCTAGCATGAAATTTCTATCATGTCCCCACTTCCTACAGTATAAAATCCAATCTCCTCTGAAAGGCATGGGAGGGTCCTTCCAAATCCAATCTAGTTTTTCACTGATTCATCTCTATTCACCTCCTCTCAGCCATCTCAGCTCAAGCTGTGCTGACTACCATAGCTTTCTCTCAGGCCACTGAGATACCCTTCATACCTAAAGGAGCCTCCCTCATTGGTGGAGGGCATGAGACAGGCGATCAACCAGCCTGCCAATAAATCCTGCATCATTCACTCTACTACCCAGGTAACCCTGAGCATCTAAGTTCACCTCCTGGTGTCTTGTTTCCTCATCTGTAGAGGAGCACCAAAGACAATCTTTATGGGATAGATAGTTGCGGGGATGAAAGGAGACAAATATCCATAAAAGATCCCCAGACTTCTGATTCCTTGACCTAAGGCCTAACATTTTTCAAATAGCTCCAATACAGAGAATTCAAATTATTGATTACATGCTTCTTCCTTCAGGTCTTTCTAATTTGTTGTTAGACTAGACTACTCCTTATGCTGTATTTTATAAAATATTTAGTGGTCTCCCTGGCTTCTATCCACTCTATAGTACCTTATCGCTGCCATGAGGGCCAGCCTCCAGCAGTTCAGGCCTTGAAGGGGAGCCTATGGAGTTGGTGGACCTTTGTCTTTTCTATCTGAGGAACTAAAACTTAACTCTCAGGGGCCAGGGAAGGGAGTTAAACTTAACTCTCTGGGGCCAATGAAAAAAGGAACACACACACACACACACACACACACACACACACACACACACACCCCTCTGACAGGGCCACCGGCAGTACCTCTGCTGTATGACAACCAAAATGTCTCGATACTTCCACACCTCCCTTGGGATATACTGCTTTAAGCCTAGGATTACAGCCCAGTACTGGAACACTTGTCTACAATCTGCAAGACGCTGGGTTCAATCTGTCAGTTCCAGTAAAATCTGCCCCCATAAAAGAACTACTGCTTGAAGTTCCAAGCAAGCAAAGCAGCCACATCCATCACTAGCCTCTTCAGAGTGCTTATCATATGACACAATCTAAGCCCTTTTGGGTGAATTATTGCTTTAGCCTTCTAGCACCCAATGGGCAGAAGAGCTTAGATTTTGTTGACAATAAAAATTGGAGTACAGGGAGGCTAGCAATTTACCCAAGCTGTGTCTTGGTCTCATCCTGTCTAACTCAAGCACCCAATTCATAACTTTGTTCCCAGAAGAGTTCTGCAGCAATTCCAAGAATGAATACATAGAAGGATACACAAGCTGATGAAATGATAAATGAGACTATCTCCTCTATAACAGCTATCGTTTGCTGATTCTCGGGGACAGTGAACTATCAGCCTCTCAGGGGTCCCACAGTAGCAAAATGATTCCATTAATCAGAAAATCCATCCCCAACTTCAGCTCTTCCAAGCTATCTGGGCATTTTGTCAGAATTCTGCTGTTGTGAATATTCTATATTTGTTCTCAGTAATGTAAACTATGCCTTCCAGTTTTGCTTTATGACAGTTTTATACAATCTACACATGAAATCTAAATTTCTATCCACTGGTCACTCCTTCCCAATTAAAGGGAGACGCAATAATATTTTTCCAATAGATCACAACTCACAGAAAACCCTTCCAAATGTGAAGGAAAACCACTTTTAAATATCATGCTTCTTAGAAGCTCTATATCTAGAGCGGGGCAGAGACAAAGTATGCAGTTGTTGCACTGGTCCACAAGCATGGATGCTTGCATGCACATCAAGTATCAAGACTTGAAGGACAAATCCAATGACCTTATTCCTTACTGGCAACATAATGTATCATTTAAAACTAGTTAATGCATATTGAAATAAAGACTGTAGCTAGACATGAGAATAAACACTTATGTCATAGCAGACAGACTGGAAAATATCCCAGGTCTAAGACTGATACTCAATGAGTATGGAGAGAAGAAACAGAAAGTTCTTTCTGTTACATACAAGGCACTCCCGTACTTTTCTACTTCCTAAATAATGGAAAGATTGAATACAGGCAAGTATTTGAGAGAGAATCAAGAGTAAGGATAATAATGCCAATATAGAACATAGAGTTAGTTTTGTTACCATGAAAAATACCCGAAAAAGTCAACTTAAGAGAAGAAAGAGTTATTTATTTGGGTCACAGTTTGGGAGGTGCCATCCCCATCCACGGTTGCTTGGCTCCATTATTAGGGGTGTATGCTGAGGCAAAAAAGCATGAAAAGAAGTGTGTAGTGGAGCAAAAGCTGCTCATCTACTGGTTGCTAGGAAACTGGGAGACATTACAGCAAGAGCATGTCAAGACAAGATCTACCTCAAGACAAGCAGGCCCCGACCAACCTACTCCCTCCAACAGTAATCACCTCCTAGTTTTCATCACCTCCCAGTAATGCCATCAAGGTATGAATCCATCAATGGATCCAACCACGGATGAGATTTGATCCTCATGATACAATCACTCTTAAAAGTTCATCAGTGGTCAACTAAGCCCTCAGTTTTTAAGCCTTTGGGGATACATCATGCCCAAACCAGAGGAATCTTTGTTGTAAAGACTGAATGAAATAATATTTGTAAAGTGCCCACTTCCTAACAGACATCTATAGCTCTTTATCAATGGTTATAATATCATCTTAGGTGTTTACACACTTCATAAAACAGAGGAATCACAGAGGTAAACAAACCATTGCACAATCTCACTCACATCAATATAAGCGTTGATCTTAAGGGATGGTGATCTTAGCTTGGTCGGGAAAATGAGTTCCAACCCCAGAATCCATGAAAAAATAAACAAACAAAAAAACAGGCATGGTGGTATACATGTGTAATCTCAGCACTGGGGAACAGAGGTAAGGAAGATCTCTGGGGCTCACCTATTTGACTAGTCCCAGTCTAGAGAGAAACAATGTCTCAAAAATAAGGTATATGGCTCCTGAAGAATGACACCCAAGGTGGAACTCTGGCTTTTAAATGTGTGTGTATTCATGCTCACATACATGCACACTGCACACACACACACACACACACACACACACACACACACACAAATGCATACACACACAAAGTTGATCTCATAGAACTAAGTTGAACTAAGAATAGTAATTGAAGTTGGTAAGAGAGGAAGGTGTCATGAGAAAACTTGACTAAGAGTATTAAGTTACAGTGAGATAGGAAAAGGAGTTCCCATCATTCTAATGCACAACAAGATAGTGCCATTGTAAAGAAAGCTAGAAGTAAGAATTTGGAGGGCTAGTGAGATTGCTTAGGGGATAGGGGAACTTGGAGCCAAGCTCAATGACCTGAACCACATGGGAAGGAGAAAACTGACTACTGTGAGTTGTCTTCTGACCACCACAAAGTGCACCATGGCACATACAACCACCACCACCACCACCACTACACACACACACACACACACACACACACAACACACACACACACACACACATTGAATAAATATGCAAAATAATTTTTAATGTTTCCCTCGTAAAGAATGATAAATATTTGAGAAGATAAATATATTTACCCTGATTTGAACATTCTAAAAAATACTGTTGGGTACCCCATATACAGTTTCATATATCACTTTAAAAATAAATAAATATAAATAAGCAAACAAAATAAAACTGAAATACAGTTGGGCTAATTGCATCATCAGAATGAGGACATGCGTGCTCTCCACACCATCCTTCTATGTTGTCTGAATCCTTTCATAAAGTAGAGGGTCAAAGCCTGGATAAATAAAGCACTACTTAATCAGCTAATGCATGAATAAGCTCAGATATCTTGTGACATCACACATGTCCCAGATGTACTCTGATATTTCTCAAAGTATTTAGCTATGGGGAAATAATCAGACACAAAGTAACATACAGGTCATGTACACATGGATTCAAAGACATGTTCACTATCCTCATGGTTCCTGTCTAAAGAAGGGAATTCACATGTGATTTAGACTCAAAACAGATCATCATTAAGGCTATGACATTCACTGTAGTTAAATATAAGGTTCCTACCACACACCATGTGTAAATTAATTATATTTTTACTTAAAAATAGTTCACAATTGCTTCTCCCATTCTATCTGGCATAGATGGTCTCAGATTCTATATTAATTTGTACATCACAGTGCTAACACAGATCTGGCAGCTTTTTTCACAAAAGGCAGAGAAAAAAAGGTAAAGATATCCAAAGAACTGAATTATTATCATTATAAAAGAGTGCCATGAAACACTGCCCTTGGATTTTGAAGTTTTATTTTTTAATAAAAACTGAAGAGAACCATTATGAGAGCATATTTATTCAGAGAGAAGGGAGGTTGTTCTCCAACTTACTTAAGAGGAAGTCATACTGCCGAGACAAATTAGAAAGACTAGCTACTCTGAGGTGGCTGCCTCTGATATCCCGCTGTCCCTGATCCATGATATAAGGGAAAGGGGAATAGGCCAGCCCAGATTTGTAAATGCTATACAATCCTGAGATGCTGTGTTCACTGGAACTCTAAGCACAGGACCCCAGAGCCAGAGGGAATTGTACAAGCCATCTTTTCCACCCCTTTCCTTCCAAACTTTAGAAACCCAGGAAACAGGGGGAGGCTCTCCCTTGTCTCTGTGATTTTCATCACCTTCCCCGTAATTCTTCCCAGCTCAAGAGGCTGCCTGAAAGGGAGCCCTAACTTCAACTTCTGAGGCATCTCACCTCCTTCGCCTCCAAGGTAGGAATCCTACAGAGAACTCTCAACCATTTCTCTCTCCTCCTCAAGCTTCCAGACTTCTCTAGCCTGTTCCTTCCACTCCCACCACCTCAGATGACCCTTGGCCTGTCACTATCCCCGGCCACTCCAGCAAGCCCACCCTACTTCTGTTGAGGCTGGTTGGCTTCCCAGTTCTCTACCTCCATGTTCTAGTGTAGCTTTCCCCCACTGATATGCAGAGACTGTAAAGGGCTTAGTACTGAGTCTGGCATGTTTTAAAACAAACAGTCTGGTGACGAGTGTTACTCTGATCTTCATTATTTCTCCCCCATAAACCCACTCTACGATCCATAAATACCTTCTTCATGCACACATCTGCAGACTGTTTCTCTCTTTCTCATATTCCTTAACCCTGAACTGGTTAATACAGCCATGCTTATTTACACTCATTCCTTTCTTTGACTTATAGGGCACTCTGTTATCCCAGCTCTTTCCCAGAAAGCTCAGACCAGAGTTAGTCAGCATGTATTAATGGACTTGAATTTGAAAATATCTAGGATTCTTTTGCCTGCTGCCACCTCTGGCCACCAGATCTGAAGACACAAGATACATGACAGTCTATTCCCATGTCATGGTCCCTCTTCTCCCACATTGGCATACCCCTCACTTGCTGGCTTCTTTAAAGTGTCACACATGTGACCTCCCCAGAGAAGATTTCCCTGATCACCAAAAACAAAACTTGGTGACCCACAAAGGCAACATCTACCCCATCATCCATCGCCAAAGGCTACTGTATGTTAAGCACATTCCCAGCTCACCTGGATCAATGTCTCCAGCTCCTGGGGGCTCACACAGATATGATCTCTCAAGAATTCTGCCTTCTCAAAGGCGATGGTGTTCTTCTGACTGCTCTCAAAGGGCTGTTCCAATGCCCGGAAGACAAGGCCACCTGTGACGAGGTAGACCACCACAACCACGAAGATGGCAACCACTGTTTTCCACTTCATAACTGTTTGCAGGCCTCCCTGGGAGGCGCCTTCCATCCTGGCTACCACCGTGGCTCGGGAGGAAATGGAGAGGCGGGGAAGCGGATGGTGCCCGTTAGTGGCACTCTTAGGCTGGCACACTGGTGGAGCTGCTGCAGGTACGGCCACTGAGGAAACAGGTAGAGAAGAGGAGAGAGTTTGTTTATAAATACGAAACACTAAACTCATTAGAAACATAAAACAGATGTCTTCCTTCAGCAGTTTTTCCAAATGTAAGGATGAAAAACTGGTTCACCAAGCCTGCAGTTGGGGGATTTGATCAGTTGTTAAGTACTTGGTTTTTGTTGTTTTTAATGAGTTCTTAAAAGTGAGCATCAGGAGTCTTAATTCTAGAGGGAAGACTATCAGTGAGTTAGAAACATTTATATTTTCCTACAAGGATCCAAACTGGAAAGCTATGTATATTTATTTGTACCTCTTCTTCTCCCTCAGCTCCCATGTTCAAACATGTACAAATCATCATATTTGAAAAACAAGCCTATTATTCAGGCTGAAGAGGGATCCACACCTACTCTGTCCAAGTACAGAAACAGAGAAGAGATGGACATCCAGTGACTTTCAAAGCCCACCTTGGAGACTGGGAGATGGCTCAGGCAAGCATGAGGATTCCCAGCACCCACACAAAAAGCCAGGTACAGCGGCCCACATCTGTGACCCTAGCACTTGGGGGGTGGAGGCAAGCAGACGCTTGGTTTGTTGGTCAACCAGTCTATCCAATTGTTGAGCTTCTAATTCAATGAGACACCCTGTCTCAAAAAAAAAAAAAAAAAGTAAAGAACAGTAGGAAACACCTGACATTGACCTCTGACCTTCACACACACAGGCACACATATCCACATTCAAACAAATCCACATACAAACACATATTCATACATACACTTCCCCTGCCGGAAAAGACGGAAAACACACACACACACACACACACACACACACAAGCACAGAGAGATGGGAGAGAGCATAATTAAAAGGCTGTCTTCTCACAAAGTGAAACAAAGAAGCTGATCCCAAGCTAAGGAAGAAAGGTCAAAGGTCAGGCACAGTGGAGAGGTTTGGGACTTGACAGACAGGTGGCTGTAATTGGGGAAGGAAGGGAGAGTGATGGTTTATGTCAATTAGCCCTCTTGCCCGGGAAAAAAAAAAGAAGAAGAAGAATAAAATGGATCCCAAGTGCATTGCCTAATAGAAAATGCAATGACTTTGGTGTAACCACTCCTGAGCTATTAGCAAAGGAATTTTTTCCTCCGGTTGTCATCCAATAAGAAGCCATTAGAAATGAAATTTCCCCTGGTGCTCAGAACGCAGAACTTGTTAAGGTCCCTGGTTCTCTATAAAGGCAATTTCATTGCCTTAGAACTAAATACATTAAGCTGGCAGTTTTTTCTGCCAGAGCAGGAGGTTGGAGGTAGTGCCATGAACTACAGAGATCTGTCTGGTGCGGCAATGAGCAGCCACGGCACTTAGATATGTTCTTGCTTTGATTATCCTGATTCTCGTTATGGCCTCTGCTTGGGTAACACCCTGGCTGTTGTTAAATAAGGTATTAGTGCATACATATGGCAAATAATCCTGCCCCAGGGGGACTAAGCTGCTCCATCTCTAAAATGGGGCTGTCAAAGTAATTCTGTCATGTCACTCATCCTTGAAAATAGGCCCCACCTTGCCCAGACCTGTCTAGAGGGGTGGTTGCTTAGAAAACTCTATGTCTATAAATATCTGCTGTCCTAGGCCCTAAAAATCAGTTTTTCTCTTTGAGACTAGGCTGACCATCCTTTTGCTAGATATTACTCTGTTCAGCCGTTATTTGATATTAAATTCTTCTTGGACTTAACATGAATAGAAAATTCTCCATAGTCTCCAAACTGTCTTTAAGTTAGAACCATCCAGTTAGGCATTATGTTCTTTGACCCTCCTCTAAAGACATTGAACTCAGGTTCCCACTTGCTCTTGTAGACCCCAATGAGAGTCTTCTTCATCTAGGACAGTTTTCTTCAGCACTGCCTGAATTTCTCATCCATTCTGCCTCTCCATTCATGGCTACAGCCTCATGCAGGCCATTGGGACATGTCTTGTCTAGACCAACCTCGTAGCCTCTGAAGTCACTTCCCTATTTCCACTTCCACCCAACTCGGGCCCCTCAATCTTGAGTTAAACCTTACTTCTTGAAGTGCCTCTTCCCATCTACCCCAAGGTTGGCAGAAAAAAAAAAATAGCCTCCAAAGAAACCCACATCTTAACTCCAACATGAAAACATTACCTTACATAGCAAGATGTGATTAAAGATCCTGAAGTTGGGAGATTATCCTAGATGGTAGGTGTCATCACAAGACCACATGACAGTAATACAGGGGGAGAATAAAGGCAAAAGCAGAGGTTGGAATCATGAAGCTGTGAGCCAAGAGATGGGACCCCACTAGAAAATGCTTCTCCTCTACAGCCTCCAAAAGAAACCAACTAATTATAAATTGCTGTTTGAGGGCACTATGCTTGCGAGCATTCATTAGCCGTCCCAAGAAATAAACATACTTCTGTTAGCTTTGTCTCCCTGGCTCAGCACCCACTGCCCCAGGCTACTAACACCTCCCAGATCCCTCATTAGACTAAAAGATCTACAGAGTCAGGCTCCATATCAACCCCCTCACTTCTCTGTCCCCAGGGACCAGTACAGTGTCTGGCACACAGTAGGCAGCCAACCAATGATGACTGGATAAGGCGATCAAGATGGCCCGAAGGAGCGTTGGCACAGTGAGATCACATACACGACGCAGACAAGCGCTGTCAGACTAAAAATAATGAGGATGCACCAGTACGGAAAAGCAAACTCTCGGACACAGCACCACCACACAGCAGCCCAGAACCTGCAAACTCATACCCACATGGTTCTCATGCCAAAGCTGCCTCCTTAGTGAAATCCATCTGGACTCTTCCGTACAGACTCACAAGCCTGTCTCCACAGCCTCTCTTTCCACAAGCCTGCAAGCTCTTGGAGTCAGAGATCATCACTCTTTCTTCTTCTTTATTTAGACAGCTGTGGGCTCACTATGTAGCCCAGGCTAGACTGACTCTCGAAATTCTCCTATCTCTGTCTCCCAAATGCTGGGATGAGAGGTATGTGCCATGACTCAGCAGAAAGTCCATCTTCAGTTCTCGGTACAGCGCCAAAGAAAGGGTGCTTTTTTTTTTTCTTATTGCTGTCATTGTTAGTAATGATTATTTTAAACTACATGCAATCACAACCTCAGAATTACCACCACAAATAAGCATTAACATGAATTACCTCAACAATAAGCATTTGCTTAACAGTGAACAGACCCCAGAGACTAGGCAAGGTGCCTCCTGCCTCCTTAGACAGCTGATGGGGTTCCCCACTTCCAGAGCTCAGAAAGTTGCTATGTGGCAATATATTGTCCTGTCTCTCCCAGGCTGAATCCTGAGACATCAGGCCATATATTGGGTGTGTTATGCCCTTGGTTTCTGTTCATTTGTAGATAGATATTATCCAGGTTCTAAGTCTTAAATTTCAAACAAGGCTGACTAAGGAAGGCCAATCCTTGGCCACCATAACCACTTCCCACCCAGGGCAACTGAACCATCTGACATGCCCAATCCTAACCACCATACGTTCCACCTCTCCTTAGTGCCTCCCCCTCCATAGTCCTTTTACTGATGTCCCAAAAAGCTCCGAAGCAGCCAAAAGCAGTCATTGCACCATACTCCAAAGAACTGGATCCAAACTCCTTGAGGAGGAGAGTATGTTATGATTAAAACAAATGTGTAAATTAAATATTAAAACATTAAACTTAAGGGTAAATAAATAATCTTGCAGCTGGACATGAGATAGACAAGAAAAAGACAGGACTAAGAGAAAAATAAAAGCTTACAGTTAACTGGTTTTTGTTTGCATTTGGCCCCAAATGTATTAAAATCAATCTACTTCATATATTACAAAATAAAGTTCAAAAAGCCCTATAACATAAACAGTTTAGAGGCCAAATATAATGCACAGATGCAGGTGAATTGTCATGTGCTGTCTAAGCCTGTTGAAAATGTCAGGAACCTGTGGCTACACAGGTCACAGGCCCTACGGGAGAACCTCCACTATTACTCTACTAAGGAGACGTTGTATTAAACTGACTCTTCAAGACTAATTGTTATAGAGCAGTGTGTCTCTCAACCCTCAACAGAGAAGCCTCTTTTTGCAGTAGATGCCGTCAACACAGGGGCCCACAACTTGTCGAAGTGAGAGAATAAAAGAGTGCAGAATGCTCAGCCCTACATGGGACGACTGTATCACACCTCCTCTTCCCACGGCTCAGGGATCACTATGGAAGAAGAGACACACACACAAGAATGTATGGGCAGCACAAACAGACCTCAACAGACTTTAAAAGAAAAAGGGCATAAGAGTTGGGTGGGTAGGGAAGAGGAGTAGGCCTTGGAGGAATTGGGAGAGGAGTGAATATGATCAAAATTCATTATATATTAAGTTTTCATGAAACTAGGGAGAAGTCTCTGGGAGCAAGGAGGTGCTCCCTTTTATCCCCACCACCACCACCACAAAAGCTCCCTGTCCCAGGGAAGGCTGCCCTCTTAACTCTACCAAAGAGGAAAGAAAGCAGCAAGCATCTAAAGGCATTAACATTACTGTGTCTGTGAGGACAGCCATTAGGTGAACTATGAGGTTGCTGTTGTTCATCTTCTAGGATAAACATGCTGGCAGTAGGAACAGGAGGCGAGAAGCTCATCCATGGAGAGACCGCAGAGGATGCTCTACCCAGAGCTCTGTCCTTCAGGACTCTAGCTGATGGCCTTAGCTTCCCCAGTGGTTTCTGCTGATGTCAGGTGCCCTGGTGATGTCTGTTGGCTACTATGTGTTCCTTAACTCAGAAGTCTCAACAAGGGGAGCACACTGTCCTGTACAGACTCTCGCTGGGAAACCCTAGCTGGCTGCCTTACAGGGGCTTCCCCAGTCAATTTCGGCTGAATGTTTATAGCCCTGGCCCCAAGATGATGATGTTACCTTTTGTTTGTTTTCTGAATCAGGCTATGCTAGTCATCTCTCCTAGAGGGGTGAGTACCTGATTTGATGATACTTTGCTATCTAATCTCTGTTTCTCTTTATCTGCTACTTGCTATTGATTCTTCTACATTTACTTGCTGTATACTTATGAACTCAACCAAAGCTATTGTGGGTAGATCTTTTTTTCCAGTCAGTACAGAAGGGATGGTTCTAGAAAATCCCAGCACTCCCAATGCTAGTTGGAACTGGGCTTGAGAAACGTCCTCTAGGCTTTAGGCCAGCTCTTTGTACCAGTTTGCTAAGGACTGTCCCCAGGAACAGAGTCTGAAGCAAATCCAAAAAATGCCTCAGTTTGCAAAGCACTGGAGCCAGCAAACAATTTTATCCCCAAACCATCAACTGGGTGACCTTGAAACTGTCACTTGGGTTCTCGGTTTGCTTATCTGTGAAATGTAAATAATAACTCCACTTCTTTTTAACCTCATAGGGCTCTCAGGAACGGCAAATGAGCTGTCCTGGTTTGCTGAGTGGAGTATATTTGCAGATGTCAGGAGTCCTGGCGGGGACTTCAGAACGTTACAAAACCTTTTGTGCATTTGACTAAAAATGGAGTTGGCTGCTTTAGCAAATATGACTGCACATTTCAGCAGCTAGAAATGGATCTGGAGTCTGCTTCCCCTTGAGGTTGAATACATTTTCAGAGGGTATTTTCATTCCTCTGTTTATTCTCAAAAACTATAGATGCTCTCACTCTAGCAGAAAGCTGCCTAGTGACCTGAGATGAGTCATAATGGTCTCTGTCTTTGTTTACAAAGAAACGAATCTGGATAGGGCAGTGGTAGCTGATGGTGGTGGTGGCGGTTGTAGTAGTGATGGTGGTGGTGGTGGTGGTGGTGGTGGTGGTGGTGGTAGTGGTGGGTGGTGAGTGGTGGGTGGTGGTGGTTGTAGTAGTGATGGTGTTGGTGGTGGTGGAGGTGGTGGTGGTGGTGGTGTGGTAGTGGGGTGGTGGGTGGTGGGTGGTGGGTGGTGGGTGTTGGTGGCGGTGCTGGTGGTGGAATGAGCGCCTCAATCAATGCCTACCATTCTAATAAACACTGTTGTCACCATTGCATTGACCCTCAGTCTGGCATTTATCACACTATGTGTATCCAGATTCTCCTAGAAGCAGATGCCAAAGGGGAGATAAATGTGCTCATATTTTTATTGAGGGGAATACATGAAAAGAAATGATGGAGTGTCAGATTGGCTACAGCAGCCATCAGACATTATGTTAGTCTGCCCTTGAATAAAGAGAAGAGGGGAGAGAATGGTTGTTAGCACTCTGGACCACCTGCAGGCTAAGAAAGGTTTGGAAAAATCTGTCCAAGAGTTCTTGAGCCAAAGTCAGCCATCCTGGAAGTTCTGGGTCTCCCATGAGCAATCCCACCATGGCATCCTTTCAAGTTCAATTCTGGCTGAGAAGAGCACATGAGAAGCACACCTTCCATACAACTCGGGCAATGGATTTCACAGAAGCTCCCAACAGCTCTTGGTCAGTTACACATCCTCCAACTGGAGGCCTGCAAGTACATGCTCACAGCCATCACAGCTCCACTGCAAAGATACAGGCAACGAGACCCAGACAGGCTGGATGGCTAAGCCACGGTCAAGTGGTCGTATCGCAGAGTCAGGACCAAAACTTGAATAACCTGACTTGGAAATCACTTCTGCAGTAGAGCACAGGAAAGGAACAATTAGGAAACAAGGCTTTTCTGTTCAGAACTCAGAAAGGAATTTGTTTCAGCCAGGCATGAAAATGTTTTCTGGCCTGTGGGGGGGGGGGGCGGGGGGAAGCTCGTTCTACTCCCTAGTAGTGATGGAGCTCTTCCTCACAGAGTGCATCAGTAATGGATAGTGTATCATAAAGCAATGGCCTATCATACATCACAGCTCCCACAGGAAAGCGCATAGCAGTAAAAGAGCTGCAGAGAGCTGATGAGACAGGAAACGTTGGGTGAAGGGTGGATGTGGTCAAAACATATGCATACATGTATGAAATTCTGAAAAAAATATTTTTTAAAAAAGAAATAAAATGTTGGGAGACAATTTCCCTTTCATTCCTTTTCAAACATTTCCTTGTGAATATTCAGAACGTTTCACCATTGCCTGTGTAGGGATAAAAAACAGGAGCACATGGGGAGGCCAGATTTTTGGTGGTTGAGTAACTTCTTAGTAATCTTATATTACTTGGTTTTCCCAGGTCTTGTAGACTTTGCTATATTGTTCATTCTTAAACTCAATCAACAAACATTTGAGCTTGCCTTGTACCATGCTTGGTACTGGGGGTATGTAAATGAATAAGACACATCCCTTGACTTCAGAGCTTGCAGCAGAATTGGCACACACCTAGGCATATCTGAATCTAGCTTACCTTCACAAGGCCTTTTATGGAGGGCAGTGACTCTTACCTATTCTCCCTTCACAGGTAAGGAAACTAAGGCCCAGAGAGATGAGCTCTAGTAATCTTTTTTGGTAAGTAGGGGCAGGCTCAACTCTGTCTTCAGACACCTAACCTTGAGTATCTCCATTCTGTCCCACTGCTGGAAGCTAACAGCATCCAAAGGACTAGAGATCTCTTGAACACCTAAAACACAGCCACCTCAGGGCTTCCATCGTCCCCCAGCAATGTGAGTCTGCCTGGTAACCCAGGTAGAGTACAGCAATGACGGCAGGATCACTGGCTGGAGGTGGCAATCCACTCCCTCTCACCTCCCTACCTCACCTCCCACCTACCCCCAAGCCCTGAAATCCTTCCCAAGATACCTGCACATCAGCCCCAGTGCATCCCACAAGCCCCAGCCTAAAGCTCACCCAGACTCCCTAAAGGGTTTCCCCAGGCCCAGGTGGAATTCACTTTCTGTGTAGGGGATGGAGTGTTAAGATGAGGACAGGATTGGTGAACGGCCAACGAATCCACCTCCTGTAGCTATCCACCCATACCTGCCTGTAGCTATTAAGGCAGCCAGTAGCCAGCCATGAGAAGGGAGCGTGCCCTCCTAGGATTCCAGATGCCCCAGCAGCCGAACGTGGCTTGTCCTGTTTCCATGTGACTCCTGTATGTGAAGGTTCCTTAGCGTAAAGCTAATCGAGCTATTCCCTTTGAGAAAGCCAATGCAGTCCAGTCTATATACGTGAAGCAAGCCCCCTAAGTGACACCAGAAGGGCGCTGTGCCTTTGAGCTCAACGTTACTCTCTCTACCCTACCCTCCCCAACGCTTCAGCAGCTTGTTACAGCTCCATTCACAATCGCTAAGCTACGGAAGCAACCTGGCAGTCCATCATCAGAGGACCGGGTAAGGAAAACATGGCTTATATACACGTGGAGTTGTTTCCAGCCACAAAGAACGAAATTACATCACTCCAGGAAAATGGGCACATCTGGAGATAATTATATTAAGCTCATTAAGTCAGCCTCTGAAAGGCAACTACTACATGTTTTCTCTCTCATTTGAGGACCCTAGATTTTACAGAGGCATATATAAAATCACGTACATACAGAGGACAGGCAGGTAGAGGTGGGACTCTCTAGGGGGACACAGGGGACTCACGGGCAGTGGAGGGGAGAGCAGCGGGATATGACCAAGTACCCAAAGTATGTTATACACATGTATGAAAATGGCCATACGTAATTCAGCATAACAGAATAATGACATTTTCAAAGATTTTAAACTCCAGCAGTCCCCCTCTCCTGAGGATCTATAAGCAGTTAATTGTTGCTGGGGGAGGGGAAGATAGCCCTTTTAGAGCGGCGGCCACTGGTAAGTTGTCTGTGTCCCTGTAAATAACCCTTCTGCCCATGCCATGATGAAATTCATTGAGTCACAGCGAAAAAAAAGGGGGGGGGGGTGTTGGGTAATTGACATGGTCAAAATATATGTGTATGAAAATGTCAGGCCGGGCAGCAGTGGCACACGCCTTTAATCCCAGCACTCGGGAAGTGGGTCTCTGTGAGTTCGAGGCCAACCTGGTCTACAGAGCAAGATCCAGGACAGGCACCAAAACTACACAGAGAAATCCTGTCTCAAAAAGAAGAAGGAGGAGGAGGAGGAGGAGGAGGAGGAGGAGGAGGAGAAGTCAAAGTGAAGTACATTATTATGTATAATTAATGTATGATAATAAAAACCTTAAAAAATAAATTCAAGACAGAACAGACCAAGGTCTAAGAGCCTAAAGAGCCAACAGAAAGAGAAAGAGGTGGCTAAGAGCAGGCTGGCCCCCTGCCTCATACCTGCCCTCTCTTAGTGCCTCAGCAAGATGCCCATTTTCTCTCACCTGAATCACGGCCACAGTTCCCAGTGTCCTGTCCTCTAGTTCCATCCTGCACATCACAGCCGCTCCAGGGAAGCTGATCGCTGCAGGTGGCCCAGGTCCAGGGTAAAGAGCAGACTCCCTGTGGCTTGCTCCAAGACTCCCATCCAGGACCTGGCACTCACCTATCCCCTGTCCCACCCACTTCCACACCCCTACAAACAACCTTTACTCCAACCAAACCCAAGCCTGCCCACACTAAGCCACCTGGTTCTACCACTGTCCTGAAGAAACAGGGCCTTGTTCCCCCATTCCCTTCTTCTTACTCCGTTTTTTGACAAACTTCTAGCAACTCACGTGTGTCACCACCACCGAGAAGTCCTCCTTGATCAGCCACAGCCCGGGATGATCACACACCCTACCTCTCTGCCTTCAGGTGGGACTTAGGAGTGCTTATAAATAGGAGGCTCTTGAGTAGAATTTGTTCCACTCCTGTATGTACCCATTCATCCTTACTAGCACTTACCATGTTGAGTTCGTATACCTGCTCCAAAGAAAAGCTGATGTTGGTAAGTCAGCGTGTGGAAGCAGTCCTGGATGTGTTGTGTGTTTTCAGAGTCAGACATCCAGACTGAAGTGTTAAAGCTCTCAGAAGACGAAACGACCCGAGCACCAGGGAGTGCACAATTTCTAGAAAGGACGAAGAAGGAGACCCGGCCCTGTGTTCCAAACACTCCGTTCTGGGCTGTCTTGTTCTTTTAATGGAGGGCTGGAAAGTTGGTTTTTTTTGTTTGTTTGTTTGTTTTCTATCTATCTAAAGTAACTTTTAGGTCAAAAAGAAACCTATTCAGTGTCACCAATCACGCTCAGTGAGTCATCTCTCATCCTAAACAGGCAAAACTCCCCTCCAGTCTGCCTCCCTTCTGACTAAGAAACGTGGCTTTGAAGACACCCACGACTGCAGGGCTTTTCTTGCCATGCTCCATTACTGCGTACCCCAAGCAGGAAGAGTATAAAGGGACCGGGCTCATTTGAGGCTTAATGGACCAGCAACTCCATTTGGGGCACTAGTAAGCCCATGATTTTTCCTGATCGTCCCAAGATCCTCTGCATCCACAAAGCAAGGCCACAGCACAAAGCAATGGCAACAATAGGATGAGAAGGAGCCCAGAGAATAAGGCTCTGAGGACTCAGGAAATGGTCATCCAGTCTACTCCCCGCCATGACTTTACAATCCAATATAGATCCATAGTTCATAAAATGCATTAGGGAAAGCAGAAAGCAAGTGCCCTGGGGAAAGAGGGCTTAGTCCCCCCATTTTCTTCTTCTCCTGACTCTGTTCCAAGCACAGGAGAGCAAGGAAGCAGAATGATCTTCAGAAGGGAAGACAATGTTGCTCCGTGTTTCGTGATAAGCAAGTACTCAATGAGCATGAGCTTTCTACGACATCCAGAGTGCAGAGGACTGTGGGATCTATGCCAATAAATGCAGCAAGTGTACCATGGCTATGCTGGGCAGAGGTGTGAGGGTGCAGAGGCCAGAAAAGGCTCCAGAGAGAGGGTGTCCACTGATGTGGAAAGAGGGTCAGGAGTCTGCCATAGAGGAAGGGGAGGCAGAAAGGAAGGGAAACCAGCCACAGGAGCCACAAACGCGCTGGGCTGTGAGCCAGCCAGGGATGCTTCAAACTGAACCAGGTTGGTAGCTCGGGATCCAGGGCTTAAGGGCAAAGCTGGAGACAGCAGGAGGCATAGAGGGTCTAAGTCTTCTTAGTGAGCATGGGACGTCATCAAGACCAGCACAAGAGGAGTCACAGACTCCTCTGTGGGGTGGGCAAGCTGAGCCTAGCAACAGTGTGAAAGAGCCGGTGAAGCGAGAAACCACCAGGAGAGAGTATGGGTAGATGTCACGGGCCGGGGCTGGAGAGATGGCTCAGCTAGTAAAAGCACTTGCTGCACAGACATGAGGACCAGAGTTGAGGTCCCAGCACCGGCATAAAACCAGTGCGTGGTCCCTTGTGTGTCTGCAGCAGCAGAACTGAAGGCAGCAGAGACAGGAGGATGCCGGGGCTTGCTAGCTGCCAGCATGGACAAAAAAAAAAACCCGCAAGCTCCCGATTGGGCAGGAGATCCTTTCTCAAAATAACAAGGCATAGAATGATAGAGGGGCGGGGGAGCTTCAGGTCCTCCTCTGATCTCTGTGCCAAGCATGCACACCTCTTCACGTGTCTACATACATCACACAGGCACCAAGAAAGGGCAAGTTTAGTGGCTTCCATTTCGCACTTTACTTGGGCGACCCCAAAGAAGACAAGGAGGAGAGGAGAGCAACAGGAGGCGTGAAGTAAGCAAACCCCACAGGTCAATGGAAAGCCAGACGTGTTGGAGGGGGAGGGGCCCCAAGAGCACAGTTTTCCACAAGGCAGAAAACGCAGGAGGCTTGTGGTCTGCTGTCCCACAGCACAACCGAAGGAGCTGTCCCAAAGACACCAAGCACAAGGAACTGGAACTCAGGGGGAAATCCATCTGGACCCCTGGGTACGGGTGTGATGAGTATCTAAGTGGTACTGAAGCCGCAGGACTGAATGAAAGAGTCCGGGGGGAGTTGGAAAGCGAGAAGAGAGTAAAAAGATGAGCTCAGGGGAGCAGCATTTAAGGGACAATGAATGAGCATAATGCACAAAGGAGGCTGAGAAAAAACAGAGAAGAAGGGAGGAGTGGGGGGCGGGGCAACCTAGATGCAGCTTCTCAGACAGAGTGATGATGGATCTTCAGCCTGTGGTGCATCCAGCATCATTCATGGGGCCTGGCCCACGAGTGTGGATATGTGCCAGATGAATTTTTGCTGTCCTAGAGAATCATTTGTCTGTTCTCACCATGTCCCCTTCCTGATTACCAGAAACCCCTCTTCAATAGAATACCTCTTCTAGAACTCGTGGGTTTGCTAGAACCCTTGAAAACTGACGAGATGAATTTGCTGTTCTCCAATAAAGTAAACCTTCCCCCACCCACCCAGGCACAAAGAGCCTAGGACCAGAGTGACTCCTGGATTTGCTGGGCTGGGGGCCCAGGTACCCCGTTGTGTTCTCATTCATCCTGACCCCCAAGGTCAAGACTGTAGAGGGGAACAACCACCACAGGGGTTCTCGTGGTCTAGTCTAAAATGCTTCTGTAATATATTTTCATTCATGCCCCATGTTTTTCCCTCCGCAATCTAAATTACCTAGAACATTTTCACAGGGAACATTCATTCCCTATCCTTTAGGATTAAAAATAATATATGCAATTGCATCTCTCAAAATGCTTTCTTTCCCCTGGGATCAAGTGTTTGAAATCCTATTTTGAATGCCATTGGCAGGGCCTTTCCTTTAATTTAGAGATTTGCCTCTCCCAGGAGTCTTGTCAAAAGCTGTTACCTCTCTTCACTGGGTCCCTTCCTATCTAGGCTCCAAGCAACAGCCAGTAAATCCTGCTAAAATCCCTACCTTGCTCTTGTTCAGAACCCCACAGCACTTTCAAAGGCTTCCAGTGCCCACGTGGACAGGGCTCCCCTCGTTCCTCCAGCCTTCTTTCCCCTCCACACACTGTTCTCTCACTCTGCCAAGTCTTCTTCAGACATACTCAAGTGGATCTTAAATAGCTGTTCTGATCTCACCAACTTTCCTTACAGATCCATAGTGGGAAACAAAGCCAAAAAGATGTCATTCAACCTATTTGGAAGAAAACCCCTACATCTTCCCCCTTGAACTGTGTGAGCAGGTTCTGTCGGGGATATTGTTGCAGCATTGAGGCAAGTAACTCATGTATCCGGGCACACCTGGAGTGCTCCTCTCACGATCACTTTCTTTCTTTTTGCTCTTTTATTTTTACACAATTACTTTCTTTCTGCTCTACCTCTACGGGTGGGATGCCGAATACTTCTGGAGCAATGGGACTCCCCTTGGGGATTGCTGTCACTTTCCATCCACAGCATCCTTCGTCAACTGGTCCTGTCCTGTTTCCCTGATGTCATGATAAATGTTATGGAGACACTAAGGTTATCCTCACTCTAAGTAGGCATGATATGGACATGGATACTCTACAAGATACATAGTTACAAAAGGATTTTCTGCAGAAACTGTTAAATAGTACACTCTGTGTACACCTAAACTGGACTTGGCTTCTATCTATGTATTTTAAAGAATGAACTATTTATGTCAAATGAGGGGTGTCTTCCCCATTGCCCTTTTCCGGGGCACTGAGATGGAGGCTCAGTGCCCCCCACCCCCACAATTCTGCTTTGCAAGCAGTCCCAGCTAACCCCATTTGCCAGCCTGGCTGCTCAGTGTTCCTGGCTCGTTGCTGCCACTTGAAACCACCTTCAGACAAACTTCAGTAGGAAAAAAATGTTTAGACACGTCTTCCTTCACTGTGCCTACTAAGCTACAAAAATAAACAAGATCCACCAAAGGGAGAAGACAGTTTGTACGAAACATCCTACAAGACAGCTTTGCATTTTAGCATCACCCTCTGGGTAATCTCCCCTATAAAAAGGTTCCTCTAAATGCACATCCGTGCTGCTGACATCAGCACCATCTCTGTGACTTACTGCTAATGCAGCCATCAGAGGCGAGGAGTGGGTGTGGGTTGCAGGAAGAGAACGACTAGAAAGGAAAGGATGCCCACAGTGTTACTCATGAGGCTGCGGAGACAGTGACGTCGGAGGCGTACAAATCCATTCATCTTAAGAGTTTTGAGATAGTAATAGCTATGATTAGGGAAGTCTTCAAGGAATCGAGAGACTAACTAAAAACTTGAGGAACTAGATTCCCTGTAGTAAGACAGCTCTGTAGATTCCAGTAAGAGCTGGGTTTGGAGGATAGGCTGCCTTCTGCTGAAGGCAAGAGTCAGCATTGCCTGGGAAATCTTGGGGCTGAACCAGCCTCCTAGGGAATTTTCCACAGCAGCTGCTGAACACCTCACCCCATCCCCAAAATATCCTCTCTTGCTAGCAATTCCTTCTGCCAGAGGGTAAACTCCTTAGGAGGCCTCTTAACAGCAGGGCTCTTTCATGTTTTTCTGGGTCTTTTGTAATCCCAATCTCAAGGCACAGAGTATAAATACCTTGGTTAAAGTCCGAAAAAGGAATTCAACAAAAGTTCACTAAGTGTCAGTTGTGACTGAGGCACCAGGTGCACAAAGATGAACAGCAGAGACCCTGCTGCACAGGAGTTGAGCAACTGAGGCAGAAGTAATTACTTGGCTGTAGGGAATGGAGGGTGGTACCTTCACCTCCACCTCTATGTAGTGCAAAAAAGGCTCAGCACTCATTCTAGGGCTCAGAGGTTACCCACACCCTCGAGTGGCTCCTATAGAAAGCTGCCAAACTTCATGTAGCTCCTTATATTCTTCAAGGGTAGCAGATCCAAAAGCAAGGGTGGACAGACGTTTGCTCCAGTGACATTTTCAAGAGCCAAATCCTTCCTCACCGTAGATCCTCAGACTCAAGACAGTTAACTGGGCAATATCTCCATGACCAGTTAGATGCAACTACTGGTTAGCAGCCACTCTGAGCATATTTACCTCCAGGGAACCATAAAGTTTGTTACTTGAAAATCTAAATCAGATTGTATATTTAATAGTAGCACGTATTGGGGTTAAGTAATTGATGTAGAATAAAAGAACTCCTGTCAGCTTAAGTGAATGTCCACTGCTGGTATGTGATCCTTCAGTATAACACAACCAGGGGAAACCACAAGAAGAAAAGGGCCATTTTCATAGAAAGTAAAAATCTAACCTTCAGGTTCTCAGGTTTTGCAGAAAAATCCTAGCTCGTGTTTAATTCATCAGACATTTTTAATTTACCTCGTGCTTCCTTCCCTTGAAATTGCCTCTGAAGAGGTCATCTGAAATAGTCTTGTGGTTATACCTCCTCCACCTCATAGAGAAGAGGAGAAAAGAAAGGCAAAGAGATTGCCAGGCCCAATTAAAAGAGCCAATGACTCAGCCTGGCTCTTGTGGAATTTGTGGGCATTTCTGAGAGTTCTTTGCCGCTTAAAGATTTTTAACGGCCCCTCAGAGGCCAGTTGCTCTTACATCACTGTACTGAGAGGTGGTCCACTCAACAGACATCTGCACCATGGACACGAAGTGTTTGATCCCACAAGCACGTGCCAAATACCCCACCACTAACTCACCAGGGACTTACCCATGAAGTCCAGTCCTAGACTTCTCTATGTTATACCTCAAGTACAGGGTAGCCATCTCCATTCCATAAACCTATTTTCTTCATAGTACATAAGTACATGGGGCAATTTTCTTTCTTATCTGTCTGTCTGTCTGTCTATCTAGCTAGCTCTTTCTCTTTTTTTTTTTTTTTAAGGACATGGTCTCATGAATCCAGGCTAACCTCAAACTACTAATTAACAAAGGATGACCTTGAACATTGATCCTCTTGTCCCTGCGTCCTGAGTTCTGGGATTGCAGGCATGGGCTGCTACCCTCAGCTGGTTGATGTGGTAGTGAAGATCCAGTTCCAGGTTTCGTGGGTGCTAGCCAAACACTCTACCAGCTGAGGTACATCCTCGGATCACAATGCAATGTCTATCACACCAGCATTTGATAAGAACTATGTTCTCAGCACCCTGTGAGATGTTCTAAGAGAATCCAGTAAATGCATTAATTATCGCTAGGACTGGTGGGTAAAAAAAAAAATCACCATTTTAACTATTGAAAAGTGAACATTCAAGGTGAGCTTCTTCCATATTCAGCACGAAAATGACAGGACAACCAGCTAAATTTGTTTTACATGAATAACTACAACAAAATTTTAAGGGTATCCCAAATTTTATCTGAAACATACTTATCCAAATTTTCTTCTGCAATTCAAATTTCACTGGATAGCGGGCAATTTATCTGCCAACCCCAAGTTACAGACTAAAGAAGCACAACCATTAACCATCTGACACACCAGCCAAGACTGAACTAGAAGTACTATGCCCGGTGCCATGGTTTGAATGTGACCCCCCAGAGTTTATGTGCCGGAACCCTGATGGCCAAAGTGGCAGGGCTCAAGAGTAGCGCCTATAAGGCATGATGGAGCTAGGGAAGTGACTCAGTGGCAGAGTGTGTGCTGAGCGTGGGGCCCTAGGTTCATCCCCAGCACAAAATCCAAAAAGGCAATCTGACCACATAAGATCTGTTCTCAGAAGTGAGCTAATTTCACTGTCCAGGGAGCAGGCTTTCTGTAAGAGTGGGTTTGCTGTAAAAGCAGGTTTGGTCAGACTTACTTATGTAAATAAATGTGATTAGACCATTACAATTTTAAGTCTAAGGTACCACTATTGAGGAAATTGATTCTTCTAAAGTAATTGTGACGCTTCTAGTGACTAATGAAGAAACAATACACCTTAAGATTAGTAACAGCCAATAGACTATCTCGAATGCTCAATCTCTTAGTCATCCTCGTTTCATTATCTTGTGCATGAGTTGGCTAAAATGCAATGGCTATCTCTTTAAAAAAACAGCAGTGAAAGTAACTAGGTTAGGTTTCCTCTCCTTCTCTTCTCTCACCCTCTCATATTCCACCATGACAGATCCACCAGGTAGGCCCAAGATGCCAGCATCTTTTGCTTTCTTATTAAAAACAAGTGTTTTTAACACAATCTATTCTGACTATGGCTTCCCTCCCGCAACTCTCCCAGATCTTCTCCATTCCTCCAGCCACTCAAATCCACACCCTTTCTTCCTCTCTCCCATTAGAATACAAACAAACATGTAAAATCATAATAATAAGATAAAATAAAAAACAAACAAACCAGAACAGGACAAAACAAACAAACAGAAGAAAAAGAGCCAAAGAGAAGCACAAGAAACACATATAGACACAGAGACACACACGTTGGTGCCAGCATCTTGAGTTTAGACTTCTCGGCTTCCATGACTATGAGAAACAAATTTCTCCTCTCTAATAAAAACTGAGTCTGTGGTATTTTGTTATAGTAGCAGCAAATATACTAAGCATTGAGTGGAATCATGAAAATGTGTAAAAACTAGCAGGTATCCACTTCTGTCACACAACCAGGCCTGCTTTTGTCAAAATATCCAAGACCTCCATGTTACGGAGTCCCAAAGCCACTATCATGGCCACACATGACTTAGCCTCTCAGTTGTATCCATGAGAAGCCATCTAGAATAACATACCCCTTAGCATGACTCCAAGGTCTGAAAACAGGGTCATCTCCCCTCCCAACACTCCATCTCTCCCTCTGTGCTCCATCCAGCCTTCGTTCCATTTACATTTTTTTCTGCCTGGAAGGCCTTCCCCCAGTCTTCTACGAATAGCCCCTTCCTTGCTTTTGGGTCTGTGTTTAAATGTTGCCACATCAGAGAGGTTTTTTCTAGGAACTTTAAAAAAAAAAAAACTGCACTAATGTTGAGTTAACTTGACCAGGTCACAGGATGCCCAGATATCCATGCAAACATTCTTCTGGATGTTCTTTAGAAGGTGCTTGCTTTTAGATAAAATTAACAACTAAATCAATAGACTGAGTAAAACAATTCATCCTCCGTAACGGGGTGGCCATCTAGTCAGCTTCCAGATTGATCTCCCAGTAGGAATTCTTCTGTCAACTTCCCTGGTTCTCGGGTCTTCGGACTTGAACTAGAATTAAATCACCATTTCTCCTGGGCCTGCAGCTTGCTGACTCATTCTGCAGATCTCAAGACTTGCTCACCTCCACAGTCATGCAGGCCATCCTTATAGTTAAAAATATATTCATAATGCATCCCTTGTGGGCTCTGTTTATCTGAAGGACCTTGGCCAACTCATTTTTCTTTATCACAGCAAGGCTCATAATGGTAAGAATATGATCGAATGGCCTACTGTTAAATATGCCATTGTCCCCAGAACCTTACCCACTAGACTACGAACCCTTGGTGGGGAG
The DNA here is from genome assembly GCF_004664715.2 of Peromyscus leucopus. Classification (NCBI taxonomy): domain Eukaryota; kingdom Metazoa; phylum Chordata; class Mammalia; order Rodentia; family Cricetidae; genus Peromyscus; species Peromyscus leucopus. The sequence continues at coordinate 65,400,126 of NC_051075.1, forward strand.
ATAGCTTGCTCACTCGTTTAGTTCACTCTTACACACTAAATGTACTTGGCATAAGTGAACACTTGGTAAGCAGCAATACTACACAATGCATGAACAATACCAAAATAAAGAAGTTTGTAAACAGTTATACCCAAAACATAATAATAAAATAATCTACTTAAAAGGCATTTTGGATAGCAGCTAACCCAATTTCCTTAACCAGAAGATCTGAGTAATTTGCCCAGGCAAATGCTAGAACCCAGATATAAGGCTAGCATATACCCAACTCTCAAGTGCAAGCTCTATCAAGGTATCTCATCACCTTTGAGTTCTGTTGCAGGGAATTCTATGAAAGAGCTCCTCAAGCCATGTTGTCTTTTATTTGGAAATGTGGCTTGAGTTTCTCAGTTTGGCATTAAGTCCTTGAGTCTCATCAGGTTTCAGTCTTTGGAGTCCAGGATTGAACTAAACTCTATGTGAGCAAAAGGAAAATAGCCAGGCAATATCTCAGTCCAAATGCTTTGGAGGAATATTCTAGTACAATCAACACACTAAACCAATCAGCTACTGGCGTGAACACTAACTGCATCTACCCCAGGAATTCTACATCATGCACTTTATCAGAACCTTCACAGTTTTGTTCCTAGGAATCCACTCAAGATTCCAGAAGAAACACCCTAACTGAAAGGCATGTAGAGAAACGACCTTGGAAATGACCATATATAAGAGCTTTCTTATTCTTATAACCTGAAGATAGGTATTAAGCCTTCCATGCTGAAGAATTGATGGTGGCTAGAGTCCACAACTTACCGATAGTGCTGCCATATTGTGTAATTCTAGGACGTGCCATTCACAGATGCACAGTATACAACCAGCAGAGCCATATGTGGTACTCTGACCCAAAGATTTGGTTCAGCTCCATGTCAAGCTTATTTAGGATTATATTACAAATGTCCTTGCATCAGAAAATTCACATTTATTTTAATCCCAAATGAAGAGCTGCCTTATGTGTCTATAGAACTTCACTGCCTGCTCTAGAGAAGAGAGGTTGTCATGCTTTAAGATTATTCTTAATCACTTCCCATCCAGCAAACTTGGTGTGTGGAAATAAAGATCTCAGTGTGATCATTCTTTCTGGCATGTATTTATGTACAAAACTAGTCAGGAAATCCTAACAACATATAATCAAACTTAAGTGTGTGTGTGTGTGTGTGTGTGTGTGTGTGTGTGTGTGTGTGTGTGTTATGTAAGTGTGATTTATGTTTGTGGGTGTACACATGTGTATGTGGAGGTCAGGGGTCACTGTCAGGTATCCTTCTCTTTGCTTCCCACTTTTTGTTTTTGAGACAAGGATTCTCATTAACTCTGAAGTTCATAAATTCAACTGGCCAGCTGGCCAGCAAGACTCAGGGATCCACCTGACTCCTACACCTACTCCAACATGCTTGTCTTAGTCAGGGTTACTATTACTGTGATGAAACACCATGACCAAAAGCAGCTTGGGGAGGAAAGGGTTTCTTTTACTGACAGTTCTCTATAACATTCCATCATCAAAAGCAGCAAGGACAGGAACTCAAACAGAGCAGGAACGTGGAGGCAGGAGCTGATGCAGAAGCCATGGAGGGGTGCTGCTTCCTGGCTTGCTCTTCATGGCTTGTTCAGCCTGCTTCCTTATAGAACTCAGGACCACCAGCCCAGGGATAGCATTACCCAGGGAACTTAATCTATTGAGTGACCAGGTAAGCACTTCATAATTGCCGGCTACAGTTGTGATTAATTAATGGGCAATGTCTATAGAATGGGAGATGTGCACCTGAACAGGGGATACAATGACAACTAAAAAGCGTACATTAAACTCATTTTCTGTCTTATGTTGACTAGTTTAACTATCATTAGGGATTGTCAATAGCCTCTGTCTCTCCAGAGACCAGTTAACGGAAAGGCAAAGCATTTGTCTTCACCTGTTAGCTCACTGACGTCTCAGAGCATCTCAATATACCCCCACAGCAATTAGCACAGTTCAGAATCCATAAAATGGTACTCAGTGTTCATTAAGTGAACGCTAGCTTACTGGTGGTAATGACTTGGTCCTTGAATTCTGAAAAAATTTTAGGTTAAGAGCTCTCAAGACCTTTTAATTAATAAAAGAAAACACCCTGATCTCAGAAGCATGTCCAGAATTTAGAAGTATATTGAATTCTTTTCCTTCATATATTTTTATTAACTCTTTGAGAATTTCATACACTGTGGTTTGATCATATCCACTCCCCTCCACCAACTCCTCCCAGGTACACCCCCACCACTACATCCACCTTACTTTGTGATCTATCTACTTTAAATATATCTAGTCTAATTGTGTTGCCCAGTTATTCCTGTGTGGGGAGCCTGTCCCAGGATATAGTTGGTCTATTAGGAGTCATATGCTTTATCAAAATTGACTTCCCTTTTCCCAGCAGTTATCAAAAGCCAATAGATCATCAACTACAGATGGGACTTCATGCTCCCCTCCCCCAACCCCTCCATGCTAGGATATCAGCTGGCTTGAACTTGTGAAGATTGTATACGTGCCTTCACAATTGCTGGGAGGTTATATTTGTCCCATTATGTCTGGAAAACACTGTTTCCCTGATGTTTGGGGGATCATTATTATAGTTCATGTATTGGACTCCTTAGGTCAGATGATCTCACAAATCACCTCCTATTTAAGTTCTAGCCCCTATACAGTTTTTCCAAAACAAGCCAATCACAACCATTTCTCCCATCCGACATTTATTTTAACACTCTATCCAAGAGAATGTGGAATCTAGGCTACCTCTCCTTGAATCTGAAGAGGCTATGACTAAGATAGAAAAGCCAGCCATGCCACATCTGTCTGGTTCTCTTGGGACACTAAGTCTTGGAATTGATGGCCATGTTGTGAGGAAGTACAAGTCAGCTCATGTGCAGAGTCAACAAAGACTGATCCCCTGTAGGTGTTCAGCCTTCAGTCACATGAGCTACAATGTCTCCCGGTGATTCTAGCTGCTGCTCCTTACCATCCCACAAGTCCCTGTAATATAAGCCACCCCCTCTGTGCTGCCTAGATCTCTAAAGCCTTAAGCCTGTGGCTATAATAAAATGCTTGTTTTCTGCCAGTGAGTTGTTATTACAGCAACAAGAACAGATCAAAAAAATTGAATCAGGCCAAAACCCAAGAATAGAACCCAAGAATCCTATACATTGGCTGGTAAATAAGCTGAAGCAAAATTCTAAAGCAACACTCTAGTGCCTGCTACTCTTTCATCTCTTAAGGTACACCATATGGAGACAATAAAAAACACTGTCATTCACATTTATATAGCTGGCATCATTTCCAGTATTTCCATGCATTGACTGATTTCAGTATCAAAGTTACTTTCTGAAGTAGGCACAATTGCTACTCCAGTTTTACATATAAGCAAAAGCTAGACATGCCAGTAATAAGAGGCATGACTGGGAACTGAACTTGGCCATCTATCTCCAGAGTCTGACAGTGTAGTTGGGTGCTTCTCTAGTCTTATGCCTCATGAATAATAATATATGTGAGTCATCCAGCAAGTGCTTGGCAGACTGTCAACCCTCTATGAAAATGTTTCCTTCCTTCCTCAACAGTGACATCACAGTTTAAATGGCCGCAATTCCTTTTGTTTGGGAGACTTGGGGATGGTAGCTGTTGGTTTCTTTGTTAAAGTTCCAGGAATATCTTTTAAGTCAGGATCTCATTATGTAGCTGGCCTTGAACTAGAAATCCTCCAGCTTCAGCCTCTGGAGAGGTGTAATTACCAATGTGCACATTACCGCTCACTACTAGAGATTGCCACAATTTTTAAAGCAGAAAATGTGTTCCTCTGAAAGCAAAGTGTTATGTCTCTAACACTAGGTTACATTTATTGTCTAGTCAATATATCTGCTCAGGTGCCCTATTAGGGGCTCACATTAGACACGATTGAAGGAGAAATCTTGTTTGAGCTCACACAACATCCCCAGAGCTGCTTCCTCCCCAAGACTTCTGTGCCTCAGTGAATGTTTCTGCCACTCTTCCAGGGACTCAGTCAGACTCTCCAGTTGCTTTGGATCCTCCTCTGAGGTCCACAACTCATCGAGACAACTCTACCTCTAAATAGATATTTATTTCCACCACCTCTCTTCACCCCTGACTCCAACTGCTCGGGTCGAAGTCCCAAAATCCAGTGGCATGTGAATCCAGTCCATCCACTGCCTTCTTGAAAACCTCCAAGAACAACCAAACTCATCAGATCAGTGCTTCGAGTTCTGGCTCCTACCTATGTCTCCAGCCTCACCAGCTGCCATCTATCCCCCTGTGCTCCTCGGTGATAATGCACTTTTATTTTGTTCATCTTATATCCAGGCACTGGGACATCGCCCTTGCACTTCCATGTGGAACATCTCCCCCAGATCCTTACCGACAGGCTCCTTCTTAACGCTTCCATCACTTCGCCTCATGGCAAACGGCCAATCTCCCCACCAGCCATTTTCAAGCCTGTATCCTAACTTTAACTTTTGCACAGCACTTTATTTTCATTGCTGTCTGAAACTGGACTCTGTACTTATTTGCTTGTTCACTTTGTGCCTCTTTGCAACAGAAAATAAATATACCATCTAAAGAGATTTTTGTCTGTTTTAGTCATCGCCTAGATCCCAGTACATAGATTAGCACCTACTACATAACTGACATCCAATGAATGGGTATGGATAAACGGATAATGAACAGGCAGCATGTATACACAAAGGGACTTTATTCAGCCATAAAGGAAAATGAAATCATAAAATTGCATGGGAATGGATGGATGATACTGGAAACTATTGCGTTCAACGAGGCAGCCCAGGATCAGAAGCACAAATATACCACACAGTCCCTCTCCTATGCAGATCCTAGCTTCTAATTTGTATGCATGTATATTTATAGGGAATGAGTGTATGCAGAGGCCAGAAAACTAGAAAGGGGCCCACGAGAGAAGAAATGAGAGGCTTGGAACAAGTGGAATAGAAACAGTAATAAGATAGATGTGATACCGAGGTGGAAAAAAAGAATATTGAGTGGAAGGGTATAAGTGAGAACTGGGACCGGAGGATGAGGGAGAGGAGAAGTTGGGGAAGGATAAATCGAAACCGTGTCTGGAAAAGTTACAAAGAAGCCTGCTAATTTTAAAATAAAATTTAAATAAAAAGAAAAACAAAAAATCAAGGCACACAAATTTTTTTTAATGTTGACCAAAATTAATGAACCCTCTAATCAGATCATAATTCCCTGGATTTCAGAAACTAGCAGTCTTGAGTCTCAAATTCCAAGCCAAATGTCCATCCCATGGAGGAGAAGGGGAGGAGGAAGGGGAGGAAGGAGGGGAGGAGGGAGGGAAAGGCAAGACAAGGCAGAGGAAACTGGGAAAGAGAACAAACAATAAGGTGAGAGGGAAGTCTGTCATCATATAGCTCTGAATCCTTCCCATTTGTGGATTTTATAGATGAAAAGTCTAACGACATTCAACAATAAGTTATACATACTATTCATCTGTTCAATCACCATTTTAAAAAAAAATCAAGGCTGTCCTTGTAAAAAGTCCAGGATGTATGGACTCTAACCCGTTTGCAAATGTGTCTAAACTGCAATGGTGCCCAAGGTCAGTGGTGTCCCCAAAGGGGTTGAGGGAGAGACGCTAACCTTTGGAAATCTGAGAGAGTACAAATCCCTACTATTACTACTGTGTAAACAGCCCACCAAACTCCCAGGCGGCCCTGTGGAGGCGAGGGCCAAGGTGGCATTTATCTCCCCACATCACCAGCCTCAGCACACCCGGACAGAAGCCCCTGCAGCTTCTCTTCTCCCCTGGGTCTTGTCAACCAATCAGTGTCAGAATCCCAGGGAATCCAGGCTAGGGATGTAGCTCTGCATTATGAGCCTGGGAAAAGGGGAGGGAGAAAGAGAGAGACTCAATCAGTCTGGAGTCATGGCTGCACCCCTGCTTTGACTTACATGTAAAATTTTTGTTTCTGTTACTAAAGAAAAATCCTGGCACAGACAAGGAATAATGTGGCCTTGAAGAGTCAAAGGCTGGAACAAAGATGGTACTGTGGTGAGGATTCAGTTCCCAGCATCCAAACCGGTGACTCACAACCACCTGTAACCCCAGCTCCAGTGGATCGGACTCCCTCTTCCAGCCTCCTCAAGTGCCCGTGTGTGTGTGTGTGTGTGTGTGTATGTGTGTGTGTGTGTGTGTTCATTTATTAAATAAAATAAATCTTTTTTTATTTTAAAATATGAGTCAAATGCTGCCTTTCCCTCTGACTCCCCTGAACACAACTTCTTTTCTGCCTTTGAGAACCACCACACACTTCAAATCGTGAATCGCAAGAACAGCTTTGCACTGGGTTCTTTCTCTACTCTTTGCACACTCTCCTGGGGGTGGAAACAGACCCCATTATCATGGTGATAAGTGAATCACATGACATTCCTTTGAATACCAGCCTGCTTCTGCCCAACTGTCAGGGACATGAAGGAGTGGACCCTCCCCGGGCAGGCTGGGAGAAAAGCAGCACCTGCTCCTACTGCTCCACCCTGAGGCCCTCCATCAGGGTGGCTCTGTGATTGGCCCTACTTCAGCAGCTCATTCAACAGGCACTGTAAAGAAGGTATATTCCCCCATTATTCAAGAGGCGGTGTGTGCATGACGGAATGATAAATTATACAAGCTAAAAACTCAGACTCCATTCATGACAGTAGTTATGTGGTCTTTGGTGGGAGAGAGGGAGTGTGCGTGATCTTAGCATTAAACTGGGATGTTTATCTTACCCTCTGCACTTCCATTCCTATCCTTAAAATGGAGACAATACCTTCCCCTCGCTGTGGTAAGGCTTGAGGAAGACACTTCACTGTGTTTATTTTGTGTGACCACGTGAAGCCAAGCGGGTCTAGCACACAGTAGATACTTCAAAGATAATTTTTAAATAGAAATATGGTATGGTAAGCAGAATAACAGTCCCCCAAAGATGTCTTTTTTTTTTAAGTCTCTAGAACTTGTAAATATGTTACTTTATATGGTAAAGGAGCTTTACAAATATATGATCAAGTTAAGGACCTTGAGGTGGCAGCATGACTGTAGATTTTCTGAGTGACCCCAGTGAAAGACAAGGGTCATTAAAAGAGGGAGAACAGGGGGGCTGGAGAGATGGTCCAGCGGTTCCTGGAACCCCCATGCCGAATGGCTCACAACTGCCTGGGACTCCAGCTCTGGAGGATTAACATGGCCTCCACAGGCACCTGCAGTCACATGCACATACCCACACACAGACAAGCACACAGAGACACATACTATACATTACAAAGGAGGGAGATGGGAGGAGCAGAGGCAGAGCAAGGGGGGTGAAGAACAGAAGGAAGGTCAGGGCACTCGAGTGAGGAGCTGTGCTCCATGTGGGGAGTCAGGAGCTGTGCTCCCTGTGTGGAGTCAGGAGCTGTGCTCCCTGTGTGGAGTGAGGAGCTGTGCTCCCTGTGTGGAGTCAGGAGCTGTGCTCTATGTGGGGAGTCAGGAGCTGTGCTCCATGTGGGGAGTGAGGAGCTGTGCTCCATGTGAGGAGTGAGGAGCTGTGCTCCCTGTGTGGAGTGAGGAGCTGTGCTCCATGTGTGGAGTGAGGAGCTGTGCTCCATGTGTGGAGTGAGGAGCTGTGCTCCATGGGAGGAGTGAGGAGCTGTGCTCCATGTGTGGAGTCAGGAGCTGTGCTCCATGTGTGGAGTCAGGAGCTGTGCTCCTTGTGTGGAGTCAGGAGCTGTGCTCCATGTGTGGAGTCAGGAGCTGTGCTCCATGTGAGGAGTGAGGAGCTATGCTCCCTGTGTGGAGTGAAGAGCTATGCTCCATGTGGGGAGTGAGGAGCTGTGCTCCCTGTGTGGAGTGAGGAGCTGTGCTCCATGTGGGGAATCTCCCCCAGCAGCTCCTGAATGGAACACAGCCTTGGGAATATCTCAGTTCTAGCCCCATAATGACTATTTAGGTTAAGTGACCTGAAAGATCATATGAGAGTAGAAATTCATACTGTTTTAGCCATACAGTTTGTGGTAACTTGTTACAGTGGAAAGGATGTCTGCTTCAGGCTGGGCACCACATTTCACATGAAAGTTCTCCATATGCCAGAACAGTCCAGCCCTGAGGGTCAGCTCTTGCCACAGTTTAACAGAGGCTCATTTGGCTTATTAATGCCTAGAATTTGGGTCCAACATTGCTGTGGGATGTCCTGTATGCTGTAAATAAATAAAACACTGATTGGCCAGTAGCCAGGCAGGAAGTATGAGATAGGCGAGACAGAGAGGAGAGGCTAGGAGGTGGAAGTCTGGGGGAGACGCCAGCATGCCATCCAGGGAGCATCATGTAAAGGCAACAGGTAAAGCCACAGAACACGTGGTGACATATAAATTAACAGAAATGAGCTAGGTATAAGAATAAGAGCTAACCTCTGGAAACTGAGAAGCTTTTGTAGAGCAAAGGATAAGGTCAACAAGGCAAAGTGACAGCCTACAGAATGGGAAAAGGTCTTCACCAACCCCACATCTGACAGAGGACTGATATCCAGAATATATAAGGAACTCAAGAAATTAGGCATCAAAACGACCAACAGTCCAATTAAGAAATGGGCTATAGAACTAAACAGAGAATTCTCAACAGAGGAAACTCAAATGGCTGAAAGACATTTAAGGAATTGTTCAACATCCCTAATCATCAGAGAAATGCAAATCAAAACAACTCTGAGATACCACCTTACTCCTGTCATAATGGCTAAGATCAAAAAAACTGAAGACACCTTATGCTGGAGAGGATGTGGAGCTAGGGGAACTCTCCTCCACTGCTGGTGGGAATGCAAGCTTGTACAACCACTTTGGAAATCAATATGGCACTTTCTTAGAAAACTGGGAATCAATCTCCACCATGATCCAGCTATACCACTCTTGGGCATATACCCAAGGAATGCTCAATCATACCACAAGAGCACTTGCTCAGCTATGTTCATATAAGCATTGTTTGTAATAGCCAAAACCTGGAAACAACCTAGATGCCCTTCAACTGAAGAATGGATAAATAAAATGTGGTACATATACACAATGGAATACTGCTCAGCAGAGAAAAACAATGACATCATGAGGTTTGCAGGCAAATGGATGAATCTAGAAAAAATCATCCCGAGTGAGGTAACCCAGACTCAGAAAGACAAACATGGTATGTACTCACTCATAGCAGGATACTAGATGTGGAACAAGGATGACTGGACTGCTACTCACATCACCAGGGAGGCTACCTGGAAAACAGGACCCCAAGAAAGACACAGGGATTGCCCAATGATGGAGAAATGGATGAGATCTACATGAACAGCCTGGACATGAGTGGGGGTAATGAAGGGCGGGGGTCGAAGAAAAGAGAGCTTGGGGGAACAGGAGATCCCAGCTGGATCAAGAATAGAGAGGGAGAATAAGGAATAGGAGACCATGGTAAATGAAGACCACATGAGAATAGGAAGAAGCAAAGTGCTAGAGAGGCCCACAGAAAATCCACAAAGATGCCCCCACAATAGACTGCTGGCAATGGTCAAGAGACAGCCCGAACTGACCTACTCTGGTGATGGGATGGCCAAACACCCTAATTGTCCTGCTAGAAACCTCATCCAATGACTGAGGGATCTGGATGAGAGATCCATGGCTAGGCCCCAGGTGGAGCTCCGGGAGTCTAATTAGCGAGAAAGAGGAGGGTTTATATGAGCGAGAATTGTTGAAACTAAGGTTGGATAAAGCACAGGGACAAGTAGCCAAACGAATGGAAACACATGAACTATGAACCAAAGGCTGAGGAGCCCCCAACTGGATCAGGCCCTCAGAATAGGTGAGACTGTTGATTGGCTTGATCTGTTTGGGAGGCATCCAGGCAGTGGGACTGGGTCCTGTGCTCATTGCATGAGTTGGCAGTTTGAAACCTGGGGCTTATGCAGAGTTGCTAGGCTGGACCTGGGAGGAGGGGACTGGACCTGCCTGGACTGAGTCTACCAGGTTGATCTCAGTCCTCAGGGGAGGCTTTGCCCTGGAGGAGATGGGAATGGGGGGTGGGCTGGGGGAAGGGAGGGGGCTGGAAGGGGGAGAACAAGGGAATCCATGGCTGATATGTAGAACTGAATTGTATTGTAAAATAAAATAAAATAAAAAGAGTAAGAGCTAGACAATGGTAGGTCTGAGCTAATGGCCGAGCAGTTTAAATAATATAAGTGTCTATATGTTTATTTTATAAGTGGGCTATGGGACTGCCTGGGCTTGGTGGGATCTGGAGAGAAAAACTCTAGCTACACAACATGTCTCATAATCTCAGATACTTGAAATAGATACATTGCTGGTCTGGTTACTATTTATTCCTGCAGGTCCCAAAGAATTGAAACACACAGACACCTCACACCACCACATTCACAAAAGTCCACAAGACATTCTGATTGGTCTCCACAGCACCAATTTCAGCAGCAATGAGTGTATCACCTTCAGAATCAATTCCTTACTAAAACATTCAGGCTTTCTCTTTCTCTACCTAAACTTAACATGCAACTTCAGGGATACTGGCCAACCTTCTCAGGCATTCTAATAGTGTTTCTATACAGTCACCTATGACCTTTCAATAAATGTCTCACTATGCATTCCTTAGTATGTCAAATTAGAATACACCAATTTTCTTCAATTGCACATCCTACATGTGCTTCTTCTTTGGTATTGTATATGGGAAGCTCTTAAAGATGCAATGGTGAGAGTTTGTAAACCTATTTGTCACCCCCACTAAGGCGACACACAGTATGCAACACATGCTTATTGGTGGCAAAAATCATGATGACCAAGATGGTAAGAGCCCTACTCTGCACATCACTAGAAAAATAGTTTTTCTGATCATTTGGTAGAACTGTCCTTTAAATCTAATTTTATATATATAAAAAAAAACTCACTGTTTTGCTCTGTCATGTGAGTGGGAAGAAATTAGTGACAGGCTTAATTGAACAGCTTACAATCTGTCTTCACTCCCAGATTTGAATAACTACCTTTGGCATTTGAAATCTTGAAATCTTTGGCATAATTTGTAAAATTCTTCTGGGCTCTTCAGTAACTCATAGAAAATAATACAGTGATTTTAAACAATGAAACAAAACATTTTATACTTCCTTGAGGTCCTTGTGTTCAAAATCTAAAGAGAATATACCAGTACAAGAACATCTCCCCAAATATTAGAAATGTAATTAAAATTCTTCATCAGCTCCAAGTATGTACTGTGAGCCTATCCTAAAGCAAGCTTCCCAAGGGATCCTGGGTTTTATTAAAATGCTCAGGTACTGAATTCTGGAAATCTTAGCCACAATAGCATTTCTGGTTTTGAGTGTCTGAATAAAGTAGCAAATTTTGTTTTGTTTTGTTGGTTTTTCCAGCAGAGTTTCACTGTGTAACAACCTTGACCATCCTGGAACTCACTCTGTAGACCAGGCTGGCCTCAAACTCACAGAGACACACCTGCCTCTGCCTCCCAAGTGCTGGGATTAAAGTCATGAGCCACCACTGACCCTCAAGTAACAAATTCTTTACTTTCCAGGCAAGCAACTACTTCCCTGTCCTGTTAGCATGTTTCTGGTCTAGTCCATTCACCTGGGCTCAAACACACAGAAATTACCTCAAGACATCTGTAGAACCTTGCTCAGAAACCATAATTTTAGATCCTGAGGCTTATTCTGTATAACTCTTCCTAATCTTACCCTGTCAGCTTTGGGGGGAAACAAAGATAACTGGATACAACATCCGTGTATATGATGAGATTTGGAGACACAGAGCAACACATTGAATATGAAAAGGATGTTGATACCTAAGCACCAAAGCTTGAATTCTGGTCTCACCACTTCCTGTGTGCTGTTAGAAAAGTCACCTGCCAGTTTCATGCATGAAGTAAGGAGAATAATGGCACTTAGTAAATACCCAGCTTGCAGGATCTTTTTATTACTGAAAGTATTAGTGTCTTTGAAATGAACAATGGTCGAACACTAGATAAAGTGATGTTATTGCCACGATATTAGCTCTAGGCACCACTAGATACACTGCCTGGCCTTGATCTTACTTGGCAATCTCCATCTCACACACCACAGCCCTTGCTGCTGTCCTTCGTTCCCCCTGCTGTTTGGGGTCTGACCGAGTCACACTACATGACTCACTTGAATTGATGTAGCAGGCCAGAAAAGGAGAGAAGACACAGAGATGGAGGACACTGGAAAATGTTTCTCAATCCTGCTGGTTTTTGTCTGCACAGCAGGAGCTTTCATCCACCTTCTGCTTCCCCTCCCCTGGACCTGGGGCATCCAGCCATCTGAGTTCTGGTATCCTTGGATCTTTCTCAACTGCTAAAAACTAGAGGCTTAACAAATAGTAAATTCCAAATCAAGATATTATATTGATCGAAGCATGGTGCCAGTTTAGCATTGTGCAAGTGTTTCCTACCAAATCTAACACATCAGTCACAAAATGGGTCATTCTGTGCCCCTTATGAAAATTTAAATGCCCAATTAAATTGATATCATTGATTAAAAAATATTCTATGGCTAGCAATATAACTCCAAGGTATAGCTTTTGCTTGTTGTGTGTGAGACCCCGAGTTCTATTTCTATGCATGAAATAAATAAATAAATACATAAATAAATACATAAATAAATAAATAAGCAGACAAACAGATGGGTAGATGGAGTAAATTCTGATTTCAAAATTGTTAAATCACCAAAATGGACTTTAAAATTAATTTTGGATAATAGAACATTTCTCTTGATACAACATAAAAATAATGCAAAATGTGGCTGTTCTCCTTACTTCTTAGACTCTTGCATAGAACCTGATAACCAACAAATAAACATGTCTTTAGTGAACAAATACATATGTGAATACACAGATTTCCTAACAGTCTTATTACTGTAAGTCACTGTTACCTAAAAAGAGAATTCTGGTGAAACAAGAAAATTAAATACCTATCATTTCACCAGCCTTCCACTTAAAATGTGTCTTTAAAATAATAGTGAAATTCACTCTAAACAGCATGTACCCACTACGTTAGACCTGGGTCCAGTAATAAAACCTAAAACTTCAGTGTCTATTCAACAAACAGTTTCAAAGGCTACCGTGTGTTTAAGTGTTCAATATCTGAGACTATAAGATGTAAGATACTTACTTAGAAACATCTGGCAGCATCCTTGGGGCATACTTGTGTTTCTTATTAGCAAGGAGACAGCATCAGCATCTTTGCCGATTGAGAATGTAGATCCATTTAACAGAACCATCTCCCTTCTCTTGTACCACCAAATTAGCTGTAGACCTGCAGCTGTTTCCTGGCACTCAACCAGTCTCTGCATGGTGATGGGGGTGAAGGCCAGTGAGTCATGTTTCCCAAAGAAATTTCCATTAGAAGAACCCAGCCTCCACTTTCTGTACAGAGTTGCCCCCAAGAGTTGCGTTGTCCAATTCACTGCAATTAAAATTGGTACATCTCGTCCCAGGTACTACTGGGGCAGGCATCAGATAAAACAATTAAAAGATCAAGAAAAAAGGACCAGATGAATATGGGATGGATTGCGGGGTGTCTCAAGGAGGGGTATAGTAGCCATGTTTGTGTGGATAGATGTGCACATGTGAAAACCAGAGGTAAACATTGAGTCACGCGTCTTCCTTGATTACTGTCCACCTTGTTTTTTGAGACAGGGTCTCCTGCTGAACGTGGAGTTCTTGGATTCAACTAAACTGACCGACCAATGAGCTGTACCTCACCCACACAGAAGGGTTCCTGGCTTTCCTGTGTGTACTGGGGACCTGAAATCAGGGTGCAACTGAGCCATCTCCCAGTGCCTGGGTTTTCAGTATCCAAATATTCACAGAGTTCTCTGGAGAATGTCCAGTGGGAGTAACAAATCCCAGACTATGCTCTGGGTAAACCCCTGTTTTCTCTTTGCCTAAACACAACCACCATATAGTCTTTTGTATGAAGGCAGAACTGTATCCATATGCACTATGTGTCAGACCCTTTTGGGGAGGAAAACATGGGATAAAAGCAGATGAAACTGTCATATAATTAGCCCTGACTCCAAAGACATATAAGAGGAAACACCTACTTGATGGACAAAAAATCAGTCACTCAGGGAGCTGTACATATGAATTCAAAGTGAGTGTGGGTGCATATACAAGATCTTTAAAAGCTCAAGCCAGACAGAATTCCAGCATTGTAAAAGGTTGGTATAAAGTCCCACCCCTGGCTGAGGAGCTATTGGCAATTAATAGGTGCTTGGAGAGGAGGGGTCGGTTTTAAGGGTATGCCCACCCCCCAGTAGGCCAACTATACTCCAGCAAATAAACAAAATCAAGAGTATGTAGGCAGCATAAATCCAACTCGATGGTTTGAAAAAAAAAAAAAAGACACAAAGTCAGGTGAGCGGGGAATGGGGGTGGTCTGAGAATAGTTGGTGGGGAAATAAATACGATCAAGATACATTGTACAAAATTCTTAAAGAGCTAATATTTTTATATGAGTTATTCATGTGACTTCTCATATAATGCAGTGGGCCAGCTTCCCAGGGCAAGTTAACCTTATTCACATTAAGAGTAATAATGCCCGTGTTCAGCTCCACCTCCCTGCCTCTTGGCCATGAAAACCTACGCAGAAATTATACTGCCACTTATCCTTGAGTATACTTAAAGATGAAATGGGAAATTAACCGCAGCCTGGACTGCCTCTGCTCTTTCACAGTGAAGGACAAACTGTGTATCAGACCCACTTGCCTGCCTCACTGGATATTAGAACTGCAGTCATCATCTTCGTGCCAGACAATCCCTGTCCCGATTATCCATAGCTCACAGATGACACTGAGCCCCTGGGAATTTAAGAGAAACGACTGCCTCCGCTGAGTTAGTCACCAGTCAACGTCCATTTCTCTACACTATTTACACCTTTCTACTCCACTCTCTCCCAGGGGCCTCCCTGGCCCAGACCTGGAGCACAGTGACAGTTCCTTATTTCCCACTCAGATCACTGCAGTTTCTTCCTGAGTTTGCTGTTTTCCTTCCCTCCTGTATGTAATTAAATTATATACATGCACCCCGTTGTTTCCGGGAGGTCAACTCGTTACATCTGATAGCCTTCCAAGGCTCCAAACTGCCCATTGAAATAAATCTAGTACCTCAAGGGCCACAAAGAACCTAACTGTCCCATCTGTCCTCGTCTCCCCACAAAACTGGAGACTTGTTCTTTCGCAAATAAGCATTGATTTCCCTCTTCGGTGCCTAGTTGATTCCCTTCCTTTGGCTGGACGGTCCCTCTATCATTGCTGTTCACATCATCTCTTCCTTTAAAATCCATCTGAAGTGCTACATCTACTAGACAGCCTTTCCCGGGCTCCAGAGCTGGCAGCGAACTCTGTTTCCCTTAAGCTTTAAGCACACACCCATCGCATCTCGCCTGTGGTCCTATTCTACTCTGCCTCCCACTTCATCCTTTGGTTTCTGCTTTATTGCTCCATAAACCATGATAATCTCCTTCATATTCCCCAAGGCATCGTGTAGTCCTTGGCAAATACTGGAGCAAACCGAATCTGAAAAGAGGTTACCCAACCCTGATAGCAGACTGAGAGCTTGGGCGGCTGCTCGTGCCCCTTCTCCACTGGCAAAGCTGAAGTCAGATGGCATACCTATCCACACAGCTGGAATGGGGAGCGTGAAGCCCATTCACATCTTATCTTCTTATTGGTGTGATAGTCTCCAGTCACTTAGTTCCAAATCCATTACGATTAAAGACTGAATACAGTCCACATTTTCACTTTTTAAATCATGTGAGGTTAGAAACACCAAGCATCTAATACACGTAGGCTGAATATAACATGTTTGGGTTCATTCTTGTCACTAGAGACAGAGCTGGTATTAGTCAACTTTTTCATTACTATGACAAAATATGTGAGAAAGTCAACTAAAGGAGATTTTAGCTTGTGGTCTCAGAGGTTCCAATCTGTAGTCATCTGACTTCAATGTTCCTGAGCCTATGGTTGAGGCAGAAGATCATGGTGGAAGACTGTGGTGAAGCAACACTCCTCACCTTGTGGTAGGAGCAGAGAGAGTAACAGAAAGATCAGGACCAGGATGAACCCTTCAAAGACACAAACCAAGAGGTCCATGTCTTCCAATGAGGCCCCACCTCCGATAGTTCGAAGTATCTCCTGATGATTTGTTCAGATTTTTAAAACCATCAATGGATTAAACCTTTGACTAGGTCAGAACCTCGATGATCTAACCAACTCTGAAAATGGTTCTATAGACAAACCCAGAGGTGCGTTTTACTAATTGGCTAGTCTACCAATCCAATCAGGTTGACACTTAAATTGCCTATCACAGAGCTGCAATTTGGTAAACAATAGTGCCCTGGCCAGTCTCAAAAGTATAGCACACAAGTATGTGAGATAATACAAGATGACACATAGATACCATCTTCTTATAGAGGTTATGGGTTTATTTTATAGTAAACACTAGGAAAAATAGAACAATAGAATGCCTATGATATAGGTGCTATTATCTGAGATGAGACTATATTTGTTTGGTTTTTAAATGGTTGAATAAATTTAAATCAAAGTATTAAGTACAGTACAAATCAGTGCTTAAAGGAAAGCTGATATTTTTTAAAAGTCTTTAAAAGTGAAATCTAGCTAGGTGTGGTGGCATACATCTGTAATCCTAGAATTTAGGAGGCTGAGGCAGTATAATCAAGAGTTTGAGGCTATCTTGGCTTACATAGTAAGGCCCAATCTCAAAATTCCTAATTAAATACAAAGTGAAGTTGGCATAGGAAATATTAGTGGAAAGAGGACAATAGAGAAGGAGAGAGAATGAGGATTAACACTAAGGATGCTTGCAAAAGACTTAGGGTATCATTATTCTATACTTACCTAAAATTGTACACACACACACAGTACTTGAAGTGACAATATTCCATAGATAATATTCCAAAAGCCATAGATTATCTAACATAAACTCAAGTACCCGACATGAAAAAATAAACCTCCTTTAGAGTTTGTTGGTCAGGGGAGTCCAAAAGATCCCCAAAACAACATAGGCTTTTGCTATTGCCTTTGGTTGCCTCCTAGCTGTTGAAGGTAGGTGTCTGTTGCTGAAGACACCATGTTCTTTGGACATAGACTCACAGAATTTGACCAGAAAGTCTCCTTCCTGAGGTCAAGCTCTCATAGTACCAGAAGGTGATATGCAAGCTACTAAGATTGGAAAAACAATCAACAGTCTTCCTACCCAGCTGTAACACCTATGTACTATAACAATGACCAACATGAAAAACTATCCCTGAAGGGGCAATGGTAGTATTTATATATGGTGGTAACCAATAGCTGCCTGTATGGACTCAAGGCCTCACTGAACAGGAAGGAAATCATGCCTGGTACTGTAACTCTAGCCAACTGAACATGGCTATTGAGGCAATGAGTCTTAGAGGAGAACTTACTACCTACTTTCCTAAACCAGGAAAATTCCTAAGCACATTCTAAACACTTATCCTTCTACCCACAGAGAAGTGTCAATATCGCCCCTCATCAAAGAAGCTTCTTTTTGCAACAGACAGAAACCATTACAGAAAGCTACCACTAGGAAAAATGCAGAGAACAACTGACCTTGGGGTATTTTGGGGGTGCCCATCACCCCAAAATAGATAGATCTTCAATATAACTCCTGAACCCAAGACCCAAGGAACATTGTGGAACAGAGGACAGAAAGATTGTAAGAGCCAAAAGGCTTGGAAACATGATGGTCTTGCTGAATTCCCACACAATGGTAAGACCGCATCTTCAGGATGTTGCAGTGAGAAAATAACTCAGTGTGAATTCCTCTTTTAACTTTTGTTTACTTTTTCTTTACTTTTTTAAACCAAGTCTCACTTTGTAGCACAGGCTAGCCTCAAACTCTCCATCCTCTTGCCTCGGTCTCCTGAGTGTTAGGATTACAGACATGTGTCATCATGCCTGACCTTATTCCTCTCTAATACTTTTATAAAACTCAATTATACCTTCCATTAATCAGGGTAGACACCAAAAGTCAAGGGATTCTTGCCTATAAACTAATTTTATTTACCACATTTTGAAATATAGTTAACCATGTATCCTATATTACATTTCTAATCACATGAACAAATATAGACCACATTCACAATGCACTCTTTGGATTCACTCAGACCTAAAGTAGATTCTCAACTCTACTAACTACTATTTATCAGAGTCTTGGGGGAAACTCATTTATCCACACTAGAAAACATTCATTGCAAGTTTCATGTACTGGACACTATGGCCAACCACCTGAAGTCTCAGTATAGAATTGGAGTAACAGTATTCCCCCACAAGGCAAACCTTGTCAGAGCTAAGTACTACAACATATGCAAAATATCTGGCACTGTTCCTGGTCCACAGTAACCATATTCATTAGTTGTCACTGTGGTCCCCATCATCATCATCATCATCATCATCATCATCATCATCATCATCTTTTCCATCCTCATTGCCATTACTATTATCTTCAGTCTTTGCAAGAGCATGAAATGCTGCTAGCTGTGTTTGCCTCCTTAAAAGTCTCTGCTCCCTTAATGTCATGCAGATATCATTTTAGTGGTTTTAGTTTAGTAATTTCATTAGTTTTGGTTCATTAAATCACCAAATAGAAGTTTATTTTCAGGGAATTATAGGCCCAGTGCAGAGAATTATAACAGAAGGTGGCTGGTGAGAGTGGGTGGCTAGAGGAAGCTCTCTGGGGAGATTGACATTTGGGCTTGAATTCCAGAGGTGAAGAGGAGCCAGTCACAGGAAGACTGGAGAAAAGAGAAGAACTCAGGGAAGAAATGCAGGTTTGGGGAAAGTCTTTCAATAAGACAGAGTTTGGAAAGGCCAGAAGTCCAGAGGAAAATGGGGAGAGGCAGTTCCGAACAAGGTTGTGAGCAGGCTAGCAAAAGCCACTGCACAGAGCTCTGCAGGCCAGCTGCAGTAGAGACCGCTTAGGTGAAATGCTATGCTCCAGAACATCAGTGACCAGGCATAGAAGTAAATAGACCAACAGGAAGGCACTGTCAGCCCCACACACACACACTAAGAGGACACACAGATCAAGGGTGAGAGAAGAAAAGGATAGAAACAAAGATTCTAGGTGTGGTTTAGAGGGCCAGCGGATAGGACTTGCTGGTGAATAGAAGTGTAAGAGTGACAGGAGTGACAGGAAAGAAAGGACTCATGAGATCTGACTGGATTTTATAAGGTGGTGCCATCCCCTGAGATAAGGCAGTCTGGGGGAGGACAGCTTTGGAATGCAAAGTCCACAGTTCTGTGATGGTCTTCTTAGTGAAAAGGGGCCTTGAGGCATGTGAGTGGAAATGTCAAGGAGGCAACTAGCCACACACACACACACACACACACACACACACACACACACACACACACACACACTTAGAAATTATGGCATTTACATGGCACTAAAGGGCTGCTGAAGTCAACCCAGAAGAATCAAACGAGAAGCATTCAGTCGTGTAGAGAAAAAGCCAGAGAGACACAGCCAGTAGGAAAGTAGGGAGTAGCCAGAATAGCGAAAGAAACACCCATCCTCTTGCAAACCAGAATGAAATACTTTATTAAAAGGCTATGTTGTCCTTTTAAAAGTAAAAATTGCTTCAAAGTGTCCAGAAAGATGGGGCAGACATTGCCTGGGACTTTTATTCTTAACTTCCTTCCTTTTTGCTAACACAGTCAATTTTACTTAAAGATTGGTTAAATGGTAATATCAATGAAGATGGCCCCCACTTACAGAAGCAAGGAATGAGTCTTCATCATTCTGTGCTAAGAAGGATAAAACACTCCCCTTTGTTAGTGATAGGATTTAGGGTTTATATGCAAGATGTATGTGAAGGACTTTCAGGAAAATGAAAACTTCTTAAAGACAGAGGAGAAAGGAAGAAGTGAAGAAGTGGGAAGGAGAGAAGAGGGGAGGGGCAAGGGAGAAAAAAGAAGCTGGAGATAGGGAAAGAGGAGGTATGGCGGTTTGAATAAGAACGGCCACCACCGGTTCACACATGTATGCTTAGTCACCAGGGAGTTGCACTATTTGAAAGGATTAGGAGGTGTGGGCTTATTGGAGTAGGTGTGGCCTTATTGGACAAAGTGTGTCAGTGGGAGTGTGCCCAGCTCTTGGCCTCTGCTTTGCAGATCAGGATGTAGCTCTCAACTACTTCTCCAGCACCACCCCTGCCTACTGCCATGCTTACCACCGTGACGATAATGAACTAAGTCTTTGAATCTATTCAGCAAACCCCCATTTAAATGCTTTCTTCAATGAGTTGCCTTGGTCTTGGAGTCTCTTCACAGCAATAAAACAATGACTAAGGGTAGGAGAAGAGAAGGGGAAGGAAGGGGGGAAGAGGGGAAGAAAAAGAGATAGGGAAAGGAAATACTCAAGGAGGGAGGGGAGAGGGAGAGCCTGTCACTTCCTCATTCCCTTCGCTGTCTTTAGGGCAAAATGGCATCAGGAGTTCCTGAGTCTTCGTACTGTTACTCAGGACCTGTGCAGGTGGGATGCAAGGAGGCAAAGTGGGAAACGGAATGAGCCAACAAGAACAAAGTTCTCAATGGTGTTAGAAAATAGCAGAGTCAGTCCCGGACTTCCTCTGGTTTGGTGAATAGGTTTGGTGAGAACCTATTTCTCTTAACAGTCGGTGCCCATGTTGTATAAGGAACTTCTATCAGGGCCTTGGCAAGAGGAAGCACTAAGTGTCTTAAGGCATCCTCAAAAGGCCACACAAATGAAGCGATCCTCATTGTGAAAGCTGACCCTGGGGAATGGTGGCCACTTAGAAAGTAAGGTAAGTGAAGATATCATCCTTAGACCACTCCCTCCAGAAATGAAGTGATGGCTAGAGGAGATGGAGGGTCAAGGAGAAGATATGTGATACCGAAGCCCATTTATATACTTATGGGATATTCATGTAGAGAGGGAAAGACCAGTGGGTCCAGAGAAGAGAGAACACCCCCAAAGAGCAAAGAGATCCATAGTGTAAATGGAAAGGTTGATATTAAAAGACACACTTGATTCACTGAGGAATGAGAGGGTACCAGAGGGTACTGGAGCAGGTAGGCTGGCAGAGTCAATCACAGTCAACAAGGTTGTTCTGACTACATTTTCCCAATGATATACAGAGTGTTCAAGATGCAACCTGTCAAGACCTACCTGATGTTTCTCTCCAAGTCCTCTATGAGGGCTGTTTCTCTCTTCTGGCTGTTTCTCTCTACTGTATTATGTCATTGGCTGTCTCTGAACCACCCGAGTGGACCCTTAAGGGCAAGGACCATTTCATTAATATCTCAGTGTCTATATCAATCAAGGAGCCCGGCTCACGTGTTTATAAATATACTAAACTGAAATCAAGTCTCAGCGTGATAAGGAAGACAGGTGTCTCTCATTATTATTCACAAATTCTATTTTCATGTATTTTCCTATTTGAAAATTTTATCTAGATCCCCTCACAATCAATATTTGTGGTGCTTTTGTGGTCATTTGCAGACATGCGGTAAACAATGGGGGGGGGGTTGCATCCACTCACAAGGCACGCCCTCAGCTGAAGATGAGCCAAGCTGTGCTCTGCCTTCTCACTTCAGATTTCTTAGTGTAAGCATCTGTGTTATTTATGATCTATTTATGATTTCACTGCCTAAAATCTCCAAGCATTATACGGAAGTGCTACCTAGAAAAATGGGAGAGGATAACGAAGGACTTGAGGGAAAAGCTAGTGTGCTAGAGAGCTTCATCCAGGCACATGTGGCAGGGCTGTGGCCAGGAGTTCAATGTGAAATAAACCAACAGTGCAAGTTCAATAGGATGATAGTCTGTCCTAATCACTTGATGAGAATGTTGTGGCCAGAGGTTGGCAGGAACCTAACCCTGCGCTTCCCATAGCAGCAATGGTTTTCATTTGCTAATTCCGTATTTGCAGCAACTTTGTAGAACATGATAATTATTGCAAATAATGAAAATCAACTGCACTTCATTTTTCCCTCTCAAGAGAAGGAGAATTATGGAAACAAACTGGTTTGATGAGGCTCGGATGAGCCTCATAGAGCCTAAGTTTATCACATTCTTGTGGCTCATTTGCCAGAACCAGGACTCAAGGAGTATGTTTTGGGGAGAAAGTGACTTCTTAGTTATAGATTATATTCCTTGAAAGCTGTTGGCCTTAGTGACAAATTAGGTATCCTGGGGTACTGCACCCTCTGCCCTCATTCCACCCCCAAAGCTGGTGCCTGATGCATTAGGCAGAGACACAGGGAAGAAAAATCTTCACCATATGTCTTCTTTTGAGTTCCCCCAAGAAGCTGAACCTACAATAAGAATTTGTCATTTGTTTGGGAGGTGCAAAAGGCACCATTAGGGAATTAGCGAAGAGCCACAGATGGGAAGGTTGCTAAGAAACCAATAAAAGACACAGCATCAAGTGAGTTATTACGGTGAGGAAACTGAGGTCCTGTGCAAAACATACCCACTGCTGAGGGAATGGGGTGCTGATGCACTGTCTCCCGTCAGTCATTATTTGAGGGTCACTCTAGACGTCCTAATTCCCCTAATTCTCTTCACCTTCCATGGGAGCAGCAAAGAAGAATCAAGCCAAAAAGAAACAAAAACCTGCCAGGATAACAGTCAGAAGTTTGTCGGTAGCCAGCTGTGGTAGTCCACACCTGTAATGCCAGGGGCTGAAGCAGGAGGGTGGCAGGTTCAGTGCCAGGCTGGGCTACATGGCAAGACCCTGTCCATGAAAAGTGAGAAGCCAGAGAGTGCTGGAGTGTCGAGGGTAAGACAATAAGTTTGGATACTGGTGTGGGTGTTGAATCACACTGAGCTGGCTATGACAGTCACATATCAACTGTAACCAGGAGTGGGGTTATTTTTATGAGGAACCTGCTGATTTAGTTACTTTTCTCAAATCTCTGGCAAAAGCAGTTGTTAGAAATAGCATAAGGGTTATGTTTGGTTATGTTTCAATCACTGTGATCAAAAGACCTGCCAGAAGCAACTTGTGGGAGGGAAGATTTATTTGGGCTCACGATTTTGGAGAGATTGCAGCCCATCGTGGAGGGAAAAGCTGGAGAAGAAAGCATGAGGTGTCAGAGGCTCTTCACACCACAGCAGACCAGGAAACAGAAGAATACCAGAACCAGGAGCCAGGCTATCACTTCAGAAGCCCACCATCCTTTCTAACTTATTTCCACCAGCCAGACCCGCTTCATCAAGCTCTACAGCCTCCCACAAGAGTGTAACCAGCTGGAGATAAGGCTTTCAAAACATGAGCCTATGAAGACCTGCATGGACTCAACCCCTAACAAATAGGAACAATTTGTTTCAGCTTATTGTCCCAGAGGGTGCAGTTCAGGCTTTCTTGTCTCCATGCACTCAGGGAGGACATCACGCAGCAGGAATGTATGACAGAGGACACTCAGGTTGGACAGAAAGCAGATATGGTCTGATGACCAGGTTTTAATCCACATCTCTAGCAATGAATTTCTCATGAAATTACTTGATTAAATATTTGTCTCGATGACCAGACTGTGACATCTCTGGGAGTCCAGACTTGGGACTTTTCCACGTGCCCATCCAGTACCCAGCTCCATTTCTGTTTAAGCTCACTCGGTCAGTGTCCAGAATAACCAGATGGATGAAAAACAACCAAAGGCATCCTGACAGCCATGGGAAACGGTGGTGAGTGTGAAAGTGGACAAGGACTTACATAGCTCCCCAAACCCAGCCCCCTGTGGCTGTCTGTTCTGCCTCTCTTTATAACTGGGACTGAATACAGAACTTATTGCCTGATAATCCGGCATTCATGTGCCCACAGAAGCTGTGTTCTCAGCCTGCCAGAGAAAGGAATCAATGCGTCACAGTCTCTCATTAATTCAGGCTTGGAGGAGGACTTCTGAGCTGAGGCCACAAGGACAGGACAAGCAGGGAGGGGGTCCCATTATAGCCAGAGGGAAAATACCACAATGTTACAATACCTCCGGACACACCAGGGACAAAGCGACAGCCGGCATGGAGGGGATGCTGGCAGTCTTTATTAGGCCTGTTATGTTGGACCGACAGCTGCATGCTTCCATGAATCATTTGAAGTTAGGAGAATATGGACACACCATGGCTTCCCATTTATTGATTTGTTCACTCCAAATGCATAAATTACCATAGAATCAAGGGCTGAGTGACAAAGCCAGAGAAAAGATTCTTTCAACTAAGAAAATTGAATATGCAGCAGCCATTGCTCCGCAGCACACCTCCCCTTGGCATAATTGGTTCTCATAACCAAAGATGTCAGGAAAAGGTTTTTTTCCCCAACTGTATGTTTTTTAGCTCCTATGAGTCCTATATGAAGACCCAAATGGCCCAGTCAAGTCCAATGCCCACCACTATTCTGGCCACATAGCAGCTGTCCATCATAAACATTTGCTGGATCTGTTGTGCAGTCTACACGTGGTTTAAATAATCTTTAAAATAAACTTTTAGCATCATCTCCCCATGTCACACTACTCCTGGAACTCCTGTTACCCCTAAGAAATCAACAAGCGCCCCATCTGTCCCCTGCTACACTGGTCATAATGTGACCATTCATGTCACCGCCCCGAAGTCACCAAACCACACATCTCCCCTCAAGCCAAGAGCAAAATCTCTTGACAAATGACGAGAGCTTGAATTCATCCAGCCTCGTTGGCTTTCTCTCTTCCTGGGGAGAACTTCCAAAGCTCTCAGCATCTAACCTGGCTGCCAGCGAAGCAACGTCGTCAGAATCTCAGAGCGAGAGCCACCGTCATCGGGTGCAGGTGTAATTATACCTGCAGCATGTGCAGCGCCAGCCTTATGAAACTTTCCATGGCAGAAACAGAAATGCTGAGTACATTATGCGTACGTGGCCTAAGCCTAGGTCCTAACAAAGCCTCTGTGGATCCAGGAGCTGAAAATGGGGCTTCCAGAACCCTCTAGGTTCAGTTCTCAACATCTACATAGTAACTCTTAAGTAATAGTTCCAAGGGATCCCCTCTCTTCTTGCCTCCACAGGCACCTGGCATTCATGCAGTGCACAGACATACATGAAGATAAAACACCCATACCCATGAAATTAAAACTGAAAGAAGAAAAGGAAACAGGACCTCTGGAAATGTACAGTTAACAGAAAGTTAAAAGCACCCCCGTAGGGCTGAGGTTGGGGCTGAATGAGGAAAGTGTTTTCTGTGCAAGTGTGGAAACACCAGTGCCCACTTACAAAGCCATTGTGACATCACAGATCTGTAATCCCAGCACTGGGTGGTGGTGGTGGGGTGTCACAACAGGTAGATCTCAGGGGATCAAAGCCATCCAGTCTACAAAACCATTGAGCTCCAGGTATAGTGAGAGGCCCTGCCACTAAAAAAGAGTGGGGAGGGGAACCATGGAAGAAGACATCCCAAATCTAACGTCTAGGCTCCAAGTGTGCCTACACACACACACACACACACACACACACACACACGTACACACACACACATACACAGGCACCAATGGGACAACAATATGGCACGGGGGTAAGGGTGCTTACTACCAAGTCTGACTCCCTGAATATCCGGAACCGATGTCTAAGGAAAGAACCTACTCCTATAAATTGTCCTCTCTCTCTGTCTCTGTCTCCGTCTCTCTGTCTCTGTCTCTCTGTCTCTTTATGTATTTATGTATATACAACAAACACATAATATAATGTATACACATACATAGATGATAAATAAATAAATAAATTTTTAATGTTTAAAGTACCAAGGAAGAGTCCGTCCTATGTGGCAGAGGAAGTTTCCAGATTGAAAGAACAGAGGGAAAAATAATAGGCTGGGCATGGGGGGGGGGTCGCGCACGGGGGCCGGGGGCGGGAGGGGTGTTACAGCGGCATATGGGCATTCTGAGACTCTTTCAGCCCTCGGTTACCATGGTTACAGACAACATAAGAGCTGGCTCTAGTACAGGACGGGCTTCAGGCAGCCTCACAGAAGGCCCTCTCACCCCGCCTTAGACCCTGTCCTTGTTACTTCGTGTGAAGAATGATACACTCAACAGTCTCCAGTTCGCGATCCTGCTCAAGTCCACAGGGACCCACAAAGGTACCGTCCCCACACCGCTCTGCTCCAGGCTTCCCTCAAAATACAAATCACGTGAGGAAGGAACCAGGTGTGTGACGTGGGGAAGCGTGGGAGCCCTGAGGCAGCCTGCTTCCAGGAAACCATTTATTCAAGGTTACAGAGAAGACGCACCAGTCTGTCAAAAGGACGCTTACTGAAAATACGACACGGAGTGCCAATAGTCCTCCCCCACCAGCCTGTCGCTGTGTGTGCTTGTTGCTCCAGGCACACTGTCCCTGCATCTTAGTGAGGACCAACTCAGGTTCCGATCACGTGATTCAGATGGTGTCATCATTGACATGGGAACCCCATTCCCTAACATTTGGATTGCTCAGACCAGAGACCACCCTGTTTTCTCTGGCTCTATTTGAGAACACTGAGTGGAGTTTGTTTGGGGGTTTTGTTTTTGGTTTTTGTTCCTTTTGGGTTTTGGGTTTTTGAGGGGTTTTGAGAGGGAAGGGTTGGTTGTTTTGTTTTGTTTTTTATTTTTTGTTTGTTTGTCTTTTGGGGACAGGGTCTCACTATATAGCTCGGGCTGGCCTAGAATTCAAAGCATCCTGCCTCATCTTCCACTCAAGTGCTGGGATTTACAGGTATGAGCCACCACACATAGCTGAAGACTGGGGTTCCAGTCACTAAATATGTAAAAGAGGGGAGCTTATGAAGAATCTTCAAAATAGGGAAGTCTGAGTTTTCCCATTCCATCTCTAGTTCTCATGGTGAGGGAAAACGAGTGTGTATTAAATAGCCTTTTGACAAGCATCATCATGGTTCTCATAAACAGCTCAATAGATGCTTTCTTTTTTGATAATTGCAGGATAGAACCCATGGCCTCACACACACACCAGGACTGTTAAATATTGGCAGTATTTGGTGGCCAGTGATAGAGTAAAACACTAAGGGCCTGTGAGGACTCTTCAGAGGGACTGAACAAGCATCATTCTGTGAAATTATTTTTAATGTAACCTGTCATTGATGTTGCTGCTGTTGTTGTTACTGCTCTTGATTTTAGTATTTTGACTGCAGTTTTTGTTGTTTTTTCAGTGTTTGGGATTGAACTCGGGGCCCTTTACATACTTACTAGCTATGCCAGGCAAGTGCTCTACCACTGGGTACATCCCAGACAGGCCTGACTTTTCTTCTTCCTTCAGATCATTGTTGAAACCAGCTAGATCTCACAGAACACACTTTGGGAAATACTGGTGCATAGTTTTACAGTTTTAAATCATAGCTACCTTTATCTCAGTTGATCATCTCAATAGCTACAAAGTGCTATTGTAAGCTATGTTTAATGGGGGGAGGGGCACTAAGGCTCAACACTCACTGGTTTGGTGTTAATACAGCAATCTAAATGGATTAAGACATTCCGCCAATAAATTCAGTAGAGCAAGAACTCAAACTCAAATATTATGACTGCAAACTATAGTCTTTATCTGATCTTTTTTTTAAAAAATCAAAACAGCCTAGGTTTCATAAACCTGGACTAAGAGTATTGGACCCCAGGAGACTCTCAAGAGGGGTGCCTCTGCCATGGATACCCTCCCTGGCAACCTGGACAGTAAGCCAGATGTATCTCAAGAAGCTGAGAGTTGCTGGAACCTTCACACCAGCATAGGACATCCATCCACCTGTGCAGTGCTTAGAATAATTCTGGGTGCATCATTTCATTTCATATCATCTGCATAACCAACCAAGGATGTGCTGGCTGTAACTTGTCCATCTTACAGTTAAAGAGACCAAGTCAAAAATGAAGACATTTCCTCCAATCAGTTACCACTAAGCAAGTTACCACGCAGCTCAAATGAAGACTGAAGAGACTCAATGGATCAACAACTCCATTCTTTTCTGTAGGCGCAGCAGAGACAGCCCTGGAACTCCGATCCTTCCACCCTCAGTGGTGATGCTGCACAAGGGGACATCTTACCTTGAGTCTAAGTTCAATGATTATAACATGCACTTAATCTCTTCTCCAGCCATTTGAATAGTATATGTGCTAGACCAGATCTGACCTGAGTTCTTTCCATACAATCTCAAATTCTGCAGTGAGGAATGAGCACCTTTAGTCTAAAGCAACAATCTCAACCAGTAGACTTAGGATATGGCTCAGGCTGGTCTGTGGTTAAAATGGGTGAAAAATAAGCCCTCTCCAATTTGCAAAGAAGGGAAATAAACTAATAAGTAGGAACTTCTTATCTTTAATCTCTTTCACTCATCATTTCTTTAAATATTTACCTAACTTCTTTTCTCACATGACAAAGTTGGTGAGTGTTCAATTGTTAAGTATAACAACTGACACCCAGCATCTCTGTTTGGCCTACCAGGCTCATATCACAAGAAAGTGGGTAAATTGTGGGGCTCAGTAAACTGCAAAAGCACACATCTGTAACCCCAGGACTAGAACTGTGAAGATCCCTCAAGCTCTTGACCAGCCAGTCTGGCTCAAATGACTTCCATCTAGTGAGAAACCCTGTCTCCAAAAAAGTAAAGAGAAGATAGATAGATAGATAGATAGATAGATAGATAGATAGATAGATACATACATACATACATACATACATACATACATAGATGATAGATAAACAGATTATAGATAGATAGATAGATAGATAGATAGATAGATAGATAGATGATAGATAATAGGTAGGTATATAGATAGATGATAAATTGATAAATAGGTAGATAGATGATAAATAGACATACAGATGATAGATGATAGATAGATAGATAGATAGATGATAGATAGATAGATAGATAGATAGAGATAGATGCATAGACAGATAGATCTTAGATAGATAGATCTTAGATAGATCTTAGATCTTAGATAGATCTTAGATCATAGATAGATAGATAGATAGATAGATAGACAGACAGGCAGACAGGCAGACAGATAGATAGATAGACAGATAAGGTAGAGAGTAATTAAGGAATACACTGGATGATAGCCCCTAACCTCCACACACATTCATTCACACATACACACACAATAACACATAGACAACACCCACAGGTTAAATTACAATATTTATCTTTATCCTACTAGACTATTTTGTTGTAATTCAGGAGACCTCTAGTCTCATTTGTATAAGAAGCTTATTTTCTGTGTAGTATACTTGTTTCTGACTTCTGTGTCATAATTATAAGAACTAGCACTTCAAGGCTGTCTACAAAGGCCTCAGTGAACTCGAAGTTCTCTTTCATCCAAAAAAAAACATCTCGTGTCTTTCACTATCCGTTTAATAACTAAAACCCCCTACACTGAATAGCTGGGTAAGGGAGGAAGTGAAACTAGTTTGCAGAGGCAATAGCAACTGAGATCTGAACTCTGTAAGAACAGGGTGAGGAAGAGGAAGGAAGAAAGGAAGAAGAAAGGCATCAAGTTGCCTGTGATGGCTTGCTTGTATGTTGTAGCAACAAACCCTGTTTGCTTATACAGAAGCAATAAGGCCAAATTTATTCCCCAATAATCTTACAGCCATTAATGTGCATAATTCTCCACTTACAGCCACTAATGCCCACCCACCCCCCACCTCTCTAGGGCTGAAAATGGTAAAGGAAGACAGCTCCCTTCATGGTCACTCCTTCTTTGGCCAGTGGCTGTGGTCCTCACACCTTCTCCAACCTCATGTAAAGGATGAGAAAACTGGGCTTCATTGGCACCCCATGGCACTCAGTCCCAGACACTTGGAAGAATAAAACGGAAGTCTCATATTTTGTCCATAAACCATGGATAAACGATCTGTCAAGTAAACATGAGGTCTCTGTTTTCCCCATTCTGGGTGACAGTGATGAGTCTCACAGACAACACTAAGCTGCTGTGAAGGACCCAAAGGACCAGAGTCCAGGAGAGAATGATTCTTAATGACAGAAATAAGCCAGGTGGGCATAAATCAACATAGTGACCTTACTCCCAATGCTACACTTAGGTTCCATAACAAAGCCCGTGGATGGGCCCCTAAGCAGATCTAACTCAATGTGAGCCTCCCACTAAGTGCCCCTCTTAACAAAATCTGAAGAGACCATCATTTTTATTCATGTTTCTACTTTCATCAAGGGACTAAACTGAAGTCTCTTAATAGGCTGTGGGTAAATGACTTATATCCACTCTATCATTCAACATTATCTATCTATCTATCTATCTATCTATCTATCTATCTATCTATCATCTTTCTCTGTGTGTATGTGTGCATGTGCACAGGTGTGCATGTGCATGTGTGATTCCCCATAGACTAAAAGTAAAAAGCAATTCACTAGCTCATTGTGTAGTAAATATTCTTTGTACCATATCTCAGCTCTGGTGGAAGTTCCCAGCTGGGACAAAACAGCGTTGTGTTTCTCAAATGCACCTGACTTAAAGGCAAAGCACAGATGTGTTAGAAATGGGATGAACAGCAAAGATCCACATGCCCTGTCTTCATTCCACAAAGGAAGACCCAATTGTACTGTAAAGGAAGCTTGAACCAAATCTCAGCCCAGAAAATCTCTGGAACATCATCCTGCTGTACTTTCTGAGCTAATTATGGTGATTTGGGCTCGTTATTAATTGCATTTGGAATGCTGATCTTCTGAAAGTTGGATATTCAATCAGAAATAGATTATTTCCTTTCTAGAAAACCTAAACTGTGCAAATGCATGTTTGGAAACATGCTAATGAAGACAGCACTCATGGGACCTCACAAACTCAATACAGCTCCCATTCACCACAGACTGATATCTTCCTTTAGGCAGGATGGAAGGTGGGCTTCTACAGACTGACTGCATTCAACATGCAGACTCATGTCAGCCTATACAGGTGCAAGGTGCTGAAACAGCCTACACCTCTCTCAAAGAGATTTGTGAGTATACTGGTGAGTAGGAAATCGGGTGACCTTGGAACGAATAAAGACCCTGGAGGAAAAGAGAGAAGGAAGGTGTAAGGGAAACTACTCTGGTAGAGGAAGCCAACGGCCTGGGTCTGCCTCTGCTCTGCCTGTTTGAGGTGTGGAGGCCCCGAACAAGCTGTTTATCCTTTTTCTGCATCCTAGCTTTCCCAGCAGTAAGACAAAACTCTAATGTCTGCAAACATAGCTCCTTGAAGAAAAATGACATCATTTGTTAAAAGTGTTCTGTAAACTGAAAGGTCTACACAAAAGGTGAGGAAGGCCTTTCTGGAACCCTACACTGAAGGCGCAGCTTTTTAAAGAATCCAGCTCCAGTTCCGAGGTTTTACTTATTTCTTAAGTGTATTAAAGTGCCTGAAAATAGCCACAGATCCATTATTCACTGAATACCGACCAGATCTTTGTTGGCTGGATACACCCATCTGGCATCACTCCCTCACACTCATATAGTCTTTCAGTTCCTGGAGAAAGCAGAAAAGGAAAGCAGTATGCTACACACTTAAGAAATAGAAAGGAAACAGGAATATGGGTGTCCATTCTGGGGCCATGTTATTGAAGACCATCTTCTTCCAGCCTTGTTTGTACTTTGTAGCTTGTAACTTAAAGAAGTCTAGAATTTCATGATGAACAGAGCCTTGGGTCCCCTCCAACCCCACCCATCCACCTGTTCCTCATCCATCCAAACATCAATCTATCCATCTATCCATCCCTCTACCTAGCTCTCCTCCCTCTTTAATCCATCCCTATCTCCATTCATCCATCCAATTCATCATCCATTAAATAATGGGTTCATGAGCGACTACAGTTTGCCGGGTACTTCCTGTGGCACTGGAGTACAGTAATGAGCAAGACAGGGAAGTGCCTGAGCATGAAGCTCACATACTAGTAAAGGAGGCTGGCATCAAATGTGATATATAAGTAAGTAAGATGATTCCAGATTGTAACAACCACCAGAAAGACCCCTAAGCACATGATACATTCTAGAAACTGACAGAGACAGAGAAATGGATTCTTCAAATAGGGCAAGAACACCCTTTCAAAAGCGGTTACTAACATGTGGCCTGAGAGTCAAATGGTAGACAAACAAGACAGATTGGTTTTTGTGTGAATAGTCATCACAAGCAGCTCAAAGTACCCTGAGAAAAAAACAACGTGATTTATTTACAGAAGAGGAGGAGGAGAAGGATAAGCCACTGCCCAAGTACTCGACCATCAGAACTGGGAAGGTAGTACGATGAGAGAAGTCAGAGAGGTGGACAAGGTCACGTCAATGACCGCTCTCTGTACGGGAAGAAAGTAGGACCCAGAGAGGCTAAGTGAACAGCCTGAAGTCACACAGCTAGTTAACTGCTACAGCTGGCTCCAGATTCTAATCCCTTTCTACCCCCAGATGTTGAGTTCTCTACACTGCATTGATCCACTTGCCTCAAGCCATGAGAACCTTCTGTGTTAATGTTTCTGGAGCTTAAAAGCCTTTAACATACTGTAACAGCAAGCAAATGCTTTGGGATGTCTTTCTCTATGCTGTGAATATGTGTTGCTCCCATTGGCTGATAAAGAAAGCTACATTGGCCTATGACAGGGCAGGATGGAGCCAGGCAGGAAAATCCAAGAGAGATAGGGAGAGGAGAAAGGAAAGTGGGAGAGACACTAGCCGCTGTTGTCTCCCAAAGAGCAACAAGATGCCAGAAGACCGGTAACGCCATGGCCATGTGGCAACATATAGATGAATAGAAACGGGTTAAGTTATAAGAGCTAGCTAACAAGAAGCCTGACCCATAGGCCATACAGTTTGTAAATAATATAAGCCTCTGTGTGTTTACTTGGCACCAAGTGGCTGTGGGACATGGGTGGAAGTGATTCATCTCGACGTGGGGCCGGGCAGGACCTGAGAAACTTCTGGCTACAAGCAAATTCCAGTTAGGCAGGACAGCACCAGTAAATGATTCTGGTGACTTTGGATGCATCCCCCCTCCTCTTCTAATCCCTCTCTCTTCATTCTCTTCCTTCTCTTTTTCCTCCTTCCAATAAGTTCTCACAGCCCCCGAGTGATGGAAGACTCCCCAGGCAAGAGTCAGATGTACCAAAAGTTTATGAGACATGGGCTAGAATAATGCTTAAGAGCCCAGATTCTAGTCCAGTCCCACCACTGACTAGCTACACAACTCTGAGCAAGTTACTTGACCTCTCTATTCCTCGGTTCTCTCATTTTTAAAAGCAGGATAATACTTTCCTCCTAAGCTGTTTGTCAACATCAAGGAAATTAATATATGTAAAGTATTTGACCCATGTCTGGCACATAATTCTAAGACACACCCACTTTCCTCCTGCCTCTTAGCCAGACTCTGGTCACCTACCTTCAGAAACAAAAGGTGTGAACCAGGTCACTTCAGGGGAAGGCAGCTTCACAGTGTCCCAGCAACAAGCAAAGGCCAAATGGGACAGTAACACACCATCAAATAAGAACTGTAAACACGAAGCCTGGAGACTGTACTCTTCCAGAGTACCTGGGTTTAGCTCCCAGCACCCACACGGCAACTGGATAAGCATCTGTTACTCTAGTTCCAAGAGGCATCTGATACCTACTTCTGGCCTCCATGGACACTATGTGCATGTGGTACACAGATATACACAGGCAAAACACCCATACACATAAAACAAAATAGAGAATTTTTTTAATAATGAAAGCAAACCAGCAAGAGGGAGGGAGGAGGGCTGGGGTTGATAACTGAAGTGGGGAATATGAATATAAACAAAGTATAATGATGTATATGAATGAAGAGGCCATCGTGAAACCCTTTCTTCATATGGTAACTAAATTTTTAATTAAAAAAAAAGAATTGTGAGAATAACTGAATGAAATAATGGACATGAAGCACCTGTCTTGCTGTGCTGGCTCAGGAAATGCTGTTATTTTTGTTGAGGTGTTTATTTTTAGCAGCCGTGGTTGTAACTGTAGAAGCTACTTGTATGCTTTTCCTCTCCATATCGGGCTGTAAAATACGGGAAATTTGTGTGAAGTACTAGTCCCTGGGACACAAGAGGCTATTACAGAAATAAGTTTTCAAAGGCGAAGCCAGCATCAGAAAGACAGTCCCTCAATGCCCCTTCTACTAGAATTCCAGAAGCTATCTACCTACCCCTCCCCAGTCAACTGCCTGCCCCCCTGGGGACATCTCACCCTAGAATGTGTGTACTCCTTTCTCCACACCAGGCCTGCCCCAGGTGCATCCCAGTCCTTTGGAAGTTCCACCTGGGTGCTTCTTCCACAAATCCTGTTGATTTTAGGTCACCACGGCTTTTTAGTGCACCATTGTATCTGGTCCCCACAGTCCCATCACATGGCAATGGTAGCTCAGATCACGTGACTCCAGCTAAAACTATTCGGACTTAAAATAAAGACCCCTCTTCCTGAATCCCAAACATAGCTCTATCACCACCACCACCAGGGTTTTGGGGCCAGAGCCTATAGATTCCCTAGCCACACCTCACAGTACCTCTTTCTTACTTTCTCTCTCCTCCGAGCATGGGACACTACTCCCAGCTCATCAAATGTTCCTCCTGCTCTGAGACCTTTGCACTGCACTTCCCTCTACAGAAGGCAGATCCCCATCTCACCAGCCAGCTAACCCCTCTCTAGATGTCAGTTCAGTACAGGTGTCATCACCTCATAAAAACCTCCTGAGCATCCCCTCCCTCGGCCTTTGTCAATCTGCTTTGTTTTGTTTCAGACAGGATAGAAGCCCAGGTTGGCCTGGAACTCGCTGTATAACCTCATGTTCACTTCAAACTATTGGAAATCCTGGCTCTACTGGCATTATGGGCATGAACCACCACACCTAGCTTCAATATTTTCTATCAGACTTTTTTTTTTAAAGCCCCGTGGTGCTTACAGAACATGCTACACATTCAACTACTAACTCCTCCCTGCAGTGACTAATTTTGACCAGACACCCACACTGTCAATTCCAAGAAGACACATATTTTGCCTGTCCTGTTCTGACTATATTCCCAGGGCCAGGACTGTGCCTGATGGGAAGCATGCATTTGACAAATAAATATGTCCTGCAAGGATTAAAAGTAAAAGCCAAATCGCACTTCTTATTTCCACAGATGTGGAGACTAAACGGAAGGCTGGTGTTTCACCCAGTGAAGGTGTTTGCAAAATGAAGGGCAATGCGTCTTCACTTGCTTGTCAGGTAGTCAATTCATAAAACATTCACTCCACAAATAACTTGCTTTCCTGGTTCCAGTCTGGGGAAGAGATGAAACGTACTCATAAAGAAATTTAAACGGAGGAACTGAGTGGGAATTAGATATGATCAAGATGCATTGTATGAAACTGTCCAAGTAAATAACATATTCTTTAAAAAAAAAAAAAAAGAATTTAAACACACACACAAAATGTTAACCCCAAGACCCACTCAAGCACTGCCTACCCCAGTTCAGCCTATATATGAGCGAAGGGGTGAATGGACACACGGTTTCAACTTCTGTTCCCATATTGGCCACTAAGAGCCATAATATCTGTACATTAACATCAGAGGCAGTAGCCAAGGCCAGGGGTGTGGTGCACCCACACTCCTGTCTTAATCCCTTTTACAGGAAGGGAAAGTGACCCCCACATTCTTAAAAGTATACCACAGCATTGGGGGGGGGGGAACGACACACTGTAGGTCACTCCGTGAGACCTTCCCAGACCCACCATTGTCTGTCGAGGAAAACCACTCCCCACACCCTTTCTACAACCTGAGCCAAACTAGCGGGCACGGTTAGTAATAAGACAGAGGAAAGACGCTGGAGGCCCCGTGGGCTCCATTATTCTACGTGTCCTACGAGAGAAGGGCTACCCCAGGGACTGCTGCTGCAGATCGCAGCCTCAGATGCTGCCAAGAAACCTGTCCCCCTGAGAACACTCAGGGCCGTGCGGTGCAGCTCCAGGTCCAGTGAGAGGCACCCCACCCATCTGCCAGAGAGACAAAGATCACCAGAAACAAAGGACACACACACACACACACACACACACACACAGAGGCACACACACACAGAGGCACACTCACAAAGTCCAAAGCAAATACCAACACTTGGTGAGATTTCAAAACAAACAGCCAGCTTGGTATATCTTTAAATAGACTGTGAAACCATCCTAGAGGGACAATGATTATGTGATCTTGACAGGCGCGATCTGGGCTCCGAACCCACGCTGCCTCCGCCCTCCTCCCACCCACGCTGCAGTTGCCAGGCGCATTTCCCAGCCTCAGGACGCGTGCTGCTGCCGGGAGCAAGCTCATCCACTCCTGCCAGTGAGGGACCTGCAGGTGGAGGAGAGCCAGGGTGGCCCGAAGTAGGCAATACCAACCTTTAGGATCCCAGTTCACCTGCTTTCTTGGCGTCTCGATTGGAAATTTCATTGCTCCGTTGCCCACAAGGGGATGAAATGAAAGGAATCAAAATAATAATAATAAAGTCTTCAAGATTTACAACTCTTCGGTTAAACAGACCAACAGAACAATTTGTAAAAGTGGAGGAGCATTGGAGGGGCTCGTGGGGAGCCCCAAGGAAAGACAAGCGGGAAAATACTAGCTGAGGAGAGCACTGAGCGCTGGCTTGGGTGTTTGCACCGGTTAAGGAGGTGGCCAGCTGCTACCCTCGTGGGTGAAAGAAAAAGTAAGATCGGATGCTGAGGGTGGTTCCGAGAGGATGAAAGAGCGGGGTTGCTTCTGCAGAAGCGCGGTAGGCAGATGCAAAGCTGAGCAGCCGCAGGGCCGACGCCGGAGAGAAGCCCACCGCAGAGTCCCTCGGGTCCCCAAAGGCGTGTTCGTAACCCCTCTCTCGCTCACACACACGCATACACATACACATACATACACAGGCGCGCACACACCCGGCCGCGCGCTCGGGCGGGCACATCAGCCTCGCTCGGCTGATCACAGAACACTCGCCCCACCCCAGCCGCGGCTCCTCGCCCCCGGGCGACGCCCCCCACTCCCCACCCGCTGAAAGCCATTGGACGGAAGGGTGGTGCGGCGCCCGGGGGAGCTAGCGGCTAAGCCGACCCTCCCCTCCCCGTTGGCGCTCTGCAGGTGCCGCGCCACTGCGGGAGAACGCGGGGCGCGTGTGGATCCCGACACCGGGTCTGGACGCTGGGCGGTGGCAGACCTGTCCTCCCCCGGGCTGCGCAGCGACAGCGAGCGGAGGGCGCGGCTGCTACTTACTGGCGCGGCCACAGCGTGCTCGGTGGAGTTGCAGCCGGAGACACGCTTGGCTGCCTGGAAGGCTCTGCAGGAGGCGGAGGAAAGGGCCTGCCGCGGCCCCACCGCAGACCTCGGCCTGGGGGGGTGACCTCCTTTTACCGCTTCCACCCCGGGTGCCTGCTCTTTCTCTCTCTCTCTCTCCTGTCAGTTCATTTTTGGTACTCCACTCCCTGCTCCCCAGCGTGGTCCTCTGGCCTGAGTCCCGAACCCATGTCCCCACTGCGCTCCTGAGTTGAGAAGGCTAGTACCAGCCATGAGCCTTTTGTTCTGGGACCGCTTGGTATCTCACCACTGCGATCTCACCGCACCTAGTTCCCCAGACACAGCTTGGTCCCCTCCCCAGCTACCTGTAGCCGGACTGGGGCTCATGCTTGGAGGCTAGGGAGATGGGTCGGGGAGAGGCACTGAGGCCCTGGAGGAAAGTCGAGTTGCTAAGGCTTGGCGACTCTGAGAAGCTAAAGAGGTGGCCCAGGGAGCCCTTGAGAAACAGCACCAATGGTGAGTGCAGGAAGACCTCAGCGTGTTCTCAGCGAGTTAAGGCGACGCCCCACCCCCCACCGGGCTAAGTCTCCAGAAAAGGCCAAGGGTGCTGGGGTGCTCTTGAAAGAGCCACCCAAGTATCAACATGAATTCTGCTTACAAGTTCCCCAGGATACCTAACAACAGAGTCTTGCACATAATAGATGCTCAAAAAAAAAAAAATGTTTGCTAAAGGAAGGTATGATTAGCACACTGTGGTGTTCCATAGGAAGTTCAACTCAGTACTACCCTTGTCTGTAAGATTACCTAAGTCCATTCTTCATTCAGAATACACATACCGAAGCCCTTGCCATTACTGCGCCAGGTGCTGGCCACCTGACAAAGAGTAAGACTGAAGTGGACCTTTCCTTCATAGAACTAGCGTCAGAAGGTCAGGTTAATTGCTGTTGCCTTAACTGGCGGAAGAGAAAGTGGTAACCATCCTGTTCCCGAGTCTGCCAGCTGGGGTCCTAAACCATACAACACCCTGGCACTCAAGGTACCTTGAGGATCAGGAGAGGCCTGGGTCATCTCATCCTCCCTCCCCTCCCCACCCCCCTACACACACACATCTAGGTCTTTAAGCCCAAGGGTAAGCTCTATGGAGACCCACTGTGGCCAAGGTTGGGAAGTGCTTTGTCACGGACTTCACACCCAACTGGAGCCTCGAGTTCTCTGCAGACTGCTTCAAGGAAAGCTGGCACCACCACGGTGGGGTGCTGCTCCGCCTCCTAGGCCCTTTGGATGGCTTCCCCAGGTGCATCAGAGCTGCCTCCTCTGGCCTGTTGCCACACTTTCCTCTCCTTAGACTGTGAGGACCAACCAGGCTTGAAAATAAGGCAAATTCAGTTTCTGCATCCCCCAGTTTGTGAGCCCCAGAGACTCCGGTATGAGTAGGAATTCCTTAGCCAAGCCTCCAAAGGGGGGGGGGGTGGTGTCGGAAGCCGTTTCAAGCCTCACTCTGCCCTCTCATCCTGCATCTCCATGGGAGTCAGTGAGGATCAACCGACAAGTACACCTTCTCTCATCCCCTCCTCTTTAGTTTCCTCCTTCTCTGACCTCTTCTTTACAGAGGAGAATACTTCTGCTCAGGAGGATAAAGAAACACTCCCAAGGTCACAGAGGGGAGATCAAAACCCCAAGTGTATCTGACCCAAAGACCCATAGTTTCTATACCAAAACCTTGGGGCCCAGGACCATGAGTCTGAGCAGATGGGTTCTTTTGAGTAATGATTCAAATGTTGGACTAGCTGACACTCCAGCCTCTTCCCCTTTGCAGAATGAACTGGACTACCCTTGCGTTCAGGGGTCAACATTGAGGATTCCTAACACTGCCCAAAGTACGGTTTTGTGGAACAAACTGCAATCTTCTGATGCATTAGCTTTCAGCCAATCAACAAACACAGAGTATCCCTTGTGTACAAAGTTGCAGGTCTTCTTTAGATGTGATTTTGACCTCTGGGTAATGAAGGACCTCCCTACCCCAAGAACATCAGGACAGTTATGGGGAGGCTGAGATACTTGGGGCTGTCCTGGGGAACAAAATGAGTATATAGCTGCTGGTTGGGTTCAAGTCTTGCTCTGGTCACTGGCTTAGAGGAATATCTCTCTACTGAATCACTGCATTCCTTCCCTCTTTCGCTGGCCACTCATCTCTGGGGCATTCTCTTGTCCCCTTTCTATTTCCCTTCAGGATGTGTCCAAAGACAAGTTTATTGCGGGAGGGGGCATGCGGGGGGGGGGGTCGAACAAAAATAAAGAAATCCCAGTATCTTCCCTGCAATGCACGTGAAATTAAATGCAATTCTCCCAAAACTGAGGTGCAAGACCACCCCCCTCAAAAAAAATCCTACTTAGCACATTAACCCTTTGTGCTCCTCTGCCCCACCCCCACCCCCGCTTCCATCACCGTCAATTCTTACCCGTTGGCTGGTTTTTTGCAGACTGATTCCACTTACCCAAAGGAGGGAGAAAGAAATGACCTATGTAGGGAAAAAACGTCCACCAAAAAAGCAGCGCCGAGTGGTTGGGTCTCTCTCTGCGCCACAGCAACTTCCATGGCTATCGCTGCGGGCCAGTTAGGTCTGGTGGAAAGAGCCCGAGCCCGCCTCGGGTTTCTGCCGCAGGAAAACAAGGCATCTGGCGAAAAATCGCCCTGCGCTCCTCGCCGGCCCCCAGTCAGGAGCCTGGGGCTGGCAGCAGCGGCATCCAGGGCGCTTTGGATTCTCCGCCCCGTCCCTGCCCCTGCAGTTCAGAGTAGAGTTGACCCTGCAGTTCAGAATAGAGTTGCTGCACTCTTTGACGCTAGCTGCGTGGCCCGGCGTGGGATGGCTGGGGAAACCCCAAAATCTCAGTCATCTCTGGTAACGAAGTTTGCCTGAGTTGGCAAGCCCTTATGCATCTCCCAGGTCACAGCCTGGGCTGACACAGTGTGACCCGGGGGGTCGGGGGGAGGGGGGGCGGAGGGGGCGCAGCTAGCTGCGTGGGGCAAATTGCTCAGCCAGAGAATAGTTGGATTCTACTCGGAGGTGAGGCACCAAAATTTCCAGGCGACAATAAAGCACCTTGGGGGATTCTGTTTAGCTAAAGGGAGGGTCGTAGTTCTAATAAAAATCTAATTTAAAGTCCTAAGAATGGGTTCACGTGACAACCTAGAATTGTTTCCCTTGGGTTTCGTCATTCCTCCCCCAAACACAGAAGAAATCCCTGTGCTTCACTTCTTCAATACATGAGAGACCGACAGCTCGAGGTCCTCTTTTCGAAAGATTTGAACTCTGATTTGCAAGTCATTTTATGAAGATATCATCTGGACATGCACACACACACACACACACACACACACACACACACACACACACGAATAAACCCATTCATTAGGGAAAGGAAAGGGTTATCCACTGGACCTAACTTAAATTTCTACTGGAACTGTTTTCTTTTCCAAGGCAGTGTCTCCACATAGTTCTCAGTATTCAATCACTCTTACGTTTCAGGTCCCAAGCACCATGTGGAAAAACCTACCCTTAAATATATGTTGCTCTAATCTTGGGCTGTGTTTTGGCGTGGAAAAGTCAGAGACACATCCTCAACAAAAGGGCAAAGGGTGTCAGATATCCCTGGAAACATGGATCTGCACTGCCCAGTACCAAACTGTGTGCACACATCCTGCAGAATTATTTTGATGACTCAAAGCTCTGGTTGGAATTAATAAAGATAACATAATATGAGCTCCCACGATGTTGTTATTAAAGCTTCAGTCTGACAGAGATAAGTCATAACCAGGCACAGTAGCCTCCCCCTTGTAAGAGCTCTCTTCTTTAAATCTTAGTTATGGGAGAATAGTGTTTAAGCTCCCATTGGGCATTATACCAAACATCCTAAACAAAATGAGTAAGTCATAATCCCACTTCTCATGTTACAGTAACTACCTTTCTCTGGGACATTACCACAACATAAGCCTAAGGTTTGTTTTGTTTTGTTTGCTAAGAGTTTGAGCTGGAATTAATGTTTTCCCTCGGCTTTTTATTTTGAAAATTTTCAGTCAGGACTGTAATCTCAGTTACTTGGGAGGCTGAGGGAGAAGGATCTCAAGTTCAAGGCTTGCCTGAGCTACAGAGGTAGTTCAGTGCTGACCTGGATAACTTAGAGAGACTGTGTTACAAAATAAAATAATTGTAAAAGGGATATAACTCAGTAGTGAGCACCAGCCTAGCATGCATAGGGCCATAGGTTCAATCCTTAGTACAACAAACCAAAAGAAGAAAAGATGGAGGACGAGGAGGAGGAGGAGGAGGAGGAGGAAAAGAAAACATCAAATATTGTAGCTGTTTGGTTAAAAAATAGTGCTGTGGGGGTCTGGGAGGTAGTTCAGTGGGTGAAGAATAGGCCTGAGGACCTGCATTCAGATCCATAGACCCCACACAAAGTCAAAGCTGGTAGCGCACACCTGTAATCCCAGTCCTTGCTCTGTAGAGGAAGTAGAAACACGCAACTCCTTGATGCTCTCGAGCCAGCTAGCTTGTTTGATGAGACAAAAAGATTATATTTTAAGCAAAGTCAAAGGTGAGGGACAAGACTCACTAGAAGTTGCCTTCTGACCTCTCTGCACATACACACATTCACACACACACACACACACACACACACACACAGAGAGAGAGAGAGAGAGAGAGAGAGAGAGCACATGTACATTTTTTAAAAATCAATACTATCAAACCCCTCCAAAAATGTTAAAACATGCTTCCTAATGTAATGATATTAAGAAGTGAAGCCTTTGGAGGTTAATTAATATAGGAGAGCTCCATCTTCATGAATAGGGTTAGATCCCTTTACAAAAGGGTTTGCAGGTACCAGGTAGGGAATTCTTACCTTCAGCCACATGAGAATGCAGTAAGAAGATGCCATCCTGGAAGCATGGACAAGCACTTGCCAACTATCAAACTTGCTGGCATCTTGGTCTTGACTTCTCAGCCTGCGGAACTGCAGAAATAATTTCTATTTGAAAATCACCCAATATAAAACATTTTGTTACAGTGGTTCAAATGGAATAAAACAAGCGGAATGTAATCAATGACTTCATTTGGTCACCATGCCTACATATTCTTTGATATCCACTGGGGATTGGTTCCAGGACCCCCATGGATACCAAACTCCGAGAATGTTCAAATCTCATGTAAAATGCCAGAGCAATTCCATGAAAGCTGTACTCATCCTCTACTACTTTATCCTTTTAAGGCTGATTTTTAATTATTTGTATGTGTCTGTGTGTCTGTGTTGCGTTTATGATGTGTGAGAGTTCATGCCCTAAGATGCCAAAAGAGGCCTTCGGTTCCCTGAAAGGTAGAGTTAAAGGACTTTATGAGCTTCCTGGTGTGAGTGATGAGAACTGAACTCAGGTCATCTGGTATGATAATAGTAAGATCTCTTAACAAATGAGCCATCTCTCCAGCCCCTCTCTCTTCGACTTTAAACCATCTAAACTTACAAACCTAATACAATGTAGGTGCTACCGGAGCAGTTGTTAGACTGTGTTGTTTAAGGAGTGACAACAAGCGGGAGTGTGTGCATGCTCAGAACAGATGCAGTTTTTCAAATATGCTCTAAGCTGGTTCGATCACTGCCTGCAGAGCCTACAGATTACAAAAAAAAAAAAAGACTAATATTTGATAGGACCATATTCTAGAATCATTTCTTCACTTTTTAGTACCAATGGTTTTTAAGTTTTGTTTGTTTCTTTCTTTGTTTGTTTGTTTGAGGGTTTTCTCTTTTTGTTGTTGTTTTTTTAATTTGCTTTGAGAAAGTATCTTATTTGCCTGAAATTCACTGTGTAGCCCAGATTGGCCTCAAACTCATGGCAATCTTCCTGCCTCAACCTACTCAGTGCTGAGGTAACAGGCATGAGCCACCATGCCCAGCACGATATTTAAGGTACTTAATTTTTTGTTTTTTGTTTTTTGATTTTCAAGACAGGGTTTCTCTGTGTAGCTTTGCGCCTTCCCTGGAACTCACTCTGTAAACCAGGCTGGCCTCGAACTCACAGAGGTCCACCTGGCTCTGCCTCCGAGTGCTGGGATTAAAGACGTGTGCCACCACCCCCGACAAGGTTCTTAAATTTTTTTTTGCTAAAGATTTCTTTTCATTGTATGAGTATGGGTGTATTGTCTGCATATGTTTTTGCGAACCACATGGGTGTAGTGCCCATGCAGCAGATCAGATGCCCTGGAACTGGAATCACACACTGCTTGTGAGATGCCATGTGGGTACTAGGAGCTGAACCTGGGTCCTCTGCAAAAGCAGTAAATGATCTTAACCATAGAGCCATCTCTCTAACCCCAATGGTTCTTTAAAAATGGTTCTTTAAAAGAGCCCCCACCAAAAAACAAAAAAATAAAAGAGGCCAAATTCATTTTCTTTCTGCTAAGGTTAAATGTCACACTATATGAAAGAGAAAAAATGCATTTCCAGATCAGATAGTAGTTAGAATGACTTAGTACTTTCTGAGACACACACACCCCGCTCCAACCTCTACCATAACAATAGTCTCAGAAGATGACTATATGTCT
Organism: Peromyscus leucopus; assembly: GCF_004664715.2. Classification (NCBI taxonomy): domain Eukaryota; kingdom Metazoa; phylum Chordata; class Mammalia; order Rodentia; family Cricetidae; genus Peromyscus; species Peromyscus leucopus. The sequence continues at coordinate 65,444,061 of NC_051075.1, forward strand.
TCTTGCCAAGTTTCTCCCCTCCTTAGTCACAGAGGTTGTCTTTGTTTCTTATCCCCCAAAAGCCGAGTTTCAATGATGAGTGTTTTCACACGTGTACTCCGAGATGACAGGCATGGCTGACATTTATTGAATTTAAAAGTAAGAGCCTTAGCAAGGTCACATAGTATAAAAATAGGCTGATTTTCATGTCATCCTAAAACAGATTTGTATTTGAACTAAAACTTGAAGAAGGCATGTTTTCAATTCTTGTTTATATGTGGGCAAATCTTATTCCCAGAGTCTTTAAGCTTGGAGGAATTGAAAATCCTTTATAGGGATTTACTGTCTAGAGATGCAGGCAGATTCTTCTTCCATGAACCAATGACACAGTCTGACAAATAGAAAAGATCTCCCCAGTAGCAAGTGGGATGTAGCCTCAGCCTCTAGTGCAGCAGTTCTCAACCTGTGGGTTGTGACCCCTTTAAAGAGTCATATATCAGATATCCTGCATACCATATATTTACATTATGATTCATTAACAGTTGCAAAAGTATAGTTATGAAGTAGCAATAAAATAATTTTATGGTTGGGGGTCACCACAACATGAGGAACTGTATTAAAGGGTTGCAGCCTTAGGAAGGTTGAGAACCACTAGCACTTGGAAGGTTGAAAACCAATGCTCTAGTGGGAAGAATGAGAAATATTTGTATCATTTTTGCTGCTTTTAAAGCTAATACTTGCCATCTTAGTTAGGGTTTCTACTGTTGTGAAGAGACACCATGACCATAGCAACTGTTCTAAAGGATGAAAATTGTAAACAGAGGCTTTTCTGTTCCACCTGGTCCTGCAGCTGCTTTTAAAATAATCACTCAGAGGCTTAATATTAATTACAAACCATTTGGCCTATTGCTCAGGCTTATTACTAACTAGCTCTTACAACTTAAATTAACCCATTTCTATTTATCTATATTTTGCCACCTGTCTTTGTGGCATTACCTGTTCTCTAGTACATCTTGTTGCTCCAGTGGCTCACTGGCATCTCTCCCAACTCCACCCTTCTTCTTCCTGTATCTCTGTGTCTTGGATTTCCCTCCGGGCTCTATCCTGCCTTGCTATAGGCCAAAGCAGCTTCTTTATTAATCAATGGTAATAAAATGTATTCACAGCATTCAGAGGGGTTATTCCACTGCAGAACATTTAATTGGGGTAGCTTACATTTTCAGTGGTTTAGTTCATTATCACCGTGGTGTGACATGGTGGCATGCAAGCAAACATAGTGCTGGAGAAGGGGCTGAGAGTCCTAATATCTTGACCTGCAGGCAATAGGTAGTAGTGTAGCTAGAGTTTTCCTGCCTTGCCCACAGTCAGGACAAATCTTTGTCACCCGCCAGTCCCACAGCTGCTCAGACCCAACCAAGTAAACACAGAGACTTATATTGCTTACAAACTGTATGGCCGTGACAGGCTTCTTGCTAACTGTTCTTATAGCTCAAATTAATCCATTTCCATAAATCTATACCTTGCCATGTGGCTCATGGTTTACCGACGTCTTCACATGCTGCTTGTCATGGTGGTAGCTGACAGTGACTCCTTCTGCCTTCCTGTTCTTTCTTTTCTCCTCTCTGTTAGTCCTGCCTATACTTCCTGCCTAGCCACTGGCCAGTCAGTGTTTTATTTATTGACCAATCAGAGTAATTTGACATACAGAACATCCCACAGCATAGCAGTCCAAGTTAGACATAGCTTGAGCACAGGAGACCTCAATGTTCACCCCCACATACTTAATCCAACAAGGTCACACCTACTTCACTAAGGCCACACTTCCTAATATCACCGCTCCCTATGAGCTTATAGGGGCCAATTGCATTCAAAGTACCACACTTGCTTAGTTCAAAATTACTGGAACAAGGGGCAGCAGCACCCAGGCTGTGGCTGCTGTGAGATGCAGGGCAGCAGATGCTACAATGATGAACCTACAGAGATAAGCAGAACTGGAGATGTAATGGAGGTGAAAAGGGAGAGAGAAAGCTGAAGTCGACATGCTGTCACTGCCCGGCAGGGTGAACAGGCAGTTGTGCAGCAGCCTGGAGCTTATGCAGATGCAGACTCAGTCCAGAAAAAAGTTGCCCCTTCGTGAGATCTCCCTGGCTCTGGGCAACAACTGAAGCCTGAGATGAGGAAAGAGTCACTCTCTGGAGTGGATCTCCTAGAAGGACCATCATGGTCCATATTGCCACAGGAAGCCATGTTGGTGTCTGTAGTCCATGGTGTGGCTTCAAGCCATGATGAAGCCTGAGATGTATGTGGATGTAAGCTGTCTATACTGCAGACTGATGACTTGGTGATGTCCTCCTGCTTTGCTGCCTGGGGGGCCATGTTGATGTCAATGGCAGGTACAGCTACCTGAGGCCATGATGAGGCCCAAGGTCCAAGCAGCTGCTGAGGGCCATGAAGATGTCTGTGGTCTGGGCTGCCACCTAAAGTCATGTTGACGTCTGTGGGACCTTCTGAGCTGCCCCCCCCATTCTATGGCCACCACTTGGTGGCGCCAGCAGTGGGCATATTCCAATATCTACTCCATCTAAGAGCTGCCGGAGTGTGTGAAGGGGCCTGTCCTAGGGAACCATAGTTGCAGGATCTCCATGACTCTGGGTAACAGAAGGATGTCTGAGGGGAAACTGTGAGAGTCCAGTATTGATGGTGTAGCAGAAGCCAGCAGCCTTGAACCAAAGACTCATTGCAACGAACATTTGCAAGTAAAACTTTGAGCAAAAGGGTATCCTGTGTGACACACTGCAACTTTCAGTGCCACTATAATGAACAAATTATGTGATGTAGAGCTAGGAAAGTCAGAGGAGCAGAGTGGTGTGTGCACAGCAGAACTGGAGGGGAGACGGGTGTGGGAGAAGCCTGTGGCTGATAGAAGAGCAGGTTGTTGTCCAATGGGGTCATCGAGATTTTTGTTTGTTTGTTTTCTTTTGCGGAACGGTTACAACAGTTGAGGGAAGACATGGAAGGACTGGGAAATGAGTATGATCAGGGTGCATGACATGAAATTCCCAAAGAATCAATAAAAAGTATTAAATTGAAAAATAAATAAATACACATATATGAAAATGTGATTAATTGATAGAAGCTTTTAATATATTTTATTATTGCAACTTTTCCATAAAATGACTAAAAAACTAAAATTTAAAAAAATCACTTGAACAAATGTAACAATTCTTCTCCTGCCATTGAGTCACCTAAATGTTTGCTGATCAGGGAAAGGAGCCCTTGCCAAATCTTCCTAGTTTAGTTTCCACCTGTAAATAACATTCAAACATAGCATTCGAGACCTTTCAATATCTGTATTGAAAAATGTGTAAACTCTTTTTTCAGGACTGAGTATCAAACCTAGGGCCCTGTATTGCTAGGCAAGTGCTCTCCTACTGAAATATATTTTCCGATCCTTGTTTTTATGTCTTATTTTGAGATAAAGGACTCACCAAGTATCACAGGCTGGCCTAGACCTCAACCTGAAACCCAAGCACACCTTGAACTCCCAACCTTTCTAAGCCAACCTCCCCAAAAAGCTAGGATAACAGGCATTGGCCACCAGACCTGGCTTCCCAAATCTTCATTAACAGGCTTTTCCAAAATATAACGAATATCAGTGAAGTAAAATTCTGTTGCTGTTTTACTTCCAATTTAAATCTCTTCAAGTTCTCCATTACACAGATTAAAAAGAACATTAGTATCCTTCCAATTTTTTTTACATTTTTTAAATAATTTATTTATTTTTATTTTATGTGCATTGATGTTTTGTTTGCATGTATGTCTGTGTGAGGGTCCCCTGGAATTGGAGTTACAGACAGTTGTGAGCTGCCATATGGGTGCTGGGAATTGAACCCACGTCCTTTAGAAGAGCTGTCAGTGCTCATAACCACTAAGCCATCTCTCCAGCCCCCTCCTTCCAATATTTTTATCTATCATAAGTTAAATTGTTGTGCATTCACCTTGCATCCAGTAACTTTTTTCACCCCTTTACCAATAAATGCAATCACATGGCCAAGTCATATTTTTGTGGGAGGAGAGTTGCATGTACTCATGAGTGTAGAGGCTGGAGTTCAACATTGAGTGACATTCTTCAGGCATCATCTACCCTCTTTTCTGAAACTATGTTTCTCATTGACCTGGAATTTACCTGTCTTAGTAGTGGTTTTTATTGCTGTAAAGAGACTCTATTGCTGTGATAAAAAGAGACTCTATTGCTGTGAAGAGACACCATGACCACAGTAACTTTTAAAACAAACAAACAAACAAAAACAACATTTAATTGGGGCTGACTTACAGTTTCAGAGGTTTAGGCCATTATCATGGCGGTATGGAGGCAGACGTGGTGCTGCAGAAGGAGGAGAGAGTTCTACATCTTGATCTGCAGGCAGCAGAAGGAAACTGCCATACTAGATGTAGCTTGAGCATATGACACCTCAAAGCCTGCCTCTACAGTGACACATTTCCTCCAAGGTCATACCTACTCCAACAAGGCCACACCTCCTGATAGTGCCACATCTTATGGACCAAGCATTCAAACACATGAGTCTATGGGGGCCATTCCTATTCAAACCACCACATCACCAAATAGAGTAGCAGACTGGCTAATCAGTAAGCCCCAGGGGCTCACCTGTCTCCTCCCTAGCACTGGGATTATAAGTGTGTGCCACCACACCCAGCTTTTTCACATGGGTTCTAGGGACTGGGTTTGGGTTCTCACATTTGCATAGCAAAGCCCTTTCTTTAGCACCTGAGCTCTCCATCTCCAGCCCCCAATAAACTTTTCTGGAAAACATCGTTTTCACTATAAGTTCCAGAAAACAAAACTGGAATGTCTCTATTTCTTCCTGAACTCCTTTAATTATAAAATAGTGATCAGTAACTGACTATGAAGTATTTTGTCAACTTAGGCACACTTTAAACAACCATCCTTCACAGTCAGGAAAAACAACCAAGTAAAGTGCTGAAACTTATTTCTTCACATATGAAATGAGGTAGTAAATATTGTGGCTGCCTCTACATACAAGATTATTGTAAAGAGCTAATGGATATGAAAGTGCTTTGCAAACTACACAGAAATTTACAGATAAAAGTATTCATCTCCAAGAGTCTTTGCTCTGTAGTTTCTTCTGAATCTCCGCCAGGCATATAACTACCACTTTTAAAGAATGCCTCATTTATTTCTCATAACAGCCCCAGAGGATGAGTACTATTATTGGCATGATTGCATTTAAAAGTCTGGTGTGTAACTGAGCACATAAATATTTATTGAGGACGACACTGGAGCCTGAAGAAGGAGTGCCTTGTCCAAGTAAACACAGTTAGTTAGACACGGAACTGGAAAACAAGCCAGAGCTGACTAACTGAAGTCCGGGACCCTGCAGTCTCTAAGTCAAACTACTATCCCCGTGTACAGCCGATCACAAGAAGTTGTTGTCATAGAGACAACCTTGCTCGGTAACGCAGTCGAAACCATTGCAAGGTCTTTTCCATCTGATGGCCAACTCCCCACCACCAAGTGCTGTCTGCTTAGATCATTCTCCTGGGAAAAGTGTGTTTTCTGTCTCTTTGAGAACTGACAACCAAGCACACAATCTTCAGATCCCTGAGGTACCTGTGTTTTAATAGCCGGTGAACTTATGAGGCAAGATACTAAACAATAAATCTTAAATGATAGGGTGTAACCAAACAAATCGAAGTACTGAGGAGAAAATAAACTGAGAACAAGTGACAACCTCCGTGCCATGTCCTTGAGATCCTACTACTCCTGTAGCTACCTATGAGTACTTACATATGCATCCTTGTTGAAATCTGGCAGCTATTCTTTTTTATTAGTTCCTTGATTAGTTCTTTTTTATTAGTTCTTATATAGTTCCTCATATAATGTATTTGGAACATTTTTACCCCCTTCACCAACACCTCCCTACCCACCCAGCTTTGTGTCTTTTTTTTTTAAACTCTAAGCCCATCAAATACAGTTTGTGCTTCCCATGGACTCTTGGATTTGTGTTCTTCCACTGGAGTAGGCCATATCTCTAAGAAGACTGAGTCTCCCTCAGCCAGCAGTTAATCAGTTACCAATAGCTCCTCAGTTAGAAGTAGGGCTTGGTGCCCACCTTCCTGCTCAGTGCCGGGATTTTCTTCTAGCTTAAGCTTGCACGCATCTTAGGCATATTATCACAACTACTGTGAGATCGCATGTACCACTGCCCTGCTGTATCTGGAAAAGATTATTTCTTGGTAGATCATCTACTGGTTCTCATCATCTTTCTGTTTCTCTTGGGAAATGATTCCTGAGCCTTGGGGGAAAGGCTCCATTCTTCACAGCCTAGCCAGTTAAGCAAGGTTACTGCAAGTTTATATGGTAACTAGAGAAATGTGCCCCATTCAGGCTGAAAGAGCACAGTGGTGCCATCTTGATTTGAAGACAGTGCCTTTGCTCTTTTGTTCTGAGGAAGGAAGAGCCTTGAGGATGAAGGGTGGAGGGAGCCACAGGAAGGGCAAGTTGATACTAGGAAGCACAGCAGTCTATCTAGAACTGGATTTGAATCCCAGATCTCACTAAACCCCCGAGTCTAGTGCCTGCATATGATGCACAAAACTGCACAACTGTATGCTCCAGCCATTCATATGAAGCGTATTGATGGGCACAGTGAGCAGAAACAGATGATGAATTCTGATCATTTGAGATCAAGGGATGGATTACTTCATGTTGTAGATGGATTTAAACTAACTTGAGATTAGTTTTAGGGAGAAAACATATTTTTGTGTTTGTCATTTTTGAACATTTTTAGCTTCTTGTTTCTTTACTTGAGTTTTTCTCTATTTGAAAAACATCAAAATAGCTTAACTCTGTAGCATCATAACAATGTTCCTCTTTCAAAATTAAGCTTAAACATAATACAAAAACAATGCCTCTATTGCTTTAGAGCCATGAATGATGGAAATAATAAATTTACTTCTGAACTACTAAGGGGATTTGTTTTTCTGCCTTTGGCCACTCAGGGAACACACTATTTTCAGGACAGCTAGTAGAAGAACATGAAGCTCATACATTTGTGGTGATTTTTGCTTTGCTCTACCCTACCCCTGGGAGAAAACATCATCTGTTATTTTCTGAGTTTGGTGATAGGAAATTTTATTTGAAATATAAGCTCATTGGAGATAGGATATTTTTCTGGCAAATAGAATTTTAAAAGCTGACAACAGAGACTTCATCTATTGAATTTTATATTCAAGGGGAAGTAATTTAGAGTTAATGCATTTATCCACTCCCTGGTCCTTCTCCATGGAAAATTAGAGAACTTTATAATGCTTCTACCACACACAGAGATTTTCAGTCCATCAGAGATGAAATATCTTTATAAACTTTGAGTTTTACTGGTGAGAAAATGGTGAGATTTGACCACCAGAAGAGATTATGGAATGGGAGGTTTCAGACTTTTCCTGGCGTCTCAGCCTATTTCCTGTTGCTATAACATAGATCTTTATTCAGCTCATGGTTCTGGGTGATAAAAAGTCCAAGAACATCTCTAGCATCTGTCTGGCCTTAGATGAGGGTCATTTTGAAACCTCAGAATATGGTTAAAAAGACCAGTACAACAAGTTACAGCAAGGCAGCCCAAAAGAGCTCACTTTTAAAACTGTTACTCCTTAGATAACCCATTAACACATGAGTGAATTTGTCCATTCATAAGCACAGAGCTCTCCCATCCCAATTACCTCCCCAAATCCCCATCTCTCCTATGCCATTACTATAAGTCTGCAGCACAAGAAATTTGGGGAGCATTTCCAAACCACAGGAAACCAAGAAAAACAATAAATTTCAGTCATTGAAACACCTTATTTCAGATTTATGATTAAGCAAATATTTATGATACACTTCCTCATTTGTTTACCTCATTCTTTGATGTCCCCCACAAATCCTGCTTGTGTATGGCCTGCTGGGCCCATTAGCAACTTCAAGCTTGTCCCTAGTCTTCCTTATGCCTCTCTGGCAAAACTTACCCTCTCCTTAAAATTCATATTATGCCAGACACGTCAGCTGTGATGTGTGCTGCAAGTCATCTCTGCCACCAAAATATCTGATGGAAATAATACAGGGAGAAAGATCTGGGCTTCTGTTCTAGAGGGTTGGGCAGATGATCTTGAAGCATCTACCACTGTGTCATACATACGGTTGTTCTACCCAGCCAGCTGAGTCACATTGACTTTACTAAAATTAGATGATGATAATAATAAAAAGGCATAATGTGTGTGGAGTGATAGTAAGTGCCTCTTCAATGGGGAAAAACCACTCTAAAGCTCAGAAAAATACTTAACATAGGACAAAAAAAAAAAAAGTGTGCTACTTCAGGACCTTGGACAGTAAAAAGGACTTGGGCTGTAAACCATGGTCTTTTTCAGAAGGAAGCTTATGGCACCACATTGCATCAGACACAACACTGTGGCTTTTTTTTTTTTTATTTTTCAGACAAAGCAAAATTAAAAATTGCCTGTTCAGACATAAAGGATGACTATTTTCAGGCATTCTACTCTGAACTATTTTCTAATATAAATAAATGTAACAAAACTAATTCCTGAACATTCTATACATCCAGTTATTTGGATGTCAAAATGAAATCTAATGATTATGTATACATGGTTACACACACACACACACACACACACACACACACACACACACACACACATATACATACATATATCCCAGATAGTGACAAATGAAATTTTCTGAGCCACACTTTGAAACTTGGATTCTCTAGTTTGTTTCCCCAACGTGTATTTAAAAAAAAAAAAAATATGAGTAACAAGTTTTTAAAACTGATCATTGGAAACATTATGTGACTCACATTTTACAAGAGTTAAAATATGGGACTGTAAAGTCTCTGAGGCTGCATGAGAACAAGGCACCCTAAGGTACTGAGGAAGCTCTAAGGCAGTGATGGAAGGGATCTTTCCGATGGGTGGTGAGTGGCTTCCTCGCCTGGTCTGCTCAGGTTTTTAAAGTTAATTGATGACACACAGTTCTGAAGAACTGCGGGTGAGCGGCATCAGAAGAAAGAGTTCAGCCTCACTACCAGCCAAGAAATAGAAATTAAGCCACAGGGTGCTGTATCTCTTCTCTCAGATGGACAGAGATAAGAAAGAAGTCCAAGAGTATGGGGAAATAGGCATTTTCATGTGCCACTAGAGAGAACACAGATTGGTTTAAGGAAGGCAATTTGGAAATATCAGAAGCCTAAAATGAAATGATGAGGCTGTATATATAATAACATGCAAACATATTCTCAGCTCATTGTTGGTGGAAATTAGCTTATTAACTTATACAAACATTTATTTATGAAATATAAACATATATCTGAGAGGATACATACCAAAATATCAATCTCAGAGGATAGGCTAGGGGCATTTGCATTTTGTACATACAGTTTTCTAATTTATATATCCAATATAAATAAGAATTTCTGTTAAAAAAAAAATGAACAATTTAGGGATGGCTAGATAGCTCAGAATGTAGAGGCACCTGTAGCCAAGTCTGATGATGGAAATTCAATCCCCAGAATTGAATGGAAGGAGGGACCTGACTCATGTAAGTTGTCCTCTGACCTCCACAAGTATGCTGTATTCTGATCTTACACACCCACACACTCCTAAGTGGAGTTTAAAAAAATTTACCTAGAGCTAGAGCTAGGGATGTCACTAAATGGTAGAGGCCTTACCCACCATGAGCAAGGCCCTGGGCTCAATACCCAGCATTGTGAATAAATTAAATGATAATTTACCCAATCGACAAAATTCTAGAGATAATGACTACTTGTTTTCACTCTTTCAGGATCTACATGTGGCAAACATGCCTTCATCATCTTGAAGACACTAACGGGAGGTTAGTGGGGCTGTAATGTAGCTGAGGGCTTCTCTCCAGGTTTCACCAAGCCCCGCAGTCCCACAATCCACGTATAAAATAATCACTCAGATGCTTATATTACTTATAAACTGTATGGCCATGGCAGGCTTCTTGCTAACTGTTCTTATAGCTTAAATTAACCCATTTCTATAAATCTATACCTTGCCACATCGCTTGTGGCTTACCGGGCGTCTTTACATGCTGCTTGTCCTGGCGGTGGCTGCAGTGTCTCTCCCTCCTTCTTCCTGTTTCCCCAATTCTCCTCTCTCCTTGTCCCGCCTATACTTCCTGCCTGGTCACTGGCCATCAGTATTTTATTTATATAGAGCGATGTCCACAGCACTGCAAAGCTGTGAACAAGAAAGGAAATGGACAAAGGGTTGGAGAATGAGCTGTTTGCAGCTCCAATGCCCGGAGAGACTATGACTATTCTGGAAGGAATGGACCACCATTTCAGAACAGAGCAAGGAAGGGGCAATGATTAGATTTGTGAAATTGTATTTAGCCAGTTTTAATTACTGTCTGTCTTCAGCATGGAAAACAGTGAGGTAAAGTCAGGAGCTAGAAAGACCAGTAAAACCATCACAGAATGTCCCTTCAGAAGAAGAGAGCATAAGGGTTGGGAAAAAAAAAGGTAAAAAGACCAGATTTAAATTTCAAAAGTAATGATAGGGGGATGTGCTTATGCAACAAGGTAGAAAGCTGTGAATATCCACACGGATGTAATCAGGAATAACTCTGACAGTATTCTTTAATACAAAATTTACAAACACAAAAATACCTTTAGCTACCAGTTCTCAAATCTTTAATTTGAAGTATGTCATTGTCATGTGTTGAGTGGCAGCCTCCAAAAAATATGCGTAGATACTAATTCCAGGAACCTGTGAATATTTCCTAACTTAGAAAAGGGATGTTTGCAGATATAATTAAGACTCTTGGGATGAAGAGAGTCTCCTTGGTTACTTGGTGGGCTCTAAAGCCAACAACAATGTGATGATTAATTTCTACTGTCAAGAAATACCCAAGAAGGGGCTGGGGAGATGGCTCAGTGGGTAAAGAACTTGTACGAACAGAAAGGCCTGGGTTTCGATCCCCAATACCCATACAAAAATCCAGGTGTGAGGGTACATATCTGAAATCCCAGTGCTGGGAAGGCAGGGACAGGAGGACACTGAGGACTTGGTGATAGCCAGTCTACCTCCAATAGAGAGCTCCAGGTTCAGTAATAGACAATGTTTCAAAAAATAAACTGGAAAGTGATGGAGGAAAGCACTTGATGTTAAGTTCTGTTCTGCACTCAACCTCTGGTCTACATACACCAAAAAAACATAGCCCAGGGCATTGTGCTGGTTTTAATAAGAATGGCCCTCATGGGCTCATATATTTGAATGCTTAGTCATCAGGGAGTGGCACGATTTGAAAAGATTATAAGGATCATGAGGTACAGCCTTGTTGGAGAAAGTTTCAAAAGCCCATGCCAGGCCAAGACTCTTTGCCTGAAAATGAGGCTGTAGCTCTCTCATCTACTGCTCTAGTGTCTGCTTGCATGCTGCCATGACCCCACCCTGCCCCCCAACCATGATAATAACAGTGGACTAACTCTCTCAGACAGTAAGCAAGCCCCCAGTCAAATGCTTTCTTTAATGAGTTGCCTCACTCGTGGTTCTCTTCACAGGGCACTAGAACAGTGACTAAGACAGGCATCAATGAGGCACCCTTGGGAATGTGCCTGTGGTCTCGGTCACTGTTCTACTGAGAGGTGACTCAGGCCTTCAGAGCACTTAGTGTCCTAACTTCGATTCCCAGCACCCGCATTTGGCAGCTCACAACCATCTGTAACTTCAGTTCCTGTGGATCTGAGGCCTCTGGCCTCCAGGACACCTTGACACATGTACACATATCCATATGAAGGCCCACATACACCTACACATAATTTTAGCAATAATAAAAATAAATCTTTAAAAATAAGGTGGAGAAGACATTCCATGTTGACCTCTGCCTCAACACATATGCACACACACACACACACACACACACACACACACACACACACTATGCTTTTGTGTGTGGGGGAAAAAATTCCATTATTAAAAGGTTTCTTTAGGGACTGGTTGCTGCTGCCAGGAGAGCCATGAGCAACATGTGGACCTGGAAAGGAGGGTCCATGCCTGACAGAGACACATGACCCTAGGTTCACTTTAGGAGCGAACAGTTTTTGCTTTCCCACTGCTGTTTATATATCGTTTAGCTAGCTACTTGAGCCAACAATATCGTTGACCCCTTTATCTGAATTTCTCCTTCCACGCCTCCCTGCCCTTGGGATCTTAATTTGCCCTAGAGGACATTCCTCGTAGGCATTACCTTGTGTCTGAGGTTTCTCACAGCCACATTGCCACATCTTGGTGTACCTGAGAAAGCTTGTGCCTGTAAACCCATCGGAACCCCAGCATCAGGGGAGATGGTGTTGTGGGCAAGTGTACTTGCCGTGTGAGCTTGAAGACCCAAGTTCAAATCACCAGAACCCATGTAAAAATCTGACATGACTTTGTGCACCTGTAACTTGAGTATTGCAGGGGAAAATACAGGAGGGTCTCTGGGACTTGCGGGCTCAGAACCTAGCTCCTGATTCAGTGAGAGACCCTGTCTCAAAGGATTAAGGCAGAGTGGCAGAGGACACCCCACAACCCCCTTTTTGGTCCCAGCATGTAATACAAATGCACGCACGCACGTGTGTACACACACACACACACACACACACACACACACTTAATTAAATTAAATTAAAAGAGTTCTTTAAAAAAATTTAGAAAAGTTAAGCCAGGTGTGGCAGCACATGCCTTTAATCACAGCATTTGGGAGGTAGAGACAGGTGGGTCTCTAAGAGTTCAAGGCCAGCCTGATCCACATAAAGAGTTCCAGGACACCTAAGGCTACATAGAGAGACCTTGTCTCAAAAGCTCAAAACAAAAATGAGAAAAGTTTATAAATTCCTTGAGATAACTAAACTAATACCCTTGAATGATCTGTGCACATTTAAAGGAAATTATATTCACCTATTTTACATGTGTGCATGTGTGTTTTACCTGCGCATACGTGTACCACTGGAATTACAACAGTGAACAACCAAGACTCACATGGATGTCGGGCATCTGAACTCAGGCCTTCTTCACATTTTCATGACAAGCATTTTACCACCCAAGCGATCATCCCAACCCCCAATTAATGAATTTCTGTGTGCGCAAAACCCATTTTCAAGAAAGGTGTCAACACTTAACTGTTATGGCTTCATCTATTCTCTCTTTCATGACTTTACTGTTGTGTTATTTTGAAGCTGATGCTAGGCATCATATTGTTCCATTAATACACCAAAAACACCTCTAAAATATAATTCCTTAAGGACATACCATATTTGACTTTTGTTTTGTTTTGTTTTGTTTTTTTGAGACAGGGTTTCTCTGTGTAGCTTTGGGGCCTGTACTGGAACTCACTTTGTAGACCAGGGTAGTCTCGAACTCACAGAGATCCGCCTGGCTCTGCCTCCCTAGTGCTGGGATTAAAGGCATGCACCACCACTGCCTAGCATCATATTTGACTTTTAAATTGACAAAATATCTTTAATAGCAGTAGCTACCTGATCAGCATTAACTTTTCTTAATGGTCTGGTGGGTCTTTATTCAGTTGGTCCATTTGATGCAGGAGCCAAATCAGCACACAGGATTACTCTGTCTCCTAAATCTTAATCTACAACTTCAATCTTTCTTTTATTTTTCCCTTTAATTCATATATTAAAGAAACAAGGTTGAAGTTTCCTGTGGTAACACATAATCTCAGTGCTTTGGAGATGAAGGCAGTATGATTAAGAGTTCAAATCCCTAGTTCCATAGTGAGTTGGAGGCTAGCCCAGGCTACATAAAACCTCATGTCTTATTGCTGCAACAAAACACCATGACCAAAATGCAAGTTGGAGAGAAAGGGGTTTATTTGGCTTACACTTTCCAGATCATAGTCCATCATGGAAAGAAGTCAAAACAGGAACTAAAGCAGGGTGGGAACTTGGAGGCAGGAACTGAGGCAGAGGCCATGGAGGGGTGCTGCCTACTGGTTTGCTTCCCATAGCTTGCTAAGCCTGCTTTCTTATAGAACCCAGGACCACCAGCCCAAAGGTGGTCCCACCACCATTGGCTGGGCCCTCCCCCGTTGATCACTAGTTGAGAAAATGCCTTACAGCTGCATCTCAGGAGGCATTTCCTCAACGGAGGCTCCTTCCTTTCTGATGACTCCAGCTTGTGTCAAGTTGACACACAAAACCCACCTGGTAATGCTATGTCTTTTCAAAACAAAGCAAAAAATAGGAAAGAAACCATCTTAACCCTCAATTAACCCCTGAGTAGCTTTAAGAGATTTCGTCTCCTCCTGGTGCTTCTTTTTCTGTGAACTGAAATTTGAGTCTGGAATTGATCCATGATGAATATTCTTAGCAATAATAATCCACACAGGATTTGGTAGCCTACATCCCACCATTCCAAAGCTTGGGTGTCTTTATGTGGGACTCGAAGATGGACCAGTGACATTAGGCATTATCTTGCGACTTCCTCACTGTCAGGAAGCTCGCCATTGGCTCTTCCCTTAGTTGTTTTACATCCATTTGTGAGCACAGCCTTGCGATATTAGTTAGGGTTACAAAGTGATAATGTTCTAATTCTCCTAGTTTCCTGCATTCATTAGTTGGCACTTTATATAACAGACTTTCCTCCATAAACTATTTTCTCACCTTGAAGTACTGTCCATCAGAAGAAGCCGTAAAAAAAAAGTATTAATTTTTTTTCCTCTTTATATGGCATCTTTCTGACACCCTCCAAAGATACTCAATGTGGTTTTTTTGGCTTGCCTTTGAGCCTGCGGTGAAGCATTTTATTGTGTCAGAGAGAGTATGACAGGGGTGATAGAGAGAAGGCAGTTGGAGACTGGATCAATGTAGCAGTATAACAGTTGTAGTAAGTTCTTCTCGAGGGTCTAGGACCTTTCCAGCCACAGGTTCTTGGCTAAGTTAAGATAAAATTTAATAATAAATAGAATATAAAATGTAAATCTGAAGTCCAAGACTCCTAGCATTTTATGATAGGGTCCAGATAGAATATATTTCAAATCATGTACCTCTCCCTATTAACCTGGACCTGATGATAAAAAGGAAACAGAGCTCTGGGAGCTATTAGAGAGAAGCCAATGCTTCATCCTAGAGCCACATGTATGAAGTCAGACAGAATCATTTCTTCTACCATGGAAGAGCAGGGTCTACAGTCTGCTCACAGACAAGATTGGGTTTGAAGGCATCGGGTGTTCCAATTTGCTCTGTATGGTTTAGTGTGGCTAATATGGAATTAGGGTTGGAAGAATAAGAAATATTTTACCTGGAAAACATTGATAGCTTTTTACATCTGCAGCATCACTTGGTAAATATAAATAGATGGTAGATGTCTTTCTTCTGATTCCCCAAAATGAACAATGTGTATGAAATGCAGAGACATGTATTTCAACTTGGCAATGCCACAGGATGATGATGCTGGGACCATCTTCTCCTTAGTCTTTTCCATAAGTGAAGCATCCTGAAGGGAAAAAGAATACACACTCAATTCACCTTCACCCTCCTAAATCAGTTCATCTTCATTTCTAGAAAACTCTGATTTAAATATATATATGCACATAAATGTGTACCATTTTCCTACCAAGCAATATTCAGTCTTTTAGAAGCTGTCTTTCTCTGATGACCTATGTGCATTCCTCCCTCCCTTCCCTAATTTCATCTCCTGTCCATCTTCCTTCCTCATGTGGTTCAGAATTCCTGGAAGGATGAAACCAGAAACCATTAGCATCCAACAATACTGATAGAAGGAAGTCCTGTAATGACACATTGACTGTCATATCTTGGGTGGGGAGTGTTACAAATAGTTTCTAACTACTGGCTTATTTAGTGACCTATATCCCCAATTTGTATTTTTATCCAGCTCCACAAATACTTGTGATGGAACTAAGCCTAGGACAGATGTCTGGGAGCCCTTTCAAGACGTACAGTGGTCATTCATAGCCATAGTAGGGATATACATTTCTCTTTCCCCACTTCCTCCCACAAAATGAATCCCAACTATCTGTTAGGGTTTCTAGTGCTAGGATGAAACACCATGATCAAAAAAACAAGTTGGGGAGAAAAGAGTTTATTTAGCTTACACTTCCACATTGCTATTCATCACTGAAGGAAGTCAGGACAGGAATTCAAACAGGGCAGGAACCTGGAGGCAGGGGCTCATATAGAGGCCATGGAGGGGAACTGCTTACTGGCTTGCTTTCCCTGGCTTGCTCAGCCTGCATCTTATAGAACCCAGGACCACCAGCCCAGCAGTGGCCTCACCCACCATGGGCTGGGCTCTCCCCCATTGACCACTAATTGAGAAAATGCCTTACAGCTGGATCTCATGGGGGCATTTCCTCAGCTGAGGCTTCTTCTTTGATGACCCTAGCTTGTGTCAAGTTGACACACAAAATCAGCCAGTATACTAATCAAACCATCAGTTTTCTTGATGAAGCTGATGTCACATTCAACACAGTTAGCTGTGCTTTTTTTTTCTTTTTCTTTCTTTCTTTTCTTTTTTTTTTTTTCTTTTTTTTTTTTATGGCTCTCCAATAATATATGGGATGCTGCTACTACAAAGGAGTTCCGTATGCACCCAACAGTAGGGACTGCCCTTCTCAGTATGTGTGACCTCGAGGCAATTTTGTCTCTGAATACCAGGAAGTTGCTAAACCAAAACTCAAACCAGGAGTTTAATTCAAATGAATTTCACTATAGACACTTTACCAAATGAGAAACATCATGGTCCATTCTAGCAAAGTCAAAACAAGATCACTACCTTTTTCTTTTTCTTTTTTTTTCTTTTGTCCTTATTTTCATATCCAGGCTCACTCCATCAAACAGTATGAAGAGACTAAAATAAAAGTGATCTCAAAGTAGTATTAAATACATATATTTGTGGAGGCTGATTGTGTCTGATTCAACTCTTTTCTCTTATTATTCTTTTTGACTTCTTTTACATTTGTGTGTGTGTGTGTGTGTATGTGTGTGTATTTTTCACAGCACACAAGTGGAGGTAAGAAGACAGCTTGCAGGGGTCAGCTCTCTCCTTCCACCATTTGGATCCCAGGGATTGAACTCAGGTCAGGTCAGGGTCCATAGCAAGCACCTTTACCCCCTGGGCCATCTCACTGGCTCTTCTTTCAGTTCTTAGGTGGGTATACATGTCCCCACGGACTCCATGGAAGGTAGTAGAGCCTGCAAAAGGAGGAGTCTAGTGGAAGTCACTGTGGAGATACCCTCGAAGGAGATGTGGTTGGCCCCACCCCTTTCCTCTTCCTCTCAGCTTCCCATCCACCATTTGAGGATCGGCTTCACCACCCTATGTTCCCCACCATGATGAAGTATCTTATCACCTGCCCAAAAGCAGTGAGTCTTTCGAGGACTGAAATCTCCAAAACTGAGACTTAGGATCGACTCTTCCTTCAAGTTATCGTGAGTATTTTATCACAATGATGGAAAGTTAACTAATACACAGTGTCATCAGAAACTTTTCAAATTTCAATCAACAGTAGCTGTAGCTGGAGGTGCAGGTAAACATCATACTTTAAAAAAAAAAAAATGCCTGCCATGTAGGGGCCCACAGGGGCTCCCTAGCAAGGCCTTACTCAAGGTCAGAAAGTCTAATCTTGCTTTACCCAGCATGGCTACAAAATGGGATGATTTGGCCAAAGGCGTGGTACCAGATGTTTTGGGACTACACTTGTTGAGTACTTTATACCTCGACCTTGAGAGGGGGAGGTCTTTTGTTCCTCCCCTTGCTGATGCATAAAAATCCCATCATGATTAAACTCGGAGCAACTGGGTATTGACCCAGAGCCCTCCTGAAGCTATCCTGTGTCTCTTCTGTCTTTCTAATCGTCTCTGTCTATATTTCTAATACTTCCTCATTCCTCAGGACCCTTTGACAGGTCAAAGTGGGTCTCCTACACTACCATGAATTTGAGCACTTAAAATTATACAGCATATAAGAAAATGAGACACTGCCCAGTATAAAAATGAAACAAATCAAAACCCTCTTACCATTAAGGGAAGGATAGATGGCCATTTATACACATGCCACACAAAAGACACTATTCAAGTGGCCAAGACATGGGCAGGAAAATATTCAACTTTATTAGTCACCAGTGAATTGAAAATTAAAGCCACTACCCAATTATTGAAAAATAGCAAGTTGGGGAAAATATGCAGCAACCCAAATTTCCCATTCACTACTGCTGTGATTGTAAACTGGCAATCATTTGGATAGCTATTTGGCAGTCCTATTAACACAGGCATGTGACACAAAAGTGTCACTCCTGGATCTATCCTTAAACAATATGATCATGAATGTTCATTAGGAGCCTGATTTGTCACAGTCCAAAACAGAAAACTGTCTAACTATCCATCAACAGTAGAACAGATCCATAAATTGAGATATAGTTGTGCATTTTAATAATCTGCAGCAGAATGAACAAACAATAATTACAAATAGCAACAAGAGTATCTCACAAAAACCAATTTAAATGACACAGACCCATGAATACATGGAACATAGGTTGTATTATCCCATTTATATAAAAGTCCAAACCTGGTTGAATCAATTTTTGCTCTTAAAGGTTGGTAACCTTAGAGCAGCAGGCAGAGGGATGACTAGAGTTCAAAAGCAGGGCTTGGCCACAGGCTGTCTCTTTGTCTGGGATGCTAGCTGTGCAAGCATTTTATGTTAGTGACATGGAGGGAGTTGGATCATGAATTGCATTTCTTTAAATATATGCTAGACTTCCAAAGTTCAAAATAAGGAAAGAACCAGCCAAGTCTTCTTCCTGTCATTTCCTTACCTCTCCAATTCTCTGGCAGTTCTATTAAGTTGCCTTTCAGTGTTAAAATACTTGTTCTGTTTTAACAAGTTGTGGGTGGTTGATATGATCTCTTGATAAATGGTTTATACAGGGTTTTGAGAAGTGCAATACGAACGTCAGTATTAAGCAGTTGGGGTGAGGCACAATCTTCTTTTCTCACAGGGATCACATTATTGAATCAAAGTATCTTTTTATTTTTTTTACAGTCTAAGGGAACAGAAGTTGGAGCATTTTTACTCAGCTTTATCTGTGTAGCAGAACACCAAGAAGCATTCCCAGCTTCAAGCTACAGATTCCCATGAAGGTCTGAAGGTCACAATAAGAGGCAGTATTCTAAGATAGGAATCAGATATAGCTTCCATTGTTGGCTCTGAAACCACTTTTGGAATAACAAAGCAACTCTGATATAGACACAGAATAAGTAATGGTCAGGGTTAAATAAAAACCTCCGTCTGGAAGCCTGAACCCCAACTTTCTCTGTGTGACCCCACAGGTCTGGCCCAGCCTTCACTCCCCTTCCCCTGAGAATAAGTATTGAGTATCAAAGCAGACAGAGGCAGGGCCAACATGGAAGGAAAAAGCTGGAATACCAGTTCAAGCACCCTGCTGTTTAGAATAATTAAGTCCCTGGGCCATTGAAGATATAAGAAATTGAAAGGTATATAAAAATTTAAAAATAATGAAGTGAGGAATCAATGGTTAGACTTTCATGAGAAGATAAAATAGCGGAGGACACACATCCATTGGTAAATTGTTTTATTCTAAGGTTTTCATACAAGAAAGGAGATTCACGTCCATATCAAATATCAGGAAAAGCAAAACAAGTTGAAAATAATGATCACTGTCTTTCAGAAGTTGCTATATCTTTTCAGCATACTAAGAAGATCCCCATTTTCTAAAATGAAGTTTTATGGCATTGTTTTTTTTTTCAAAATTTCTCAGAATTGTATAACCAGTTTCTTTTCTTCTTTCTTTTTTTTTTTTTAATAAAGGAAACATTTAATTGGGGTGGCTTACATTTTCAGAGGTTTAGTCCATTATCATCATGGTGGGACATGGTAGTGTGCAGGCAGACATGGTGCTGGAGAAAGAGCTGAATTTACTACATCTTGACTTGCAGGCAACAGGAAGTGGTCTGAGATACTGAGTGGTATTTTGAACATACAGAAGGCCTCAAAGCCTACCCCCACAGTAACATACTTCCTCCAACAAGGCCATACCTTCTAATAGCACCACTCCATCGGGGGCCATTTTCTCTTTCTTTTTTTTTTTAATTAAGAAATTTTTTATTCATTCCACATACCAACCACAGATACCCCCATCCCTCCTCCTGCTCCTCTCCTCAGCCTCCCTTCCCCAGCCCACCCAGCCCCCATTGCCTCCTCCAAAAAGGTATGGCCTCCCGTGGGGTGTCAGCAAAGCCCGGCACATTCAGCTGAGGCAGGTCCAAGCCTCTCCCCCTGCATCAAGGCTGTGCAAGGTGTCCCACCATAGACAATGGACTTCAAAAAGCCAGTTCACGCACCAGGGGTAGATCCTATTCCCACTATCAGGGGCCCCTCAAACAGACCAAGCTACACAACTGTTTTACTCATGTAGAGGAGCCCAGTCAAGTCCCATTCAGGCCCCACAGCTGTCGGTCCAAAGTTTATGAGTTCCCACTAGCTTGGTTTGCTTGTATCTGTAAGTTTCTCTTTCATAGTCTTGATGCCCCTTGCTCATAGAATCCCTCTTCCCTCCCACTGGACTTCCGGAGCTCGGCCTGGTGCTTGGCTGTAGCTCTCTGCATCAGTTTCCATCAGTTACTGGATGAACTGTTACTATGATGAATAAGTTACTATGATGACAGTTACGGTATTCACCAATCTGAGCACCGGGGTAGGCCAGCTCAGGCACACCTTCCACCACTGCTAGTAGTCTAAGCTGGAGTCATCCTTGTGGATTTCCTGGGAGCTTCCCTCACACCAGGTTTCTCCTTATCCCCCTGAAGTCTCCTTCTATCAAGACATCTCGCTCATTGCTCTCCCACTCCACCCCTGTTCCCCCATGTTCCCATTTCCCCATCTCCTACACTCTCTTGCCCCTCCCACCCCCATTTTACTCAGGAGATCTCATCTAATTCCCCTTCCCAGGGCAGCAGAACCACTTTCAAAATGAATCAGACACTGAAGTTTTTCAGCTTATGCTCTGAGGAGCTTTATGGTTAGTTGAGTGGGGACAAGAAAGACACTCATCCTGCTGGAGGATGTAGCTCAGTGATGGAGTGTTTAACCGTCATGCAACATGCATGAGTGTTCAGACCTGTGGTGCCAAGAAAAAAAAAAAAAAAAAAAAAGAAAAGAAGGAAGAAAAAGAAAGACCTTCATGACTCTCCAGCCCCAGGATGACTTAAAAGCACTCCACCATTTGTGTTTTCATAACTGACTTTCGCCTGAGTTTTATTTGAGGAAAAAATTAACTATTTGAAAATAAAACAAGACATGTTTAGTAGATAACTCATCTTCTGGCTCAATTATCCTTGAAACTAAAAGGCTTGAAACTGAGGAAAGGGAGCCCATTAGATTAAGCGATTTCCATCAAGTTCCATGGCTACTCAAAGGTGGGACTAGAACTGAGGTCTTTTCCTCTGACCCTGGCCTGATTTCCAAATTCCTATGTACCCATTGTGGCACTGCAGGGCAGCAGTTGCGCATCTGAAATGACTGCATGCTTACTTACACAGCCTTTCTATGTTCTTATACCTCTGTGACTAGAGCTCTTGATGACAGAAATCATCTGCATTCTAATAAGGCATGGCATGTTACATGAAGTCATATGGATAATAGAATCAAAGATAAACTATTAAGAGTCTACCTCCTGTCTACTCCATAGTGCTATTTGCAAATGGAGAAAGGAAATCACTAACTAAAAACATTAAATTGGTTACAATCTGGAATCCTTCAGCAGAACAGAAGCTGCCATGGGAACTGGCTAGCTTATTTTAAGGCTAATATAAGCCTCTTTAAATACACATTTCAGTTGTTTTTTTAAATATCAGTTCAAAAACACCTATGTAATTAGATCTATTTTTTTTAATTTTTTGAATGTCAGTTTAGTTTCTAAAAGAAATCTATTATGATTAATTTATTTAACTAGTTTGGTGACCAAAGGGTTAATTACAGATAGGAACCTCTATTTTTAGCTGCTACTAGAGGCAGGCTGACATTCTATCTAAAAATAGCCCTGTCTTTCGCACCGTTTTTAACCCTGCAAAGAAAGACTCACGCCTATCCAGATTAAGGATAAGCTTAAATAGCTCATCCTCGATCAAAACCATGGTAACCGGTACACAATACGCATCCATCATCTCAACCGGGAGTCCTTAAGATTCTTTAATCACGAGACAGGAAATCTGTTTTGTTTGGATGCCAATTAAGGGTAGATTAATATTTCAGGACACTCAACCACCGACTTGTGTTTAGAAAAGAAAACACTGATGATGGCATAAATAAATTTTACTGCTAAGGAGAGACAAAAGCCATTTTTATTATTTATTCATTTATATATGCAACTGCCTTATTTCATAAAAAAAGAACTGTGGTCATTTTAGAGCCTTCAAAGAAGAGATGGAGAAAGTGAGAAGTATTAGAGACGGACTTTCTGTACTTATGACTACACAAACAACCATTTGGCTGTCTAGTTAAATATTAAAAAATAAAGTAGGATTCTGTGTAGCAGCAATGCCTAAGTGACACTACTAAATTAGGAAATGCGAAAGCACTTTTATTGTTATTTTATTTCAGATTGAAAATAGCCATATGTCGTTTTTTATGATTATAAAATCAATATATGCCGGGATAGATAACCCAAACAGTTTAGAGGCATACAAAGATAGTTATTTTTCAAATCACTCTAAATCATCCACAGGCAATTGGTAAAATTGTGACATCGTCATTCTGGTATCCCTCTGTACACACAGCATGTGTATTCTGTAATCGTGTTACATACATGAGGCCACACTTTGAATTATTTACCCACTCCGCTCACCAGGAACACCTTTCTATTATACCTCGTGCATGAAAAGACCATAATTTATTTAACTAACCCCCTACTTGGGAATACTTAAGATGTTTCTAGAATTTTGCCATTATGAACAATACTATAAGGGAGAGTATTTTACATATATTGCTGGGCTATAGGTCAATACCTCCAAAGGTAAAATCCCTAGATGTGAAGGAATGCAAAGGAAAGGGGGAGGAGCTGAAGCTTTGGACCCATCTCACCCATATTGCATCCTCAAAGGTTGCACCAATCTCTATATCAAACAACTGGGCATGAGCATCAAGTTTCTTCACATCTGTACCAATGGTAGCTATCTGTGTCTTTTTGTCCTTTTATATCTAATAGATAAAATGTCACTATATTTTGATCATGGCAGCCTTCCCCCAACCAATTCCTAACACCATGAAGGGAAGGAGTATAATTAAGTTCAATGAGACTACTAACCTAGATGACTTTTGTGGTTCTAAGTTAAGCATTCTACAGTTCTACAAAATATTCTTAACTTCATATTAATCATAGACAACAAGGTCTGAGGGGTAGGGCTAAACTTGAGCATTTAGTAGATATAAAGACAATCCTCTGAAATGATTCTTTTTATGCTCCTTTTATAGAGGAAAAGTATGGGACTCGGGTCAGTTTATGTGCAGAGTCAGAGTCTGTTGGCCTGACTAGCAAGCTGAGATTTCTCACACCACACCAGAGTGTAGTCCATTGGGATCTTGCTTTCAGGAACATACTGCCTACTCTGAGGCAGGGTTAGGGTTGGAGGAATGACTAACTAACTTTTTATACTAGCATATAAAAAGTAATTCCAGCCAGACATAGTGGTGTACGCCCTTAATTCCAGTACTCAGGAGGCAGAGGCATATGGATCTTTGTGAGTTTGAAGCAAGCCTAGTCTACATAGTGAGTTCCAGGTCAGCCAGGACTACATAGTAAGACCTGATCTCAAAATGTAACTAATAAAAATAAAAATAAATAGTAATTCCAGTTGTATCTTCTGATTCCTACGGTCAGGTCCCCTTCTTCCTCCATCACCCCACCATGACTGCCATCTTGTGACACCACCTGTAATGGTTAATCTTGATCATCAACTTAATAGAGTTTAGAAGCCACACGTCTGGGCATGTGTAGCAGGATATTTATTTCTAGAGATGTTTAACTGAAGGAGGAAGACACATTTTGAACATGAGTGGTACAATCCTGTGTTCAAAGGTCCAGGACTGAATAAAACAAATATAAAGCAAGAGATCCCAGCATTTACCTGAGTGGGGAACACTGTGGTCACTCATTCTCTGGTTCTCATGCCTTCCCTACCATGATGGACTATGTTCCTCTGAACTGTGAGCCCTAGTAAAGCCTTCCCCCTGTAAGTTGTCAGGCATCTGGTCACAGCAATGAGAAAAGTAACTAAACTTAAACTTAGTAGGTGCTCAATATTGCCCATGCTCTTCCCAATATACCTGTCTCTGTGTGACTGAGAAAGGAAGAGTTTTCTTATTGTAGACAAAGCAGTGTCTATGTACTGTATTGTCTGGTACTATCCACACAGCTAGCAAGCTCTGAGCCTCAGGATTTGACATATGCCAGAAGTAATAACCCTGTGACCTGCCAAGCCTAACCAGGCTGGAGATACAAATCCTAAAAATCATATTCTGTTTCCTTGATATAACAAGACACCAGGTACACCAGTGTACAATTGAGGCAAGGGGCGTTTCTCAAGTTCTGCGTTTACCCTTCTATACAGCCTGATTAAATTGTGGCATTTATTTATCCATGTGTGTGTGTGTGTGTGTGTGTGTGTGTGTGTTGTGTGTGTGTGTTGTGTGTGTGTGTGTGTGTGTGTGTGTGTGTGTGTGTGTGTGCGCGCGCACAGGTATGGAAGTCAGAGGCCAACTAGTTGGGAGTTGGTTCCCTTCTTCAACCATGTGGGTCCTGGAGATCAAACTCAGGTCATCAGATTTGGCCAAAAGTACCTTTGCCTGCTGAGCCATCTCATTGGTTCTGGTTAAATCATGACATGTTTCATCTGTGGTTCTTTTCCCTCTAGCCCTCTGATGTTTTTGAGTGTCTTTTGATTTCATGGAAATGATGATTCTCGTTGTGTTCACTAAACAACAACATACGGAGGCTGCTTTAACAAAATACCATACACCTAGGTAGCTTATTAATAACAGAAATTTATTTCTCACAATTCTGAAGGTCTGAGATGTCCAACATCAAGGTGTTGGCAAAACAATGGCCAGTGAGGGTTCACTTCCTAGTTCATAGATTAAACTAGGCTTCTCACTTTTGGTGCATTTGCACATGATGAGGCACACCTCTGGGGCCTCCGTTACTGAGGCACTTAATCTCATTCATGAGGACTCTGCCCTCACGACCTACTCATCTCTCCATGTCTTCACTCTTATGACCACCACACTGGGTATTAGGATTTACTGCATGAATTTTAGAAAAACAGAAATATTTAGACAATAGCACTGAGTAATTTATATTTTCAGTTGTTCAATGTTGCTTTGAGATGACATGCTTCAGGTTCTAATATTGTTTAGCTACTGGGTTCTTAGAGCTAATATACAGAACCATGAAGTTACTGAGTTGTGGTTATATTCACTTGTGACCCAAAAGGGCCAAATGTTGGTGGCTGGTGTGTGTCTGCAAAGACCTAGGACCCTGATTCTACATAAGTACTCTTGAAAGATGTTGTTTAATGCATGTCCAATATTTTACATAGTATGCATTGGGTTTTTCCAACTAGATTTGTAAATATATGAATGATACACTGAAATCCAATGGTTTCTGAAGGTAAAATATCCTCAAAAAAATTTTAAAAAAAATAAAGAAATACTATTCCATTGTAAAATTCATGAAAATCTTACTTTTGAACTAAAACCAGGCCACATTTCCACATCCTGCCTATGGAGTTCTGTGCTTTGATTAAACTCAAAAATATTGATTTGAATATGCCTGTGAGTTTCCCAGGCTCTAGACTATGACAAACTCTAGATTATAGCTTACCTCCTTGTGAGGTTTCTTTCATTTTTAGCTATCAAAATATTTTTCCTCAATATATTTTGATCATGTTTTCCCCTCCCACAACTTCTCCCCTATCCTTCCCCTCCCTACCCACCCAACTTTATTCTCTCTTTTTCCTCCATCCTCTATCTCCCCCATCTCTCATTCTCACATATTCTTTCAAAAAAAAAACAAAATGAATGACTCCAAGGAAACAGAACCTTCTGGACACAATGGGATTGATGCACAGAAGACTTCACAGAGACTGTGCAGCACACACAAGACCTGCATGAGGTCAAGCCATAGAGTCCCAACACTGAGGGGGGACATGAGTAGAGAGTCCCACCCCTAACCAAGAAGCTACTTGTAACTGACACCTGTTGGCAAGGGGAAAACTTTTCCCCAGTGGAATGTGTCACTGGGCATATCAACCACACTCCAGGGTAGCTCTATGCCCAGGAGTAGCTGGCCAACACAAAACTAACTCCGTATTTGTTGTGTTTTGGTGGTTTTTTGAGGTTAGTTTCTATATAAAAGAGAACTTCCCCTGAGTGATGACAGGTCATCAATGCATTCTCTTCTATTTTTCCATCTCTTTTATTCCAAACAAAAGACTCATCGACAAAAGGTCTGACCAGATCCCACTGTGTTCACACTACAGAGCCTCATTATGGCATGAAGTGATGAATGCTGCGTGTCTTCTGGCTTGAGTTGGCACAAAGAGATCACTTCCAAGAACCAATTAGGATTTGTACTCGTGGCATTAGAGATGCTTCCTGACAGCTGGGGTTTAGTGGCACAAGAGCAGCTTTCTTTTCTTCCGTGCCCATTATTCTCATGCGTTTGTCAGCAGTAATTTTCTCATGCAGAGGGCGAAGCAGAGGACAGTACAGGGCGCCAGGTAAGAGGTGAGAGATGCTCTCTGGAGATGTCGAGTGGAAGGACCAGCTGTGCGTGCTTGTCAGGAATTCTACTTTAAGTTGTTGCTGCTGTTCCACTTTTCTGTCTAATCAAAAAGGAAAGTTTTAACTTTAACCTAGTAAAATTACATATAACAAAACAGTTATCAAGCAAGAATTACAGTTACAATATCTAGTCATTTATATTTGGCAAATTCAAAGAAAAAATTCTATTTATCCTATATTTGTGAGTCTAAAGTTTCATATCTAATTTATCAAGTTGTATATCAAATTCCAAAATGCCAAAGGATAAGAATAAAAATATTCTTAAATTTTGAGCCTAGTCCGGCCATGGGCATACTGCAAGTACACCAAGTGGTCCATATAGTTAATTCCTAGGAAAATCTACTTTGATGATGTAATAAGAACACTATAAAAAGCCTGACGATGACTGGCAAGGATTATGTATAACTATGAGTAATGGAAAACTCAAATGTTATTTCTCTTAGAAAAGTCAAAAGCTGTGTAGCTAGAGTTTTCCTGCCTTGCCCACAGTCAGGACAAATCTTTGTTACCCACCAGTCCCACAGCCGCTCAGACCCAACCAAGTAAACACAGAGACTTATATTGCTTACAAACTGTATGGCCGTGGCAGGCTTCTTGCTAACTGTACTTATATCTTAAATTAATCCATTTCCATAAATCTATACCTTGCCACGTGGCTGGTGGCTTACTGGCGTCTTCACATGCTGCTGGTCATGGCTGCAGCTGGCAGTGTCTCTCCGCCTCAGCCTTCTGCTTCCCAGAATTCTCCTCTCTCCTTGTCCCACCTACTTCCTGCCTGGCCACTGGCCAATCAGTGTTTTATTTATTGACCAATCAGAGCAATTTGACATACAGACCATCCCACAGCACTTCCCCTTTTCTTTTTTTAAAAAGGAAGGTTTTAACTTTTATACATCTCCAAAACCAGCTTGGTATATTTGGGAATTTGGGCGTAGCTTCTCTTACTACTTCCTGCTGGAGGGGGGTGCTGTATCTTATGGGGACACAAAGAAAATTTTAGGATCATGGAGTAGTCCATGAGACTGTATCGTCTGAGCCAGTTGCCTTGAAACGATTCTGGATGTTGGATCATCTGGGCCATGGTGTCATCAGAGACCTTTCAGGTGGTCTTGGCTGGTCAAACCTGATGTATCTTAATCTGGAACAAATCTATAACCTCTGGCTTTCTGTAGAAACAAAAGCAGAGCCTCTTTTCCAAAGCAACATATCCTTATAGCCAAATTTTGAAGTCAAGGTACCTTTAAAATACACATTTTGGCATAACTTAGCAGCTTTTGCAATCAAATGTTTTTCTTCAGTTACAAATATCAAAGAGAACATAATCCAGATTCTCTGTGTGGTAGCCATCTTTATGTGGCTTATTTTTTATATTACCTTGAGCCTATTGCTTTAAACTGCAGCCTTTTAAGCCTGCAACTGTGCTGTGGCTGCTGGCTCCGCCCACTTCAGCTTCCCAACATGGCGGTGGTACGTTTTTTCCGCCAGCTCTGGAAGCCATCATGGGTTTATGCTTTTATCCAAGCAGCGTGTAGCCCAGAAACCTCTTTTTTTGTTTTGTACTAGCAAAGGCTAAATCCACCACGCAGCTTAATGTGCCACTTGCAGAGGCCTCATTCCCGCCATACTGCAGATCGAGCTTGCATGCTAGGAACCCGCCAGTAACTCAAACCGGCAGGCTGCCGCTCATTTGAGAGAGACAATTAGGAAGCTGTTTTTAGCTCCATTTTAGAATCTTTTCTCAGGTTTTAGGTAGAAACTCTTGCCAACACGTTGGGCGCCATTTGTAGATGTAACCAACAGTCTTATTAAATAAGAAACACAGAACCAATGTAAAAGAGAAAGCCGAGAGGTCAGAGCTCAGAGCTAAAATCTCACCCTTCCTCCTGCGGTGTCTCAGCTTCCCGAAAGAGAGCTATATCCTGTCTGAGTTTTTATTTTGTTAGTTATAACCTTTTGCTTTTTTTTTTCTTTATATTAAAATAGAAAAGGGGAAATGTGGTGGTATTCTAATTGTACTAAAATGTGATTTTGATTGTATGTTAATAAATAAAGTTACCCGGGGGTCAGAGCTATTAGAGCCATAGCAAGAGTGTGGCGGTGGTGGCACACGCCTTTAATCCCATAGATCTCTGTGTGTTCAGGGATACAGCCAGCATTGGAGACATATGCCTTTAAGACCTGGGGGGCTGTACATACAGACAGTGATGAGGCAGTCACATGTTTGGGTTTACAACCAATGAGAAGGCAGAACAAAATACTATAAAAAGACGGACAGACAGGATATAGCTCTCTTTCGGGAAGCTGGGACAAGGCAGGAGGAAGGGTGAGATTTTAGCTCTGAGCTCTGACCTCTCGGCTTTCTCTTTTACATTGGTTCTGTGTTTCTTATTTAATAAGACTGTTGGTTACATCTACATCAGAACAAAATACTATAAAAAGACGGACAGACAGGATATAACTCTCTTTCAGGAAGCTGGGACACGGCAGGAGGAAGGGTGAGATTTTAGCTCTGAGCTCTGACCTCTCGGCTTTCTCTTTTACATTGGTTCTGTGTTTCTTATTTAATAAGACTGTTGGTTACATCTACAAAGCTGCAAGATTCATTGAATTGATTTGAAACACCATAATGCCAGGGATACAGACTCTAACTTGTACTGTGTTGAGTATTAGCCTCTTTAAAGTTAAGATATTGCTCTAAACCATGTCATTGAAACTATATTCCAGCCAAGAGAGAGGAAGAATTAGTAAAGAGGGAAGATATGTCCCTTCTATAAAGAACATGTTCCCAGTGTTGCATACAAATCTCCTATTTTGGGCATTAACCAGGACTTTGTCCTATGTGCGTCTAGAGGCAAGGCAGAATGAGAAATATGTTTTTTCTTCTATCAGGTTCAACTGAGAATTGGGAATGCTGTTATTAAGCAGTGTAAGAGAAAGAGGTACCTGGAGCAAGTAATAGTCTTGATAACTTCTCAGAGAATCTGTATTTCTTCCTTATAAGTGAAAAGCAATACTCCCAATTGTTTAGAAAGTGTGCTTTTTATTTAAATAATCATCTTTGAGTGGGCATTATTGAGCTTACTACAAGACATGAGATTGAGTAAGAAAAAGGTGGTGTCTTTTGATGGAGATAATTCTTACTAGTAAAAGTCATTCTCTTCTCTCTCTCTCTCTCTCTCTCTCTCTCTCTCTCTCTCCCTCTCCCTCTCCCTCTCCCTCCCTCCCTCTCTCTCTCTCTCAATCAATCAATCAAGAAGAGGATGTTCTTTTTAGATACCAAGGAAAATAGCCCCTGAGGATCATCCATTAGTGGATTTGGAGGTGCCTAGAGAAGGAGACTTCTGGTTCCGTTCTCCAGCTGCATATCTGTATTACTTGTATTACTACCTACCCCCATGACAACTCAGGCATAGGGGAAACATTATAAATAGACAAGGCCTGATTAGGGAGGGGATGCTCAAGCAGAAACTAGTCTCTTTCTGTGTACCCTTCTAATTCCAAGTTACCAAGAAGTATGCACACGGTTTCAAGTACCTGCAGGCCTATGGCCTCCAGTGTAGCCAGGGACTGTAACAGAAGGGGTCAAAGGGCAAGCCCATTGCAGCAGTGGGGGACAATGGGGCAGAAATGCTTCATTCTGGAGCCAGGTCTTGCAACATAATGAATATCCGGAGAGTTTGTTTAGGGCGGAACTGCCACCATGTTACGTGACTTGTTTCAACGGTCTGACAGTCGAAGGTAGGGGCACAACTGTCTCTTTAGGATATCGCCATGCCTGTTAGTATGGGAGCAATAAGGGAGTATGTTGTAGCCCTCACGTGTTTACACTGAGGCAAAGACAAGAACAGTATCAACTACCCAGTAGAAAATAAGACATCAGGGCAAACAAGGAGCCAGGCCTTTCTTCTTTCTCCTTCCCCGCCCCCCCCTCCACCTTAGCATCAGAGCAGCCACTCACAGGAGGAGAGAGGTGTACAGGAAAGCAAACTCCATTCTCTCCAACCAGTGCCTCTGGAGCTGTGGTGGTCTGAATGAAAATGGCCCCCATAGGCCCAGAGGGAGCGGCACTATTAGGAAGTGTGGCCTTGCTGGAGGAAGTGCGTCACTGGAGGTGGGCTTTGAGGTTTCAAATGCTCAAGCCAGACCCAGTGCCACTCTCTCTTCCTGCTGCCTGCAGATCCAGATGTAGAACTCTCAGTTACCTCTCCAGCACCATGTCTGCCTGCATAGCTTCCCGACATGACAGTAATGGACTAAACCTCCAAACTGTAATCCAGACGCAATTAAATATTTTCCTTTGTAAGAGTTGGCATGGTCATGGTGTCTCTTCACAGCAATAAAACCCCAACTAAGACAAGGAGCCCACTCCAGCCAGTGCTAGAAAGGGGGAAGAAAAGAGATATGGATCTAACATAGGTGAAATTTTTTTCAAAAACTAGGGTTGAGCCTTAAAAATCTGAATGTGATTTTTAATTACTGGAAGTTACCAAACCAAAAGAAATTGAAAGTAGGGGGGTTCTATTAGAAAAGAGCAGTGGTTGAGAAAGACTGCATTCTGTGTTTTAACCCACAAATGAGCTGAAGCGCTTCCTTCACAAAATTAGTGTTGTCCTTTAGTTAAAGTCACATCAGACAAACTAAAATAAAATCAGAGCATGAAGGTATGCTCACTTGAATGGACCCTTGCTTATTCCCTGTCTCTCCCCCTGTACAAGCAGGGACACTCTCATACTAAGAAAGTGATTCCCATCTACAATCTTTTAAGGTCACATCTACGATTTTTGCCATACTATTATCCTAGCCTTATTATTTATACTGTATTTTTCTTTTGAACTTACCCACTTTTCAATTTTACTTTATCTTGCTCTGTGTGTGTGTGTGTGTGTGTGTGTGTGTGAGAGAGAGAGAGAGAGAGAGAGAGAGAGAGAGAGAGAGATGAGGACTCACTATGCAACCCAGGCTGACTTTGAATTCTTAAACCTCCTCCCTCACCCTGCTAAGTGCTAAGATACACACACACACACACACACACACACACACACACACACACACACATACATACATATGTGGTATACCACACCTGGCTCTGCCCCCCCCCCACCTTGTGCTAAGGATCAAATCTAAGGCCTCACAGGTCCTGTGTGGTTTGCATAAGAATGGGCCCCATAGGCTTATCCGTTTGAATGCTTAGTCACCAGGCAGAAGAGCTGTTTAGAGAAAGATTAGGAGGTGTGGCCTTGTTGGAGTGAGTGTGTCCTTAGGGGTTGAGGTGCACTTTGAGGTTTCAAAAGCCTATGCCAGACCCAGTCTCTCTGCCGCCCCTACTGCCTGCAGATCAGGATGTAGGACTCTCGGCACCATGTCTTCCTGCATGTCACCACTTCCCTACCATGATGATATGGACTAAGCCTCTGACAGTGTATACAGCCCCTAATTAATTGTTTTCCTTTATAAGAGTTGCCTTGGTCATGGTGTGTTGCTTTTTTTCCCCACAGCAATAGAACACTGACTAAGACACACCCTAAGTATGCATACCACCACTGAGCTTTGCCCCCAAGATGCTCAAATGTACTACAATTTTTAAAGGAATTATGCTTCAAAATTAATCAAGAGAAAAATGGTAATTAGCCTAAATAAGCACAGGAAAACTAAAAAAAAAAAAAAAAAAAACAAGAAAAACTAAAAAGATCCTCTGAAATGCTATGTTGACACTGCCTGAGCCTGAGCTTAGAGCTTTACCAGCAAGAGAGAGGAGACTAAGGCCCTGAGAATGTATTAATACCAAAGGCAGGCTTCTTCCTTCATGCAGTTAGCACCCAAAGAATTGCAAAGAGACCAGCTTTCTCACAGGTGGGACTCAGAAGTTATTTGATGCTGTGACTGAGCAATTGCATATTAAGTAACAAAACCTCAAACGAGAGAAAAAATGTTCTGGATTGTAAATAAAATAAAATAAAATAAAATAAAAAAAAGCAGCC
This sequence comes from Peromyscus leucopus, assembly GCF_004664715.2. Classification (NCBI taxonomy): domain Eukaryota; kingdom Metazoa; phylum Chordata; class Mammalia; order Rodentia; family Cricetidae; genus Peromyscus; species Peromyscus leucopus. The sequence goes on from NC_051075.1 coordinate 65,476,946, forward strand.
AGTGCATGCCTGCCTCTAACAGCTAGCTAAGCAGCTTTCACAACACTCGAGAATTTACACTGGACATGATGTCATTAAAAGACGTCTTAGACCATGACATACTACCTATATAGTAAATGCTTTCTCAGGACTCTTATTGCCAGTGACAGCAATAACTATATTGGCTCATATAACCAGCAGGTCCAAAGGCATAACTCACTTCAACCAGAAGTATATTTTGGGAGTGGTAAAATAATGTCTTCAAGGCTATCTCTTCTTCCTCCTCATCTCTTCCTCCTTCCCCTTCCTCTTCTTCCCCACAGAGAGCAAGATAACTGTTAGTAGCCCAGAACTCACAGCTCCTAGTTATAAAGAAGAAAAAATCTGTGAGTCGCTCTAGCAACTATATGCCAAGAAGGATGCAGGTACCCTAGGGAAATGAGATGCTTACATCTAGGGTCCTGAACACACCTCTCATTTGGTCCCTGTAACCATCTGGCTGGAAGTGTTCTGCTAGGCTAAGAACACATTGTCCTTTCCTGTGATAACGAATGAGGTAGGAGAAGAGATGGACCTGGGAAGGAAAGAAGGTGGGGCCCAAACCATCTCAAGGATACAAGGAGATGGATTTCTCAGGGGAAGCAAAGGGAAAAGACACTCCTCAGACAGAAACGATAAATGCTCACAACAAACACCTTTCCTGTACCTGTCCAACTGTAAAAGAACCTCAAAGGTCTCTTCATAATAAAAATTTTAAATATGAAGAGTAAATGTGCTTCGCACGGCCCTGTTGCCAGGGTAACAGACACTGTAAAGCTCTTGCTTCTCGGTCCATGCCACTTCCTCACATGCCACGGACAGCACCCACACCTTAGTACTAAGAACGTCCATCTATGAACACCAGTGTCTACTCCTCATCAACCTGTCCCCTAGGGCCTGGCAGAAGGCCAGGGAACTAGCCGACTAGGGCTCTAACAGTCTTCAGACAAGAACTATATGGTGATAAGGGTAAACAGCCCAGCTCCCTCACAACCTGGCAAGGAAAACGCATTGATTGATACGCCCTTTACTGTTGCCCGAGTCCCCTGGAGGGATGGAATCCTATCTGCCAATAGTGCTAAGTTGCTCCATAGCAACAATCCCGCCCCCTCTCTGCCCCGCCCTGCCATGCCTCCTTTTCTTCTCTGCCTCACTTCTGTGCCCTCACTCAGGCATATCCAGATCACTTTCTCCATGAATTATTGCATTTGAATCCTCAGTCAGGGCCAGTTCAGGAGCAGCGAAAGTGACAGCCAAGTACTGTGTAAACCACATATATGTGCTCACCACCCCCCATCGCCCTCGTCAGTCTCACAGCCATAATGCTGTTGTACAGATGGAGGAGCCAGGTCCTCGATTAAGCTCACATAGCCAATATCAGCACAGCTAGCTTCAAAGTAAGTTGATTCCAGTCTATGCTTCCTGGCTTTGCTCTGCCTCGTACCACTTTACAGTGTATCTCTGTAGGCGTCTAGGTCCTGGTGATGCTGTTCAAAGCAGCTAAAAGCTGAGACGACCTAAGAGGATGTAAATGAATGAGAGAGAATCTCATCACATTCTGAGGGAAACCTGTGAGCCAAAGAGCATGTGCCTTGCACATAACTATCATTGAAATAATACGTGGCAATTTTCAGTCTCTGGGAGTCATTGATGTTATTTTTCCCTACCTTTCCTTAAAAAAATAAAAAAAGGAGCTTTCATTTCTGAGACATATTTTCCCAAGGTAAAATAAATGTTTCTCATTATCTTAAAGCCAGTGGCAATCCTTCTGGGTTAAGGCAAAGCAATCATCTTTGCCTTAGGGAGGGAGAGAAATTGGACTCGTCAGGGCCCTATGTGTTATGTTAGAGTGTAGCTTTACAGGCTGGAGACATGGCTCTGCAGTTAAGGGCACTTGTTGCTCCGGCAGAGGACCCGAGTTTGGTTCCTAGTACCCGAGTCAGGCAGAACACGGCTACACTTAAGTCCATACACCTAATGCATATACACAAACACACAAATACATAATTTAAAATTTGAAAAAAAAATCTGTTTGCAAAACTGTGACTTTGGGCCAGGCATGGTGGCGCACACCTATCACCCCAGTGTTTGGGAGGTAGAGGCAGGATCTCTGTGAGCTTGAGGCCAGCCTGGTCTACATAGTGATTTCCAAGCAAGCCAATCCTACAGAGTCAGACCCTGTCTCCAAATAAAAACTGTTACTCTAATATATATATATATATATATATATAATATATATATATATATATATTAAAGATTTAATTTATTTACTATGTATACAGCATGTATGCCTGCAGGCCAGAAGAAGGCATCAGATCTCATTACAGATGGTTGTGAGCCACCATATGGTTGCTGGGAATTGAACTCAGGACCTCTGGAAGAGCAGTCAGTGCTCTTAACCACTGAGCCATCTCTCCAGCCCCTAAAATATATTTTATCTCATTTATCTAGAGCTGTTTTAGGACATATTTGTCTGAGATAGAACACTTAAGCAACTCATCTCCATTTTGTGTGAACATGAGTGTTTATAAAAATCATTTCTTCTTTTCTCTTTTCTTTTCTTTTTTTTTTTTTTTTTTTGTTTGTTTGTTTTTTAGGTTTGGTTTTGGTTTCTCAAGCAGAGTTTCTCTGTGTAGCTCTGGCTGTCCTGGAACTCACTCTGTAGACCAAGATGGCCTCAAACTTACAGGAATTATTTCTAAACAAGTTGTTAATGTTTGGATATGAAATGTCCTCCCATAGGCTCATGTGTTGGGTCAGCTAACTGGTCTCCTTCTGGTGGCATTGTTTGGGGAAGGTTGTACAAGGATTTGGACATGGGACCTTGCTGGCAAACATACAGCCACAGGGCAGGCCTTATGGGTTCCAGCCTGGTCCAGTCCCAGCCCAAGCCCTCTGTCTCTTCACTCAATAAGACATGGACAAGCAGCCTCATGCACCCATGGACACGGCCACAAGTTGCCATGAGCCTCACCATGCCTTCCCCACTGAGATGGACTCCATGAACCTCACCATGCCTTACCCACTGTGATGGACTGCATGAACCAATCTTGGGCTTAGAACCGATCATTCATGCCTTTCTCACAGGCTTCTCAGAATGTCCTTCTTCCTCAGTTGCCTCTCAGAAGATATTTGGTCCCAGTGATGAGAAACATAAACTCCAAACCTTTCCTTAAGCAGAATTATCTGGCTGTGTTTTTTGTTGTGCTATGTTTGGAGGGGTGACGCCATTTGTAAACAGAGTGAACGCATTCAGTACAAATAATTGGCTCCTTAAGTTGAGCATCCTACCAACATGTTGTGACAACTGATTGGCAAGGGAAGAAAATGTAAAATACTCTGAAGCTAGGACAGGTTACCTAGTAACCAACAAATGAGTGAGTTTCCTTCACAGAGACTTGTTCTCTTAATTGGATGAGAAGATTTGAAGAACACAGCTGGGAAGAAACAAAATGGAGGACTGTGGCAATTATCAGCAGACCTGATGTCTGAAATCTTGGCAGCCTCGGCCAAAAGGTCATAATGCGAATGAATCTCTCATTGGTAACAAGAGGCCAGTCAAGCTGCCTGCTGAGACACAATTTTGTGCTCTTTTCAAACACATGAAAAATAAAAATGAATTGTGGAAAGAAGCATATTCAAAAGTACAGGGAGGGATGGAGAGAAGCTTCAGCAGTTAGAGGCATCAGCTGCTCTCCCAGAGGACCTGGGTTTGAATCTCGGCATCTACATGGTGGCTCATATCCACCTGTAACTCCAGTTCCAGGGGACCCAATATCATCCCCTTCTGGCCTCTGCAGGTACTGCACATATGTGGTGCACAGACATGGACATAAAGTTAAAAATACATCTTTTTTTCAAGTGCAGTGAAAACACCATGGTTTAACAATGTGTGGTGGCCACAAGACAGAGGCCCCAAACATCATGAGCTAACCTTGTCTCAAAACAAACAATAGCAACAGAGTGCTTGCTTATCTAGAAGACATAAGACCCAGAAGTGTAATATTCAATACCCAACACCACAAAAATACATAAAACCCTATGCAGTTTAAGAGCTCATGAAAACAATCAGGGACAAGATTCTGCTTATGTTCGGGGATCAGTATTCTATTGCTTAAGAGAATTCAGAATGATCACCTGGGGTCAGTGGATCTTATTATCACTCTGTCTTGAATACCTGCATTCCCATTAGACACATACTACTTCGCAGAGAATTACAGACATCCCTACTCTCTCTTATTTTAAACAATAAAATTAAGAAAAATCAAATTATAGGTTGACAATGATGAAAGCTGTTTTTATCCACTGGACTTTTAGATAATAGCATAAGCTTTCCCTGCCCTTGAATAAGAACTTCTTGTTCTGCCTTTAACTATAACTGAAACAACCCCGCCCCAGAGTCATTTCTTACAGTGTTTGTGCCTTGTAATCCCTGGATAAGATTTGTGGGTTAATATCGCTTGCACATGGCTCATTTTTCTCACATGGATGGAACTTAAAACCTTTCCTAAAGCCCCCCCTAGTGACAAGCAGAGAATTAATCCATTTCAGATCAATACTGACACACTTTAAACTTACATCTTCTCTTAGCTTTTAAATGAATCACATTGATTGAGAAATGGCACAAAAAAAAAAAAAAAAAAAAAAAAAAAACTGTAGCTCAGATTCTCAAGCATTCATCAGCCACCAGAAGGTAAAGGACTTTGTATAGAACACATAAACTGCTCACACACCTTTGAATTCTGTGTTTTTACTTGGTCCTGGTGGATAACTCAAAAATATCCCCCCCTTTTTTTTTTCTTTTTTTGTCCTTTAGGAACTTCAGGATTAAGGTATGTTAGCAGAGGGGTGGGAGAGATGGCTCAGTGGCTAAGAGCACTGGCTGCTCTTCCGGAGGACCTGGGTTCAAGTCCCAGCACCCACATGGCAGTTCACAAACCTCTGCAACTCCAGTCCCTGGAGATCTGATGCCTTCTGGTCTCCATGGGCACCAGACATGTACATCGTGCACAGACAGACAGGCAAAATACCCATACACGTGAAAAAACTGTAAAACTAAACAACAAAAAGTGTACATTCATGGGCAGGAGAGAAAGCTCGGCAGGCAAACTCACTTGCTGCCAAACCTGATGCCCCAGACAGTGGAAAGAGAAAACTGCTCCTGTAACTCTGACACACATGCCATGATATGTGTGCACCAACATACATACATGCATACACAAGCATAAAGAAATACAATGTAATTTAAAATATAAAATTATTATAACAATAATATTTTATAATAACCCAATAAAAATAAAGGTAAAGCCTTTTGTCTCTTGTGTCTTTTTCTCCATTCATTTGATAATTTTCACTGATGCTTCTAGACATGTCCAAAGAGGCAAGCACCATCTCCAGGAGGCTTCTGTACTGTGAAACTAAGAGCCATCTACAAAATAGAAATTAATTGTACAATAATAAAGCATTTAAAATAGAACGAACATAAACTACATGTTTTATTAGGTTGGGTGGTACAGACTGTTTACACATAATTTATTTTATGTATCTCATCATCCCCAAGGCTTAGAAATCATTCAATAAGAGATATATAATTAAACCATTAAAAAAAGAGAAGAGAGAGCTGGTGAATTAGCTCAGCAGTTAAGAGCATGTTCTGTTCTTGCAGAGGGCCTTAGTTCGATCCCAGCACCCACATGTTGGCTCATAACTGCCTGGAACTCTAGTTCCAGGAGAGTCAAGTCCTCATCTGGACTCTGTGGCATGCACATACACACACACACACACACACACACACACACACACACACACACACAAGCACACATGCACATGCACACACAAATAAAAAATAAAAGTAGAAAATTAAAAGCCACATTCTCAGTAAAGAAAACTAAAAAGATTTTTTAAAGTAGCCTAAAATAATAGCAAATATAATATCAATATCTAATTGCACACAATTATATCAAAATTGAACACAAATAATAATTTTGAGCATCTTTTCAATTCACACACACAAAGAAATCAAACCATTGACCTTCACCTGAAAATTCACTCGAGAGGATAATATTTTTTTTCTTTCAAAGCCATAGATGCACCAATTTCTGAATGTAAATAACAAGAATACAGTACTGGAGTAATTTCTGAACATGAAGCCATGCTGATACATCAAGGAAAAGACTTTCATAGTGATGCCTCCTCCCCAAGGTCAATGCAACTGGTACTGATCCCCCAGTGTAAAGATGTTCTTGGGAGCTTAGCCCTGCAATACATTCATACCAACTGTATACCTGTGGCCAAGACTTGGATTGTTCCTGAGAAAAGGTATTCTCTCTTGTTCATGCACACAGAGTAAAAGCCAAGGACAAATTACATGTCACTTACAGTAATATATCCACTGCAAAACTGGAAATCAATAGAGCCTGTTGCACACTCATTCTTGAAATAAATGGGACAACACAACTGCTTTAAAGAAAAACAACAAACTGAGGATGGCCACAGAGAAAGTCAAACACCGGACAACACGGACTTCAGGACCCTCTCCACTCTCCCAGCCTCCTCCCCCAACTAGGAAGCCTCTTTCCTACTTCAAAACAGAATATACTTTGTCTTTTACTGAAAATAGATCTTTTCCCCATTTAGTATGTTCTGATTACAGTTTCCTCTCCCATCCGGATCCACACTCTCTCTGTCTCTCATTAGAAAACAAACAAACATCTAAGGAATAATAATAAAATAAAATAAAACAAATCAAAAACAAACAAATGAGAGTAATACAAAACAACAAAACAAGAAAAAGAACCAAAGAAAAAACCCAAGAAACATACATAGATGCAGAGAAACACATGTTTGCACACAGAGGAATCCCATTTAAAAAAAAAACCCACAAAATCGGAAACCATAATATTCCATACGTTAAGGACCTAAAGCAGAATATTTTTATCCACAAGTCTTCTTTGATATGAGGAGCCAGCATCTCTTTCTAGTGAACCAAATCATTGTATTGCCTTCCTCAGTTTACCCTCTAAACTTCAGCTCTAGTCAAATACAGCAAACGCTTACTGGGAACCTATTATGCACAATATTATAATGATGTAGATTTTTTAAGCTGCTAATGGTGTAATAAATGCCCTAGGGATCTCAGCATTTTAAGTTAATAATGAGTAGTTGGCTTTCTGCATAATATCCAATTCTGTCTTTTAAAATTCGGTATTTTATTTTTAACTGTGAGGATGTGTGTGTGTTCATGTGTGGGTGTGCACACACCAGTACAGGTGGTATTGGAAGCCGAAGGTCTGAGATCCTTCGAAGCTGGAGGTACAGGTAATTGTGAGCTACCTGATGTGGTAGCTCTGAACTGAACTCAAGTCCTCTGCAAGAGCAGAAGATGTTCCTGCCTGCTGAGCCACAGCTCCAGTCTCCCTTTGTCCCCTTACTCTGTATCATCCTACACATTGGAGCTACAGAATCATCATATTTTTAAGTCCGATGTTCTCTCCTTCCTATGTCTTAGAGAACCACTGTTCCAGATGTTGATATAACTTGGATTCTGGGGGGGGAGTTCTCTCTCTTTTGTTGTTATGGGATTTCTGACTTGCTTCCCTTAAGCCTCATTCTCCTTATGTTTGGCTCTTCTGAGACAGAAGTCTAAGAAAAGAAATCTGACATCTGTACAATACCACATTTTCTTGGTCAGCCACTCTCCATATCATAATACTTGTATCTGCACATTTTCCAGCATCCCCTTTCATTTACATAAACAGGGACCTGAGGCTCGACCAAGCTTAAAATTTAATACATGGAGAGCCTGCCAGCACCTGACTGGACTAAGAGGTGAGTCTTTATCCTCAAACCTGAACACCCCAGCCCCTAGGCTTTGGACCCAGGGGCCCAACCCTGGCCCCCTACACCACTACCCATTGCAGTCCCAGTTTCAGGCCAGTCGGACAGGCAGACCTCCTGCAGACAGGTCAGACTACCACCATCCCCCATCAGACCCTGTAACCCAAACCCCACCTCCCCCAAATCCCACCCACCCTCCGAGACTGCAACTGTTCCCTGAGACAGAGACCGCCAGCATCTGATTGGACTAAGAGGCTCATCTTTTGAATGCTGCTGGTGCTGTTTTGGGAGGTTGTGGAACTGTCTGGAGCTATGGCCTAGCTGCAGGAAGTAGGTCACTAGGAGTGGGACTCTGAAGATTATGCCCAGCCCCTGGTTCTAGCCTCACTCTCCTCTTCTTGGTGCCCTGTAATGTGAATAGCTGCCTTCTATCAAAGGCTCCTGTTGATCCAAGCTGCTGTGTTTCCTCCCTGAGTTAATTCTGTCACATATTATGGTCATATGATGCAAAAGTAACTCATACAATGCTTATGGTTTTTCATCCAATTACTGTGCTTAATGAGACTCTTCTGAAGAAAGAATTCTAATTTTTTGGAGGACATTTATGTATATGAAAGTTTATTATATCATATACCTAATCTCCCACCAACTGTGGAGAAATTGTATTTCATTTTCACCAGATGGACTATTATATGTTCATTAAATATGGACTATTGGAAGAGTAATTTATGAGAAACATACTTGATAGTATAAATTAAAATTAAGCAGAGGCAGGTGTATCTCTGTGAGTTTGAGGCCAGCCTGGTCTACAGAGTGAGATCCAAGACAGCCAAGGCTGTTATACAGAGAAACCCTGTCTTGAAAAACAGACAAACAAATAAAAAGCAAAAAAAAGTAGGATATAAAATTATCTGTATAGAATGATTATGGGCCAGTGACATGACTCAGTGGATAAAGGCACTTGCTGCCAACGAGTTTGATCCCTGAGACCCACATAAAAGTGGAAGGAGAGAACTGACTGGAGTTGTCTTCTCATCTCCACATGTGCACAGCATGGCACACACAAAATACATGACACATGTCTCCATACATGCCCACACACACACAGACTCACACACAAAATAAGTAAAATGTAATAGAATGATTATAACCATATAGAAAATAATATGTACAGAGAGAAAAAAAGGATTAGGAATCAAGAAACCAATAAAACCCATACTGGCTGTGGTAGTTTGAATGTAATTGGCCCCCATAAGCTCATAGGGAGTGTCACTATTAGGAGGTGTGGCTTTGTTGGAGCAGATGTGGCCTTATTAGAGGAAGTGTGTCACTGTGGGGGTGGGCTTTGAGGTCTCCTATATGCTTAAGCCACACCCAGTATCTCAGGCCACCTCTTGTTGCCTGCAAGATGTAGAATTCTCAGCTCTTTCTCCAGCATCATGTCTGCCTGCATGCCACCATGTCGCACCATGGACCAAACCTCTGAAAGTGTAAGCCATCTTAATTAAATGTTTTCCTTTATAAGAAAAAAATTTTAATTCATGATCAAACTTGTAAGTTGTCTTAGTTGGATTTCTATTGCTACAATAAAACACTATGGTCAAAAGTGACTCAGGGATAAAATGGTTTATTTCATCTTATAACTCACAGACCATCATGAAGGGAAGTCAAGACAGGAACTCAAGCCAGGAACCTAGAGTCTGGCCATAGAAGAACACTACTTACAGGCTTTCTCCTCGTGGCTTCTTCAGTTGCTTTTCTGTACAACCCAGAACCACCTGCCCAGGGATAGCACTGTCCACAGTGGGGTGGGCTCTCACGCTCAGTCATGAATCATGAAAATGCCCCCACAGACTTGCTTACAGGGCAAACTGATGGAGGCATGGTCTCAATTGACCTCTTCCTACTATCCCACCCCTTAAAGTCCATTCTCACAAACGGTCTCCAGACTTCAACTTGAGTGAATTAGAAAACTCATTAAGTTCTTCAGTGGCATAGAATACCTCCTCATGAACCACACTTTCATTTCTACTTAACCTAGCCAAGTTACAGGTCTAGAGGCAAGGATGGGTGGCTCCTGAGGGACATCAGCATCGTTCCTTCTGGAACCTCCTTTAGATGAAGTCACCACCTGCTCTGCAAAGGAGGCAGGATCAATTTCCTCTAGCAAGGGCAGAAAGGGCAACACTGAAGGGGGTGGGAGTAGGGTGGGGATGCACCCTCTGCTAAGGGTTGGGAGGATTTCCTCAGGCAGAGTGGGGCCATCAGAATCTGAGGAGTCAACATCCTTTGCCTCCTTGGGGTCCTCTCACACATTGCCACCCCAAGTCACAGGATCCCATTCTTTTCCAGTCAATGTTTCACTTTAACTGTTGACACACAGAGGCTTCGGAATAATTTCACATTGTAAGTCAGCTAATCATATAAGAAAGGCTTGTGTTTGGCTTGCAACTTGAGCTCTAAGGCTTCTGGAGAAAAGATTCTCTTCCAGGGCACACTTAGAAACCTTGAGATTATTTATGTGCAACTGGAACTGGTCAATTTTATCACACAGCTCATTTCGTTTGTTGTTTCTTTTTTTAACTTTGTCCAAAGATGCTCAACAGAATCAGCCAGCACTATCATTTTCCTTATATTTCCACAAAAGCTCAAAGATTTTTATACAGAATTTTTATTAAATTCTTTACAGCTCAGGAGAGGTGGATTGAGAGCATCAAATGCACGTGTCTTGGTAAGTTCTTGAAGTGGGTCACACCATGGACTGTTCTCCATGCTACCAGAAGAGTATTTCATGACCTTAGGTTTCATCCAGCTAGAAAGCTACCTTCAGTTACTACCATGACCACTAGGGAAACTCATGCCTACATTTCTGATTCTCCAGAATCACTCCTGATACCACAGTTTGTATTAGTCAGGGTTTTCTAGAGGAACTGAAACAAAGGGATGAGTGTGTGTGACTTATTAAGTCAGCTTATGGTATAAACAGCTAAATTACAGCTGAGAGTCTGAGAACTCAGTAGTTTCTCTATCCTTGAGTGCCTCAGTGGTCAGAGTAGCCCACAGTGGTTCTCTCTCTCTTTCTCTCTCTCACACTGGGGAGGCTGGCAATTCAATTAATGCTCAGTCCCCAAGGATGGGTGCCTCAGCAGTCCCCACCTGGTGTCAAAAAACCTGAAAGATTCCTGGAGAGCTGCTGGTCCTTAGTTGCTGGTGAAAAACTGGTTCTGATGTGGAAGGATCCAACCATAGCAGCAATGGGTACCACAGTGCCATGAGGAAAGGCCAAGACAGCAAGACATGAACTGTTGTCCTTTTCTGCCATGACCTTAACATCTGGACTGCTACCAGAAGGTAGCACCCAAAGTCAGAGAGGGTCTTCCAAATCATTTAAGGCAATCAGGACAATCTCCCTATTGCAGAGATTGTAACTTGTGGCAAGTTGTCAATTAAAACCAACCATAATATAAAGAGGCTCAAAGTTCAGCAGATCTGGCTCAGCAGATCTGGACCAGAATCCAACATTTTTTTTTAATTTTATTTTATTTTTTTTATGATAACAGAGGTTCTCAGACGGAATATAGTTTCCTCCTGGGCAATCTTTGGCAATACTTAGCAAGATTTTTGGTTGTCAGGAATTTGGTTGCAATGAGTGGGGGTGATTGTTTGTTTTCTAGCGGGTAGAATCCAGAAATGCTGCTCTATGATCACACCACAAAGACTCGCACATTCTGTCTAAAAGTTCAAGGACATTGTTGCTGGGAAACCCAGCATGACAGGATGCTTTCTGCACGCCCTCCACCCCATTCTGATCTTATTTCCAAGGGTTCACAATTAACTATTGTAAAAATAAACAACTTGCAGAGAGCCACGGATAGAGTGGCCTTTTTCTTACAGACTCCTTTCATTCAAAATGAAACGGGATGTGTAGCTTTGAGATAAAGGGGGAGTGAGGATAGGAGATGAAGGACGCAGTATGCAGGAAGGAAATTCAAACTAACGCTTACAAACTAAGATAGGGGCTGCTGGCGTTGACTCCCTGGTCAAGAGTACTTGCTCTTAAGTTTGAGGACCCGAGTTCGAATCCCAGGCCCCAAGTAAAAAGTGGGCATGGTGACCGAAACAGATGTGACTCGCCTTCCAGACAGCAGTTCACTCTGGGTGACTGGCAGAGCAACGGATCCGCACCAGGGACCCCTTCTCCAGCCCACTGCCTTTCTGAGGTAGCCTGGAGTGCCTGGGGAAGCGGGCGGGGCGGGGCCTGGGAGCACGCGTCCCTGTGCTGTGACGTCATAATACGCCGCCGCAGAGCCGGCCCTTAGCAACCGACCTGGCGACAGTCTCTGCGGCCGCTGCGGCCCCCGCGGGCTAGTCTTTCCAAATCTCCACTGCGGGGGCCGGCTTGGCCCGGATAAGAACCGAGAGGACACAGAGTGTCCCCGCGAAGGCTGCAGAAGTACTAAGCATGGATGGCAGCCGGAGAGGTAAGGGGCTGCGCGGGTCCAGGCCGCGCCCTGGCCTTTCGGGTGGCCTGCCAGCTCCTTCTCCAGTGTCGCGGGGTGATGCCCGGAGCTGGACAGGCCCAGGGGGAGGCCCCGCTTGCCCGTCTCATTGATCTACCGTCTGGCCTTGGGTTTGTCGCCTTGCATCCATCCCCTGATCTCGGGATCCTGCAGCCTGTTGTCGCCTCGGTATCTTCTAGGCAGAAGACCAAGCCCGGTCTTTGAAGTCCGACCTGAGCCCCAGATCAGACCAGCCGCTTTCACAGAAACGACCCTCGGTGTCCTCATCTTGAACATAGAGGGAAAATACCCATGCCACGGAGTTCCTGGAGATTAAGTGCAGATAATACGTAGCAAGCTCCTGGTTCCTTCTTAGGACTTAGCGTACATGAAGTCTCCCAGTCCTCCAGAATTGACTCACCCAGAGCTGGTTTAGTTAAGTTGCTTCAAGGTGGGGAGCTGGGATACCTCATTTGTAATAATCTCCCAAAGCCGGTTGGCGGACTAAATGTTTAATAGCAGAAGACTACCCATAATCGCAGTGTACACCTATTTGCCTTGACTGATATTCTGAGACAAGTGGTGAGTGAGAAGTAGTTGGTAACCCCTATCCATAAATCTGTACAAATCAGCTCAATCGGAGTTGGAGCACGACAGCCTAAGCCTTTCTTAGAACTAAATAAGTAACACACACACACACACACACACACACACACACACACCACAGAGAGGAGTGGTAGTGTCTTTTTAATGGGTACCTTTGAATCGATCTGCTCATGGTTTCTTGAATTAAGTCTTGCTTTCAACTTGCGTGCACCTTTATTTTACAATAATTGATCAAAATAAGTGCTATGCTTAGCGTAGAAGGTCAGTTGACAGGATATTCAGACACCATACAAACCTAAGTCCGAGTTAAAAAGCAAACCAAAATGCTCTTGTGGTCTTCAGAAATGGTTACAAAACAAACTTTAAACCTCTGCTGTGTTCTGCCCATAACCAAACAACTGTTTAGTATACACAGACAAATCTTGTTAAATAGATATTATTCATATTTTGAAATAAATAGAAACAAAAATTATAAATACACGCTCCGCCCCCACCCCCGCCGCCACTGGTGTCACAGTAGGTGACAGAACAAGCTTTGAACCCAGACTAAGAATGTAAAACTCTTGAGTTAACTCTTGTACTTGCATAGTATGGGTGGGGGCATTTATATGGTAACAGACTTAGTAACGTTTGGATATTTATTTTTAAATGAGGTGACAGATGTAGAAGGTTTTATGCTTTATCCCTTATCCAAGTGGCTTCACTTTTGGCCCGTAATTTATAGTAATATCATTGTTTCTAGTTTTGAACTTGTAAAATAAAATGTTATATTTAACAAGTACCAGGGCTAGTGTTCATTATACTATAAGTGATAAGTAACTATAATTGTTATTAATCTTATATCTTTTATAAGTAATCATTAATTTAGCTGAAGCTTAAATTCTTAATTTCAATCGACAGCACATGTCTTAGATTTCATTAGTTCCTTCAGCTATTTCAGAACATAAAATAGGAAAGATACCTGAGGGAGAAGTTCCTCACTTGCTTACAGTCTTTTGTAGGGTCAACTTTCAGCGTGGTGGTGTAGGAGAAAGCCACCAGCTTGAGAAACAATAGGTCTTGTTTCTAGTCTTTGATGTTAACTCATAAGGAGGCATTCTTCTGTCAGTTGCTTCACTTTCCAAAGCTTTCGTTGTTTGTAAAACAGGGAGCTAGGCTTGATAATCTATAAGACTTTGTTTCCAACCTCTGATGGGAGAAAGGAGAAAATTAAGAATATTGGTCCACCATCCATTGTATTACCAGCAACCTGTGCTGGCAAAACAAGAGGAAACAGGTATCCTGTTAGGACAGCTAAGTGAAAGAAGACTGGGAAAGATTTCTTAATCTGTTGTTCCCATGGAGATACTTTTATAAGCGACCCATTCCTAAGCAATTTTGGGAAAATATAAACACCATTTTTTCCCCCTCAATGAGTTTTCTCTGAGGAAAACTCAAATTATATAGGAAACTGGGCTGAAGAATTTGACTGTCCTGCAAGACCATCAATCTCATGTACCAATTTTTAGTCTTAGTTTAGAGAATGCTATTCTTTTACTGGACATTTCATTTGAGACTACTTTTGGATCATTCTGGGACCAATCAGGATATAGAGACTGTGCCTAGGCTGATTTAAATGAGTATAAAGAATTGTTAAACAGTCATAAAAGTAGCTATAAGAAATGAGAAAACGTTGTATATACTACACACACACACACACACACACACACACACACACACACACACACATATATATTTACTATAGTATTGCCTAACATATTTGCACTTGGGGAAAAAAAAGTCATGTAAAGAAACAAAAAAATACCCCCTTCAAGTGAGCAGCTCCTGAGAAGAGGTCCCAGATGAAATGAGTTGTCTCTTCCTCCCTTCAGCTCTGTGACCTTTAATATGACATTTGTGTGTTAGGGATGTTAGAAACCAGTGAGTGCACATCTTAATGTAAATAAGTTGGTGGGATCCTCTGCACCACCACACTAAAAAAAGCCGCCTGGGGGATACAGTTTCATGTTCTGCATACTAGTTACATTAACACTAAAACTCTGTTTTGTTTTTGGTTTTTAAAGATTTTTCTGTTTTGTTTTTCGAGATAGGGTTTCTCTATGTAACAGCACTGGCTGTCTTGGAACTCTCTTTGTAAACTAGACTGGCTTTGAACTCACAGAGATCCACCTGCCTCTGCCTCCTGAGTGCTGGGATTAAAGGTGTGTGCCACCACTGCCCTGCTGTGGTGAACATACAGTTATGTTTTGAAGAAAGAAATTATTTTGTGATGAGGTCTATGTAATTTTCTAATCTCATGCAGTCTCAAAGACCAGACACAATTTTTACATTACTGGAATTCTCTTTAAATATAGCATTTAGTTGGGTACATTGGTGTGCACTGTAATTCCAACTACCTGGAAGACTGAGGCAAGATCACTTGAGCCCAAGAATTCAAGACCAGTCTGGGTAGTATAGTAAGACCTAGCTTCAAAAGGAAAACTGATAAGTATAACTTGAAATATGTATTAGCTCTAAACAAAACATCCAATGGGTCAGTAATGAACACAATAAAAATCAGTATTTATCAGGTGACATAATTGATATATTGATCACTTGATCTAGTAAAACTGAAGTCTCAAAGTAAACTTTTCTTAAAATATCTTTTAATAAAACTGTTTTCAAACAGTTTAGTTGTACAGCACTTGCCCAGCACACACCTGCATGCACACAATGCTTTACACAGAATAGCTTGTATTCTTTAAAAACTGTGTGTGTACTCATATACGTAGGTCTGAAGCTAAGGTCAAGTGTGTTTCCTCAGGTCCTCTCCACTTTTATTTCTTAAGACAGGGTCTCCCACAGGTTTCCTTTTATTTCTATTGCTGTGGTAAAATACTCTGATGGCTATCATCCATCACTACCTGGAAGCCGCAGCAGGGGAGCTTGAAACACTAGTCCTGTAACATCCCCAGGCGAGAGCAGAGAGAGACCAATGCATGTGGGTTTACTGCTCAGCTCAGTTTCTCTGAGACAGTTCACTGCCTGGCCCATGAAGTGGTACTGACTACATTCAGCTGGGTCTTTTGACTTCAGTTAACACAATCAAGAAAATTCCTTAGTGACTGGAGAGATGGCTCAGCAGTTAAGAGCACTTGCTGCTCTTGCAAAGGACTCAGGATTGATTCTCAGCATCTACTGACAGGCTCAAAACCTTCAGCTCCAGCTCAGGATCTGATGCCTCTGGCTTCCAAGGACACTAGTGCACATGTTGCGAGTATACACATAAGCACACTTTTAAAATACTTCTTTAAAAAGAATATTCCTCACAGGCATGATTAGGCTACTGTGTTCTAGACACTCCTTCATTGAGTCTTTTAACGGGTAATTAATTCTAGGTTGTGTCAAGTTGACAATTAAAACTATCAGTTCATTGATTCAGTGAGGGTACTTTGTCAGAGTGTCCAGGAGCCAGCTCCCTGTGCCCACCCCTAGCTGCTCCAAGGCTGGAGTCCCAAGTATGTGCTGCCATACCTCACTTTTTACATGGATTCCAAAGTCAAGTCTTTGGGGCTTCTGTGACAGCCACTGTATCAACTGAGCATCTCCCCAGCCCTATCTTATTTTCCCAAAAAAGAAAAGGTTCAATCTGTGGTCATAGGACTTTTGCTGTTTGATATGTTAGTGCTGGTAGTAACATGATTTGTGGGTGTTTTGTTTTGTTTTTGAGACATGGTCTCATTATATAGTCCTGGCTGGATTCGAACCCTGTGTAGACCCAGCTGTCCTGAAACTCATAGAGATACGCCTGCCTTTGCCTCCCAACTGCTGGGATTAAAGGCGTGCACTACCACCATGCTTAGCTGAATAAAAGTTTTAACAACTTTGTTTACAAATGAAATGTGTTCTTTTTAAAAATATTCTATATTGTTTTTTTGTGAACATTGTGTTTCACATGTCCTAATTCGTGGTTTTTATTGTTGTTGAAAGTCAGAGCAACCTCTGTCCTCCCCAGATACAGTCCACCATGCCTATTTACAGGACACTTGAGCACCAAGAGCAATGGTAAGTCAGCTCCTCAAAACTGTGGCTTCATTGAAACACTCACTGTTTTCTGTGCTGGGAAACCACACGGAGAGCCTGATGAAAAGGCTCTCGGAATGAGCATTTGTACTTCACATTAGTAGCTGGAAGTAAATGGTGTAGGCGTTCTTTAGACAGGTAGGGGATCAGGATTTCGAACTCTTACTGTGCCCTGAATGTGGACTTAGCTGCCTCCTGCTTCCCACCCTGCCACAGCCAGGGGCTCCTTTTGCCAGCACAAGGTCTGGTTTAAGGCATGCCTGCCTTGTAAATGATGATTATAAAGACACAAGCCCTAAAGAAAAGCTGTGTAGAGAAAACTTGAATATATTCTCAGCTGATGTTTATGGGTTGCTGAATCTCTATGTCCTGTGATGCTTTTATATTTTAGAGTCTTCAGAGTGAAACTGTAATGTTAACTCTAAAATAAGTTTTGTAATTATAACTTAAAAGTCTTTGGCATGGGTTTTAGGAAAACCAACTTAAACCTATTGTCCTTATTTCCATGAAAAATCTTAAATGCTTCTCTAAATATGAAGAAATGATGAAATTTTTAATTATTTCATTTTATTTCTTTGTACCACTGTATATACATAGAAACAGCTATGGAAACGGATTTTTAAAAAACAAAAAGTCCTTGAAGCAATATCTGGTGACTTAAGCTGTAATATCAGTATCTGGAAGGCTGAGGCATGAGCATAGCAAGTTTATGGCTTGCCTGGGCTACAGAGTGAGGTCAGGGCCATTCTGGGAATTTAATGAGACGCTTTCTCAAAATAAAACGTAAAAAGAGTGCTGGGGATAGAGCTCGGGGGTAGAGTATTTGTGTAGTGTGCAAGACCTAGATTTAATCTTCAGGAAAACACACACACACACACACACACACACACACACACACACACACACACACTTTGAAACCGGATTTAAAAGAAACATATGCAGAAGTGAAGAATACAATATACTGTTTGCTAACTCTCCAAATGGACTCACAGAGCTCGTCAGCATGCACTGCATTGACTCTCAGCACTGTGTCCTTTGTTGGGAATACGTCAGAGACTTAGTTCACAGTCTGTGCCTCAGTTTCCACTTCTATTAAATGCTGATAGTAATAGCTAGAAAGGTTTTTAGAGGTAGAAAGAGTGGCACAGTGCATGACAAGTGTCCCTCCAGTGTCTTCCATAATAACATGTTATGTTATGCACAGTTTCCCTAAAGGATAGATCTAGGAGGGGAATCTAAGTTTCAATGTAGAAAAGTCTCTTGTGTTCCAAACTCTCTATTCTGTTTCACTGTTGAAATTTTTTAAGCATATGCTTGTATTATTTCTCAGAATCTTTTCAGGGGCTGGGGAGATAGATAGCTCAGTGGACAAATGGATAAAGCACTTGCTTGCAAATTTGAGAGTTGAATCCCAAAAGCCCATATAAATGCATGCAGAGAGTGATCAGCCCACCTGCCTGGGAGCGGAGATGGAATGCGCAGAGCAGCTGGCTAGGTAAACCAGCTTGATCAGCCAGTCTAGCTTCGAATGAAAGATCTACCTCCATAAATGAGACAGAGTGATCAAGGAAGATTCCCAACACCTACACACACACACACACACACACACACACACACACACACACACACACACACAAACCCTTCCATATATACATGTACCCACACACGTGTGGACAAATACATCCCACACATACACATGCAAAAAAACGTGTTTTTAATGTTTAAAATATGTCTGCCTAGTACTTTATACTTATCTATTGGTCCTTAATGCTCCTGAGAGTTCATTTAAAAAGTTTGAGTGAAGGCAGAAAAGTTGAGCAGCATAGATTTTATGCACCTGTGCTTAAAGCAGTCTGTGGATCTCCATTCCAGGTGTAAAGTCAGATTCGCCTCTCAGAGCAGAATCTTTATATCTAGTCTCTTGATTTGGGATTTGTTTGATTTCCCAAACTTAGTGCTTTGTTCATAGCCAAGCCAGTGACTAAAGATTTTTAGTTATGAGATAAAAAGACATATAAAATAGATAGTAATCAATTATATTAATAGTAGATTAAAGTTACCAATCTATTAATAGATTATATTCTAGATCTCTTTTCCGAAATCTCAAGCCTGTAAAACTTAGTTCTTGAAGAGGTTTGAACCAGGTGCTTAGTTGCTAATCCGTGTTAGCAGGGCAGGACGAGGGCTGGATTCAGCACCATGCACGTGTGCTCTCAGCCTCTTTGGTGAACTCCAGAACAAGAATGACTTCAGTAACTTGTGTATCTTGTGATGTTATATTAACTTTAACTATGTAATGATTAAATATGTTTTAATTTTTAGCTTTTTGCACTGACTCCTCTTCTCTCAGACTAACCACTCTCCAGCTGGTCAAGAATCACATGGCTGTTCACTATAATAAAATCCTTTCAGCCAAAGGTAAAAAAATGTGCAAATTTGAATTTTCTGTGCCAATTTAAACCCCAGCTTTACCTATCATTATGACAAACCTGTGGCAGAAGTTAATACTTTATCTCAGAGAAGACTTGTATTTTAAATGAGATGCCAACTACTGATTATATCAATGGCAAACTTTATGTTCACAATATTTACAACCACATAATGCCTATTCTAATGTAATAATAGTATTCATTCTAATATTTTCTTGTTAGATATTGCTCATTTTTCTATTTCTGTTTAAAATTTTATGAGTGTGTATTGGGGCATATTTGGGTATGTGTGTGAGCAAGCGTGTATTCAGGTATGTGTGTGCATGTGCGTGTGTGTGCATATAGAATCAGAGGTCAACCTTAGGTGTCATTTGTCGAGAGCCATCCACTTTATTTTTTTCAGAGAGGGTCTCTCATTGATACCTTGGGTTTGTCATGTTAAGGCTGGACTAGCTAGTCAGCCCCAGAGATCCTCCGGTCTCCGTCTCCCCAGGGCTGGGAATACAGAAGTATGCTGCCATACCTGCTTTTTCTGTGGATGCTGGAGTCCTCGGGTCCAGAGGTGCTTGTGCTTTCATAACACACACATTAGTGACTGTGCTATATACGTATAAAGCCCGGGCTAGCCTGACCTCAGTGTCCTGCTTTGGGCTCCCAAGGAACTACATGTGTTGTGCTACCATGCCCAGCTAGATGCTTGTCTTAATATAATTTTATAACTGCTCTTTTACTTAGGAAGTTATACAAAGAAGATTCTGGCTGCTATTTCTTCTTCTTTTTTTTTTTTTTTTTTTTTGTTGTTGTTGTTGTTGTTGATTTTATTAACTTCCATAGAATAAAATGCACAGTTGTAAGTATGCAGGGAAATACTGAAAATGTGTCTCTAAAGCACCACCAGTCACAGTAAACCAGAGGCCATTTAACTGTGCATGTGTGTCAGTCTTCTGCTCTTGCTTTTGCTCAGGTCATGAGCGGAGATTGGTGTGTTTATTTCCAATTGGTGCTTAAAAACTAAAAGGATGGCATTTTGTAGTATGTGAAAATAGTGTGAGATTTGACTTGACTGTCCATACATAGCAGTCGCGTTCATTCTTTTCACACTGGCTCTGGCAGCCTCTGCACTGGAATGCAGAGTGAACTAGTTAGTGGTAACCAGCTCTGTCACTTGGCAAAGCCGGAGCATTTACCCTCTGCCCTACAACAACAGTGTGATCCCAGTGTCGGACAACATTTCCACATCCCAAAAAGCTCCCCCTCTTATCTCTGCAGTCGGTCCCTCCCCTCCAGTCCCTGAAGCTGCCGATCTGCTCACTGTTCCTAGAGTTTTGTCTTTTCTAGAATTTCATGTTAATAGAATAAAACGTATTTATACTTTTGGTCTGGCTTCTTTCAGTGTACACAATACTTTAAGGCATCGTGTTGTGTTTATCAATATTTCTTTCTTAGTTTTGGGATAGTGTGTGTGTGTGTGTGTGTGTGTGTGTGTGTGTGTGTGTGTGTGTGTGGTCCCAGGGTACTGGGGTTCTTAGTGGGCACCGCTGTGCCTGGTTTCTGTTGCTGGAGGGCTTCTCTCCAGGTCCCCAAGCCCGCAGTCCACATCCTTATAAATAATCACTCAGACGCTTATATCACTTATAAACTGTATGCCGTGACAGCTTCTTGTTAACTGTTCTTTTATCTTAATTAACCATTTTTATAAATCTATACTTGCATGTGCTGGTGCTTACAGCGTCTTCACATCTGCTTGTCCTGCGTGGCTGCAGTGTCTCCCTCTCAGCCTTCGCTTCCAGAATTCCTCTCTCCTTGTCCACCTACTTCCTGCTGCACCTATTTTTGCCTGGTCACTGGCCATCAGTGTTTTATTTATATAGAATGATATCCACAGCAGGTTTCTGCCCATGGGTCTTGGGTAGAGAACTCAAGTCCTGTGCTGGCATAACAAGTACTTTAATGACAGCCATCTCCCCAGCCTTAACTGTATTTACTTTTCTTTATAAATTATATTCTAACTGGTAGTGCACGCCTTTAATCCCAACACTCAGGAAGCAGAGGGAGGCAGATCTCTGAGTTCTAGGCCAGCCTGGTCTACATAGTGAGTTCTAGGACAGCCAAGGTTATGCAGAGAGACCCATCTCAAAATAACCAAAAAAAAAATTTTTTTTTTTGAGTATTCCATTTAATGAATCTAGTGTCATTGATTAATTCATGACTGGTGAATATTTGGGTTATTTTGACTCAGTTTGAGCTATGGGAAATTAAATTACTGTAAGAGTTCACATACAGTTGTGAACATCTATTTCGATTTCACATGAGTAAATGTGTTTGGTAGGAGTAGAACTGTGTGTTTGTGTGTGCATTTAGCTTTGTGATCAGATCCTTTCCAGAGCGCTAGCTTGTGTTTGCTTTGCTGGTACAGCCTCAACAACCCTTGCTCTTGCCAGTGTAGAGTAGTATTTCTTCTGTGTGCGTATTTGTAAGCTTAAATGTAAACTTTATTTTAATTTCACTAATTTTTTTTTTTACTAACTTGGCCTAATGTTTATTTACTTTTTTTGGTGACATGGAATCTTACTATGTAGCCTCATGAGCTGGAGTTTAAAATGTTTAAGTTATATTTTTAGATAGTTGAAGAAAATAGCATATCGTGGCATTAAAATCATGTAAAATTGAGTTCAATTTTCAGATATTTTAGAATTTGTGTTTTTAGCAATGTGTTTAAGAAATCATTTTCTAATCTTTTTGTTGTTGTTGTTGTTGGTTTTTCGAGACAGGGTTTCTCTGTGTAGCTTTGCACCTTTCCTGGAATTCACTTTGTAGACCAGGCTGGCCTCGAACTCACAGAGATCCACCTGCCTCTGCCTCCAAGTGCTGGGATTAAAGGCGTGCGCCACCACCGCCCGGCCATTTTCTAATCTTAGGGTTTTCTAAATTTGTTTTCTTCTAGAAGCTTTCTACTTTTAACTCTTCCATTTAAGTTTGTGACCCATTTTGAGTATTCATATAGTATAAGAAGGTTTTTTGGTTTTGTCTACATATACATACACACACACACACACACACACACACACACACACACACACATATAAAACATTTCTGGTATCTGTTACTGAAGAGATTATCCTTTCCTTATTGAATTGCCTTGACCAGATGCATAAATACGTCTTGATTTAATTTTTGGTCTGCTTCTCTACATGTCTACTTTATGTCCATGCCAACTTGCTTTGTGTCCCATAGCATTGCATTAAGTCTTGAAATAAGTAGTGTAAATGCACCATTTTGCTCTTTTCTTTCCAGTTCAAGTGTGTTGATATGCATGGTAAAGGCACGGCATTGGGTGTTCATGTGTATGGTAAAAAGGCACGGCGTTGGGTGTTAATGGTAAGGGCATGGCATTAAGTATTATGTGTATGGTAAAGGCATAGCATTAGGTGCTGATGTGTATGGTAAAGGCATGGCACTGGCCATCGATGTTCCGTTCATTCCCTTTTCAGTTTATTTTTTTTCCAATGGTTTATCTTTCTATGTTTTCAAGTTCACCAGTATTTTCTTCCACATTATCTAATCATCTGTTAATCCCACAAAGTATTTTTTAAGCTGTTATCTTACTTTTAATCTGTAGAAATACAATAAAAAAGCAAAGAACTTCAAGTCTGCAGAGATTTTTTGAATTATACATTTGATGTTTTTCATTATTTATAAACATCAAAAATATTTTTTTTCTCTTTCAGCCGCTGTGGACTGCTCAGTTCCAGTTAGTGTACGTACCAGCATCAAATGTAAGTAATTTTTTAATATAATACCACTTTAGAAAGAGTATGAAGCACACATAGCTTGCAATTTAACATCCTATTTCTAAGTGTTCACTTCAATGGCATTAAGTACATGTGCGTTGAGGACCGTCATCATTATCATCCATCTACCCTCAGCCATGTGTGAGCCCCTGGGAACCACATGTCCACATTCTGACAGTGCTGGTGGTGTGGGTATATAGATATTCTGAGTATTTACCCAGAAGTGAAGTTTTGGGGACACCTAGTAATTCTCTTTGTGCATTGTTGGGAACTGGTATGGGGTTTTCTCTAACATCTGTATGATTTTTACATCAGTCACATGCAAGGCCTTCAGTTTCTCAAGGTATAACACTTGGGAATTTTGGGGTTGGTTGGTTGGTTGATTTTTGTCTGGAGATTTAAAAATTCTCATGTTCTCCTTGTTTACAAAAATAAGTTATCAAAAAAATCATCAACTAATAGAAGAAGAAAACAGTTGCTAAGTGTATAGGAAGCAATAACAAAATGGTGTTAAGTCCCAACTTATAAATAAGTTTTAAATGTAAATAGATTAAACTTCCTGATCCAAAGGTGTACAGTGGCTGGCTCAACCTAAAAGGAAAAGAAAAGGAAAAAGGTAATATGCTGTATATAGGAGTCTGGTTTAGATAGAAGGACACACAGTGGATGAAAGAAGAAAAAGAAATGATGATACACAGGAATGATAACCAAAAGAAATAGGCAGTAGATGCCATTATGTTGACCAAAATAGAAAGAGGTGGTCGTAAACTGGTACAATAGGAAGGTCTAGATATGTACACCCAGTATTGGAGCTCCTGGAATCTATAAAGTGAATGGTGACAGAAAAATCTAAATCTCGAAATTGATAGCAATACAGTGATAGTAGATTCCATACTCCGCCTTCAGTAATGACAAGAACAGCCCAACATTAGAAACAGCTGAGTTAGATAACACAATTAATGAAATGAACCTAATAAACATGCCAAGCTTTCTACCAAGCACATTTTCCCTAAGAGCACATGGAACATTCATGGGCTTTATCATAGCAAGTCACAGATTAATCTTAATGTATTTCAGAAAATAAAAATCATTCCAGGTATCTCTTTAACCACAGTTTAATTAAAATAAAAATTAAAAACAGAAAGTAGTAAAATTCACAGATTTGGGAACTAAGTAACTTTGAGTCCAGGAGGAAATCAAATGAACTTTAGATCAGATGTGGTGGGGCATACCTATCACCTGGGAGGTGACACAGGAGGATTAGATGTTCAGGGCCAGCCTGGGCTTCATAGTGAGGCACTCTACAAATAAAAACAAAAACAAGCCTTAAAAAACAGCTTGACTCATGTAAAATGAATAGAAAATTTCTTAACAATAATAATAATAATAAAACAGCTTGCCTCAAATGAAAACAAAAATCCTGAAACTTGTAAGACACAGCAGGTGCAATATTTAGTCAATACTAAGGCGCAAATGCCTACATCGGAGAAGAAGCAGGATCTCAAACAACTTAATGTCAGTCTTAGGAAACTGAAAAATAATTGAGGCCATAGCTTGCTCACTGGTACAGACAGCACTTGCCTCACATATGAGACCTTGTGTCAGCACAGCACAAAAAAGGAAGAAAAAAAAAAGCAGAAAAGAAAAGCAGCCCCCAGTTAGTAGAAGGAAGGAAGTAATAACAATTAGAAAAGAGATACAGAAAAACAGCAGAACACTTTAAAAAGCAGAACTCTGAAAACACAAAATTGACAGACTCTTAGGCAAACTGAAGAAAAAGAATGAAGACTCAAAATCAGCAATGAAAGAATAGCCATCCCAACACAGGCCTCGGAAATAAAAAGAATCATGGACTGCCGTGAGCAGTTACACACCAACAAACCAGATCACCTAGAGGAAAAAATGGATAAAATCCGTGGAGAAGCGTATAGCCTAGCAAAACTGAACCAAGAGTGGAAAACCTGAATAGACCATTTAAACCAGCAAGTTTTAAAAACCCTCAGTAAAGAAGAGCCAGGTCCAAATGAGTTCCTATGCAAACTCTGCCAGATATCCAGAGATGGATGAAAACCAGGCAATCCTAAAACTTCAGAGCAAGTGGAAGCATTTCCAAACTCATTTCCTGAGACCAGGACCACACCAATGCCAGATTTAGACAAAAACAATGCATGAAAACTATGGGTCATGTTGGTGGTGACTATAGATGAGAAATCCTTATCAAAACACTTGCCAACCGAGGCCAGTGCACTTTTTAAGAAGAAACTTGCACTATGACCAAGTGGGCCGTGCAAAGGTGGTTCAGCGTGCAGCAGTCAGTGCGCTAGACACAGTAACAAAGTAGAAGGGGAGAACCACGTGAATAGCTCCATTGATGCAGAAGAAACATTTGGTAAAATTCATCCATTCATGGTTTTTAAAAACGCTCTGTCTTAGTTGGGATTTTGTTGCTGTGATAAACACCATGACCAAAAGCATCTTGGGGAGGAAAGGTTTTATTTCAGCTTACAACTCCCAGGTCTCACTCCATCACTGAGGGAAGTCAGACAGGAACTCTAGGCAGGAACCTGGAGATAGGAACCAAAGCAAACGCTGTGAAGGAACGTTGCTTACGGGTTTGCTCCTGATGGTCTGTTCAGCTCGCTTTCTTACACAACTCAAGACCATGTGCCTAAGGTTGGCACCATCCACAGTAAGTTGGACCCTCCTACATTAATCAAGAAAATGCCCCATATGCTTACCCACATGCCAGTCTGGTGGGGGCATTTTCTCAGTTGAGACTCCTTCTTCCCAAATGACTCTAGCTTGTATCAAGTTGACAAGATACTAGCTAGCACACCCTCTTACTAAAGAAGTTCACTTAACACAGTAGACGTTATATACGAAAACCCCATAGTGACAGCATAATGAGGGGTGACTTCTTCTAAGATAGGACTAAGGCAAGGATACCAGTTCTTCCCATGTAGTATTAGAAGGCCTAGACAGAACAGCTACACAGAAAATAAATTAAGGATATGAAAAATAAAAGTAGGAAGTAAAAATATCTCTGTTGTAAACAAGAGTATACATATAGAGAAACCCCTAAAGACTCACCCATAAAGAACTGCTGGGGAGATGGATTAGGTAAAATCCCTTCCCTTTTCAGCCTTGCGAGCCTGGGTGCATTCAATCCCTGGAACTGGAATTTGGAAAAAAGAGGAGATTTGGAAGGAGAGAACCTACTCCCTCACTGTTCTCTTGCGCGCGCGCGCGCGCGCGCGCACACACACACACACACACACACACACACACAACTATAGATATAGATATATAGATATAGATAGATGCATACCACATGTCTTATTAGGGTTTTTATTGCTGAGAAGAGACACCATGACCATTACAACTCCTATAAAGAAAACATTTAGTTGGGGCTTGCTTACAGTTCAGAGGTTCAGTCCATTATCATGGTGGAGAGCATGGGGGCCTGTAGACAGACATGGTGCTGGAGCTGAGTGCTACATCCTGACCAGAAGGCAGCAGGAAGTCGACTAACGGTCACACTCAGGGAAGCTTGAGCAAAAAAGACCTCAAAACCCAACCCTACAGTGACACACCTCCTCCAACCAGGCCACACCTCCTGATAGCTCCATTCCCTTTGGGGGCCATTTTCTTTCAAACTGCCACATCACACAAAAATGTACATGAGAAGAAAATAAATTATAACAAGTATTGACAAAGATGTGGAAGAAAAGGGGACCTGTGTACAACTATTAGTGAGAATGTATATATTGGGGTAGTAGCCATTTAAAAAGTTGAGTTTTTTAAAAATTAGTAGTAGAGCTGCTGTATGTTTCAGCAATCCCTGTTCTGGCTATATATCCAAAGGGAATGAAACCAACCTATCAGACATGCACACCCCTGTGTTTTGTGGCATTCTTCACAGTAGCCAGGATACGGAGACATTCTAAATGTCCCCTAGCAGATAAGTGAATAATGAATGTATTAGATCACTTCAAAACAGATTTGAAAGCAAAACATCCTCTTGAGAAGTCAAATAGCATTAAAAAACATTCCTCTCTGTGGTTATTTCAGGGCTGGTTTGGACTTAGATCCATGTTCACTTATTAGCACTTATGCTGTTTATTGTCCTTGGGGAATAAGGGAAACTCTCTCTTATTTCCATGTGGTGGATTTCTTGGCCACTGAGACACATTTATGTCACTGTCAGAAGTAAAACTAGGACAGGAGTGACAGCTCAGAGTGACTCTGCTTGCTACACATCAGCAGCACCATGAGAAACCCTCAGCACCCATGAAAAGGCACACTGAAGTATTAAACTGCCTCTTACTAGCGTTTTCTTATGAAAAGCAGTTCCAAGAAACTCAAGTCAGTTGCCAGACTGCAGATGTTTGTAAAATGTTAGCATGGCTTTGTTGTTTTGCTTGTTCTTGAGACAAGTTGTTGCTCTCAAGCTGGCCTTGAACTCTTAGCTCAAGTGATTTTTCTGCCTCTACTCTGTTTCAGATTTCTAAAATTACATATTAGTTAGAATCTCCTTATACAAAAATCATATGGATTTTACTAACATAATAGTATAAACATGGTTAGCAAGAAAGATGTATCAGCTGCACATGGTGCTGTTGGCCTCAGATCCCACACTGGAGTGAAAATCCTCCTGGCAAGACCATCACACCTTCTAGAACAGCTGGGGCTGTGTGATGTGTCTAAAGAGAAATGGTAGCGGAAGAGAGAAATCCTTGATTTTATTAGTCTAACAAGACCAAAGAGTTAGTTTTCGCGTTTTGTGATGTTTGAAAAGGTTTGTTTCCTTCCTTAGACGCGGATCAACAACGAAAAAAGAAACTGAAGAAGGAACTGGCACGATGTGAAAAGGAGTTTAAATTAAGTAAATATGCAATGCAGAGCAATTCCAAAATGAACACCAAGTCCCTTTATAACTCCTTCCAGAAGGTAAGGTGGTTCTTCTGCTCTTTAAAAGCAGATGTTTCTAAAGCACATTGGTGCTGCAGACTGGCTTGGGACTGTTTTCAGTAGGTTTGGGTCAGCAGACAAAGCATCAAAAGCCAAGTGGTTCTACTGTGTGTTTTTCAGGCCACATCTCCTCACAACTGCCTGCCAGTGGGAAGTAGCCGTGAACGATTCGGAAATAAATTCCTAGCTGTGTTCACTAGCTAGAAAGGACGATGTCTCAGATTTGGCCTGCAGACTGTAGTTGGCTGACCTGTGGTTTTGTTTTGTTTTGATTCTCTTTAGCATTTATTTGAAGAAGTGGTCTTCTGTTTTTAGTTTGATGAAAGTGATTGTAGTTTTCAGAGTTTCTCTCATGAATAGATCTTTTTTTAATTAAAAACATTTTTGGTACAATATGTTTTGATCTCAATGGGTAATTTTATCCAAGGCTCATTTTGCATTTCTAGGCAATGATGTGATTTTTCTGTTTCATCTGTTAATGTAGTAAATGACTTGTATCCTTAATATAAACAGATCTGAGCTGTGATTCATCACAGTTTCCTTCCTTCCTTCCTTCCTTCCTTCCTTCCTTCCTTCCTTCCTTCCTTCCTTCCTTTTTCCTTTTCTTTGGTTTTGTGTGTTTGGTTTTTGGTTTTCTGTTTGTCTTGTTTTGAAACTGGGTCTCTCTGTGCAGCCCTTGTCCTAGAATTCGCTCTATAGACCAGACTAGCCTCAAACTTAGAGATCCACCTGCCTCGACTTCCTGAGTGCCGTGACTAAAGCATTGAGGTTTTCTGTGTTGCTGGATTCAGTGGGAAACGGTTTCTTAGGATTTTGACATCTGAACACTGTTGTTACTGGTGGACATTTTTCTTTCTGTCTGATTATGACAAACAGAGCACTGTTTCCTCTTTTTCTGTATTCTACCTTATAGAAGTTGGAAGTTAGTTCCTTTTTTGGGTGGTAAATTTTTTTCATACATTTTGATCATATTCTTTCCTCTTCCCCTACCTCCTCCTTACCCACCCAATTTCATGTTCTTTCTGTCTCTCAAAAAGAAAAAGGAAAAGCAAACCAAAAAGACAAAAGTGCACAAAGAGTGCATTTTCTGGGGGCCACTGCTGGGCCTGGGGCCTGCCCTAGAGGGTGGCTGATGTGCTCAGTGTCACTCCCAAGCAGAAGTTCCCTTTCCAGCAGGTGTCACTTGCAAATACCTTCTTAGTTAAAGGTGTGATTTTATCCACTTCCCCTTCTCCATGCTGGGGTTTTGTCTGGTCTGAACCTGTGCAGGTCTTGTGTGTGCTGCCCTAATCTCTCTGAGTTCATATGTATACCAGCCCTGTTGTAGTCTGAACACGCTGTTTCTCTGGAGTCATCCACCACCTCCAGATCTTACCATCTTTCCACCTCCTTTCCACATAGCCCCTGAGCCTTGACGGGGGGGGGGGGTGGGTGGCTGATAAACACATTCCGTTGAGGACGCATGCTCTCACCTCCTGCACAGTGTCCAGTTGGGGTCTCTGGGTTAATTACCATCTCTTGCAAGAACAAGCATCTCTGCGTGATGGATGCGTTGATCTGCAAATTTTATTTTTCTGAACAGCTCTTCTTTTATTTCCATGGAATTCAACACTAAAATTATCACTTTTGAGAACTTCAGTACTGTGGTGAACCCACATGGCTCTGTCACCCAGTGCAGTGGTATAAGCTCATTCCAGTGGTCTTTCATCTCTAACCTCAGCCATTGCCTCTAGCTTAGAGTTTTTCGCTGTGATTATGAGATTCTGTATTTTTTTTTTAAATAATTTATTTATTTATTTTTTAACAATTTATTTATTATGTATACAGTGTTCTGTTTGCATGTATCCCTGCAGGCCAGAAGAGGGCACCAGATCCCACCACAGATGGTTGTAAGCCATCATGTGGTTGCTGGGAATTGAACTCAGGACCTCTGGGTGAACAGCCAGTGTTCTTAACCTCTGAGCCATCTCTCCAGCCCGAGATTCTGTATTTTTTACCCATAAACATTTCAGCATATATCTTTAAACCATGGTCATGATATAGCCAGGCGTAGTAGCCCATGCCTTTAATTCTAGTTAGTGGCACATTAGATTGGGCAATATATGCTTAAGACCACACTGGGCAACATAATGAGACCTTGTCTCAAAAAATACACCATTATTATGCTTAAAAATTAATAATTGTTTAATATCACTAAATACCATGCTATGATTTCATACACTGTCTCATAATTTTTTTGAGTTTGTTAGAATTAGTATCTAGTTACTAGCTTCAATTAATTGATACTTTTTTAAAAATCCATAGTTTTCCTTCTCCCATACCTTTTATCACTGTGTAATTTATATATGGGGGAAAATCTCATTAGTAATAAATTTTGCGGAGTTCTAAATGATATAAAATTTCTGTTGCAAACTTGTATGGGGAGTAAGGTTTCCTAAGGCCTGCAGTCTCTACTGAGTGCCAGGGTTCAAGATGGGCAAGCTGCACAGTTGGAGAGTAGCCGCTGAGAATATCCCATGCTCTCAAGTGTTAGTTCAAGCCCAGGCAACCATGGTATAGTTTGAGGGGAAAAAAGAAAGGGAGATGGGAGGGAGAGAAAGAAAGGAGAGAAAAGAGAGGTGAGGAAAGGCAGACAAGCCTTGTTGGCAGAAGAGCTTCCCTGTTGCTGACCAGCACAGGCTGTTGTACTTTCACTCTTGGTCTCTCAGAACAGATGGAGGTGTGTGTGCTTTGTCAGTAGGCACTGAGAAGGACTCGGGGATTGGAGCTATCCTGGCGACTGCACTCTTTCCTCCTTGAGAACTCTGGAGGAGCTATAAAGCGGTTTTTAGTTAGACAGTGACGTCATGCCCTTTGTAAAGACTCCACTGGCTGCAGTGAGCAGCAGACTAATTATGGATGGCTGCAGTAATCTGGGAAAGAAAGATTAAGAGCTGACCCAGGGCATTCTAAAGAACACCAGGAATACACGTACGGGAGGCTCATTAGAAAGTAGAACTGCTAGGACTTGGCGTCTGGTTTGATGATATGAAGAGAAAGGCAGAGTGGAAGAGATTCCCAGGTTTCTGACAAGAGTAGGATAACGGGCAGGTTTTCTCCTGGAGTAACGTTGATAAGAGGCAGGACTTTTACTTTGGGGGCATGTTTAAATCACAGCGCCTTGGGATCATTGAATATATTCAGGAGACAGTTGGATTGAAGCATTTCTTTCAGGAGAAAGATCTGGGAGTCATGGGGTGGGGGGCCCTGCGCTGTTCTAAAGACACAGGCCAGGAGGGCCTCTCCTTAGAGTAGATCTGCTCTGTGCCATGCACCATAATACCACCTGTGAATCTCCATCCATGCTGCACATGTATGTGTGCGTGCCTGCATGTATGTTATACCACCACATGCATGCCATGTGCTGCCCTCAGAGCCAAAAGAAGATATCAGATTGCCCAGAACTTGAATTATAGGCGGTTTTGAACCTCTGTGTGGGTCCTAGGAGCCAACACAGGTTTTTTTGCAAGAATAACAAATGTTCTTAACCTCTTGGCCATCTGTCCAGCCCCTATATTTTTATGATTATTAAAATTGTTTAATAATTCTTCAATAATTGCTAACATTTTGAATATAAAGTAACAATTTTGAGATAAGAATTTGTTGAACTTTTTAAATTATATATTTTAATGTACTTTATAAATCATTTATAATAAAGTAAAATAAAACAAACACATTTTAATATGTCTATTTTCCCTTTAGTATCTGTAATTCTATAACTTGCTTGCCTCCATGGTAATTCATTTATGCTTTTATACGTATTTCATGTATAGTAATAATAATTTCTAGTTTGCCTACATTTTTAATAATCTTCAATAATTAATACTTTAGACACATCCAAATTATCTTAAATTATTAGTTTGGGTAGTATATTTTAATAATTGGGTAGATTTTATGGTTAACAGTTACTTACGATAATTATAAACTATTTTCACGGAAAAGATAGTTAGAATTAACAGTGCTGGCTTCGGCCTCTTAGTGTCTTAGCAGTCTCTGCAGACACCTGAGCTCTGGTCTGAGAACCTTGGGTCTTCACTGCCTGGCTTTCCCACTGCTTTCCTCCCCCCACCCCCACCCCCACCCCCACCCCGCTCAGGTGATGTCAGCTTTGAGGACGCTTCCCATTGCTTCTCTCCAAGCTGCTGCAATTAAGAGCTTGGGCCACCATTGCCCTGCTATATCCCAAAAGAGAGTGATGAGTCAGTTGTTCTGTGGTTGTAAATTGGGTGGGTGTTCTTGACATGAACTTTGCAGAGAGAGAGAATTATGGGAATTGGTTCCCTCCTTCCACCATGTGAGATCCAGGGATCAAATTCAGGTTTTAGGCTTGGCAGCCATCACCTTTATCTACTTAGCTGTCTCATTGGCCCCCAGCTCTGTATTTCAGTCCTTAAAGGTTCTCTTTGGTATTTCATTTTAGTAAAACATCGCACTGATAAGACTTATCAGGTCATCTAATGCATTATGCATTTCTCCTTACCCTTGGCTTAGCTTACACCATTCCTCTGGGTATAAATAATTCTTATGGTTAGCTGGGCGTTGGTGGTGCACGCCTTTAATCCCAGCACTCAGGAGGCAGAGCCAGGCGGATCTCTGTGAATTCAAGGACAGCCTGGTCTACAGAGTGAGTTTCAGGAAAGGCACAAAGCTACACAGAGAAACCCTGTTTGGGGGGGGGGAGTAAAAAAAAAATAATTCTTATGGTTATTAATTAATAGCCCTGTAAGATTCAGAAATGTCTTTTCAAAGAGCCAAGCTCTTTATACATCAACTGTAATATGAGCCCAGTTTGGGAGCTTTTTGTAAAGCTAATGTACAGAAGTTATAACCTAAGTACTCACAATTGAATGCAGAATACTCACTTTATTTTGTCTTTTATTTTGGGAAAGAAAGGTTGGAAAGCAAATTATGTATCTGGACCTTTTAGGAAGTAGTCATGTAGCTTCCTTATTTAGATACATCAGTTTGAAAGCTGGCTGACCTGTACATTATCAAGGAAGGAATTGAAATCAATTTTAAGTTTCCTTGTGCTACAAAGTCTATTAGGTTTTCAGATGAACTTTTAAAACAGATAATGTACGGAATAGTAAAGAGCAGAGGCTCAGAGTCAGCTTGAATCTGTGGCCCTGAGCCTCCCTTCTAGGAAGTAAGGGCAGGGCTGGGAGTGTAGCTCAGTGGTAGAACACTTGCTTAGCAGCTCAAGGCCCTGGGTCCAGCCCTATCACTGGGGAAAAAAGTGATAACTGCATTCCCACACTGAAGTTGGAGCCAAGGTACAGGTTTAAGTTCATCTGCGGTTCCCCAGTTACATGAGTTTGCAGTGTAACGGCTTAAATGTTCTTAGCCCGCAGGGGAACCACAAGGCCAGGATATGTTAATAGAAGAAGTGACAAGATACCCATCATTTTCGAAGTCATTCATCCCTTCTTCAGATGGACTACATCTAAGTCAGCCTGAGCTGAATAAAATTCTCCTGAATGGCACCCAGAAGCATCCCAGCACCTCTCCACCCAGCATGGCTTATGTAGGATCTGCACCCAGAAGCCCATATGCTGGTCATGGCTGTGACAGGAGACCTCGGAGTGCCTTCCCAAGTACCCACCGGTTCCACCTAGTCATTTCCAAGACCCCCAGTGGAGATCTTTTGGAAAAGCACTCTGACCTCTTTTCGAACAAGCAGTTGCCATTCACTCCACGCACTTTAAAGACAGAAGCCAAGTCCTTCCTATCACAGTACCGCTATTACACACCTGCCAGAAGAAGAAAGGAGTTTCCGGATGAGCGGATGGAAGCTGAGACCCAGACGGAATTGAGCAGGTTTGTACGGCACATCCACAGCAAGGCCAGCAGGTCCGGGGAAATGACTAAGAAGCAGTATTTCTTGCTGTGTTGTGCACTTTATATGCCAGCCTTGAGATCTAGCAGTGCCGTTTCGTTGGCATGAATTGAGAGGACTTTCCAGTGCATCTTTAGAAGCAGCATAGTAATTGTAGAAAAAATAGCTATTAGAATTAAGTTCCTACAAATGAATGCTGCATGAGTTGTGGCCATAAACATAGTTCTCAAACTTTTGTGTTTTTAAATGTTGTTATCAGTGAAGTCTTAAGATACATTATCAGATAGCGTTGGTGTAAATATAGAATCATGTTAACAATGGTAAACAGTGAGGCCCAGAAGGGGAAATAAACATTTATCCAGTTCCCCGTGTCTCTTCCTGGCCCGTGTTCACACCCTGTATAGTAACAGCTGTGGGCATGACTTAGACAGTTGAGAGAACATCTGGAAGTTAGGATTTGCCCTGATTTGATTTCTGTCTCCTGTAGTGGATGGTTCCTGATATTCAGTAACTTTGCCAAGTGACTGTAATTTATTGTGTATTAGATTTTAGTTATTCAAAAATCACACATTATGAGCCTGCTTTTGTGAGTATAGATAAGAGGTGCAGTGATAGCAAATGAACCTGCATATATTTAATTTAAAAAATGAATTGGCAATGCAAGTTTGATAGCCATTTCACGTATATGTTTATGTATATATCACTCTATGTCTGACAATTGAAAAGTATCATGTGACCAAACAGTAAACAACTTTGAAGCCATGTAGTGTGTCAGTTATTTTTCTTTTAATATATCTCTGTTTTGAATGACTATCATGTACCTGGTATTATGGGGGAGAGAGACAAATAGGAAATTGATGTTGTATTGTTTATTTCAAAGATATCTAGCAAATAAATCCTACAAAGATTTATTTTTCATTTCAATAAACATAATCTATATTATTAAAAAAAATGAATTGGATCTGTAATAGAAATCATCAGCTGGAGGAGAAATGCAGAAATCATTGCTGGATTTGACAACATAGATACTAAAATTGAAATGAGACTGAAGCTTGGCGTGGCTCCTGTGTAAGGATGGCACACAAATTGGGAGCGCCTTCCATGTTTTTCATGAAAGGCACAATAGTGAGTGGGAGGGGCTAGGAGAGGGTGGGCGGGGCAAACATTAATGAGTGGGAGGAGCTAAGAGAGTGTGGGCGGAGAGAGCAAACGGGATAACTAAACTGTCCAAGAACAAGTTTAATCAGGAAAAAAGAAAGAAATGAAAAAATGACCATATCTTTATAAATGTTATAAGGATAGTCTCATTTCTCTTTGCCCATTATATATTTAACTGGGATCTATTTTTCAAGCAAGGAAAAGAAAGCATATGTAAACCAAATAATGTCTATTTCCAGATATATATATAATTAGAAATTACATATTTTCATAAAAGTAAATAGGTGAATTTCTTTGAATTATACTATACCTTTCTCTTGATAGTAAAGCTTGTCACTGTGTTTCTAAAGGAGTAACAATCATTTCTTTGTAAATGTTGTAGCTTTAATTCGGAGTCTGGGACAGTGGAGGCAAAGGACTCAGAAGTGAACTTAACGCAGGTACTGACCATGAGCTCTTTCTATGGTGTTCCTTTTTGTAGCTAGAGTTTTCCTGCCTTGCCCACAGTCAGGACAAATCTTTGTCACCCGCCAGTCCCACAGCCGCTCAGACCCAACCAAGTAAACACAGAGACTTATATTACTTACAAACTGTATGGCCGTGGCAGACTTCTTGCTAACTGTTCTTATATCTTAAATTAATCCATTTCTATAAATCTATACCTTGCCATGTGGCTTATGGCTTACCGGTGTCTTCACATGCGGCTTGTCATGGTGGCAGCTGGCAGTTTCTCTCTGCCTCAGCCTTCTGCTTCCCAGAACTCTCCTCTCTCTTTGTCCCACCTACTTCCTGCCTGGCCACTGGCCAATCAGTGTTTTATTTATTGACCAATCAGAGCAATTTGACATACAGACCATCCCACAGCACCTTTTGAGTCGCAGGTGCTCTGACTCGTGTAGTGTGCAGACAGCTGTTTGGACTATCAAGAGTAGTTCATCCCTAGGAGACACTGGTTAAATAGAATGTGGTCAACATGCGAAGGTTTGCCTGTTTGCAGGTGTCAAATGTGCTCTCAGAATGGCCAGATAAATGGCCAGACTCCTACCAAATCTAGGGAGTCATTTGTTATTAGCACCTAAGCAGTTCACTGGCTGGCTGGCTGAACAGGTGGATGAATAAAATGGATTAATGACATTTTCAAAAATACAGATTCTGAGAAGCAGGTATGGTGGCATTTGCCTATAATCCCAACACTTGGTAGGAGGATCAGGAGTAGGAGGCCATCCTGAACTACACAGCCAATTCAAGTCTAGCCTAAGCTATCTAGCAAGACTGTGTCTCAAAACAACCGAGGACTGGGCTGTGGTGTGGTGGTAGAAAAATTGCTTAACATTTGCAAGGCTGGATTCAATAACACCCCATCCCCAGCCCCTTCACACACAGAAAAACAGACAAGTTACTAAAGGTGCTGTCAAAGCTACAAAGAAGTTTGAACTTTCAATGCCTGTGTATTTTAAAGAATTGTCAGTGACTATATTATAAATCATAATATCATAAAAGAATCAGTAGAGGGGGTTGAAGAAAGGGCTCAGCAGTTAAGAGCACTGGCTGCTCTTCCAGAGGTCCTGAGTTCAATTCCCAGCAACCACATGGTGGCTCGCAACCATCTATAATGAGATCCAATGCTGTCCTCTGGCCTGCAAGTATATGTGCAGGCAGAACACTATATATATAATAAATAAATTTTAAAAAAAAGAATCAGTAGATACCATTGTCTTGCATTTGCCTTTACTTTTATGAACTTTATTACATTTGTTTTTTGAATGTTTAGCAATGATTTATTATAATATAAATTTCCCAGGCAAAGTCATTTAATTTGAGTCATTTCAATCATATATTTATGTCCTAACTTAAATTTATTAATCACAAGCATGGTTTGCATATTTAAATGTCAAGAGCACAGACTCAGGGTTACAAAAATAAAGTATAATCACACTCAACTTCATTTTTCTCTTCTGAAAAAGGGTAGGAAGTTATGGATTTACAACTCAGTCATTGAAAGCTTTTTGACAGGAGGACCACTAAAGTTCATGGAGAAAACAGCCTCTGAGAGCCAAGTGTCTTCCTAAAAGACCAACTAACCTGCAGGGTCCATGGGAGAAGGCAAAGTAGGCATAGTTCCTAGCCTGGGAAAGGCTTGATAAGTGATGCCTATTTTTACCTTGAATTTTTTTTTTAAAGATTTATTTATTTATTATGTATACAACATGTATGACTGCATGGCCAGAAGAGGGCACCAGATCTCATTACAGATGGTTGTGAGCCACCATGTGGTTGCTGGGAATTGAACTCAGGACCTCTGGAAGAGCAGCCAGTGCTCTTAACCTCTGAACCATCTCTCCAGCCCTTTACCTTGAATTTTTAATGAAAAGAATTAGGCCTGCAGATAACTAAGTAAACTAATGCAGGGCAGGTGAGACTGCTCCCCAGGTAAAAGCACTTAGCACAGAAGAGTGATGACCCAAGTTCCCTGGAATCCACTTTGCAAGGAGAAAACTGACTCCCAGAAGTTGTCTTCTGACCTCTGCATGTGTACTGGGGTATGCTCATGCCTGCACTCACACAAACATCATCCACACATCATTCTCATCTTCATATCACTTGTAGTGATCAATGAAACTTAAGAATCCCAATTTATTACATTGCAATCAAAATGTTCATTCATAGCCCTTCAAGAAAATGATGGATCCTCACAGTAGTCCTGGACTTGAGAAAGCTAGTGAAATGTTAACTACAGTAGATCTACAGTTTACCCACACTTTTAAAACTGTAAAGCACTTTACATAGATCAGCCTTGTAGGGCTGGGGACATAACGTATTTGGTAGAGTACTTGCCTAGCATAAACAAAGCCAATAGTAGTACTACATAGACTTGATGTAGTGTGCCTGCCTGCTTGTTCCTGTCCTCCTTTTTCTGTATTTTGTTGTTGTTTGTTTGTTTGTTTAGGTTCTGTCTGCTTTGTTTTGAGACAATGTATGTCTAAGTAGCCCTGGCTGTCCTGGAACTTACTATATAGACCAGGTTGACCCACCTCTGCCTCTGTGTGCCACCTACATCTATGTGTACCATGTGCATGGCTGGTGCCCAAAGGGGTCAGGAGAGGGTGCTGGATCTGCTGGACCAGAATCAAAGACAATTACAAGTAGCCATGTGGGCACTGGGAACCAAACCTGGGTCCTCTTAACCTTGGAGTCATGTCTTCAGCCCCAGAAATCTATGATTGTATTTCTAGTACTTAGAAGGTAGAGACAGGATGATCGGCAGTCCCAGGCCATCCTTGGGTACAAAGAGATTTCAAGGCCAGCCTCAGCTACAGGAGACGTGTTCAAACACACTCAAACACACACACACACACACACACACACACACACACACACACACACACACACTAGAACTTTGTAAAGATTAATGCAAATAAAATATTGTCAGGTTTGTAACACGTAGGAAGAATCTGTTCTAAGTAATGTGCCATTGTTTTGTTTGTTAATATTGCTCAGATGCCGTTGCTACGACAGCTGCTTCATGTGTGACACTGTTTGAAACAGATGTGCTTTTGAATTTTTAATAATGTAATTAATGAAATTTTCTCAGATTTACATAAAAGCTGAACATTTGTATCATTTTCATGGGTTTCTGTTCTTACCCTTTTTGTTTTTTCATGTGGGTATTCACGTGTATATGTGTAAGGGTGATGTCTCCCATCCAAGTAGTAACCAGACCAACTCTGTTCAGCTTCCAGGATCAGACAAGACGGGGCACTTTCAGGGTGGTGTGACTAGCCAAGCCTGGTAGCACACACCTTTAATCCCAGCACTTGGAAGGCAGGAGCAGGTGATCTCAGTGAGTTTGACAAAGCTTGGCCTACATTACCAAGTTCCAGGGCAGTCAGAGCTAAATAGTGAGACCTTGTCTTAAATAAAAGAAAATTTAAATTTAAAGGGTGGGTGGCTGTGGACCGCTCATGGTGATATGAGTCTCTCTTCCCAGGTCCCCAGGTGACCTGTGACCTGTGAACTGTGACCCTGCTCCTTCAGTCTTTCAGAGCTGGGATCACACATGCAGACTCCTCCCCAGTCTGTTGTTTATGATTTTCTCATGCCATTTAAATGTTTCTCATTAACATGGGGGAAATGCTGATTGGAGAGATGATTCTGTTTTTGTTTTAATATATCTGGTACTTTTATGTATTTATTTTATTAATATTTGCTGTTTTATTTCTTTCACAGCATACTTTTGAAACAAAATAAAATTTATTCTTTTTGTTCCATTTCCAGGTACCTAATTACATGACAAATGATGCTGAAGACCAAATATCTCCTTTGCCCTCACAAGAAGAAAACGTAGAGTGGGTCGGGATTCAAGATGGGACTCTGCAGCGGTCCTCCGAAACGTGAGT
Organism: Peromyscus leucopus; assembly: GCF_004664715.2. NCBI lineage: Eukaryota > Metazoa > Chordata > Mammalia > Rodentia > Cricetidae > Peromyscus > Peromyscus leucopus. The sequence goes on from NC_051075.1 coordinate 65,516,588, forward strand.
GACACCTTCCATACTTGAGGGGCTGGGACAGGAGGATCACAACAAGGCTGAGAGGTCAGCCTAGGTCTCAGAGTGAAACCCTGCCTCCATTTGCTTTCCTATGTAATAGACACTCGGCATTTACCCTCACGGACTATTTAATTGCATGTGCTAATATGTTTTAGTAGTATGCAATTCTGTGGCACTGTTAGTCTTGCTAAGGAAAGTGCTCAGTAAAGGTTAGAATGAGTCTTGCTAATTAATGTGCTGAGAAAGGGGAAAGGATGCTAGTTTGCAGAGGTTGCTCTCCCTCCTCATATTAGAAAGGATTATCTCAAGGCCAAGCCTCTGGCCAGGATATTAACCAGTGTCTCTGACACCAGTAGTTCTGATCCTTATCATTCGATCGCTTCTGTGACTTGGAGACGACAATCCGGCTCAGCAAGCGAAAGAGCTTTCCAAGCAAGCCCAGTAAACAGTTTGCTCTCCAGAGCCCATGACAGAAGTAGGAGAGAACTGACTCCACACACACACACACACACACACACACACACACACACATACACACACGTTCACACAACAATTATACTAACAACATTTTCAAAAGCCAAAAAGTTACATTGTGGAACATTCCCACATGCCAGTGTTTGGTCTGCCCTGCTGTTTGAGATGCCCTTTAAACACTGCACCCATGCTTAGTGGCTGTGACGTCACTCCTAGCAAAAATGTAGACCAGCAAGTTTCGGCTCTCAACTGCATTTCCAGTGTAGGAAATTCAGGCTATGAACTGAAAGGAGAAGAATACTCACAAGGGAAGAATGAGGACATGGTTTGGAGCAGACAGGAAGAGGATGATGCAGACTCCTCAGGGCCCAGCTTCCCCCTCGGGTCTTTACTAGGGAGATCTGGATTTCTAAGACCACAGTAGGTTGAGGACTAACTCCCTGTCCTTGAAACTCATTGCCCAAACAGCACGTAGCACACATGTGCACACACACATGCATGCACACTCCCACAGAATTAAATCACAGATAGGAAAACACTTAGAAATTCCAAAGCATATCATTACTAATATAGACTATCAATCATGGATTATTTGTATGCCAACCTTTGTTGTTAAAATATTTTACCTTTCTCTTTTTCTAGGACGCTCTGTGAGCTCTCCACGCAGCTTTCTTCAGACAGTAAAATCTACTCTGAGTAAGATCATTTTGACCTCTTCCTACTTTAGTGTAAACAGGGAAACCCTAAGATAAATTATTAAGATTGGAACTCATCTTTCTACACCCAGCTTTGGAGTATCAGTCATTTAATGCATGCTGATGGACAAATTGCTGGGCATCTTATCTTTAGTGGAAATGTGTCCCTAAGTTAATAATGTCTACTAATAATTTCTAATAACTAGTGTGTCAGATTCTTGATTATTTTTATCAATGAAACCAGTAAAGAAACCTACGGGAGGTGATTTGGAGCTCAGGGGCCTCCTGGGAGTCTGTGACTGCATCTCTTCTTTGCAGACTTTGTCACCATTGGTTTTCATGGTTATACTTTTCAGGAAAATAATCTATTTTATAGTTTAATTTGCTTGTTCTTAAGCAAGTTCCTGAGGATTGGTTTTAAAACATGCTGGTTTATACAGCCCTCTGCCCTGGATTTGTTTAGTCATCAATTGAGTAGCTACTTGCCATTTTCCATTAAATCATGAGTTTCAGCTAACTAGAATCAATTACAATAGTATCCTAACTTTCTTATAATAAGTACTAAAATTTAGACATGAGGTAGTATAATAAGAAATGGGTTCAATTAAAAAATTACTACTACGTTTTTTCATCCATAAATTTGCCTTCTAAAAACTCTTTTCTCTTTTATAAGGATTTTGAGAAAAAAAACAATCTTTCTGCTCAGTAAATTTCTCAATTTGAACACAAGATGCTAAGCAGAACTCAATAAGCATTCCACCCCTGCCTCCCTGGGTGGTACCCTCTTGGTCTTTTTGCTGTTTTGAATGTTCCACAAAGATGAATTTTACTCCATCGGGTGATATTTTCTCACTTTTATATTTTCCTTTTTGAACATAACAGATTTGTTTTATAATATCCCCCGTACTCATGGGTGGGTAGCATCCCTGTATGGTAAGCTGGGTGTGCCTCCCTGGCCTCTCATGCCGTGTGATGGTTCTGATGCGCTGTGTTCCTCTGCAGTGAAGAAGAGCTGCTGTACCTGAATTTCATGGAAAATGTGACAGATGAAATTTTGAAACTGGGTTTATTTACCAACAGGTTAGAGATTTTTTTTTAATGTATATGGGAGTTGATGTGCATTCAATGTTTTTACACAGAACTTTTGTTACTTATTTGGATATAAAAAGTTATATTGCACCAGGCGGTGGTGGTGCACACCTTTAATCCCAGCACTTGGGAGGCGGAGCCAGGCGGGTCTCTGTGAGTTCGAGGCCAGCCTGGTCTACAGAGTGAGTTCCAGGAAAGGCACAAAGCTACACAGAGAAACCCTGTCTCAAGAAAAAAAAAAAAAGTTATATTGCTTTTTTGTGATTATATTATATACTCCACAGAAAACAATAGAGATTGTTTTCATTTAAATATTGTTATATCTTGGTTAAATCAGACTGTATAATGAATTGAATTTTTGCTACCTTTTTGGAAAGCTTCAGTAATTCCACTTTGCTTATCAGAAACAAGCTTTCAAATTTTATTACATTTGTGTGTGTGTGTGTGTGTGTGTATGTGTCTGTGTGTGTGTGTAGTCACATGCCACAGCATGCTGTAAAGGTCAAAACACAACCTGTAGGAGTCAGTTCTCTTTCCACCATGTGGGTCCTGGAAATTCAACTCTCATCATCAGGCTTGGCGGCAAGTACCTTCACCTGATGAGCTGTCTTACCAGCTCACAAACATTTTCACATAATACAGTTTATGTCATAAAGACAAAGGAAAAGCTCTGTTTGTGCGCTTCCTGTGAACTGGAGAGTTTACAAAAGCAGATTAGCTGTTGCATTGTCTACGGAAGCTGTGTGCTGAGTGCAGCTCAAACACTGCCGTGTCTAAAATCCACAGAGCGTGTACCTGAGCATCGGACTGCACAGCAGACTCCACCCACTTTCTCAGTCCTGAGCTACAACTGCAGACATTGCAGGCTGTGTCTGTCCCTACATCAGGGTTTACTTTGTATGAAGGAAGACACTTTGGTTATTGGAATAAAAAGTTCATCAGTGAGCGTGTGCCAATACTGTCATACCTCCTTCATTTGAAAAAAACATGTTTAATGGGGGCTGGGGAGATGGTTCAGGAGTTAAGAGCATTGGCTGTACCATCGAGAGGACCCAAGTTCAAATCTCAGCACCCACCTAATGAGCCAAGTGAGTCTCATGCAGGGCTGTTACCCCAGGGCTGGGAGGTGTTGGGGGGTCAGGGAGAGGCAGAGACTGGAGGGCTACTGAGGTTTTCTAAAAAGAGGAGCTTCAGTTCAGGAGAAGCCTGCCACAGAGGAATAGGCAGAGACTGTTAGGCCCTGATGCTCTCCTTGACCTTGACCACACACACAGGCATGCACACTCACATACACATGCAAAACTAATAATTTCAAGAATTGCCTGGAGTTTCACAGTTTTAAGGCAAGACCTTTTGGAGAGCAGATATGTTGAACACTATTGGACTACACATTTTAGATGGCTAAAATGGTAACTTTTGTGTTTTTTACCAAAAAGTTTTACATAGCATTTACATTTTTCCTTAAATGTTTATATTTTCCTCTTAAAATTTAACTTTGGTTCATAAGACTAAACATAGAACTATCCTAAGAAAGAAACTAGAAGGTGCGAGATGGTCATCTTCAGGCTGAAAGATGCTCAAAGTGCATCTAGTTAATCAGAAAGTGTGTGTGTGTGTGTGTGTGTGTGTGTGTGTGTGTGTGTGTGTGTGTGTGTGTGTTCCTGAATAATATGTATTATTTATTCCACCTACATAGGCATAGAAAAATACCAAGGTGCACATATTCCAGAATGTGAACAGTAGCTATAAAGAGTAGGGCACAAGTTTCTTGGTCTTTTAAAAATGACAGAATAATCCAGACCTCCTGCTCTGAGGGTAGGTCATCTCGCTGAAGAGCATGAATGATGGTAACTTGAGTGACCAAGGAAATTAATTTTTTCAGGAAACCTGTGGATAGGTTGGTGTGATTCTGGGCCTGGTGTAGAAAGAATACACTCTCTGAGACTAGTCACTTCTGTGTTAGATTCTCTGAGGGGCTTGTGACCTTAGGAAGCTCATCCTAGAGATGTAATTTCTCACCCTTAACATGGTTTTCACAGAGCCTTCATACCTTGCTTTGGCAGGAAGAGATAAAACTGTTTCTGTGAACAAGGATTGGTGACACACGCCTTTAATCTCAGCAAGGAGGCAGATCTCTGAATTCCAGGTCAGCCTGGTCTGCTTAGAGTTCCAGGCCAGCCAGGGCTACATAATAGATTCATGTTGGAGGTGGGTGGGGGCAGATTGTATGTCTAGCATAAATACCTGGCATTCACTTGGAGGTTATTTTGTAGGCTTATCATCAATGGAATGTATACTTAAAGAGCCAAGGTGAACTAGATTGTGGGAACATTTTCTCTAGGGTTTGGTGAAGGGGTGTAGAAAGCTTTTGGTGTCTGTGTGTCTTACGGAGAGAGAGCTTTGCAGTGAGTAATGTACCTTACCTAAAACACTCACAGAAACATAAATAGTACACAATTCTTCAGATACACTGGTGTCTATTATATAACTTAATGGTATCTGTGTGTCTTATGGAGAGAGAGCTTTGCAGTGATTACTGCGCCTCATCTAAAACACTCACAGAAATATAAATAGTATACAATTCTTCAGACACACTGGTGTCTAAATGCATAACTGAAGCCAGGCTGCCTTCCAGGTTAGAGAAGTAGACAGAACAGGAAGGATTAGTCTCCAGCTTCACAGAGAAAATGATCCATCTGGAAACCACTCTCCAGCCTTTGTCAGTTTTGATATTATGTACCTATTTTACATTGAATGGATGATCTGATTTTAAGATATTGATGTTTTTCTTTATCATTTGTAGGTTTTTAGAACAACTGTTTGAGCGACATATAAGACAAAATAAACATCAACTGGAGGAGGTTTGTTTTTCTTTAGAATAATGTTTTTGTATCGTCTAAAAGAATGCATTTAAAACAGGTGCTTTCCCTGTGTGCGTTTTGTGAGGGGAGGGGCGCAGGGACCGTGGCAGTGTTAGTGCTCGGAGACTAGCAGCACTGCAGACAGCACCTGACTAATGCAATGATCCTTCTGACTGCATGTTTCTTTCCTTAACCCTAGGGGAAAATGCGCTGCCTGCTGCATAGCCTGATGGTTGACTTAGGCTGCATAGTTGCAGAAGAGCCAGCAAAGCAAAAAGATTTCAGAAAGTTGAGTCAACTTGATTTTCAAAAGGCTCTGATTTCAAAACAAACTAAACTCACAAGTGAGGATACAGTAATTGAGCAAGAACGCCAGCAATTCCAGGAGGCTCTGGACATGTTGTCGTCTGTACCGAAGGATAAAACCAAGATGTTCTCTTTACCGGGGGAGTTTTTAATACCCGGCCATAAATCCAAGTATTCAGATGGTGTTATAATTCAGCAGGTCAGTGATGAGACAGATCTTGAAGCCTCAACCTGTGATGAAAACAATCCAAGTCTATCTGACCAGGAAACCTCTGTGCATATCATTGAAGGTGATAGTGATGTTGAAAGGATTGAGACTTCCAGGGAATTATGTTGTCTTAGTAGCACATCACTGTCCCCGTATGTCCAGTTCCCCAGTGTCAAAGGTGGCAGTAATCATGATGAATCATTGACTCTAAAAATCATGGAAATGAGCATTGAAGACTGACCTTTAGATCTTCATTAATAAATACTCCATGTGGCCAGTAACTCAATATTACTTTTCTCCTTTTTTTTTTCCTTTTTACATATTAAGATTTCTGTATTGTCAATGCTATATAATAAATTACCATAAATTTAGCATTCAGAAACACCACATATTTATTATTAATCCCATTGTCTGTGGTTCAAGAAATGAAACACAGAGTGATGTGTGCTCTACTCTGGGGCTCAAAAGCTATAGTCCAGGCAGTATTCAGGGCTGTGATGTCATCGGAAGGTTTGACCAAGGGAGAATCTGCTTCCATGCTACAGTTACTGGCAGAATTCTTTTCCTTGCACCATAGAGCTGGGAGCTTCCTTTGGTTTGGGCTGGCTGGTGGACAAGAGGGCTGCTTGCCGTCTCTTGCTGTGTGCACTCTCCTTAAGCAGGTCACAGCATGGCCACTTGCTCTTTGAAGTCGAAGGAGAACCAGAGACTGCTTGTAAGATGAAGGATTCGCCAATCCTATTTTTTTAACTTGTAACTTGGTTAGAAGTAGGCAAGTCATGGGTCTCTTACATACTTAAGGGAGGAGGGGATGCAACACAGGGGTGCAGATGCCAGAGGGTGGGAACCACTGGGTTACCTCAGGCTCTTGTGACCACCACTTCTAAAGTTGCTTTTCAGAGGAACATGTTTGACCCATTGTGGTGGCCTCGTGGTCATTGAGAAATGGTTTATAATCTGGGATGGTCTTAAAACATTACATCTTATAATGTACAGAGGCTGGAAGGTTATAAGTTTGAAACCAGCCTGTCCTGTAGTGGAGACTCAGATTAAACAACAAAACAAAAACAATGTTTCAAGAGACTCTACTTTTCCTTCTCAACTATCTACAATAATATGATTGTGTTGTTCAAATGCTAACATTGTATCACCACATGATTGAACCACTGCAATATGCTAAGTTTTCTTACTAGCTACTATTGAGGAAGAGGAAATGCTGTTAACCCAGGTATTCTAATATCAGTGACCTCCAACTAGCCTTTTCTTTTGATTAAACTAGTGTTGCAAGCTCTACAAGAAATGGGAGAGTGAATGTTTATGGTTTGAGGCTGACAGGCACTTTTGAGAGGAAACAGCAGTGCTGAGGTGAATGTCTGCTGTCCCATAACACAGTCCTTCCTCAGCCTCTGGAAATCTCTCATGAGACACAAGAGAGGATCTCCTGTAACTCAGCTTGTGTAGCTGAGGATGACCTTGAACTTGGGATACTCCTGTCTCCACCTCCTCTGCCTCCCCAGTGATGGTTACTAAAGGCATATGCTCAGTTTATAGGGTGTGGAGTATTGAACCGGGGACTTTGGGTGCACTAGGCAAGCACTCGGCCCACTGAACCACATCTCTAGCCCCTCCCCATAACTTTCTAAGCAGCGCCTCTATTCTTCTGAGCCTTTTGGCTAAGATCAAGTGTAAATAAAGAGCATCTTTCTCCATCTTTCATTCATCTTAACTCCTAACATAACGTCAGCCCAGTCCCCGTCTCCCCATCCACCCACTTTCATTCTTCAATTCCTGAACTCTATCTTTCCTCATCCGTTAGCCCTCATCCATTACCCCTGTGACCTCCTCAGACCCTCCACCCTGACTGCTGCTTCCTTGTGGGAGCCTGCCATCTTTCTGAGATATTCTCAGTAACTTTTCTTGCTGCTCCCAGTATCTGTCTGCTCTTTGGCATGCCAGGTCATCTCTATGCTCTAACTCTGAATCCAGGTTTTTGTCTTTGGAGCCCTTACCCATTCTAATTTTTATACCTCTTAGAACATTTTGATAATATCCTTTAGTTCCTCTTCAAATCTTGTTTTAAAAGGTGAGTTGATATAAAGAAATATTAAAATTGGTTCTTGGGTGTGGCAAAATGGTGGATTTAGGAAAAGTTGACTTAGACTCTTCAAGTGTTATCTCAGTTTCTCTCCATCATACCCCATCCTCCACTCTGAGGCTCATCGTGTACCTTCTGAGCCTGACTGCCTAGGTTTGATCCTTGTGACCTCTGATGCTCATCCTTTGGATGGGTGTAATTACAGGACCGTAATCTTAAGAATTAAGTAGTATGTGAAACGCCTATAGTCTGCTCCTTTCAGTGTGTGCCCACTTGCTCATCATATGAAGTCGCTTCCTTCCCAGGTCATTGTTGTTGTTTGTTTTGGCTCTTTTGAGGGCCTACCACCCAACTCCCAAATAAATCACACATGGAGACTTATACTTAATTATAAATGTCCAGCCTTAGCTTGGCTTGCTGCTTGCCATCTTTCCTCAAATTATTCCGTCTACCTTTTGCCTCTGGACTTTTCCCATTCTCTTACTTTTGTAAATCTTACTCTTACTCCGTGGATTGCTGGGTAGCTGGGTGACTGGCCCCTGGAGTCCTCCTCCTTCCTCTCTCATTCCTTTTTCTCTCCTCCCAGACTTCTATTTATTCTCTCTGGCTTCCAGCCCTGCCTGTCCTTTCTCCTGCCTCACTATTAGCTGTTCAGCTCTTTATTAGACCATCAGGTGTTTTAGACAGGCACAGTAACACAGCTTCACAGAGTTAAACAAATGCAACATAAACAAGTAACACACCTTAAAATACTATTCTACCACAGGTCATCTCTTTCCTTCCTAGTCCAGGCATTCAGCTGCCCTGCCTGTTTGTTCTGACTCTACATGTCTTTGCACTTACCCTCTTCTCAGAGTGTCCTTTCCTTCTGCAGTACCCTGAGCCACCTCCTGTGACTCTGAGTGATGCTCCAATGTCGCACCTTCCTGTCCTGCCTGTCTACAAAATGAACTCTATTGTTTGTCTGCAATAGTGCCCTCACTCTAAAGCTAAGCTCCTTGAGAGGAAGTAACTGTCTGGGTCCCCAGGCCACTGGCTGCCTAACAACTGATACACTCATTCATATCCTAGGGAGGCTAGTTTAAGGTTTAGAGGCAAGATGGTAGGGAATAGGAATGCAGAACAGCTATTTCCTTTCTGTGGTACAAATTCCCGGTTTACAAAAAGGATGGTGAAGGTACATGAAAGTCTTGTTTGCTCACATTGAATTTCTTTTCTTTTCTTTTCTTTTTCTTTTTTTTTTTTTTTTTTTTTTTTTTTTTTTTTTGAGACAGGGTCTCACAATGTTACCCTAACTGGCCTAGAATTTTCTGTATAAACCTGGGTAGCCTCAAGTTCACAGAGACCCACCTGCCTCTACTTCCCAAGTGCTGGCATTAAAGGCATGCATACAGCCAGCCCTCAAAAATGAGTTTTAAAGGCAGGTTCTGCTCTCTGTTCCCCTCAGCCTTCCGCCATGGACTTTCTGAAGGCCCTCACAGATGTAGAATATATAAACCAACTATAACTACAAACCTCTTTATAAACTGATCTCAGTCTCAGGTATTCTAGTACAGCAATACAAAACATACTAACATACCTAAGTTTTAATATTTTAACATTAGTGGATATAAATAAAATGTTTATTTTAATGTAAAAAAAAAAGATACTGTAATAAAAAGAAAAATATACCAGGTCCAATGCCAGTCTTTTGAGTAAGGTTTAAATGTATAGCTCAGGTTTTACTGAAAAAATAAAATTGACATGCTGATAATTTTTTCTCCATTCCTAATGGTTAATGTATAGTAGTGAGCTCTGCTGGGAGCTGAGCTGTGTACCAGAGCAGAGAATTGTAAGACAACCAATAATATATAGGGGATCTAAACTGAGCATATTGAAATATGTTTCTTACAAACAGTAAAAACTATTCCTATACACTACTCAGTTTCTCTATTGTGCCAAAAACTCAAACTGCAAATTAAGCCCATTATAGTGTTCTAGTAGTTGCAAATGACTGCCTATTAAAATTTTTCAAATTTTCAGTGGATGGTGGTACACGCCTTTAATCCCAGCACTCAGGAGGAAGAGGCAGGTAGATCTCTGAGTTGGAGGCCAGCCTGGTCTACAGAGTGAGCTCCAGGAGAGGCTCCAAAGCTACACAGAGAAACCCTGTCTTGAAAAAACCAAAAAAAAAAAAAAAATCCAAATGTTATGTTTATGGTTGTTTCACCTCCATGTATCTCTGTACACCATGTGTTAGCAGTGCCCAAGGAGGCCAGAAAAGGGATCCAGCAGCCTGGAGAACTGGAATTGCAGATGTTTGTGAGCCTGTGTGGGTTCTGGGAGTTTAACCCAGGTCCTTTGGAAGAACATTAGTACTCTTAACCACAGAGCCGTATCTCCAGCTTCTGCCTTTTTCTTTCCATTTTTAAAACATTGTTTGATTCACATGGGTTTAAGGTTTCTTTCAATATTTTTAATCTCATTATTAAGTCTTTAAGTCTTTTCTAGAAACTGTCATCTCTGGAAAACATTAACTTTTTTCAGACTAATTGCTGTACTATGTGTATCATGGATATTCAAATTTTACCAAAACTATAACTTATTAAATTTTATATATGTGAACTATATGTAGCTTGAGTTTTTCTGCCTTGCCCACAGTCAGGACAAATCTTTGTCACCCGCCAGTCCCACAGCCGCTCAGACCCAACCAAGTAAACACAGAGACTTATATTGCTTACAAACTGTATGGCCGTGGCAGGCTTCTTGCTAACTGTTCTTATATCTTAAAGTAACCCATTTCTAGAAATTTATACCTTGCCACGTGGCTTGTGGCTTAGCAGCATCTTCACATGCTTCTTGTGCTGGCGGCATCTGGAAGTCAGTCCTGCCTTCCTGTCCTTTTATTTCTCCTCTCTGTTAGTCCTGCCTATCCTTCCTGCCTAGCCACAGCCGATCAGGTTTTATTTATTGATCAATCAGAACAACTTGACATACAGACCATCCCCAGCACAGCCAAGTGCAGACCATCTCAAACACCTGCACTCAGGCCCATGGTCCTAATCATCCTCTATGCGGACCTGCTGGGTAACGCCACAAAGAACCCAAGAAGGGCTCCCACAGGACATACAGAACATCCCACAGCAACTATATTTACATCATTTCCTCCCTCCAAGCCTCCAAGCCCCTCCCATACTCTACCCTCTGCTCACACTCAAATTCATGGCTTTTTATTATATATATATAATATATGAGTAAGTACATATAACCTGCTGAATCCATTTAGTGTTGTTCAATATGTATGTTTTCCTGGCTGGCCACCTGGTAATGAATAACCAATTAGGTATCAGTCATCCCTGGAGAAGACTGATTCTTCTCTCTCAGAAGTCATAAATTGCCTGTAGTTTTCCATCTAGAGGTGGGATTTCTCCCATCCACCTTGTGATGTCAACTGGTGATGTCCTTGTTCAAGCAGCCATATTGTTGAGAGTTTATGCGTGCAACTTCCCTACCATGCCTAGACAACATCATCTCACAGCAGATGTCCCAGCCCTCTGGCTGTTCCCTCTCCATCCCCTTTGCAGTGTTCCCTGAGCTTGAGGTGTAGAGTTTATGTTACGGCTAGTAGGGCTGGGCAACCCATGGTCAGTGGTCCTCTGCATTTTGACCAGTCGTGGCCTGGTCAAACTTCTGTAATGGAAATTCCTGCAAGAAGCAGCTTGTTTAATGAGGGATGAGGTCTCTACTTAACTGTGGATGTAAGAATGAGTATGTAGAATGCAATTAAGTATTACACTGGTGTGGTAGTTTGAATATAATTGACCCCTAGAAGCTCATAGGGAGTGGCACTATTAGGAGGTGTGGCTTTATTGGAGTAAGTATGGCCTTGTTGGAGTAAGTACATCACTATGGAGGTGGGCTTTGAGGTCTCTTGCTCAAGATACTGCCCAGTGTTCCAGACCATTTCCTGTTGCCTGTAAGTTGTAGGACTCTCAGCTCCTTCTCCAGCACCATGTCTGCCTGTATGCTGCCATGTCTCACCATGATGATTATGGACTGAACCTCTGAACTGTAAGTAAGCCACCCAATTAAATATTTTCCTTTTTAAGAGTTGCTGTGGTCATGGTGTCTCTTCACAGCCATAGAAACCCTCACTAAGACAACTGGTTTAGGGAAATGGCAGTAGTAGGTCCTCCTCTAGGTTCTAGGGCCTCAACAGTCATGGGTAGTTGGCTGGATTTACAGTACCATGACTTACCTCCTGTTGAGTAGGCTTTAAATCTAATTAAGACAGTTTGGTTTCCACCAAGATGTAAGTGCCAACCCACAGGCTCCTTTGCCCTGCCTCCACCAACCCACTCCATATCAACTTTTCACATCCACTGAGGTATTGATACTAATACGAGATCTTGGGGATAAACACAAAAGGCTATCATTGAATAGTAATGTTTGTGTGTCAAGTTGACAAACGATCAATTGCTCTGGCTAGTCAACTTGACACAAACTTGTCATTTGGGAAGAGAGAACCTCAGCTGAGAACATGCCACCACAAGATTGGCCTGTGGGCAAGCCTACGAAGCATTTCTTGATTAATGATTGATGTTAGTGGGGCCATCCTACTGTGGTACCGCCCTGGGCAAAGTAGTCCTGAGTTGTATAAGAAAGCAGGATGACCAAGCCAGAAGGAACAACAAGCTGGTAAGCATGTCCTGCATGGCCTCTGCTTCACTGTATTCTGATTCCTTCTTTTAATGATGGAGTTGTAAACTGAAACGCGCACACACACACACACACACACACACACACACACACACACACACAATCTTAAGTGCTACTATTGTACCTTTGGAAATATCTTACTGATCTGATCATGGTTGTGGTTCAAAGGTATCACATCTGGATAGGACTATTGGTTACTCTTTTTCCTTGGCAACTCTGCAGGGCAACTTCTGGTACTATGAAAGCTAGTCCAGGGAGGAGCCTCCAGCTCAGTTTCTCCATGTCCTGTATCTAAAGCTTGTGGCATCATCAGCAATAGGGACTTACATTCAAATTCTGGGAATCAAGGCCAGTGGCAATAGCCTATATTGTTTTGATGATCACTTGAATTCCCTTGACCAACTCAAAGGGATATTTGATATATATCAAAGGGATATAATTTCTCATGTCTGGTACTGGAGTTTTTGTTAGACTATGACTCTTGAGGGGTGCATTATCATCCTTAGTGATATGTCACTTAAAATAAGACTTAACAAAATTCCTTTTAGACACTTAACTCTCAAATTTCATAATTATTATAACTATGGTGGTTTGAATGAAAATGGCCCCCATTGGCTAATGTTTAAATACTTGGTCCCCAGTTGGTGGGACTGTTTGGGAAGGATTAGGAGCTGGCCTTGCTGGAGGTAATGTGTCACTAGGGGCAGGTGAGCTTGAGGTTTCAAAGACTCAGTGCTACTGTGTGCTTCTCTCTACCTCCTACTTGAAGATCAAGATGTGAGCTCTCGGTCATTCTTGCTACCATGTCTTTGCTCCATTATCACTCTGTTTTTGTTACTTTTCTGTTGCTATGATAAAATACTATGACCAAGGCAACTGTTTGGGAAGGATGAGGTGGTATGGCCTTGTTGGAGAGGATAGGCTTTAAGGTTTCAAAAGGACTATGCTATTCCCTGTTATCTCCCTCCACCTCCTGTTTGTGGATCAAGATGTGAGCTCTCAGCTACTACTCCAGCCCCACCACCTGCCTGCTGCTGCTATGATCCCTGCATGATAGTCTAACCCTTTTAAATTGTAAGCCCAATTAAATGCTTTTTCTTGTAAGTCACTTTGGTCATGGTGTTTTGTCATGGTAATAGAAAAGTAACTAATGTAATAAGAAAGATGTGTCATTCAGTGTCCATTAATTTCAAGTGGTCTCTAATCTTTGACAACACTAACCTGAGATATGTGTACTTCATTAAAAGGTGGACTTTGTTGTTTTGAATAGGAATGGCTCCCACAGACCCATGTGTTTGAATGCTTGGTCATAGGGAGTGGCACTATTAGAATTGTGGCCTTGTCAGAGTAGGTAGGTGTGTCCTTGTTTCAGGAAGTGTATCACTGTTCAGGCAGGCTTTGAGGGCTCATATGCTCAAGCTACACCCAGTGTAGCAGTCTCCTGCTGCTGCCTGCAAATCAAGATGTAGAACCCTCAGCTCCTTCTCCAGCACCATGTCTGCCTGTGTGCCGCCATGCTTCTCACCATGACAATAATGGACTAAACCTCTGAAACTGTAAGCCAGCCCCAATTAAATGATTTCCTTTATAAGAGTTGCCATGGTGCAAATTTAAAATACATATGCATACTCAGATTGATACTATTCGTGTCTGACAACTAAAATAATGTGTGTAGTCTACAGTTTAAACACCAAGGCTGGTGGAGCCGCTCAGTGGGTAAAGGTAGAGAAACAAAACAGGCCCTGCTTCAATAAGGTGGAAGGAGATAACTACCTCCTGAAAGCCAACCTCTGATCTCCACACATATGCGCGCACACACTCGCGCACGCGCGCGCGCACACACACACACACACACACACACACACACACACAGGCAGGCATGCACACACACGCAGGCATGCAACATACACGCAGCCACGCATACACACATGCAGGCATGCACACATGCACATGTAGGCACACACACACATTTTTAATATATGATTTAATATAAGGTAGGGCTCTATCTTAATCATCAACATACTGAAAACTGTTCACTAACTCCAGATTATTAAAAGTACTTTAACTTTGTAAGCACACATCAGCAGTCTAAATGGTTTTGGAATCTGTCAGAAGACCTGGTTTCTCTGCACTCACGATGACCTAGAGACAGCCTCCGGACAGTGCTGTGGCCTGGGCAGTGCTGCCTGGCTGCTGCTACAGACCTTTCTTCCCATCTCAGGCCAGGGGCCACACCAGGGAGGGGACAGTAGGGGAGGACATGGAAAAGGTGGAAGAATGCTTGGCCAAATCAGCCCTTCACCCCACCGCACAGCCACTTCCTCAGGCAGCATCCATGCTTGCTTCATCCCTGAGCCCCCCTGAAGCAGGCGGCCATTCCAGCTTTGATCTGGAAGTTCCAACCCCCACTGAGGCTTCGGTAACTGTCACACCTACAGGGCGGGGCCAAGAGAGGACCCTGAAGACCCGAGATCTGGATGCACCATTTTCTCTTGGTTCCTGGACCCTGGACTCTAGAGGTAGACCGAGCAGAGTGCTATGTCTTCCCCAGACCCTGAAACCTACCTATCCCTTTTAACTACGTGGAGTGGCCTTAATAATTTCACCAATAGCCCCCGTCTGGCACCTCACCACCCATGCACCACTCAGGCTTTGGTAGAAGATGCCAAGATAATCACTTCCCTGAAACTTTCCTAACAAACTCAGGCCAATCTGGCTTCGATTCTAAGTCTGGAGTCCCCTCTGCCTTGCAGAACAGGGAGAACTCATTCTCTGATCTCACGAGGGGGCAGCAGGGAGAAGTAAGTCTACATGTTCTCAGAGGATGCAAGGTAGTGATTTGGTTCCTACCTTTCACACACACACACACACACACCAACTAGGCCCTCACCCCAGCCTAACCCTCCCCATGGCTCTGGGGGACAAACCAAAGGAATTAATGCATCCACTTCGTGCGTCATCTGCAAAAGTAAATGTGACTATCTCATTCACATGCAGTAAGTTTTTAGAATGTATTTACTGGAGAGCTGACAGAAATATACAGCTGAGACCACTTATGCAACCAGAGAACCCTTCAAATGTTCTCTGAAATCAGCTATCCAACCCAAACTTGCAGACTTTGGGCTTTACCCCTCCTCGTCCTATACATAATTATAGGTACTAGGACTAGAGCCCTTATCTACGGGAATTTTAAAAGTTCCTTTAAGAATGTTCCCTCAGCTGTCACTCAAAAAGGACCTATCTGAAGTTTAGAGATTTTAAAAATGAATTTCAAGTCAAAGGAAATCATTTTAGTTTGTTTCATATGCTCTCTTCTTACTAACTTTATATCCAAGAGAGTTGCCTTTAAAAGCCTGATGCTGAAGGCGTGGTGTTGAAAGCCTTAATTCCAGCACTCAGGAGGCAGAAGCAGGCAGATCAAGGAGTTCAAGACCAGCCTTGTCTAGATAGTGAATTACAGGCCATGACAGGCTACACAGAAGACTGTCTTAAAACTGTGTGTGTGTGTGTGTGTGTGTTACATATATATTTAAAAAGTTTACTTCTATCTCTACACTGCAAAAGGGAAAAGAGATGAAAATAAATAGTAATGTCTGTTTTCCTGCTTGCATTTATTCATATAAACCTCCAGTAATAAGTCTGCATATTGCAGCAGACCTCCACTTAATATATATGGTTATAGTTATTTTGTCAATTTTCTTACAATTGTATTAATAGATTTGCCTATCCAAAAATGAATTTGGCCATGCCATAATATCATGTAGTCCTACATCAGGACCCTGTCCTCTTCTTCCATGTCCTTAGATAGACATTCCTCTTCCTGGAAATAAATAGTTTATTTATTTTTATTTTATGTGCATTGGTGTTTTGCATGTGTGTCTGTGTGAGGGAGTCAGATCTCCTAGAACTAGAATTATGGACAGATGTGAGCTGCCATGTGGGTGCTGGGAATTGAACCTCGGTCTTCTGGAAGAGCATCCAGGGCTCTTAACCGCTGAGCCATTTCTCCAGCCCCATTTTCTGGAAATTTCTAAGGAAGCACATCTGTTTAGACATTGAATTCTGGGCTTTCTGGAGGCTTCACAGTAGGAGCTCCTACAAACAGCTGATCACAACTTAACATTCTGTTTACACTCTAAGGTGAGTGCTTCCTAGCCCCAAACACAGCGAGAAATTTCAACAAAATCTCCAGGAAAATCAGGAATTTCCCCCTAAAAGTTGGTGCCCAAAAACACCAAAGTTAACTGTTAGATGCGTTGGTTTACAACCTGTTTTTGTGGAAATGTACATTTTGGTAATTGTGATATGAAATCAATACTATCAAGGAACTAAAAGCCTCAGAGATATATATTGTATAAATTTAGCAGACAGTAACATTCTCAACTCAGACATGATAAACCTTTAGATCCTAATATTTGAAATGGGCCCTGAAAATTACATTGTTCCAAAATGCAATAATGTAGAGTTTTATTTCACTCAGAAATTTTCCCATTTGCTGGCTGTAATTAAGTTTAAAATTAATGTTTTGTAGGGGTGATGTCAAGCATACAGCATTTGAAGAGAGACAGGTTTAAACAGTGTAATTTTGCCCTGAAAGAATTTACTTTATCAAGGTATTGCAACAGGAACACAAACATGCCATATATTACTCTTTAATTAAAGTTTTGCTTTACAATATGTTCTTGTCAGTGGGATATTTCCAGATGTTTAGGTGTGATAGAAAAGCATCTTCAAACGACGTACCATTGGAAGAAAAAGTTTCAGAAAAAGTCCTGTCCTTCATATGGTATGAGATGGAACATATACCACCCAAACCTCCAATCCCATCCTGGGGCATGCTTTCCACGTGAGTCTGCTGTGCTTAGTTGGGCTGGCACACGTCTGTCATGGAGGTGAAGCTCACCACAGAGAGTCCAATCAGAATGATGGCAGAACATTATCCTTTGGGAGCTAATCCTAGATCTCACATTCTAGAAGGTCTACACAGTGACCCAGAACTGGGGGTGGAGGGGCCTCAGCTAAAGGTGCCAGCTTGTCCTCCACTTTTCACAAAGCAAACTTAGCCTGGGCCAAAGACAACACTCTCCCCTTCAAACCTGACCTGGTCAGAACCAGGAGGATGTGCCCAAAGGGGATGGAAGAAGAGGACCAAGTGCCTAGACCTGATCCCAGGGTGAACGCAGGATTAGGGTATAAATTCAAGGACCCCCTGAACACCACAGCAATTTCTGCTGGCCCCAGAAGTTTGGGCTTTGGTTTGGGAAAAGGAACTTCTCGTTAGCTGTTTCCTTCTTTCAACCTAAAGAAAATCAAACCTCTTCAAGGCTTCTTTAATGATAATAGAAACCTGAACTTGTTTGTAGGGAGAAAAATATAGGGAACCTCAATAAAGTATGTCACTGACAATGCAAACTTGAATTCCCTGTGTGTAGCCCTCTGGGTTCACCCCCAAGCTCCCAAGACCCCACTCTCCATCTCAGCTCTCAGTGTGATTATAGATAATACTGCATTTTTGTAACGACCAAGCCATACTGCGTGACCACCAGGCACTTACTCTGTCCTAGTCATCTTACATACTCATAGCCCTTCTCTTTGAAATGGTTTCCACTGTTGTTGTTTAAAATATAAAGCCACATATATTAAACTCATTTTTAACAAAAAAAGTGCTTAAAACCATACTACGCAATTGCTCTTTCTTCATTTTCAACCAATAAAATCAAACTCATTTATGCTTTTAATAATACTGAAAAAATAGTGAATCTGATTCTTTGATTTTAAATAATGTGCCTTTATCCCCAACTTCACATTAACTGACTCAGTATCATAACAAATTGAGCTCTTATTTGGAAAATATAGAAGGTACAAATATATAGAACTTTTAGGATAAAAAACATTCTGAATATAAAAATGCTTTCTATGTTTCAAAATAACACTTTTAGATTTTCTTTAGTTTTGGATTTGGTGAGTAAGCCACTTAGTTCCCTGTGGTTTTTGTTCTTAAACAAAAGCTAATAATGGTTTTAAATACAGTTACTCAAGAACCACTCAGTCTGTGGATCGCTCCACAGAAAAGTTCAGTTTCTAGATAAAACAAAAACACAAAAACAAAACAAAACAAAAAAAACCCTATTTAGTCATAAAATTACATTATCAAAAACTAGCTTAAGATAGAAATCTGTGAGCCTTAATGATTGCCAGAACTGCCCAGTGCAGCTTCGGTAAGACAGAGAACCGTCTGGAACACAGTCTCCAGAGTGTGTGCAAGCGCTGCAAACCGGGCCGGTGAGGCCAGGGCACCCAGCCTGTCTTCCTCGGATTGTCCCAGGTCCAACATGCCTCCTCTTGAGCTCTTCATGCCATCCCTCCTGCTCAGGACCTCCACAGGGGACTGCTGGGTTGGACAAGGGAGGAGCCACAGGCACATCTCCTTCCTGCCTTCCTTTCTTCTCTTTAAGCTGTAAACACTTCACATGATTGGGTCCCCAGAGAAAAGTGTGGGATCTTAAATGAGCCTGGAGCTTTTGAGGAACTGGATGAGAACTCTGTACACAAACGTATACTGGCCAAGCGTCTGCACCAGCATCATCCTCTGTTGTCTTAGCATGTCCAGCACTCTGGGGACGTCCAGCACCTGGTGGAGAGAAACAGTGATGAAGACAGCATCCGAGCGGAAACACCACACCAGGGCTGTGGTCCTCACAGAGATTCGCCCAAGAGACAGACAGGCAGCCTCTGTCTACCCGAGCGCCTTCGGTGATAATCTAAGATCTGATTTGGTTTAGCTACAAACAAATGTCCGTGTGGCTTATTTCTTCAACAGTCCCTGGCTGCAGCATACTGACTTGTAAGTCAGTTACCAGATTCCCAGATTCAACAAAACCACAGTGTGCTAGGCGCTGCCAGGATCTGATTCAACATTCTCCACACAGGCCACTGGCCAGCACTAATCACTAGATGTGTTAAGTGTTAATGGTGTTACAGGAAACACTAGATAACACACAATTAAACAGCCTTCCATATTATGTGACATCTTAGTCTTTACTATGGCAGTTGGAGCCGAGAACCTCTAAGACAGAGCCTTTTACAAACAACACTTAACATCTATCTTGTAGCCACCAGAGTCCTAGGAAATGTGTTCAGAAAGACACTGGGTCACTGCACCCCTCTTGTCCCCGGCATTAACTCTCCCCACCATGAATGTAGAGCTTGACGTAACTCCTGACCTCGTTGTGCTCCAGACAGGCGATCATGATCTCTGACAAAATGACGACCCCGGTTCTCCCGACCCCAGCACTGCAGTGCACCAGCAGTGGGGGGTTGGGGCTCTTGGGTTCACTGGTGCTGTTTGTGTGACGGCGAACAGACTGGATCTCCTCAAGGTATGCTGTGAAAAATGAGTGACACACGGCAGGACTCAGACACCGGCACACAAAGCCGATAACCATCTCTTCGTTCTCCCCACTGAGAAGACTGGCACCAAGGGACCAGGGTCAAGCATGGTGACTGCAGGCAGGTCGATGCCTCAGCCCAGACTGGATGGAGGAGACGTGAGTCAGCTGTGGCATTCTACTCATGACTAGCCATCTCTTAAGAATGCCTTCTTGGGCTGGCAAAATGGCAGTGTGGGTAAGGGCACTCACCAAGACTAATGACCTGAGTTCAATCCCCAGCAGCAACATGGTGGAAAGAGACAAACTCTGACCTCCACACATGCGATGTGACACATGGACACACGGACACACACACATCCACACGCACACACACACACACACACCTACAGATCCACCTTCCGTTAAGCCTCCTCATTTTAAAACAAGTCTAAAGCAGAGAGGGACTATTTTAGAGACCTAAGACCAAGGAAGCTGCCTATAAACAGAGACACTTACATAAGAATCCCTTGAGGTCTTCGGGACAGCCGTGCTCAGGCCAGTCTGTGTACTGGAGATGCCACACTGTCCTCTCCTGCCCTGTGAGAAGGTGCTTCATCTTCAAGCCTGTGGTGGCATAGCAGCCCGAGTCCGTGCGGAAGCGAGTTGTGATCTTAAACCTTCCGTAGGTGACGGTGGTGTGCCTTGAACCAAGCCTTGGCCAATACCGAAAGCTCTTCTCCCTGCCACCCTCCTGTCAAAGACAAGCATAATTCAGCAGCAGCACAAGGGCCAGCCTGGGGCATTCCTCACTCCAGCCTGCACGCCGGTCACAACCCCACCCCGCTCTTCTCTAAAGGTCCACACTCTGGGTGGTTAACAGCAACAGTTCTCTGGGACTCAGAACTGAGAGGACTGAGTACTCACCTCTTCCGCCGTCACCATTGCTATAATTGCGATTCCCTGTTCCCACACCATCTGCCAAAAGTCCTGGCAGGTATTTTGTAATGGTCCCTGTGTGGCAATATAATCCCATTCAGTTCCACTGACAGAGACCTAAAACAGAGAAGGGTAAAAGTTTAGTGTGTGCATGGAATATGCGTGCGTAGCTGTTGGGGTGTTCGTGGTAACACTGAAGACTGACTGGGCCAGGCAGCAGAGGAAGGACATCTGACACCTTTATAAACATATGTACCATGAGGTCATATGACAGCCACATGACTTGGAGCAACATGCTCCAACTCTCAGTTTCAGTTTTTAATCTACAAAATAAAAAGTGACCAGCCATAGGGTTGTGAGGACATGTACATGTCTGCATGTAACTAACGAGTACTAAGTAAATAGCAGCTCCTGTTATGATCCAACACCAACACGACAGTATCCCCAATCACAAACACAATTCGCCATGATGAGCTATTAAATATGCTTGGAAAAGTATTTGCAAGTAAATCAAATTTAAGCTAATGTCCGATTTCTACGAGAAAAGAACGATCTTCTATTCAGAATGGGCTCCACCCTGAACCGAGTCAAGATCACCTTCCATAAGGCCAAGTTTCCATTCCGATTTAATGCCCTCCAGTGCTAATGCAACAAGGAGTCACTGTGTTACAGCCAAGAAACCTGGGCAAACGATGTTCTCCCGGTAACTGCTGACAACCATTTCTTTCTGAGTGCCCATTAAATGGTAAAGCCTGTGCCACGCCCTGTTCCACACACCCTCCCTCTAAGGCCGCCAGGCCTCAGCACCAGCTCTGAGCCTCTCATGGCTCCCTTTCAGCAGCAGCATGTGGGTGGGCACGGGTTACTGTAGCACTTGGTTAAATAAACGGAGGTCCCACAATTGGTGAGAGGTCTCAGAGTTGACCCAATCTGCCCAATTCTGAAATTCACATTCATTCCACAGCCCCTCAAGTTGCAGCTGAAGATTCTGAAACACCACTACAAAACAATCACAATGCCATTCCATTTTGCCCATCCAGTCATAACAGATAGGATGAGTTAATTCAAATGATGTTTGGTTTCTAAATACACAATAACCAATTAAAAAAAAAAGGCAGTACATACATCAGTTCCTCAAAACCATTAAGTAAGCATGCCTTTAATCCCAGCACCTGAGAGGCAGAGGCTGCTCTCTATGATTTTGAGGCCACCCTTATCTATATAAACAGGCCAGCCAAGGAGACATAAAAAAACAAAACCAAAATAAATAAATAAATAAACAAACAAACAATAAAAACCATCTTACACACATCTTTACAAATCCTTGGAGGTCAGAATGCTATCAAATATGACTTGCAAGCTGAAGAAAACTGGGAAAGAAAACCGCATAGCTGACTACCAACACAATTCAGTCCCTGGAAGGGGTTTTCCCCTTCCTGCAGTAGAGAGTCCCAGCTAGCTGGCGTGAGCTGAGTGCTGCGTGCTGCAGCCTCCCACTGCAGCAAGTGTAACATCACCCAGTTCAACAGCGCCATACTGTTCTGGGGAGTGCTTCTTTAAAGAACAGAGTGATACCAGACGATCACAAGGAAGACAGGACAGACGGCACGTTCCTAAGCAAAAGCTGTCTGAGCATCCTCCAAAGTCCCAGGAACAGGACCAGGATGCAGCACATTGCTCCGGTGTCTGCTGAGCACAAAGACCCGGGTCTGCCTGCCATCACTGGGGAAAGGGAGGACATGAAAAGCAGACTAGGCACATTCGTTCCATACAATGCTCACAATGTGGTTCAGAGTGAACACTCCTATGAGAACTGACAACTTCACAAGAGTCCTCAGATTCAGGACCAAGTTCTACTGCAGAAAATGAAATGCCCCAAGTCCTGGCAACAATATGGGGGCAGAATGGCTACCACATGGAGAGTGGATGTGACTTTGGCTGTGTCTGGATTCTCCAACTTATAACATAATTGTCACAATTACCCCAAACGGGATGTTTTCATGATCTAGACCCCAGTGTAAATCTTAGCCTTCCTACAAGTCAGCCCTGGACTACAGTGCTGGGGACTGACTGCCCCAGTACACTGCAGTGCTGGTGACTGCCCGGATGCACTGCAGTGCTGGGGACTGACTGCCCGGATGCACTGCAGTGCTGGGGACTGACTGCCCGGATGCACTGCAGTGCTGGGGACTGACTGCCCGGATGCACTGCAGTGCTGGGGACTGACTGCCCGGATGCACTGCAGTGCTGGGACTGGGGCACTGCAGGCTGGGGACTGCCCGGTGCACTGCAGTGCTGGGGACTGACTGCCCGGTGCACTGCAGTGCTGGGGACTGACTGCCCGGATGCACTGCAGTGCTGGGGACTGACTGCCCGGTGCACTGCAGTGCTGGGGACTGACTGCCCGGCGATGCACTGCAGTGCTGGGGACTGACTGCCCGGATGCACTGCAGTGCTGGGGACAGACTGCCCGGATGCACTGCAGTGCTGGGGACTGCCCGGATGCACTGCAGTGCTGGGGACTGACTGCCCGGATGCACTGCAGTGCTGGGGACTGACTGCCCGGATGCACTGCAGTGCTGGGGACTGACTGCCCGGATGCACTGCAGTGCTGGGGACTGACTGCCCGGATGCACTGCAGTGGGGACTGACGGATGCAGTGCACTGGGGACTGCCTGGGTGCACTGCAGTGCTGGGGACTGACTGCCCGGGTGCTCTCTCACCTTAATATGCGAGGCGTTGATGTAGCCCGTGTTGTTCTCCTTGGTTGGAACCAACTCTACTCTCGTATCATCATAGGGAAGCACATCTTGGAATCGATTTCTTTCTGCATTTTCAGGAAGCCGGGCTGTTGAGCACTCCCCATCAACTAGCCGTTTTTTAAGAATCCTTTCATACTCGGTGAAGACCATTCCTTGCTCTAAGCGCTGTTCCAGAATCTTACACTATAAAATAGGACATGTGTGATGAGCAACAGTCACGCATCACAGCTGCGTGTACTTCTGAATCCTGGTTTTCTGCTTCAAGGTCTAGAATTTTCAAATATGAAAGATTCTACATGAAACCAAACCAAAATTTTTACAAGTCACGAGAGTCAGAACAAACGACATAATGTTCTTGGCGAGCTGTAGAATGGAAACTTCAGTTTGAAGTTGAAAGCTAGCTTAAGCCGGCGTGTTAAGCCTGAATTCTAAACCTACGGTCAGCTTTGTGATCTCTGAGAAACTGAACTCTCCTAGAATAGGAAAATCAGTCCCGAATCTGTGAGCAAATGTTCTGACATGTATGTAAGATACCAAGAGCAGCAGTTACTCCTGAGAGCCACCTTCAGATGCAGCTATAAAGACATGAACACCTGTCTTATTTTAAAACAATAAAATCTCAGTTCACTATTTAATTTTAATTTAAAAACAAAATGAATTTCCAATATAATGAAATGCCTACTTTCTTTTCTATGTATCTGTTTACACATGTTCTTACTCTGAAGAAATAAAACTATCAAGAACTTTCAGAAACAAAAAACGCAATCAACACTGGAACCTGAAACGACTTAAGACATTGACTTACACATTCACTCCAGCTGTGACCCAGATGGTGAGATTCCCTGACATTCATTTATGACTATTAAATGAGGCCAGAAAATTCACCCAAGTTTCACGGGCGCACTTTGGAGCCGCCCTCAAGATCACTGTGAGGATCCTGCACACACTCACCCTTTCATCGTTCGTTGCTCTGGTGGACACTTCCTTCCCTTCGTCAGGCAGAGGCAGCCGGGACAGCGACAGTCCATTGAGGGCAGCCAGCTTAAGGGGACCGATTTTTTTTGCATCTGCTCGAGTCTTTTTCATCCCCTGTAAGAAAATATTTACACACACATAGAGAATGCACCCAGACACAACCCTTTCAGAAGCAATGTCGACGGGCTAAAGAGGAAACAAGGCAGAGCTCTTGCTGCTCGCACCCAAGGAGAGACTCCTTCCCACACGTCTGCTTAACAGGCTTTAGGAAGAAGACATTCCTTTCAAGGCCAGAACTCTGATAAGGCCTCCAGATAGAAGGCTTTGACTCCAATTGGTTCCAGGACTCTGTTGCAATGAGAGGTGAGGCGGTAGGCAGGCAGCATTCTTAGAGAACTACCCAATTGCAAAATGTGACTCCACATAAAACCGAAAAACAAGTATCAGTGGGTTGTAACAGCCTTTTTCTTTTCTTATTTTGAGACAGGGTCTCACTTTGTAGCCATGGCTGGCCTGGAACTCTCTATACATTCCAGGCTGGTCTCAAACTCACAGATACCCATCCACTGGTCTCTGCCTCTTGAGTGCTGGGATAAAATGCACGCACCACCATGCCTGGCAGCCTTTACTAATTTTTAAAACAAACAAAAAAAAATTTAAATCATTCTGAAAAGAAAATAGAAAAGGACATGTAAATTGCTTTCACAAGTTCTACCCTACAGTCTTGGAGAACAGTGTGACCTGGGCTGTCCCAAAACGGCCACATTTCTAAATCAAGAAATAAACACAGCTGAAATCTCTATCAGCAAGCCAGAGTGGAAGGGAAGCATCAGTGGAACACTGTCCTACAAAAACAGGTGTTTCCCAAAGTTCTCAAGCCTGGTGACTTTCCTCTCTCTGGCAGGCAAACCTGAGAACAAGTCTCCTCAGACATTCTGTAGAGTTACAAAGAGTCCCAGTATTCAAAGAAATGGTTTCCTCAGTTCTTGTAAGGAAACCAACTTACGCCAGCTCTATCAGCCTAGAGATGCCAGGACACCAGGATTGAAATCACAGAACAGAAACAAGGAGAAAGGACATTTTGGTGGAGAAGAAAATGCTATACTACAAATGGAGAGTATGTGTGGCCCTGTACATATAGGCAGAGGCTAGAACATGGTATTAGGCATCTCCTCTACCGTTCTATCCCCATAAGACAAGGTCTTTCTCACTGAACACAGTCTGACTGCCCAGAAATCTACTGGGATCTACCTATCTCCACCACACAGTGCTGGCGTCACAGGCACCCACAGCCATGATTAGTTTTCACATGGGTGCTAGGGATTTGAACTCTGGTCCCCTTGATTGCACAGCAAGCAGTCTTAACCAATGAGCCATCTTTCCAGCCCATAGAATAGTTTTTAACTTCGTAGTTCATATTGCTTATAAGCTTCCCACAGAATGCAATTCAGACTTAGAATGGGCAGCATCCTGGGTGTAATTAACTAACATCCTTCAGGCAAGTCACCTTTGCCCTCTAAGCCTTACCTAAACAGGAAAATAGAAAGGGAGAGTGCAGGGAGGGCGCAAGGTAGCCTGACACAAAGACTAAAACGTCCGGATTCTAGTCTGTGCAGAACAGTGGTGTGCAGCAGGGTTGAGCAACCAGCTCCCAAAGGGGACGGCTCTACCTTCTCTGCTCATTTCCACAGTGCAGACACTGTCAGGGCCACGTCCCAACTGCCTAAGGAAGTCATGTGGCTCACAGGATTCCTAAAACCTCACAGATCCTGCTAGCCAGTGTTGGCTGACTCCCTGTACTCTGGAATCCAAATGCCCCACATTGACAAGCCAGATGAGGATGGATCAAGATCAGCTGCAATCACCCCTTACCAGGCCCATGGTTTTCAGTGCCAAATCTGCAGGGCTTCTTAGGTGAGAACCACATGGCACAGGCCTAAAGGATGCATCAAAGAGCAAATCTTTATGCAGATGTGTGAGCACCCAAACCAGTCTGCCTTAGAGATAGCAATCTAGTCCCTGGAGGTGGAGGCCCTGGGTGGGGAATTTTAAAGGTTCCTTCTTGTCTGCTACTTACTCACTGCTTTTTTTTTCTTTAAACTTTAGCCCACTTCAGTGACAGTGACAGGATCCTGTAATGTCACCATGAAGGGGTCAGAGGCTCTAGCAGGGGTCGGCCTCTTTAATTCTTGGAAAGTTGGGAAATTACACCTGTGATGCAACATCCCAGTCACAAGTAAATATTGACGGGGCACTTTTGATGTTTTGAAGGTTTATTTTTGTCCCCCAAGAACTCTGAGGCCATCTCATTTACAAATGAGAAAACTGGGTCATGGAGAGACTAAAGAGTTCGTTCAGGGTCGCTAGCTGCCACTTTTATAGAGGAATCAGTGTCAAAACAATGGAAACAAACCCTTCGTTAAACTTAGTTCCTGGAAGCATTTACTTCAGAAGGCGGCCCTCCATGCCTAACTGCGGGGAGACCTAACACTGACAGAGAATGGACAGAGAAGAGATGACTGCCCCAGGTTATGGAGATGGAAGCTGAGGTATGATTCAGGAAGGGTCTTGCCCACTGAGGAACTATAATACACTCCAGGGCCTATACTCAGAGCCACGCTGCTCACTGCTAGGGTCTCTATGCTTCCTCTGGACCACAGCCTCCATGCATCTCCTCAGATGGGTGAAAGCCCTGTGCAAAAAAGAAGGGCCGAAAGATGGTCCGATTGCACAACTTCACTAAAAACTCTTAGAAAAGAATGAGAAGGAAAATTTGTATTTTCAGAGAAGCAACTAGATCAAAGCCCTCAATGTAAGGCTGAACCTGCCAGACCCCGTGAAAATAGACTAAACTTCCCTCACCTTGATTTATTAGATTTGTTGAACAATTACAGAGGATAATTGCAAGCTGTGTTACCTCGAAGAGGTCAGGGGATTTGGAGGGGTTTGGTCTCCTCCACTCTTGGGAAGTTGGAGAATTAAAGAGGACTGTCCTCACTGGGCAGTTCTTACTTCATTGTCATGGAAGGCCCATCCTGCTGGCGTGAGGACTCAGGTAATGACTATGGAAATGCCCACGCTGTCGCTGCCTTCACACTGCTCAGCCGGTCCCCTCTACCATGGTCCACTTGAGCACTGGCCTTTGTACACTCAGGAGAAAAATAAAGCTAAACTTCACATTCCATCCTTTAGCTAAGTAAAGCACCCTGAAATCTGTGCCCTTTCTCAGGGTGTTTTCCTGTGTGTACTGATCTTCCATAAGCATTGTGACCCCCTTGAGTTTCCCAGCCTGCCCGCAGGCCTGCGTCACTTTAGACCCTCATAAACGAGGCTGGAAGTACACCTGCAATAGCTCCTCAATCTTTGGGTCATCCTAGTAGAAATGGGGGAGAAGAACCTTGGTTGACAGGACACAGGGGGCCAAATGAATGCACTCATCCCTTTGACCTGGTACCAGTGCAGGTCATGGGACAAGGAGGTGAGGGTCACCCAGAGCTGCATCCCTGAGCAATGCATCATGGTGACTGTGAGTGGACACGCTCCCAAACAGGAGCATAAATGCTTAGTCAAAGACGGAGAATTCAAAACTGATGCAGCACAGAGCAGTCAGGCTATAGCAGGCAATTACTACTTAGTAAAACAGTACATGGAGCACACCTGGACACAGAATGCAGCGGAAGAAAATGGGCTGATAGAAAAGTAAGCTGAAAGTTCCAGGTCAGCCACTCACTAGCTGTATGACCTTGGAAAAGCTACTTAACATTTCTGAGTCAGCTTCTTCATCTGAGAAATTGACTAATAACAATGGCTCATTATAAACTGGGCACAGCAGAGATGAAATCTCTCACGTGGTAAACGTTCTGAAAAAGACAACTACAGAAAACAACACTGGCCTCTTACAGTTTGTTTTAAATGCGTAGGAAGTGCTTTTTCCCAGGCTTATTAGGTTGGGTAGAGAAGAGCCACCATGTCTACAAGGGCCTTCTTCTGAATGCCCAGTTCACTCTCTCATTCTCGCCAAGAGACTGACTTTCCTGGGTCCAGAGTCACTCTCCATCCCACAGAGGTCATTCCCAAGATGGTCACCTTGACAACTACACCTTGACAAGGACGTAGGGACACAGCCTCAGATGCCTCTCCCAAGACATCACTGGAACAAAAAGAACAAATGCTGTTCTGGGGTGCCTTGTCACCCCACAGTATTTTAAAGGGTGCAATCATGGCTGGAGTAATAAATTCTCCTCCTCTTCCTCAACACTTTAAGATGGTTTGTGGACTCCTCCCATGCCTTTCCATAGACCTTTTCTCTGCACCCAACTTAGCTCTAGCAAGACCATCACCACCCCCATCAGTCCACATCCTTTCCACATAAACTCACACATGCCCCTAACTAAGGTGAAAGTCAGAGCTGAGGCAGGGATTGACAGTTAGGAGGGAAGGTAAAAACCTGAGAACCATCGGTCCCGAGGGAAGGAGACAGGGTAATCAAAAGTTGAAAACAGAGATGAAGGGGCCTGTCCTCCATGCCTGAGGCACCTCTGTCCTCCATGTCTGAGGCACCTCTGTCCTCCATGTCTGAGGCACCTCTGCCCCTGGGCCAGCTTACCCCTAGTGGTGGAAGTCCTTCCACGATGCTCTTCTTCCCAGACAGGAGGTCTGACACCGGCCTTTTCTTGAGCGAGTCCCTCCTAGCTCGGTACCTCCCTGAAGTTGTGAGGTCAGACTCGGACATGGAGGGGGTCAGCAGCCCATCTCTTCGGGGCCGATGGGTCTCCACAACCAGGTGGACAGGGCTGATGTCTTTCACCCTCTTCTCGGGCTCCGTAAAATGGGACTTGGGCTCAAGAATATGCAGAGGGCCGGCGACTGCAGCCACCGAAGCACAGGGGTAGTTCGGCGGCTGCTCCTGAGAGTACGCGGCGGTCAGGCGGGGCTCGGACACCGCGGCCACCGTGCGCGCTCTGCTGCGGTCCTCTTCCGGGTCCTCTTCCTCCTCGCTGCTGTGTATCAGCATGGTGGCATCAGAAAGGGACTTCTTGTGGCTGTACCTGCCACTGTCGTGCTCTTCACTCTCCTCTTGCTTTGTTCTGTCGGAGAAGACACTGGACTGGGAGCCTGCTGAGAGAGTCCGGGGAGCCACGTCTGCCGCCGAGGCTGACATGGTCCTCTCCTTGAGCCTCAGGCCTTCAAAGCCATGTGTGAGCCCCGCGATCTCAATGCTGTTCCTCTTCTGGAGGTGGGCGTGCCGAGCTGCGGTGAGGGGCTCGCTGACCTCCTGCAGAGAGTGGGCCACCGGCAAGCTGTCCTCCTGGAAGGTCTGCACCGAGTGGTGGACCCGCCTGGTGATGAGATCCGGATTGCTGCTGCTGATGTACAGGTGACGCGACAGGTCCGGGGTGCTGTTGGCAGGCCTCGGGTAGGGTACGGTGGGGGTGGCCGGTACACCTGGGTTCTCATAATGTTTGGAGCTGGGTAGTCCTGGGCCTGCAGCTGCACGTTTGTCAGCTCGGGCACACTGACAGCACCCACCACAGGTCGCCTCTCAGCGGGGTAGGGGTACGGAGACTGACTGTGGAAACTGTAGTTCAAGTTAAACGGGTAGTGGGCCGACTGCGGAGAGGTAAGGTGCGCATGCTCCCGAATCTCAGGCTGGCTGTAGACCAAGGCGTCAGGCCTGCTGTATGCGTAGGAACTGCCAATGTTGAGGTTCCTGAGCGAGCGGCTGTGCCTGTCTGCATGCACCATGCCTCTGTTGAGTTGCTTCATGACGGTCTCGTAGTCAGGGGTTGGGCGGTAAGACGGGGGGATCAGCGCACTGTGCCGATGGGATGGGATGTAGTCGGGTCTCATGACATCACTGCCAGTAATACTTGGGTTGGAGGACATGGGGGAGGGCTGCAAGTAGGGCTGAGGGGTATTTAAGGAGTTCGTACTGTGTGCGCTGTAGACGCTGCCGTTGCGGATGCGACCACTGAGGTCAATTTGGGTTCTGTCCAGACTTGTCTGGGAGTGACAATAGAATCCATTCTTGTTGGGCACAAAGATGTTATCTGAGGAAGGAAAAGGTTTGAAAAGATTTTGAAAATGTATTAAGTTGGACTCATTACTCCAGCCAAATATTGAGATATGCTCTGAAACCGCTTGTAAAAATTCTTGCTGAAACGACACATCTTCAGCCACACTACACTGCCCTGGAAGCTTCAGCTCCCTTGCCTGTAGGATGGGGTAGGCCTGCCGCTTAAAGCGAGGTACTTAGGATCTGGCCAAATCTACGTCCAACACTGAGAGTATAATAGTATCGGAAAGTAATCTTCCTTCTGAAGGTTAAAAACACATGCTTCACTACAGACAAGAAACAGGTAGCTCTGTGGAACTCAAAGAGACAGTGTTGAGCAGTGAGCCGTGGTGGGTAGGGATACAGCCCTGAGATGCTGAGCAAGGGCAGGTACCAACTATCCGTGAACATTTCCTTAACTGGAATTTAGGTTGTTTGCATAGATTCTCCTTTAATGAAGAAAAGAAAAGAAAAGAAAAGAAAAGAAAAGAAAAGAAAAGAAAAGAAAAGAAAAGAAAAAAGAAAAGAAAAGAAAGAAAAGAAAAGAAAAGGAAAGAAAGAAAAGAAAAGAAAGCAAAAGAAAAGAAAAGAAAAAAAAAAGAATCTACGGTAAGGGCACCAGTACAGCAGGCACAGAGCTTTCCAGTCTGACAGGGAGGGTCACTGGTAGCTGCAACTCCACCAAGGCCCAGAAGCCAACAAGATCCAGGCTAAAATAGCTGTCGCTGCCCCACCAAGCCTCCAGTTGAGCAAGACCTGGAGGCAGGGCCGCAGACTCAGGCTCCTCTTTCTACAGCCCGGGTGTGCCTGCCCGGGCTAGAAGAGGCCATCTTTCCTCACTGCCTTATGAGCACCATTCCCAATGCTTAAAAATAACTTCAGCAGTCAAGGCCTGCAGAAAGCATCGTGTGGGTAATTCAACAGCTCCACGACAGTGTGATGTCTGATGTCTGATGACCCGCCGGGCACCTTTTATTCTGGCGCGCACACGCCTCTGAGAAGGCTATTCTCATAGCCTCTCTACTCCTGCACTCTGCTGCCTCGTCCTGTGCTTCTCCGTCTGCAGAACACTTGGTCACTGCTACATCTCAAGATTCCTTTTTGGTCACAGATCCCTCAGCCAGGTTGTCTAGACAGTGTGACATCTACCTACCGTGTGTCCCTGCCTCCAGGCTCTCCAAGAGCACATGGGACTATACCTCCTCATCCTTTGGTGCCAAGCACATACATGTGATGAGTAACAGTAAGGAGAAAGTGAGCGGAAAGTTGAGAGCCAGTTTCTGAGGACTCCCTCCTCCCATTCCCCCTGTGTCTTGACCTACAACATTACAGACCGAAAAGGCTCCTCCAGCCTGAGACCCCAATACAGGCAGACATGGAACAGAGCCCACCTGCCAGGACACAATGGACAGGGGCTCTGATCAAGAAGTCAGGCCGCTGAGGATTTAAACGTCGTTAGCCCAGCAGAACTGGGCCCTCCTGGCTGAGCCCTGGCATGTGGACTGGAGGGTGTTGGGATAAGGGTGTGTGGGTGGTGGAGCAGAGGAGTGAAGCCAGAGTCTGCTCAAATCAAACAAGCTAGAGAGGAGCAAACTAACCGCAGGGACAAGATGAGAAGGGCCGGCCAAGGGGATGTTGAGGAGAATGGACACAGGCAAGGGATGATCATGCACACAGGGGGAGTAGCTGGAAGCTTTCCGTCAGGTGAGTGGGGTGTGTGTGTGTGTGTGTAAGGACCAAAGTTATAGCTCACGGGATGCAACTGCTAGTGAAAGGTCCAAGAAGATGAGGACCTATGTTGGAGCAGGAGCAAGGGGACAGAGAGAAGGGGCTATGGGAAAGATGGTGTATGATGCCACAGGTTATGGGTATTCTACTGACTTGGTAAAGTTACATGCATCTTGGAATCCACATAACCAGGAGAGTGACTTCATCACAATGAAGGACTGTAAAAAACAGACAGACTTACAGGGTAAAGCAATAAGTTCAGACTTAATATTCAATTTCCAGCAAGCCCTGATAGTTGACACCAGTTCCTGAGAGAGCCTACTATTGACCAGAGAGCCTCCATGCCGGGTTCCCACCTGTCTGACAGTGGGAAAGGGGGTATGGGTGGAATGACGGCAGGGTGGGAAAGGAG
Source organism: Peromyscus leucopus (assembly GCF_004664715.2). Classification (NCBI taxonomy): domain Eukaryota; kingdom Metazoa; phylum Chordata; class Mammalia; order Rodentia; family Cricetidae; genus Peromyscus; species Peromyscus leucopus. Next base: position 65,549,261 of record NC_051075.1, read on the forward strand.
AACCTGGGTCACCCTTAGGGGAACTCTATGTGAAGGAGCTGCTGTGGAAGGCCCTCAGGAAAGAAAAACACCAGGCGGGTCTTTGCGACAGCACCTAATACTGACAGGAAACCGCTGAGGGAGTAAGAGGGAACAGATGGGCTGGAGCATGGAGACATCACTCTCAGACAGAGTGTAGTGAAAAAGGGAAGATAAAATAACCCAAACCATTGTTTGCAGAAGAGAGGAGAGGACAGAGTGGCAGGACCGTCACAGACTGCGGTCGGGGAATGAGCAGCACAGGGACAGAAGGCAGAAGCCTTGTCCCCATGGTTGGAGAGGCCGTGGTGCGGGTACAGATGGGCACACACAAAGGCGAGGGGCCGGGAATGGGACAGGCCCAGAGGACACCGCACTCCACGCCATAGCTGTTGTAGCTGCTCCGCCATCGCCTTCCCCACTGTGGGGCATCAACTCTGCAGCCACAACTAGAAGGGAGGTCAACACCACACCTTCTTTCTGTCCCTTCAGACCTCACGCCCTACACAACGGGCAACGGGCCTCGCTTCCAAACAGCCCCCTCTCCTCCTGGGCCACAGCACTCACCAGCCAGAGCAGCAGACCCAGTCACAGAGCTGTCTGGAACTGATGATCATATCTAGCCATCCCGCCAGATCCAGAAAGCTCTTCTCAGTGCCCTCAACATGAACAGAATGCTAATGCATGTTCTCTTAGCAAAATGACTGTGATCAAATCATGAGCAAATGCCTTATTTTCACAATTAGATTCCGAGGCTCTCTCTCTCCAGAACTGCTCATCTGCATCCACCTCTCTGGCCTTCGGCAGTTAGAGTTTACAGACAAACGCTACACAGATGGGTGATTCAGCTTGGAGGCGCTGCTGTGTACACACAGCTGGAGCGGCAGAAACGAGAATCTAAAGCATTCAGTGAGATGTTTCAGGCAGGGATAAAACAAAACATGTCTGGGTATCTTTTGTGACAAACAAACAAACAGACAGATAGACAAAGCATTTTTGGTTGCCTGATGTGGTGGCACATGCCTGTAATTCATCACTTGGGAGACAGAGGCTGGAAAATCACACACTTAAGGGAAGCCTGGCCTAAATAAGACTAATAGGGGAGGGTTCCAGGGCTTAGGAACCAGCTTGGGGAGCTAGCTGCCCACTGACTACATTTGGGGCCAGATGGCCCCAACATACATTCAAGAAAGAACCGGAATGCAAGGGCTTCTTCTGGGATCCCAGGATGGCTATAATCAGGACAATTTGGGGTACAAGTGCAAAAAGAAACCATCCAGACTTCAAGATCTCTAGGTCTTCACCGAGTGATGCATAGTTGTAAGTGTGCACGCCTTTGCAGACTCAGGGTACTTTACCTTGGGAAGAAGCAAATGGCTCTGTATAATGTCCATTATAATGCAGCTGGGGTGGGGGAGGCATCGCATAGGGCTGGGGTTTAGGCTAAGAAACGGAAAGTTGGACACAGAGTTAAAACACATTGCCCATGTAAGAAAGGTAACGTCATTCTTCGCTGGACACTTTCTCCTCACTAAAAAGGCCTTCTACGGGAGTTAAATGTATTATAAATGGAAAATACCCACGGACATGGAGGAGGTCTTAGCATATCTGTCATTTTCAACGCTGCCCACGTGGCAAAGCCAAGCCCTAAGCACTGACACCAAGGATACTAAACAGCACAAAACAGTCTGCATCCAAAAAGTTATCAACAAGAAGGGATGGAGACAAACCTCCTTGTCTAAACTCATGAAAGGCTTTGATGTACTACAAACGCTGTAAGACAAAGTCATCGAGTAAATTAAATACTTCCTTAGGGTTTCTGGTTAACCAGTTAAAATTCGTAATATTTGGTTCTACCTAATACTTGAACAAGTGTAATAAATATTAAGTGGAACTTAGGGAAACCACAATTATCAAACATCAACACACATTTGTGGTTCAAACTCAACCTAGTGCCCAAAGCATATTTTAATTAAAGAAACTGGCATCACTAAGAGAGGTGATCACGTTCCTTCTCTTACCAGAGACATCCTGGAAGATGAGCCCCTCCTGACTGAGTTCAGCGAGGCAGTCTGAGTTTGCCTGTGGGAGAAAACAATGGTGAGCCCAGCACACACTTCCTCGTCTACAACAAGAAACCTGGTTAGGAAGGACGCCAGTATGGCGGCTCGCACCATAACTCCAGCGTGCAAGCGGCTGAGGCATGCTGGGGTTTGAGCACTGCTGTGAGTTTGAGGTCAGCCTGGATGATATCTGAATTACAGGCTAGCCAGGATACAGAGAGAGACACTGTGACAAACCAACAACCACAAAAAGAGATACAGACAGGTAAAATGAGAAATATTCTAAGGCAAATGGCAAAAGGTCAGACATGCCATTAATTACAGAAAAGAGAGTTGCCACTTCCTAATGTAGGACTTCACAGCGTCCACAGAACAAAACAAGCACACACTTCGCTTTGTTTAAACACACATGCGCGCGCCTCTTAGTTCTCTTTCTTCACATCTGTTTTACTTAAGTGTGAGTGGGTATGGCATGAACATGTGCATTAGATTCTTGATCATACTGATAATGCCCATCATTTTGTCAAGGACTTTTTAATTTACCAAGAGCCTGTGTGATGCACAACTGATTATTACACATTCTGTGACACTGGGTGGTGCTCTAAGGACCATTACTGAAACTCTGTCATCACAAAGCAAACAAAACAAATGTACCAACTCAGCAAATGAGCCCTAAAGAAGCCTCTTCTTCTAAACTGTATTATTCTTAGCACTCTGCAAACGGCATCCGGACTACACTCTGAATATTGGCTTATTTTTACAGGACCTTTAAAATAAAGAAAACTATTGGACATTAGGATTGTGACATCAGGTGATTACTATGCACTTACTAGGCAATTCCTTTAAACAACTTTCTTTCCTATGCCCGGGAAGCACACAGGTTCCTGGAGAATAATGCACACCTCCTTCTTTTCTTGGCAGTAAACTTTAGGGCTTTACTGTGCACCTATGTCTACTTTCCAAAAGACATGTCTATCTTTCCAATATCATGTCAAGTATTCAAGCCTACAGGGTACAGATTGGTTTTTTTCTAGAGTGCCCCTTAAGCATACATAAGATACTGATTTTTTGATACTTTGAAACTTACTTTGCCTCTAAGTACTCATCATGGTCCAGTCTAGGTTTAAAGAACTGAGTTCAGTCTATCGATGGCGTACCATCTAGACGAACTGAGCTTCTAAAAGCATCAAAGCCAGCACACACCTTTAGTCCCAGCACTTGGGAGGCAGAGGCAGGTGGATTTTTAAATTGGAGGCCAGCCTGGTCGACAGAGCCATTTCCCGGACAGCCAGGGCTACAGAGAAACCCTGTCTCGAAACAGCCCCCATCCCCCCCCCAAAAAAAAGCAGCATAGATTCCAAAGTGGGGGGAAGGAGCTGCTGATAAGACACACTTATCAACAAACGCCTAACAACATCTCTACAGCTGGCCAGCCTGGGCAAGAACACATTTTCAGCGTGTGAAGTAGAGACTCCAAGGACACAGGGCTCAGGAGCAGAGGCAGCCATTCTTACCCACTGGCATCTGGCTGGCAGCATCCAGTGGGAAGGCAAAAGCAGAAGCCAGTTCTGCTGAACATGGAATAAAGGAGCACCAAAGCCACCCGCCAAATGGTCTGACCTAGCCAGCCTAGCCTCTGGGCCACTCTAACAGTCGGCCTCTTTTTCCCTCATGGTCCTTCCTTCTAAGTGCTGGGCAGTGAGAGGCCAGCCATCATCAGCCTCCCACACAGAAGACAACGACTGTCGGCCGGCTCTGCTTCCCAGTCGCCTGGGATGGTTTCTGTGCTGGTAAGTAACGCTGAGAGCTGAGGCAGCTGCATACAGCTCCCGAGATCAATAGCTAGAATGTGGACACTGGAGAAGATAATGCAAAGGCTGTCGGCTCAAGTGAAATACAGGACATTGCTTGGCGAAACTGTGCAGACTGCACGTGGTTATCTCGTGGGATCTGAACGACACCATCAGGGAGGTCCAGTCATCAGTTTTACAAATGAGGAAAGTGATACTTAGATTAAGCAGATCACGCCTGGTCACGTGGCAAACAAGTGACAGAGCTAGCACTGGAACAGGCAGGTCTGTCGGATGCCTGAGTGGAGTCTCTGGCAATCATCTGACTATGTCCCTAACCCCAGCTAACTCATAACATAAGCTCCATGCAGGAAGAGGACAAACCATCGGACGGCCAGTAGCCAGCACACGCCTGCACACGAGCAGCCCTCAACCGTGTGCTGAACACATGAATGCCACAGGGAGTGCGGACAGAAGTCAGTGTGCAGGGAACATTTCTTGGGCAAGCTGTCCCGGTGGGTAAAAGCACATGTGTGCAAACCTAACAACCCGAGTTCAAGTCCTGGATCCTCCAGGGTGTCGGGAGAGAACCAACTTCCAAATGCACTCCCACACATACTAAATTAATAAATTAATTCAAGTCTATTGATTTAAGACTGTTGGAGTTGTCTCGTTTGCTCTGTGAGCGTCTTTTCAGTCAGCCACTGGTTTATTCACAGCTAGCAAAGGGCAGCCTCGGATCATGTGTTAGATGGTAGAAATACGTCAGGCTGTTTGACTTTCCTCCTGCGCCTTCCTTAATAAGGTGATGAAAAACAAAAGCTCCCCAGTTTTAGGGTAGGCCAGAGGTGTGTACCCAGGCCACTACAAGGTCTGGCTCTGGATTCCTGCCCCAACTTGCCACTGTGGGCGAGCAGAGATAATCCCAGGCAACAGGCAGAAGTGATGGTTAGGGGCTGGCCTCGCTGGAGGTCACAGTGACTGTTATCTACCCAAGCACCTGCACAGCAGAGGAAGATGCCTCACTCCAACTTCAGGGGAGCTCCCTGTCCCCAAGCCTTACTAGGGAGGGCAGGAGACCCATGCCACTGGCAGCGCCTGGTACAGACCCTCTTATCTCCTACAGCTTCTTTCCACTCCCTTTCCAGGGTCTGATGGACTCCAGGGAGTCTTCTTCAGGCTTCTGTGGGCCCAGTAAACCAGAAGAGAAGGAGGGTGCTGCACTCATTTTCTTCCAGTCCCTTGAGCAACAGTCTTCTGGGGTGGACACTGGCTGCCCTGTTCCCCTGCAGCCCAGAACTACAGGGCTAGCTCATCGCTGCACTCCGACGCCAGCATGCTGCTGACTCTAGGCTCTTGGGCCCCCATCTCACTTGGCTTTGCAGCCTGGAGGGTACAGCCCACACAGAAGGGATAGAAAAGCCCCTACACCATGAAGTTTTATGCTACCCAGCTCAGTTTTTCCTCATATAACTTAGGGAGGTTGATTAAAGCCAGCCCAACTCTGGGGCTTGAGACATTAGAAAAGGCCTTTTGGCCTGACTGACATTATTATCTCATTTAGTTCCCAATACAGTCCTGAAGGAATGTCAAGAGAAGGTCTCATTATTCATGTTTATACATAAAAACCAAGGGAGACTCTGAGCTAACATTAAAAGATGATCCTGTTACCTCCAGTGCCTTGTCTGGGTGGGAAGCGAACTACTGGATCCTGTCACTGTAACATCACCTGGGCCAAGATTAGATGAATCACAGCCATCCCAACAGCACTGTACTATATACAGAAAAGGGCATTAAGGAAGGATGTGGACACTGTAGGGAAAGTGAATCCATCTCCAAAACAAGGGCCAGCCAGACCACTTAGCTGCACCTCTGTTAACTGCCCCATCACACTCTCACCTACCCAGCTGGACCCCGAGAACAAGGCCTCCCTACACCAGTGTAATATTAGATACCACTAGATCTGTGTTGAGGGCCTTCAAGAAATAGCTATAAAAACTGGTGTTATTTTCAGCTTTCTTACCCATCGAAACATGAAAAGTTAATGGTATAAGCTTCATTTGCTTACCCAGGAAACAAACATGTACAATGTAATATATTTGTTTTGTGCATAGTCACTCTTAAATAATTATACTAATAGTTCCTGGATATGCAGAAATTAAAAGTGAAATTTGGAAAAGTCCTTCATACATAGTAGTTCTAAAGAGAATCAAATATTCTTCATACAGGAATAATGTATACAGTTAATATTATCTATGTGGCCTTACTCATATTTGGCTATATCCCAAAAATTAGATTTCTAAGACTATACCACACATATTCATTGCTTTTCTCTCTAAATTTTAAAATCGTTAAAGTGATGAACTGCCAAAATGTGCTCTTTTAAAAGGCATTAGCCACAATCCAATATAGGTTTACTAGAGGGCATTGCATCTAATGGTTTCTTCAAGATGCTGTAGCTACTATTTTTAAGAAGTGAACTGAGGTAATGATGGCTTATTACAAATGGTCTTAAATTTATGAAAAGCTTCAAAATGAAAATGCTATGTTCTAACAGATTCTGTTGATTATTTGGCTATAATTATTATATGCAGAAATAATGTCACAAACACTCATCTTCAGGCAGCCAGGCCAGCCGAGGGCGTTTCCCAAATCCAGGACTCCTGGATCCTCTGGCTCTAGCACTTTCATACACAAATTCCAGAGCAAGAGGACAGCAACAAGGAGGCCATGCCACAAAGAATCAAATTGTTTACATGAAAATGGGTAGAAATGACACCACTGTGCCAATCAAAATAAACCAGACACACAAAGGCAAGATTCACATGTTTTCTCTCATACATAAGATTAAAGGCTGGGCTGGGCTGGGCTGGGCAGGGCGGGGTGGGGCGAGGTGAGAAAGTAAAAGGAGAAGCTGCATGTGGTGGCTCAGGCCAACAATCCCAGCATCTGAGAAGCTGAAGCAGGAGGATTGCTGCAAGTCTGAGGACCACCCGGGCTACATAGTGAGTACAAAGCCAGCCACAACCACAAAGCAAAACTGTTTCAACCAGATAAAGCAAAGGGATAAGAAAGCATCAAGGATGTGGAATGGAAAAGGAGAGTGGAGCTGGATGAGAGCAGAGAGGGATGACTACCAACAAGGCCTTATGTGCTGAGAGGGACATGCGTGACATGTCAGAAGAACTCCTTACTTTGTACAATTCATATATATTAAAAGAGAAATCTTTCCTCAAAATGCTGACCAAGACATTTGATTAAAAACTGTAAATAATACTACTTCCAAGCCTGATACGGTGGGAGTAGTCATCTTTATCTCGGCACTCAGGAGGCAGAGACGAGCAGATGGTGAGTTTGAGTTTGATGAGTTTGAGGCCAGCCTTGTCTAATAGCAAGTTCCAGGTCTACCAAGCCTCCACAGTAAGACCCATGGAAACAAAACAACAACAAAAAGAATCCTACTCTCAGACTGGGGATTATGGCTCAGTGTAGAGTGCTCGCCTAGCATGGAGCAGGCCTTGGGTTCAATGCCCAGTGCCACAAAGCAAAAAAAAAAAAGGAAGAAAAAAAATTTTCCTTCTTTTTTTTTTTTTAAACCTTTAGGACTGTAATGGTTCTAATACTATAGAAGCTGAGCATAGTGGACCATGCTCATGATCTAGGAGGCTAAGGCAGGAAAATCCCAAGTTCAAAGCCAGCCTGGGCTACATAGCAAAACCCTGTCAAAAAAGAAAAAACTAGTTGAGAGAAACCTTGGAGGCATAGATACTAGAAGATGTCCCAATGCAAAAATGGAATGTAATTTCAATAAAAGCAAAAGGATTGTTGTCAGAAAAAAATATCATTTGATAAAATTTGCCATTCTCAATAATACAAAGAAAGTTGAGATTAAAACTTAGAAATCAGGGCCAACAAGATGGCTCAGCAGGTGGAAGGAGCTTGCGGTCAAGCTCAAGGAGCTAAGTTCAACCCCTAGGACCCACACAATGGAGCAGTGACACCCGAAGTTGTCCTGACTTCTACATGTTGCCCCCTGACACACGTACAAAATAAACAAATAAATGCCATTTATTTCCAAATGCTTTTCTACTATTCCCACAGCAGGAGATACTCACAGGTCACACTGGTTTAGTCTGTAAAATCTGTGCCGCGCAACACACAGTCTCCACACGTACTTCGCCGTTTCCATGTCTTCCTGGCAAATGCAACATGCACAGAGAGGTAGAGAAGCACACAAAGAAAACACTTCTAATGCAGAATTGCACATCACGTCTACAGCATTTCCCACCCACCGTGACTCTTTTATTTCCCAACCCTGCATCTAACTTATGAATGCTGTTAGAATTTAATTATAAAAACAAAATAAGCTGTTTGAACAGTTTCTAAATGATTTGGAATTATAAAACACACTTGGTTTGAAAACGTTATCTTTTGGGGCTGGAGACATTACTCAGCAGTTAAGAGCACTGGCTGCTCTTCCCACGGACACAGGTTCAATTCCCAGCACCCACATGGCCGCCCACAACTGTCTAATTCTAGTTTCAGGGGATCTGACACCCTCATATAGACATACATGCAGGCAAACCCCAATGTACATTAAATAAATTTTAAAATCTGAAAAAAAAGAAAATGTCTTATTTTTATCTATTATCAACTTTTATTCCTGAGAAGTAACACTAAGACTTTTCAAACTAAACATTTGCTTGGGTGTCTTAAGATCACCTTTGTGAAGACAGAGAAAGCAAGTAACAGTTAAGCAGCACTCACAGCCGCTCACCAGCAATGGCGGCCAGGCTCGCTTTCTCCTCTACTCCGTCTCTTTACACTTAATTCTAAAGTCACTTGGATCAAAGAATACGAATACAAAGACTCCCTTACTCCACAATATTTAATAAGTAACCACTTTTTGCCAAGTGCCATTTTGTAAATGTGAAACATAAAATTTTATATCCTACAGAATTATGAAGTTCTGAGTTAGTGCCACACTCCCCTCCCCAATACACAACAGGGAACTTAGAAATGCTAACTTGCTAACTTCTGTGAAAAGCATCCCATGAAGAGTCTTTGTGCTTACTCACAGTTTGAAACTGGATGGTCTCCTCTTTATTTGCCAGCTCTAATGCAAAAAAGGACTTGTTGTGGGACATGTTAGCAATGTCATGCCACCTACAGAACAAGAGAGAACTGTGAGTGCACATAAGAACACTGGGGATGAAACACATCCCTTTTCCTTAAGTTTGGCACGAGTTAACACCAGTCCATCAGTTTTGAAGTGAAAAGGTTTTACCAGCTAGCACGCATTTTCCAGTGGAAATGACAACAGCTAGTTGCTAAAAGTAAAAGCATGTGCAGTAACTGAAGGGCAAGGAGTTGGGAGACGCAAACCTCATGTGGCGGTTTGAGTCAGAAATACCCCATAGGCTCATGGATTTGAGCACTTGCTCCCCGCCTGGTGGTGCTGCTGGGGGAGGTCGTGAAACTTTCAGAAGATGTAGCCTGCCTGGAAGTCAGTGGGGGTGGGCTTTCAAAGTTTATAGCCTTGTTCCACTTGTGTGTGAGCTGAGTGATCTCAGCTTCCTGCCCGGCCACCTTCCACCAAGCCTCCCACCACGCCTCCCCTGCCATTATGGACTCTAACCCTCTGGAGCTGTAAGCCAAAATAAACATCCTTAAGTTGCCGTTGGTCACAGCATTTTATCTCAGCAACAGAAAAGTGATACACCTAATCTGCTTGGCTGACTTAACAGTCAAAGACCCTTATGCCAGCTTGCTGCTCAGGCCTCAACTACTTATTGAACAAACATTTTAAAGGGTATCTACTATCACAATGATAATAGTTGTACCAGACCCTAGGGATACTAAAATCAGGATGTTGACAGTCCCTGGAGGGACCTGGGAGAGGGGAGAGCAGCAGACAACACAAAATCAGACATCCTGGGCACCAGGGAAGGTAAACAGGACGAAGCAAGGGGGCGGGTGAGTGACAGATGTCACTCAAGTCTGGGGAAGAGAACGCTAGGTGCTCGGGAACCGAGACATTAATTATTCTGGGTGTATTCAGTAGGGTGTGAAACCTATCCTACATCTCCTAACTCTATCATCTTCAGCTTTCTGGACTACATTTGGTTTTCATTACTGCATAATGTTAGCAGCAAAAACTAACTGGAAGATGTTCAACAACACTGAGCCAACCAGTCTCCCCAACCACCGGGGATCGTGGCAAATTCTGGATGCAAGTTCAGCAATGTCTGAAATAGAGCAGTGGTTGAGCAGACCTAACCTGGAAATCCAAAGCTCCTGAACATGAAGCATGAACTCTTTCCTCTCTCCCCAAAGCTCCTGAACATGAAGCATGAACTCTTTCCTCTCTCCCCCAGTGCGGGGACACAAACCCAGGGCCTCGAAAACATGAGCAATTGTTTTACCACTGAGTTCTACCTGCCCCGCCTCCGGATGTTCAGCTTGTATTATATTTACTCAGTTAAAAATTGTCATATCAAAATTCATTTACTGACTTAGAGCTCAGTTGTTAAACCTAAAGATTATTTGCACAGTATTAAATGAGGAGAACTTGAAAATTCCTGTGCAGTGAAGAAAGCAAGTGACTGACTGCCTTCAGTTCCTGTATGAGCTCTGGGGGCCGTGAGTCCTGCTGTCTGAGTGGAGCCCATCCATTTTCCTCTCTGTGCCCCCAGCTCAGCATGTCGGGAAGATTACTATAACCAGGTTGGGACAAGAGCCCACCTGCTTAAGAAGCAGACCCACACAGGCAGTGCAGTGTGGGACTAGGGCTCTGCTCCCCAGGCCATGTCTGCTCTCTGTGGTCACTGTCATTCTGGATGATTCAGGGCCCAAAAAAGTGAAGAAGGAGATGTCATTTTAGTGAAAACGTTCTAAAGGGAAAGACCAGTTCTCAAGAATAAAGTAGAAAATGGAAGATAAGGAGCTATTTGGAGAGAGAGAGAGAGAGAGAGAGAGAGAGAGGGAGGGAGGGAGGGAGGGAGGGAGGGAGGGAGGGAGGGAGGGAGAGAAGAAAGAAAGAAAGAAAGAAAGAAAGAAAGAAAGAAAGAAAGAAAGAAAGAAAGAAAGAAAGAAAGAAAGAAAGAAAAGAAAAGAAAAGAAAAGAAAGATCAATGTACAGTGGCTAGCAGCCCCAGCTTACAAAGAGAATCTGAGTTCTAGTCTAGTTAGGCCTGTCAATGGGCTGAGCTTGGACAAATCACTTGGCTTTTCTAAGCTTCCATTATCTCATGTGAACACTGAATTCTGCTCCCCTGAATGATTATGAAGCTGAAGACGACATGAGCAGTCAGCACAGTATCTGGTCTCTGATAACTGCACTCAGTGAATGGTAGACACAAAGGATCAACAGACCGAAGTACTCGATGCGCCTCACTGCTGGAGGAAAACAGTATAAACCTCTGCTTTCTTTCTTTCAGTCCATCAAAAACAGAATAAACGTGCAAATATTCTTACAAAATCCTAACACATATTTTCTGAGATTACAGGTTTTTAAGGAATTACAGATAAAGGTGAACAACATCACCTAACTTATTACATTTAAGATATAAATGGAAAGGCTCATGTTGGTCCTGACCAGGAAGCTTCCTCCCCGCTGGCTAGCTTCCACAGTACCTGAAGGTGCTCTGAAGGCTGCTAAGGGGCGGGGAGCCATCAACGGTCTTACCCAGCTATGAAGGCTGTGACTGCCACGGCAAGATACGCATGCCCACAGGTGCCGTGGGGTCACAAACGTTATAACTATAACCAACTGTTCTCTGCTGAATTTAAGGAGAGATCCACGGGGCAAAGAGGAGAGAACCGTATACCTTGTACTGTAAACCTGACAAGAACCCACGGATGGGGGACTCATGGGCCCAGGGAAGAACCTACCATTTTGCTAAATGGTCCCAGCATCAGCCCGCCCTCTAACTGGTATCTCTACACCCACCTACTGATTAGTGCCACTCTCGGACCTCTTGCGAGAAGTTTCTTTGTGTTGTGGATGGTGACTGGTAGGTAGGTAGTTAACACAGAAACTCAAGCTGGTCAAAGTGCAGACAAGTGTTTGTGGAGTGTTCAACCACAAACGGAACATCTACTCACACACGCTCCCACCAAGGCTCAGGGACCATCATGGAAGAAGAGGAAGACAGATTAGAAATCAAAGTGCCGGAAGGAATGGGGTGAAACAGTGTCTTCTGGACACGAGGGGACTGCTGACATTTGTGAATTCACAGCAGCTGGGGTTGCCTGCAGAAGATCAAACCCATCCCCACCCTCACTGAGGACCTGGTGTCAGCTGATGGCTTCTTGGGGAGGGAAAGTCAGTTTTCTTTAAGAGTATGGCGTCTTGCGGGGTGACTATGCCCCAGTGTATGGCCTCATACCCATGAGCATATGGACCCCACCGGTTTCAGATATATTATATATATATGGACACCAAGTTGGGGAGTATACTCGAGAGGAGTTGGGGGAGAAATGTGAGGGAGATGAATATGACCCAAAAACATTGTAAGGAGATAGGAAAATCTCAAAGAATTAATAAAATATTACATGTCCAAAAAGATATACTTGGAACACAGAATACTACAAAGTAATTTTAAGCCATCTGCAAATTCACTTCTAGAAACTGCATGCCACTATCAGCAAGCACGTCCTTACCCACTGTGCCTTCCCGCTACCTACACTCCAAGGTTTGTACAAATGAACAGCGCTGCTTTTTATCACTGGAGGGAAATCAGCCTCACAAAAACTGAAGTTTGTCAAGATGCTGGTAAGTTAGTAATTTTGTTACATCCTAGTGTCAAAAGAAAGCCTAGATTTTCCATAGTGAATAAATAGTCCCAGAAACCAGAACTCAAATGAAAAAAATCCCCATCAAATCAAAGAATGGCTTCTCTGTGACTCCTACATCTTTAAGCATTTACCAACAGGCCATCACCATTAGCACTTTTTTTCTGCACATTTGGTTTTGAAGATGGTAGCATATTAATGAACCACTGTACTTGGGTAGCATTTAACTCTAGAAAAAGAATATCTCCATTTCCATGAGAACTTAGGGGAGACGTGTCAGCAATAACTACTGTTAGGCATTTAAAACAAAACAGAAAACTACCTGAAAACCACAGGTGGCCTTCCGTTCTTATGTTTCACGAAGATTCCGTCAAGACAAGCTCCGATGGATATGTCGGTTCCTTGGCTATCCTAACAGGAGAGAACAAGGGGGAAACCCTCAGGAAACAGGTGCATGAGGACAAAAGTATCCACGGCACTGAACTTGCTTCCCAGACAGACAACCTGCAGGGCAGCCACTCAGAGACATAGCAGTCAGAACGGTGCACACGCACCTCACTGGTAAGCATGGAGACAGGAGGGGTCTGCTCTCTTTCTAAAACATGCTTTTATTATTACATTCACTTATTTACTTTGTACATGGGTGCACACATGCCACAGTGCACATGTAGACATCAGAGGACAGAGACTGTGGGAGTTGGTCCTCTCTTTCTACCATGGGAATCCCAGGATCAACCTCAGGTCATCAGGCTTGGTGGCAAATGCCTTAACCCTCCGAGCCAAGTTTAGACTCTTTTTTTTTTTTTTTTTGGAGCTGAGGATCAAACCTAGCAATGCTCTACCACGAGCTAATCCCAACCCTCCAGTTTAGACTCTTAAGAACCCCACCAAAGCACAAATTACAACACAGGATTGTGTCTTACTACAAACTTCTGGTCAAAAAGACCTCAGCCATGCTATTTTCTCAAATACCTAAGTGTCATATTCATTCGTTCCCGTCTCCCCCCATCCACCCTGGCTTTTTTTTTTTTGTTTGTTTAAACAGGACCTCACTCTGTTTCCTATTCTATTTTCAAATGATTCCCTTATCTCGGCCAGCAGAGTAGCTGCAAGTGCAGGTATGCAGAGCCATAGCCAGCTTACTGAGCTTAACTTTAGGTAGTCATACTTACCTTGGCAGGGTAGCTCTCCTCTCCATAGCCATCCATTCTCTCTACTTCCTGCATGTACAGCATTTCAGCTTCAGGAGCTGTTAGCCCTCTGCAACCCAAGAGATGTTAGTGAGATTGCTCCCAAATCTAAACTTTTAAAAGAATGCTTTTTTAAAAAGCTTTACATCACTTTGGAACAGGGCACTCTAAACATTTCCAGCTGTAAGCATCTGTAATTGGTTATACAGATCCTCTAATACTTATCAAAAGCTGGCTCGCTATGAAGCACTGTGCTGAGTGCAGAGCACAAGTATATACAACCTAAGGCTTTGGGCAGCAGGAGGACAAGCAAGGGACGAAGCAGCTCCCAAGACACCTTCACAGCAAATCCAGGAGTTCTTACCTAAACTGGCTAGCGGTTGCTTAATTACCCTAAAATATCAGGAAATACTGAGAATGTTGGTCTAAAAACCATGATGGGGCTGGAGAGATGGATCCGTGGTTAAGAGCACTGGCTGCTCTTCCAGAAAACCCGGGTTAGGTTCCCAGGAAATCTGATGCCCACTTCTGACCTCCACAGGCAAGCACGTGATACACAAACATACATGCAGGCAAAACACTCATACATACAAAATAAAATGGATAAATCTAAAATAATGTTTCTAAAGACTAAATGATGAATGTAAGAAATAAGGGCAGGAAGAGTCTAGATGTAAATCCCTTTAAGTTCAGATGACTGGAGCACTAGAAAGATATGAGGAAGGAAGGGCACTCAAATGCATGGCCTCACCTCTCCAGCCTCGTCCCATGTGCCCAAGGTACCTCACACTGCAACCACCCCTGACTCTCTACATTTCTTTGAATATACTGTATTCCTCGCACTTCTGAACCTTTGTGCATGCAGATGCCTTTATTCATATACCTATCATCCACACATGGGCCTGGCGATCACTAGCGTCTTCAGGGCTCAGTGTCTCTATCATTCTTCTGTCAGATTTTGGTCTCCCCAATGGCCACCCCTGTCCCATACAGTCCTAACACATTCTGTCTACATTCTCCTCCACTGCACCCATTATTCTGTTACTAACTACTCACACAGTAGTGCTACCTCGCCTAAGACTGCTGGGAATACATTCTTGGAAGGGAGAGAATTATTCTATTTATCTTTAAGCCAAACCATCCAATATTCTGCCTCACGAGGACAGAAAGTACTTAGAGGTTCCTACGTCCTGGTATTTCAATAAAAGTACAAATGAATGAAGTAAAGTGACAGAAGGCAGAGAGCTCGTGCCTGAGGGATCAAGTGCACTAGAGAAAAAAAATGCTTCACGTGGACATAGAGGTAGAAGGGTAGGATGAGCAACTCACGGAGTTTGAGGAAATACCCATGAGCACTTGGGAAGGAATGCAGGAAGAGATGAGAGGATGACAGCTTCCAAAGGTTACTCTGTTGCAGTCAGCAGGGTCAGAGAGAGACTACAGGCAAAGACTGTAGGTTCTAACCAGACATATCTACTTTCAATCACTTCTACCATACATCAAGAATGACTCAGGTCTCTGCTGTATGGTAGAAGTGATCGAAAGTAGATTGAGACCTGAGTCATTCTGAGTTTAGTTTCCTTCATCTCTGAGATGGAGGTAACAGTCTCCTTAAAGAATCCTGGAGCTATGGGAACATAACTATATAAAGTATCTGGAACACTGTGTACTGGCTTAGAGAAAGAGCTAGCATCTCAGGAGATATTTACAGTCAACAGAGAACCACCGTCAAAGAAAGCCAATGAGGACCAGCATAGACATGTACAGGCAACAGACATGAACTCTCATCATTGCTCCCCCGAGGACAGAAACACTGCTTCAGAAAGCATAGTGGGGAGCGATGGTCATCATGATGCACGCCTCTAATCAGAGCACTCGGGAGGCAGAGGCAGCAAGATAGCCAGTTTGAGGCCAACCTGGTTCTCAAAAATCTCAAGGGCAGAGGATATAACTCAGTGGTGAAGTGTCTGCCTACCATGTACAAGGCCCTGAGTTCAAACTCTAGCACCATTTTAAAAAAAGAAAGACAGAAGAGAAAGGAGGAGAAGGAAGGAAGGGAGGGAGGAGGGAGGGAGGGAGGAGGGGAGGAAGGAAGGAAGGAAGGAAGGAAGGAAGGAAGGAAGGAAGGAAGGAAGGAAAAGACAAAAGAGCACCTGGAGGGCTGAATGAATTGTAAAAGACAAACGTCCATGATCATGCACTAGTTTATACAATTCTAGTTACCATTACACTTTTAATCTATGGGGCGATGAACTGGGACCTTAAGGACCGACTGCTTTCAAGACTCTCCGTTTCCTCATTGGTAAAATGGCTAATAACTGAAATGATGGGGATGAAGGTACTTAGAACAGCATTCGGCACACAGTGAATGTCACTATAACACTGCAAAAGAGCTGCAGGAAAGTGTAAGGTGCAAAGCATGCTTCAAATTCAAGCAGCCATCAATTGGGCGTCTTTTTCCTAGTGTTACCTGTACTTCTGATGGAGCAAGGCCACCTTCTGGGTTGCTTCTTCCAGCACTTTTTCATCCTGTAGCCAGCCCTGAAGGAAAGACACAGCAGTAAGCACGTGCATGTGTAAAGAGTGAACCGCTCGTTCACTTCGGCCAAGATTCTGAACGGTACTGAAGTCGGGGATCTCTGCTTCTCTACAGAGTCACGATGCATCTAATGAATTAAGTGGCTTGCTCAGGAGCCCAAAGATTTGCCCTGCCTTCCCAGCTCCTTCCGGGGGAAGTTGCCGCTGAATTTTAAGGTTGGTAACATCCATCAGCCAGTTCTGAGCTCAGCGCTAACCCACTCACTCGGGAGAACATTCCACCCTCCTCGGCTGTTTCGGTGAGGTGTTTGCATCATTTCTTCAACAGTAACTTCAGAAAGTAGAAGGCAGGGTTTTCAACACTAAGGACAAGCCAATTCATTCCAACATTAACTTTGTGATTCTCCAAACCCGAAAGCAACTCTCCTTAGACACATAATCAAAGGAAAGAATGTCTTTAGGCACAGCACAGTAACCAACACCTTGCTTTTTTTTTTTTGTTTTTTTTTTTTTTTTTTTTTTGGTTTTTTGAGACAGGGTTTCACTATGTAGCTCTGGCCCCTGGCTATCCTGGAACTCACTCTGTAGACCAGGCTGGTCTCAAACTCACAGAATCTGCCTACCTCTGCCTCCCGAGTGCTGGAATTAAAATCATGCACCACCACTGCCTGGCCTAACTAACACCCTTCTGTTCTGTGAATTTACAAAGACCGAGAAGACTACAACAGGGAAGACTGGCTCACAGGACACTGACAAGAGGGACTAGTCCTGTTTAGAACATCTACCATGTGGACATTCGGGGATTGCAACACGTATAGGAATAAACCATGTAAAAAAAAAAAAGTCCCAGTGCCAAAAGAAGTCTTACCACAGGGAGCAAGGCAAATTTCTGAAGAAAGTCTTGGGATTCATATTGATCAAAGTCACCAAAATCAGCTATACAAAATGATAAACATGAGCATGTTGATTACATTGAATTTTCACAACACACATTTGCACAACAAAAATCATAAGTAATATGGATGACATGCTTATGATTCTTATGTGTCTTGGCTTGGGAAAATGTCCATGAAGTGAGACGTGGCCGCCCTGTGTGTGACATGTGCTTCTGTGCAGGTGTCAGGAGGAAACCGAGTGGGGAAAGGGAATGGGCCCTGGGAATGCTCATGTTCAGCCACACATAAGGAATGGCACACCATGGTGTCAGACGTTTATTTATCTCAGGATGACAGGTGTCCATGTCTGCTAGTATCTGCAAGAATTTTATCATTTTGTCTTTCTTTTGTGTTTTGTTTGTTTCGTTTGAAGACATGGTCCCACTGTGTAGCCTTGACTGGCCTGGAACTATCTATGTGGAACAGGTTGGCCTTGAACTCACATGGATCTGCTTCCTTGCTAGGATTGAAGGTATATGCCATCCAGTCTAGCTTATTTTTTCTTTTGATTAGTTCTAATTCCATGGTTAAATGCTATTTACCACTTGCAATAATGCGCAGCAGAAATTTCCCCAGAGCACAGATATACACACAGATATATAAACAGACATGTACAATGTTGAATGAATTAAAAACATTTATTAAATACAAAACCACTACTATTATGAGTGATGATGCTCTATAATCTAGAATAGTTATTTGAGAAATCAAAAAAAAAATGGGATAAACTTGAAATAAAAAAAAAAGTAGTTTCATGAACCTCACTGACAGAAAGATCTTTCCTCCCAAAACCTTAGGATCAAATCAAGTCTTGGAGTGAAATTAACACTTAGCATGTTAAATTCTTTGACTTTTCTATACAAACATACAATTGACATGTTACATAATTAATCTTTCAGAAATGTCTACAAGTCTCACATTTCATTGAAATAATCCAAATTGTCTTTCTAGAAGAAAGCCCCAGCTAATAGCATAATATTCCACTAATACATAAATACCATAACAATTCATATAAAAAATCAGTTACATTCAGAATCCTTTACTGTTTTTGTTTTAACACACGTCGTAATCTGATAAAATTATCACTTCCCACTCACCGCTTACCTTGAACAGCTAAGCCAGCTAGCTGAATGGCTTGTTCTAGTGTACAGGGTAGGTTTCCTTCCAAAATATCTTTCTTCAGCTGCAGGTAATACTGATACCTATGTGAAAGCATGAGTTTATGAAATCAATATCACTATAATCTGACCAAGACACAGTGCACTTTTTACCACAGTTTAGTAAAGGAACATACACTGTCAAACAAAACTGTAACCCTAGATGCTTCCAAAAATGAAAAGAATGCCATGATAACATAAGCACATCATCTAATCTGTTTAATGAGATGAAACTTATCCCTTGCTTTAATTATGTCAAAGCTAAAACCAGGGACCAGGGATGTGTCTCTGGGGTAAACATTTGCTTAGAATGTGTGAGCCTGGCTTGATCTCCAGCAAGCCCACACCCGTCGGAAAAAGCCACAGTTAAAGTCACCTATAGGACAACTCACCACCTGTCACTCACCCTGTAGAACAGTCCTGGATTTTTTTATACTTCTTTATGGTATCTGTATAGTTCTTCATAATTCTTTAAAGTTATCTGTTCTTTATAGTAAGGAAAGCGCACATTCAAAGAACAATCTTTACTCTTAAACTTCATTTGTAAGTTGGTGATATGAGACTTCAGTTAAATAAAAACTTCACTAGCCCTGGAAAGTAAACTTAAGCTATTTCATTAAGTTTTTAAATGTGTAATCCTAAAAAGAGTGACTTCTAGAAGTCCTTCTTAGCATTCCATAACATAGGGCTACTTTGTCTGCCCCCTTGGTGCCAAGCGCACCTAGGTTTAAACTCGAGCTCTCCAGTTTAGGACGCTGCATGACTTTGGGTAAGTCACAGTTTGTAGCTTCACATGCTATTACCAATAAAATGAAGACGTAACCATCCCTTCACCGGGCCAACCATATCCAAGTGGCATGTAGAAAGCTGTTAACAGCACCAGACACGTGCTGGCACTGAGGCAGCAGCTGTGGTTATCAGAATGCTTTCAATTAGTCAGCCATGTTTCATCACACCACTTCTCCATTCGGATAAAGCTCCAGAGTAAAACATAATGCTTCCTTTTATTCCTGTGCTAGGGCCTGCCACTGCTGCATCCACAGCATCATTCTGGACACTGGAGACAGTGTTAGATTTGGCCCAGTGTCTCTGCCAGTGCAGTTTATGATGCTACCTCAACCCGAGTCTCTCTAGGTTTGGTGCCTTTGAGCAGTCCAAGCGTAGAGCATATATGAATTCTCCAGAATCCATACATATTCTTGTGTAACCCTTTTAGCTAGGCTTTAAGTCTGCTCTTTGTTACCAAATGGCCTGACCAACACACCATCCATTCAAATAAAAAGAATTTAGATCCTGCCTTCCCCTTCTATCCTCTAGCAGATATCACAGGTTTCCAGCAATCAGTGAAATAGAATGCTTGTAACTCGGGGTGTCAGAGGAGGAAACCTGCAACTTTCTATAAGGCTTCCAAAACCAAAAGAGATTGTATTCAGGGAGGTATATCTAGCAGGAATGCTCCACATACTCCATTATCATCATTCTAGACTCTTTCCTTATATCAAACAGAAACCCTGGAATGCAACATCCATGGACCAAATTAACTTGGGCTTCCAATACAACCTTTTCTTACCTTAGCTTTGAATAGGTTTTATTATGAGAGTCAATTCTTTCATGTATGCTGTAAATTGTTCATTGCTAGCTCAATAACCTTTGCATAAAGTCCCATGTGAACGTTTCCTTGTAAATGACATACCAGGACAGTGCCACAGTATGCTCCAGAGTGGTGAGGCAAGATAAGCCTCTTTCCATTAAAATGTATACAGGCTGTAACACTATTGTTATAAGTAACAAAAAAATGGACTCGTGTAATCATCAATGAGGTTACACACGATCAATTCGTGGATTTGTAAGAATTCAATCTATCCAGTCATTACTCTCAAAATTTCCTATCTTTTGCAAAAAAAAAAAAAAAAAAAAAAAAAAGTTCCTATAAGTTCCCATCATGTGGGTGACAGTTTTCTGCTACCTTATGGCTGCATTTTTCTGACAAGTCCTCATGTTCATGAATCAGATTTTTGTTCTCTGCTTTTTTCCTTAAGTACTTTTGAATGTTTTTTTTGGGGGGTGGGGTAGAGTGTTTCTTTGGTGCAGGGGGACTAAACCCAGAGTGTCACATATGCTAGGCAAGTGCTTTACCCACTCAACTACATCTCCAGCCCTGAGTGGGTTTTTATAAGATCTTTTTGAGGTCTGACTGCATGTAATAAAATGCTCCAATGTACAGTTTTAACATATAAAAGAGACACGAAGTCACTGCTACAGGATAAAGAGCCTGAGTACTACCAACTGCCCGCAAGAGTTCCTTTGCACAACACACAATCCTCCTGCACCTCCCCTCTCCCTAGAAACCACTGTTCTGCCTCCTGACTCTACAGCTCTGAGATCTAAAACCTGTCCAGACATCTTAAGACTCCAAGGGAACCTAATGGCTGGGATGTTGAAAGAACCAGCATCCTTGGGGACTTTGTACTCTAGAGCTGACCTGGGGCCTCATTTTGGAACTGGAAGGTTGGCCATGGACACTCATGACCATACTTGATTCTTACTGATAGGACTTCTCTAGGTCTTCTACACCTAATCAAGGAGCATCCCTGCTGGCTGAACCCAATAACCCCATCCTTTTTCATCCCACTCTACGGCTCATGCTTTTGTGCTCTGTTCTAACAACAGCTTCCTAACTGGTCTCCTGCCACTTCCAATTGAATTCAGAAGTTTTTCATCTCTGATTCATCATCTGATGTGAATGGTCTTTGTAAGACACAAATTTGGTCATTCCACCGCATTAATTTAAAAAGTCTTCCTCGTTGAACTACGTCTTTATGACTAGTACACACCTGGCTTTAAAACCTTTTCTCTCACCTCTAGGGATTATCTGAAACTTCCTATTCTCCCTGCTTCCCACAAGCCACCACCACCCCCCATTAGAAAATTCCTTCTATAGCCTACCAAGAAGTCAACTGTTTCCTCCCTTAGTCAAGTTCTCCACGCTCCACCCCTAGGAATCAAATGTTTGTTATCCCAGGATGCTGTGACTCCTTATGGACATGAACTGCCAGTTCCACCGGGCTGTGAGTGAGCAACTCCTCCAGGGTCAGATTCAAACGACTACCTAACAGCTCTTAGGCCACAGAATATCTTCAGTAAATGTTTAAATTAGCTAAGTGGCCAGTTCATATTTTTCCTCCTGGCTTCCACTTCTCTCTTCAATATTTGTATTTCAGACCTGTTCACAGTTCGTTTGTGCCTATACCTACTAGCTGATCTCAGTTTTCTAATATCTTTTGATAACTACCTGGCACACTCAAACCGCATTCCACTCGTATGAGGCAGCAGCAATTCTTACTATCTGCAGGGCAGCCTAGCTTTTATGGAAGGTAAAGCCAAAGAAAACATGGACTTCAGATGTAGAAAGGAGACAAGACACGTACACAAATAGACGTAATAGGAGGCTGCGATACCAACCACCTTAACAGATCTACGAGCAAATCCTAAGATTGCATGGGGTAGACAGAGTGCACCCCAGCCTCGGGCACCCCAGAGCTTCATAGAGTCAGATGACTATGAGAAAGATACAGGAGACAAAGATAAAGGTACATGATGTTTAGTACACGACATCGCCCAGCCTGGCTCCGAAGTAATGTTATGAAGTAGGGTTCACAAGATAAAAAGGAGTGCTAAGTTTTAGATATCTTAGGCAAGCTCAAGCATTCAAAGTTAGTATCCCCCCCCCTTTTTGTTTTTATGTTTTCAAAACAAGGTTTCTCTGTGTAGTCCTGGCTGTCCTGGAACTCCCTCTGTAGACTAGGCTGGCCTCCAACTCAGAGGTCCACCTGCATCTGCCTCCCAAGTGCTGGGATTAAAGGCGTGCTGGCACCACCACTGCCTGGACGAGAAACCATGGACCCTAAGTGTGCCTGGCAGGCCCCTCATGGCTACAGAGCTTCACCCAGGGCTGAAAAATCAAAACTTCTTTCACCATTTTGTCTTCAGGAAAATTCTAAAAAAGAATTTATAATAGCTAAGTTCTAGACCCAACTAAGTGGTGAATATAGGCACAAGGGAATTTTCTCAAAGCATAAGGAAGAATGAAGTTATGGATTTGAAGAACAATGGATGCAACTGGAGTTAATCATATTAGGAGATTAAGTCAGTCTCCGAAAGACAAATCCTGCATGCTTTCTACATGTTTCTCAACAAGGTCATTTATGTAAAGAGAACATGAAAGCAGAAACGAAACTGTCGGGGAACAAAGGGAACCGAGGGGATGGGAAGGGACACAGACTGGGAGGGGGGGCAGCAGAGGGGCACAGAAGGAGCATGCTGAGTGCAATATCCACGGGCATGAAAAGGACCTTGTGTAACCCAGGAGGGTGAAACAAAGCCAGACCCTCAGTTCCTCCGCCGACCCGTCTTCCGCTTCCGCCCTTGAAGAGGATTTACCTGCTGAGAGCCTCTGACCACAAACGTCTGCCCTCTCTGTGGCCCTCCGCTCCCTACATTAGCTCCGACACATCTACAGAATACAGCCCCGGGGTCAGACCCGCCAGTTCCTTGGGGAGAGAGGACCGAGTTTATGACTACACATTTTAAATCTCTCCTCTCCCTCTTCCTTATTACGAGGAACCAGAACAGAACAACGAAACCACCAAAGAGGCTATCGCAAGAGTTCACCGCTAGGGTGAGCCGACCGCCTTTCCTGTGCCTGTGGGTCTAGTGAACCATAATTCAGTCTGACATACCACATTCCAGAACCTCCTAGTAATGTGGTGACTAAAACTGTGGGCTGGAGGGCAAAGTCAGTCACGGGCTTTTATCTGGAGGGCCTTTGACCTCGGCTCCACTCTCCTGACCTCACTGCTCTACTTTCTAAATCCAGGCAGCAAAGGACCTCTCACCTGGTAATCTCCTGCTGCAGTTGGGAGACGGAGGGCACATAAAACACCACTCCAAAGTAGACGGTGGGCTCCAGCGCGTGCTTGTCCAGCTGCTTCTTCAGGGGCTTCTCCAAATCCACCCAGCGACGCTGATTCTGCTTGTTGTAGTACCAGAGGCTGAAGTAAGTGACCTGGAAGGAAGGAAGGTCACTGAAGCAGGCAGTCATGCACAAAAAGATTCCAACGATTTCCACCGCCAAGACCGGGACCAAGTGGCAGTGGCCTCTACTGCCTCTCAGGAAAGGGGCAATAGCCGAGGCTTAAGGAGAGAAAAAAAAAAACAGAGGGAACACCTAGAGAATAGTATTCGGCAATAGAGGCAGGGAAAAAAAAAAAAAAAGACAATTGCATGTCATTTCTTAAACTAACAACAAAAATGTTGAAGGAAAAAAACCCTAATTTTTCCATTACCAAAACCCTAAAGTTACCATTATTAAAATACATTAATGTGTGTGTGCAAGCTCATGTGTGTGCACCAGTGTAGAGTTCAGAGGATGAGTTTTAGGAGTTCGTTCTTCTTCTCTACAATGGGTTCTTGGGAATAAAACTCAGGTCCTCAGGCTTGCATGGCAAGAAATTTTACCCTCTGGGCCATCTCAGCTGCCCTATAACTAATAGTAACTAAAAAGCCTTAAGTGGTCCCTGCCCAGTATAATTCTAAACCATGGTGATAACCCAACTTCTCACTATTCTGGGATTTGGCTTCTATAAATAAAACTACTTCATGTAAATGTCAAACATTTTAGTAACAGATGCACCCACAGCCTTACCTTGCCCCTCAAAGGGCATTTGATAAAAATTCAAAGCAACTGGGATGTTTTAAATGAATAGTTTAATGTGAAGAATGAACTTTGAATTAAAGAACAGAATGTGGATGGAGATTCCCTTTCTCTCTCTCTCTCTCTCTCTCTCTCTCTCTCTCCTCTCTCTCTCTCTCCCTCTCTCTCTCTTCATCCCTCCCTCCCTCCCTCCTCCTCACATTGTGTGTGTTCCTATCATTCTCTCTCACACAAACACAGACCCTACATGAAGAAAAAGAAAAATCACACCTAATGTAATAAAGTGACCTAACTGGATTACTAATTCAGAGTCTGAAGTTTTGGACCAGAGCCAGGCATGGAGGTACATGCCTGTGACCCCAGCACCCGGAAGGCTAAGGCAACAGACTGCTACAGGTTCAAGGCCAGGGCTACCTACACACCAAGACTCTAACACCCCCTCCCCACCACACACACACACCCCAACACACACACAGAGTAAACTGGCATTCAGACTCCACCTGTTGAATAGTAAAACTATTAGGGTACGTCAATAGCAGCTGGCCGGTCAACTTGAACAGGTATGAAAGCACTTAACAGATGAAATGGAAGCCTCTAATCACTGCTAATATTTATCTCAAAATCAACTCACAGGCCAAGGCCATTGGAAAATCCCTGCTCTGCCATTCTAGACTCGAGAGCAGCACTGTCAGATTGAAGCTTGTGCAGTGATGGACATGTGCCATAGTGGCACTGTCCAAAAGAGCAACCCCCAGCTACAGGTGGCACCTGAGTACTTGAAATGTGGCTAGTGCCACTGAGGAACTGACTTCTCAGGATGACTCCATTTTAATGCTCTCAAATGAAAAGCTGCTATCATTATACTGGGTAGTTTAACTTCATGGCATCAGCAAAACTTTAAAATAACTCAGGCTATTTTATTTGGCCTGCTATGCTTATTAAAATAAAAATGAACTTTAAGCCAGGCATGGTGTCAAATGCCTAGAGTCCCAGCATTTAGGAGGCTGAGGCAAGAGGACTCCAGTGAGTTCAAGACCAGTCTTGGCTGCACTGTGAGTTCAAGGCCATCCTGGTGGGATACACAGTGAAACATGCCTCAAAAATTTAAATAAATAAATAAATAAATAAATAAATAAATAAATAAATTAATGAATTAAAGCTGGGCATAGTATAGTAGCTCAGACCTAGAAGGTGGAGGCAGAAGGATTGTGCCTAGGCTAAAAAGTAAGGCCCAGTCTCAAAATAATGTGTGTGTGTGTGTGTGTGTGTGTGTGTGTGTGTGTGTGTGTGTGGTTTTTCACGATAGGGTTTCTTTGTGTGGCCCTGGCTGTCCTGGAACTCCCTTTGTAGACTAGGCTGGCCTTGAACTCACAGAGATCTGCCTGCCTCTGCCTCCTGAGTGCTGGGATTAAAGTGTGCATTTTAATGGGCCAGAAAGATGGCTCAGCATTTAAGAGCACTGGCTACTCTTGCAGAGGACCCAGGTCACTCACAACCATCTAAATCCCAGTTCCTGGGGATCCCATACCCTCTTCTGACCTTTGAGGGCAGCAGGCAGATACATGGTACACATACATGTATATGGGCAAAATACTCATACATATAAAATAAATCTAAACATTTATTTTTCATTTCCACGGATAGTCAACATTTATCTTATCATTTTTACAAAGGAAAAAAATGTCTTAATATTAGTCTATCACTTTCTACAAGTGGAATGTTCTATCCACAGCACTACTGCCCCTTTATTTCTATAAACTAGAATTCTGTGGGAATTCACTAAGTTTGGTTGAATGACTAGTCCCTTATTCCTGTCACCCAAGACACTGCATACAAACAGAACAGTTTGATCGTCGTATATCCAGCTGTACCCCAAGAACCATGGAGATCCTGTGTGAACTCCAAAGGCGGTGTGCCACCCTTACCAGAATTACTTGGGGTTTCTGGAGCCCTAAAAAAGCTATTCAGTTCCTAGGTAATTCTTATGCCGTTAAAAAGTTTAAAGCATTACAGCATACTACACTGTCCTCCAATATCAGGTAGGCAGTTGTACACACAACCTATAGTTAGCTACACAGGTGAAGCCTATGAGCCCAGCACTCCTGAAGTCGAGGTAGGAGAGTCACAGATTTGTGTCTGGGCTACAAAGTGAATTCCAGGCCAAGCTGAGCTCCATAGGGAGAGGTCCCCCAACACACACAGCTATGCTTGAAAAGCTGCCGGGGTATCTTTTTTTTTTTTTTAACTCCATGAAGTAAATATGCAAAAGTCCAGACTTATTGTTGTTTTCACATTTATGAGAAAGCAACTACTGCTCCTACCTTCTGCAATTTACAGAACAGAAAACCCTGGCTTAATAGAAAGGACTTGATACTTCAAGTCCAGAGTCCTAGGCTTGGCTTCCAGCGGGCAGATGCTAGCTGTGAACTGGAAGAAATAAGTCCAACCTGTTTTCTTGAGCATAAAATAACTCAGAACTCTAGCATGGGGGATGGATGGGAAACCACATAAATGCATGTTGCTATAAGAAGAACATGATATTTGTCTTTAATTTTTTTAATTTTTCATATAATATATTTTGGTCATACTCCTCCCTATTTTTGAGGGATGATTTAGTTTTGCCCAATCTGCCAAATGCCAACAAAATTTAATTATTGTTTCCTTCCTCCAAAAATGTTTTATACTTATAATTTCAAGGTTTTGGATGATCCAGGAAGTGGTGGCGTACACCTTTAAGCACTTGAGAGGCAAAGACAAGTGGATCTCCAGATTTGAGGCCAGCTTGGTCTACATAGTGAGTTCCAGGATAGCAAGGGCTACACAGAGAAACCCTGTCTCAGGGGAAAATAATAATAATAATTTAGAGTGGGTATAATACTTTTTTTTGGGGGGGGAGCTGAGGATCAAACCCAGGGCCTTGCACTTGCTAGGCAAGCACTCTACCACTGAGCTAAATCCCCAACCCAATATTTTTTTTAAAAGCATATTTGTTTCAATATTTGATTCCGTCTCCCATCCTAAGACCCACATTTTACAATGAACATATACCATGCTTGGTCTATTATGCACATTACTTTTAGGCACTTATTCCACATTTACATTCAGTTTTGTTTGAAAGGAAGGTTCTCACTATGCAACTCAAGATGACCTCAAGTTTACCATGTGGCCCAGGTCGGCCTCCAACTCACCATTCTCCTACCTCTACTTTGTTAAGTCACACATATCTTTTTCCATAACCATATTAAGGACAAAGTAGATATGCTATAGGACTGAAAACTGTTCGGTCATGAAAGTGTATCCTCTCTTGGGGCTGGAGAGATGATCATTGGTTAAGAACACTGGCTGCTCCTCCAGATAACCCGTTTCATACCCAGCACCCGCATGGAGGCTCACAGCCATCCGTAACTCCAGTTCCAGGGGGATCTGACACCCTCTTCTGGTCTCCACAGGTACTGCATGAACATGGTACACAGACATAAATGTAGACAAAAACATATACATAAAATAATAAAATTAATTTATTTTTTAAAATTAAGTATATCATGTCTTAGCCAGGCATGGTAGCACACACCTTTAATCTCAGCATGTGGGAGGCAAAGGCAAGCGGATTTCTTGAATTCAAGGAATTCAACATAGCAAGTTCCCAACTAGAGCTATACAGTGAGACCCTGACTCAAAACCAATCCCTAACCTCCCAAAAGCATTATCATCTCTTACAACTAAAATTAAAGGATCTTAAATTTACTCTATGTATATTACTTTTTTCCTTTAAATACATATGGACTTGGCCACTTCAAACACAAAAATTTAAATAGCCAGACATAGTGGCCATACACCTACAATTCCAACACTCAGGTAGCAATAAGATATGGGTTCAAGACTAGTTTGAACTACATAGTGAGTTTCAGGTTAACTTGGGCTCCAGTGAGAACCTACCTCAAACAAACAAAAACAAAAATAAAAACAGAGGTAGAGAAATTGATAAATATTTCCAGAGATCAGCAATGATATTAAAAAAAAAAAAAAAGATAAGCCCTACTTACTCAAAGTTATCCAGAGTGTTTCATTTCCCAGAGATAGAAGAATGACTTGCTTTCTACCAAGCTTTACAATTTACTCAAATTAATTGAGTAAATTAATAAAAAAAAAAAAATACAGTTAATTTACTATAGGTGAAGACCTATAACTACAAGCAGATTTTTCCAAAGCCGAATACAAAAGGTTTATTCCACTCTTGTTCTTCTGGTACCTACCCTTATTTATGGGTCTTCAGAAAGCTCTGTCTGCACTTCCTCTGTGGAACAGATCCACCTCTGAATTCACACTCCAGGACCTACATCAACCAGCTCTGGGACTTCCTCAGCAAGCCCCAGTCTCTTCCCAGGAGCGCTCTGCCCTCCTCCCAAGGGCATGGAGAACCACAAGAACTATGTGCCTTGTAACCGCCCTCAATCACTGGCTTTCCCTTCAGGTCTTGCACATTCCTTGTACCCACCTTCCAGAACTTTCTTGATAAGAGCCTTGATAAGAAACTCTTCCTGGTGACTCTTTCTGTCTGCTCTTGTGGAAAAGGCATCTAACAGGTGCCTCTCAAACACTGAAGTTTCTGGAATCCTTACATAAATTTATTTACAGTGACTGTTAACTAGATTTCTACGAAGCTTTTTCAGTGTCAGATATTTACATTATCTTTTTCTTTCCTAGTTTGTTAAAACACACACACACACCTTCAGAAATATTTGATGATTTCTTCATAGCTATTTAGAAATTCTTGCCGGGCGGTGGTGGTGCACGCCTTTAATCCCAGCACTCGGGAGGCAGAGGCAGGCGGATCTCTGTGAGTTCGAGGCCAGCCTGGACTACCAAGTGAGTCCCAGGAAAGGCACAAAGCTACACAGAGAAACCCTGTCTCGAAAAACCAAAAAAAAAAGAAATTCTCACTACTGCTCTCCTAAGTCTGTAGATAGCTGCCCGCTGTGTAACTAGAGCAAAACCAAAATTAAATAGAGCTTCGTTTCTTTTCTGCCAATATGGCTGCCTCACTCAGTGAACAGAGGCCAGCTGCTAGGCAGGTCCAAATCCTAACAGAACACAACCCTCTTCCTAATTCCCAGGTCATTTCTTGTCTAATTATTTTGAGACTCTTTTTGACTGTGCTATTTTTAAAATAGACCAGAGGGATATACAAATTAGCTGGAGGGTTTTTAAAGCCACTAATGCATTACGTTTAATAAAAGTGAATCCCATGCAAAATTGCAAATATAATTTTATCCTGGTGCCTTTCTTCCCCTGCTGAAATTAGAAGTCTTTCATCAGGACAGAGATGAGAGGCGACAGCCCAAGATAAAGTCTATCCCAAGCAGAGATCACCTAACAAAGGTGGTTAGAAAGCTCGAAGCTGCTTCTAGCACTGAGCTGACCTCCACACTGAGTCTGCCATAAATAATAAAGTATGGAACCTCTCCCTTCTAGCAGATGGCGGTGGTCACATTGCCTCAGCACAGTCAACCCCTCCCCTTTCTGTTTAGTTCTTCTCCATTTTCTTCTCACTTTAATCACACTGCATACTCTTTATTTTATAGGCAATATGGTAATATACAATATCAGAACAGTAGCACATATAAATGAAGACTCAGGAATATAACAAATAAAATTATACTCAATTTCATCAAACTGAAGTCCAAGTAACTCTTTGAATGTCCAAGTTCCTTCAACTGTAGCTTTAACATTTCAGCGTATCATGAAATGATAAGTAAGATTTGGAGATTTATTAAAAGGAAGTCTAAGGAGTGAACAGGACCACTGTCTACTTGAACAAACTACTCTCATTTTTCCCACTTACAATCCCAATCAGATACTAGGAAGCATATGACCACTATAAACAAGATAATTTTAAAACTATATTCTTGGGACTGAGGATTTAGCTCCTAGGTAAAGACCTTGCCTGCACTAAAAAAGAAAACAATAAAAAAAAAAAAAAACTCTTGGTGTAGCTAAGTAGTAAAACACTGCCGTGTCATGTAACAGGTTATGTGGTCTGATTCCTGACACCACTCAATTACCTATAAAAATATAACAAGGCTATCTATATTTCTTAGACGTCCTCAATTCATTTACTTCTTCAGCTCACATTAACTGATCACCTCCAAGTGTCCAGTGCTAGCCTGGGTGCAAGCATACAGCACTGAACCAGAGAGCAGAGTCCGTTCTCCCAAGCCTGTGTCCTGGGGCTGAAGACAAAGCATCAACATAGATGAGGCACTGGCTGGAGCGCACGCTAGAAGGCACCTATTCCTCCTACTGGGCTGCATTACCAATATAAGGGGAGGAGCTTAGTCCTATCATCACTTGATAGGCCAAGCTTTGTTGACACCCATGGGAGGCCTGCCCCTTTCTGAACAGAAACAGAGGAGGAATGGATTGGGGGCGGGGCAGAGGAGAGGTGGGGGAAGGGAATGGTAGAAGAGGGAGGGGAAACTGCAGTTAAGATGTAAAATAAATGAATAAATTTAATTAATAAAAAAAATGCACCTTAGGAGGACATTTGATTTTAGGACTAAAATGCCAACATGCTTCTAAAGAGTGAACAAGGATTAATGGAATTTTTAACATATAGAAACATTTTATTCCCCGAAGATAAGAGCGGTAACCAAGGTAAGTACAAAGTGGCGCTACAAAGGCAAGTTTATTCTGCGTGCTACTCTGCAGAAAGCCATCTTGGTTAGACCTCACAACACTGAGGGCAAACCAGAGCCTCTCATTCTCTGACCATTTAACCAGGTTGCTCTACCACAGGACTGAAGCTTCTTATATCTCATCCCAAAAGACGGGCTATGGGTTTTTTGGTTTTGTTTTTAAGTCTTATAAATTCGAGCCCCTTTGGGTCTGTGTATCGGCTTAACTCAAACACCTATGTTTTCCTCACGACTCATTTTTGTATTTTATTTTATGTGCATGGATATTTGCCTGTGCATATATACGTATACTACGTACATGCCTGGTGCCAAAAAAGCCAGACGAAGGTACTAGATGTCCTGGAAGGATCCTCTGGAACTACAGTTACAGGCGTTGCACCGAACTCTAGTCCTCTGTAGTGCAGAGCGCTCTTAACCACAGAGCCATCTCTGCTACCCACAGATAATATTCCTCACTATTACACATGCTTCATGTTAGGCATGCTGGCCCGCACCCACCATACCAGTACCTGGGAGGTACAGACAGGAGGATCAAGATTTCAAGGCTATTTTCTGCTACACCATAAGTTCAAGGACAGCCTAGGCTACATGAGACCCTGTCTCAACAAGCAAACGAACAGAGCTGGCAAGGCTTAGCAAGTAAAGGCACTTTCTGCAAAGCCTCGCAACCTCAGTTCAATCCACACAGTGGAAGGAGAGAACCCACTCCCACAAGTTGTCTGGCCTTGGCAGCAAGCTGCTGCATGTACAAACCCACTCAAAACAAAGAAGCGTAAACAAAAGTGATCCCTTTTTTCTGCTGTTATCATACGAACCTAACATAAATTCACCTCAAGAGGTGTGCTAGCAGTAAAAGCACAGACAAGTCAAACACATAAGTGTTGAGATAATCTCTATGGATACAAAGTAGGGGCAAAGGAGAATTAAAGTGATTTTCTAAATAATGTGCATCAAGCCTGGCAAGAAGAGAGATGTTTAGTAGGTATTTTAATTCTCAGTGTAGCTCCAAACTGTCCTAATGATAATTCTCCAGTCATCTTTTCTGCCCCATTTCCCCTTAGTATATTATTACAGTCAATACATTTACAAGATGAAAAAGAAACTGGAAGAGACTTAAAGAAAACTAGCTCAACACTAATTAAAAAAAAAAAAAAGTTGTCTCCCAACAAATGTCTCAGGAGCACTGTTTTGGTTCCTCATCAGTCAGACAGCAGAGAAAACAGGAAGTCAATAACGGGCTCCAGTGAGCACAGGTAAAGCACCAGACACAGCTCGCAGACTGCCAGTGCCCCTAAAAAGCTACCTTTTAGGGATGCAAACCCAAGCCCACCTTGTTGCCTCCGACTGTAGCTAAATGTAGGGGTACAAAGTCCGAGTTGTTGAAAATGCACTTAATATTGAGATCAAGCTAAATAGTATGTAAATGAGCCAAGGCAAGCTGCTCTTAGAGTCATAAAAAAAATGTATCAAACATTTCAATGCACATCTATAAAACCAGCACTCAGAAGGCTGAGGCAGGGGATAGCAAGTTCAAGACCAACCTGGGCTACAAAGAAAGGAGGGAGGAACAGAAAAGAAAGCACAAATAAAGCCAGGAGGCTTTCACCATCCAGTGTGATGCTACCGTACTGTAACATATTGTAACATACTGTCTTAGCTGCTTATTGTTCAAAATAACTACTCTGCCTACATCTAAACTTCAATACTGCAATGCACACCTTCCAGGGAATCCCATCTGGGTAATGCAGAGACAGTGGCACAAACCCTTGATGAATTATTTATAACTTACATTCTAATTGCTCTTTAGGACACGTGACACAGTTTCTTCTAGTGAAATTAGCATTTTCAGCATAAATTTCAATAGCCTCTGGATAGTTTACTAGTTCATTAAAAGATAAACGAGGGTTAGGTATGACATCCATCCCAGCCTTCCTGAGCCTGAGGCAGAAGGATCTGGAGTTCTAGGCTAGCCTAGAGTCCAAGTGAACTCTTGTTTCAAAACACTGGGCCTTGGAGATGGCTCGGCAGGTAAATAGAGACACTTACTGCCAAGCCTGATGACCTCCTGAGTTCGATGCCCAGGAAACACATGGCAGAAGGAGAGAATCAACACACACACACACACACACACACACACACACACACACAAATAAAGAAATAAAGCTTAAACAAACTAAAGAGCTCAGAGTCTGTAATCCCAGCTGTAGTAGGCAAAGCACCCTACATTGGAGGCTAGCCTAGGTGAGTTCTAGGCCATCCTGGGCTACAGAGTAAGACCTTATGTAAAAATTTAAAATAAATAAATAAGCAAGCCAGGAAGAAGCTCAGAGATACAGTACTGGCCTTGTACGCTCAAGGACGTGTCTAATCCCCAACACCAAAGTGACAACAGAAACCGGAGAGAGAAGTGACAACAGAAACCGGAGAGAGAGGTTAACTACGATAGGCAATCAAATTAGCATGCCAGTGTACAAGCTGCTTGAAGATCAGAATAGGAAAAGTATCTGCAAACCCAGGACACTGTAAGAAAATAATGAGTCCTTGTTACTAGAAAAGAAAATGTTAGGCTGGAGAGATAGCTCTGGGGTTGAGAGCACGAGCTGCTCTTCCAGAGGATCCGAGTTCAATTCCCAGCACCCCCACAGCTGTCTGTGACTCTAGTTCCAGGGGATCTGACACCCTCACACAGACATACGCGCAGGCAAGACACCAAAGCACATGGAAATAAATAAATCTTGAGAAAGAAGAGGAAATGTCCCACTGAGGCAGGCTGCATATCTGACAAGAAGAATGAAGCAGAGGGCTCAATAAATAAACGGCCCAGGAACGCAATCAATGTTTAAAGGAAGTGTGAGTCACCAGTTCAGACACTGAAGACTTGTCACATGCTCACTGTCCAGATGGGCACAAAGGTGATCTCTGGTGGAGAAGACAAACACTGATCTACAACCCATGGCACAATGAAGGAATTCTCATTCATAACCTCCCTCTCTGTCCTCTGGGAGCTTTGACCTCAACAGTGAGTTGCCCCATCGAGGAAATGAAGCTGGCAAAGTATCACTGAGTTGGAGGCTAGCGTGGATGTATTCGAGGCAAGCCTGGCTACAGAGACCTTATCTCAAAACTCCAACAAAAAAGCATCTGGAGAGATGGGCGCAGGGGTTAAGAGTACTGGATGCTCTTCGAGAGGACCTGGATTCTATTCCCAGCACCCACATGGTGGCTCACAACTGTCTATAACTCCAGTTCTAAAGAATCCAATGCCCTCATCTGACCCCCCACAGGCACCTCACACAAGTGATGCATAGATAAGCATGCAGGCAAAACACCTGGACACACAAAATTGAACTAAATAAATCTAAAAACAAAAACCCACTCCAATAAATAAGTAAGTAAGTAGTGGCTAATAATAATAATAATAATAATAATAATAATAATAATAATAATAATAGACAATGGCCTTCCTGAGCCCTATGGAGGAAAGCCACAGAAGAAAGAGCATTTTTAGCGGGAAAGAAGACTATACTGAGAGGCACTTTGTGTCTGGGTCACATAGTGACGTACGGAAAGAGACTGGAGTATGGAAACCCAGGTAGGAGAAAGGAGTCCTGTTGGTCTATAGACAGTCACAGTCAGGACAGCCTACAACCATCAACAACTGTCAAAATAACCAAACGAGGATCTGAAGGTTCACAACACACAGAAATGAGGACATGAAAAGGCTAAGTGTCTTGACTTGATCTTTACAAATTAGGTACACGTGTGGAGACACTCTCACTATACTCCCAAAACAGGTACCAATATTTTGTGTCAAGTTTTAAAACTGAAGGTCAGGAGGCTCAGAGAGGAGACTTGAGGGGTGAAGGGCAGTCTGGGATACACAGTGAGATACATTTCAGGGACAGTGACAGAACTGAGTGAGAGCCCCCCCACCAACCTCAGGCACTCAAATCACAGGGCTCCCTGGTGAGCAAACATGTTCAAGTCGCTTTGGTTGACTCTCACCTGAAAATCCCAACACTGGAGCACACATCTTTTCTATGATTAGCCCTTTGGTTGTTTGGGGGCCTTTGAGACAGGTCCTCAAGTATCCTAGGCTGCAGTGCGTTCAGCTTGCTAGGTAGTCCAAGACGAACTTGAACTTCTGATCTACTTGCTTCCACCTCTCCAGGGCTGGGATCACACATGTGTGCCACCATATTCAGTGTTATGCCTTGCAAGGGGCTGAACCTGGGGCCTTGTGTACGTCAGACAAATTGAGCTACACCTATCAGCCCTTAAGTTTATTAAACATTTAGCTAAAGTTACATAATACTCTATCATTTAAGTAAATAGGTCTCTGAATTCAATAATAACTTATATGATTCTATATTACGTATTTTAGAATGCATACATATACCCATGCTTATTCGTATGACTCCTTATTTATTTATGATATTTATGTTATCAAGCCCCAAAGCACCTTCATTATCAAGAGAAAAGTAATAGAATGAGACTGGCAAGTTAGCCAGGAAGGAAGTTTGCCCACCAACACTGATGGCCTGAATTTGAGCCCTAGAACCTAAGTGGCAGAGAGAACCAACTCCTGTAAGTTGTCCCCTGACCTCCACACATGCACCAGGACACAGTGATTGACCTTTGGAGTTTGGAAAACTGTTCAGGTAAAAGGTCAATCTAAAATTCCAGTCCCTCCAGAAAGGTCGCCTAGCCTCAGTCAAACACTTACCTTTTTTTGTATCACAATCTTACCTACTGTACAAATACGAACCCGAATTCAACTTGTGACTACTCATCCCAAAATATTTGCATGTGTTGCACTTTTTCTTAGGTTTTGGTTATTTTTAGAGTCCAAATGAAATCAGGCAGGAAGAGAGAAATGCACATGAAATTCCAGATTCGGGTGGAGACAAGGCCAGCGACTATCTGGAATACCTGACAGGCTGATTTCAAATGGGACACCCCGAGCCAAGAACACTTCCTAGATCAGTGCGGAAGCTCACCCTGCCTGACACGGAAGAACTAGAGTGATCCCACGTTTCCAGAAGAACCCCCAGAGTGAGAGTGGAGTAAACCCTGTGTCATGCAGCTCTTTTCGGGGTCACCCATGCTCCTGTAAGCGACCTTTCACCTACACTTTATAAACAAGTCCAATAAACTCATTGGCATCACCAATAAAAAAATAATAGAGAGAGAGATGGTTCACTGGTATAGAGCACTTGCGTCTCTTGCAGCGAACTGCGGTTAGATTTCCAGCACCTGCATGGTGGTTCACAACCGTCAGTACCTCCAGTGCCAAGGGATCCAACGCCTCTCCTGACCTCCACGGGCTCCAGACACACATGTGGTGCACATACATACATGCAGGCAAAATATGCACATGCATAAAATAACATAAACCCAAAGCAATCTTTTTAAATAAATAAATAGTAAGTTGGGCACAGTGGCCCATCCACGAGATCCGGCTACTTCAGAGGCTGAGGCAGGAAGATGGCAAGTTTGAGACAAGCCTGAGCTCCATACCAAAACCCTGCAAAAACAAAAACAAAAACAAAAAAACACAGAGAGCGCAAACGTGCAGGAAAGAAACGGGGTAGAGAAGAGAAGGAGGGAGGATAGAGGGAAGGAAAGAGAACAGAAAAGGAGAAGCAAAGAAAAAAGAAAAGGAGCTGGGCGTGGTGGCGCACACCTTTAATCCCAGCGCTCAGGAGGCAGAGGCAGGCGGATCTCTGGGTTTGAGGCCAGCCTGGTCTACAGAGCGAGATCCAGGACAGCCAGGGCTACACAGAGAAACACTGTGTCGAAACCAACACCCACCTTACCCCCCCCAAAAAAAAGAAAGAAAAGAAAGGGAAGGGAGAAAAAGAAAAAAATAGTGTTTTTGTATCCATGTACAAAGCTTTGGAAATGTTCCACTCTCTCCGGGAAGTGAAATCACAGAACAGAGCAAGGCTGAACAAATGAACTGCATCATACTTATCATTCTAGGTTTAAAACAACAATCTTTTAATGGTTTAAAGTAAATGGATATTTATTCAGGAACTATGCGCAATACAATCGTGGCAGGCACTCTTCTAGACACCAGAAATACATGAGGAACAGTAACCCTGTTCCAATGGAGTTTACATGCTAACACTGAAAATGTTGATGTCTTTGACACACTAAACGCTATTTAAAACTCATTTCTTAAAGATCTATAATAAACCACAACCATGTAAGCAAATGCCCAAAGCCAGGACGTAATATGTGAAAGGTAAAATTTTGTTTGCATTATCCATCTTCAAAAAAATGCTTTGAAGATAAATTCTAGAGGCTGCTTAGCATTTAACTCAACTTCAAAAGTGTCAGTTATGCACACATGGACTAATTAAAGAATATTCTCCCTAAAGCATCTACACACAGGATCACATGCTAAAGTGAATGTGAACACACACACACACACACACACACACACACACACACACACACACATACACACACTCCCCCTTCAAAAACAATTGAGGAAAAAAATTGTCCTGTAAGATTTAGGTTATAAAGCTGAAATCCCTCTTTGGGATTTCACAACTTCCCTGTATCCTAATTGGGGATTCAAAAACTTTGAAAAGCAAATGCAAATTAAATTAAGTCACATAAGGACCCCAAAATCAAGACAAGATATACAAGAAATAGGTTTGCAATTAACCTAACTAAAATCCAATCCACTGTAGCATGAAAAAGATGAGATGAATATTGTTAAATAAGAATTTTTCTAAAAGGCATACATACTCTGAAGAAAGTAATATAAACTAGATCCAAAACTTCACAGCCTAGGGTTTGGGCTGAGCCTAACGTAAGAAAAGAGCGACTCCAGCGTTCTAAGGCTCTGCTGTCAGGCGATGGGCAAGGACACTGCACAGGGGACTTTACCAGCTTGTGTGGAAACAGTGGTTCAGTTGTGATGGCAGGCTACCATTTCAATATTTCAGAAATGTGCAAGCAGAGGACTACAGTGCCTGCTGCGAGAATATTCTATACACGTGCACTCTCCCTGTTATTAACAAGGGAAAAGAACTCATCCCAAGAGAAGTCAGCCAGTCACTGCGACACGGGTCACTTAAGCACAGCTCGGGCACCACAAATAAAAATAAAAGGTGGGCACGGTGGCTCACACCTGGAATCCCAGGCCAACCTGAGCTATACAGTGAGACCTGTCTCAAGATAACAATGATGATGCTCAATGTCACACTTTAATATCAAATTATTTTTCTGGTTTTTTGTTTGGCTTTTTGTTGTTGTTTTGTTTTGTTTTGTTTGGGGGTTATTTGTTTGTTTTTATTTGTTGTTTCTTTGTTGTGTGTGTGTGTTTGTGTGTGTTGTGTGTGTGTGTGTGTGTGTGTGTGTGTGTGTGTGTGTTTCAGACAGAATTTCTCTGTGTAGCCCTGGCTGTCCTGGAACTCACTTTGTACACCAGACTGGCCTTGAACTCACAGAAAGCCACCTGGCTCCTGAGTGCTGAGATTAAAAGTATGTGCCACCACTGCTTGGCTTTAACATTAAATTTTTAAACCACCACCAATTCTCAATTTGAAAAACTGGTAGATGTAATTTCATATTCAGGGAGTGACAAGAACTGGTATCCAATGTGACGGGACTGCAGACTGGTCTCTGAAGAGGCCAACTGAGCAGAGCCCACTGCCACACAGGTCCAAGGGGAGGGACTTTCCCCACTCAAAAGAAGCCACCCGGTTCTGGAGGCAGGGGGATTCCCCCTCGGAAAAGTATCGTTTTCAAGGCAATAGCTCTTTCAGAGGCTCCGCCTCCCATGTGGCCTCCTCTGGGGCTGGAGGTGGATCATGGCCTGGCTCTTAGAGCACAAAAACTGGGGCCCTTGTCAGTTCCATGTCTCATAGGTTACTGAACTGCCCTGTTTTTACATATCACCCTGCGTGAACTGGGGAATCCTTCCTTATTTGGGGGTGTGATTATTGGGGTTTGCTATATTATTGTCTCTTTGGTTGATTTCTTGAAACAGGGTCCCTATGTAGCTCGGGGTGGCCTCAGACTTGCATTTGAGATCTTTCCGCCCCAGTGTCCTGAGTAAAATACTAATATATGCTAAAATCCCTGGCTCTAGCATCGGATGGCATTATTGTTGAAGTCCTTATCACTCACTGCCTTATGGAAGCAAAACAGTATTTCAGTAAGCAAAAGGAGTTCATTTTTTTTCCTGCAGCTTATACTTGACAACAGCAAAACTCTTCACCGGATGTACACCGATAGGTCTCGGTTTGCTTGGTGGGAGGCTAGTGAGAGATGCCAGCACACTGACAGTTCTTGTTTAACTCTCACACATGCTGAATGTACACAATCGGGGAACAGGTGTTACCCACTCAGATTATTTCTGAACAGGCATTTGGAAGGGGCAGGCCTGGTGACCAAGACATCTGTTTACACATTACAGAGCAGGCCTTCTGGAGCTTTCCAAGAGAAAGTTTGCTAAACTTGCTAACCGTGACTGTTGGTAAAAGCCGAAGCAGTAGATGATCTTTCCAAGGACAAGACATTCCCTTAAGAATTAGGCCTGTTCTCTCGGTGTGCTCTGGGCTTCTGTTAAAAAAAAAAAAAAACTGGCCTCAGAGGCCATTCATGGTGGCACATTCCTCTAACCCCAGCACTCCGGAGGTGAGGCAGGAGGATAAGCAATTCACAATGAGTTTCAGGCCAGCCTGAGCTACATGAGACCTTCTCTCAATAATAATAATAATAATAGTAACAACACACAAATTTGTTAAAAAAGAAGAAAGAAATCTTGGGTTGAGGGCATGCCCATAGTAGAAT
This sequence comes from Peromyscus leucopus, assembly GCF_004664715.2. Classification (NCBI taxonomy): domain Eukaryota; kingdom Metazoa; phylum Chordata; class Mammalia; order Rodentia; family Cricetidae; genus Peromyscus; species Peromyscus leucopus. The sequence goes on from NC_051075.1 coordinate 65,588,970, forward strand.
AATGCTGTTTAACTCCTGAGCTAGAGCCTCTAACAAAAGATGGCCAACTCCCTAGGGTGCTGCTGCTCTTTTAAAGATTTGTCTCCAACCCTGGGCTTCTTGACTAACAGAAGGAAAGCAATGGTGGTGAGCCCAATTCTTCCTGAATGTATTGAGCACGCTTTATGCTCTAGTTACAAAAATAAATACACCATAGTCCTTAAGAAGCTAACTCTCTGAGGGTGTAGGCAGATCTGGTGTATCTGGATGAACTTTATAGGGGGAAAAAAGCCAAATTGGAAATTGGAAGCGCAGGGAGCAGTCATGAATGAAATACAAAGATGACCAAATAAATGCAATTAAGCAGGACAGTCACTGAGGCCCACTCTCCCAGACTGTTTTCCCTTTTTCCTCCTTGGGCGGATCTACCAATTCCCTTCCAAAGCTTTCTCCTGTCTTCTGTCAACACAGAGCATGTGCTACCTCCTCCCATGCCCCCGGGACAGCCTTGCCTCTCAGCTGGCTTCCATCCACCTAGCTGGACTGAGATTCTCAAGCCTCTCTCCTTCAGCCTGGATCTCTTGCCTGGCCCTCCACAAAGCATATCCACCTCTCTGTTCAACATCTCCAATCCATACCGAGTGATTCCAACTGGCACCTCCAACCTAGTACTTAGGTCTCGAACTGAACGCAGCTCTTTCATATTTCCTCTCTTAATTACAGTCCCCACAATCTACTGATAACCAGAGGACCAACTACGACTCTGGCTAACTCTTCCCTGGCAGTTGTTTGGTTGGTCACCTCCAGCTTTCAGCCATCATCTCTCCATCCTCGGACAAAGGCAGGTAGGTGGCTGCTCTCTGCATGTGAACCACTATTTACTCATTCTCAAGAGGACTGAGGCAAAAACACACCTTGCTTTAAAAAGCCTGTTATCTTCCCCATTCCTATCCAGGGGAGTTGAAATCTTTCAACCACAACAAAATGCCTTTGTTACTTTTATAGGAACAGTGATTTGCAGCCTGATCGGACCCCTTGCCTAGCATTCAGGTCACAGCTCAGATTTTACTTTCCCTAAGGAACTTGCCCTCTGCTGCACCTTCCCTGCCCCTCCCCCCCCACCAGAACAAGCATTCACGCCTGCCTTCTCACTGGTCTCAACACTGGGGCAAGCTACTGGTACCTCTGTACACGGCTGGTGCTTACAGGTTTTCAAAACTAAGTGATCAACTGATTTTTCCTAGAACAAAGTTTATCTATTCCTGACTTTTTTTTTTTTTTATGAACTACAATATCTATGTGGGATTTCCAGATACAACATGGGTCATTTAAGACCCGGTTTCTTCTTTTGCTTATCCATGGTTCAAGCAGCCAAACACTGGGATGGTCCCAAGTTTAGAGTTCTTTTACAGTCCTTACAGCAGAACTTAAATTTAGGACCTTGTGGGGATATGTGAGGACTCCACAACTTCCTACTCAGTAGATTAGGCGTTTCCCAGAGCACAAATTCCTATGATTACTGTAACAGACAACTAGTACTTAAGTTTTACATGTGCTTTAAACCACAGCCACTGTGGGAACGGGCGCCACTGGCAGACTCATGATTCTGATGGAGGAACTGAGGCTCAGAGATATCAAATAACTTGCCTAAGGCTATAGAACTAGTTGGTGAGGGAACCAACATTCAACCTTCTGGCAGCATGAGCTTCTCCACAGCCTCTATGGGAGGCACAGGATTCCAACCCATTAAAAAGACACACGGTGTCAATTCTCTTAGGAGCACCCCACTGCTTTGATCTCTTCCTCACTGGGAGGGGAGCTTGCAGGCTCACCATCCTGCAGTCACAGCCAGAACTTGCCTCTGGTGTCAGGTAGGCTAGGATGGACACACAGCCACCATGAGGGAAGGAATGAAGACAGGCCAGAGAACCCCGCAGCGCCGTTAGCAGCTTACCTCCCTCAGCTCCAGTCTTTGGGCTACAGCTTCCAGGCTCTCCTGGCCAGTGCTCTCCACAGACAAAGTGAACTCCACAAACTCATTATTGAGCAGCTGGATCCGTGCAACCAGGCAGCTCTTGCTGGACACAGTGTAGCGCCGGGTGCGTTTCAATTTCAGTCCAAATGGCAGTGGCATCTTCTCCCTTCAACAGTGGAGGGACCAGGAAGGACCAATCCAGTAGCGATGGAGCCAAGCAAAAGCGACCCCCTCGCGTCAAAACAAACTCTAGTCTCCAGTTGCTCATCCAACAGCCGCTGCCGCCATTAAAAGGCAACTGAGTCTCGAAAGGCCAAGCGATGGGAGCATCCACGCCAGCGCTGAGGAAAGAGGAAAGCAGTTACTATGGACTTTGGTTTGGTTTTAAATTAAAAAAAAAAAAATAGATGTCATTGAGTATAAAGAATAAGCTTTGCCCCTCTGCTGGAATAAGAGAGCTCTAACAGGGAGGTGGCAGGAAAGTTTATCACGAGGAATGAGGGTGGGGCCCAGGGTCAGACCCCACCCCTCATTCTACCTCCCTCACTTCTAGAGATAGCAGACTTGGCTGCTAGGATTAAATGAGATAATGCCCAGCACGTCTATAACTACAAAGCATTTGTGGTCATCTTGCTGCTTTGGAGGAAAGGTTTTTTTCATAGGTAACTCTTTCGAGTCTCCCGATACTCAAGTGTCTTCAGTTCCTGACTGTGTTCGTTAAGTGCACAACAGAACCGGCCCTTCAGGCAAAATTAACTCTGAACTCCAAATGGAGAGAAAAATCCCATCCATCTAACATATGGCAACTGTAAGGTTCAAAGGAGACGAAGTGCTTAACGAGAGTTTCTAAAGCCCCTTCTGGTTCATTATTCACATCACCACAAAGATTTAAGCATAAGCAGGTTATAAGCACCCTAAAGATGCTCGTTCTCGAAGCATAGCCGTTCTGCAAAGCGTGCTCTGGGCTCCTCTCTCGGGTAGGGACACCTAAGGAGGCTGCGGACGCTCGCTCACCTAAAGAGAAGGGCGAGGCCTTAAACGCCATCCTGGTTAAAGGGGGCAAGCAGGACTGGGCAAACCCATGAAGCCAAACGCAGCGCAGCGGAGGGCCTCGGCTCCGGATCCTCGGAGTCCCCTCCCCGAGAGGAAAGCAAGCGGTGTTGCCTGGCCAACGGAGATGTCGGAAGCCTCGCAAGCCCCGGAACCCTCCGCCTGCGGCCCCGTTTCCGGGCGGACGTGCTCCGAAAGGACCGGCCCCCTGGGATCAGAGGAGGCAGGATTTAAAGGGGCCGGCGTTAGGGCTACAGGCAGGGAGAGATTGGTCGCGCAGTTTGAGGCTGTCTCCACATAACAGCAGCCCAAAACACGCTACTTTTTTAACCACACTTGTTGATGGCAACTTCGGCGGTTGAGATAAACTGGGGGCGAGCGACAGCTCGGGATTTTTATGTCAACTAGAGTTATTTTCTCCTGAACAGTTTGACAAAAATCTCAGCTATTTCCATCCCTCGTATCCTCCGCCCCTTCCTCCGGGGATGAATCCTTTAGCCAGGCAGGGTCCTAGCTGATCACCCCATTTGGGTGCGAGACGGCGCGGTGGGACAATCTGTCTGTCCCTACGCCTCACCAGGCAAACAGAACCGAGGCCTCAACAGAAGCAGCTTTCTCGGTTTCATGCTAATATGGACCTAGCTGGGTATGCTCCGGCTTTCTCCATCACTCCCAGTATTCTTTTCTGTCCTGCTCACCAGTCTGAGGCTCAACCCCAGAGGTTATGAGCACCCCGGCCTGCGGAAGGCCTGAACTAGAAAATGAGGTTTAGACTTTGCCAAACTTAAGGTCTTGGAATTCCATTCCACAAATGTGTACTGCGTCTCTGAGCACAAGGCAGCGTGATTGAGCATCTTGAGGAAATCTAAGACGAATCCTAAGCCTTCTCTGCCCTTAAGGAGATTACAAGCATCTATAATTATATTCAGAGCTGTATCACTAATGGGGACATGGTCAAGGTTTCTAAAATTTTTGTTTCTGTTTTGCTTTTTGGAGCCCTATAGTGAGGTGATCTCCCAGCCACCATTCCAGAAAGACAAAACAAATATAAAAAGGGGGGAGAGGGAATGCCAGAGGGGAAAGTGGAAACCTACTGCATTATGTTAATATTTGTTGAATGCCTTCCTTGGGTAAAAGCACTATTCCATAGAAGGAATGTGGGGGGATGGCTATAATAAGAACTTTTTCAAAGTTCTTTGTTGTTTCCAGAGTGTAGACAGATGAAGCAGAAATGGGAAAAAAAAAAAAAGCAAGAAATTGAAAACACTGAAACACACACACACACACACACAAACCTTAAACAAGCTTTTAACCAGATGATACACCAATAGTGTTTCTAAAAAATGGGTATCATGCAAAGTATTATCTCAAGAGGTAAAGTTGTAGATGTCAGTCTTACAAATTACGGTAACAGGAAACATTAAGTAATGTGTATAAAAAGACAAAGTTTCATATGTCCAAAGGGAAGACATCTGATTTAGATACTGTCAAAGGTGTTAATTTCTTCACTATAAAGATGGAACTGTGCCTTAAACACGGTGTACTACCCTATATAACTTAATTATTAACCTAAGTTCTGATTGGGTACACTTAAATTTCCAGCTGTCCCTGAGATTGGAAATGTTTTACGGCATCAGGGATGAGGAAAAGCCAATGTTTTTTCTTCTTTCTTTCAGCAGCTGTTATAATTTGACTGTTATATTTCTGTGCATTTCCTCCTAAGAATGTCTGGTTTCTTGGTTATTCGTATAAAACCCACTGTGGCAAAAGTCCTGCTTTGTAACTTTAAAATTTATAGTTGATGAATATATCTTAGTGATGTCATAAATTATGTTTGACTATTACAGCCAAGAAGTAGAAACTGAAGGTACTCTGGGGAGAGCTGATTTAGTTGCCAACTATTAAATAAAATAGGCTATAAATATCCTTTAAAGGAAAAAACAGTAATTTCTTTACAAAACTATTCCATTAGAGACTAAGAAAAGATGCATATTAAATTCTGCTTCATAAGTTTGCAAAAGGCGGTCTGCTCTGTTAGTGAGTTCATTTTCATTTTTCTGGTCCATATCCCCTTCCAAAGGTTTGTCAAATTCACTTTAACCCTGAGTCTTACAGGACACCCCACCCTAAGTCGCTCACCACATGTTCATGGAACTTTGCCACTATTCCTTTAAGCATTCAATAATCACTGAAAAGGAAGGATCTGACTTTTTTAGAACGTCTTTATCTTAGTGCTTTAAATTAACCCTATGTTTCTCACAAAACAATATTTGTGCATTGATAATCTAGTTAAATGGCCTACAAACAAAACAACTATTTTCAGAGCGAAATTGTTGTTGTGTGCCAAACTAAAAAAGAAAGAAAAAGAAATCTGTCAGTAACTATTAAACATGCTGCAGTTGTCAGAACGTGTTTTCTAGCATTATCTATTATCAAAAGGCTTTCTTGGCAGAGGCTGAGGATAAGACTAGCATGCTCAGAGCAGACAATCTAATCAGGGTTTGCAGAAATCCCAAGTCGAAATGTGCAGATCCAAGAATTCTCCGGGAGTAAAGACGCTTTGCTCCCAAATCGAAACAAGGAGTTGCCAAACAGTCCTTCCTTTATTCCCCTTGTCGCCAAAGTTATCGGGCAACTTTCATACTCCGCATATTCCGAGAGGCACAAATATGCCCAAGATTTCAAACCCTGATCCAGAATTAAACCGCAGCCATCCGCGGAGGAGTCCGGAATAGAAGTTCCAGACTCTTTTTAGAAATGACTCTAGGAGATCAGAACGAGCCTGGGAAAGGAAGGCTTCGCTCTTTGTTACGCCCCTGCCCGAGTCCCCCGCGCCTCACCTGCTCCGGCTCCCGCCGGGTCGGGGCCGTGCGCCCGCTCTGTGTCCCGCCTCCTCGGGCTCCGCGCGGCCGCCGCCGCCGCCGCCGCTCGCCCGCTCGCTCGCCCGCTCGCCCACCCGCGTCCCGGGCCCGCGCACCGACCGCACACCTTGGCCCCCGCAGCCGCCGGACCGCGGCGGGACTCGCTGGGGAAGCTCAGGGGCTGGGGCCGGAGCTGCGGGGCCCGCGTCCCTCCCCCTGGGCCGGGCGCGCGGATCCGGGGAGGCGGCGGCGGCGGCGCGTGACCTCAGAGAGCTGGAATGCGGGCGGCGGGGCGCGGGGGAGGCCGGACAGCTGCGCCCGGCCGCCGGGGAGGGGGCGCGCCGCTGCTGTTTTTAACCGTGTGACCAGTTATTTTAAGTTTCCAAATAAAGCAGAGCTTTTAAAAAAAAAAAAAAAAAAAGGAGGGGAGGGGGACGTTATTTTGAGTCCAGGTAGAAAGGGATCCGGTGCTTTATTTGAGTGGTGGTCTGTAAAGTAACTGGGGTGACGGGTGTACTATAATAGTACTTGGCTGAAGACGGTTCAAAACGTTCTACACCCCCTCTTAAGTGCCTGCTCCGCCAGTTAAGTACACACCGCTCCTCCTCAGGAACTCTGAACCGAGACTGGGAGAGAAGGGGAAGGCTCCCACAAATGGGGCTGGAGGTACAGGCTTTCCCCAGAATCCGTTTGAGAGGGAGCAGAGCGCGTGCTGGAGAGAAGAGTTCTAGAAATAAGAGGAACCAGGGAAGCCATTCTAGACCTAACGTGCTGATGGCTGAGCTTTACCTTGGGGACCACTGGGAAGGACTGACAAACCCCAGAGGTAGCCGTGGAAAGAGCTCAGCGGGAAGGAGAACTAGGGAGCTGACCCCACCCCCACCCCCAAACAATTGAGACCTCCTCGGGAATATGGTCCCCCAGAGAGAAATGCACGCTTACTCAGTGCAGAATGAAGCTGAGGGGTCAGAGTGTTTGGATTCAAATCCCAGCTCCAACCCTTACTGGCAGATTCCTTAGCCTCTGTGGACTTGCTTCCTCTCCTAAAAGCTGGGAATGATCACTATCCAGTAAACTTGAGTAAAATATATGTGAAAGGTTCCGCTCAATTCTAGGCCCAGCTACTAGTGCTTACTATTAGACTGTGGTTTTGCCATCCCTCATCGTGGGCACGTGGCATCAGCTCCTCTGTGTCCTTTCCCTTGGAGCTACTCCGTGGTTACCACCTTTCCAGCGACGGCCCAAGTGAAGTGCAGGTACCAGACCTCTAGGAGTGACCCAGGACGGCTCCCTGGCCCCCTCCATTGCTCTCTTCTCTCCGCCATGCCCTCTGCTCCCCATCAAGAGGATCTGGGTGGCACCTCCAGACCCCTTCCCATTTGGGCCAGCACTCCATGCCTCTCCAACTCAACCCAGGACTCTACTCCCAAGACAAAGTCCTAGCCACCCCGCAGCCGCCGCTGCCGCAGCTTGGCAGGATCATTAAAAATGGTTTCACGGAGGCTTCTTTTATATCTCCTAGAATTACGAGGGCAGTACTGGGCAGACAGTAGGCACTAAATAAAAACGTGTTAATTGAATCGGGAAGAAAATGAAAGAATTTTAAAAATAGAAAATGATCATAAAACCCAAGTGGTGCTTTAGACAGCCGAGCTGAACTTCTTCACAGTCTACAAATGTCATCTCCCAACCACGCACTTAAGCTCCATTTTCCCTCAGTCATGTTAATTTGGCAGAAACATCTCCATGGCAAGGCATGAGGACAACCCCTTCCAAGTATGAGGCATAAAATTACCACTAGCTTACATTTCCTACGAAAGGGGGTGAGGTCATTTATATGGTCAACCGTAACATACACAAAATAATTAAGTGAAAGCCTTACCACCATACCTGATAGACATCCAGCTTTTCTGGAGATGGTTATTTGATTCATATGTATCTTTACAGAGATACACGCTATTATGCACACATGTGCACATGCCTACATCTTATTACCAGAAAGTGGTACATCATACACACTCCTACAATTGAAGATAATTCTTTTCTTTTCTTTTTTTTGGGGTGGTGGTGGTGTTTCAAGACAGGGTTTCTGTATAACCTTGGCGCTCCTGAAACTATAGATCAGGCAAAAATTAATATGACTACTATTGTTATTATCATTATTATTATTATTTTGGTTTTCCAGACAGGGTTTCTCTGTGTAGCTTGGCTGTCCTGGAACCCACTCTGTAGACCAGGCTGGCCTTGAACTCAGAGATCAGCCTACCTCTGCCTCCCAAATGCTGGGATTAAAGGCATGTGCTACCACTTCCCCGGCAGTAATTCTTATTAAAATATACAAATACAAGTTAGAAAGAGTGCTGGAAAGATGATGGCCCAGCAGGTATAGGTAAGTACTGTTCTTTCAAGGGACTTGTGTTCAATTCCTAGCTCCCATGTTAGGTGGCTCACAACCTGTAACTCCAGCTCCAAAGAGGACCCAGCACCTCTAGTGTCTGCCTGTACCTGCACTGTGCGCACATACCTACCCCTTCCACATACATATGTAGGGGCGGTTGTCTGTGCTTCACCCTTGAAGCACCACCCCTAGTAGGCAGCAGGTAACTGCTAGGTACCTGCCCCTGCCCTGGGTGTCGCCAAGACAGGAACCCCTTAAGACCTCGTGATCCTGGATGCTGGACTGCAGACCAAGTTACAGTTCTCCGGAGAACCACATTGGACTGCGCCTCACCTCACCTCTCCTGGATCCCTTAACCGACCCCTTTGCTTGCTGTAAGGTTACCCAAAATAAACCTCTTTTGACTATCAGATAAACTACGTGGAATTGCCTCATTAATTTCCTCTATATACATATATACATATAATTAAAAATAAATCTTTAACAAAACTTTATAAAGAAAGCCGACTATAAAATGATGAAAGACTATAAAATTATAAGCAGGAAGGAAACTGGTTTGGGAGATCCACTGACTAGTATTTTTTAAAAATGTATTTTTATACATATGCATGCTTGTTTGTGTGTATGTGCATGCACATGACTGCAAATGTCTTTGGAGGCTGGAAAAAGACACTGAATGCCCTAGACTTGAGTTGCAGGCCCAATGTGGGACCTGGGAACCCAACATGGGCCTCTGCAAGAACAGGGTGTGCTCTTTATCACCTCTAGCTCCTCAAATAGTGTTTTCTTAGGCGTTAAGTTAATTTGCTGTGGTATCTTGGTGACTATCCATCATACACTACTATATAGATTACCATTCACTGTACAGATCCAGACTGAAAGAACTGCTTCACCCTACAAAGACAAGGATGCCCAGGAGGGTGAAGATTAGAACCAACAGATATGACATGTTAGGGATGGAGAGGTGGCTCGGTGGTTGAGAGAACTTGATGCTCTTGTAGAGGACCCCAGTTCAATTCCTCACATTCACCCGGTGGCACACACCATCTGTAACCCTGGTTCCAAGGACCCCCAACAGGTGAAATCACCTTTGCGCTGGGAATCTTTACCTTTGTCTCTGACTCCCTTGCTCAATGCTGCACTGGGTGCAACACCTCCACACATTCAGGAATGATGGTTTGTGAGGATTGGTTCTTTTGGACCTCAAGAATGACGTTGGCTGCATTTGCATTTAAATGGGCAGGACATAGCAAGGGTGTCAGTCAGCCTCATAGCCAGAGTGACTGGTGTGACAGCAATTCCCAATACTCAGGGCTTCTTTTTAAACAATTTTTATTTATTGTTGGGGGGGCGGTGAAGGTGTGGAGGTTGACGGACAACTCTGTGGGGTTGGTTCTCTCTGTCCACCATTACGATCCAGAGAGTGAACTCGGGTGTTCATGGGAGGCAAGTGCTTTGTCTGCAGGCCCCTAGCATCGATAGATTCTGGTCCAAAGGCAGACATGTCCCTTGATCGTCAGTACTGAAGAAAAACCTCTACTCTATGTGTATTAGAAGCCAGGTGTTCTGCATGGAGGAAGTCAAATAAGATGTGTGCCCTGCCTGCTCGAGGACTCATCCTGTGAACAATAGGCGAAGCTAAGGAAGAAAATTTACACAAAGGCATAACCCCAATGGATTGATAATGCCTAGTTAATCATTGTGAGAATCCTCTGTTTGAGTCTGGAAAGACAAATAAAAGGTCACTAAACACTCAAGGAAAAGAAAAGCATTCCAAGCTAGGGAAAACCCACCACCTCTGTCCCCCTCCTTCCACACAGACTGGTAAAGCAGGCTCAGGCTCCCATGCTCTGCCTGAGCTCTCTCTCTCTCTCTCTCTCTCTCTCTCTCTCTCTCTCTCTCTCTCTCTCTCTCTCTCTCTCTCACACACACACACACACACACACACACACACACACACACAGCGCATAAAATCCAACTGAGATGTAGCCCTGAGGGGAGGCTGGAGACACAGGGGGCACCGTTATTGGAGAACTTAGGGCTTTGTGGAGCCGGAGTTGGCACTCGGGCCCTGCCAACTTCATAACCAATGTTCTTTTTCAGTTCTCCCCTCTCTTTGGAAGGCAGCCAAGAATCCTCTTAGCTGGCACTGTACTTCATTGTGATCCGGCTCTCGTACTATCCCTTAGGAGCAAAATATGCCATGTGTCATGGCCAGTTTATTCTTTTGCAAGACTAAGGCTTCCAGTCCCTTCAAGGATGTGGGTTGTGAGGCTGCATCTTCCAGGGAGGCACCCTGAACAGCCTCCAATCCCTACGTGCCATTGGCTTGGTGGGGGCACTCTCACTGTGACTCAGACCTCTTATCAGCAGATCTGAGAGTTCTCAAATACCCTGCAATTCTCTTCCATAACTGTAAGCTGGTTGTCCTAAAAAAGAGAAGAACCCTGTCTTCAACACCTTTAAATAAAGTCCTTGTTGTAGATTCAAAACAAAACAAAACAGGACCTTGCTATGTAGCCAGGTTGGCCTCAAACTCATTATGCTCCTGCCTCAGCCTCCCAAGTACTGGGACTGCAGACATGTGCCACCATGCCTGGCTTTGAATGTGTGTGTGTGTGTGTGTGTGTGTGTGTGTGTGTGTGTGTGTGTGGTGTTGATGTCAGCTACATCTTAGTTCCAAGACAGGGCCTCTCCCTAGACCGAGAGCTTGCTGATTTGCCTAGACTAGCTGGCCGGCAAGCCCTATGGATTCCCCTGTCTCCAGCTCCCCAATTCTGGGATTACAGGCATATCCCACCATGTCGGGCATTTCTACATTGGTGCTGAGGGTTATTCAGGTCTTTCTGTACGGCAAACATTTGACGGACTGGGCCAACTCTCCGGGCCTCTTTACACAAAATTTTTCCAATAGTAACTAAATTGTTGAATGTCAGTTTGTTTAAGGTACAATAATAGTAAGACACGTTCTTGCTCTTAGTTAATGGAGTGGTGGATAAAAGAAAAAAGAAAAAAAAACAAAAAACTTACCCGGCCTTTGAACTGTTGATGAGCACAGAGATGTGGTTCTACTCACCTGTGTGCTCTGGCTCCCAGCACAGTGTCTGGCTCAGTACAGGCTTTTAATTTTTAATCAACATACATAATGCTGCTATGAGATGGGTACAGTTGGAAAGGCTTTGCAAATATTAACTTACCTCCACCGTCTAAGAACTCTCGGCAGGAGAAAACAGTGTTATATCTATGCTACGGATGAGGGAACTGAGGCACGAAAAAAAAAGAAGAAGCAACTTGTCTAAGGTCTCAGAGAGAGTGGCGGGGCTGCACTCGAACCCAGACAGCGTGGCTCCAGGGTCCCTGTTCTCCGTCACTCCGTTCCTCCATCTCTCGTCAATGTTTCATGACTCTGTGGTCACTGGATTTACCCAGGAAAAATGCTTTAGTAGTAAATTAAGTCTTTGATTTCTTTTAATCCTTAAATATTTGATACATGTTTATGATGTGCCTACCTACCATCCTGAAGGAACTTCTGTACAATATAAAAGACACAGTGCTCGGTTTATCACTTTTGCTAGGGAGGATGAACACATACATGGATTGATAGTCACGCTAGAAGACGTATGCCATCAATTAGATTCGAGATAGATGCCAGAGGAATTCGGAAGACCACATGCGCCTGACACATGTCAAGGGGCCTGCGGCACAGACTGTCGCTCTGGGAGTCCTACACTTCTATAATTCCTGTGGTTGTGGATCACTTTAACTAATGCATAGAGTGAAGACAAGAGGATCTGGAGACATAAAGAAGGTCCTAACTCACTTGATTTAGGCGTCAGGTCTCAGATGAGCCCAAATGAATGGGATGAGTCCTTAACAGAAGAACCAAGGTGTGCTGGGAGAGGACTGTATCTTTGCTAAACTAAGAGAGCAGCCATCTTGATGAGTGTATGGGAGAAGCCATGAGGCTCAACAAAACTCACTATAAGAATTTATTAAGGAAAGGGAATAGAAAGGGTGTGCATAGGCCTATGGAATGACCCTGCAGGAAGAGAGAGGAAGAATAGGTGGAACCCAATTTTATAGGTCTATGTCCCCCACCCCCTGCCTCACATGTGCATACGGGCTTGCGTAGCTACACCACGCATGCGCATAAATTACATGATCGTGCAGTGCACAGATTACATAGGACTTAAGGCCCTAGGATGACTAAGCATCTTGCCTGGCTACTGGACAGCGCATGCACGGTCATGTAGCTGGGGAAGTAGCTTGGAATTCTAACAGTGAGACCCTTGGCATGGAACTGTGGGCCATCTTGTAAGACCAGAACATGGCTTCTAGACCACAGCTGGCAAAAAGATGGCCATGCCTTGCTCATAAAGTTCCCAGGAAATCATTTCCTGCTAATATTAGAGCCTGAAGTGGGATTCTTCCTTAGTCATGTTCCAGATGGAAACACAGTGTGTCTGTCACTTCTGCTGAGGCCTGCCAAGACTCTGAGACCCAAGTTAGCTTAGGCTGCTAACTGATAAAAACTGCAAGATGAGAAACATAGGTGTTCTTTTTTTTATTTTTTAGAAACAATTTATTTATCTTTATTTTATGTGCATTGGTGTATGTATGTCTGTGTGAGGGTGTCAGATCTTAGAGTTACAGACAGTTGTTAGCTGCCATGTGGGTGCTGGGAATTGAACCCGGGTCCTCTGGTAGAGCAGTTGGTACCCTTAACCACTGAGCCATCACTCCAGCCCCAAGATGTTTTTTTTTTTTTTAAAGATTTATTTATTTACTATGTATACAGTGTGTCTGTCTGCATGCATGTCTGCATGCCAGAAGAGAGCACCAGATCTCATTACAGATGGGTGTGAGCCACCATGTGGGTGCTGGGAATTGAACTCGGGCACCTTGGGAAGAACAGCCAGGGCTCTTAACCTCTGGGCCATCTCTCCAGCCAGAAACATGTACGTTCTAAACTGCTACGCCTGTGGTCACCTGTTGTGCACCAAGAGCTAACTAAATGGGAACTAGTTCTTAAGGAGTTGGGCATAGTTGGTGCATGCCTGTAATCCCAGCACTGTGGGGGTGGAGGCAGGAGGAACAGGAATCTGAGTCCAAACATATTGAAGCCACACTACAATAAAAAACAAGGGGAAAAAAAACCCCATACTCCAAACCACTTAGAGACCTGAGGAATGTGGGGGGAAACAGAAACCTCTCTAGATGTCTAGTCTGAAAAAAAAAAAAATTCTTCCATGTTTTGTGATCAGGGACAGGGAGACTAAAGAAGTCCGCTGTAGAAAGACATTTGACTTGGAGATGGTAAAGATGGCTTTGCACTCAAAAGGCTGAATTTAGAAGAAAATAAAATGGACACAGTTACCTAGAATTTGGGAGTGGGTTTTCGGGTGAGAGCACAGGGCAAATGGAAGAGGCTGTCATTATTAGCGTGGAAATGATAACACGAGATAAGTGAGAGATTGACCTACTTGACCACAAGCAGGCAAGCTGTATGCTGAAGAACTTTTCAATCTGCTGGAGTCACTCTGGGTGATGAGCTCTTTCCGTGTGTCGTGGGAGCACCCTTTCCGATGCTCATTTTCTTATAAACCAGCAAAGATGCTAGGAATTGGACAACTTGACACCTATTAGCAGCTACTGAACTGTCCCTTGCTGCCCGGGACGCCCTGAACAACCAGCCGGACTACTCTTACACCCGCAGCAACAGTCCTAAGCATTCCACGGACACCCTGAAACAACTATGCAAAGATTGCAGGTGTGACCGTCCCAACTCCTGACTGCTCGGCTCCAGCGAAGGCTGTTTGAAATATTTTGTACCTGATACTTTGCGATCCTGAGCCTTGAAGAACTTCAAACGAAACCTGCAATTATGTCTTCCTAGGCCAGAGAGCAAGCACTTCTCCTTGTGGGCTAGCAGAGGGATGGCTGTGATTGGGGCTAAGAGGCAAAGCTGTGATTAGCCCAACCTAAGGCTGGGCTTGGCCAAAACAAAAAAGATGTGATGAAGCCACACATCCCATTTTGAACTACAGAAGCAGGCTGCTCTGGCCTGGGAGACACCCGGCTGTGCGTTCCTCTGAGGGCCACAACAGCAGACCTAACAAGAGACTTCTCTCAAGTGCTCTTTTCTCACCCACTTTCATTTGCGTGGACCGAAACAGAGGCAGCAGACAGAAGAGTGACGGAGCAGTTCAAGAATGGCCAGGGTGAGGGAGGCAGAAGGCAGCAGACGCAGGAGGTGAAGAGCCGCAGTGATGAAGTACCAGAGAACCTGCAGGCCCTGGTCACAAGAACAATTTGAGAGACTTGCCAGGTCTCCAGGGCCAAGAGTGTCAAGCAACTTGCTTTAACACTGGCTGCCACCAAGGCCTGAGGAATCCCAATACTTAGGACCTGTAGGTCAACCCCAGCTATGACTAAGAGCTGCAACTCTAGACCCAAGGAGCTCTAACTCATGTACAGCTGAGAGTCCCAGTATCCCAAGCCTGCACACCAACTCTAACACGAGAGGGCGCCACTTGCCGCTCACTTGTAACACGAGAGGGCGCCACTTACCTCTCCTCTTGCTACCTGTAGCTGGCTGATTCAGAGAGGAAAGGACAGGAGGAGGATTCATCTTGGGTCAAGTACACTGGTGAGATGGGAGAAAAAAAAGGCAGAAACAAAGACAGGAGAGCAAGGATGTTTAGAATTAAAGTAGCCAGCAGTGGTGGTCCAGCACATTCGGGAGGCAGAATGCAGGAGGAACTCTGAGTTCAAGGCTAGCTTGGTCAAGAGAGAGAGTTCCAGGACTGTTCGGGCTACACAGAGAAACTCTTGTCTCGAAAAACCAAAAACCAAAACCAAACCAAACCAAACCCTCTAAAATTAAAGTAAGGGCATGATGGATGGGCTCTGCGAATGCTCTTGATGTGCCCCTCCACCTCACCAAGTGGAACGACAGTACATCTTCTAGAAAATAATCTCTTTTTCCTGGAAGAAAATGAAAACTTCAAGAGCTAACGATCTGCATCAACCCCATATTGATACTTGAGGTTAGATTTGAACTCAGACCCATACTTCATCCTTATAACCTGTCGGAGACTCAAACCCGTTAAGTGAGAAACCATGAAAGGGATGAAAGGAGATTTTCATCCAGGTCCCCTGTTTTAGGAAGGGTGAGGCGACACACCAGTTTACCTGCACGCCATTGCCCTCTGGGCGGCCGCCAGCAGAGGGCGCCAGAGGCGCAGGTTCCCCGGACCCGCTAGGGCCCTTCGAGCGCATGCGTGTGCGCAGGCGCATGCGCGCTGGCTCCCACTTGCACGGGGGCGCCAGCAGGGGCGGGGACACGCAGCGCGCACGGTCGGAGGCGGAGCGGCGGCCGCGGCGGCGGCGGCGGCGGTGACGGCGCGGCCCGGCGGGCAGGCTGCAGGGTGGCAGCCCGCGGCGGGCTCCAGGTAACCGAAGCGCCGCGCAGTGCTGACCCGGCCGCCCGCCGCTGAGCCATGGAAATCGGCACCGAGATCAGCCGCAAGATCCGGGTGAGGCCCGCGTCGGCGGGCGGGCGAGCGGGCGAGCGGGCGGGCGGGAGGGCGCCGGGCCTGGCGGGCAGGCGGTTGCCAGGAGTAACGGGGCGGCTGGGCCCGGCCTGCCGCGGCTCCTCGGGCGCGGGCCGCCTCTTGACAGGGCGCAGGCGCGGCTCGGCGCTCGGGGACCTCCGCGGGCCTTAGGGGAGCCACCCGGGCGGTGGCTGAGGGAAGCGCCGGGCGGGGGTGGGGGAGCGGGAGTCGGGGGGGGTGTCGGGCGTCCCTTCCTCCACCTCCCGGGCGGGGAGCCGGGGTCGCTCCGTGACCGGCGCGGTTTTCACAGGCACCTTTGCTGTGTTTGTTTTTCTCTCTCTCTCTCTCCCCCCTCCTCAGAGTGCCATTAAGGGGAAATTGCAAGAATTAGGAGCTTACGTGGGTAAGTTGCTTCTTGTCATTCGCCTGAATGTACTTGGAGGGCTTGCAGCCGACTGGACGTGTCTCTGTGAGTCTGCCCAAAGCTCGTAGGGTGGTCAGCCTTGAAGTCGAATAGTCCCCTGGTTTCCTCGACCCTCGGTTTCATTGATCCGTCTATACCAGCACCCAGAGCCCTCCCCCCTCCCCCCTCCCCCATGTCCTGTCCAAAGCGTTAATTTTGAAATAGTCTAGCTTTTTCTTCTGCCGAGGCTGTCGTTTTTTCAACCCATGATGTTTGTCTGAATCTTGTTCTGTTTCGTCCTGACCTTTAATTTCAGATCTATCATTTTGAAAATGAACGTGTGATGCTTCTGGCATTTGCCACAGAGCTGGTTCAGTGAGTTTTATGTTTCAGATTTTTTTTTTTTTAATGTTCTTCCTACTCGAACCTGACAGCTCTTTTCTTAAAACGAGTGTTTACTTTGGGCTAGGCGGTGTCTAGCTATTACGTATATACAATAAAAACCACCACTAAATGTAAGTGATAACGTCCCCAGTTGTACAAATAGAAGCAAAGGCTTTGGATACTTGAACAGGGTTGTGGGAAGAGGCCTGGTCTGACTTCACAGCTGGTAACTTCAAGGGTCAATCATGGTAGCTTAGGTGTCTAAGACCCTTACTGACCTGTGGAGTCAAAATTGTTTTCATACTAGTTAGGCTTGGCTGTGGGCAATGTTTACATTTGGATTATATGAAAGCAGTGGTCAGAAAACTAAGGGTTTTTTTTGTTTTTGTTTTGTTTTGTTTTGTTTTTTTTCCCGATACAGGGTTTATGTAGTTTCTCTATGTAGTGCCTGTCCTGGATCTCACTCTGTAGGTTGGCCTTGAACTCACAGAGATCCGCCTGCCTCTGCCTCCCGAGTGCTGGGATTAAAGGCATGTGCCACCACCGCCCAGCCAGAAAACTAAGTTTAAAAGGTAGTCACACCAGATTTTCCTAGAACTCTTAGTCAAATTACTTCTTGTATTAAAAAAAAAACAAAGCCAGCTCCATTTAGAATGTTATCAGTGAAATAGTTAATATAATGTTTTTAAAACTGGCTTCGCAGCTGGGAGGTGGTGGCACAGAACTTTAATCCCAGCACTCAAGAGGGAGGCAGAGGCAGGCAGATCTCTGAGTTCGATGCTAGCCTGATCTACAGAGTGAGTTCCAGGACAGCCGTCTTTTTAGTATTTTGATTGTGAGGACATAGAAGTGTTTGGAAAGCAGTGGTACACTGAGCTGATGTGACTGTTTTGGGAAAAGGCATTAGTGATTTTGAACTAAGATTGTCACTTGTGCTGGCATGTCAGCTTGACACAAGCTAGAGTCATTCAGAAAGAGGAGCACTCGGTTGAGAAAATGCCACTACCAGATTGGCTTGTGGACAAGGTTGTGGGGCATTTTCTTGATTTGTGTGGGAGGGCCCAGTTTACTGTGGGTGGTGTCACCCCTGGTCTGGTGATCCTGGGTGCTTTAAAGAAAAGCAGGCAGAAAGCCAGGCGTTGGTGGCACATGCCTTTAATACTAGCTCTCACCTTTAATCCCAGCGTTTGGGAGGCAGAGGGAGATGGATCTCTGTGAGTTAGAGGCCAACCAGGGCTACAGAGTGAGTTCCAGGACAGCCAGGGTTACAAAGAGAAACCCTGTCTCAGAAAACTTGAAAGAAAGCCAGCAGAGCAAGCCAGGAAGCAGCACTCCTGCATGGCTTCTGCATCAGCTCCTGCCTCCAGGTTTATAGCTGGAAGTTTTCCTGTGTTTCCGCAGCCGCTTATAAAATAATCACTCAGGAGCTTATATTAATTACCAACTGTATGGCCTATGGCAGGCTTCTTGCTAGCTAGCTCTTTCATCTTAAACTTACCCATTTCTATTAATTTGTGTATCCCACGTGTTCCGTGGCTTTTCCTGCGTCCCATTACATGCTGCTCCTTGGACGGCAGTTTGACGTCTGCCCGCACTCTCCTTTCTCCTCTCACTATCTCTCTTGGATGTTCCCACCTGGCTCCATCTTGCCCTGCCATAGGCCAATAAAGCTTTATTTATCAACCAATCAGCAACACATTCACATCGTACAGAAAGATATCCCACAGCACAGGTTCCTGCCTTGAGTTCCTGCCCTCACGTCCCTGGATGATAGACCGTAAGCTGTAAGATGAAATAAACACTCTCCTCACCAAGTACCTTTTGGTCACAGTGTTTTATCACAGAAGTGGAAGCTTTTTTTACCTTCTAAGAAGTGATAAACTGGTTTTGTGCACTTAGGTATTCAATAGGCATGAAAAAAGCCAGTAGTTTTTATTGCCAATGACAAGCTGAACCTTAAATGAAAATTAAACTTTGACCTCTGTGAACTGAAAGATTTTGTGGTGAAATTACGGAGGTACTAACAGTGTGACATCATATAATGAAATGTATCAGCATGTCCTTGGTTCACCAGCTCAATGACCTAGTATTTCCAAGTGACCACTACATGTTACTGAATTATGCAAAAGTTAAAGGATGTATAGGTGGATTTTCTTATAACAGTACAAAGAGGTAATTGGTGGTGTATTAGATTCTATATTGCTAATAAATTGTCGCTTGAGTTTTAGTGTGGTGTCACAGAAGGGTATCCATGAGATCTAAGAAAGATTATTAAAATACTTGAAGTACATCTTTGTAGGACTAGATTTTCTTGACATTCCCCAACGTTAAACAGCTTGACCACAGATTAGATGCAAGAAACAGAGATTAGAATTCATTTATCTTTTATACCAGATACAAAAGAGATTTATGGAAGTAAAAGGCAAGGCCATCCTTAGAGCTATTATGCTTTTTGTTTCTCAAAAAACTATTAAGTTAATATAATTGAGCTACTAGCATATAATTGATATATTAATAATTATATCCTTTAAAAATTCTCCATCTTAAATTCATATGGTTAATATTAGTAGATACAATTCACATCAGCCAGAGAAGGACCCTGAGACTGAACAGGCTAAGAATGAGTAGTTTATGAATTCCAATTGATTGTTGGATTTCAGGTTTGTTTCCGGATTGTTGTAAGACTCTCCGTGGGTATGAAAGATGAAGGTGGACCTGGATCTTCTTAGGTTCCTTGTTTTTCTCATTGAACGTGTAATGGGGCCAGCTGTGAGGAATTTGCTGCACGTGTGGAACTGTTAGTATGGTGGTGGGAGGCACAAGTGCCTGTTCACTGAGATCAGTTCATTGCTGTCACTTATCAGACATTCCAAACCACTTGTTGTAGTTTTTTAAAACAAGACCTTACAGTTGCATTTGTTTCTGAAATACTGCTGGAATTGGAGCGGCAGTATTGCTCTGGGAGAGCGCTGCACTAGGCCTACCAATAGCAGAGTGAGGGTCAGGGGCTCAGGGTTGGGGGTCCTTTGTGCTTCTGTTGTGTTAACTGTATAAAAACGACTTGAGGGATGGGTGGTCCCGCCTTCCCTCCTTCCTCCTTCCTTGAACCTAGGACCCCATAAACTCTAACACTATTATAACTTCAGAATTGGAAATTCCTTAAAGCAATTTCATGATGGGTTCTAGCAGAGAGCCTGGTGTTTATATCTGTCAGTTAACAGAAGTCATCTTCCAATTCTTTGAAATAAAACAAGGTCTTTTTTATGTTTGCAGTTAGTTACCATATTATTTGTAGATGTATATACCTCACTGTCCAGAACAGGGTGGCTTTTGTTTTCTTTGAGGTAGGATCTCAGACTGTGTAGCTCAGGCTGGCTTGCCACCCAAGATACACCTTGTGCCAGCCTCAAACTGATCCTCCTGATTCAGTTTCCTAGGTGCTGGGGTTACAGTCATATCCCACTACTAGTCCCAGCTTCTCATATTTCTTTAGACCTAAAAAGAGTCTCAGAGCTCTGGAAGGTTATAAAAACAGTTGTTCAGTAATTATTTGAGTATTTATTTTTCAAAGTATTGGGTGGGGTACAAAGAAGAGCCACCATTCTTTAAAGCAAGCAGAAAAGATTTCCTCTATGCTTACATGGAACAGGTCATTTGTGCAGCAGTGACAGTCCAGGTTTTTTTTTTTTCTTTTTAAAAATTGTATTATTCATTTTACATACCAATCACAGATTTCCCCTCTCTTCCCTCCTCTCACCCCCCACCCCCTCCTCTGAAAAGGTAAGGCCTCCCATGAGGAGTCAGCAGATCCTGGTACACTCAGTTGAGGCAGGTCCAAACCCTTCTCCCCACATCAAGGTTGTTCAAGGTGTCCCACCGTAGGTAATGGGCTCCAAAATGCCAGCTCATGCACCAGGCATGGATCCTGATAAAAAAGGGGCCTCTTAAGCACATCAAGCTACACAACTGTCTTGATTATGTCTAGTCCATTCCAATGCAGGCTCCACGGCTGTTGGTCTAAAGTTCATGAGTCCCCACTAGTTTGGTTTGGTTGTGTCTGTAGGTTTCCCCATCATGATCTTGATGCCCCTTGCTTATTGATCCCTTTTCCCTCTCCGACTGGATGAACTGTTCAGTTTTCATTCACACCCTAGAGGTGAGAGCTTCTGTGTACTTTCCCAGCTTTTACTGCTGTCTTCTGTCCCCAGTATGCTAATTTAAGATGTATTTTAGAGGTCTGTCTGGACTGTGGAAGAATATTTTATGGTCACATGCTAATTTTGCATTAGATTCTTAATTTCCATTGTATTGTCTACTCAGAAAACATGAATTCTAAAGGCTTTGCTTAGAAATAATTGATAGTTTAAGTTGCACGTACTTCAAGTGTATGTATTTGTATATTTGCCATGTCTTGATAAGTATATATCTTAAAATCATCACTCATCAATATGATAAATCTACTGGACTGGGCATAGCTCATTGGAGGAGACTACCTAACACTGCACAAGAGCCCATGATTGAATCCTAGCACCACTTTTAGGGGGAAAAAAAAGAATGAATAGACTCATTAAGTCCTCCTCCATTCCCAAATTTCCAGTAGCTCCTTTGGCTTTGTGACTGGTTCTAACACCTTTCCTTGTTCCCATTTTATACCGAGACAACCACTGATCTCATGAAATTTTAAAAAGTACAGATTGATACGGTGGCAAAGTAATTTCATTGGCACTAGGAAAGAAAAATAGCTGTCTGCCCAAGTATCTTAGCAGTCTTACCTGTTTATACACTGTCTGAGTCAGTAGTGTTGGATCATAGATATTTCATATACATAAAGATTAGCTTATTTATTACAATAGGGCTTTTTTTTTTGATACACTCGAAACACAGAAAGATTGGCCACTTTTTATTTATATTTCCTCCCTTATTGCATGCTCCCATAAAATACTGCCTTCTCTTTTATCCTGCTTCTATACTGGAGTTTGGATGTTTTTCTTTTCTTTTTTTAAAAAATGGTTTATTTACTCATTACTTTATATACATTGGTGTTTTGCCTGCATGTATGTCTATGTGAGGGTGTAGGATGCCCTGAAAGTGGAGTTACAGACAGTTGTGAGCTGCCATGGGGTGCTGGGAATTGAACCTGGGTCCTCTAGAAGAGCAGCTAGTGCTCTCAACAGCTGAGCCATCTCTTCAACACCTACTTGTTTTCCTTTGAAACAAGTGTCTGGCAGATGAACCTTTCTGTTTATGTGGAAATTATGAGTATTTTAGTTACTAAGGAAATTGTAATAAAGACATGTTTGAAGCTGTTTGTGGAGGTGTATGTCAGTCATCTCAGTATTTGAGAAGGCAGAGGGAAAAAGATCATGAGTTTTAAGACCCTCTCATGGGCCATATATATGGGGTGGGACAGCCAGAACACCTATTTTTTTTCTTTCAAAAAGAAATTCGATTTCCTCACAATGACTTTGCTTCCTTATTGTTCTTGGGCTTTTTCCTGCAGTCATTAGGTAGGATTGCCACTGGTGGATTAAAGAAGTTGAGTTGCCTTTGAACTTTTTTTCCTCCCTTTGGTGTTAACAGTTCAACTCCCGGCATTGTATATACTGTAGGGTGCTGTGTAGTTTAGTACATGGGGTAATTGAAGCCTACCTTTGTGAGCAGAATCGAAGTCTAGTGAAACAAGTACAGAAAACTAAACAGAACACAGCTGTTGGGGACGTGTCTGTACCTTCCAGAAGTGTCTGAAGTTGATGAGGAGCATGAAAGGATTTCTTACAAAAACCAGTACATTCTCCCAATTGATTCTGTGACCCAGGATACCTAGTTTTATGACTAGAAATGCCACTTTTCCCCCAATTCCTGGTCTTCTAATAATGGAAATAATTGTGGGATAAAGGGGAGAATTGGAAGCTGAGCTTTCTTGTTCATCCTACGTTAGAGTGAGGTTTTTAAGGACATTGATTTTGAGCAAAATCAAATATTGAGGAAACATTTAAAAGTTTGGTATACTTTTCCTTTTAAATAGATGAAGAACTTCCTGATTACATTATGGTGATGGTGGCCAACAAGAAAAGTCAGGACCAAATGACAGAGGACCTGTCCCTGTTTCTAGGGAACAACACAATTCGATTCACCGTATGGTATGTTTCTGAATATCTGTGCCTCAGAGCAAAGTCAGAATTGGTATTGTGTCCAGAAGGAACTTCTCTGCGGTCTTGGGAGGTTCACTGTGGAGAGGCGCTCTGTGAACTGTGCAGCACAAGCCTCTGGAGGTTTTCCCCTCTGTGAGTGGGAATAGGAAGTCACCTGCTGTCTGTACTTGTGAGGACAGCTCAGCTGCTACAATCAGAGAGCTTGCAGATGTGCCTGCACCATAGGAGCCCTTGATGTATTTATTAGCCATTGCTGCCTCCTACACTTCATCATCCCTTCCTCTCACCTCCCCCTCCTCTCTTTCCCCCTCACCACTCCCCACCCCCCAGCACAACCACTTAGAAACAGGGAACTCCGTAGTTCGAGCTAGGCTTGTTTTTTTACTTTTATGGGGAAAACCTTTTTCTTTTGTTTTTGTTTTAAGCTTTTTTCTTTTCCTGACATGCATGTCCCCATTTGACAAACATCTCAGCCACCTTTCAAATAAGCAACTTTATTTTTTCACATAAAATCCTCATGATTTGAACTACCCTATATCAAATCACATGTGCCCTTAGTTGAGAATGAGCATGAAATTCGGTTTAAGAAGGCCAGCTTCAGTTATCAGGCTTAAGGCAGAGTGAGGATTAGAAAGGATAATGAGTGCTTGTCTGCTGACAGGTGGGAAATACTTGTAAAAGGACCACTGAAAGCTGAGGATGGAGCACAGCTGAGGGAGCACTTAGTCTGCTTCAGTTGAGTAGGAGGCATGAAGGGAGATGGGCCTGTTTACCTCTTGATTCTTGAGGAAGAATGGCTTCACAGTAGTTTGGGCAGCTGTAGGCCTTATGGCTCTTAGGATGACACTTCTTTGAAAATCTGCAGAATTTTCTGCTTTATAGTGCACAGTTTTGGAGCACATTATTAAGATCACCCTGATCCTTACAGTTAACACACTGCTTCATTATGGCTATGTACTCTGCTTAATATAGTTTGTTCTCAAATGGTCATGGTGTTTTTGACTGAGGAAATTATACTATGATTGTAATACTTTTTAAAAAAGATTTATTTATTATGTAGTCAGTGTTCTGTCTGCATGTATGCCTGCAGGCCAGAAGAGGGCACCAGATCTCATTGGGGATGGTTGTGAGCCATCATGTGGTTGCTGGGAATTGAACTCAGGACCTCTGGAAGAGCAAGCAGTGCTCTTAACCACTGACGCATCTCTCCAGAAGTCATGAGTAGTTCAAGAATTTGTTTTGCTTCATAAGCATTATTGTGACCTGACCTTTGGTTAAACCTTTAGATCACTTGGAGTTTTCAGTCCAGCTTATCTAAGCTGGAAGACTGTTGTAGGTTCTTTTTCAGATGACTTAATGGACTGCTTAAGACAGATTTCATAAACCAATATAGTGTTAACTCAGTGTGAATTTAAAATCAAAATCAGTTTTCCATCTTGCTGCAAATACAGTTTCATACCATGTACTCGTCTGAGGAATTGTGTTTTCTCTTTGGTACTTTCATCAGTTCCCTAGTGTTCAGCAGACTGTCCTGATTTTTAATTGGTTGTTTGCTTGTGTGTGTATGCATGTTTGCATATGTAGATACACATGGATGTGCGTACGCATGGGGATGTGTGTATGTGTGTTTATATTTGTAGGCCTGAATTTGACGTTGGGTGTCTCACTGGATCACTACTTACTGAGGCAGGGTCTCTCACTGAACCCAGAGCTCGCTAGTTACTTTTAGTCCACCTGGACAGTTTGTCCCAGAGACCCCTGCTTCTGCCTTACAAGTGCTGGTGGTTTCCAACACCCAGCTTTTACGTGGGCTCTGGGAATCACCTTCAGGACTCCCAGCCCTGCTCTGGTGCTTTGTTTGTATTTCATTTTTGCTGTCAGTTTTATAGCTTTACACTAAGGTCTTTTTTTTTTTTTTATCCTATTTTTTTTTTTAAATCCTGAAATAATTGTGTCTATGAGGAAACTAGTACGTGAATGGAGTCTAAATGAAACAATAGGAAACTTCTGGTGTTTGTGAGAGGATTTTGGAAGGATTGCTGTGCAAACATGCCTTCTATAAAAAACGGTTAAGATAGGCTTTGTCAAAGCAAGGTTTTAAATAATAGTTACAGTAAAATGGGATAGCATATTTATTAACTTTTTTTTTTTTTACCTCTCAGAATTACATTGTCCAAGAAACCATGTAAATAATTTAAATATTAACCACTGGATTAGAGTATTTATAGCTCAGTGGTAAAACATGTGCTTAGTGGAGCATGGTCCTTGGTTTAACCCTGTGGAGAGGGCGAGGGAGGAGGGCAGATAGAAACATATACACACACACACACACACACACACACACACACACACACATAAAACAGTTGTGACAAGCAGTATTCTATGTTTGGGATACTTGGTTGTTTTACTATTAGCTGTATTGGTCTTTAGTCCTTAGAAGGTTAAGGTAACTTTTTTTATTTAAATCAAGACTTGTCAAATGATGTCTTTGTCTTTTTTCTTGGGTGCTGGGGGTTGAACCCAGGGCCTTGTGTGTGCTCTTAACATTCTGTTCTGGATCTGTTGACACCATGTAATCCTAGCTACCTGGGAGACTGAGGTAGGAGGTTCAAGCAACTTAGACCTGGTCTCAGAAAGTAAAAAGAGAGCTGTGGGTGCCAATCAGTAATATTAGAGTACTTGAATAGTGTGCATGAGGCTATGGGTTACATTTCCAGGACTTGAGCTGCTCTGCTGCTAAGCTGTCTCCCCACTTCTATTGTAAGGCCTCTAGAGAAAAAACTAATGTGGAATTGGAAAGTTCAGTTCACTATTATTAAATGCCTTTAAAAGAACTAATCTGGATATAATGTCATCAGATTTACAGTGGCAATTGAAATACAATTTTTATTAAGGGAGGTTTTGTTTTCCTTTTTTTTAGGCTCCATGGTGTATTAGATAAACTTCGCTCTGTTACAACTGGTAAGATTTGTAAAACTGAGAGCTTTTTGAAACTTCTGCTTGTTAAACGTGTGATCCTTTCCTTTCTAAAGTCATTTATGCTGCTCTTGGAAGAACATCAGCACTTTAAGAGGAATGGTTCATTTGAACTGTAAAAACATCACAGTATGTTTACTGTGATTTGACAGTGATGGGCCAGACAGTGCCGTGTATCTGAGGAAGTCATTATATATGTACACCAACTTTAACCTTAGAGATACCTCACTGCTTTATAATTGAAAGTGATCTAGAGTTACCTAATAAATCAGATAAACTAAATGATGTACAGGAATGCTACTTAGTGACTAAAAGTAATGTGGAATGAAATGAGAATACACAAATATCCTAGTATTTAAAATGTGGATACTCTTGGAAAATAATAATAATAATAAATTGTTATTTATTATTAGTAGTAATAATAAATATTATTTATATTGTTGAGACAGTTCTCCTTTAAGAATCCCGTGCCCACATTTTCAGGTGCTTTTTATCTCCTAGTGCTTAAAATCTCTTGATAAACGCCAGCTACTTTTCAAACTACCACCTTCGAGGACCGAGAGATGTAGCTCAACTGGTAGAGTGCCTGCCTAGCATGCAAGAAGCTCTGAGTTCAGTCCCGAGCACTGAAACAATGAGGGAGGCATGGTGGTACATGCCTAGAATCCCTAACGCTGCAGAAGTGGAGGGAGGAGGATGGGAAGTTCAAAGTCATCCCTGGTGGTATATATGTCAGCCTGGACTTCATAAGACCTGTTTTTGTTTGAAAAAAGAAAACTTTAGCTAAGCGGTGGTGGGGCACACTTTTAATCCCAGCACTCAGGAGGCAGAGGCAGGTGGCTCTCTTAAGTTCAAGGCCAGCCTGGTCTACAGAGCAAGTTCCAGGACAGCCAGAGTTATTACACAGAGAAACCCTATCTCAAACAAAACAAAACAAAAACAACAAACAAACAAAAACTGAAAAAGGAACACTTTGAGTTACTAATTTTAAAAAATCTTTTCTCTATTAAATGTATTGGTTTTGAATTGCTGATGAGAGGGAGGAGAGCTAAGAAAAAGATGACCAGGGTCATGCATTTTCTTTCCAGAGCCCTCTAGTCTAAAGTCTGCAGACACCAGCATCTTTGATAGTACCGTGCCTTCAAACAAGAGCAGCTTTAGTCGGGGAGATGAGCGAAGGCACGAAGCTGCAGTCCCTCCCCTTGCCGTTTCTAGCTCTAGGCCTGAGAAAAGAGATTCCAGAGTTTCTGCAAGTTCGCAGGAGCAGAAATCCACTAATGTCAGGTAAAGTCCAGTCTCTGCTATGGCCAGAGAGGCGTGGGGATGCGACACTTAAGTTAGTTCCCATTTTCAGCAGTTTTTGGAAATAGTGAGGTGGTCATGGATTAGTTAATTTTCTTGTCATTTGTTGCTATTAGAAAATACCTGATGTGACATCTTGTATTTGGCTCAGAGTCAGAAGGTTCTCAGTTCATCACAGCCATGGAAGCATGATAGAGTTTGTGGAAACAAGAGCATAAGAAAGAAATTCCTAGCGCTATAGTGGACCAGGGAGCAAAGAAAACTAGACCAAAACAGCAAAAGTCTGTTCCTAGACACTAATGAACTATGTTGGCCCATTGGGCCCCACCTCCTAAAAGGATTTATAGCCTCTAAAGTAGCGTAGTGAACTAGGGATCTAGTGTTTAACACTTGAGTGTGTATGGGACATTCCAGGTTCATTATTTCATTTTTATTTTATTTTTATGTGCATAGGTGTTTTGCCTGCATGTATGTCTGTGAATCCTGTACATGCCTGGTGCCTCTAGAGGTCAGGAGAAGGCATTGGATCCCTTTGCACAGGAGTTACAGATGGTTGTAAGCCAGTGTGGGTGCTGGGAATGGAACCCAGGTCCTCTGGAAGACCAGCTAGTGCTCTGGCCATTTCCCCAGCCCCTAACAGACTGCAAGCAAGTTTTTGAATAAATTAATGGTGACCAGAATATGATTTTTTATTTTAAATGTAGCAAATAAAAGTTTAAAGTATGAGGGCTAGGTATGGTGGTATAAGCATTAAAATTTTTTTTATTAGATATGTATGGTGTTTTGCCTGTATGTGTGTCTGTGTATCATGCGCTTATAGCACCCATGGAGTCCTTTAGAGAGCTTTAGAACCTCTGCACCTGGAGTTACACATAGCTGTTAGTTGCAGTGTGGGTGCTGAGAATCAAACCTGGATCTGGAAGAGTGGCCAGTTCTCAGAATCCCTGAACCATACCTCCAGCCCTGGTGCAGGCCTTTAATCCCAGCCCCTGGCAGGTAGAGGCTGGTGGAAGGGTCTCAAGCCAGCCAGAGCTAAATAGTAAGAGCCTGGCTCAAAAGAAGAGAAAAAAATTACAGAATGAATATGATTTAGAAATAGTTTTTAATATTAAAAAGTATCCATACTTTCTCATAAAAAGTTTTTTGAGTAAACATTCTTTGAAGCTTTGAGGATAATGCTTTAGTTTTGTTGTAATGCTTTTATTTTGTTTTAATAGACATTCTTATGATGATGGAACTTCAACCCGGCTAATGTCAACAGTGAAACCTCTGAGGGAGCCAGCACCCTCTGAAGATGTGATTGATATCAAGCCAGAACCAGATGATCTCATTGATGAAGACCTCAATTTTGTGCAGGAGAATCCCTTATCTCAGAAAAAACCTACAGTGACACTTACGTATGGTTCTTCTCGCCCTTCTATTGAAATTTACCGACCACCTGCAAGTAGAAATGCAGACACTGGTACCCATTTAAACAGGCTGCAACTTCAGCAGCAGCAAAGCAGTACTCACGCTGCCAAGCAGCTGGAGGTACAGAGCAGCCAGGTCTACGAAGCAGGACGTCTGTGCGAACCGGAAGTGCTTAGCAGCATAGACGACACTTACAGCCCCTTCTTCAGAAACAGCTTGGATAAGATGAGTATTGAGGTTGGTGTAGATTTTATATAGATTGATTCTGGCTTACTGGACTAGAGACTGACAGTTGCTGATTCCAGATGTAACCTAAGTAAACATATTCATGTTTACTTAAAATAGTGTCCTTTCGGACTGGCTCTGTAGGGATTTTATGTCATGTACATGTGCTTTGTGATTTTAGCAGTTTGAGTTAGTTTTGCCCTTTTCTTTTTGGTATCTATGCAGATGTGTCAATTTTAAATTTAAGCAGCCAAATAACTTGTTTTGAATAGTTTTTCTAACAGTGCTGTGTGCAACTGTTACAAAATAAATTTAAAGTTCTTTTGAGTTAACTATTTGAGAAGGTATTTTCATCTGTTTTACAAGAAATCCAGCCCTTTTGGATCTTAAGATCAGCTTAAATGATCATCTTGAGATCATCCTAAAATGAAGACAAGTATTTCTGTGATAGAACTTTGTTTTCAATGCAAGGTAAGCTTAAATGTATCTCATTGTAGGATGAAAACTTTCGGAAGAGAAAGTTGCCTGTGGTAAGTTCCGTTGTAAAAGTAAAAAGGTTCAGTCATGATGGAGAAGAGGAGGAGGAAGATGAGGACTACGGCTCCCGGGTAGGAAGCTTGTCCAGCAGCGTGTCGGTGCCAGCAAAGCCTGAGAGGAGGTATGTGACCACAGCCGCAAATTAATCTTGAACTACTTGACGTGGCTGGAGATTGTGATGGATTGTTTCTTTGGCAGTGCTGGGGAAGAAACCTGGGGCCTGTGCGTACTAATGCTAGATGAGTGCCTTGGCACTCAGCTGTCCTACAGCATCACTTGGGTTTTGAGAGATACACCTATTCATGGAAAATGACTTGCTTAAATTTGGAGAGAATTGCAAAGACTGGAAATTAATGAGGGGGAAAATGTTAATACAGAGTCATTTTTAAAAAAAAAAAAAAACTGTAGAATTCCAGTCTAATTGACTTGTTCTAAAAACTGTAACTGCTATGTTTAAAACAGAAGGCTATGTAGTAACAGCATAATAGATGGTTAACATGTAAAGAACTGAAATTTAAAACATTATAAAAATACCTTTTCTTAAAACTCTTTTAGACCTTCTCTTCCACCTTCTAAACAAGCTAACAAGAATCTAATTTTGAAGGCTATCTCTGAAGCTCAAGAGTCTGTAACAAAAACAACTAACTATTCTGCAGGTAATTTCAATGTAGTGTGTTTTTCCGGGTAAGAGATCGCTTCATTGAACTGAGTATGCTTATCTTGATGTGTGAAGTAAAGAGTCCTGCTAGCTGCAAAGACCAGAATGAACTTCTAGAAGAATGGGTTTAAAAGATTTCAGCACTTTTTTCAGATGAAAAACTCTCATCGGAGTTCCTTGAGCAGAGTAAACTGCTCTATTCTCATATGCATAAAATAATACTCATGAATTATAAAGGGAATTATGAAAAAATGTATGACATTCATATTAGTTTTTTTAGTTCAATATTATGTATGTACTTATGTAGAAAAGAACAAAATTGGGTAATAACAAGTTACTGAAGCTAGAGAAATTTTGAATTTAGTTTTTGGCCATGCAGCAGATTGAACTCATATGCTTGGAAAGTCCTGTTCCACTGAACCACATCCCCAGACCAAAGCAAGAAATTTGTTTAAAACTATTATATGTATAGACCAGTCTCTTTTCCCTTGATGGAACTTGGTAATAGACTGTAAGGCAGAGAATTGTTACATTCTTACCCTAATTAGAATTGAAGCTCTAAAATCATTTGATGTCAGATATTGAGGTGTGAAGTTTTTAATAATAAAACTTTCTTACAAGAAAACTTACTCTAAAATGCAAGTGGTTGTGAGTTCTGTGCTGCTGTTGCATTCTGGACTTGTTCACCTGGAGCTAGTGGAAAATTTTGTGGGACTAAGGTGATAGCAATTGCCAGCTCTGAAATTCAAGTTTTTATATGAATTTGATAGACACGTTTACAGCATTCTTTTACTTGCCCTTTGTCACATGACCCTTTTTTGAAGCAAAGTAAACAGTTCTTGGTACTGACCTACCTTCTGCTTCTCCTCATCCCTACTTAACCTTGAGCATACAACATGAAGTAGAAATCGGGATGATCAGGTGAAGGCCAACACCTGCTCTAACGGTTTGCCTTTACAAAAATTCACTCTTCTAATACAGCAATGATAATTGCTTAGAGTAAGAATTTAAAGCATTTCCATGACCTTGAAATTCCTTGCTTTTACCCTTTTTTTTTCATGTTTATGAGTGTTTTGCTTGCATAGAGTCCAGAAAAGAACATTGGATCCCCTAGAATTAGTTACTGATGGTTGTGAGCTACCATGTGGGTGCTGGGAATCAAACCCTAGTCCTCCTCTGAAAGAGCAGCTGTTACAGAATTAATATGCCTTCCCACTGAGAAACCATTCCAAATACTCTAGAGATTAATAAAGGAAATCTTTATTGGTTCTGGCTAATGCACAAAAGGGTACCAGCCATAAATAGAACATTTTACCAGCTTTATAGCTGTGCCTTAGGCTTAGGTACTGCCATCCTGAAATCTCATCAGGTCCCTCCAAGTCACACTTAGAACAATTTAGACAGGAGACTATGAGTCTGGCCATTTGGACAAATAGGACATTTACACAGCAAAAACATTGTCACAGTTACTTAGGTACACCAGTGTTGTGTGTGTCCCATTCCCCTGTACTACTTACTGAGGGTCGTCCTGCCCCATGACAGAATTAAGCTTTTCCTGGAAAGAGAACTAGGACTTGATGGCAGACTGGAACTTGATGAGGACTGTCACTCATTACTCAGTGCTTTCCTGTTAAGAGCTGCCTTTAGAGACCTGTTCTCTGAGATGGGATGGGCCTAAGCACAGGTTGTAAAGTAAGACTTGTTTCTTTTGTTTTGGAAATAGACTTGCAGCATATTAGTGAACAAATCTTTTTTGGGGAAGTTGTTTTTGTTTTGTTTGAAACAGATTCTTACTGTTTAGCTCTGACTGTCCTAGAACTCACTATGTAGACCAATCTGGCCTGGAACTCAACAGTGATCTGCCTGTCTCTGCCTCCCAAGTGCTGGGATTAAGGCTATGTGCCACCACATCAGGTGCTTAGTGAACAAATTGTAGCAGAAACATTTTCTCAG
The DNA here is from genome assembly GCF_004664715.2 of Peromyscus leucopus. Lineage (NCBI taxonomy): Eukaryota > Metazoa > Chordata > Mammalia > Rodentia > Cricetidae > Peromyscus > Peromyscus leucopus. Next base: position 65,620,789 of record NC_051075.1, read on the forward strand.
CAAACCTAAATTTTCATTATGTTCCAGGAGTACAACCGTCCTTTCTGCAGTTTCTAACAAGTTTGGTTACTACTGAGTTTTGAGTTATGTTGGTGGCACTGCTCCTTGAGCTTTTTTGTGCAGCTTACTTCCCAAGCAAGTTTAGTCTATAACATCCGTTTATGCTGACTAGTTTCTCCTAGACCACAGCCGGCGCTCTTGACAGTGTCTCTCCAGTATTGGGCTATCGAGATGGCTCGGCAGTTGAGAGCACTGGAGTTGAGAGGACCTGAGTTCAGTCCCAGGACCTGTTTGGTTGCTCAGAACCATCCATAATTCCAGTTCCCAGGGATCCAACACTCTCTTCTGACCTCCACAGGCACCATACCTGTGCTCATGGGTATACATACATATTCGTGGGCAAAACACATAATTCTAAAGAAAATTGAAAAAGTAGCTGAAGAGTCCCACATTTCAAGAACTAACATTAAACTTGATTGTACATACCTGTAATCCTAGCACTGGGGAAATAGAGGCAAGAGATTAAGGTTATTTTCAACTTAATAGTGAATTTGAGACCAGCCTGGTCTACAGTGAGACCTTGTCACAAAAGAATTTTTAAAAAATAGCATTTAGCCGGGAGGTGGTGGCGGCGGCGCACGCCTTTAATCCCAGCACTCGGGAGGCAGAGGCAGGCGGATCTCTGTGAGTTCAAGGCCAGCCTGGGCTACCAAGTGAGCTCCAGGAAAGGCGCAAAACTACGCAGAGAAACCCTGTCTCGAAAAACCAAAAAAAAAAAAAAAAAATAGCATTGAAACATTCTTTATTTGCCTGTTTATGTTATGGTTTGAAATCACTGTAAGAGCATATCACTGCATCTGGTTTAAAATGACTACGTACATTTTAAATTGTATCATGACATAGTTTTTGTTGGTTTGTTTTGGGTTTTTGAAACCAGCTTTCACTGTGTAGTCCAGTCTGGTCCAGAACTCATTGCAGTCCCATTGCCTCAACCTCCTGAGTGCTGACATTCAAGCTTTAGATGTTGCTTGTATACAAGTAAAGCAAGGAAGTCAAATGTCTTTCCTGGGAATAGTGTAAGAAAAACTGTAGTTTTTGTTTGTTTGTTTTGTTTTTTTGTTTTTGGACAAAAAACATCGTAACTATTCTGAACCCAAAAGATTGCATTTGTATTTAATACGTGTTGTTTTGAACACTGTGGCTATTCTGAACCCAAGGGTGGCTATTTGTATTTAATACGTGTTGTTAACTGTGAAGTTCTGAAGGAGTAACTGTGCTTGTATTGTTTTGCTTCTTTTGCTTTTTATGTGAAGTTCCACAGAAACAGACACTTCCAGTTGCTCCCAGGACTCGAACTTCTCAAGAAGAATTGCTAGCAGAAATGGTCCAGGGGCAAAGCAGGGCCCCCAGAATAAGTCCCCCTGTTAAAGAAGAGGAAGCAAAAGGAGATGGTACAGAAAAACTTCAAGGTGAGAGTTAACCATTTATCACTTGCACTTTATCTGTGGGATACTAAGTATTTTCAAATAAGTTTTTGTGGAATGTTAAACTATGAAGAAAGTAATGAAGTGGGTACACAAAGAATGAGATCTTGTAGAGAACTCGATACTTTTCAGAAACTTTAAAATTTTTATGATGGAAAACGTAATGTTCTCGAAAGTAGAGAGATTGTTAGTGAACTGCCTTGACTGTATCCCCAGCCTTAGTCATTAAAGACTTTGCTCAGGGTTAGAGTAGTCCTACATAAAGATGCATTTATTTCTATGTTCCATCTTTTATGTTTAGTTTTATTTATTTAATGAATGTGTGAGTGTGTGGACATGCATGTAAAGGTCAGATTGCATCCTGTTGGGTGGTTTTTCTCTGTCCACCCTGTGGGTTCTGGCACTCCAACTCTAGTTCCCTGGTTTGGCACCAATGCCTTTACCTGCTGAACCGTCTGTCTCGCTAGTGTTTCTTTACGTCTGTTTGTTGTCCCTATTCCTGTTCCTCCAACTTAAACTCTGACGTGTTCTTGAAATTGTCCCTCCTGGCATCTTGTCGTGGTCTTTTCCTATTGTCCTGGTGGCCCTGGTTTGCCCTGGTGCCTGACACATTGGAAGCAGCAGCTTCCAGCTGGTTGCTGACCTCCTCTGTTTGTGTTTATTTGCGCCCTCCCCTGCTTTTTCTCACCTCTTCTTTCCACCCCAGCCTCTGCAGGCCAAAGTGCAACTCTGTCATGTGACTGTGTGTCTCCTCACTGTCCCATCCTTCTTGCCCAGTACTGATGCCATCATTGGATCTTAGACAGCTGTGTTAATGATCTTTTGGATGTGCTTGCTTCTCTGCTTCTTCTGTACTTATGTTTTCCATTTATACCAGGAGAGACTGAAGTTTCTTGTTTGTTTTATTACTTTTTCTATTAAGATCAGAAGTCAGAATCTATAGGTTTCTCCCCACCCCCTCAGAAATAAATCTGTTGTTTTGTGGTATTTTTAATTTACTTTTTTCTGATCATCGAGCCCCACTCCCATCCTACCCTCCTCGCCTTAGGTGTCTGATATGTTAAGAACATAGTTTTGTATTCCTTCTGAACTATTCTAAGAATTGTTCCAGGTTCTGTGAAATCTTGTTCCATGCATTACTTATCACTTAATTCTTTTTGTTTCTTCCCTTAGCCCCCATTCAATTCTGGAAAGGTCAAAATGATTTTTAAAGTGTCTAGGTACTGTGCTAGCAGAGAAAGCTATTGCTAGAGGTATGTCAAAAGGATTCTGGAACTAGCATCTTAGGAGTTTCTGTTGGCCAAAGATAAAACCATTTCATCTTCATAAGGGTGACAGTTGCCTTAAAATGGGCTCTTTCAAATCCAATCCTAGGCACAAATCTGCTCCCAAACACACATGCACGCACAAAAAAAAAAAACAACAACAACAACAAAAAAAAAAACCCCAAAGAGAAACTAATTGGTTGGCTGAAGGATACGTTTGCATTGTCTTAAAAAACATGAATAAAATAATTGAGCATTTATATTGTTTTTCCTATAATTTTCACTGGTAACCAAATAATAGTCATTGGTACTGTTTTTATAAATAAATTTCATTGAAACCAGTTGTACCAATTTATGAATGGAAATTCAGGAAATGATTGTTTGGCCTCTTGTACTACTATATGAGTTGAGTAGTTGCAGTAGATTGGATTTTTTTGTAGACTAAAAGTAAAAGTGTTTGCCTACGCCTGATACAAGAAATGAGGGAAGTTGGGGCTGGAGAGATTGCTTGGTTCAGAACACTGACTGCTCTTCCAGAGGACCCAGATTCAGTTCCCAGCACCCACATGGTAGTTTACAACCGTCTGTAACTCCAGTCCCAGGTGGTCCACTGCCCTCTTCTCACCTCTGCAGGTACTGCTTGGACGTGGTGCACATACATGCAGGCAAGACACCCATACACGTAAAATAAAAACTCTTAAAACAATGTCAGAAGAGCACAGAAGTGAGGAGAGAGCTTCTATGCTACAGTCATTTCAGTGAGTGAGTGAGAGCAGTGGGTGGGATTGGAGGAATAGTTAGTGCTGTTGTCTCTGAAGTTTTATGCTTTCTGAGAAGAAACTTAATTTTTGCCAAAGGATTTGAACCAAGTCATCAAACCTCTATCTAGTCCCATAATCAACTTAGAAGGTACAGAGGCCAGAAGAATTTATCAGTTGAGCTTCATGTTGTGTTTGCAACAGGAAAAATTATAGTCAGGAAATAGTATATAGTTCGTATGACCTGAGAATTTATTTGAAAACAACAGAGACAAAATTAAAGCCGTAAGATTTAGAGATGCACACTATTGTGTAAAACTAGAGAACCTGATTAGATGAAGTGCATAAACCAGCTGGTAGTGAGGTGTTTTTTTGGGCTTATGTTCGTTTTGAGGTGGTTTGTGTGTGTGTGTGTGTGTGTGTGTGTGTGGTCTGCGTAGACTGCCAATACAGTCCATCAGAAGTTCTCTAAGAAGAGGGTCTGTTGCTGAACTGAACCTCACTGTTTGAGCTACGCTGGCTGACCAGGGAACTTCTTCACCTTTTCCCAGCTCTTGGGCTATAGGCAGGCATACCCTTTCCAAGCTTTTCTGTGGGTCCTGGGGGTTGGAACTAAGTTTCTCATGCTCACATAGAAGGTGCTCTTACCAACCAAACCATCTCTTCGGCCCCAAATGTCTGTCTTTACCTCGTGTTTCCAGTTCAAAGTTCCAGTTGAAATGGCGTCAGATAGAACTAGCGAGGGAGGGCTTTTATAAGCAGGGAGGCACATCACACAAACCCACTGTTTTCTGTGCTCACACTGTTTACAGTTTCGGCTGACTGGTTTTGGGATCTAAATATGTCCGTGGGTTTACATGAATTATTGACAGTATAGTCTCCTTGGCCTCTTTCTACTCACCTGCCCGTCTCCCTGTATGTGTGCGTTTTCTCTTTTTGTCTCCGGTCAGTCTGTCACCATTGTTTATTATACTTTTTTTTTTCAGATTTATTCGTTCTTTTTTGATGTCTCTGTTTTATATATCATTGATTTCTGTTCCAGAAATATCCTCTCATATTTTTTCTGAGTTATTTTAGCCCTTATTTTCCAATGTAAACTTTAAACTGTATTTTTCTCTTGAGTGCCACTTTCACTGTGTATTTTTTCATTACCAGAGTGCTTTTAATTTCTGTTGAAGTTCTCATCTTTCACAGATGGGTTTTTTGCAAGTGCTTTCAAAATACAATATTGGAAGACATTTGGTCCTCCAATATGGTATAGATATTACATATTCTTTGAAAATTGTTAACAGTATTCTTGTTTGGTATACAGTTGTTTTTTATATATCTTCAAAGAAAGTAAGCGCTAATATTTCTCTGCACATTTTTTGCTTTGATTTCATGACCTTGTATACCAACACATGCCTACCCCTGCCTTCTGTTTTTGTTTGGTTGGTTTTGTTTTGTTTTTCAAGACGGGGTTTCTCTGTGTAGCCCTGGCTGTCCTGGAACTTACTCTGGAAAGCTGCCTGCCTCTGGCTCCTGATGTTGGAAGTAAAGGTGTCCACTGTGCCGACTTCATCTTAGTGTTGTCGGGTGGCGATGGAGCCTTCGTTTAGAATTGGCCCTGCTCTTGTTTCCGTGCTTTCATCTTCAGACTTCCTTCTTTTTCCTCCCTTCCGAAAATAAACCATTTTTTAAAAATAAGGGTGTGTGTGTGTGTAAGTGTGTAAGAACAGTTTGTGGGAGTTAGTTCTTTCTTTCTACTACGTACCCACATAGTGAATTAACTTTCTGGCTTAGTGGCAAGTGCCTTCACCTGCTGAACTATCTCAACAGCCTTCAGTTTTCTTTTTTTGTGCTTCATGTGTAATTGCCTCTTAAATATCATAAAGTGTGATTTAAAAAGATAATTTGAATTTATTTTATGTGTATAGGTGCTTTGGCCTACATGCATGTCATGCACCACATGAGTGCTTGTGTCCTTAGTGGCCAGAAAAGGAGATTGGGTGTTGGGAATTGAACATGGGTTCTCTGCAAGAGAATCCATGCAAGAGAAATCACTGCTCTAAACTTGTGAGCTAATAATATAGTACTTTAGCCTTGACTTTTAAAAAAATATGTTCCAAGTTTGCCCTTTGGGGGCAGAATTATTTAGAGCATTTTCTTAGGATTGCCAATCTATTTGGGGTAATTTCTATCACTGATTTTTGATTTGCATTTCTATCATCTATCTATCTATCTATCTATATTTACTTATGGGGGATCTCATAAGCTCAGGCTAGACTTGAGCTCATTTTATAGCTGAGGATGATACTAAACTTCTGATCCTCTGGCTTCTGCCTCCTTTAGATTAGTGGTTCTCAACCTGTGCATCAAGACCCCTTTGATATCTTGCATATCAGATATTTACATCACAATTCATACCAGTAACAAAATTACAGTTATGAAGTAGCAACGAAGTAATTTTGTGTTTGGAGGTCACCACAACATGAGGAAGTGTATTAAAGGGTTGCAACATTAGGAAGGTTGAGAGTCACTGCTTTAGAACAAGTCAATTACAGGTAAGTTTCTGCAGAGAGTGATCTCTTGTAACTGGAGTGACAGATGGTTGTGAGTTGCCATGTAGGTACTAGGAGTTGAACCCAGATACTCTTGAAGAGCAGGCAGTACTCTTGACCTCTGAGCTGTCTCTCCAGCCTGTTTGCTTGCTTGCTTACTTGCTTGCTTGCTTGCCTGCTTTGAGACAGGGTTTCATGTATCTCAGGCTGGCCTCTACCTCACTATGTAGCAGAGGATGACCTTGAACCAGGAATCCTCCTGGTTACACCTCCTGAGTGCTTGGATTGCAGATATATGCCATCATGCCCAGTTTTATGCTGTGGTTGGGTATGAAACGCAGGGCCTTGAGGATGCTGGGAAAGTGCTCCACCAGCTGAACTCCATTCTGAGCCTCTTGTGCAGTACTTTGGCTACGTATCCAAATCTAGTTTAACAAGTTACTGACAGCACATAAATTTGTATAGGACCATTGTCTTCTGGTCTCCATTGTTGTTAATTATCTGTCGTTCCTTCGTAGGTGATCTGTCCTCCCTCACTGGCTGCTTCCAAGGTCTTCTCTTTGTCTTTGTTCTGCAGTTAGTTTTACTACACTGTGTTTAGGCATGGATTTCCCTTTGCTTTGCCTGTTTGGTATATTTCATATTCGTATTTTATAATACAAAATATGTGTTAACCAGAGAAATTTTAGAAAAATGAATACCTACTAATACATAAAAAATAGTCAAATAATGTAGAAACTTTTAAAACAAAGCAACATTCTTACTATGAAATTCTGTACATTACTTCCTCTCCCCAGAAGTTGTCACCTTTTAATATTTCTGTTTATGACTTTCTTTGAGACAGGTCTCATAACATAGGCTGGCCTTGGACTTTTTCAATATGTAGCTGAGAATGACTCTGAATTTGTCATTATCTTACCTCCAGAGTGGCTGGGATTATAGGCATGTGTCATTACATCCTACTGTGTCTGAAATGGGTTTATTCTACCATGTTTTCATTTACCAATTAGAGGTGATATCATTGATTTCTTGCTGTAACATTTCCTGTTGAGAAATTCATATACTAAGACCACTGTTGTATTCTTGGCTATGTTTGCAATTTTAAGCATTATGTCTAAATGCCTATTTTTGTCTGATATTTTGTAGTCCAGTATATTTGATTTCCATACATTTGACATATTTTGATTTTTTTAATTGACATTTTAGCTGAACATGGTGCCCTACACCTGTACTTCGAACTCTTTTATTTTTTAAAGAAATCTTTTTTTGTTGTTGTTGTTTTTTTGTTTTTGTTTTTGTTTTTGTTTTTTTGAGACAGGGTTTCTCTGTGTAGTTTTGGTGCCTGTCCTGGATCTCACTCTGTAGACTAGGCTGGCCTCAAATTCACAGAGTGAGTGCTGGGATTAAAGGCATGTGCCATCACCACCTGGCCAACTCCTAACTCTTTAGATAGACTTGGGCATAAGGATCATAACAAGTTCTAGGCCAGACTGGGCTACATAATAACACACTTTCTCAAAAAGTATGAGATGGACACTTAAACCCTCCTTTAATTCTTTTATCTTCTTGACTACCATCTGAGTTGTATTTATTTTTACAGGGGTTGATGATATTTGCATTTTGTTCTGTTTTCCTGGGTAAGACTACTTGATTTGTAAATTCCTTCTAAATGTAAAGAACCTATAAGTAGCACTTTACATCATTAAGGCTACATAAATAGTATGTGGTGACTTGGGAGCTGGAGGCAGAAGGATCTGAAATTCAAGATCATTCTCAGGTTTGATGCCAGCCTAGTGTATCTGAGATCCTGTCTCAAAAACAACAAAATTATTCATGGAAGTAACCATTACAAAGGCAAATAGGCATTTTATTTCTTGGCAGATTTTTAGGGATGCCCTAAGAGTCAACAAGCAAGCCAACTAGCTACTTGCTTTCTTGCTTTTCTTTCTTGGAGGTTTATGTGTGTATCTGAGCCTATATGCATGGCTGAGCACCTCATGCACTTAGGGTTCCTCCAGAGTCTAGAAGTTGGCATTGGGTCTTCTCGAACTGGAGTCACAGGCCATTATGAGCGGCCTGACGTTGGTGCTGGGAACTGATCTCTGGTTTTTTTTGCAAGAACAGAAAGTGTTGCCTGTGGTGGCATGCACCTTTAATTCCAGCACTCGGGAGGCAGAGGCAGGCGGATCTCTGAGTTTAGGTCCAGACAGGTCTCCATAGTTCAGGACAGCTAGGGCCATGTAGAGAGACTGTCTCAAACAGATAAATAAATACGAGCAGTGAATGCTCTTAACTGCAGAACCATTTCTCAAGCCCTTCCTAGAGGTTCGGGGTTTGTTTTTGAGATATGTGTATGTATATGAATGTCTTGGCTGCATGTTTGTATGTATACCACATGCATGCTTGGTACTTGAGAAGGTCAGAAGAGTGTCAGGTCTCCAGGAACTGGAGTTACATGATCTCTAGCCCATGAGCAGCAAGTGCTCTTAACTGCTGAGCCATCTCTCTTGTCCTTGACCTCTACCCCCGGGGTTCTTAAAAAACATTTTCCCCTTGTTCTTACATACCTTTTGTTTACCTGTTTTCTTCTTTTGGGTTGCCTACTTATTGCACAGTCTCCCTCTTCCCTAGGCTGCTCTGGCTAGAGTGATTCTGCCTCATCTGGCAAATGAGCTAGGCTTACAGGCTATGTCCCTGTTCTTAGCTAATTCTTGGAAGTTTATTCTCCCTCAGAAAGTTTTAATTTGCTTGCTTGTTTGTTTCCTGTGCTGTTAGTGTCTAAAATTTGACTGTGACAGGCCTCAATGCTAAATAGTCACGATAGTCACTTTGGGGATGGGTATTCTGTATATCTTTTTATTTGAAAATCTGTGCTCTTCCAGGAGGGGGTGAAATGGTTTTGAAAATTTTACTCTTAACATTTTTATTCTCTGTCAAGTGGCTTTCCTTTCCTTGAATTTTGTTTTTGAGACAAATTTTCGCTATCTAGCTCAGAATGGAATTGAAGTAGCTGTGTAGCTTAAATTTGGTAGTCTTCGAACTTGGATCAGCCTTCTGAATGCTGAGATTACAGGTGTGCATCACCATGTCCAGTTACTGTTTTTACTTGTCTTGTTCTACTCTCCAAAATATTTCCATACAGGTGTCCTTGATTTATGATTGCGTTACTGTCAATCAAGCCACTGAAGGTGTAAAATGGCATTAAGTTGAGAATTCATTTAAAATACCTCATCTGCCTTCATAGCTTAGAAACATCTTGTACTGTGGAGTATCAGTTGTTGACTCTTGTGCACGCTTTTTATCCCAGCACTGGGGAGGCAGAGGCAGGTGGGATCTCTGTGAGTTCAAGGCCAGCCAGAGGTAGGATTGTGTGCCTCACTCCCCTCGCCATGCTGGGATTTGGTCTGGCTTGGGCTTGGTTCTCAACTACTGTAGGAATGTAATTGGTTACTCGTATGATGTTTGCACTGATAGGCACGTCTTGCCAGGCATTGGTTATTGTTGTAGTTCCCGGAGTTTACAGTTGGGTATAATTGCTTACTTTTCTCCTTTGGTAGCTTACATACTACGAAAGCTAGCCAGTAGGGATGAAACTTCCAATTGTGAACCAACTTGATTTTATCATGTCCTTTGACTCAAGAATGTGATGTCTTCAGCTGTAGGGTCTTACTATCAAGTTCTGGACAATAGCCTGTAATGTTTGGGGGTCTTTGGGACCCCATTGGCCAGTTAATTCCAAAAGAAGTAACTCATTCTTGGCACCAAGTTTTATTTGTCAGTCTCTGGTGTTGAATAGGGTCATTGTTGCTTTCTTACAGAATGACTCCATTTTAACTCTGAGTTAGGAAACATCTATGGTGATAGAGTTCTTTTGAAAGGTTCTTAGTATTGTTTATCTCTCCCATACTTACTCTGCCTTACCATCTGCTCCTTTATCCCACATTAATCTTTCCCGTTCCATTATTTCATTTTAACCCTTTATAGTAGTGCATTCTATGTCTTCTCCCTTTAAAGTTCCTCTCCATGCCTCCTTAGTAATTTCCTGACCTATATGGGTATTCAAAATGAAATACACATATCTGAAGATTCAAAGCTAATGTCCACAGATGGGAGGAAACTTGGTATTTGAATTTCTAGGTCTGGGATACCTCACTCAAAAGGATTGTTTCCAGCTTTAAAAGATTTTTCATGTAAATCATTTGGAAAACTTAAATTCCAGTAAGATAGCAACTGTCCTCAAGTCAGTAAATAATTTCAACTCAGTTTCCATTAGAACTCCCTGCTTTCTTTTTTTTTTGTAAAAATTAACCACCTGACCCTAAAATTCATAATGGAAATAGGATCTAGAGGAATCAAAACTATTGAAAAAGAATAATGTTGGGGGGAGGGGGGTGCTCTGTTTCTGGATTTGAAAACAATACAGAATTCGAAATCATCATGACTGATGTAAAGTTAAGCATACACTGAGGGGCAGTACCAAAGTCCAGGTAGCTATACATTCCTGATCAGTTGACGGATTTTTTTGTTTTGTTTTTTTAAGCAAGGGCAATAAAATAATTCAATAAAGAAAGAATAGTCTTTAACAAGTATTACTGGGCCATCTGGGTATCTGTATGAAAAACAGTGACATTGGGGTCTTTCCAAATATACAAAAAATAACTCAGAATGAATCAAAAGACCTGCATTATGAAGATCATTATAAGACTCTTAAGCAAAAAAGTAAGTATAAATACACAACCTTGGATTAAGGAGTAGTTCCTTAGACTACCAAAGCATAAACAGCAAAAGAAGAAATAAATTGGACCACACAATAAAAACTTGTTTCAAAGGAAAAAAGTTAAAAGTAACCAAAAATGAGAGAAAATACTTGAGAATATTATATCAAATCCAAGGCAAAAGATGATTTTTCTGTTTTAAAATTTACACCATTTTGAAGTGGTTCCGAGGAGTGAGTCTAGGTCTTCTGTACTAGGAGGTGCTCCATACTAAGCTGCATCACTCTCCATCATGTTCTGCTAGTATGCAGGTGATGTTCCTTATTGGGTACATTCCAAGATTTGTCTGTGATCATGAGTCTGGTTGCCTTTCCGTCCTCTCCCTACAAAGAGGGTGCTAATGCAGTGCTCTCATCTACTGCTGAGAGGAATTGGAATTTAAGATAAAGCAACTCAAAATAATCCGAAGCTCCAAAATTACAGTTAATGGACAACAGTGTGAACCTACTTGCTTAGTTTATGAAGTAGCTCTTCAGGGTTCCTAACACATGAAGTAAATAATAGAAAGTTCTTTGGGCATCATGTGTCTCTGCTCAGCCAATCAGAGTTCAGGACTATTTGTATGTAATAATAGAGTTTATTTGCAGAGGAGCTGATAAGTAGTTAGGACTTAAAGGACACAGCAGTGGTTCCAGTGCTCTCAATTGTCGAAGAGAAGAGTCGTCTGGTGTGCTTAACTTTCCACAGTATGAGTTCTTACTCTAGAATTGTATCAGCTTATTTTTTTCGTTTATAGGTTTTAAAATAGTTATTAGCACTTCTAAAGGGAACATTATTGGTGATTGCTTTTACTTTTGATGAAATTTAATGGGATGTGAAAATGCCAGGAATCTTATGAAAATGTCTTCGAGATTTTCATCACCATCTTTACCAGTTTTCCTCTCACCGGAGCCAGCTGACTTAGGCTCTCTGACAAGTGATTCCTGTTCACTAAATGAGCTGAACAATATTTCCCATCTTTTGAGGAAAATAGCAACCGACATCAATGAGATTAAAGGGATGAAAGCAGCTATTTTGACAGTAGAAGCAAACCTTTTTGATTTGAACGTTAGAGTGTCCCAGAATGAAGCCAAAATTTCATCTTTAGCGGTTAAAATGAGTGAAGATTCAGCATCAACATCTGAATGCAACAGACAGTTGGAAGATTTTCAAGAGAGAGTAGAGTTTGAATCACAGTCAAAGGCTACTGATGTAAAAATAATGGGCTTCCTAACAAATATTGAGAAAGGTAAATTTTATGTTTTAGCTGCTGATCCTTTGATATTTCCACAATAGCTCTGGTATAGAGGCAGCATGGCATAGAGAACGAAGTTGGCATTTTCGTTGGTTGGAACTCTGTGTAATTTGACTTGGAAGTCTGCGATGTATTGTATCAAACTTCAGCCGAGTTCTCTAATACGTTTTGTAGCTGTTTTGAGGCTGGGCTACTGAACGAAGTGCCTTGCACATGCTAGGCTAGGTAAAAACTCAGCCAGGAATCCCCTTGAAACTGTTTCTGGGAGCCAGCTGTGTTGGCACGCCTTTAACCCCAGCACTAGGAGGTAGACACACGTAGATGTCTTCCGGCCAAGGCTAACCTGGTCCATGGAGTAAGTTCCAGGACAGCCAGGCCTTACATAGTGAGAGCCCGTCTCCAGAAAAGGAGGGGAGTGTTTGGTTTTGGCTGAGTTACCCTTGATGGTGTTAAGTTTGTGATCCTCCTACCTCAGACTCCAAATGTCACGTGGTTCCTGGCTTAAGGTGATAATTTCAAAAGATGTATGGGCTTCATGATAAAGTAAAACTGGAGAACCGGGCAGTGGTGGCGCACGCCTTTAATCCCAGCACTCGGGAGGCAGAGGCAGGTGGATCTCTATGAGTTTGAGGCCAGCCTGGGCTACCAAGTGAGTTCCAGGAAAGGCGCAGAGCTACACAGAGAAACCCTGTCTCGAAAAACCAAAAACAAACAAACAAACAAACAAACTTAGAAGCATGTTGCAGTGATGTACTTGACAAAGTCTTGCAGACATTTTATTTGCATTGTATAAGCAAAGCCTATCTTTGTGGAGACACCTACTGGATGCACTGAAAACTAGCATGCAGCTGACTTACTGATAATTTCAGTATTTGAACCCATACCAATTTCATCTCCACATACTGTAGTGTGATGCCTTTATTCTAAATTAGAAATCGGGTACTAAGTACATGTGATTAAGCATAGTGGGGGTTACAGTTAGAGTGAAGTATGACATCCCTGTTACAATTCAACTAGTGGGGGAGGATAGACAAAATCAGTTCATTGGACTTTGTTTTGCAGTACAGAAATTAAAAGTATTAGTATGGGAGCTGAGAGATGGCGCTGTGGTTTAGAGCACTGGCTGCTTTTCCAGAGGACCTGGCTTCAATTCTTAGCACCCACCATGGCAGCGCACAATTATCTGTAGCTCCAGTTCCAGGGGATTTGACACCTTTTTCTGGCCACTATAGGTACCAGGCACACATGCAGTGAACATACATACATTGATGCAAACACTTACACCTGCAAAATAAAAATAAATGTTAAAAAAAGAATTTTCGTATGTGAATGTGAGGGCTCTATGACTGTGACATCTGTCACCATTGGTAACTAGGGTTGACTCAGCTCATCTGGCTGGCTAGGCAGGGATACCTTTCCTTACTGCTCCATTTTGCATTCCTCCTAAAGCTGCATACTCAGTGGAAGAGGATGACCGTCCCTACTAGAGACCACCTGCTAGAACCCTCCAAACAAGAGCTCAAGAATATTAATATGAATTAGTATTAAAAACGTAATATTAGAAATGAATGTCAAAAGTTACTTTAGGAAGAAGTACTTTATCTGATCAACTTAAAGAAAAATAGATGTATAAATATAAAAATTACTTCAGTGGTTCTCAACCTGTGGGTCACAACACCCTTGGGTCAAATGGCCCTTTCACAGGGATCACCAAAGACCATCACAAAACACAGATATTTACATTATGATTCATAACAGTGGCAAAATTACAGATATGAAGTAGCAACAAAAATAATTTATGGTTGGGGGTCACCACAATGTGAGGGATGATATTAAAGGGTCTCAGCATTAGGAAGGTTGAGAACGACTGAATTATATTCAGACAGCATCACTTGGTGACAGGGACAGTCTCCTTAGGTGATGGCATCATTGGGCAGAGTCTACTTTCAGAAACAGGTCACTACCACATTACAAAGAGATGCTTGTGGAGCCACTGTTGAGCAGCTGAGTATTCTTATGAAGCTCATGAACAATTTCATGTGCAGCCAGAGAAGGATCTGTATTGCAGAATTCATTTTGCATCTCTCCATGCCAGTTTGTCTCTTAAGAGTTTTATCACAGGGTAATTGTGGAATATATCTTGATTTTGGTTTAAGTTCCCACATGTTCTGCTATTTTCAAAGATGACAAGGTCATGGGGAAGGGGAAGCAGTGTGGGGTAAGTAATAATGAGAAGAGTTCCAAAAACAGACTTCCCATGCATGGTGTGGAGTTGATTGTCACCCTGTGGCCACAGATGGTTAACTCCTGTTTATTCCACCCTTTTGGTTTTTGTCGTATTTTCTTCAATCCAAGAAGACTTAGCCACCCCACATGTGGAACCAAGAGGGACTTCATTACCATTTTTGGTTTAACCCAAGAACAGCTTTTTGTTTAACAGATATCCTTGAAGACTGTTACTTATTAGCAAATTGTGTTGTAGGAGCTTTATTTTAAGACTTCCAAATGAATTCAAAGATTAATTTCTGAGAAATAAATGTTGGTATTTGTGTTAAGCTTAGTGAAGTTTTAAAACTTATATTCTAGGCACTCAACAGAGGCAGTTATTATCCCGACTGCAAATTGACCCAGTCATGGTAGAGGCAATGGAGATAAGTCCAGGTGGGTAATGTTTACATTTTCATTGTAATGTGCCCGTTCTCTGTTGCCATTCCCATTCCTTACACCTCACTCAGTGTAGCATGTATCTCTTAGATCCTGCCCTAAGACAACACAATTAGATGGGTGAAAGTTTTTTAGGGCCAGGATGTAAGATCTGCATTTCCTTCATATGTGGTGTTTTTGCCTCATTCATAAGCTTTCTCTCCCCGTGCCTTGCCTTCTCAACCCTTAGCTGCTCCCTTTCCTGCTGTGACAGCAGCTAGAGTCCCCAATCCGCCTTCTCCCTGTGCTGCTCATTCTCGCTGTCTGGGCAGCTTGTGTCCCTAGCTCACCTTCTCCCACCTTTGCTGTTTTTCCAGAGCTGATTCAGCACCCCCTCAGCGACAGTTCAACTTACGCAGTGTGCTGACGTCGCTGTACAGTCTCCTTCTCAGGGACCACTAACCACTTGTCTAAACCTTCTGACAAGCAAGTCGACTCACCCCGATGCACACCCTGCGGGCTGCTTCAGGATGGAGTGCGGTCCTTATTTTTATCTGTGTTTTTGGTTTCCTAATCCCTGCCAGGTCCACATTCAGTGCTTAATAAATGCAGGGAATAGTTGGATACCTGGAACTTTTTCTTTTTGACAGAGTTTGATTATGTGGCCCAAATGACTCCAACTCGCAGTCCTGCTTTCATGTCCAAGTGCTGGGATTACTTGCGCCACCATGCCTAACACTTCTTTTCTTGTGTTTCCCGGGAAGCCGCCCTTTGTTGGAAGTCCTGGTCCTTGATTCTTTTCTCTGCTTGCCGCTTCCTAAATCATCTTCCCCTCTCAGAACTCCACGGTCATTGTTTCCCTAGTTCTGTACGTCTTAACAGGTGCCTTTGCTCTCCAAGATTGGCCTCTATCTAGACTTGAGGTTCTACCCATCTGAACAGGATGTTGCTCTCCTCCTCGCCTTAACCCTGCTTCTCCTGCCTTCTGCCTGTTGAGTGCTGAGATGTCTGACCTTGTACCACCGCATACAGTTTCCACATAGGAGTCTTGTTTTAAGTGTAGTGACCAAAGTCTGCATTGTTGGACCCACTTTATCGGCTCTTGTGCATCCCCCCCCCCTTTTTTTTTTCCTTCATTGCACACCTCAGCTTGAAGTATTAGGTAGTTCTGTGAGGCTTGTGAGTGAGAACAGTCTTGATTCTGTCAAATTCTTCATGTTCTGTTGAGTTTCTTTTTAACATTTTGTTTTGTTTTATATGTGTCATACTTTGTTATTTCTTTGAGGCTGTTAAAAGTTGGTTTTGACAGTTTTTCTTTTCCCTCCTTGGTTTTGTTTAAGTTGTTGCTTTTGACTTTTATGATAGAGGTTTTCCACTTGCAGTTCTTTATCTAATTAAAAAGAGAATCAGTAAAAAGTTGATTGGTATTCTGGATTCTTGAGTTGGGGCGTGTGTGTTTGGACTTTGTTTTTGAATGTGGATCCTGTATGGAGAATGACTTGTCAGGTTGATTTAATCTGGGGGTACCCTGATTATTAATAGCACTTAAGCCTTCTTAGTCTGGTCAGTTTTACCAATAAAGGTCTTCTAAATATAATATCCTGATTGTCAGAGTTCAGATAGCTCAGTCAGTAGAGGAGGACCATGGAAAAACCTTAATATTAATTATTATATAGTGTTTACTTAATTCCTCTCCCTGTTTCTCTATGGACTTCCTGGAGCATGACTGGCATTTCTGCAATTTATTGGGAGTCTAAAGTCCTACCTTTGCCCAGGGAGGAGATGCATAGAATGGGTTAGGGTGTTCAGGAAAGCTGCCTTCTAAACAGTCTTTCACAGTGTTCATTCTTGCTCTTTGGTTGTGTACCTTTCTGTCAGATAGCTCATCTTTGCCTCTGCAGCAGAGATGGGCAGGAGGGCACTCTAAAGTTTCCACTGTAGTAGTAGGCTGGCTGTGTGAGGTTCCAAACAGAAACTAGGGGCATGACTGAGGCTCTAGGAAAGGTTCGTCGTTTCCTTCTGAAGTGAGCCTCTGGCCTGCCTCTCTTCCGCCCTTCCCAAGGTCCTCTTTGTTGCTGGTCCTCAGTCTTTGGAGAACCTGGTGTTCTACATTAGATGGCTTTATTACCGTCTTAGAATCAGTTTCCACTCCTGCTTTTTTACTTTGAAAATATACTTGTTCATTTGCAACTATTTTCTTTATGGGTATATACCTTTTTGTTTAAAAAGCAAAACTTTTGATCACCATTTTTGTGAGGCTTCAGAAAGGGCTAGAAAGTAAATGCTTGAGCTCAGCCCAGGTCTCTACCCAGACAGACTGTTAACCTCCTCTCTGCAGGGGTTCATTGTCACCTAGTGCCTGTACTGAGCTGAGGTGGGCAGTGCATGGATGTATAGTGTAGAGACATCTAGTTTCTTTTTCCATTTGTGTATGTGTGGTGTGCATGTATGTATGCATGTTTACATACATAGGGGTTCATATGAGTGTATGTCCATGTCCATGTGCATGTGGAGGCTTAAGGTTGATGTTAGGAGTCCTCCATCCATCTTCCATCTTATTCTGAAGCTGAAATGAAGAGGTGGATCACCAGTCCCACCTGATAATTACATGTGTTCTGGGGGATCAAACTATAGTCCTCATCCCTGGCTCAGCAAGCACGGTAGCAATCTCCCTGGCCTGAAACTGGATTCAGTGTACATTTCCCTGAACTCGGTAGGCCTGTGACCCCTGTGCTCCAGTGTTCCCTCAGCTTCTTATCCTTCTGTTCTCATTGTCTTCCGGTCCCCTTGCTCAGTACGGGGCTAACTACCTGTGTTTTCTTCTCAACATTCTTTTTGTGTGTTCTGTGCCCTGCTGAGGTATGAACTGGAAAGGACAGCTACCCACACAAAGTGCAGAGTGGTAGGAAGGGAATGCAGATTCCTTAGACCAAGTTCTGGTAGCCAGACACTCAGTGAGTCTTTGAAGAGCTTTGGACTGCCTCGGTAACATGGAAGGAAAACTGCCAAATCGGCTTCTGGGTGGAGTGTCCAGTTGATCGGAGTTAAACGCTGATCACAACAACTGCTCTTCTCTCCAGAGGTCAGAGTGTGAATTTTTACCTCACTTCTAACTAGGTAGGAACCCCAACGGTTCTCAAACTCAATAAATCTAAACTTGACGGTTTTCCATTGGCTCCTCCTCTCCCTGTACTTTCTACTTTGGCCTCCTGCCTTCTTCTGTCCACTTTGCCTTCCTCACTTGTGGTTGCAGTGGTAGCCCTTGGGGGTCCTGCTGGTTGATGGAGTATGGAGCATGTTCCTTTGTCATGTGATGGATGAAGGGGAGGATTTGATCTTTATTTGTTTACTTATTTGAGGCCGGGTCTGTCTTTGTAGGCCTGGCTGGCCCGGAACTGACTGTAAATTAGGCTGGACTTGAACTCACAGATATCCTCCTGCCTCTGCCTCCCGAGTGCTAGGATTAAAGGTCTATATAACCACTCCCAGCATGGGAAGAGAATATTTTAACTCTGTTTTTCTAGAAACCTGTTGATCATGTTCCCTCCCTGCTTAAGAACCCCTTACTGTTTCTAGACCAAACTCGACAGTGGTGAGGCATGTGATCCATCAGTACATTCTTTGTTACCATTCTCCCTCACACCATCACAAACAACTCTTAGCTACTCTGCATTCCTCACCTTTTCAAATCGGAGCCTTGGGAAAGCCCCTTCCTTGCTCCATGTATTTTTCTTTGCCCTATTGGCTCTCTGACTCTTCCTGCTCTGCTCTACTCACTCTTGATATTCACTTTACATATTCATCTTCAGCAAGCTTTTCTTTGGCCTTTCGGTTGGAGGAGGTGCTTCCCTTGTGTTTCCACCAACACCTCTTCATTCTCTTTCTGGGCTTTGCTGTTCTAGGATTGAGTGTGTCTGATTTTCTTTTCCTCTTTATCTACGTACTTAGCACAGTCCTTAGTTGCTCAGTAAGTAAGCATTCAGTGAATTAATAGCCTGAATTTTGGTCTCTTTTTATTTGTTGGCTTTAGAAGAAGCAGTTCGCTTTGGTCATACGATGGCATACTGATAGGTTAGCATGTCCACTTAGAACTCAGTTGTCATATTCTGTGAAGTACTCAGCCTGAAATGCTGCAGATGACTTGAGCTTGTGGCTTGCACTGGTTAGTGTGATACACATTGATCTTAAAATTCCCTTCTTCCAAAATAGTTTTCTGTGTACAGCTGGGTTAAGTTAGGCTGACTGAATTCTTATTAGGCAGTGTTCTCTGTAAATATTACTGTGAGGAAGGAATAGAACCCACCTTGGAAAAGTGGCTCAACAGGTTTTGAATCATAACTTTAGGAAACATGAAGATTCTTAAATTCCTTCTAGTTTTGGGGAAAAAAACCAGCTTGTCCTTTTACTGTGTACTGTTCCTATCCCAAGAGATACACTATAGGAAGGCCTTTCTCTGCTGTAGGCAGAGGGTATCATTTGTAATATGCCATGTGAGGGAAGGGCTGTCTGAGTTCTTTGAAAAGATGTTTGCAGTAAGATTTACATTCTTGTTCCTGAGTAGAAATTAGTTGTGATTTTCTTTCAAAGTAATTGTAATAATATAAAAGATTGACATTCTTCTCACATGTATGATTTTGAGAATAAAAGCTATATTCAGAAGTAAATATTTATGGCCAATTTTTTTGGCTCAGATTACTATGACATGGAATCCATGGTCCATGCAGACACAAGATCATTTATTCTGAAGAAGCCAAAGCTGTCTGAGGAAATAGTAGTGACACCAAACCAGGAGTCGGGGATGAAGACTGCAGATGCCCTTCGGGTACTTTCAGGACACCTTATGCAGACACGGTAGATGGTTTCTTTTTCTTGTGTAGCTACTTTATGTGATTAGATAGTGCAGGTCAACTGTTAGTTCCCAGCTTCCCTGTTCCTGTAGCTCCCACTAGATGGTGCTTTTATTGATTCACTGGCTAGGCCATGAATTCAGTTTTAACAAATTTGTTCATCTTTCTTGTTCAGAAATCCATTAAATAGAAATAAAAGCTCAGAGTATAATTTAACTCCATTGATAAAGGTTTTAGTGTTCTGTTTTGTCTTTAAATGTAAACCCAGGGAATCAAACTTCCAAAGCTGGGTAACCGAAATCAGGAAGTCCTTCTGCAGGTATAACTAGCTAAGGCTTGTGTGGTTCCTTCCTAAGAAAGCAGAGTGTTCAGTAAAGAAACATGTGTACAGATGACAAAATCAGTATAAAAGTAAAGCTGATGGCCAAGATGCTTGGAGCATCTATGCTAATTGTTCTTTGGCTTGGTTTGGTTTGGTTTCTGGTTTATTTCCATATTGACCCTACAAGGATCAAATGGACAATGGAGTCAAAGTTGAGAGGATACTGTCAGTATTAGTAAGTACAGGCTAAAAGGTCACTGGTGATGCTGTTACAACCTGCCTTTGTGTGTTAGCAGGATCTACTTATGCTATAGCAGGAAGTCAGGCTAAGGCTATCTTAATGAACCAGATGTAAAGCAATGGAGTAACGATTCTGTTGAAGAGGACTTTAGGAGGCTCAGCATTTTGTGTTTTGTTTCCCTAATTCTATGGTATTTTTTATCTGTCTGGCAGAGATCTTGTACAACCAGATAAACCTGCAAGTCCCAAGTTTATAGTGACGCTGGATGGTGTCCCCAGCCCCCCAGGATACATGTCAGATCAAGAGGAGGAGATGTGCTTTGATGGAATGAAATCCGTAAACCAAACTGCAGCCTCAAACAAGGGACTCAGAGGTCTCCTCCACCCACAGCAGTTGCATTTGATGAGCAGGCAGCTTGAGGACCCAGATGGTAGCTTTTCCAACGGTGTGTTGAGAGCTCAGACTTTGCCTTCTCAGCCCACTGTCATGGAGAAGGGAGTCTTGGCCTGTTTCTGTCTTGAGTGAATATTGGTTTGAGGCCTCACTTCATTTCTGTTCAGTAGCCTGTTTTCTTCTATTACACACAACCACCAGTTCAGTCTCACACTCTCCCTGGGCTTGTTTCACAGGCCTTCTGTGATGCTCGTGTTAAAATGGAGTCCAGTCATCGTGATCTAAAATACCTCTTTATTGTGATTGCTGAAGGATGGACCATCGTTCTTGATGCATGGGTTGCCTTTTCTTCAGAAACTTACTTTCCCTCTGTGCCAGCAACCATAAACTTGAGAGAAAGATGGGTTTCCATTTTGGTGTTTTCAGCACCATAGTATTATTTCTCTGGAAGGAATTTCTTACCTAATCTGATAGGATGCTTGTTCCGAATATCAGAGAGACATTATTATTAGTACTCAGTGAGCGCAGGTGAGATGGTGCCATGCTTTCAGGTAGCCATTTGTGTTTTCACCACTTCTTCCCTCCCCGACACCAGTGGTAGGTGTGGCACCATCGATCCTTTTTCCCTTTCAGATTTATTGTCCATGAGTATTTTGCCTGCATGTATGAAAGTGCAGCAGCACATGCATGCCTGGTGCTTCATCAGATCCCCTGGAAATAGTTACACACAGCTGTGAGCTGCCACATGGGTGCTGGGAACTGAACCTGAGTCCTCTGCCAAGAGCAGCCAGTGTTCTTACCCACTGAGACATCTCTCCATCCCCCCACCAATACTTGTCCTTCCTTATTTAGATACACTTCTTAAGCAGTTAATTACTAAATCTTAAACAGATTCAAGGAGGAAAAAAAAAACAGTAAATTTCCAAGTGTTTACTAAATAAAAAAAAAATTTTTTTGGCAGACATAAAAATACATTGATACTTTTTCTTCAGCCACTAAAAATATAGTAAACTAGAACAGATCATGAGTCCGTAAGTGAGAAACACGGAGTGGCTTTTCCTGCTGTGAGTCATTGTCATGGTGTGTGTGTGTGTGTGTGTGTGTGTGTGTGTGTGTGTGTGTGTGTGTATATATAGCAAAATTTGCACAGTAAAAACTGCAGTAGACAGTGCAGTTTTGACCCTGCGTGCTGTGTTTCAAATCAGAAAGTTTAGTGTGAAACTGCTTGTCAGTTTGATAACTTAACCCTCGGCTCTTTTAGGACCCAGTTTCCTTTCAAGGTGAGTTTCTATGATGGTATTTGGGATGTTGGTAGCCATGTCAGTAACATGCTAGTCACAGGTGTGCCTATCTTGAGTGCCACGACCGTCATGGAGACAGCTAGGTTGAGGAGAGCACCTCCTCTGCTGTTGAGGACACAGTTACTGCATGGGGTGAAACACTAGCAGCGAGAACATGCTGTTGTAGAAGAGATTCCTACAGGTCCTGATGCAAGCAAGGAGTTGAGATTTTTGTCTCTGGGTTGGTATTTTCATGGAGTTTGAAGGTGCTAACCAACCGCACCATCTATTTCAGGACACCTCCGCTGCCTATCACCTGACAGCACTTTACAGCTTTCCATACGTAGGGAATTTGCCTCTGAAAATTAGTCACATATGAAGTAAAATGTCAGGATAGGAAAACCAGAGCCATGACGTCTGTATATTGCTTTACATTTTCTTCACTAAGAGGAAGCTCCTTGTAACACAATTTTAAAAACTATTATTTTTGAGTTGCTACTTCACTTTTCTGGCTGCACTGCTCTTTCAGATCTAGTCTTTCTCTTGTTTGAGGTCTTCATGTGTATGCCACAGTCTTGTAGATAGAGCAGTGCATGGCACTTTCCTCTAGGGATAGGACAAAGATCATCGAAAAGTGAGTGAGCTTCCCCCTTCCAAAAGCTGGTAGGTTTTCTTTAGAAATTTTCAAAGAACATTTATATACTAAGTCTAAAATAAATGACTTTCTATTTTTCTTACTTTGCTGTATAGGAGATCAAGCCTAGGGCCTTGTGAATGCTGAATAAGCATTCACTGCAGGGCTGACCTCCCAGTCCTGCTCCTTTCAAAGTAGCATAGGAATCTGTATCAGAAATAATATAATAGTTGGCGAGGCTCCTGTCTGCACATGACACTGCTGTCTTCTCATGTAGGGAGAACAGAAGTTGGGTCACTAGAGCAGAAGTGTTGCCTCCTTTGTATAATCATCTGATTCTGAGCAAAATGATTTTCAGAGATGTTAGAGTTTTGCTAAGGTGTCTAAATGAACTGCTACCACACAGAGCCAGATATGCCCTACCAGAGCTTGGCACCACTGCTGCAGTATAGCTGAGATGAGAGTTGGCGTCATAAACAATGTGAACAGATAACATGGAAGATCCAGTGATGATATTTTTTGACTGATGTCTCAGATCAAAAGGCAGCAGATTATGGGTTTCATGTATAGTTTTATTTGGTGCCATAGTTTCATGCAGATGTCTTATGAAAAGTTAGAGGCTCCATTCTAATGTGCCGTAGTAGTTGATATTGTAATTGGACATGACTGAATGCAGAGACAGGGAACTCCATGAGTGAGGCTTGTTTTCCAGGTCATGGTGCCCCAGTCCGTCCAACTTAGCATCTTACATCCAACCAGACTTCAGACTTGCTCTGCAGATGACCTCCCTCCCTACCCCCTGCCCATAGGCAGTGCTAGTCCATTTTAGGTAAAGCTGTTTTCTGTTGAGATAGCAGGGAGAGTCCAGTGCCTTTACTCAATACCTCAGCAGTTGAGGATACTGGACACTTGTCATTTTGATGGCATGTGAAAATTACTCCTATTCCTAATCAGCTTCTATTTTCAGCTTAAATGGGTTTTGTTCTGTTTCTTGTTTTGGTTTGGTTTTGGTTTTGGTTGTTGTTGTTGGGTTTTTTGTTTTTGTTTTTTGACATCCTTCACTTTTATATTTCTGAGTGAGACTGAAATGTAGACTTTGGTGAAAACTCGAGCTGTACCTACAGAGTCCCTGTGTTCTTGAGGTTTTAGTATGACAACTCTGGTCTCCTTCCCGCTAACCTTAGGTTCCATTACTAGGATTGTCCGTATCAATTGGGGTTATTTGAGTTTGAGACTTGGGTTTGGGGCATATTTATTGAATAAACCCTGTACTGAAATCATAATTAACAAAATGCTCTTAATTCCTCTTTGAAGCTGAGATGACTGACCTAAGTGTGGCACAAAAACCAGAAAAGCTTTTGGAGCGCTGCAAGTACTGGCCTGCTTGTAAAAATGGGGATGAGTGTGTATATCATCATCCCATTTCACCTTGCAAGTGAGTAATAATATCACATGGATATTTTGCATATTAATCTACATCCTATAACTTTTTCTTTTCCTTTGTAGAGAAGTTTCATAAGTGAACACAATACTTGATAATAACTATAACCCACCTTAAATCTCTGTATGTGTGCATGTTTTAAAAATGGTTTGTTTGGTATGTATGATCCTGAAATGTCTGGGTCCGTTGGGGTTCCTGTATATCACGTGTAACTATACAGTTAGTATATATTTGTTCACAGATCCCATCTGTTTTATTTAGGTTGGGAGCAAATTTAGTTATATAAGTAATGAAAAAAATATTCTAGATGTGAGCAAGTTTTCCCTTACCAACTGGCTGACATAATGCAAGGAATTTTGTGAGATTATTGGGGTTTTTTTTTCTTTTTCAAGACAGGGTTTCTCTGTATAGTTTTGTAGACCAGGCTGGCCTCGAACTCACAGAGATCCACCTGGTTCTGCCTCCCAAGTGCTGGAATTAAAGGTGTGAGCCACCACCACCCAGCATGAGATTGTTTTTAGTTGGTGTTTTTTGTTTTGTTGGTCCCATGACTAGACTATGTCCATGTTTTGACTGTAAGTACATGTAGCATCATTACATAAGGACTGTAGGATGAATCTTTCATAGTATAGTGCCTCGCACATAAGATATGCTTACTGTTTTTGAATTTACTTAAGATTTGGGGCTGGAGAGATGGCTCAGTGGTTAAGAGCACTGGCTGTTCTTCCAGAGGACCCAGGTTCAATTCCCAGCACCTACTTGGCAGCTCACACAGCTGTCTATAATTCTAGTTCCAAGGGATCTGACACCCTTATACAGACATACATGCAGGCAAAACATCAGTGCACATAAAATAAAAATAAATATATTATTTGAAAAGTGAAATTCAGAATTACAAAGTAAGATTTGGATATTCTGTTACCTCCCTTCTATGATGTCTCAGGTTTCAACATGGTAGAGTTCCACCAGATTTGAAATACACTTGTATTCTAGTTTGGTGTTTAGCTTCATTTGAAAAAGTACTAATTGCCTCCTCACCACAAAGGATTGAAGCCAGTGCTTCATGTATACTAGGCTTTGCTCTCCACTAAACTATGTTCCTAGTCCATTATTTCTGTCTGTCTCTCTCTCTCTGTGTGTGTGTGTGTGTGTGTGTGTGTGTGAGAGAGACAGAGAGAGAGAGAGAGAAGAGAGAAGAGAGACAGAGAGTCTGGATACCACATGTGTGCAGGTGCCTCCAGAGGTCAGAAGAGGGCATTGGAAACCCTGGAGGCTGGAGGTACAGGCAGTAGACATAGCCACTCAGTGTTGGTACTGGGAACTGAACTCAGATCCTCTAGAAGAGCAGGAAGTGCTCGTAACTGCAGAGCTATCTTTCCAGCCATGTATGGTGTTTGTGAAGTCCTACAAAAAAACTAATAACATTGAGAATGTTAAATATGAATAATAATCTTTTTGTTTTGTAGAGCCTTTCCCAATTGTAAATTTGCTGAAAAATGTTTATTTGTGCATCCAAATTGTAAATATGATGCAAAGTGTACTAAGCCAGATTGTCCCTTCACTCACATGAGTAGAAGAATTCCAGTACTGACTTCAAAACCAGGTTAGTGACTTTGTGCACTGTTTTTTTTTTTTTTTTTTTTTGGTTTTTCGAGACAGGGTTTCTCTGTGTAGCTTTGCGCCTCTCCTGGAACTCACTTGGTAGCCCAGGCTGGCCTCGAACTCACAGAGATCCACCTGGCTCTGCCTCCCAAGTGCTGGGATTAAAGGCGTGCGCCACCACCGCCCGGCAGACTTTGTGCACTGTTGTATTTGGGTGAAAAAGTAGAAAATGATATTTTTCTGGCTCTAAGTGAAATGAAATAACAAAAGAATAGTTTTGAAAATGATTTTAGCATTTAAAGAACAAATCTGCCCTTCTTATAAATCTCTGCCATTTCATCTTGACTGATAGATAAAAGTTGATGTTCTAAATTGAGTCTTACCTCTTTACAAATACCAGCAGACTGTATTAAAAACTGACGTTGCCACATAGATGTGACCATTCTCCATTCTGCTTCTTGTCAGTAGTCCCATCACCAGCACCATCTTCTAATGGGCAGCTCTGCCGATACTTCCCAGCTTGTAAGAAAATGGAATGTCCCTTCTACCACCCAAAAGTAAGGAATTTTACTTTCCAAAAAAGGTGTTAGTGGTAATCTCTCATTCTGAAGTTTGGGTTTCTCGTTTGTGTACATCTTACTTTTATTTATGTGTATATGTGGGTTTGTGCACATGTTAGCAGGTACCCTGCTATGATTGCTTAGATATTGTGTCAGGGGGAGGCGTATTTGTTAAGGCTTTCAGTGCCGTTACAATGGGCACAACCACATCTGTTGGTTTAGTTACAGTGGACTGCTTAGGTTATCTCCTGTGTAGATTTACCTGTATTATCTTGCAGATCTTGTTGACGTTTGCTTCTCTCTCGTTTCTGTTTAGCACTGTAGGTTTAATACTCAGTGTACAAGACCAGACTGCACATTTTATCACCCCACCATTACTGTACCACCAAGACATGCCTTGAAATGGATTCGACCTCAAACTAGGTGAGGATTTGAGTTAGCTTTTCTAATTCTAATATCATTTAGAATTACATCCTACTGTGTATAAGCACACAAATCTGAGGGAAATTGAATTTTTATTTCCTCCTCTGTGCTTTTAAAATTAAACAAGGATCTTGTAGCAAAACTGATTTACTACAAGAAAGAACTACATTTACCCAGTGATGACTTTGTTTAACCAACATCATCTCCAGATGAGTTTTGTTCTTGAACCTGGAGCGTGATGTAAAATAGGCAACCACTCACCTCCACCTTCAGCCCCTCTAACTTCAGAGCATCAACAGTACAAACGTGATACCTAGGCCAGCAGAATGTCTGTGTGTATGGATTGTAATACACTGCTCAACAGTCTCAGGCCAGGGCCAGGGGCACTGCTTAGTCTATAAAGTGCTTGCCTCACAAGCTTGAGGATCTATCTGAATTGATCCCCAGAACCCATGTCAAAATGTGGGGCATGGTAGCATGCACTTGTAATTCCAGAGATGGGAAGGCAGAGATAGGACAGATCCTTGGGGTTTGCTGGCCAGCCAGTTCAGCTCCTTGGTGAGTTCAAGGCCACTGAGAGACCCTTAATTTAACAGAGTGGTGGGTAGTGTTTGTGAAGATGACATTTGAGGTTGTCCTCTGGCCTACACATGCATGCCCACACATGTATAAACAACTAAAAGGAGTCCTAAGTCAGTTTTCTTAGACTTTAGTGATGGCAAAATACTGAAGTTTCAGAACATTTTAACATGGCCTAGAAGTTAAATTGCCTAATTTTTAAACTTTGTCTCCTTTATATACATGAATTCTTTAAAGACCAAACACCTTAACTAGAAGTTAAGTTTTGTATTTATATACGGAGCAGTTAATTAAAATTTTTTTTTGGTTTTATTTACTCAGCGAATGATGCCCTAGCCCTACCTGGCAAGAAGATCATGCAGTTTGAAAGCTTCCATCTTCTGATGAGGGAGATTCTACAGAACTTGTCACGTCTTTGAAATTTAGAATATATTGCTTTCATAATATGAATTTTATTGCCTAACTGAAGTGTCTAATTTTTCAAGTTTGTAAGTTTATTAAGTGGTTTCAGCATTTTTTGTTTGTTTTGACTGTGAAAGAGACAGTTTAAAGAGAAGCCAGAGTCTATTAAACATTGGCGGCATGTTTGTACATTGCTGGTTAACATCATTTCTGGTATGGTGCTGCAGCTTAGGGCTATAGCGCCATGGGAAGGCCATGGTCCGCAAAGCTGAATCACTTTCCCAAAGATGATACGGTGTTTTCATACTGAGTTACAAATATTGCGTCATCATTGAGGAAATAGGAGTTCCCAAAATACTGAGGCAGCTTTGAACAGCTAGTTTAAATTTTCTTCTTAATGTCTAAATGAATTTGCTTTGAAAGCATAATACAGACTCTTAGTTGAAGTGCTACTCTGGTAAAGTGGACTGAGGTCCCTTGCCTTCTGTGAACGTCAGTAGTGACATGGCCATAGAGGGTGAACATGGTTGGAATGACAAATGCAAAAACATAGGAACAATTCCTTGAAATATTTCCATTTACTATCAGCATATAATTTTAAAATAATTTTTGGGGGACTACATTATCACAAAATTATACAAAAAAATTTTACAGGTATATACAGAAAGTTTCAGAAAACAGACTTTGAACTCACAAGAGTATAAATATACATATATATTCCCATATTCTGAAAAATATTGTCAGAAATAATTCCACAGAAAATATACTTAGTTACTCCTAAAGATCGTTCTTGAAATGTAGAAGTTAAGATTTAAGTGGTATATTTTAAATGACAGAACTATATATAATTACAGAGATCGTATGGGTAAATGTCACAATAGGTTGAAACTTGGCCACTGTATTACAGAGTGTTATATGTGTGGTTTTTGAAACTGTTAAGGCAAGAAGTGTCAAATGTTTTAAATAACAGACAACTGATTTCAAAGACAATGTTTTTAAAAATTAAAGTATAAGGGGGTTAGCAAAAGGGATAATAAAAGCTCAAACATTTTCAGGACCAAATTTAAACTGTTAAGATACGAAAAGGATGGATAATAAAGTCACATCTATAAAAGTCTGTGTTTAACATTGTGGAGCCAGCCTTCTACCGCTATGGTCCTTGCCTTCCCATTGAGAGAGAAAAGCATTAGCTAATTATTCAACCATTTCATAAGCTGGTCTTGACCATGCTAATCCCAGAGGGTAAAGATTAGAAGCAGCAAAAGAACAGAGAAGACAAGGGCTAATGTGGCTTGCTGCACAAGTTCCGGTGATTCTTCTTCTGTAAGTGCATTCCATTAAATTTAAGGCATTCATTCTAACTTTGCGTCTCAGCTGCAGAATTTTGTTGAAAATTGTGTCAGTTTCCAGAACTAGGCCTTTTAACTATCACTTTCTAAAAATATGTGTAGGTATGTTCTCTTAACTGTCCAGTAAAGACTAGGAGCAGGGAACAGGGACTTAGATGATTTAGCTTTTTCTAAGAAAAGAACATGTGACAGACCAATTATTTTCTGTTACTGAGTAAGTAGACAGTGACTGTAAACACATTAAAGTGTTCTTTTTTTTTTAAGGTAGGGTCTCACATACTACAGGCTAGCCTCAAATGCACTATGTAGCCAAGAATGACTTTGAATTTCTGATTCTGTGCTTGTACCTGGGATTCTAGGCATGCCCCATTTGTATGTGATGCTAGGGATAATTAAATCCAGGGCTTTACAAATCCCAGGTAAGCACTCTACCAGCTGAGCTACATGCTCCAGCCCCACATTTAAATGGTTTGTTGTTCAATCCTGTGGTTTACAGACAGGCTTACTCTGACCCTAAAACAATTTACTGGACTACTTGCTCTAAATTAAACCCCCGCAAGAAGCCACACAAAGAAAGTAATGGACATGGTTGATGATGATGCAGAGTACCAGAGTGTACTGCATGCTTTGGCATACCTTTACATAGGAAACAAGTGGGACAGCAATAACTGGTGGCAGTCTTCGGCTATAAATTCAGATAGTACAGGTACACACCATAATTCTCTGGATTTAAAAACTATAGGGCAGATTCTATACGATTTGTCACCCTTTTCGCAGTTGGTGGCTAATCAGCAAGGTGGCCATATAATAACTACTTAAAAGTCAGCCTGACCTCTGCCATGATAAAGACTTGCCAGGTTGGCCACTTTGGGGGACAAAAATACAGTGGAAGCAGTTTTACTTGCTTAACATTAATGGACTTTTACAGAACTGAAAAGTTTCAGTAACTAAAAGCTGGCAAGCTGTCTAGAGGGAAAACCTTACAACTAAATACCGTGCTTAATATTTGAAGCATTTTTCTTTTTATAGGAATTCTTTAATTTATTGACTGCCATCTTATATAATATTAATGCATTCTAAAACTTGGCCTAATTTATATGGACCATTCGGCATGAGCAATGTAAGAGCTACCTTATGCTTTAAGTTTCTTGCAGTCTCTTCATCAGCCTTCAGCTTTAAAACGACCAGCTCCAGGCACTGCTTAGACAAAAGTCCTTTGATACGTGTTAATTCTGGCTTTAATATTCACAATTTTTTAGCCATAGAAAACATATCAAACCAAACAACATTCCAGAAGCCTGGGGGGAGGGGCAAGGGGGGGCTCTATGCTAAAAAGATAATTCACACAGTAAAATAAAAAAATGGAAATAACCAGTAGAGCATTCTCAGTGTCTACACATGTAGAAAAATAATTTTTACACAGCAGTCTACTGGATTTTCATCTTGAGGAAAATAGTGAGGCTAAACAGCGATGTCCTGGACGGTAAGTCCCAGTCTTTGGCAGCATTAAAGTGGAAGGATTCTGACTGAGTTCTTCAGATGAACCTAGAGTCATTCATTTTGGAAAACAGCCTTATAGGGTGGCATACATCTAGTTTTTCTCAATTGAGTATAGTTTCTCAATACAAAACTATAAAATTTTATGTCCAGTGTTAATAGTGTATGAATTTAATGCTTTTGTTTACACAATAAACAAATGTTTATTAATTAGATCATACCTTTAAATATGCAGGATTAACTTTCAGTTAAGAGCTATTGCTATCACAGAACCTTAAAAAACTGTACATTTGGAAATGAACCTTCATTGTATCACTTTTCTATTAATGAGGCCATAATTGTGATTCAAAGTTTTATAGAGATGGCTTCGAAACACAAAGATTGACAGCTCAAAAGTGAAACTGTAGTCATTGTTTGCTGCTGACTTTGGATCTGTTCCTCAGTTCAGACTGTAAGGAGAAGTCTCCTTTGCAGAGGGGACTAAACTAATGTTTAAGAAAAATTTGCCAAGAAAGCTTGTGTAAGTTCCCTTAAGAAAAATGTTTGCATTTTGAAAACTGACACTTTAAGGTGATGGTTGCTTTTTCCTTTCCTTGTACAAGGGTGAAATATTTCATTGAAGACACATTAGAAATGAGAAAATTTTCCATTTTTTTTTTTTTAAAGACTGCTGTACCCTAAATCTCCTA
The DNA here is from genome assembly GCF_004664715.2 of Peromyscus leucopus. Classification (NCBI taxonomy): domain Eukaryota; kingdom Metazoa; phylum Chordata; class Mammalia; order Rodentia; family Cricetidae; genus Peromyscus; species Peromyscus leucopus. The sequence goes on from NC_051075.1 coordinate 65,651,747, forward strand.
GGCAAGTCTGTCAAAATTGCATACTCCTTAGTAAGAGGAGGATGGCTTCTGTCAGATAACTCAGTCATTCCCTGCAGTGTAATGATCTGGCAGTGTGCAGATTACGGGTTGGTACATACAGCAAGCATTTTGAACTGTCAGTCTTCGGCTGTGTGGATGGTTCTGCGCATCCCTCCCCATCATTCTTCAGTTAGCACCACTGGACCGTGCAGAGTTTGGTTTTGGTTTTTTTGTCATGGAACTGGTCTCTTGAGGTGAGATTTGTTTAGTCTTCTCAGCATCATACCAGCGGTTCAGTGAGGCATATGTACACATTTCCAGACAAACAAACTGCAATCAGAAAAAAGTGACAAGGAGTTCATCACATTCTAGATTTTCAGATTTTGCCTATTTATCTTTGGTTTGGTTTGGTACAGTTAACTCTTCAGTTTGTTTATAAGAGGTTAATGGCTTTGGAGCCATTGGTTATGTTAACATCTGGTAAATGCTGGCTGTGTTCATTATCGAAGCTATATAGAATTGTTTTATTAAGTCTTTACTAGTAACGAAGTATTCGTGCTCTTCCTGGACTGACAGATACTAACCTGCAGTCATCACCTCCAGCACTGACAACATGTCGATCACCACTGGTAAACCGAATATTTGTCACGTGGGGGGAGTGACCCAAGAACCTCTTGTGCTTTGCCTAAAACAGAAACAAAGCTTCCTCAGCAATGATGTATACAAAGGTTCCCATAATTTATCACAAGAGAGGTAGACCCTCGGCAATTAATGAAACGAGTTTAGAGGTCTGTGTACAACAAACTGAGTCATTTGGGCAGTCCTATCTATAGGACCCTGGAAACTTTTCTCTGAAAAATGGGGGGGTGGGGGGGCACTTAGTAATTGATTATAGGTTTGATTTTTTTAAAAGCTCATTAGAACTTATCTATGAGTTTTCAAAGACTGTAGGGAAATTTTGTTTTTTGAAACAAGGTCTTACTCTGTAGACCAGGCTATCCTTGAATTCAGAAATCTGCCTCTGGAGTTCTGGGATCAAAGGTGGGCATCACCATACCTGGCCTAGATCTGTTTTTAATAGCTTTTATTTTGGGTGTTGAAGAAGCTTGAGGAAATAAATTTTTAACTACAGTATTTTAACATATCAAGATCATTACATTTTACATATGTGGGGGAAATATGAATCAAGATAAAACTACAGTAATACAAAACCGCTAAACTTACAAATTTTTCTGGGCACGGAAAATCGTACAATTTAACCATGCCAAAGTCATCTCCTGTCACAAGGCTGATTCCTGAATGAGATACACAGGCACAGGTGACGTCCGCTTTCTCAGCATGTCTGGACCAGATTCCCATAACTTCATCTCCCATAATACTGGAGGGGAAAAGCAAATGCACCACAGAAAGCACAGACATTTTAACCATATTAAATAAAAAGAACAATTGCCTCTGCCTCCCAAGTGCTGGGTTAAAGATGTACATCATCACACCTTGTCCTAACAGCTGTTTCATTGCTGTTGACGTTTAGGAAAATGCCATGACATATTCAAGGTCATTACACTAATTCTTTACAAGAACTTGTTGAGCCATGGAAACTGATAAAGTGTAGGACAATGTTTAATCAGTAGGAGTCCCAGAATCAACAACACACCATTTTTTCAAGAATTCAAGATAGGATAACAATATCATGTATTCCCTACTTTTTTTTTTTTTTTTTTTTTTTTAAGATGGTAATGCCATATATCCCTAGCTAGCCTCAAGTTTGCTTGCCTTGAATCTGAATCAGTTCTCTCTGCCTCCCACATGCTAGGACAACAGGAGTTGAGCAGCCATGCCTACTCTGTTTTCCTGCTTTCTTTCTTTTTTTTTTTCTTTTTGGTTTTTCGAGACAGGGTTTCTCTGTGTAGCTTTGAGCCTTTCCTGGAACTCGCTTTGGAGACCAGGCTGGCCTCGAACTCACAGAGATCCGCCTGGCTCTGCCTCCCGAGTGCTGGGATTAAAGGCGTGCGCCACCACCGCCCGGCTGTTTTCCTGCTTTCTGCTCAGATGTGGCGACGTTCATGCTAGAAAAGCACTCTGCCACATTCCCAGCCCACATTTTCCAACTTTTCTAGCTTCAAAAGTCACAAGTGAAATGTTTACCTAGTCCAGGTAGCCCATGTGATCCTATCAATGGCAGCATGGTCCACGAGGTGTTTTCCTGAAGGCACTTCATAGACATGCCGTTTATAGCAGCCACTAGAAACCTAGTCTCAAAACGAGGAAAAGTCCATATGTGTCGTCATGAGGATGCAGACATTATAGCAAAATGTGGAGGGAAGGTAATGAGATGCAGGTGAGAATAACATGCAGAATGAGCAGATACCAGGGTCTAAAGCACAGCAATAAACACTAGAGGACACCATCTACTATAGTTGGAACTCCTGAAAAACGAGGTTCTAAACACTTGCCACAAAATCTTTGCTGAGGTAATGGGCATGATAATTATATACATAGTCCATAACATGTACACAAAATTAGTAAAGTTTAATTCCACGAAGAGTAGGACCCAGAGTTAACACAGAAACAAAACAGGTCAATGAGTTCAGGTAGAGTCCCCGAGGCTTTAAATGCATTCACTAAAGACACACACAAGCAAGCACTTCATAAACTGGGTGCAGTGTTGGTGCTGTACCTGGAGATGCCGGCTATCTGCAGAGAAGTCCATTTGAATGACAAAGCTTGGGATGTCTTTGCAGTAGCTGATTCTATTAAGGGTGGGACCCAATGTCAAGTCATAAAAGTCCACCGAGTTCTCACTAGAACCCACTGCCAAATACCGGGAATCTGGACTAAATCTGAATACATAAAATGTTTAAAAAAAAAAAAAAAGTGTTAGGTCCCATGTAATTGTTTACCTGTTTTTAAGATCAGGGACTTAGTCTAGCACCTGAAAATCAGTTTATGTTTGATACGGCTTTAAGTTACCTAGGAGACATAACTGAGCAAGCACACAGATTATATTTGCCTATTAACATTTAGTAAAGGTTTTTACATTTTGCTTATATATTAAATATCTTGTCTTCCAATTCTAATTTTAAAATAACTTTTTTTGTCTTGTTTTGGTTTTGTTGTTTTCAGACAGGTTTTCTCTATGTAGCCCTGGCTGTCCTGGAATTTGTTCTATAGACCAGGCTTAATCTCAAATTCAGAGATCTGCCTGCCTTTACCACCCAAGTGCTGTGATTAGAGGTGTTCACCACCACAACTAGCTTCAAAATAACTATAAAAACATTCCAGAATTGCTAAATTAACATACTTTATAAGACAGAAAAAAAACGATGTCTTAATATCCAAATACAGCCAAATTAGGGTGAAATGACAACTTCAAGCTGGAAGAATATTTGTTAAAAGACAAATCACAAAAGTTCTCCCCTATCAGTCATGGGAAGCAGTAGGGACCAAACTCAGTCTTGAAAAATGTCCCATGAGTCAGTCCTGTTGAGTAACAATAGACATGTAGAGGTGAATGAAATCCTTGAGATTTCTTTTATAAAAGGATGTTACAGTTGAAAACACCCACTTTTGACAGACCTGGACCCAATAATCTTATCAATTCACAGAGTGTTCCGGAAGGGTAGCTACTATGAAAATTAGTTTAAGCACTACGAAACAAAGGATCAAGACCGGGTTAAAGACCACAGAGACCACTCAGTAGGTAAAGTCTCTGCTGCCAAGCCTGACCACTTGAGTCCAACCCCAGACACACACTAAGGGTTTGCTTAGTTTGAATTCTGGGACACAGATAGTTAGTGAGGATTGGCTGAATGAATGAACTGGGAAGGCATGTAAAAGGTAGTCAGGAGAAGCCTATGGGGAGGAAGGCCACAGATGATCTGTGAAGCCTTGTTGAGATTAAGCAACAGTATTTTAACCTTGGTTTTCAAACTTCTGGATGACTGCTGGCTCTCATGTTAACAGTACAAAACAGTTCTCAGCAAAGTGAGAGTTTACTGTGCATGTCTAGTATCATAAGATAATATAGGTGGTGTTCATTTAGAATTTTTTATTTAGCAAGGAGAATTTATAACCACACCTGCATACAGCTGGTGTAACGTGTAGGTGTTAGGGATGTAGCTCAAGAGATGGAGCCTTTACCTAAAAGGCATGCGAGGTCATAGGTAAGATCCCCTGTATTGCAACAAGAAGGGCTTGCCTGTCAGGACCTATTTTGGTTGTACGGATATTTTCATGCTGTAAAAATCAACTAGAAAATCTATTCCATCTGCTGACTAACCTGATATCATGGATTGCACATCGCCTGTCTCTCTTCTTTCCCCATATTTTCAGAGAACTCACAAGTAATATAATAAATTCTCCATTTTTCATTCCAATAGCCACCATGTCCCCTTCAGGGCTGTAACACACTGTCCGAGCAGCATGTCCCAAATTCACTTTGTTTAGCATCTTCTGCATAAGAAGCACAGCAAACATTTTACAATTGAAACCAATTTTCCCTGAACCTCAAAATAATACCAAGTTAAAGCTAGCAGATGAGGATTTCCACTTCTTAAAAACTGGAACCTCTCATTTAAAAAGTATTTGTACCTACTTTATCAGCAATATCCCAGAGTCTCACTGTCCCATCTTCTGCAGCAGAAAGGAAAAAATCCCTGGAAGGATGTGTTGCTAGTCCCCAGATTGGCCCATCCACATGACCATTAACTAAAATGTTACACGCCGCATTTTTCTCTCCAACTTCAATAATTTCAGCATTCCTTGTCCCAACTAGTATTTTGCCCTGAAACACAAAGGGACCAATACATTTAATGTGATACAATTAGTTACATGCTTTGAACTAACCTAGCTGCAAGGCAATCATTAGCTCATGAAAACCCTTGTCTTCCTAGGGACACACAATGGCAGCATCCCTGGGCTACTGCATGACAGAGTCCGTGCTAGAGACAACTCCTCTCTACAGTGATACATCTGTACTCTTCTTTGACCATGATAATGTTAGGATCTCCAGAATGGGAAATAAGTGCATTGAGACACACGGAAAGAACTAGAACCCATTTTTTAGTGAAAAAGTAAACTGCTAGGTATGGTGGCCTCCACCTGGAACAGCAGCCCCTGACCAGCTCAGGTGGGATGACTGCAAGTTCCAGGCCAGCCTGGACCACACAGCAGAACTTGTCTCAACAGAAGGAGAATGGTTAAACTTAACTAGGACTCAAGTATACAGACAGGACGACACGTGCTTTTGGATTATAGACACAGTGCAAGTGTATAACAGTTTTTACAGAAATGTATAAGCTTTTGTTGTTTTTCAAGGAAGCAGAATAGGGAAAATTAAAGGGACACTGAAAGAGAAAGAAGGCCCTCAGGTATTTGATTGATTTTTGTTTTTCTGACTGCAAATCAATAAATGGAAAACAAACCCCCACCCCAAACTATTATGGAGACTTTTATTATCTTTTATTTATTTTTGTTTGTTTGTTGTTGTTTTTGTTGTTGGTGGTGTTTTCAAGACAGGGTTTCTCTTTGTAGCCCTGGCTGTCCTGGAACTCACTCTGTAGACCAGGCTGGCCTTGAACTCACAGAGATCCGCCCCTCTCTGCCCCGAGTGCCTGGCTAGTAGAACTTTCTAAAAAGAAACAATAATCCCTTTTCTGAGAGACAGCTGAACTCTGTGCAACAGCTGAGCTGAGTGTGGTGGTATACATCAGTAATTCCAGCACTCAGGAGGCTGAGGCAAGAGCACAACATGGGTGACCTCTGAGTTTAACTTCATTAGCATTCATCCCTCACTCACAAACCTGAACAGTGCATTTCATAAACCACCTTACAATCTCATTTACAAAGGGAAATTCTTTAATGTAAGATAAATAAACCATCTCATTTTAAAATTTAATTTGTAAATTTTAAAACTTTGCTTAAGGAACTAGAGATATGGTTCAGTTTAGCACTTTAGAGCAATTGCTGCTCTTCCAGAGGTCCTGAGTTAGACTCCACAGCTCACAACCATCTGTAGCTATAGTTTTCAGGGATCTGATGTCTGTGCCTGGCTTTGGTGGGCACTGGGCACACATACAATACACAGATACACATGTAGGTACAACACCCATGCACACAGAACAAACATAAAATAACAAGCTCTGCTTAACCTTGAGCCTGGCTTTAAGTTACAACCTTTGAGCAATATGCTGTAAAAACTCCAAATCCTAAGACCTCTCATACCTGGCCTTTCTACTTCATTCATGCTGGCTTGCCCAGACATTCTGTATTCATGTCAAGATCCTAACCATATGTGAGTAGAGGTCCCTAAGGAAGGAACTCCTCAGGCTATGGCCAGTAGCACCGTGGAAATCTGCTGTTGCTGGGGACACATGGAGAGAGCTACTCTAATAAAAACAAGTCAATGGCGAGGATTTTCAACCCTCTCTTACCCTAAGTCAATCAGAAGATTCAAGATAACACAGAGGTTTAAATAATGTCTAGACACAAGTTTTCTGTATTAGTAAACAGTGGAAATGACAGCACCCTATGAATCACTAAGGACTGCTTATTAAGTCACAGGTGCAGGGATCACACATAGCTGTTCTCTGTTTGCTGCTGCATCACACTGGCTTGGGAACACCTTACTTTGCCTCTGCACACAGACCGAACACAGTCTGTGCCTTGTCCTGTCTCAAGCCTGAAGGCCCGGCACCGCCTCAGCTCCTGGTCCCACAGTTTAACTGCACCGCCTTCTTTTGACCTAGGTAGATAAAAACAAAACCCAAATAAGTCTTTATAATTAACTACTACAATAATTTTCACTCGAAACACTAACTTGTCAGACTATTTTAATCACCCTATTTATAACTTCTAGTATTCTAAATTTTCAGGCAATTTAAGCATACATACTGTATCTCAGTCAAAATGTACTTTCAGTTCAGTAAATTTTATTTTGTGAAATATTCATTTTCTTCTGTCACAAGCACAAGTTTATTTAGTCCACCATACATTACAATACATTTCTCATAATTGCTCTCCATTAAGAAAGTGCACAACACAGGATTGTTTTGTTGTTTTCAAAGACTATGAGCGTGCACACATACCATGGTGTGCATATGAAGTCAGAGAACAACTTTGGAATTTTGTTGTCCCCTTCCAGCTTTACCTGAGAATTAAATTCATCCCCATGCATGCATGGCAAATGTCTTAACCTGCTAAGCCATTACACCAGCTCCACAAAACTTTTTTTTTATGGGTGGGGAGTTTCTAGACAGGGTTTCTCTGTGTATCAGCTCTAGTTGTCCTAGAACTCACTCTGTAGACCAAGCTGGCCTCACAGAGATCCACCTGCATCTGACTCCTGAATGCTGGTGGCGTGTGCCACCATGCCCAGTCCACAAAACCACTTTTAACATTAGAAAGATAACTGAAATGCAAAACAAGAAAGAGGACTATAGATGCTACGCTGCAGAATTTACTTTTAAGGGCCAAAAGGGCATCACATTTTTATGATTATTAAGATACCCTGCTGACACAATGCTGCAGGCTGTTAGTGAGGAAAGGTGTACAAAATGAGGGGTGTGGGAAACACAAGTGTTTGCAGTAATATACAAAAGATAAAACAGAGCCATTTATGGATTTTTCTCTTGAAAGACTGAAAAATGATTCCTTTTGCTTGCCTTAGGAGCAAACACACCTTCCTGTTAAAGAAACAGCGTGGCCATTCGGGCTCAGTTGATAAGTGTGGGCTCCAATGTGCAGGGAAAGAACTGCTCTTCTTAGTCACTGCGTGTCACTCATTTGCAGGTGACTGCACCAGTGGCAAATGGTCTGGACCTGTTTGGAGGGGGTGGGGCATGGGGTTTGAGGCAGTCTCCCTGCCTAGCTGTGGCAACTATCTGTGTAGAGAGACTGGCCTCAGTCTCGCAGAGATCTGCCTGCCACTGCTTCCCAGGTGCTAGGATTAAAGGTGTGTGCCATTACACCTAGGCTTAATTTGATTTTGAAAAAGATTTTTTATAATTTTTAAAATTATGTGCATACATGTCTGTGCTGTATGAGTGTAGGTGCCCTCAGAGCCCAGAAGAGGGCATTGGATCCTTTGAAGCTCAAGTTAGAGGCGGTGCTGAGCATGAGTGCTGGGAACTGAACTCAGGTCCTCTGCAAGAGCAGTACATGCTAATAACTGCTGAGCCATCTCTCCAGACCCTCGATCCTATTTTATTTATTTTTTACTTTTTGGTGTGTGTCGGTATGCACGGATGTATGTTGTCACAGACCACTGTACATCCCCACCAGGTGTAGTCCTTGCCTTCCCACCATGTTTCTCAGGCCTTCTTTGGAGCTGATCCAGACTAGAGAATGGGCTTCTCCCCATTGGAAAGTGCTGGGATTACAAATGCTTGTGCTACTTGGTCTGGCTTTTCCAGCTGTTATGTGGGCTCTGGGTTGGTCCTCGGGTCCTCAGGCACATGGGGCAGCACTTTTACTCACTGAGCCTTCCCCTCAGCCTAGAATCAACTTTAAGTATCTGGTTACTGTCGGGATAGTATGCTGTATCGTATACTGATAGTAGACTGTATGCATTTATGTTTGAGGTCTTGTAAGAACGATTTCACAAGGTTGTCTCCAGCACTCTCTCCTTTCCCTCTCATATGACTGTGACTTGATGCCTTACAAGGGAGACACCAGGGAATAAGATACAATGTGGGTTGTAGAGTAAAGGTGTTCCTTCATGTCCTGTCAGCAGTACTGATGCAGGCACACAAGGACTGGGGACACCATCCTTAACCAGAAGCACAGCTGACTATGGCTGTCTCAGATAAGTAGCACTCTGGCTGCTGCAGTTCAGGCTTATCTAACTGTCCAAAAGTAGGCTGGCAAGATGGCACGTGGGTGAGGACACTCCAAGCCTGGTGACCCGATGGGCCTGGAATGCACGTGTGAGAAGGACAGAACCCATTTCCACAGGTTGTCCTCTGACGTCCACACATATGCTGGCCACACACCTTCCTCCACCCCCTACACACAAAACAAATATAAAACAATAAGTGAAAACTAAAATGCAGACACATGATTTAAGACAAGAATTCAGAGAATCCCACACATAAACAGCAACAGAGGAGAAGTAACTGAGCAGCTGAGGCATGCAGCCCAGAAGAGGCCAGGATACCTAACTACAGGCCTTGGGTAGATCACACGTAGTCAGGAAGCATATGAAAAAGGACTCACGGTCTTTCCTTTCCCCCAGTCACGATCAGTCCGTCTCTCAGGGTGGTGTACATGGTAAACACAGGCCCATTGTGCGCTCTAGCCACCACTCTACACAATATGTGATCTTTCCACACACAGACATCACCACTGATGGTACCTGTAAACGTCAAGTTATTCTGAAAAGGAGTGGGGAAGGGGGAGACAAACTCATCAAAAGTTCAAAGAGAGGTCGAACAGATGTCATCCTCTATGTGAGCAGAATGCTAGTTCACCCGCTTTGACAAAGCACATGCAAAGGGTGGTGGGCGACACTGGACCCAGGACAGGAGGCTGAGTGATGCTTAGTTCCCGTAGGGCCTTCTCCTTTCCCAAGTCTGTCCTTTGTTAGTGGGACTAGCCTTGGACAAATCTCTCCTAAAGTACTGTAACTCTAGTTTACACTGTTCTTTGAATCAGTACCCTCTAGCTATCCAAGAACTAATCCAAAGGTCATGAAACACTAGGAGCAAAAACAAGGGACAGTTGGGGAGAAGGGGCGGAAGTAATGAGTTTGATAAGGAGTTTTGTCATGGAATGTAAATCTGTTATCGACAACAAAGTTCGAGGCCTCACTAATTCTTGCAGATGGAGGAAAGAGGCTACTTGGTGCCTCTCTGCAGTTAGAGCATGCTGCAGCTATGAATACCAGCGCCATTGCCTCCTTTTCTCTTTCCCAGTCTCTAGCATGAAATCGTCACATGACTCCCTGTAAATATGTATGTAGTTTTGTGTTTTCAGGTACCAGTTATAGCATTTGAAAAATGCTTAAACTGAACATAAACCTATCTTGTAAGAAAATATTCTGGCCACACTACTGCTTCACACATTAAAAAGCTACTTTTCTCCTGTACTAGCCATTAAGTTTATTATTTACTTTTTAATTATTTATTTATTTTACCAAGAGTGGGCACTTGGCTACAGAGTAATTTTATGAATAAAGAAAGTTCATCTACATGGACAGATCAAGTACCAGGGTCATTTCAGTGGAGGTTTCCTTCTGGAAACAAGTGGCTGCTCCTATATTAAGAATAAACAAAAGGTTCCATTCATTTGATATTGTTAGTCATTTTTTTTTTAAAAAGCAAGTGTATTCAACTGTTCTAAACTTGTAACTTTCTTTCTTAAAATATTATCTATATTAATATATACAAAATATTATATATTTTAAGAAATAAACTCATATATTTTTTAAATCTACTTCATTTTCTGTGGAATTTGAAAGGCCTAGCCAGGGCAGGGGATTAAAGGACGGAGATGTGATTATAAACTGCAGACCCAGGTGGATGGGATGGAGACAGCAAGAGGCTCCTGAACACGCCACTGAGGTAGGGACTGTGTTCTCTGTGCTCAGCTCCCTACTGCCCTGATTCAGACACTGGCCCTGAGCACTTCCAACTACAAGGTGGACCACGGTTCTGGTGACAGAAAGCAAAGGAAACACCAAACTCAAGTCTGCCCTTAAGGCACCTGAACATGGTTTTCTTGATTTCCTTTTCTTTCACTATCACACATGTGAGGCGAACAAGGAAGCATGAGGATGGCTGAGATCAAAGCTTGTGGAGGGTGATAAATACATGACTAGTGAAGCCCTAGAGATTGATCATATTCCAAGGATGTAAATGGTTTACAGTAATTGTCTCATTCACTTTCTTGCGACTCCTTAATGTTTAAAAGGAGTAGACTTTTTAAAGATGACAAATCCTTGACCAGGACTTGTACTGTCAGGTTACAGCTCCTAGTCAATATTAATGCTGTTTATGAATATACAGCAAGAAAACTTCAGGTCATGACACACCATCACACAGCATTTTAACAGACATACTGCACCAAATGCAACAGCAAGCATCGTCTGCATCCGGGCATCCTCCAGTGTGCTCAGAAGCCCCTTTTTGCTGAGAAGAGCCCTTCCTGCCAGGGTCCAGAACTTCACGTGTTTTATACCCACAGAGACAAACTGGGTATCTGAATCTGGTCGAAATTCTGCTACAAAAATACGTTGGTTGTGCCCAGCTCTGCAGGCAATTCTGGCCCCTGATACAGAAGACACAACAAAAATTTCCAGGTTAGCATAAGAACCAAGCTAATCACCAGGACTGAACAGTTTCCTCAAATAGCATAGCTTAAAACAAAACAAAAACCCCCAACACAAATGCTTACCAGGAGCTTGCTCTACTACTTAACAATCATACCACTGGGTACACACATCTTCACAAGTGACACATGTTTATGGGCTACTCTGTGACAATGTAGGGGCCATTTTAAGGACCATACCTTTTCATATGTAGTTTCATTAATTTCTCATTACATAAATAAAGTGTTCTGTCTGGAGTGTGTTAGGGAATTTATTCTATTGGTCTTCCATTCTCAATCCTGGCACTCTTGGGAGATAAAGACAGGTGGATCTCTATAAATCTCAAGCCAGCTTGGCATCTATGCAGTGAATTCCAAGCTAGTAGGGCTACAAAGTGAGACCCTGTCTCAAAACAGAATGTGTGTGTGTGTCTTTTCATGGGTTAAGAGATGTGGTTCAGAGGCAGGTTACCTATATAGTATGTGCTGTGGGGAGGGGGTATGTGTGTGTAGGTATATGTATGTGTATAAATATGTATGTGAATGTATGCATGTGTATGAGTGTATGCATGTATAGGCATGTATGTGTGTGTATATGTATGTGTGTTTATATGTGCATGGGTGTATGTGTATGGATGTACTGGGGAGCATGTGTGTGTCATGTGGGTGTGTTATATATGTATATGTGTATGTGTGGGTGTGTATGTGTGTATTTGTGTGTGTATATATGTATATAGATTTGCATTATGTATGTGTGTTTATGTGTGTATCTATGTGTTGTATGTGTGTATGAGTGTGTGTGCGTTTCATGGGATGTGGTTCAGTGGCAGATTACCTGTGTAGCATGTGAAAGGCTCTGGGTTGGATCTCGATACACTCTGGAATTTGATATGTAGCCCAGGAAGGCTTCAAACTCATGACAATCCTCTTGCCTTATCCTCCTGAGTGCTGGGATTAAAAGTAAGTGCCCCCATGCCTCACAATCTTCATTTTTTTATTAAAATACCTTAGAACTAATCAAATCATTAGCAAAAACAGTTTCTTACTGAAAGGAAATCATTGCAAATCATTGTTATTACTAACTGTGGTTTCATTATTTCATGTTTTGGAGCTTATGCCCTCACTGGGGTTTTCAAAGGGGACACACACAGTGCTACCAACTGTGTGCTATGTGTTTATAGGACTGTAATGAAAAATCACTTCAATCACCAACTTAAGGCAAATGGTAAAAGGGAGCGTTCAGACAGCCTCGTATTCTTGTGAGATTTTGCTTGTGGTTTTGTTCCGTGTGTATGTGTTGCTTTGCTTTGTTTTTTTTTTTTTTAATCACACAAATGAAAAGAATCCTACCTTCCTGCCATCTCCAAATGGTGATGGTGTGCTCTGGGTCTAGCCCCACAGACAGCAGCAGCTTCCCAGTGGCACTGAAGCTGACAGAGCACACACCCTTTGAATGGGAACATCTTAGTATAGACAGTGTCTGCTTGTTCACCGCATCCCAGATGTGCACAGATGGGGCTGTAGCTAAACAAAGACAAACCCAAGTGTTACAACCCTCTCCCAGCTGCCGCTTCAGAACCCAGCATACTCCTGCCTTGGAAAGATGGAAATACAGTTTATAATAGCTCAATGCTGAAGCGAAATTTGAAAAAGGAAATATAAGGGAGGTGGAAGGAAAGAAAGGGAAAAATACGGAATCCTTCAGGATTCATTTTGAGTTCTACTTTCAAGAAAAGAGCACTTGGGCAAAGAAATCAGGCAACAATATTAAACAGCTCATTAGACAAAATGTGTGTGAGTAGAGGAGGCAGCAGTCAGCGAGAGGGCCACAAGCTTCATACGTGGCAAGGCTCTGGAGTAGAAAACTTGAGTTTTGTTTTCTTCAGTCTTCAGAGAAGTTATATGGAAACTACACACATTTAACACGGTGCATATGCTACATGCAAGTAAACACTCAATACTGATGTCCTCGGAAAGCAATGCAAAGCACAGGCGACGGACAGGCAGCCAACCGCAAAGCAGCTAGACAGACCCCGTGGGACAATGTAACTCTATAGATGGGCATCTGGGGAAAGGCCACACGCACGTTAGGACTTTTAAAAACACGATGTCACTTGAAAATAAAGCTGTTACTCTTAAGAGGTCTACTATTTATCCTTTGCTATTGAAGTTCTTTGGCACCCTTTCTGCTCCTCCTGGGAAAGGAACCAAGGGCTCCACGCTTACTAGTAAATGCTTATCACTGAACTACATCTCAACCTGCTTCTCTTTATTGTCTAAACTAAGATAGCGTAGTTTTGTGCTATCTTCTTCTCAAATTATACCCTAAAATTGAAGTTAATTCAGCAGCTAATTCAGTTGCAGAACACAAGCACTCTTACTAAAACACTCAAAATACTAAAGTACATTTGCTTCTAATTATAAACTGCAAAGATGAAAAAACATTAAAGAAGATAAGCTGCCTGGAATTATACAGGAGGAAATTCTGGTCTTCTTTAGAAAATAAATTCTGATAAATTTGGACATTTTATAACATATGCTTGTAGCGGGTAGCCATTCCAGCTTTGATCTGGAAGTTCCAACCCCCACTGAGGCTTCGGTAACTGTCACGCCTACAAGGCGGGGCCAAGAGAAGGCCCTGAAGACCCAAGATCTGGATGCGCCACCTCTCTTGGTTCCTGGACCCTGGATGCTTGGAGGTAGACTGAGCAGAGTTCTCCAGAGAACACCGCTGGACTGCGCTACGTCTTTCCCAAACCCTGCAACCTATCCCTTCATTTGTGAGTTACCCCACAAAATAAACCTCCCTTTTAACTACGTGGAGTTGCCTTAATAATTTCACCAATATATGCTATTTATACTGCACAAATGATAAATCTAAGAAACCTTTAAATAAAGCAATTAAACTATGTTAAATTAGAGATATGAAGCCTTTACTTAAGTTTATCCAAATGGCAAATATCAAAATTACAAGGAGATATAAAAGTTTTACCAATAATGAAGTGAATTACTTCTATCTGTAAACTCTGGGGCTGGAATATATGTCATTGGTAGAGTGCTTGCCTAGTATGCATAAAGCATGGATTTTCATCCCTAGAACAACATAAAAAACCAGGTGTGCTGGCATACACCTACATTTCTAGGTCTCAGAAGGTGGGAACAAGAGAATGAGAAATCCAAAGTCATCCTCATACATATAGGGAGTTTAAGGCTAGCCTGGGATACATTAGCTCTTGTCTTAAAAAAAAAAAAGGAAGGAAGAAAGAAAGAAAAATTTATCACAGTTATTTGAGTATTGAACTGAATCCCTCATTCATTAAAAGTCAAAGAACAAGCCAGTGAGCAAGGCTGCAAGAATGGCGCAGCAGGAAAAATCGCCTGTTGCCAAGCCCAAGGACCTGAGTTTGATCCCCAAGAGCACACAGTGGATGGAAAGGGAGCACTGACTGCCACAAGATGTCGTCTGACCTCTGCATGCATGCTAGGACACAAGTTCACATCCAAACAAACAAATAAATACATGCAATTTTTTAAATTTAAAAGTGAAATTACCCTAAAAATTGGTTAAGAAATATAAGGTGGCTTAAATCAAAAATATAAATGTGGCTGGGTGGTGGTGATGCATGCCTTTATTTTTTTTTTCTTTCAGATGATCAGTTTATTGGGTAAACAGACAAAAGGTTTCATTTTAAGATAAATGTTCTTTTTTTTTTAGCATTACAAATATTCTTTTTTTTCTTTTTTTATTTTATTTTATTTTACAATACCATTCAGTTCTACATATCAGCCACGGGTTCCCCTATTCTCCCCCCTCCCACACCCTCCCCTTAACCCCAGCCCACCCCCCATTCCCACCTCCTCCAGGGCAAATCCTCCCCCGAGGACTGCAATCAACCTGGTAGACTCAGTCCAGGCAGGTCCAGTCCCTTCCTCCCAGACTGAGCCAAGTGTCCCTGCATAAGCTCCAGGTTTCAAACAGCCAACTCATGCAATGAGCACAGGACTTGGTAACACTGCCTAGTTGCCTCCCAAACTGATCAAGCCAATCAACTGTCTCACCTATTCAGAGGGCCTGATCCAGCTGGGGGCCCCTCAGCCTTTGGTTCATAGTTCATGTGTTTCCATTCATTTGGCTATTTTTTTTCAATAATTGAGTAAAACCGAAATTTATTATAAGCCACAGTCGTCCTAGGGACCTCTATGCTATATATATAGCCTTCATGGTTCTATGGGTTGTGGTCTGATTGTTCTTTATTTTATATCTAGAATCCACTTATGAGTGAGTACATACCATGACTGTCCTTCTGGGTTTGGGTTACCTCACTCAGGATGATTTTTTCTAGTTCCATCCATTTGCCTGCAAATTTCATGCTTTCATTGTTTTTCTCTGCTGTAACTGCAACTTCTTAAGGGTCTAAATTTACTACAGATGGCATTATTGCTGTGGGATGTTCTGTATAGCAAATCTATTAATAAATAAAACACTGATTGGCCAGTAGCTGGACAGGAAGTATAGGTGGACTAAGAGAGAGGAGAACTGAGGGAACAGGAAGGGAAGGGAGAGACTGCTGGAGCCACCGCCAGGACAAGGAAGATGTAAGGTACCAGAAAGCCACAAGCCATGTGACAAAGTATAGATTAATAAAAATGGGCTGAATATAAGAGTAAGAGCTAGGCAATGATAGGCCTGAGCTAATGACCAAACAGTTTAAATAATATAAGTGTCTGTATGTTTATTTTATAAGTGGGCTAAGGGACTGCCGGGGCTTGGTGGGACCTGGAGAGAAAACTCTAGCTACACATTATGTTTATAAGGAATGTTTTAGCATTTGGAAATTATCATGATGAGACTCAGGTAACAGACATGATCTTTCCCCTCTCTTCTAGTGTGCACAGGGCCTACCACAGCAGACAGTACCTCCTGTTTTCTTCTTTATCAAAGTTGTCTTGCTTGGTAACTTGTATTTATTTTTGTGCCAGATACTGAATGCAGAGATTTAAATTTGAGTTACAGCCCTTATACCATATTTCCTAACGTCTTCGTTCCAGGCAGGGATGTTTTCCCGAAACCTCAACTCAATAGGGGTGGGTAGAGCCAGGATAGGTGTGCTAATATCAGTACTCAGGCCCTATTTCCTCTCTTTCACCAAATCTGGATATCACCCATCTCTAGAAAGTCAAATTCCCAACTTTTCACAACCACCTTTAGCCCTTTAACTTTTTTAAATTTATGTGAGGTGCACATATGTACTCTGGCATTTGTGTAAAGGGGAAGGGGAGGAGACAGAGACAGATAGAATGAGTATGTACATGTCAGGGTATGCATGTAGAGAACACAGAGAGTAGAGAGAGACAGAGACACAGAGAGACAAAACGAAAGACACACACAGAGAGACACACACACGCAAAGAAAGAGACAGAGAGCCAGCCCTCCAGACAGACACAGAGACACAAAGACAGAGACACAGAGAGAGACAGACAGAGAGACACAAAGACAGAGACAGAGACAGACAGACAGAGAGACACAAAGACAGAGACAGAGAAATGAGAATGAACAGAAATATGTGTGGCCACACATGTGCCAGGCATGTATGTGGCAGACAGAGAATGCCTGAGGGAGTCAGTTCTTTCCTTCTACTCTGTGGGTCCCAGGAACCAAACTCTGGGTTGTCAGGCTTGGTGGTAAGTATCTCTGCCTGCTGAGCCATCTTGCTGGCTCTAACAACCATTTTTTAAACTTTTTTTAAAAAAATTTAATCTGTGTGTCTTTCACATCATGCATCTCGATCCCATTCATTTCCCATTCCTGTGTACCCTCCCTCTGCTCTTGCACCCAAATAAAATTTAAGAGGAAAAAGAAAAGAAAAAAAAGGGGGAAGGGAATCTCATCATGAAAGCTGTAGTATGGCACAGTGAGCCATGCAGTAAACACTTTTGTCCATATAGCTTTACTTGCAAGTGTTCACTGCTCTGAGGCCTCTGTTGTCTGCTACACTATCAATGCTGGGCCCTCACTGGGACTCCTCCTGGTCATCCCGCTGTTGGCCCATGTTGTGGAGATCCTGCAGCTTTGGGTCTACAGGACTGGCTCCTTCACATACTCCAGCAGATCACAGATGGGGTGGATGTTGGTGGGTCAACATATAAGCCTGGTTCTGGGCCTAGGTAGTTGCAGGGTTGGTCAGCCTGCCAGCTCTCCCTTGTTCTCACCACATGATGCCACATGACAGATGGAGATAGCTTTTCCATGCTCACAGCTTGGGGGCTAATTCATTCACACACCTCCACCAACAGGATTGACTTTATTGTGCTGCCCAGGCCAGGTGTGGGGCCTGCTTACAACCATTTTTGACTGTTTCTTGTACAGAAATAGATTAGTTCTCTTGAAGTTACTAATTGGATAGCATAAAAATGAAGTTTTTTTTTTAAAAAGGACATTCCTATCTCCTAGTTTTGCCTTCAGTGCAGTTTAATACAAAACACTTTATTTGCTTTTCTTTGAGTCTTTTTGTAGCCCATGCTGGCCATGAGTGCGCTATCTTTAGGCATCCTCCCTCACAATGGCATAATAGGTACATGCAACCACATCTAGCTAAAAATGTCTTTAAAATAAAGTTTTAACATAAACTGTTAGGTAAGTAGACTGTATTTTGACATTCATTTATTTTTTTTCACTTTTGTAGTACAATAAGTATTAGCTACTTAGTAAGAAAATATTCTCCAGAGATTTCTGTTTTCTGCTCTTCATTAGAATACAGTATGATTTTGTGTTTGGACTAGTCCCCTACTGATCTATTTAACACAGAAACCAGGTCCTTGCTCCATTGGCTGCACTCAAGAGTAGGAATTAGCAAATTGTCACTATTGGGCCAAATCTATCCCAGCACTTAAAAAAATGATGTTATTTGTCATTAATATTCTATAAGCCATAGGTGGAGCAGTAAGATGTTTGGACTTTTGGGGAAGAATATGATATTTGTATGTACCTTATTACTTATACTTCAGCTATTATTACTATATAATATAACTAAAACAGAAAGTATTCAAGTCTCCTTACCTGACATGTCTGCTGAATCACCTATAATGAAGAATCAGTTAAAAAGAAGCTATCAATAAATAATATAATAATAGTACATTTATAAAATACAATTATAATTTTGTTATTTAATTGACAAAATATCCTATACAAAATTAGGTTATTATATCAAATTGAGTAGACTGAGAGAAGACACTCACTTTCATTATCTACATATATTAATGTTCTATGAATGATCCTTCAGTCTTCCTTTCAGTGTATTTAATGAGATACATAAAATTTTAATCATAATAATTTGTAAAGTAATACTGCTATGAACCTTTTTGGGTTTATAAAATGCACTGCTGATCACACTTTGGAGGTTTGATGCATCTGTGCCTGCAGGAAAGAGTTATATCCGAGGAACGGGGCAGCAAAGACAACCCAGACAAGAACAAATTCCTGACTAACAAATAGTATCTGCAGGGCTAATGAAGATATCAAGATACCAAGAAAGCTAGTAGAGTGAGTGAAACAATTGTGACTCACTGAGACCCCCAACACATGCTAATTTCAATAATGTTTACCAGTGAACTTGACTGGCCACATCTGTAATGCAAGATCATGGTAATTTTTTGACTGTCAATTTAAACAGACCTGCTATCCTACTCATTGAATTGTCAACCTTGATTTTTTGACAGAAGTTAAAAATAAATCACAGGTACATTTCAAACCATTGGTGAATCTGATCAATACTAATGCCAAGCAAACATTTTTAAATGCCAAGGGATTCTTTAACATGAAACAGAACTTCATTCTCTTACCCAACCTAACCTTTGCTGAACAAGGGCTCTATCCCATTGATCTAGTTCATTTCTTGGCTCCCCCTTTCATCCTTCCTCCAAGTTTTATATACTATTGAATGCAAACGTTTACTGACAGAAATTCCTGCAAAAGCTAAAGGCCAACTGTTTATACAGTAGTCTGAGCAAATTCCAATAACCAAAGTCAAGCATAAGGTAATCAGGCTAGGCTGCACATGAACACGCGCATTCTGAGCAATCTACAATTTAATACACTTCAACTTTTCCTAGGGTGCTGAAATTATTAGAATAAAGTAAATGGTTCAAACTACTTCTTTTTGAAATACAGAAACATACCTACTTGGCCAGTTGCCACTATGTTGATAAATTTGGGGTGCTGATTTACAGTGAGGCACAGAATGTCATCATTATGTTCCTGATAAAAACTCTGAGTCCCTATAAAGAAAGAATTTGAGAGTTAACTTTAGAAACTTTAAGACGCAACAGCCAAATGCACTTATTAAGTATAATAAATTAATTTGTTCAATCGAAATACATTTTGAGCATTAACCATGTAAGTGATTACTAAGAAAATGATGACAATGAGTTGATAATCTTCAAGGGATAGAGCCCTGGAAAGGATAAACCACAGACAACCTGAAGATACCAAGTACCATGAGAAACAGATGAACAAAAGGCTGGGGGTGTGGCTAACTGTGCATACACACGGTTCACCTGAATGAAGTGGATGGTGATGAAAGCAGCAATAGGGATGGGAAAGTAAGCAGGTTCCAGAATTATGGAAGACTCTGAATACCTGCCTATCATCTTCCCTCTTCGATTTTATAAAGGAAAAATTTACTAGGGTCACAGAAAAAAGTAATTACTCATTTATCAATCTGGGTTCTGTTTAGTCATATTTCACATTCATCTTATAAGCAGTATTTTTTTTTTAATCAGAAAGCTAATATGGTTCCTCGAGCAGTACTGACAGTGAAGGGACCTTTCAGAGGCTCCAAAAACAGTCCATCAAGATGATAACAAGACTAAATCAAACAGGAGATAAAATAACTCAGTGTGGCCATGAAGTCAGGACAGTAGGCTGGATGTAGATTATAGAGGACCATGTACAGCAGGTTCTCCACAACCTCAACAATTGCACTAACACACCTACGTTACTTACACTTACTTCTTCAAAGTCCCTGGGTGTGGCAGTGCACACCTGCAATCCCACAGAGGCAGGTGGATCTTTATGAGTTTGAGTTTGAGGCCAGCCTGGGCTACACAGTGAGTTCCATGCCAGACTGAGCAACTTAAGGACTTGTGTCCAAAAAATAAAAATAAGCAAATAAATCTTCTCAAGTTGAAATGTGCTTTGTCTTTTCCAGAGCAGAAGGTCCAGTGAGAGGAACAGACAAGTAACTATAGGCTACTGGCTAAACTGGTGGAAAAGAAGCTAGCAGACACTTCTCTGAACATTACAACACAACCCCAAACTGACAGGGAACACTCAAAACCAAAGCAGAACAGAGACAGGCACATCTCTGTGAGTTGGAGTTTGAGGCCAGCCTGGTCTACATAGCAAGTTCCAGGCCAGCCAAAGCTACATAGTGAGACCCTGTCTTGAAAAAAAAAATTAAATAAGAATACTATTTTTAGTTTTAACAAATAATTTTAAGTGGCTAGATAAGAAGTTCTAAAGTAAAAACAGTGTGTGTCAGAGAATTAAGACCTCCTACCTGTAGCAACATTGTGCAGAATCCCAACAGAGGCCGTGTGATAGATTATATCATCACCATCATTTAAGTAGTGCACATTGTTCCTGCAGTCTCTGCCTCGATAGCCAAAAGCAAGCTCCAACACAAGATCCTACATCAATGACAAAACCATTGTCCATTACATCCTTCCTCAGCATGAATGTTCACCAGAGCTCTGGGATACAGACAGTACTAGCATTTTCTGTCAAAGGGAGAATGTGCTTTTAAAATGAATCTTGACATTTAAATTTTCTTCAGCTTCTCAAAATCTCACATGACATCATATAAAATAAATAAACATACACACATATAATATACTTTATCTTCCCCCACTATCTTCTCATCGCCCCCCCACTGAACCCTTTCTTCCCCAAAAGCCCCTCTTACTTTCCCATCCCTTGGTATCCTATTGCCTGATTGCTGCTGTGTAAATGTGCATGGGTGGGTGGTTGTTCACTTAAGAAAGGGCAACATACCAGGGGTTGTACCCCTGAAGAGGATGATTTCTTTCCCCCAGCAACTACTGACTACAGCTCCTTGGGGAGAGGGGCCTCTGAGGCTACTCCCTATTGGTGGTGGAGTATTGATGGGCCCAGTCTTATGCAGGTAACCACTACAGCTGTGACTTCATGAGTTCAACAGCCATTAGACATACTGTAACATGCTTTCAGCGATGGAAACACACATTCCATATTTTTAATATAAACTTATAAAAAGGAGAAGAGAATCACAAGGTCATCTCATTCCAATAGAATAGATTTAAGTTTCCATGTGTTAAACATTGACACATTTCTTATGTCAAAAGGAATGTTTCAGTTTGTATTCATTGTTAGTCCAGGTACTTGTTCTATATACTTGAGGTAAATTTTGTTCAAATTAGACACCCAGGAGAGCCCAAAGCTGTTTCTGACAAGTCATGAGTAAGTTCTGGCAGAGAATCCTACAACTACAAGTATTCCTTTTCCCTGCCTTAGGGGCAGAAGGAGGAGCTACACTCATCACCCTCCTGCAGCTGTACACCACACCGTTCTCATGCCGGGTCAGCACAGCTTGCCTGTTTGCTGCTGATCTCTGCTTTAGGAAATGCCTGTGAGAAAGGCTCTTGATGGGAGAAAGAAAGGGAAACAGGCTCCATGTGCCCTATCTATTAAATGTATCACATGGGTAAAAAGTTCCTGAAAGAGTGCATCTAATGTTTAACTTATAAAATCAATTTACTATTACCAAGATGTCTTTGCTTCCCTATTCATTCATGAAATCATTCATATAAATTTACATCTAGACATTTCTCTAAGATACTGATCAATTCAGGATATTATTTATGCAACAATAAAAGACTCATTTGAAATTAAGAGAAACAGAGGGTATCAATCTAAATTTCAGACCTGAGTAACAATTAAGCAACCAAGTTTTACAATCAACTAAGCAAAGATAATTCAATATACCCAGTTTCACAAAAACTAGTGGCAAAACTTGAATGTTTTATAAAAAGGAAGCTTGGATATTGAGAAATTGGCTTTCCTTACCTCTATGGGTCTCTTCTTCTTGCCAACATTGTTTGACTGAAGTTTCTCTGGCTGTGGTGGGGCCCTACTCACTGGGGGCCTGCAAGAGAGGAGTGGGAAGGAGGAAAGACAGTATTATCAGCCTCCACTGATCTCCCACCCCGCCCTCCAGAAATGTCACCCTCCCCAAAGGGAGCCCACTCTCTTTCCACTAGACTGTACTCTCTGTATCTTTATAACTTCTAATGTAGAAAGAAAGAATATCTTTATTCAATTTTACTTTTATTATCTTTGGTCTCTGTCTCACAATGTAAATAACATAGCATAAGAATGGGCAAATATAAGAATGCTAGTTTGACACACTCAAACATTTCTGGATGGGTATAGTATCATCAAAGCCTGGACTATTGCTCTGAAGCATCCCTTATGGCTTACACAGCAGATGCCTAAAACATTCTGACTGAATTTGGATGACATTTTCATGAACTTTCTACACTACTGGTAACCTAATTCACACGAGTTCAGATTTCTAACAGCATGTTCTCCATGCTCCTCCACGCCCTTTACTATGCCACTGCCTGATTCCCTCATGGTGGCTAATGGCATCCACAGCAGAAAGTTATTCAAAGAAGACATTTTACAGTCACAAAGCAAGGTAAACCACTCAACACCCCCAAAAGATCATTACCACAGTTACTGCCTCCAACTCTCCCTCTTCCCTAATCTGTTTATGGAATATTTATCACCTTTCCCTACATAATAGCTTTTGAATCAAGCCCTCTCTTATCTGCTCAGAATCCGCTATTCCAACAAGAACATAGATTCATATTTTGAATTATATAATTGTGGAAGAACTTTTTATAAAACCTAATATTTAATTTTTAAAAGCCACTTACTAGTCCATCTCAACCATTATTCAAATATGTTATAATCATGCATTAATTACTCTCTAAATTTTAAATATTCAATTTATAACTAAATTAGAAAAGATACACATTAATTTTATAAAAACTTCCAACATTTAGTTATTAATTAAAGCCATATAAATTTCAAAATTACTGTCAAGTTACAGATTTGTAAAGCTAAAAGAAGTGTTATATCTTTTAAAATATGTGTGTGTGTGTGTGTGTGTGAGTGTGTGTGTGTGTGTGTATGCCCACATGTGTGCATGAGTCCATGCATGTCTGAGTGTATATGTACCATGTGCAAGCAAGAGCCCACAGAGGTCAGAAGAGCTGTCAAATGCTCTGGAACTGGAGTTAAGGATGGTTGTGAGCCACCATGTGGATGCTAGAAACTGAGCCTAATCCTCTGCAAGAACAGTCAGTGCTCTTAACCACTGAGCCATCTCTCTAGCCCAGTGTATACTGAACACACAATATAAAATACATGCAGAGTGTTGGGGATCTAGCCTGGTGGCAGCATGGTGGCCTAGCACAAGCAAATCCTGGATTTGATCCTGAGTACTGTAAAATAGTGTTAAATAAACATGCATATTCACATAGTGCATGAAATAGTTTGTACCAAGCACTACTGATTGGCATAAAAAAATCTTTAGCACGAATGTGTAACTTTCCAAAGTAAACATAGAATTTTAAAGTTCAAACCTTCACATTTTTGAATATTCTTAAGCAAAAACAGAACTAAATTTATAATATTTAATCATATTCCTACCTGGAATATTCCTAACTGGACTAGTTCAAAAAATGACAGAAAGCCTGGCTGGCTTTTCTTCCAAGTCAACTTTGTTTGTGAACTTTATTGAACATGTAAGTACCTCATAGCTTTAATTCTAATCCCATTAGCAAGCTTTACCTCTATACCTTATGTAACAATTAAGCACATTTTAATTTTATAAGGATTATTTACATAAATCCTATTACTGCTAAAATGAAATTATTTGGCTTGTAAAATTATACAATTTGGATGCACAGAATGTTAGTAATAGAGTGACTTCTGTGAGCTGAACAATTCGGATGCTGTTCCTCTGGAGGGAGGGAGTGGGAGCAGAGGGGGACAAAGCATCACTGCTCACTAAGGCAGACAGGAGAGGTGGCAAGAACACAGCAAGGACAGGGTTACCTGGATCCTCTTTTCAGCAGCAGGGACAAAAGGAAAAGGATTATAACACATATTTGAATTTTAAAGATGATTACAGAATCTTGCATAATAAAATATTGTTAGGTTTAGCACAGATAAACTATATTTCATACATTAAAGGCTTGTACTTAAGAAATGCGTAAATTAATCCATTAATGGCAGAGAAACCAGAAGATTAAAAAAGGAAGACATATGAGAATTCAGAATGTGCTGTGATAAAGTTTAGAGTGTCATTCCTCTTGACTCTGTTCTTAAGGAAGGAAAAGAGAACCTTAGCCAGGTACTGCTGGGCAGCTTTTAAAGAAACTGTCTCATGAGACCATCCTTCACAGCTAAGAAGGTTCTCCAGGGACCAACCCAAGCAGTCAGACTCAGTCATCCAGGGCCTTACTGAGTTTGAGACTTGGCTAAAAAGGGAAGTATCATTAAAAAGAAGAATGCCAACTGAGTGTGGTGCTACTCATCTATAATGCCAGCACACTCTGAGAAGCTGAGGCAGGAGGATTGCTGTGAGTTGAAGGCTAGCGCGAGCAACACTATTAGTACCAGGGCAGCCAGAACCACAGAGCAAGACTGTCTCAAAACACATCTCTCCCACTCCCCAAGAAGAAAAATTCCCTTAATAGCAGTATGAAGCTTGGCAGAGGGTATGTGATGGAAATCCAGCATTCTGGCGGCTATGAGAAGGGATCTCAAATGCCAGCCAGCTCTGGCTACACTTCAAGATTCTGTCTCAAAACACCAAAATCAAATCAAAACACAAGGGTCTGAGGATGCAGCTGTGCTGGAACACTTGTCTATCACCTGAGGCCTGGATTCCGACCCAGGAGTGGGAGGACAGATAGGACAACATAATGACTGACAGAACTGAAAGGGAGCACAGATGTCTCCTGTTGCAGCTTCCCTGTCAGATGGCTGTCCAAGCACACTGTGACAGTGAGGTTACTTCACGTAAAAAGCTGTCCATATCCAAGTCAGCAATTACAGCGCCACTTAGTTTCATGTTTCAAACAAGTGATTCCTAGATAACGGAGTGTTCTTAGAATGGCTTTCTTTCACTCTGTGCTTTCTTCTACAGTACTCGGAACAGCCAGGGTTTCCTTTAACATGGAGCTCAGTTAAAGGAAACACACTACTTTCCAGACAGACTAGGTCTGAATGCTTCATTTCTGTTAAAATCGTGTAAGATTATGTGGGCCTGCTCAGACATCAAGCCATACTCTGGAGTCATCTGTGCATATATTACTCTGTTGAAAACACAATGAATTTCCCAATTAATTTCCATTGTCAAATTATTCGAGGACACTGACTGGGTTTCTGAACAATCTGGTCTCAAACGCACTTTTCATCCGTATCTCCCAGCATTTTTCTAGAAAGTGGCATCTTTTTTCCTTCTAAAACTGGCTCATTTCCATGATGCCTCCTTTAGAATT
This sequence comes from Peromyscus leucopus, assembly GCF_004664715.2. NCBI lineage: Eukaryota > Metazoa > Chordata > Mammalia > Rodentia > Cricetidae > Peromyscus > Peromyscus leucopus. The sequence continues at coordinate 65,677,664 of NC_051075.1, forward strand.
GCTCTGAAGACATTTTCATCTCATTGAAGATAGCTGTAAGCCAGCACTCCAACAGCCTTTTTTATCCATATAATTGTGTTAAACACAAAAATACCATAATTACCATATTTTTAAAAATGAATGAGTATATTAAACATCATTAAATGGAACAAATGGCTTATGAAGTGAATAATCTTTCATTGATAAATACATACGACTATGTTAGTTTTCACAGGCATCTAAAGGAAATACTAAAACTCACAGATTCTTGAACAGTCATTTGTAAAATTATAATGAAAACCTTCTTCCAGAATAACCACCACATTTCATTTTCTAATTGTTTTTGTCAGGTGTAACTAAATGTTTTACAGCAAAAATTAATATCTTGAAATACTCTAGGAATCAAAATAGACTAATAAACATTTTGATAGAACATGTCCTTTAAAAACACTCACCTTACTACCCCCTGTCTTTGAACAGCAAAGGAGAAGAAAGTGAGAAACACATAAGAAACTGATGGTGAATATACATAACAATAAGTAAGCAGAGTAAAAGTAACAGCAAAGGAACTTTAAAAAATACAAAATTTCTATGTTTATAACAGATTTTGGATATTTTAATTTAAACACTAGAAATTAAATTAAATTAAAAATTAACTACCTTAGATACAAAATATTTGCTATAAAATACTAAAAAAGAAAGTCATATCACTATTAAAATCATTCAGCAAAAAAATATCCACGAAGTATTAACTAAATACAGTAGCAATCAATTGTCATCACAAATATTTCCTTTAAAGTAGATGATTCGAGGCTTAACTGATTATGAAGTAACTGATTAATATTTAATGACTAACATTAAAATATAAAACAACTATTTAAACAACTAGAGCATACTCTGAATAATACATTCAAAACTGGCAGAGTAAGTATTGCTTTTTATCTCCTCTTATTTATCATTTTGTGTGTGTGTGAAAATGAGGATCTTCTGAGCCACATTAGTGACATCTGTCTCAGCATTTTCAAAAGAACTTAGCAGAATTGGCACTACAGAAATTGAGAATGAAATGCAAAAACCATTTCAGGACTAATTCTGAGAAGTTAGCTGCAAAAAATCCAAACTAGAGCTGGGCATGGAGGCTTACACCTTCCTACCAGCACCTGCGATGCAGAGTCAGAAGTATACACAGGAGGAGGCAAGCCCGGGTTCCGTACACAGGGAGTTCCAGGCCTGACTGGGCTACAAAGTCAGATCCTGCCTCAGGAAAATGAACAAAAACAACTAACCAACGGAAACGGTTGCCGCAATGAAAGCATTAAACAGCTCTTCAAAACAGGAAAACCTTTCCCTCTGCTGCCATGTGGATGGCTTCACCAATGAAGAAGAAATCTGCTTTACTGTGACAAACTATGTCTTCCAGAGTAAAGTTAGGTTATATAACAAAGTGAGCTGATGAATGATAAAATTTCTCCTTGAAAAAAATCAATATACCCTATGGAAGAGATTCTGGCACTTTTTACTTTTCATTATGTGGGAGATAGAAATTTCCTTAACTAATACTAACTTTTCAAATATTCAATTTACAAAGCCCATATCTGTTTATATGTGCTCCATTCCTGTAATTAATAAATATTAAGGTAGTACTGATTACTTTGTGAATATTTACTCTCAGGATTAGTATTTTAGGTTACTTTTTCTTTCTGTCGTCATCGTCATCTTCTCCTATTTTTTTTTTTTTAAATGAGACAGGCTCTCACTTTTGTAGACCTGGCTAGCCTGGAATTTCCTTTGTAAAATGGTCTGTCCTCATGTTCACAGAGATCTATCCGCCTCTGCCTCCTAAGTGCTGGGATTATAGTTGTGTGTCATCATGCCAGCCTACCCTCTTTTCATTAAATGAGTGTAGTATCATTAGTAAAGATCTGTTTCTTAATTCTTAACATTTAATTCTTGATTATGTTATTTAGAACTTAAAATAATCCATAGATCAGGATTATAGCTCTCATTCTGCCCGGGAAGAACAAGGTCACACAACTGATACATGACACAAATGGGTATTTCAGCGTTTTGTCTAGCACTAGACACTACCTTCTAGCAAGTTGCCTCACCCTGGAATTTTAGTACATGTATTCAGATCACGGTATGAATGACTTTCCTAACAATTTTATACTTCTCCTCTTCACCCAGAACAAAATGCACACTCACCCTCTGCCTCTTCTTTAGATGACCGCCCACTGTTGTTACCTAGGCTGTTTTATGGACAAACTGAGTACCTGAAGCAGAAAGGAGCTGCGAGCGTTCCCTGGGAATACTGCCAGCCGTGAGTCCTCAGAGTGCCTCGGGGTCTCCTTCCCCATTATTAGGCACAGTCACCCCTAACTTCATCCCTGGCCCTGACTATTAGGTCTGCATTTCATGTTTTCTATCAAACACGAACTTCTCATGGCAAAGTTTCCTTCATGATAGCTGTCTCTGGAAGTCGCTGCTATCCCACCCACCGCTACCTCTGTTTCTGGACAACGTCTTTTATTATTTCTTACAACCTCTTCACTTGTGGAGTCTATACCATAGGCTTGTTTGTTCTGTCTGTGATCCTGAGACTAAAGCCCAGGCCTCAGGTGTGCTAGCAAGTGCTCTCTCACTGAGCTACACATCCAAATCCCAAATGCCTCTTCACTGTTCTCCATCCTTGACTTGGAATACACTTGGCCAAATTTCCTTCTTAGCAAAGACAAAGAGAGTTCTCTGCTGGGCTGGGGAGACAGCTCCATCAGTAATGTGCTTGCCTTACAAGCATGAGCACTTAAGTTCAATCTTCAGAACCCATGTCAAAACAAACAAACAAAAAACAGATGCTAACCCTGAGACTTCCTGGTCAGCCAGACTTGTCTATTTGGGGAATTCCAGCCCAGTGAGAGACTTTGCCTCAAAACAAACAAACAAACAAAGAAAAGGATGGCTCCTGAGAAACAACAGCCAACAGCCATGCTCTGTCTCTACCTGCACCAGCACTTGTGTTCATATACAGTCACCCAAACATGTACTTGTATGTGTATTCAGAAACACGTAAGAGTTTTCTTTTCATAAAATTGCTCTGCATGTGTTGATTCTTTATCAAGACCAATAGTTTCCATTAAAGAAATTTCACTTCAATTCATCTTTTGGGTAAATTTTTTGAAATAGTAACAGCTGACCCTTCATTGAGGGCTTTTAGAGACTGAGTCACACCTTATCTCCTCCCCAATCTATCACCCACTTATGAAAGTCAGAAAATAATATTAATCCAATCATAGTAACTTTACATATAGACAGTGTAAACACCAAGAGTACTTAAGGACATTTTCTTTTTTTTTTTTTTTTTTTTTTTTTTTTTTTTTTTTTTTTTGGTTTTTCGAGACAGGGTTTCTCTGTGTAGCTTTGCGCCTTTCCTGGAACTCACTTGGTAGCCCAGGTTGGCCTCGAACTCACAGAGATCCGCCTGGCTCTGCCTCCCGAGTGCTGGGATTAAAGGCGTGCGCCACCACCGCCCGGCGACATTTTCTAACAGTGGTTCACAACTGCAGAAATGAATACTACTAGTACAGGAAATCCATTTAAATATAATTCAATTTTTTATATCGCTATCATTTCTCTTATCAAACTTTAAAATTTATTATTACCTTTCATCAACTGATGGCTCCTTTTGCTGCAAATGAGGCTTGATCCCCAGCATTGGGCGAATATTAGTTGATAAGGCTCTGATGGTGTAACTAATTTCATTCTCTCTTGTCACATCACTGTCATAGCCTAGCATCAAAATAGAATGGTACTAAGTGATAATAAGGTGATCAATTACATCCTTATAAATTCAACCTCTTCCAACAGTATAAAATAAATTGTTAAAGCCACATTACTAAATATGCTACTAGAAAAATTTATGTGAAGACTGTTTAATAATACGTAATGATATCTACTAATTATCACTAATTGTACATTGCTATAAGCTACAAAGATGAGTTCCATCACCTCATTTTTATTAAAAATATTATGTACATAAGTGCATAATTATACTAGTATATATCTTCAGCTGTTAAGTGTGGATGATTAAATTATTCATCCTGTATTTTTATAATTACTGATATTACTGGCATATTAAGAAAATAAAAATTATCTTAAAATATAAAGCTCAATAACAAAGGCTTTTAGCAGCACTTAAAATATTATTGGCTGTCTTATAGACAGTGACTATCTAAGTAATCAGTATATGCCAGTTATAAATCACAAAATAATTTTGTTGTAAAACTGACCCAAACACTAATAACACAATTGTTCAAACACTATTATTATTTATTTTTAACTTCTGTAGTTTAAATCAGTAGAGCTATTTTTTTCTATATTTTTGTTAAAATGTTTTAAAATGATATACCTCCATCTTCTTCAGAATCTATATCAGACTCTTCACTATCACAAGACTTTTTTTCTCGATAGCTCTCCATTTCGTTTGTCCATACCATTAAAGACATATCTGCACCTCCCAGGGTAACCAGCATGCTGTCATCATAAGTCCAGCGAACATTTGTGACATGTGTGCTATGAGCCACATACTTCTTAAACTTTGCAAATTTTCCCTGAAAATAAAACAAATTCAAACATTCCTTCTGAACTCTAGCATTGAAACTTTTGTTTTTAAAGTTTGATGTATATATACATATATGTGTGTGTGTACATTATATATATAATATATATATATATTATATATATATATAATGTACACACACACAATCATATGTCACTTCAATTCACTGTGCTTTCTTTGATAAATCTACATACACATAGTTTGTTTCTTTCTTTTGTCCTCTGGTATTTCACACCTACTAAGTAGGCAATAGGTACTCTACTATAGAGAACTTATATTGTAGAAGAGTTCTACTATAGAGAACTCTTAAGTTATAGACCTAGGAAAGATTAGTTATGCAAGTAAATTTGAGATCAATAATCTATAAGCAGGTTTTAAGTGAACATGTTTTCAAAGTTGTTAAAATAAAGTTTCCTAAATAAAAAAAGCATAGGGGTCAGCGAGGTGGTTCAGCAGGTAAAGGTGCTTGCTGCCAAGTCTGATGTGAATGTGATCTCTAGAAGCCATACTGGAGAAGGAGAGAACCAACTTCAGCAAATATCTTCAGACCTCCATGTGCCATGGCACACACATGCTCACACACATACATACATGTGTGCGTATATACCCACCCAACCCCCACATTCAAATAAATTAAAAAAATGTGAAAACCTTATTTAAAGTAAGTAAAACATAGTGAGTAGCAAAATCAGTGAGTTCTCTGGGGGAAAAAAAGACAACAAAAATTAGAGGGCTGGTGAGACGGCTGAGCAGCCAAAGGAACTTGTGGCCACGCCTGGTGACTGGAGTTGAATTCTCACAAGCACTTGGTGGAAGGAGAGAACCGACTTTCCAAGCTGTCCTCTGGCCCCCATATGCATGCAGACCATGAGGCACATATGCTCCCCCCACACAAATAAATGTAATAAAGTGCAGCATGAATCTTAAAAGTTCTTATCAGTAGAAACAAACCCGGAGCTAGGTATTGGGGTGAATGCTGGAAGATCAGAGAAGCAGAACAAGCCACAGCTACCTCACCTCACCAGTTTCTCAGCTGGTCTTGTTTCCTCAGACTAGAAGCCTCTGAGTCTTCATCCAAATGGCTCTCAGCTGAACTGCTTCTTGAAAGCCTGAATGCTTAACCAGCTAAAAGCTTCTAGTTTCTGGTCCTCAAGCCTTATATATCTTTCTGCTTTCTGCCACCACTCCCTGGGATTAAAGGCTCACTTTCTGGGATTAAAGGCGTGAGTCACCATGCCTGGCTGTATCCTTGAACTCACAGAGATCCAGGTAGATCTCTGCCTCTGGAATGCTAGGATTAAAGGTGTGTGCTACCACTGCATAACCTCTATGTTTAATATTGTGGCTGTTCCGTTCTCTGACCCCAGATAAGTTTATTAGGGTGCACAATATTTTGGGGAACACAATACCACCACAAAAAAGACCCCCCTTTTTTAAGTTAAGGAGGAGGAATCTGTCTTCAAAGCATAGAGTTTCTCTAAGATTGTGTGCTTCTTGCCACAGTGAGCTCTCCCTTCCTCTCCTCCCTTCTCCCATCAGGGATCAATCAGACTGCATAAATTCCATACTATGATCGAAATCCCCAGGTCTGGGATGTTTATTTGAGTGCCTGAGTTCCCAATAAGAAGTCTTAAACCTATATTTTGATTTCAGTGAGTATCTAAAAATGCTGATATGGACAGCTGGGGTTACCATGAGCCAAATACCATGATATTATTTTAGCATCCCACTTCAAATTTTGTTTATGTTCATATTGATGCTAGATTACAATATATAACTTAATATATGATAGTTAGGAAGTAAATGCACTTGTACTATATATACAAGTTTTATTTTTGTAGTAAGCAGAGCCTGATGTTTTACAATAGTGTGAACAGAGATTAGTAAAAAAAACAAATTGAAAATCAAACAACACAGCCCAGGTTATGGATCACTGTAAAGAATCTGTACTATCTGGTTTCAGAAAAAAAAAAATCATCATATTAAGTCAGTATTGTTTATTTTTATTTAAATATTTAATATTTAATTGCCTTATTTTCTAATATAAAACCTACATTTATAAAGCTTATAGTGACTCCTAATGATATATATTTAAGTTATATCTATACTTATAATTAATTATAAAATTTATTTAATAGTGGCTAAAGAAATGTTGAGGAAAGGTTATTTGTATATTTAATAATGAAAACCACTATACAATATACCATATAAAACAAGGCACTGTATAATACATAACATACAAACCAAGCCACAGTTTAGTAAACTATAATACTTACTTTAGATAAAAGCTATAAATATGATGCCAAGAATAGGAAACACAATTCCAAATATCTGGTGATATAACATTACTTACTATGTACGCATTATTAATATTAAAACAATGAAATTTATATTACCTTCACCATTTTCATTACAATGATCATTAGACAAGTTAAAGAAAAACACATACTTTAGCTGGGTATCTAAACAGCTTCACGAATCCCAAATCATCCCCTGTGGCTAGGACCATTTTGTCACTGGTGAGACAAGAGGCAGTTACATCTGTGACTTCTCCAATTATTGGCCAAATTCCCTCACAACATAAACCAAGTACACTTGTCCATGACGCCCAACTAATTTTTTCCACCTAAAAATATAAAAACATGCTGTAAGTTTCTAATACTTAGTATGGCAAGTCTGAACATTTCTCTATCACTGTATAAGATTTAACAGGAAAACTGCTAAATTCTTAGTTGGTTGTATAGTTCCCCAGCCCCACCACCCTCAGAGAATTGAATTTCAACATAATATTATTCAGGACATACTTGCTATATACATACTATGTGTCCTAGCTGCTGAGCAACAGTGATAAGTAAAACTGATTCTTTCCACAGATTAGCCAAAACAATGCTTACTATGCATCTAAGTCTTTATTAATGCATCATAAACATATTTTTCAATCAGTTTAGAAATTAAGAACTCTGAGAGGCTCTTTCTTTATTAAGCCCCTTTCACATTAAATTTGCTGAGCATCTCATACCAAATTAGTGATATTATCAGACACAAAAATTGAGAATAATACTCGTTCCTTCCTCCCTTCCCATCTCTCCTCCACTCCCTTCTCTCAGTCTCATACATACCTGCCAGAACAAACATATTAGGTACACAGTCTTCAAAAGATGTCATACACACAGTACTTCAAAGGAGATGGCACATCCTCTATTACCAGGGGATGCTTCTTGTCCTTTTAGGACAGTGATTGAAGTGCAGCTAAGTATACAAGTTCTTATATTCCTTTTATTTTCTTTTTTGAGACAGGGTCTCACTGTGTAAACCCTGACCAGTCTAGAACTCACTCTGTACACCAGGCTGGCCTTGAATTCATAGAGATCCGCCTATCTCTGCCTCCTGGGATTAAAGGTATGCACCATCAGGCTTGGATTCCTTGTTTTAAAAAGTCTCTTTCCTTTACCCATCTAGGTATCTATGTAGTCCAGTAAACAAACCCACCCACAGACCTATCCAAAAAACGTGAGAATGGATAGTCATCACACTAGCTAGATGACAGGAAGGAGGCCTCAGCTTTCCAACCAATGTCAATCATAGAAGCATCACTACAAGCATCACCATCTTCCTACCTCCACACTGGGGATAGTTTGTTTTTTCCCTCTGGGAGCTTCAAAGAATAGCTGCTCTTTAGCACCAGTGTTGACCTGTAAAAGCTTTCCTTAAAAGAAAAAAATTTCAAGTTACAGATATATTAAACACATAAATACAAATATCATGAGTCTGAACTGAAATTCTCAGAAAGAAAACAAAACGTAACAAGTGATACACATCTCATAGGCAGATCAGAACTTGTGTAATTCTCTAGGGAGAGCGGACATTTTCTGGTCTGGGGACAAGTTATCATGGGTTAGCTTTAGTCCCCTAAATAGTCATTTACTACTCACCTTTGCGTGTGACCTAGTATGCTTGCCACTATTAATTAGGTAAGTCCTTTTAGAATATTCAGAGCCCTAGCTTCCACCAACCCAAAGACTAATGTTTGCAGCCTGCAGCTGAGGTCTTAAACAGAGCTTCTTCTCTGCATAACCCATCTACTTTGTCTACACACAAATGTATTTTTTAAATGTCTTGATTTATAACTTTCCTTGCTTTTTGATTATGAAAACTTCATATAAGTATTTCTACCTTGGAACATGGTATTTGGGGAACCCGAGTCTGTGTTCCTAGGCCATGGTCACTCATATTTGGCTCCAGAACAAGCAATCCCTATGAAGTGACAGCTACGTTTCCATGGATATTTATTTGCATTTTTACAGGAAAACTTAAGTTTGAGGCCTATATTTTGAACCATTCAAAAGGCTGAGACTAGGGCAGTGGACTCAAAAATTCAAGGTCTGCCTGGACTACAGAGTGAATTCAAGGCAAACCTGTGGGGCCCTGTCTGAAATTTAAAAATCAGAAATGGGGGAGGGACAATGCTCAGTGTTAGAGCATTTGACTAATATGTGCAAGGCCTTAGGTCAGCTTCCTCTATAGTGAATATATTAACATCATTGCATTCTCTTAATTCCCATATAATTAAATAATTTCATTCATAAAAGGCTTATTTTTGTTGGCAGATAGATAAAAACTATTTTAGTTGTTATGCACATTAAAAAGAAACTTGACACCAAGCAGTGGTGGTGCATGCCTTTAATCCCAGCACTCAGGGGGCAGAGGCAGGCGGATCTCTGTGACTTCGAGGCCAGCCTGGTCTATAGAGTGAGATCCAGGACAGGAACCAAAACTACACACACAGAGAAACCCTGTCTTGAAAACAACAACAACAACAACAAAAGAAACTTGAAAAATTTTTTTTGTTGTTAAAATTGCTTCCAATTTTTTAAAAGTACAAGTGAACCATTTAAGGATATGTGAGAAGTCTTAAGTTATAATAAGAAATTTACAAAATTGAAAATGTGAGATATCCTTTAAAATGAGGGCATTTAAAATATTTAACATGTGTCCAAAATTTTCAAAGCATTATATGCTATGCATTCTGCAAAGAAGTACTCATTGAATACTATGCCATAAGATTACGATGATTTTTAGAAAACATATAGTATATTAAGTAATGGAAGAAGTACTTTTAAAATCTTCATTAACATTTCTATTTCCAAATTTGAAATGTGTGAAATTCACCTGACAAAAATCAGGACATTATGGATAAATTTTTCTCGTATAAAATTTAATTACTTTAAAATTAACTTCTTAACATCTACTGTACTCTCATCTGATAGACATTAGATGAACTACTGAAAAGTCTAAACTTCTACAGTGTTCACCCTGGACTGAATCACGTCTGTTCCTCTGAAGAGCTACACTAGAGCACATGAAGCTCTTGACAATATTAAGTCACACACAGTCTTACCTCTAGTGTCCCAGTCAATGTGGGTGATGTAGCTGGTAGCTCCTTTGCATATTCCCACTCGTTTGCTACTCACCACATTGTATATATCTATAAAGTTGTCATGGGATGCCACAGCTAGGTATTTCCCAGAACCTATAACAGAAACATTTGCTTGGCATTTCCGACCTGTGGGAGGCATTTTTAACTCTGCAACTACAGGTAACTTTACTTATCTTTTGGGGGAAATCTTAAGTGTCTCATAAGTTACATTATAGTCAGACATAAATGTTGATATCAAATAACAATAGATTTCTTCAAGAATATTAATAAAAAATGAAGTACATTTTCTTAGTATACACATTAGTTCAGTGGAAAGAAAATTCTAAAGAGTCATGTATGATCCAATTTTAATTCAATCAATCCTTCCAAAAAAATCCTACTAAATTTGAGGGGAAATGGACATAAATCAACATAAGAAATTTTGTAATTTTACTTATCATTAGTAATTCCTACATCATAGTTGGCTCTGTAGTAGACAATGAATCAAAGAAATTGGTGACCTAAAGTTATGCAATTTCAAAAGCATTACAATATCAAAAAGTAGTTATCTGGCCGCTTTGATTTACAAACATGAAAACTGAAGTCCACCTAAGCGTCCTGACCCCAAGTCATTTGGGAAATGAGTGGCATAAGGATTAAGATTAAACAAGACATTTGTACCTGCCAAGCACAGGGCTTTCACAACTCACCCCGCTGCCCAGTCAAAAAGTAAAACTCTGGGGCTGGAGAGGTGGTCAATGGTAAGCGTGCTTGCAATGAAAACATGAGGATTTAAGTCTGGATCTTCACACCCCTGTGAAAAGCTGGGCAGGGCTATACCCAGTGACCCCAACACTGTTGGAGATAGAGACAGGAGTACTGTTGACCTTGCCACGTAACCTAGCTTCGAGTTCAGTAAAGGACTTTGTCGTAACGAACTAAAGTGGATGATGATTGAGCAGGACACCTAACTCTGTCCTCTACTAGTATACACACAACACATGCAAATATACCACAAACTGAAAAACCACATTTGGCACGCGCGCGCGAGCACACACACACACACACACACACACACACACACACACACAGAGTGAGAGAAACAGAGACAGAGAGAAAGAGACAGTATGGCCTGAGATAAAGTAAGTTAGAAAATTATTACACATTGATACATTTACTCACTGCTAGACTGGTGCTAATAATCAAATACAATTTCAATGCAATCTCACCAGGTGAAAACTGGATATCTGAAATAATATCTTTTCTGTGGTGGAAAGACACAAGATCCTCCAGAGTGTCTGCATTTGCCATTAAGAAGCTTCCATCGTTGAGACCTACAGCTAAGGCTTTTCCATCAGGGGAAAAGCAGCAGCACCTCCCACCTGAAACAGAAGGAAAGCATCAGGGAATTTCTTGTCACATACACATGTTTAGAGTATGTGCTTTAAGGACCTCTAATTATACAGAGAAACCTGTATTTATTATGGCCTCAAATAAACATAAAAGGAAGTCAAGAAATTCTGCTAAAACAAAGTAGCTTCTAACCGTAACAAAAATGTAGTTATTTCACTTAACACAAAGGTGAAGAAAAAGAAAGAGAATTTTTAACTAATAAAAAGCCAAAGACCTAAGTGAAGATTGGGGGTGGGAGTGGGAGGCAAGGCCATCTTTGTAAAAATGCTTCAGAAATGAAAAAAGGATACTAGGCGATTCTTAGTTTAAGCTAGGAAGATCTGTTTCAAAACTATATGTGAGTAATAGTAATACTGTTTATTACCATTCTTCCCATTGCACAATTCCCTCTCCACGAGTGGAGTCCCTGGTCCACCACCACAGGGAAACTGCAAGGCCAAAACTCAAGACAGGGACTTTGCTTCTTTCTTCTAGAGCAGTGGGGCCAGCAGATGGATGTTTAGGGACTGGGGTGGGGCTGTGGATGACTGTGCTATCACAGCAGAAGCTTTGCTAGACTGGCCATGGTCCACACACTCTGGGAAGTCCTTCACCACTGGCAGGAGGCACAGGGTGTAGTGGTATCAAGGCCCTCTCCTCGAAGGAGATCTGGATTTCTCCTGAGGAGGCGGGTGCTTCTTCCTGTTCATTCCTTTGTCATTGTCCAGTCCTTCCAGGTACACGTGCTTTCTTCACTCGCTCCTTTAGACCCTCCAGAATCCTCTCTATGCCTTTTAGTAAATAACTGCCTTTTAACAGTTATCACTTTGCAACCTTTGACCTGAGCAGTCTGAGTCCTTGCCCATGAAATGCCAGTAGTTGAAAGCACACACAAGCACCACAATTAGCCAAGTTATCTCCAGCTGCTGACTGTGATGACCGTCTACTTAAGGCCTTGGGGAACCCAAGTGGCTGCTGCCTATGAACACTGTGCGGATGATGATTACAAGGAAGGTGATGTGCAAGAGATTCTGAACACATGAATCATTTATAGAGAGAAGTAACCAGCTCAGGTCTTAAGTGTTCAGCACTAGCTGGAATTATTAAAGTTCCCATAGCAAGTTTAAAAGCAATGGTCCATAAAAATTAAACACAAGCCGGGCGGTGGTGGCGCACGCCTTTAATCCCAGCACTCGGGAGGCAGAGCCAGGCGGATCTCTGTGAGTTCGAGGCCAGCCTGGTCTACCAAGTGAGTTCCAGGAAAGGCGCAAAGCTACACAGAGAAACCCTGTCTCGAAAAACAAAAACAAAACAAAGCAAAAAAAAAATTAAACACAAATTTAACTTTGTGGATAAATTATAATGTTAATTTAATTACACAGCCTCACCACATTTCTTCAGTGTTCTTTTAGGACACTGAAATGGGAACTCTGAAATTTGGATGTGAACATTTGGTTGGACTCTGACAAGATTTGAGATTTCAAACTTCCATGTAATTCTAAGACTCCCTGCCAACACACATTTGTTTGTTTCAGTATCTGAGAAGTCTGACCTGGAGCAGCTGCTTTGTAAAGAAATGCTCCCCTTTCTAAGGAACTCTCAGAACCACCCTGTGTCGTCTGTCACTGACTCACAGCTTGAGTCAAAATAAGGCGGTCTCTAGAGCAGTGTTCCTCAACCTGTCACAAGCCCTTTGGGGCCAAACGGCCCTTTCACGTGAGTCGCATACCAGATATCCTGCCTATCAGATATTTATATTATGCTTCACATCAGTAGAAAAATTACAGTTATGAAGTAGCAACTAAAGTAATTTTATGGTTGGGGTCACCACAACATGAGGAATTGTATTAAAGGTTGCAGCGTTAGAAAAGTTGAGAACCACTGCTCTAGAGCAAAGACAGACAAAAAGATTTTCATGTTTGTAAGGCACAAAATAACCATCAAAATGGTTCAACTCTGCTATAGCACTACAGTAGCCCCAGATGATACCACACAGGGGGCATGGCTGTGATCCGATTCAACTTTCTTCTCTGCTGAATGTGGTGGTTCAGTATAACTTTAGCACTCAGGAAGCTGAGGCAGGAGGGACAGACAGAGAGAACAAAACATCCTTTATGACCAGAAGAGAGGAGGAGGTGGGCTCAAGCTGATGGGATCCACAGGTTTGAAGTAGGATACCAAAACAGGAAACATTATGGGATCATGAAAATGAAAAGGGTCCCTAGCCCCAGAGTCTCCTTGAAGTCTCTTGCCAGCTAAGAAGCAAAAATTCCAACACAATGGATCATATTTGCTCAAAAGGCTGTCAACATAGAGACAATGTTTCTTTTATTTATAAATACTTTCAAATAAGAATGTTAAAATACCAATGAACTAAGTTTAAAGCCTAAGATGGTATGATCTCAACTACAGCTTTACTGTTTTCCCAGATGCCTCTGGGAAACTCAAACAAGACTATTGCTTCTACCTTCCTACATCCCTGTGACCTAAACATTTATCTTATGGATTGTTATCCTGTCAGGTCCCTTGGGAATCTCCCTATGATTATAACATTTCCTAGCAACTCTCTGAACATAATAGCTTCAAACTCTCCAAAATGGCATATATGGCTGCTGAAAAACAATGAAATGTAGCTCTCTTTGAGAAAGCCCACAAGCATGTTCTTGGGTGTGTCTTCCCAACTGCCCGTCTCTTAACCCCCATGCTTAAATCATACTAAAATCTCTTAATAAAACACAACTCTACTTCATACTAGCTCCTCTTGAAAACATTTTTTTTTTCTGCAGCAGGAATGTGTGAAAAGATTTGTGCCACCTATTCATGTACACTACTTCCAATTTCCATATCCTTCTAAGCCTTGTATTTTATATGCCATTTTGTTCCTGGCAACAGGGACACAGAAACAAAACTCTATACTGTCACCCTTGGTAGCCTGAGAAATTATTTTCAGACATGTCTACTTGGGCAAACCCATGAATCTTGGCTTTGATGCAAAAAAAAAATGACAATTATTAAAATGAGCCAAGAGATTAATTAATGAGTGGGAGAGAGCTACATAAGGATAGTTCATCCCTAGAGATCTACAGCGACATGGGGCTACAGAGAAAGAGAAGGCATGGAATGAAGAAAGACATGGGATGAGAGCAAGAATCCAAACTCAGAAATGCCATAAAAAATCAGAATTGATTATCATTAAAAACTAAAACTACAGGAGACTAGAGCTTTTGTTTTTTTTTTTTGTTTGTTTTTTTTTTTTTTTTTTGCTTTTGAAATGGGATCTTACTGTACAGCCTAGGCTAGCCTAAAACTTGAAATCATACCACCTCTACTGAGATTACAGGTGGCCAACAGCATTCTAGCAAAAGAAGCTGTTAATAGGAACTTTCCAATGTTTCAAGTACAAAAGGCTGGTAAATATTCAGAATATATTCATTTCTCAGACTTTCAAGAACATAAACATTAAGCTATATTGTTTATCTATACTTGTTTGCTCTCTGATTGCTATAAAATTGAGTCATTTGTCAAAAGTTTTTCTTATGAGAGCCTACTTCCATCACTGTCTCATAATTAACTCCACATGACATCAGTAATCTATTTATATTAACTTAAGCAATTGTCACAAAGACTACCAGGTGTTATGGCTCATACCCTTAATCCCAGCACTAAGGAGACAGAGGCAGGTGGATCTCTGTGAACCTGAGGCTGGCCTAATCTATACAGAGTTTGAGGCCAGCTAGGAAGACATAGTAAGATTTTTGTCTCAAAAAAGAGAAGGTTCCCACATATCCCTTTCAAATTAGGAAAACAAACTTCCTCTCTTGAACTAATGCTGAATAAAATAAAGATAACTAATCAAGAATATTTAAACTGAAAAGTATAGAATCATGAGTTCTGCCTATAACCTAATGCAAAGAAGTACTCCTAACTGGCAATTTTTCAATATTAACACAAAATAAAAGGTCACAAACTCAGGAAGCATAAAGCAGGACAGATCCAAGTAAACCCAGATACATGTCCAATGCTGTTAACTACAGAACTGTAAGGAAAAGCAAAAGAGAGCAGTAGAACATGAATAATACCATCTACACCAAGAGTTCCAGAAGCAATTACTAGAATTCAAAACTGAGTCAACTAACAAAATAAGTTCATACTATAGGCCCGGTGAGGGCAATACTTTGCTCCAATTGGTATTACACTGTTAAAGAGAAGTTAAACAACAGTAATAAAACTGAATAAAATCACCCTGCCTTGACCCTCCCCCATGACCCTGCCCTTAGAATGTCATGAGTTCAGCCGAGGAAGATGAGGGAATTTCCAACAATCCTTTACAAGGGACAATCTATGGCTATTTGTGCATGTCAGAAGATTGTGACAGCCTAATCTTTGTTGGAAGTCTGAGAGTCTCTTACCCTTTTTCAGTTTCCGGACTGCCAACATACAATGACTAGGAGAGAGATCCCATATTCTTAAGGTTTTATCATCACTTACAGTAGCACAGATGGGCAGGTAAGGATGTGTGGCCAAACCCCACACCTCTCCTTCCATGTGTCCCTATAAAGAAAACACAGTTAATCTCAGCATAATCTGAAAATACATATATTAGATGAGGAGTTCCATAGACATGCTCCATTGAAACTGATAAAAAGAGATCCAAATTTAGTAAAGGCCTGACATGGTTTCAAAGAAATAGAACAAATGAAGGAAATTTTACTAAAGAAAACATGATGGAATTTGGTCAAAATAGTGATGGCCTATGTCCTGGATTCCAGACTCTCTTCCCTGATCATGACCCATCCACATGGAAACCAACACAGACTCTTGCAACCGAGAACACCTGGCTTTGTCCCCAACTCCTGGTTGGAGTGCCAGCTTCCCAGGACGGGCAGCGTATCAGTTTCTCCTCCTGAACCAGCTGCATGTTGGAGGATAAATGCTTGATGTGCACAGGTGACAAGTGGAAGCTCCTTTTCCCCAGTCCCTATTTCAGATGTCAAATCCACCTTGAGTGCAGTGCTACTGAGAACAACGAAGCCCCACTAGAACTCAAGAGGACCCAAGGTCACTGTCTCTTCTCCCACTGCAAAAGAGAGCAGTAGAACCTGAATAATACTTCCTACAGCATTTACTTCCTAAAGCCTGCAAGACTAAGTGGGCTTCTCCCCTTATACTCAACTCCAGAAGACCCAGAGGCCTTCTCCTGTCCTCATACTCAACTCCAGAAGACCCAGAGGCCTTCTCCTGTCCTCATACTCAACTCCAGAAGACCCAGACACTTTCTCCCATGCTCATACTCAACTCCAGAAGACCCAGACACCTTCTCCTGTGCTCAGACTCAACTCCAGAAGACACAGACACCTTCTCCTGTGCTCATACTTAACTTCAGAGACGTGACTCTGCGATTTTGCCTCTGGGCAAACTGACTGGTCTATGTTTTCAATTAGCATAGCATCTGAGTTTCCAAACTTGTCCCAATTCCCTTTCATCACAGCCTCCACTGGTCTTAAGAACACATTTAGAGATGGCTGTTTTCTGTATTCTGCTGTAAAGTCAGTTTCTTTAAGAAGAGATTAGAAGCTTTTTTTTCCTGACTTTCATCTTAAACCATGATGCACTAATTCCCAAATCATTTTATAAAGCCTGATACTACAACCAGGTAAGAAAAATACAAAGCAATAACCCTTCTAAGCAGAAGTACTAAAATCTTCTATGATATATTAACAAACAGAATCCATCACATGTAAAAACAATTATACACTGCAACCAGGAAAGCAAGTTGTCAAACCTCAAAATCAATTAATGTAATAAGTATGACAGAATGAAAATGAAAACACCATGAGCATCTTAATAGACATAGAAAAGGCATTAGACAAACCCCTCCTGGCCTATGATTTAAACTACCTAATAAATTAGAAATTAAACCATGATTCCTCATCTTGGTAAAGAGCATTTGTGAAAACCTACAGTTTCATTATGAAAAACCTACATGCCTAAACTACCATTACTCAGGAAGCTGAGGCAGGAGGATAGCTGCAAATTCAAGGCCAGCCTAGTCTATACAGTGAGTTCCAGACAAGCCAGGACAATTTACAAAATTGTCTCAAAATGAGAAAGGAAGGAAAGGAGAGAGGAAAGAAGGGAGGGAACAAAGAAGGAAAAGAGGGAGGGGGAGGAAAGGAGGGAGGGACAGAGAAAGGGAGGGAGGGAAGGAGTAGCCTATAGTTAACATCATACTTAATGGTGGAAAGCTTAAAGCTCTCCTCAGACCAGGAACAAAAGCAGTAACCCCTGTTCTCACTGCTTATATTCAATGTTACACTGGAAGTTTTAGCCAGGGCAAGTAGCCAAGAAAAAGAAGTAGCAGCCACCCAGAACTGAGGGTGAAGCAGATGACATGATCTTGCACATAAAACATGGTAAAGGGTCTACTGCAACACTGTTAGAACTAATAAATGAAATTAGCAAGTCTATAGGCCCTAAGTTTCCATTCACAGGATGTATACAAAATTAACTGCACTATATACTAGCAAAGAATGATCTGAAAATAAAATTAGAAAATCCTGTTTAAAATAGCATCAAAAAAAAAAAAAGGAAAAAGCTTAACAGACTAAAACTGTAGAGTGAAAAGCATCGAACCTTGCTCACGATAATTTAGGGATCTTAGTGACCAAAGAGCTATTTCATGTTCATGAGAACCTGAGCCCATCAGGACGGGTCCCCAGACTAACACAGACAGCACTGCTACAAACACTGCTGTCTTTAACATCCTGTTAGGATACACACTCCCATACTCCTTAGTCACTCTAAATCTATGTTTTCTATATTTATGTCACCGAGAGTGTCTCAACACTTTCTTCCCTATTCTTATTTTCTCCTGTAGGTACTTTTTAAAAGGCAGATTTAAAAAAAATCTTATCAAAGTATGGATAATAATCATACAGAATTTGTAATTTATTTAGATCTCTTATATCTTTATTAAAATTTCATAATACTCTTATTGTAGGTCTTCCATATTTTAACTATAAAATTACTTGTTATTGGAATAACCAGTGAGAAGGATCAGACAGTGATGGTGTATGACCCCATGCCTGACAATCTGATTTTGATTCCTAGACCCAATGGTGGAAGAAAAGAACTAACGCCCCCAAGTTGTCCTCTGACTTCCACCCACATGCCTCAGCATGTGCATTGCCCTCCAAATCAATGAATACATGTAAAAAATAATAAAAAATAAAATACTGGTTATTGCATAGTATTATTTTATGAACAGCATTTTATGTAATATTTTACTTGTATTGCTACTATAAAGAAATACCACTAATTTCTTTATGTTCATTTTTAAACTCATCATATTATAGGGAGCCTCTTTCAGTTTTAATAATTTTTCAATTTATTAACTCAATATCCAAGGTATATCATTGTTATAGCTGAAGTTACTGCTGTTTTTCTTACTTATTTCTAACAACTAAACCTTTCCTTGATTTGTTTCACTGGATTCATTAAGCTTTTACCTACACATTTAGACAATAATAGCTAAGGCAAGGCTATCATGAATCCCAATGTCAAGAAGCTAAAAAGACATCAAAATCTTACCTTATAATAAATATAAAAAATTAATGGGATGGGTTGCAGAATGACTCAGTAGTAGAGTATGTATTCAGTGTGCATGACACCCTGGCCTAAATGCCTAGTACCATTTTTTTTTTAAAGAAGTATTGAGAACAGTTTTACCTAGGAGGCCATCAGGACAGCATCCACACTTTAGGTTACTATGTAAGAAACCTGAAAGCCAACATAAATACTAAGATGATTAATAATACTTCTGCTTTACCAAACAGAAGCCACCGATGGACTCCAATCAGAGAATCTGACAATCTCAAACTGCCAATAACGTCAAGCTAACCAACCAAATGGATCTGTCTTTTGCACCGAGCTGACAAGAGTTTGCTGCCTATACTGAGGCACATCTCCCTAGATCTCTTCTGATTTTGAGTGTGGTCCACTGCACGAATACTTTAGTGCTCAAATAAGTCTATTCAGTTTGTTTTATCTAAAATGTCCTCTCTTTTAAGGTATTTTCATTTACTCTTTGAGAATGCCATACAAGTATACAATGTATTTTGTTATTTATCCCCTCTTTAACTCTTCTCAGTTCCCCACCCCACACAATTTTTTATCTCAATAGACATCATTTATGATTTCTAAATCTTTTTCTATGAAAATTTAAAAAATAATTCTTCTATATTCTCATCTAAGAGTATTTTCAGTAATACCATCTGAAATCTCATAAACAGGTAGAGTACCATGACTAGCCAGACATGTAATGTATGACCCAAGGGGGAAAATCATGGGTACAAGGCCAACCAGAGTCACATTACATAGACACACCTCTCCCTCCCTCCATTTCTCCTTCCCTCCTTTCCTCCCTCCTTCTCTTCTCTTCTCTTCTCTTCTCTTCTCTTCTCTTCTCTTCTCTTCTCTCTCTCTCTCTCTCTCTCTCTCTCTCTCTCTCTCTCTCTCTCTCTCTCTCTCACACACACACACACACACACACCCACACACACACACACCAAAAACCTTATGATGACTTTAGTATGTTTTCATTTCAAAGGCATATCATGTAATAAGCTATCATTAGTATTAACTATGAGTATTAACAAGCTATCATTAGTACATGTTTTGCCTTTTCCACAATCTCACTTATGGGGTATTAACAAGAAAGCACTAAATAAAGCATGAGCAGTGCTCTGTGTGTGCTCTTTGGTGTCCTAACAAGAATGAAGCAGAGAATTAAAGACATATGTCTGCATTAAGAAAGGAGGCAGAAGCAGAGCAGGGGCAACTAGATTTCTATGAGTTTGAGGCCGGTCTGGTCTACATGGCAAGTTCCAAATCAGCAGACCACAGTGAGACTCAGCCTTTCAAAAAAGTTTATTTCTGAATTTTCACTAGTTTCTTTTCAATGATAAATATTTTCAGTAATACAATTTTAGTATATAGTCATGCTCTCCTTTTTCACTTCTGTAAGCTATACACACACCTAAGACATACTTAACCAAAGAGTTTCAGAAAACAAGTATCTTATGTTTAATAATGCTCCAAAAAACCAAAATCAAACATGAAACGAATGTCCGGGTCAAGTAAATAACTAGCTTTTGTCCCACTGATTTCATAATTAGTGGTAAAGTTTTACTTAAATATTGGTAATAATCCTGTATGAGAACACGCGTTTTCATTCACTGATTGGGTCTAGTCACTGAGCTGTCTATATTGAGACATAGTTCCATAACTCATTTGGCATTGTTTTCACCAGGGTCCATTTTGCTTCTCCTATTCTCAATGAAACATGGCCTGCAAAGGAAGAGAAGCACACCTCAGTATTCAAAGTACCTGGACCAGAAGCGTTATTGGGCCACTTTTGTCCACTTCTAATATTTCACCATTCTTTGTGCCAACTAAAATATGACCGTGTCCTAATGATATGGCACGTATAGATGGGTTATCTTCCAAGAGCAGACCTGAAATGTTAAAGGGAAAAGTTGTTGTAGGTATGAAGTTAAGATAATTCCAGAATGTATGTTTTTCCACTGATGCTATTTGGGTGGTAAAAATTACTTTATGAAGTTTTTTTTTATATTTTAGAAATTCTAATAATACACTGTATTTCCTTCCTTCAATTTGTTAATCTAAGAATAAGAATAATAACATAGAATTCTGTTCTACCCAGATCCCACACTACCATTCTGATAACTACTTCTTTGCCTCATACATTAGCAAGTCTTCTTCCTGTTCCCCTTAGGTTATGTGTAAAATCCTAACCAGGAACTCTAATTCAGAGTAAGATATATTCCTTCATCCAGTATGTTCTAGAAAGGCCTCAGTGATGTACAGGCAAGCATGGCAGACCTAGCTCTTGGAACAGATCTTGTGTGAGGAGGTTTTAGAAAGGGAGAATTTAATAAGGTAACTAAACTTTCTGAAGAGGGAAGTGAGGGTGAAGTCATCTAAACTAAATCCTGTTTGAGATCTGAAGAGTGAGCACATGGTTCTGTCACTGAATGGAAGAACAGACTCTAGGAGCAAGTAAAAGTTTGCAGAAAAGGCCTCACAGTTCCTGAAAGAAACACACACACACACACACACACACACACACACACACGCCAATGAAAGATCTGCAAGGCTAGAGAGGAGGCCAGCACAGGCTTTTCCTTCCACTGTGAGTTCCAGGGACTGAATTCAGGTTGTCAGGCTTGTGAGGTATACTCAAATTGCAACCTGACAATAAACTCCTGAATGCCGATAAGTATGAAAGTTAAATGTGAAAGAGTGTCATAGTTAGTCCATCAATGATTAGTCTTTCCCTGAGCAATAGACTAAATAGGAAACCACCTTTAGATCCTGGGGCTAAATCAGCTCTTTTTATAGCATAGGTCTTCAGACATCTTTCAAAGGAATCATCCCAAAGGGCTACCACACCATCTTTTCCTCCAGTTACAAATCCCTATGAAAACAAAGGGTTGCAGTTAGTAAAGACCAAACTACATCAAAAAACAATGACCTGCTTTATATTGAAAAGCTATAGAGAAAAGATTGTAGATGAAAGTCACAGCTTCTGAATGACAGGGATTAGAATAAGCATCTATTATAGTTCCCAAACATCAACACAGAATCTATAAAGATATTCATAGTGATAATAGGATAGGATCCAAAAGACCAGTCTCTACAGTGGGTGATGAGCTACACCTGCTACTTTCAGCAATCACATCTTCTTCCAAAGCTTCCTACTTTACCTTGGAGAAGAAGGAACAGCAACGGTACTGAATAGGATGTGATTATACAGAGAGCACTTAGCATAAGTTGACATACAGCAGGGGCTTACTATAGTAAGCTTTTATTTTCCTTTCTTTCATAATAATAATTTGTGTGTGTATGAGGCACAGCTTTTCTGAATAGGTCATAGGACAACCTTTGAGGATTGGTTCTCTCCTTCCACTGTGGGTTCCAGGGACTGAACTCAGGTTGTCAGGCTTGTGCAGTGAGCATTTTACATGCTGAGCCATCTCACCAGCCCTTCCTTTACTTTTTTTTTTTTTTGAAACAAGTCTCTGTTTATAGCCCAGGCTAGCCTCAAACTTCCAATCCTCCTGAGTACTGAGATTATAGACATGAGCCACCACTTCTAGCAAATCTTTTGGGTTTTATTTTAGACAGGGTCTCATGTAGTTCAGGCTACCTTGAAGTAGTTATTCATCCAAAGATGACCTTGAAGTTACGATTCTCCTTCATTCATCTTCTGACTGCTGGGGTTACAAGCATGTGCCATTATATGACATTTAAAACATACTTTTAAGCAACATGCCTGTTTCATATCATATTTATGGATGTGAAAAGAAAGAAAACCACAGACTATAGTTGGGTAGCCAAGCCAAGCAGAAAGCAGTGCTTCTTTCATAACTGTATTTAACTTAAAATTACCCTAGGTTACTTACTTTCTCCAATGCGTGCATACTGAACACTGGCCCATCGTGGGCTTTAACTGTTTTGACAAGAAAGATATCTCTCCAGATGCACACATCTCCTGTGGATGTTCCAGAAAAGGCCATCTCTTCAGTCCATCCATACACTGCACACATCATTGTGTCATTTTTCCCCAGAGTGCCTATGTAACCTTTTCTTCCAATTAATCCTCCCCCTAATTCATAAAAACAAAATAAATGTGAACGTGTTGCTTTCAAAATGTCCACAGTTATAAAGAAGTATAGACCTGGAATAAAATAGCATGAGAATCCAGTTTAGCCTCATGCTTAAGGTTATTTCCTTCAACTAAGAATTTGCCTAAAACTATGCAAATAAGGGGTTAGGTAATATTTAAAGAAAACAGGAAATTAATTTTATTGCCTAATGAACTCTGTGGATCTGGCCTCTGAAAATATAGAAGGCTGAAAATGCACATCAAACCTTAATATTTATCCATTTATGATTCAGTTTCAAGGCTATTAGATGTATAACAAAATTTAAGGAAAAATGTTACTCAATTACAAAATTTTAAGGTATGTATTTACTTTCCTTTTTTAATAATTGAACGTAGTCTGTGACAAATTATTGTTTATGTGTATGTGTTTTGCCTGCATGTATACCTATGCACCACATTCATGCAGTACCCAGGAGGTCCAGAAGAGGGCGTTGGATGCCCTACCTATGAGCAGCCTTGTGGGTGTTGGGAATTAAACATGGGTCCTTTGGAAGAGTAGCAAGTGCTCTCAACCACTGAGCCATCTCTTCAGCTGTTTAATATTTACTTTCTTTAAATCTCTTATTTTAAACAAATACGTAGATGTGTGTGTGTGTGTGTGTGTGTGTGTGTGTGTGTGTGCGCGCGCGCGCGCGCGCGCGCGCGTGCGCGTGTGTGTATTCTCAAGTGTTTCTTAGTAGGCATTTTCAATTCCAAGTGACTGATATGACCAAATGAAAAGCTTGTTTAAATTTATGGGAAACCCCAAATTCTATTTCATTTTATAATTACAAACACTATGATTTACTTAGTCTCTGGTATAGTATTCGATACAAATCTGAAACATCAGTTCACATTCAATATAGTTCACAACTTGAAAGTCAGGTGAACTTGGGAAATGTCATTACACAGTTTGTTGTTTTCTCATGTTTTACTTCTCACACTTAAGCATTTTCTCTGAAAGGTGTCAGTTCATTGAGACTTCAATGCCACATTGCTGACATAAATATACTATTCTATTTGAAAAAGAGGTGTTTTATGGTAAAATATGTTTATTACACATTTGTGATTTATATTTACAAATGACTAAAAAAACAGAATATTTCTGTATTACTTTATAGCATACAAGGCATTTTTATAAAATTTTTCAATTTTAGTTTAGACTATAAAACATCTCTTTAACAAAAGGGATAAATCTGTACACCAACTGATTAATCCCACAGGTTAAATTATCTTTGTTTGAAATGTATCAAGACAAGAATATCCCTTAAAAATTAAAGTCTTTCTTTTTGATGGTGGGGATCAAATTGGTCCTGAGAAATGTTAGGAATGCATTCTACCCCTGACCTATGATCCCTCCCACCCATAATGTTATCTTGGATAATGTTAGGTTTCTGGAAAGATGTAAAATAACAGTGTTTCTGCATAGTCCTCTATCCAGTTTCCATAAATAGGAACATCTGAACATCACTATCCCTTTGTCAAGACTAAGAAACCAAAATCCTTTACACAGTGTTATTAATTGAACATTAGGCCTCATTCAGATTTCACCTTTTCTAAAAATTTTTCTTTTCCATCCCAGGATTCAGTCCAGCATACCAATTGTACTTAGATAAATTATTTTAAAGGCAATGCTTTCTAGCATTTAAAAAGAGTTAAAAGAAACATTTCCTTACAAAGGCAATGCTTTCTAGCATTTTAAAAGAGTTAAAAGAAACATTTCCTTACAAAGGCAATGCTTTCTAGCATTTTAAAAGAGTTAAAAGAAACATTTTCTTACCTGCTCGACGCCAAAATTTCATGTGTTTAATCCCAGCTGTAATTAGTTTATCAGGCACATAGGGGTTCATCTTCACAACAAAAATCTTATCTTTACTGCCTCTGAAATAAACCAGAATGTTTTAGCTCTGCAAAGAATCCATCCCAAGACAACTCACATCCTAGCTAGAGCCCTCCACCTACTAGATTGGTGTTTCCGGCTGGTCTCTGACATTCAGGAATTGTACATTTGTCACTATTTAAGTATATTAACCCTGTTCAGCAGATTCTCCAGCCAGTACAGAGTGAAAACAGAACTTCATTTAGGTATTACCCATGAGATCTGCTGTACTGTGCACAGGGAATGAATGCTGTGTATGACATGAATGAGTTAAAGAAACCTTGAAACGGCAATTTACTACAATTTAGCACACCCTTCAATATTCCTGTTATTACATATATTTATTCTGGGGGAGGGGTATTCATGCCACAGCATGTGTGTCAGAAGTGGGAGGACAGCTTGCAAGGACCGTTTCTCCCCTTCCACCACGAGGCCCTGGTGATGAAACTAAGGTTAGGGTTGGTGCCTTTACTCACTGAGCCATCTTACCAGCCCCTCAAAGTTCCTTGGAAACTACTGTGTCCTTGGATATCATCTATATTCTCCACAAAAAGCATTCATATTTTAAGTACTTTAACATCTCACTTTGAGAGTAACAAACTTAAAATGTAGCCTCCAACACTGTTAACTACTTCTCCCTTCAAAGCACTGTTAATATTTTATTATAAAATGAATCATGCTCAGTTTAGAAAACAGAAATAAAGAAAAATATGAGAAAATCACACATAATTTCTTTTTTGATATATGTAAATCTTTTTTCAATTACATGTATGAGCATTTTACCATGCTTCCCAGTTGGTATAGAATTGCTTTTAATAGAATTCACTCTTTGTGATGGTAAATTGAAATAGTAATTTCCAATGTCCAATTAAGGCACATTAAAAATGGGTTCACAGGAGTTAAACCTACAAAGAAATAATAAAATCATTTCTCTTTTAGCTTGATTATGTTTATTTAAAGGTAATAAAAGCTGATAATCATAAAAACTCCCATATAATCCTGACTTCAGAAGAGTGAAGTACGTGGTAACATTAGTGTTTCACCAACATGGCAAGGGTTCTCCCTACCTGGCCACTGAAAGTTTCTCCCCTTTCTTCCAGTCCCACAGTACAACGGTGTGGCTGTCATCTATTCCAACTGAAGCCAGGCGTTTCCCATCAGCTGTGACAACCAAAAGGATGAGATTCTGAAGTCCAAACCATCTAATGTGTTTTCTAGAGCCACAGGTTCTCATTTGAACAGGCCCTCCACCCCAAGACAGTGTGATGTGTAAGCCGGTGGACCAGTTAAGAGACAGGCCTGGTGTGAGGGGACTGAACTGCCGGGTGCTCTGCCCTAAGAAAGGTAGACAGCCCTCTCCTGAAGAGTTAGCTCTGCTGTAATGGTTGCTACAACAAAAGCAAGTTTGGCCCTTAATCTCCCTGGCTTCCCGACTCACCGTGTGGTATCTCTTCCTTTTGCACTTACTCCAACCATGATGCTGTCAGTTATGCTGTGACACAGCCCGAGACTCTTGCCACAAGCAGAACCAATGCAGCCACTTGCCTTGAATTTTCAGTTTCCACAACTGTGAGCTATCCACGTCTCTGTTTTTATTAGTACCCACCTTAAGGTGTTATAGCAGAAAATTGACTAATATGCTAAGGCCCTACATTTACAACTTGAAAATGTTAGGCATGTATACATCCATGAAGAACTAAAACTTAGAAGAGAGTGGGGGCAATGGTTCTTTTAACGTGTGTGTGTGTGTGTGTGTGTGTGTGTGTGTGTGTGTGTGTGAGTCAAAGACAACAATATAAGTTGACCCTCTCCATCCACCTTTATATGAGCTCTAGGGATTGAACTCAGATTGTCAGGTTCATGCAGCAAGTGATTTTACTCATAGAGTCATCTCCAAGCTTGGGTAATGGGTTTTTGAATCATTATCACACTTGACCAAAGTTACTTTAAGTATTCATTAGGTTGAGAAGAAGAAGGCTGGGTGGGGATGGTAAATGTATAAAATGATGGGTATCCTAAACATCCTGTGAGGTGATTATTATATATGCCTATAATCAGAACATCATACTAGGGCCTAGGGGTATAGATCAATGGTAGAACACTTGTTTGGTGTATATACTCTTGGGATCCATTACTGGCACCACACACATAAATCACCCTATACCCCATCAATATAAATTTTTTTAGGTCAATAAAAAATAAAACCAAATTCTGTATTAAGAAAATAAGAAAGGAAGAGAAAACAGATCTATTTCAATTAAATTCACTATTAAGAACTCTACTATGACATAAAAACTCAGTGACTATGAAAAATTTATAAAACGAAAAACATCTGGATTACAACACACTGTCACTAATGCGGCTGCTTTAGTGAAGACTGAGTTTCAGTCGTCACTGTTACCAAACAACAAGTAAATGACTATGTAAACATTGAAGCAAGTGACTGTCATTACATACTGACAGAAGTGCATGTGTTTACAGGTTATAAGGGGCAAACTGTAAGAGAACCTTTTCCACTCTGCCTCACTTTTGCAAATCTTGGCTAGTTGTTCAGTGCTACCACTCATGTTTTTATTGCTGACTCACTTAGTCTGCTCTACATTTTCCTGTTTCTTGACTATTAGTACTCTTGAAAATATATGTGTATATATGTTTTCTCCACAAATCTCATTTATGGATAACTGACTTTGGTTAAGGCATCAAAAACATTACTTTTTCATAATATGCACTTCTACAATAAAACATTTTTCTTCCAATCTGCACATCAGGTTTCACTGCAGGTATCTATCTTTAGCTGCTAAACTGATAGCATGAACTAAAATCATAAGATGTACTGAAACTGCTACTTAATATAGACACCTAGAAAACATTTTCATTTCATTCACCCTAAACATTTTCAAAGTTTACTTTAAAGCTGTAAAATTTAACATCAAAATCTGCCCAAAGGGAAGGTACTTATTATAAGAGGAACCATGACAGTTTTAGGTGTTTTGCACAAAGCCATTTTTATGCCGATATTAACATGGACATTTTAAAAAGACTTTATAGCTACAGTCATTACACTATAATTCTAAACAAGCCAGAAAACCTAGTTCAACCCTTATGTTTGATTAGAACAGTATGCAGACTTGATAAAAACTGTGAAGGTCATAGCCAAACAGAAAGTTTAGGTAACACTGATTTAAATGCTATATTTTCGCTCTATGTTTTGATCATTCTTCCTCAGATAGAAGAGTCTTACCTGAGAAATCAACTGCACAGACGCCATATTGGTGGTAGCCCTTTAATATAGACAATGGTTTAACGGTTTCTGTGTCCCATACGTGAATTGAGGGATCTCTACCTACCTGATAAAGATATAATTATAAAAGCCATTGTAAACAATTCTTTTTATAACTGTTAAAAGGAAATAAAACATTTATATAGCCTTTATTTGTCATGGAAATTTATTAAGTTAAAAGAAAAAGAAGAGAATAACCATGGTATTGTTTCTCATTAACATTTCTTCAAATAACCAAGGAAATGATACAACTTTGTGAAAATGAAAATGTCATGGCATGATCCACTATTTTACTAACTAAAAAAATCTGAAAATGTTAATTAAAGGGACTGGGGTTGTGGTTCACAGATACAACCGCATGTTTAGTATATATGCAGCCCCTGGTTCAATACCCTGGGCAAAATAAGAACAGATAATAAAGTGAGACAGTCACAGTATCTCTAGGAATATTACAGAATTATGTATGACTCCTTCTACTCCTTCTGCAATTCACAAGAATGATAATAACTACTAAGTACCTATTGTTGGTAGGGTTACTGTGATAGGCACTTTGAGTATTATGACACTCAGATAACTTTTGTAAACTCCTTAGAAAAATGGGACATTAAAGACAAATGGTACTATATACTTAATTGTGGGAGACCTGGTCCCACTTTTTCCCCAAGGGTACTCTTGAACAGGAAGAAGTAAGAAATATTTAGGTAGACATAGAGGAGAGAGAGAGAGAGAGAGAGAGAGAGAGAGAGAGAGAGAGAGAGAGAGAGAGAGAGAGAGAGAGAGAGAGAGAGAGAGAGAAGCAAAGGATAGCCTCAGGAGGGCCTGGTCAAAACCCACCAGCCCCTTCTGTCTCTTCTAAAGGGCTATTTATAGAAATGCCAAGGAGTGGAGCAAAAGACTTCACTGTAGCACAGAAAAATGCAGACCCTTCCAAACACCTGGTAACCACACACGTGGTCAAGCCATCCCCTTATGCAGCCCCGCTGAGTAAAACAAGTTCAGATCTCACTAGGAAACCTCTGTGGGCTCCCACACTTAATAAGAATAAAACAACTTTCAGGAAAAGACTTCATGAAACATAACACAAAATAGAGCTATGACTTCAGAAAGTGCATATCTTCGATGAAGAGAAGCAAGCAAGAATATTCTAGATTAGAATACTGGTATAATACAGAAAGGGTTAAAACACTAAGCATGTATATGAAACCAAAATGGAAAATAGCACTATGGCATTGTTTTTCTACCATATACTGTTTTTATTGGTGCATATTATCTAAAATAATGGGGTCATGACGTTTTCACATGGATGTAATGCACTTTGGAGCACACTCACCCTCCCATTCCTGGCTCTTGGTCCCCTCCCCTAATTCCCTTGTTCTTCTCAAAAGGGAACCCTTTGATTTGCATGTCTTCTTTTAAAGTCTAGACTATGCGGACCTGTGAGATTGTTCAGTGCTACCACCAAGCCTGAGTTCAATCCCTGGACATCACATGGTGGAAGGAAAGAACCAATTCCTGTGAGTTGTCTGACCTCCATGTACATCACACACACACACACACACACACACACACACACACACACACACACACACAATGAATGTAAGATCTAGATTCTAAGGATTAGGGAGATGTCCCAGTGAGTAAGGACACTAGCTCTGTGAGCATGAGGACCTGCAGATATAATTTGAACCCCTAGGATCTTTGTACAAAGCTAGTACTGTTGTCTGTGTATTAAGTACTAAGTACTTAGTACTAACCTCAGTACTAAGGAGCAGAGACAGCAGATCTCAGGAGCTCACTGGCTAGGCACTAGAGCCAAGAAGGTGAGCTTCCCACTCAATGACAGCCCCTCAGTCTCCATCTTTTACTTGGAGGGTTCAGAGCATTTACACTTAAGAGTTATTATTGAAGAGTCTATACTGAGTTCTTGTTTCTTCACCTTAGAAGCTTTCTGGAGTACCAATTCAATATTGTTTGCTTTATAATTGTCATTTGTTTACTCTTATAGTCAGGTTTACTCTTTCTAGAACTTGCATGCTTGTGTTTATCTTTCTTGTGTTCTCTGTGTTCTGTAGTTGAGCTTTTAGCTCTTTGGATTCCTGATGCTCTTCCTTCCTTTCTTTGTTACCCCATCTCTTCTTACTCACAGAAGAAACTTCAAATACACCTTCTTACCCACTCGCCCACTGCCACTCTTCCCATCCAATTCATCTTTAACTTGGTGCTATAGTTTGGATCTGAAGGGCCCTCGAATATATACATGAGAGTTGATCTCTAGCCCATGGCTGCTATCAGGAGTGGCAGAACCTTTAAGACATAGAGCCTAGCGGGAGGAAGCTCAGTCATTTGGAGTATCACCTCAAAAGGGACACTTAGATTATGGCACATTCCTATTTGTCTACTTCACAGCCAGCAGAGCAGAGCAGCTTCCCCACCATGTGTCCCCAGCTGTGATGTGCCACTTCCCCATGGGCCCAAAGGCAATAAAGTCACATAACTGCTGAAACTCCTGAAGCTGAGGAGCAAGATAAATCTGTCCTCTGAATGAAATGTCTGAAGTAAAGAACTTCAGACATTTTGCCATAACAATAGACATGAGACTAACTCATTTGGTTTATGATGCTCACTTATGCACAAGTAATCTATGATTCTCAATTATTGCTCTAGAACTATGCAATTAACTATAAAGATTATATATACATACTATCATTTTATATAAAAAAGCAACTCCTAAAAAATGATAGAAATCAATTATGCTTAATTTTGAGAGTTTTTAATATATAGGTATAACAAAATAGCACTAAGTCAGCCAATGTCTCATTAAGTTATTCATCTACATTATTAGTGATTTTTAAGTTTTACCTGGTCTCTATAAGTTTTGTTACTCCTGACAGTTTTATAACATGATTTTTGCCTAATCCTCGTTTCCTTCATTTTTATCACTATTTTCTTCATAATTTTGTTACCTGTTATTTAAATATAAACCTTCAAGATTCCCCTTTTAAATATCCAGGCTCTTTTTTTCTATATTTTTACCTGAAATAATTTTCTTTTCATTTCTATTATTAAACCAGCAAATGTCTCCTAAGCCACTCTGATTTTTTTTAAAAAAATATATAAATTCAAGACCTACATTTTCAATTGCCTATTGATCACTTTAGATGTCTCACTGAAGTGATGATGGATGATATGGACTAACACTCACTGAGAAATTACTTACCTGACAGATACTGCCCCACAGTCCTCTCAAAGTCTGGCTTATTTAACAATCATCATAACTTAAGTTAGGCACCAATAGTATCCTCCTTTTAAAGAGGAGGAAACAGAGGCACACAGAGACTCTAGAATTTGCCCATAGATAATAAATAAAGACACTCAGATTCAAACACCAAATTCAGGCTGGTTGAGGTATATATAGGAACATAGTAGTATGCTTGGGGGCATCTTATTTCAGGGGTCTAGGCACCTATGTTCGTCAGTGTCCTATCTCTATGATAAAATATCTGAGGTAATCAACTTATTTTGACTCATGGTTTTAAAGATTTAATTCCATGGTTGTTTGGCACTTTTGCCTTTGGCTCTTAAATACTCATAGGCTGAGGTGAAAATAAACTGAATAAACATCAAGAAGCTGGTATAGTTCTTAAATATAGTAAGAATCTACAAACAACATTTTGCCTCCTTCTTTATGAATACCCATATAGAGAAGTATCTAACAAGATTTCAAAACCTGTGCTTTGGCAAACCTGGTAAGTTGGTTCTGCAATTGAAAGATAAAAGACATGGTCATTCTGTGCTATAGAGCATTTTGTTAAGTATAATTACATTGCTTTAGTCACTCCACCTAAACAGATCAGGTTCGGGGACTAGAGAGATGACTCAACAGTTAAGAACACTGATTGCTCTGCCAAATGACCCATGTTTGATTCCCAGCATCCATCCAGAGGCTCACAACCACCTATAATATAGTTCCAGGGGATCTTGTACCCTTTTCTCCACTCCATGGGTACTGCACGCACATGGTACACAAACATATATGTAGGCAAGAATTCATACACATAAAAATAGATCTCAAAAACAAGTTTTTGAAAAGCTTGCCTATCTGACTTATTGTCACACGTCTTTTAAGGGGACTTACCTGGCCTGTGGCCACATAGTCCTTCAAAGGATGAATAGCCAGACACAGAATATCGTCATCATGACCCAGGTAAAAACGCTGTGTGTTCTGTTGTCTATTATATATGACACCCACTGCTGCCACATGGTACACAATTTCACCAATTTGAGTGTAGAAAAGATTACTTCGACAGTCATAACCTCTGTAACTAATGCAGAAAATAAATCATACACAATGCATTTTAATCTTTGATCTGATCAATACAGAGAAGTAGGTATCACTCAGATCATTTAATTTCCGGTCTTAAGGAAACTGAATAGTTAAAGGAAAATGCCAGTTTCTTAGAATATACATACTGTTATGGGCCTCTCTGGCTAAATCTAGGTTAAGGTATTAATAAAAGAAATCAGGTACAGAAATTTCTGTATTCTAGTATTTGCGAAAACACTATTAAATTTGTATTCTACAAAGTAAAACCACTTCCTTTTATACACAATAGGGTAAGGAATGAATACATATTTGCATTCAAATATTTCTAAAAGTAATTACTATTTATAGGAGAAGGAAATGACACCTGGGACAAGGGCAGGGGGAGAGGTGGGAGGAAGGTTTCAAGCAGCACTTCGTCACGCACATTGTTGAACCCTGACAATGTAATAAATGTCCCAACAGTAACTTTAAGCAATCAATTAAAATATAATATTTTAATAGGATAATTAAAATGGTTAATACTATCCCATCATTAATTTGTGCTTCAAAGATGTCAAATTCACACAACACAGTCAACAAAAATATTACCTATTTGAACACTGGAAGGGAAATACTGTTTTTAAAGATTTATTTTATTTATGTGTATGTGTGTGTATCTGTCACATGTGTGCAGGTGCCCTTGGGGGCCACAGGTGCTTGGAACAGAATTCAGGTCCCATGGAAGAGTAGCAAACCTTCCTAACCACTGAGCCATCTCTCTATGCCTGGAAATACTTTTCATAAATAAATTCTTTTCAAATTCTTAGAAAGTATTACCAGTCTGGTGAGAAATTCATGCTTACTGAGGGGAGGAAATTGTTCCTGTGGAGCTGAAATGTGAGGCCTGTACAGTATGTGCTCTAAGGGATGCCAGAAACTAAGAACAATTAGCTAAACATTAAATCCTAAATACGCAGGCAAAAAGGGATTCAGAAAATTCCAATTTAGTCATATTGGAGGAAAGATAATTACCTCTTACATTTTTAAAGGTATCCTGTCCACTTCTATGAATGCAGTATCAAACTTTCAAAAGACAGTTTTTTAGAAATGTAATCAAGACTTTCAGAGTGGCTCATGTGTGCCAGACAATGTTGTCCACCATCACTGGCACTGCACACTTACTCCTCATTGCAACATTTTTAGTCAGGCACCAATTTGAAGACAGGGAAACAGAGGCAAAGCGAGGCAGGGTGATTTGCCAAGCTTTTAAGTGCAAACTCAAAGTCAACACACAAATGAAAAATAGCATTTTATACCCATGAATGAAGTGTAACCGAATACTATTTCCTGGAGCACGCTCTCTTCGTTTAGAAGTAGCACTTTTCTGTTTTTCTTTGCATTGTTCTTTAAGCTGAGGTAGATCTTCTTTGTAAACCTTAAAAATGTATATACATAGAAATACAATTAGGGTTGCTATTAATAAAGACGCTCATATCCTCAATATAACTTTCAGATGCTGGTAAGAGAACACTTTGTAAAATTTAGTATTCCAAGAACTTTTATACTTCAAAGAGAATGTGGTGGTCTACTGTGACAAAATTCTACAGACAAACAGAATACAGACTTACTTAGCACATCAAGGATTTAATACAAAAGAACATTTTATGTAAGTGTGCTAGGATGTTCAAAGGGGGAAACTGAAAGAACCATCCATTACTGGAGAAATTAAAGCCATAAATATTCACAATAGATAAAAAGTAGCAGAAGTCAAGAAAAGAACCTGGACTTTTGGGGGACGGCATCACAGGCTAATGGGGCATTACCTGCCGGTGGTAAGTAAGCTGTGTCTCTTGCTCAATCTCAGAATCCAGTTCCGGAACATCAGATAGATCTGAATCTGATTCGTCACTGTTGGACTCAGCCAGACTTTCTGTAAGGTTTTAAAAAACAAAATACCATTTGTTTAAAGATTTACTTTCAAAACAACAATGTAAAATTAATAATTAAGAGGTGACTCTATCAGCTTGACATGGAAACAAAGCCATTAAACAATAAAATGAAATGACCCACTCAAGTGACATGGAGGTCAGTAAACTGTACTACAGATTATCTTCCTGTCTGCTCACTGCAAACTCAAGAGCTCCTTTAAATTCCTCCACTGACTCCTCAATGAGGGCTACACCAAATTTAAATGTCTATGTAGATACAAGTGAATACAACCTATAATCAGCATTAAAAATACTACACACAACGGATGAATTGACATTTTTAAAGTATATACAAGACCCAAGAACCCATATCTCTGAGATGAAAGATTAATTGTTGGTTCTGCTAGCAGAACTATTGCTTCACTTAATCAACAAATTAAATCTCAACTCAAATACTTCACAAGGCATACTCTGTGATACCTGACTTTAAAGATACACACTTATTTTAGCAGGAAATTTCTGCTCTTAATAAGCTTTAATGGGCCGGGTGGCGCAGCCTTTAATCAGCACTCGGAGCAGAGCAGCGATCTCTGTGATTCGAGGCAGCTGTACAATGAGTTCCAGAAAGCGCAAAGTACACAAAAACCTGTCCGAAAAAAAAAAAAAAAAAAAAAAAAAAAAAAAAAAATAAGCTTTAATGGTAAAATCATTACTATGGAGCTATTAATGCAGAAGCTGTTTAAGCTTACCTTGGGGTGCTATGTGAAGAGCATCTTTTAATTTTCTTTCAGGAATGAATTTCCACTGAAAGACAGAGTGATCAGCTCCACCAATAGAAATAACCCACTGATAATCATGTGACCATCTGACATTAGTTACGTGAGCTGAATGGCCAATATATTTTCTAAACTTGGCGCCTATAACAAAAATATATCTTTAAATTGATAGAAGCCAATACACAAAAATACCACCTTAAACAACCACTACTCTATCCAAACTATTACAACATCACACCATTATCTTAAGTATGAACAGAGTACCAGAGTGCACTGCGGGTTCTATTGTTTAAAATGTTAAATTATATCATTTGGTTAAGGTTTACACACAATGTCTCCCATTTTAAAGGAATTGTTAGTTATTTTTTTTAATTTGTGATAGCAACTATTTCTGAAATTCTATGTTTATTATATACTCTATATCCTGATGTTATGATGTGGCAACATATACATATCTCTATTAAAACATACTAGCTACAATAATGCTTAGCTTCATATTGATATTGTTTTAAAATTTTTATAAGTCTGTATGTTGGGATGTCAAAAATTCCATAAATGAAAATCAAGAGAAAAATTTTCATCATGGTTGTGAATTTAGGGATAACTTGTTTTGGGTTTTTTTTGTTTGTTTGTTGGGTTGGTTTGGTTTGGTTTTGTCTCATTGGGACAAGCTCTCACTATGTAGCCTAAGCTGGTCTTGAATTTATGATTTTCCTGTCTCAATCTCCTAAGTGTTGGGGCTATATACATATATTATTACCATATCTGACAGGCAGCCATCTTCATCAAGGCATAAAATAGTGATGAAATTCATCTAAGATTACATTGTATTTCTTCTTAAGAGTAACACTGTTATTCGAAGAAAATTTTTTTTCAGTGTTAGGGATCAAATCCAAGGCCTTGTGCATTCTAGCTAAGTACTTCACCACTGATCCACACCTACAAACCTCAAGAATAATTTTTAAAATTATTTTTCCTAAAAATAATGTTATATGTAACAGTAGAAATCAGTAACATTCCAGATTTATAATTTCTTCACAGTTTAGCCTAGCAAACTCTTATCAAGAAAGATTTGGCCTTATCTCTCTTGTTTGGGATATATTACATGCAGGCGAAGACGACTTTGGCCACTAATTTTTTTTGTAACTTTTATTCTTCTCTCATATATTATATTCTGACCACGATTTTCCCTCCCTCTGCTCTTCCTCCCAGTCCCTCTCCCTGACTTCCCCTCTCCCCCAGATCAACTCCTCTGTTAAAGACACACACACACACACACACACACACACACACACACACACACACACAGGCAGCACACACACACATACACAAAGGCGGCACACACACACACATACACAGGCAACACACACACATACACAGGCAGCACACACACACATATACACAGGCACACACACACACACAAAAACAATACACAGGCAGCACACACACACATATACACAGGCAGCACACACACACACATACAAAACAACACAAGGCAGCACACACACACAACAACAAAAAAATACACAGGCAGCACACACACACACACATATACACAGGCAGCACACACACACAACACATAACACAGGCAGCACACACACACACATATACACAGGCAGCACACACAAAAAAAAACAACACACACACACACATACACACAGGCAGCACACACACACACACATATACACAGGCAGCACACACACACACAACACACAGACACAGGCAGCACCACACACACACATACACAGGCAGCACACACACACACATCACACAGGCACAACACACACAACACAACAGGCAGCACACACACACACACACATACACAGGCAGCACACACACACACACACATACACAGGCAGCACACACACACACATATACACAGGCAGCACACACACACACATACACAGGCAGCACACACACACACACATACACAGGCAGCACACACACACACACAACAACAAAACACACAGGCAGCACACACACACACACATATACACAGGCAGCACACACACACAACACATACACAGGCAGCACACACACACACACACACACAGCAGCACACACACACACATACACAGGCAGCACACACACACACATATACACAGGCAGCACACACACACACACATACACAGGCAGCACACACACACACATATACACAGGCAGCACACACACACACAAAAAAAAAAAAAACACACACACAATACACAGGCAGCACACACACACACACATACACAGGCAGCACACACACACACACATACACACAGGCAGCACACACACACACATATACACAGGCAGCACACACACACACATACACAGGCAGCACACACACACACATATACACAGGCAGCACACACACACACATATACACAGGCAGCACACACACACACACATATACACAGGCAGCACACAACAACACACACAACACACAAAAAAAAAAAAAAAAAAAAACAAACACAACACACACACAACACACAACACACACACACATACACAGGCAGCACACACACACACACACAACACAACAAACACAAACACAAAACACACACACACATACACAGGCAGCACACACAACACACATACACAGGCAGCACACACACACACACAGGCAGCACACACACACACACATATACACAGGCAGCACACACACACATACACACAGCACACACACACACACACACACACAACACACACACAACACAAGGGCACACACACACATACACACAGCACACACACACACACACACACACACACACACACTAAAGGAAATAAATAAAAAGATTTAGTAGTATAGAAATGAAGAAGTAGTTGATAAAAGATTAAGAAAATAAAAAGAGGCCTAGCATGGTAGCACACACCAACAATCCCTGTATTTAGGAGGTGGAAACTGGCAGATTAAGAACTAAGGTCTAGCCTCTTCAACTACATAGTAAATCTGAAGCCAGGCTGGGCTACAGAGATCATCTCTCAGAAAAACAAAAAGAAAAAAGAGAAAAAAAAAGGAAAAGGACTGGCCACACATTGAGAAATGATACTTGCAATCCATAAAAATCCTAAATCATTTGAACCTACTGGAATATAAAAACAGCTCAACCAAAGAGCAACCATATAGCAAAGAGAGCTGTGTTTGATATAGGAAGCACAGGAACTTCTCCCCAAAACATCTGATAATGAAGCTCACTCTCACCAGTATGGATTTTAATGAGACCACAAAATATGACTTACAGTACCTACATTTGCAAAAATTAGAAGAAAGTGTGATAAGGCCAAGTGCTGAAGAGGCTGTGAGTCAAAGAGTGTTGATAAAATGCTCTAACTACTTTGGAAAGCAAACTGACATTTTCTTATAACGTTCAACATCTACATACTCTATCCTCCAACAGTTTCATGCAATATATACCTCTGAGAAACTTACATGTGTTAACAAAAGACTAGAAATGACTCAAATGTCAACTAAGGAGAAAATCAATGCATAAACTATAATATGCATTTACAACATGATTATTTCATGGCAATGAAAAACAATCAAAAGGTACAAGCAAGCCGGGCAGTGGTGGTGCACACCTTTAATCCCAGCACTCGGAGGCAGAGGCAGGCAGATCTCTATGAGTTCAAGGCCAGCCTGTTCTACAGATTGAGTTCCAGTCTCTGTGAGTTTGAAGTCAGCCTGGTCTACAGAGTGAGTTCCAGGACAGGTTCCAAGCTACACAGAGAAACCCTGTCTTGCAAAAACAAAAACAAAACAAAACAAAACAAAACAGTATAAGCAACAATATAGATGAATCTTTAAAAAAAAAGCATTGAATAATGCCTGGTGCCTCACATGTCCTGTGGTAGAAGATTAGAAACAGGGCTTGAATATCATCAGTATACATGCACAATATCAATACCAAATATCAATACAACTTGGGCTTCTGGGAAAACCCAGTCTTTAAGTTGGACGTGTTCACTACATACTTGGATCAAGCTACTTCAGTTCTCATCATACACCACTAATGTATGTGTAGTAACTATTAACAAGTCAGGTGAAAAGCCATTTCTGCATATATTATAATGAATTCAAGAATAATTGGTAAAAATTTCATGACCAAAAAAAGAAATGTAACAGGACAATTTTTGAATTGACAAAGTCTTCACCAATTAATATACACTCTAAAATATTAACTCTTATCATTTATCTCAACTATATAAGGACATAACATCTTTTATGAGAGTGTTAAAATATTAAAAAGAAAGATACCTTTTCTTAAACATGGATATCGGAATAGTTTTACAACTCCATAGTCATCAGCTGTAACTAAAACCTGGCCAACATAATTTCCATCTACTGAATTTATATCATTGGTATCGGAATACTTGGGCCAAATTCCATTGACTTCAAGGCCTGAAACACATGTCCATGAAGCCCAGTGAACAGCTTTTATTTCTTCTTTACTTGTCACTTCCTTTCCTCCTAGAAATAAAAAAAAAAATCTTCACTTAAGAAATTACTTCATTTGATTCTTTTCATGCAAATGTAAATTTTAATACCTTACACCAAAGTTAGAGGAGAATATATGAACAGACAGGTAAGTGTGAATTAGAAAAAAAAACAAAATTTAAAAAATTTTAAATGCTACTAACATCATAGTGATTTGGA
This sequence comes from Peromyscus leucopus, assembly GCF_004664715.2. Taxonomy (NCBI): domain Eukaryota; kingdom Metazoa; phylum Chordata; class Mammalia; order Rodentia; family Cricetidae; genus Peromyscus; species Peromyscus leucopus. Next base: position 65,717,596 of record NC_051075.1, read on the forward strand.
GAGTTTGAACGTAATTATCAATTCAGCAGGCTCATTCACATGGAGAACAACCGAATCTTATGAAAATCATGATATAGACTAGTGACAACTGGGTAAGTTATAAGAGAAACTAAAAGATGCCTTTCTTTGGGGGTTGTCAAAGAGCTTGGTTCTGAGGACGCTAAGGCTACACCGGGGTGAGCGAGGCTCTCCCTTCTGACAACGAGTGGTCTCTGAGCTCTCCTCTATCTACTCTTTCCTCATCTTCAGGACAACACGGAACCGGAACCGACTGCTCACGGTACAGCGGCTGCTCCAGCAGAGGAGGAGAAAGTGGAAGCCGAGAAAGAATGTAAGGGCTCTATTGATGGCATAGGCATTGGTCCTTTTTACTAAACATCTTCTGTAGGATGTTCAATAAAGATCCAAACAAACAGGAGGGAGGGAAGGAAGAAAGGAGGAAGGAAAGAAAGAAGGAAGTAAGGGAGGGAGCGAGGGAAGGGAGTAAGAAAGGAAGGGAAGGAAGGAAGAGCAAAAGCTACGACAAAGTGGCAACTCAGGTAATAAAAAGAAACCCAAGATATATAATTGGGAGAGAGACTGAAAAAGACTAAAAAGGAATGATAGATGGAGGGTGATACATCTGTGTTAAGTAAGAGGACTTTTGGACTCAGTAAATCTTCATTATAAATCATCAATGAAAAGCTTGGGGGGAGATGCATTGATTGTATTATGCAACTAGTCTTATTAAATAAGTTCTTATAAGAGCGATTAATTCACAAAGCACCACATTAAATAGAGGTGTGGAAGGTCATTTTGAGAGGTGTGGAGTTTTAATTAAGAAAGGTTTACAATGCTGGTATCCAAGAGCTGGAAGAAGGGCTGTGATGGGAACATGTTCTCCAGGGTACTAAGTTCCAGGTGTGCAGGATGAGTTCTGAGTGTCCTTTCTGAATGTACAGCTCAGTAACTGCTATTATTCACATTGTGTTACTGCTTGGTATGCTTGAAATCTGCTAACAATGATCTTGAATGTTTCTGCTGCACACAGAAATTACAATAACTATATTAGGTGATAGATATGACAATTAGTGTGATTATAAAAATCATTTTACAATGCCGTGTGTGTGTGTGTGTGTGTGTGTGTGTGTGTGTTTATAAAAAATTACACTGGGCTGGGCATTATGGTATACAACTATAATCCCTACACTTAGGAAGTTGAAGCAGGCAGACCTCAGAATTTGAGACCAGCATGGTTTATATAGCCAGTTCTAGGCTAACAAGGAAATATAATGAGACCTTATCTCAAATTTAAAAAAAATCACATTGCATATTTTAAAATATATAGAATTTTGATGTCACTTACAACTCAATATTCTGGTGGGAAAGGATTCTAAAGATATTTGTCTTGTAGAAAAGATCACAATGCTTGAAATAGCTCAGATTATTCTGCCTATAGTCAAATATAATTTACAATTTACTCTTAATGAGCTTTTAAATACCACAGACATTAAATTCTATGAACTCCATGTAATGTGCTAGAAGAGTTCACCTGGCATCCTATACAGAAGTCGTCTTCCGCTGCCATCGTTTGTCTGCAAGTATCTACTATCTGAAGACCAGTCCAGATGAGTGATGAAGCTAAGTGAACCAGCACATTCACCAACTTTTTTGTAACGCTGAGCAACTCCATAGATGTCAACTGAGCTGTCGTTGCAGCCAACAGCAAGGTAAGTGCCATCTGGTGAATATTTTAGTTCATGGATTGCCTCTTTCCTGTCTTTAATATGTACAACTTCAGTCATATCTCTGTGGAAAAGAAAAAGACCATATGAGCAAAAGTCACAAGAGAATTGGAAAATGTCCCCAAATACTGAGGTTCCATCGGGTATTTACAAACTGTGACACACATGGAAGTAAGGCAAGTAATATCTGCTTGGGAATAATTATTTTGCTGACCAGAAATAAATAGAAAAAAAATTGGACCATGTAGTATGTGGTGATAGAGCACTTGCCCAGCATAAAGTCCTGGACTTGAACCCCAGCCCTGAAAAAAAAAGTAGAAGAGAAAAAACGCTAAATTTCAGTGCATAAATAACATTATTTTTAAGTACCCTACAGCTCCCTACTAAATTTCTGGATTTAGATAATAAAATATTTAACCAGATTTTTTATGATGAAAGTTCTTTGTAAATACTGAATTATGAAATATTCTTAAACATCATAATTTTCAAACACATTTTTGTAATGAGCCAAATGTATAAACTGACATTTGGGAAATAAGGAAAGCATGAAAGAATGCATCACTTGAACAATATATTTGAATATATATCTTTATATAACTGCTGTGGTTGTTTTTATTCACTTTTCCCCACTAGTGAATTTTATTTCAAATGTTCCCTTTTCTTCAGAGTCTCATTATTGTAGCCCAGGCTGGCCTCAAACTCCAATCCTGCTTCAGCCTCCCATAGGCATACACCACCATGCTCAGCTTAGTTTATTTTTTAAAAAGAGACCACAATTCAGCTTAAAATGAATTTCCAAAATAGCATAGGCATTGGTAACGACCATAAAAATGGATGAAGTCAAGTTTAACACAAGTGAGTTTTCAAACTCCTAGAACTGGAAGGAGTGGGAAGGACAGCGACCCGGGGAAGATGGGCAAGAGGAAGGAAGGATCACTGCTTCTTGGCGGCAGCCATCTCTCCACACAAATTCTGTATCGGTTATTTGAAATGCTCCAGGTTGGCAATTTCAGAAGCAGAAGCTTGTTTCTTGGTTCTTAAGGTTTCTTTTCTTTTTTTCTTTCTTTCTTTTTTTTTTGGTTTTTCAAAAACACAGGGTTTCTCTGTGTAGCTTTGCACCTTTCCTGGAACTCACTTGGTAGCCCAGGCTGACCTCAAACTCACAGACATCTGCCTGCCTCTGCCTCCCGAGTGCTGGGATTAAAGGCATGTGCCACCACCGCCCGGCTGGTTCTTAAGGTTTCTAAATGGAGGTTAGAACAGACATCCGAATTCTTTTAACATGTTGCTTTAGTACAAGGGATTCAAAAATTGAACTGACCTTGCATGAGAGATGGACCCCATGACAATATGCAACCATTGCTCAAGAGGAATATGTAAAACTAAGAAATCCTGAAAGGAGCACTGAAACTAGATTGAAGGCAGGAGGGAGCCACGGCAGGGTAAATGTGACTTCAGCATAAGACGTAAGGCTCTGGCTAAGTCTAAAAGAGGAGACATGGTTCTTCAGGAACAGGATACAGCACAAACAGAGGCATGAAAAGATGCAGTGTGCGGCCTACTTGAAGAATGGTGCACAGTATGATGTGGATACAGAAACCAGTGGGAAGAACAGAAAATAATGAAGCTAGAGATAAACTAATAAGATACAGTGAAACCAAAGAAAGAGAGGCAGACAAATTCAGGTTTGCAGAGTAAAATTTTGGGAACTATGGACACAAGTATTCATCAGCAAGCCCAAGTTCATCCCCACAACCTGGGCTAGAAAGAGGGACACAAATGACATCATGCAAGCAAGCTTATCTTGCCAATGTCAAGGAGTCAGGTACTTTCCTGGTGCCAGGATCTGGTTGAAAGCTCTACATAACTCCATAGGCTTTGTCTATTTGCGGCATGCTGGGAAAACTATGTAGGAAATACTGATTAAGGTTAACCTGGATCAATATGGCAGTTCTAAATCAAGATGGCTGCAGTATGTTAAGCTGAATCCACACAGAAAGATCAAAAGTTTTAGAGATGATAATAATGACACAATAATGTGGATGTATTTAATGTCACTGGACATCTACAGTGATTGAAAGCAAATATGACAATAAATAAAAACAATTTTAAGAGAAAAATTACAGCACATTCCACTGTAAAAACCTGCTTTTATTTTCCATACTGGGAATCAAATCTAGAGCCTTATACATGCTGGGCAAGCACTCTACTATTTAACTACAGCCTATTTATTTATTTATTTATTTGAAGTCACAAAGTTAAGTAGGCTGGCCTTGAATTCACTCAAGTCCAGGCAGGCTTTCAACTCACAATCCTCTGCCTCAGCCTCCTGAACAGCTAAGATTACAAGTCTGTACCATCAGGCCCAGTTGTGAAGAAGTTTTTTATAGGTGAAAAAAGAAAAAAAAAAAAACAGAGTGAGGTAGAGAAAAGCAGATCACAGAGATGAGCCCTGCACACATGTCAAGGATTACAAACTTCAGCCTAAGGAGCAGAAAGCCTTTGGAGAGGGGATAAATGCAAACAAGTGTGACTTAAAAAATCTTTAAAATCAAGCTGGAAGTGAGCTGGAAACTTCTTCCCTGATGTAGCTTCCACAGTGCTGGGAGTGCTATGCAGGTTGCTGGAGGAGAAATGTGTGAGTGGCCTTGCCTAGTCACTTACAGATAGAGGAGAGGACACATAGGGCCCTATCTACCCTGCTGAACTACTGGCTATAGACATGCATGCTAGGACAGAGGGAGTGGTCTTCAGTTCTGTAGCCACTAATGGCCCATTCAGGCTCCAGCAGAGTTCCAAATCCATGGTCACACAGAGGGCCCTGATTACTCTAGGTGGTCAGAAAACAAAAGAAAAAGAATGAGTGGGAGTAGAGAGCTAGAACAGGGCAAGGAATGAGAGTAACCAGAATGAATTGTATATGTGTATGAAACGGTCAGAGCACAGATTTAATTCATAAAGAAAGAAGGAATCTCTATCATGGCATAGAGATGGTTCTGAGGTGGTAAGGAGAGCAGTTAAGAGGGCTGGCTATTCCACCACTCCTGGGAGGAGATGACTGTGGTGATATACTGTGTACCCTAATAAAGCTTGCCTTGAGGATCAGAGGACAGAGCCAGCCACTAAGATTAGACATAGAGGCCAGACAGTGATGGCACACATCCTTAATCCTATCACTCGGGAGGCAGAGATCCATCTGGATCTCTCAGTTCAAGGCCACACTGGAAACAGAGCCAGGCAGTGGTGGCACACACCTTTAATCCCAGTACTGGGAAGCACACACACATTTAATGCCAGGAAGTGATGTCTGGGCAGAGAGAGGTATATAAGGTGGAGGAAACAGGAACTCACTCTCTTTAGGCTGAGGATTTCGTAGAGGTTAGGACTAGTGGCTGGCTGCTCTGCTTCTCTGATCTTTCAGCTTTCACCCTGATATCTGGCTCTGGATTTTTATTAAAAGACTGTCTAAGATTCAAACAAGCAGACAACAAAGCCTACACAAGAGTAGAACAGTGATGCTGGAAAGAAGGAAGTTAACTTGACAGCTTCTGTGGAAGTGACTCTTAAACAGGAGAGGCAAAGCAAAAAAAGGAATTACATTTCTGGGCAGAGGATTACTGCACTGGAGGAGAAAGATTTCATAAACACTGTTTTCTGAACATGTAGTGGCTCTACAGCATTGCTTTTAATGATTACACAGGATAGAAACTCAATGTATCTCCCTAGAATTTAACATAAATTAGCAACAGCTTGAACCAATTCTTATTTTTTATTTGTTTATTTGAGACAGGATCTCCCTATGTAGCCTTAGCTGGCCTGGAACTCACAGGCCTTCAAATTCACAGAAATTCACCTGCCTCTGCCTCCTGAGTGCTGGGGCTGAAGGCATATGCCACTATGCCCAGCCTATTGATAAATTCCTTAAGCATTTCTACTTATACAAATGAAAGGATATAGACATTTTTCCAAAGCATAAAGATACAAACAAGCAAACAAAATCCTTTTCCATCATTCCTCAAGCCTTGAGGACATTTAACAAGAAAGGATCATAACTGAAAATAATACTACCAACAGCAAGTCAGGGCCCAAATTTATAGTTCAGCACTTCAGCCACCACTGTACTAAGCATTCTTTTTTGAAATAGAAGATTTTTCTTTATATATATATATATATCCATGTGCCTGCTTGAGTTTATGTGTACTACATGTGTGCAGAAGGCAGAAGACTGAGTCAGATCCCCTAGAAGTGGAGTTACAAGTAATTAGCTGTGAGCCACCAAGTAGGTTCTGGGAACCCAACCCAGTTCCTCTGTAAGAACAGAAGCTCTCTCAACCCCTGACCATCTCTCCAACACATTTGCTAAGCATTCTTAATGCCCCCAGATAAAAGCTCTTAAGTTTAATTTTCTGAAAAAGATATTTTTATAAGTATACTTATTTAATAAAACTAATATTTGGCACACACATAAAAAGAAGAGGGAAAAAAGGATAAGTGGGTCAGAGCAATGAGTACTGTACATTCTAACAAAACGATAAATTACTGTTTCTGCTTCCACTCTAATAGCATACCTCACTCTAAGGACAGTAAATGACCCATCCTTCATTCCAAGGGCAAGATGGATTCCATCTACATTGACAGCAGCACATCGAATTGGTTCTTCCATATTACATCTTGCTATTAAAGCATGATCTACAAGGCTCCAAATCCTGTACAATTTAATTCAAAAATAAAAATAATTAATGTATATGTAAAATGATAATCTATATAAGAATATTAAAGTTAAAATAATCTGGTTTAAAGGAAGACATTTTTCTCTGTGAAAACAGCAATAGTATTCACGATTAAAAGAAAATATCAGAACTTTTTGTTTTTAAAATAACATAGCAGGGATGGTGAGATGGTTCCAAAGGTAAAAGTGCTTGCAGCACAGTCCTCAGAACCCATAATGGAAGGAGGGAACCAGCTTCCCAGAGCTGTCCTGACCTCCTTATATGCCATGCCATTCATGAGCCCACACTCACTCTCTCACATACACAGGCGATAAACTTTTCAAAAAATACAAAAGCATACATACTGACATCACTATGATTCAACTGTTAATCTTAGATTAATTATTAATCTCCACTCTAATCAAAAGACAGCTATCTACTTCTTTAAATTATATATATAAGACTGGCCATGGTATTATATGCCTTTAATCCCAGCACTGGTGAGGCAGAGGCAGGCAGATTTCTACGAGTTAGAGGCCAACATGGTCTACAGAGCAAGTTCCAGGTCAGTCAGGGCTACATAGTGAGACCCTACCTCAAAAAAATAAATAAATAAATAAATAAATAAATAAATAAATAAATAAATAAATAAATAAGGATATATGTAGTCTTTTAGATGGAGTACTTAAAATATTCAAATTCAGACTACAATATCATTCCAGACTACAATATTAAAAATTAAGATAACTAGACTTTACATCAAAGCTTGTAGACTTGAGACCTAATAAGCAGTTAGAAGAGTGTATTGCTCTTTGAAAGGACCTGAGCTAAGGTTCCAGCACCCAAACAGGTAGCTCGAAACACCTGTAACTCCAGCTCCAAGGGATCTAACACCTTCTTCTTGCCTCCACGGGAACTCAGTACACATGCAGCATACACATACATACACACACTTATAAATAAAAATAAAATAATAGAATAATTAACTGTCACCATGTTCACAAAGTGATGAAACTCAGGGAGTATAGCTGAAATATGTAGGGAAGCATTTAGAACCTTTAGCTACATATGTTATAATAAAAAAGCTATAATTTAATGAATAAGCATCTACTCCAAGAGGTTAGAAAAAAGATCAGCAAAGAGAAATATATTTTTACCATGCTTTCATAGGCATATCTTTTTAAGAACTTGTTGCTGTTTTATAGAAAAAATAATTTTTGTGTACTAGTTTTATATTCTTTTATATCCAAGATATTTGCTAATTCCTTTAAATTTATTTTTATTTATGTATGTGTTTGAGCATATGCACATAGGTACCTGAGGAAGCCAGGTGGTTATGAGCTATCCATTGTGGCTGCTGGGAAGCAAACTCTTGGCCCACTGAAAGAGCAGCAAGCACTCTTAACAACTGGGCTATCTTTGCAGCTCCACTAATTCCCTTTGAACTCCGTGAATTCATTTGCATTTCCTTTGGATTCCTCTACATGCACAGTCATATTGCCTATGTATAAAAGTTGTTCTTTTTAATCACTCTCCTTTACTCCCTCCCCTCTCTCTAGCACTCTCATGACCCTTGCCCCAATCATCTCTATTTGGCCATTCTGCACTGATGAATCACTATCTTTCCTGACCACAAAGTTTCAATGCTGCAACATTAAGTGCTGTGTTTGCTGAAGATTTTTTGTTCTGTACTACAAAGTATCAGTAAACACAACCTCTGGGGCAAATCAGGTGGCTGCATATTTTTATAGACCAAGAACTAGGATGAATTTTATAAATTTTAATTGTTGAAAATCATAAAAGAGTCAAATTTTGAAACACAAGAAAATACACAAAGTTCAGATATCATGTCTATAAATAAAGTTTTATAGGAACACAGACTTATTTGTTTACACACCAACACAGAGGCAGATTTTAAAACAAATTTTACACTTTTTATTTGTGTGTATGAGCCCCATGACAGGTCAGAGGCATGCACAATACATTTAAGGTGTATGATCACAAACATGTTCCTAGTTGGTAGATACTAGTTCTTATAGTCTGAATTTGAAATTCCCCAGTACCTTACCTAGGAAATGATTTACTTACCTCACTGAACGATCATCACTTCCAGTCACAGCTAAAGGTTTAGTAGGATGAACAGCAAGTGCCCAGAGTTCACCTTCACAATGCCCTTGCATAATTAGGAAAGGTTTATTTCTTTCATGCACAACAATTTCAAAAATTTCACTGTCCTGTGTTCCAACTAAAATGTGGTCACCTCTCCAACAAACACTCCTCACAGATAAACCTGGTAAGAAGCACATTTAATATCAATATTGTAAATGTCAATGCCACAGTAGTAAAAAGCAGTCCTAATTGGAAATTAATTTTCATATCTTTTATATCTTGGCTGTAAGACAGAGTACGAAAGTCTGGGTATACATGCCCGTTGTCTTGAATTGTTTATATTTCCATATGAAACAATAGATGTCTTTTTTCGTATACCTAATTTCTACCCATCCTTTAGGTACACTTTTCCTTCTCCTTTGCCCCACAATTCCAAGAGTCAGACTGTGTTTGTAATTGAGCTCTCACAAGCCCTTAAAATGGGCAAGCACTCAGGACCTGCCTTTAGAGAAGTCCATTGTGAGTTTTCAGTTCATTTCATTTCTAAATCAACAGATTGAAGGAAAGACAATATTCACTTTGACTTTTTCTGCATTTTCCACAGTTCCTGCTGGGACCTTATGAAAGAAAATTTTTTTTATTTATATAACATTGCCAATATAAAGACACTATATATCCCATAATATCCTCTTGAGAATGAAATAAAAAAGAATGACATTATTTTGTAAGCTTCATAATAATGCTCATCAAAACTAATGAAAACAGAATAATGGCTACCATCTAAAAGCTTACTATGTACTGAACATTCTAAATAATTAACATGTATTAATTCATTTAATACTAGGAGATATTTGTAGTGGCCTTAAATTACAGATGAGGCTAAACAATTAGACCAGAGTTATACATCTCTCTAGTGACACAATATTATTTAAATAATATTTTAAGTAAATATTATCTAAATATGTTATTTCCAATCTTAGTCTTATAATTCAATGACATATTAGTTACTAATATGTTACTATTATGTTACACTGAGAATCTATTCTATTATGTCTTTTTTAAGTCCCCTAATTACTGAAAAAGTAAATTCTGATTAAAGAAAATTGACTTCAACCATTATTATCAGAAGTTTACCAATTCCCAATATATTTTGGTTGTGCAATTATTTGGCAAATAGTTTTATTTAGCATTGTAGTAGTAAAATATTTTCAAAATCCACAGTTAAAAAAGTAAATGTCTATCAGATATCTCTGTTGGTCTCATTACAGCAGACATTAGACACACAAAAGATCCTTTGTCATGATGGTAAGCACAACTATCAACAAAAGTCCTCCAGGTGGAATATATAAAAATGTGTGTGTGTGTGCTAGAAGACAACCATTGGTTCATTCACAATATGCTTAGAGTAAAACATTCAGTTTATTATTACCTTTGTATCCCTGTTCTGTTTCCCTGAGGTCAATCACAGTAATTGGTTTAAAAGTTAAATCCCAAAGACGAATACAGCCATCTCTGCCACCAGTAGCAAAGCCTTCTTCACAAGCATTCATACTAAAAATTCCCGCCTAGGTGAAGGCAGAAAACAACTTAGCAACATAAACTTCTTAAGAACACCGACTAGGCCTGGCGGTGGTGGCGCACACCTTTAATCCCAGCACTTGGGAGCCAGAGGCAGGTGAATCTCTAGTTCAAGCCCAGCCTGGTCTACAGAGCAAGTTCCAGGACAGCCAGGGCTACACAGAGAAACCCTGTTTCGGGGCAGGGGAACATCTACTAAATAAAGGTAAAAAACCACTCAGCAATATTTTCTTCTAAAACATAAATAAATAAACATGCCAAAACACACCGAAAATATAACACATCATTAGAAAGTCAATATGTAACTAAGGCATAATCTAGTGATATGTACATAACACAAAAAAGTTAAACATTATACTGTATATAAAATGAATTCTAGAAGACAAAACTCTAAATGTAATAAATAAGTGTAAAAAATCACAGTACTCATGTGATTGAGTTATAGACCTTTTCATACATGATAAAGAAAACTATAAACCATAAAGGAAGAACTTTTCCTTTTCTGTGCATGTATGTGCAGTCCTAGGATTGAACCCAGGACACTACAACACTGGATGAACATTCTATCCCTGAGCTACATCCCTGGCCCTTAGCTGCAATGCACACATTGAAATACTACATATCTCTAATATACAAATGAACAAAAAAACCTTAATACAACCAACCAAACAAGAGGGAAAGACAAAAAGGGTGATTAATAAAAAGTGACAATTCAAAGTTAACATTTTTCTTCTAGAAGATAAGCAAAAATTTACACTTTATATTCTATATTGAAAAAATAGGGGGAAAAACTAGTGTTTTTTATATACTAGAGGTTGTCATATGAATTACCACACCTTTTGTGAAAAAAAAAATATTTTTGTTTCCAGACACTTTGTTTACAGCAAGTCAGTTGGTTCTTTAGCACATCAGCACTTTTCATAATCTCTCCATGCTAACTAACCCCCTTCACTGTTTGAGGAGACATGATTCAACTGATGAATAGCTTGAATTTAAAACCACACAAAAGTTGTAACAATACAGTTTTCTGACTTAATTTTATGACAATATCACAAATTAAAAAAAAAAATCCCAATGGCTAGAAAGATGGCTCAGTGGTTAAGATGTTTGACTGGTCTTCCAGAGGACCTAGGTTCAATTCCTAGTAGCCACATGGACGCTCACAACAGTGTGTAACTCCTGTGTCAGGGGATCCTATACCCTCTTCTGGCCTCCAAAGGTACCAAGCACACACACATGGTGCACAGATACACACAAGCAAAACACTCACATGCACAAAGTAAATAAAAAATAACTTAATCAATTGAAAATATTAAATCCTTTCTTTCCTGGCTTAATGAGACTATGGCTTTTTTTTTTTTTTTTTCCTACATGTTCCCAACTTGTCTACTGGTTAAGTTGGCCCTAACAACACTGGCTTTATTTTACTAAAGCTAATCTAGAAAACTCTATGGCTAAAGTCAACAAACTCTACTCACCACTAGTCTGACACTGTTACAGCAATGGTTTTAGCAAGATGATAATTATGCTAAGTTAATAAATATGTATGAGTCTAATTACATGGTTCTTAATTGAAGTCTTAAAAACAAACTGTTAAAATAGCATTTTTCAAGAAACTGAACTAACTGGCAACAGGCTATATTACATAGCTTGTTCTAAGAAAGTTAAGTGGTAAACATGTAAAAGTCTTTACAATATTAATACATATACTTACAGTATGGGCTCCTTGTATTGTTCGTATAAGATTGATTCCTTTCCAAACATATATATCCCCATTGAGTGCACCAGAATATGTTAATTCATCCCGAGCGCAGGCTAGGCACAATATTGTCTGCAGATCACCTGTTTTACCAAAAACTCCTCGTTTGGGGGTCAGAGCATTTCCACACAAACTCCAGAACTAAAATGTATACAGTATAAACATATTACCAAATAATGCTTATAAAACCAAGTAAAATAGTTTCAGTAATTCGGTGCTATACTATGGCAGCAGACTAGAAATTACCTAAAGTAGTTTCCTTATGGTAAAATAACATTCAGAGTTCACATGCTCATTCTAATGCTGACACAAGCTGTTAGAACAGATTAGTCACTAGTTTCAGTCTTTATCTGTAAGAGGCAGGAATCTGAGCTAACATTTTCTTTAAAGCTTATTTAAGTGGGGAGAGGGATGGGAGTGGAGGGCAAAGGAATAGGTGGGGGAGGATTAACTAATTTGAAGGAGGTAAAAAGCCATATGGAAACCTACTATTTTATGGGTCTTTTAAGTGTGTGTGTGTTTTCATAAAAGAATTAAATGGGAGTTACCCTACAAAAAGGATAATGCTCCTCATAGATGGCACAGGATGCCAAATAAAAAGACCAGTGCCAAGAATAATTGTTCTCAAGCTGTTAGTGTATTAGTGTAATGTGTCCTAGATACTCCTAAACAATATAGGCTACTTCCACCACTTCTGGTTGCCCACCAGAACTTGATGGCAAGACCCTATTGCTGGACACAGATCCCAGAGTAATCAGGTTAGAACTAACCAGAAAGATTTTTCCCTGCTTGCTACCTTTCATGGCATCAGAAAGTGTTGCACAACTGGTTGGGAGGAAAAAGCCACCTAACAGTCTTACCCTGAGGTGAACCCCATGATTATAATAATGACCAGCATGCCTTGGTCATGCCGTGAGTGCAATAGTGTCATGGGTGTTATGGAGTTAACCAACCACTTTCTAAGTGAGAGGAGTTGGAGTGATGGAGAATAAATCTGGGAGAAGTTAGGGAGAGGAGTGAGAGTGAACATGATCAAGATACACTGTGGTATATCTACATAAAATTCTCAAAGAACTAATAAAAAGAATCTTATATTTCAATAAGGCTCTGTTGTTGTTTTCTTTTTCTTTTCTTTTTTCTTTTTGTTTTCAGAGCTTTATTTGGAGGGAAAGGAGGAGGGAGGGGAAAGAAGAGAGCCAGGCCTGGAGAGAGATAAAGATGGTGGGGGAGCACAGCAGAGAGGGAGAGCAGAGAAGTTATTGGGTTTTTTAAAAATCTACATGCAATTTGGGTTAAAAGTTGAGAGTGAATTAGGAATGAAACCAAAGACAAAGCCTGGGAATACAGCTCAGTAGAAGGTAATTTGCCTAGTGTGTGCAAGGCCCTGGCTTCAATCTCCAGTGCAGAAAGGCAGAGAAAATCTTATGTCAAATCTGATACCAACAATTAAGGTCAGGAAGAGGAGAAAAGGGAAGAATATATGTTGTTTTCATGGGTAGTCTCAAGATGAGTGACAGCTTTGTTTGTAAAGCTTAAAAATAAGATACCCACTAGAAACGACTAGTTCATCCTTGGGAGAAGATAGATTCAAGCATGAGTCGTCACAGCCAGCTTTGTTTTCTTATACAGTGTTCAACAAATGTTCATCCTTTGCACAGAGAAAACAATCTGAATGTGGCAGGGCAGGGATCTACACATAAAATAGTTCTAAATAAAGAAATTGGGTCCCTAGAATATTATTTTATAAAAATTAAATTACCACTGGGTGGTGGTGGTGGTGGTGGTGGTGGTGGTGGTGGTGGTGGTGGTGGTGGTGGTGGTGCACACCTTTAATCCCAGCACTCAGGAGGCAGAGGCAGTCAGACCTCTGTGAGTTCAAGGCCAGCTTGAGCTACAGAGTGAGTTCCAGGAAAGGTGCAAAACTACACAGAGAAACCCTGTCTCAGGGGAAGAAAAGGAAAAAAAAAAGAAGTAAATTACCATTTAATGTAATTTTAATATTATATCCTTAAATTTTAAAGTCTCAAGCCTCACAGAACTAAAACTCATGATACTTATCCAGTCACATAACTAATGAGTACTTTAATGTGTGAAAATTTATAACTTCTAAACCTAAAAGCACCATCCATAATTTATATTCACAAGAATAGTTGGTCTTGCTCTTTTACCCAGTCCCAATTTGATGCTATTATTTTCTTCCTGCTCAGTGATTCTTAATTTTGACTTCAAATTAGAATCACCTGGGGAGATTTACAATTCCTGAACACCCACTGAGATGAAATGAAATACAGTCTTTGAGGAATGAAGTCTAGGCTTCCAAATGCTTTTGAGACTCAGCAGGAGCTAGCCTTTCTGTCCTAGAATCCAGATCAGTACTGTCAAATAGAATCTCAGTGAAATGGAAATTTCTTTCCCCCTTCTCTACACATATGTGTGTATATATGGATAAATATATATTGTAATACACACACACATACACACACACACATATATATATATGATTTCCAAAATGATAAACTCCAGAAACATGTGGTTTTTGAAGTGTGGCTAATAACTGAAGAAATGGATTTTAAATTTCATCTCATTTGAGTTTGAATTCCTGCATGTCCTAGTGACTACTGTACTAGGCAGTGCAATTTTAAATCATCTTTGGCACTTCGTTTCCTCGAATGTACTGCTGGCACACAAATACCACCTTACTACTCATTGTCACTACCAAAGGAAAAGAAATGTAATTCATAATATAGTTTGGTCTCAGCACATTAGCTCTTAAAAAACTGAAAATAAAAAGTTTTAGCTGTAGAGAATTCTGGAAATGGAAAATCTAGGTAAGCACAGACTCAACACCAAAACAATACAAGAGATAGAAGATAGAATGTCAGGCATTGAAGATACGATAGAATAAAAAGATACATTGGTCAGAGAAAATGCTAAATCTAAAAAATTCCTGACACAAAACATCCAGGAAATCTGGGGCACTATGATGGAAAGATTACCCATGCTCATGGATCAGTAGGATTAGCATAGTAAAAGCAGTCATCCTACCAAAAGCAATCTACAGATTGAACCCAATTCCATCAAAATTCCAGCACAATTCTTTATAGACCTGGAATGAACAATATTCAACTTCATATGGGAAAAACAAACAAACAAAAACAATATAGCTACAATAATCCTATATGATAAAAGAACTCCCAAAGGTATCATCATCCCTGATTTCAAGCTTTACTACAGAGTTATAGTAATAAAAACCATATGGTATTGGCATAAAAGCAGAAAGGTTGATCAATGGAATTGAATAGAAGACTCAGACATAAATCCACATACTTATGAACATTTTTTACAAAGAAGCATCTTCAACAAATGGTGCTGGTCTAACTAGATGTCAACATATAGAAGAATGCAAATAGATCCATATTTATCACCCTGCACAAAACTTGAGTCCAAATGGATCAAAGACCTCAACATAAAACCAGATACACTGAACCTGACAGAAGAGAAAAGGGGAAATAGCCTTGAACACATTGGCACAGTAGATGACTTCTTGAACAGAACACCAATAGTGTAGGCACTAAGATCAACAATTAATAAATGGGACCTCATGAAACTGAAAAGCTTCTGTAAGGCAAAGGACACCATCAATAGGATAAAATGGCATCCTACAAAATGGGAAAAATTTCACCACCTCCACATCTGACAGAGGACTAATATCCAAAATATCTAAGAACTCAAAAAATTAGACATAAACAAATCAAATAATCCAATTAAAAATGGGGTACAGATCTAAACAGAAAATTCTCAACAGAGGAATCTCAAATAGCCAAGAAACACTTAAGGAAATGTTCAACATTTTTAGCCATCAGGGAAATGCAAATCAAAAACAACTCTGAGATTCCATCTTACACCTGTAAGAATGGCTAAGATCAAAAACACAAGTGACAGGTCTTGCTGGAGAGGATATAAAGTAAGGGGAGTACTTCTCCATTGCTGGCAGGAGTGCAAACTTGTACAGCCACTTTGGAAACCAATATGGTGGTTTCTCAGACAACTGGGAATCAATCTACCTCAAGACCCAGTTATATTACTCTTGGGCATATATCCAAAGGATGCACTATCATACCACAAGGACACTTGTTCAACTATGTTCATACTGGCTTTATTCACAATAACCAGAAACAACCTAGATATCTCACACCTGAAGAATGGATAAAGAAAATGCGGTACATTTACACAATGGAGTATTACTCATCTGTTAAAAATTCACAGGCAAATGGGTGGAACTAGAAAAAATCATCCTGAGTGAGGTAACCCAGACCAGAAAGAAAAACATGCATGTGCTGACTTATAAATGGACATTAGCTGTAAAGGACACCATGCTGCAGTTCCCAGGCCCAGAAAGCCTAAATAACATGGAGGGTTGCGGGGGCAGGGGGCAGCACACTGATCTCCCTGGGAAGGGGAAATGGAATAGATTTTACAGGCTGACTGGAGGCAGGTGGGGATGGGAACATAAGGGATCAGGTGTTGGGGGGTTAGACATGAAGGGAGAGAGCACTGGGAGAGATGACTGGAATTGGGGAGCATTTCAGAGTGAGGTAGAAATCTAGTGCAGTGGAAACTCCCTGGAATCTATGATGGTGATCCTAGGGAAGACTTCTAGTAATGGGGGATATGGAGCCTAAACCAACCATCTTCTATAATCAAGCAAGGCCTCCAGTAGAGGTACTGGGATACCAATCCAGCCATAAAACCTTCAACCTACAATTTGTCCTGCCTGCAAGATGTGCTGGGGTAAAAGTGGTGCAGAACTTGTGGGAGTGGCCAACCAATAACTAGTCCAACTTGAGACCCATACCACAAGAGGAAGCCCACACCTGAAACTGCCTGGAAGGCCAGGAACCAGGGGCTGGATAGCCCAGAGACCTAGGATAGAACCAAACATGACTGGCACGCACACACACACCCCGCCCCCACACACAGGGTCAATGAAATGATTATTAATGATATTCTGCTATACTCATAGACTGGAGCCTAGCACAATGGTCATCAGAGAAGCCTCATCCAGCAACTGATGGGAGTCAATGCAGAGACCCACAGCCAAACATTAGGCAGAGCTCAGGGAATGCTGAGGAAGAGGGACAGGAAGGATTGCAGGAGCCAGAGGGGTAAAGGACACCAGAGAACACAGTCCACAGAACTAACTAACCAGGGCTCATAGGGGTTCACAGGGATAAGAGCAACAATCGGGGAGCCTGTATGTGTCTGACCTAGGCCCTCTGCATGTATGTTACAGTTGTATAGCTTGGTGTTCTTGTAGGACTCCTAACAGCAGGAGTGGGAGCTGTTTCTGACTCACTAGCCTGCTTTTAGGACCCTTTTCCTTCAACTGGGTTGCCCTATCCAGCCTTGATATGAGGGGATGTGCCTAGTCTAATTGTAACTTGTGATGTCATGTTTGGTTGATCTCCCTGGGAGGCCTGCTCTTTCCTGAAGGGAAATGGAAGAGGAGTGGATCTGGAGGAGAGCAGATGTAGGGGAGGAACTGGAAGAAGGAAGGACCGGGAGGAGGGAGGAAGGGGAAACTGTGGATGGGATATAATATATGAGAGAAAAATAAATAAATTAATTTTTTAAAAGTCTTAGCATTATTTACAACATAAATCAATCATCAGTAAGATCTCTTTATTATTAATTTGCCAACTACTTATTAGACATTTTTAACATGTCTAATAAGTTAGTGTATATATACATATATATATAAAATATTGTATCAAGAATCATCTTAGATAAAAAGACAAAATATCTATCTTCACAGTGCTTAAAATATATGCCTAAAGCCTTGGGAGCAAGTGGAGGAAGGCAAACAGATAAGAATGTCAGAACACAGATGCTTACTCACTAAGAATTAACTGTTTCAGGAGCAATTATATAAGACGGTAGAAGAGAAACAAGTATTCAGCATTTGCACCAGTGATTTAAAACTAACTATAAACATAATGTATGGTTGTCATCTCTTGGAGGTCTGTTCTTTTCTAATGAGAGACAGAAAGGGAGTGGATCTGGAGGGAGAGGGGGTGGGGAGGTACTGGGAGGAAGAACTCTAACCAGGATATATTGTATAAGAAAAGAAACTGTTTTCCGTTAAAAAAAAAAATAAAAATAAAAAAGGAGCATCACCACTGAGTTTATAGGCTTCAAAATCTAAATACAGAAAAACAAAATTTAGAGCTTTCACAAGCAAAAGCACAGTAACTATCAAGGTGGAAGTCCCTTCAAATAGCAACTATAGAAGAAGGAAGATAATCCTAGCTGGGTACTGTGAAAAGCATTTGAACATATGCTGCTTTTTAAATCATCAACTCTGAGGATGGTAAGAACTGTCATAGCTTCAAAATGTGGGAAAAAACCTGACCATGGTTAAATGACTCCCACAGGTTAAGTGACAGTAGTGGTATCCATGTTGCTTCTATGAGCTATCTCTGCAGATAAAAACCTCTTGTGTTTGATTTCCTATTTTTGCATCTTATTTTGCAAGTGAAATATGAAGAAACAAGATGAGCACAGTAGAGTCTATCTTGCTAGACTATGTCTCCTAATAGGGAGTGGCTCATTACTTCCCTTTAAAAACGTATACCCTTATAATGTCTCAAAATAACTATACATTAAGCACTTGCTAGACTAGACGTAAGTATTAAAACTTAACATTTTAAAACAAGTCTTGTTAGAATTCTGTAACTATCCTAAGTGGCTAATGATGTGATATATATGTAGCAACAGAACACATAAAATGACTGCTATAGAAGAATGAACCTTCTTGTACCTTGATATGTTTTACACCACAGCTGACAAGTTTATTTGGCTGGTACAAATCCCAAGATATATCAAATATCTGTAAATAAATCAAAATAATGGTTAGAATACTCGGCATCTCTTAAGAATCCTGCCCAAACAATGAATGGGGCTAAACCCTTACCTATCAGAAATTGTAGCAGTCTCATGCATTTCAAAGTCTTATAAGAAAAAAAGAACATGCATTTCAAAATCTTATAAGAAAAAAATAAGTGTGATAAGGAATAAAAGCAATTTTTTAGTTTTGACTAACTTTACAGAGCAACTAATAGAGTAAAATGTAACACATATATTTAATTTGAAAGACTACTTGGACCCAAGTAAGTAATGTGAACAGTTCAATAGGCATGGGGTAGATGCCTGAGAATTTTTACAGAGGCAAAATTCTAAATGGAATACTCATATACTGAGATATATAGAATACGTTCTACATATTTAATCGAAACTACTTTAATAAAAGATCCAAACATTCATTTCACAGCAATTTCTATCCTTTATTTTTTAACTTTCTCATTGTTTATAGGTAAAAAGAATGAATTTACACAGTCTTAAATTTTAGAGTTCCTATGCTTTTATCCATATCTAATATTCCAGATTTAATTAAAAACTTGATTACAAGGCCAGGCATGGTGGAGCATATCTTTAATCCCAGCACTGGGGATGGGGGGTGCAAAGCAGGCAGACCTCTGTGGATTTGAGGGCAGCCTGTTCTACATAGTGAGTTACAGTACACCAGGGCTACACAGAGACCCTGTTTTAAAAGCAACAAAAACAAACAACAAAAACCCAAAGAAACAAAATCCTGATTACAAAGTATTCCTTTTTTTGTTTGTTTGTTTGCTTGTTTCTTTTTTGAGACAGTGTTTCTCTGTGTAGCCCTGGTCCTCCTGGAACTCACTCTGTAGACCAGATTGTCCTTGAACTAACAGAGATACCCTGCCTCTGCCTTTGCCTCCTGAGTGCTGGGATTAAAGGCTTGCGCCACCACTGCCCAGCTACAAAGTATTCTTAACATTAATCTAATTTAATATATCTAAAACATATTTTTTTTCAGAAGTTTCCAAAATAAAAAATGTTAAGTCTCTAAACATTTATTTATTTATTTATTTATTTATTTATTTATTTATTTATTTATTTATTTATTACAGAGTTGGGATCAAACAGCCTTGGTCATGCTAGGCAAGTACTCTTCCACACAGCAACATTCCTAGCATAATTTTAAATTTACACAAGGAATGCATAGTTTTACATTTACACAAGCAAGATCACTTCCCCCTTAACTATAATACATATGCAACATACTGTTAACCAAACTAAACAGACCTATAATTTTAAAGTTGATATGTGAATAATTTATGTTTTCATATAGACAACTCTTCAAATAGTACAAATTAAATATCTGCAGTCCTTTAATAATTATTATATTTTAATAAAACTGTTTAAAAATGAAAAATTCATGATTTTTTAATGAGGCAAGCATGCAGATAAGCTTCAAACTAATGCTGTACACAGTGGATCATGTGTTTTACTCCTATGGTAGATCTGCAATCTCAGATTTATTAGATTTTTATTTATTTATGTGCATGTGTATAAAGGCACCTTAACTTGCTGAGCCATCAACAACCGAAGGCCCACAACCTAAGATTTTAGGGGTATTTACAATGGGGTCATTTTAACTTTACTGTAAGAGTTTTTATTAATATTTCATATATCATAAAGTTCCTCATTTAGCCAGGTGGAGATGGTGCACATCTTTAATCCCAGCACTTAGGAGGCAGAGGCAGGCTGGATCTCTGTGAGTTCAAGGCCAGCATGGTCTACAAAGTGAGTTCTAGGACAGGCACCAAAACTACACAGAGAAACCCTGTCTTGGAAAAACAAAAAACAAAACCCAAACAAAATTCTTCATTTAAAGTATACACACCCACGGTACTTAGTATGTTTACAGAATTGTTGAACTGTAACTATACTTGGTTTTTGAAAATTCTATCATCTATAAAATGCATTACACATTTCCCTTCCCACCCTTTCCTCTCCTCTATAACTACCAGTTTTTCACAAGGTGTACAAGTGTATTTACCTATGGCATGTGACAATGACAAGACACAGAAGAAAACCACTGCACTCTCTACCAGAATTTCCCTTCCCAGTGTTCATTAGAAAACCCAAAGGAGGTACTCACTCTGTCAGTATGACCAGGAGCCATGGACAACATTCTCCCCCTTTTCCAATCCCAAACACAAACTGCATTCTTTGAATCGAGTCCAACCGAAACCAAGCGCTGGATTTTGTCCAAGAAATTCGGGAGGGAATGAAAAGACAATTCAAATAACTACCACATTATAAATGGCAAATAAATTCTACTTATAACATCAAAACATATTTCAGGCACCGTTTCAGGCATATCAATGTATTCATCCCATTTATATTTGTACATCATTTAGTTTTTCCTATTAAGTAAAAAGAAAGACTGTTGGTTCTATGACTATCCAGGAAGCATCCTAATCAAACTCTAGCCACATGCTAAAACTTCTAGGGAAACTATACACATCTTTTAAATCACTGTTGCACTGTCGGAAAATGAAAAACTGACAACAAAACACAGGATCCTAGGTGAGAATCAGGGGGGAAGGATTCATTTACTATGAATGTGTCAAATGAAGCCTGGTTACCTCAGTTCTTTGGGTTTGTTTGTTTGTTTGTTTGTTTGTCTGTCTGTTTTACTGAGGGCTAAAGAAGAATAAGAGAGAAAGTCTAAGGAATCTATTCAAGATGGAGATTGGAACTGCAGCCTTTGACTAGAGGAATAAATTCCTCAGAACAGAGAACAACAAGAAGCAATTCCTTCTTTAAAAAAGGGGCAATTGTGGAAGAAAAAAAAAAATCTCCCTGAACATCGGAAAGCAGAATCAGCTTTCTTGTTGTTGTGTAACATAAGTTTACATTGGTCATGAACCTGAACCTGGAAATTCCTTTCAGAGAGTTTCTAAGGTCTGGTGTGTTTTTGAGAAATTTCAGTAGCATGGTACAGGGAATATAAATCCAATGTAGAGAAATGCAATTTTTAATCCATCCTTCAAAGAAATCCTACAGGTAGACATTCAAATAAAAATAAGCTACAGAGTAAAAACAAACCAGACATTCAAACACAGGGAAATGTAACCATAAGTGAAGATAAGCAAGTCCCAACAATTAACAAAATATATAACACTGGAATGAGATAAACAATATAAAATAAGCTTAACATATCCAGAAATAAAATTAAGGCTTCAAAACACCTTCATAAGGGCAAGGAATAATAAACTATAAAAAATATTCAAAGATATATAAAGAAACACAGGACTTCTTGAAGTGAAAGCTAGATGAAGCTTAAAAACTCAGTGAAAGAGTTCAATAAATTAGAAGAGATGAGAGGATACAGTTTGACAGGAGTTAATAAGACTGAAAAAAGGAACGAGGTAAGAAACATGGAAGATGGAATTCTAGCCAAGAAGGAACACCAGGGTCTGAACTTGACCACTGCTATGGCATACAGCAAACTGTACAAAAACATATGAAACAAACATTTTCACAGTAAGCAAGGCACTGTGATCATCAAAGAGGGAAGAAATAAAGTGAGTTCTACAACCGCTTAAGTTGAGAACTTAGAAGACAATTTCTACATTGTGGCACATAAAGGCAGAGTCCTTTAGCAACCAACAGATTTGTTTATTTCAACTGTCAAGAGCCTGGGGTTCAGAGGCCAAGATGGCTAGAATAGGCACAGATAAAGCTGAAGAAAATCTGTCTACAGGTGAGAGTTGAGAACACCATTCTTCCTGTGTATAGGGCAATAACCTTCAGACAATGAAAAGAAGAAATTCCAGAAAAAGAACAATTAATAGGGAACTAAAGGCAAACAGTTTTAAGAACATAAGTGGTCAGTACTATCTCAAATTCCCAATAGCTACAATGGAGGCATGTCTGTGAACTCCATGGGTTAATTAAAGGCCCCAGGACAGTCATACCTTAGCAGAGAAGTTAAAACAGTCACCCCAGAAGCAAAGTTACTATAGGTCTCCCCAACTTTCCACTGTAAAATGTTTAAAAATTGGCTTTTCACAAGGAATGAGAAATGTAATGGTCCATCAAACAATGTTCAAATGTTTTAAAGGGGCCAACATAATAAATTATTTTAAGAACTATATAACATACACAATATCCAGTATCTAACAAAAATTATTAGCGGATGAAGAAACAATTGTGGGAGGGTGTCAGTCAACAGAAATAAATCCAAAAATTATGAAGATATTTAAAATAAGAAGATGCTGTCTGTGAAAGTGAAAGTGCCAGGCTAGGGCGATGGTTCAGTAGGTAAAGTGATACTTGCATAGCATGAAGACCTGAGTTTGGTCCCCAGCACCACCCCAGAGAAAACAATCAGTGTATGGCAGTATACACCTGCTAACCCCATGCCAAGGAGGCAGAGAGGGAATCTCTGGGCTTTCTGGCTAGCTAGTCTAGCCAAATAAGTCAGCTCCAGGTTCAATGACAGGCCTTAACTCAAAAAATAAGATATCACTAGCTACAATAAAGACCATACGGGCCACAAAGCTTAAAATAATAACTACATGATGTTATAAAAATTTTACTAGCACTTGATTTGGCACACAAATCGACGGCAAGTTTGAACACCATGCTCTACTACATAGGAGAAATGGGCATTTACCTAAAAACCTCTCTGTACCTATTGTCCTTACCTGTTAAATGGAGATGATTAAAGTACTTCGTAAAGATAATATGGACATTAACATATCATATATAAAGGGTTAGAAGAGTATCTGCATATGGTTAATGTTGCATAAATGTTTGATATCTTCATCAACACTATTTACCATAAGCCATAATTAGCTTTACAAATCCATGTCCTCTGTTCAAATGAAAATGTCCCCTAGTGCCCAGTTAGAACTGCTTCACCTGGGGAGAATTATGATTTAAACTGAATGGGCTCAGATCTAGTATGCAGGGTTGTTTAGTTTCATTGTACATTCTGTAAGAATTAACAAATTTTACAAAGGTGAATTGATACATTTTATTTCAGTGCCAGCTCTGTGGGCTTTTCACAAAACTAGACTTAAAAATCACTTTATTCTTGGCTCATTCTAGAAATAAGCAGTTTGAACTCTACTTTATGTTTTTGTTAGAAAAAATTGTGGGCTGGAGAGATGCCACAGTGGGTGACATGCTTGCTGCATAAGCCTGAGGACGTGGGTTCACATGCCCAGCACCAACATTGAAAGCTGAGCACTCAGGCATGGATCTGTAACCTCAGTGCTGTGAGGCAGACATGGGTGGATCTGGGCTCTCCTTAGCTTAACAGTTGGCATAGCTGAAGACTTGGGCTCTAGGTTTAGTCAGAGACCCGCCTCAAAACATAAGGTGGCAGGAACAGTAGAGGAAGACTTCCCAGTGTTGACTTCTGGCATCTACAAGTGCCTGGACAGGCACGTATATCTGCACACACATGCACATGTGCACATACACGCATGCACAAACACAAACACGATTTTTAAGAGAATGAACACTACGGTTTTATAATATGAGGGGTTTTTTTTTAGATAAATTATAGGGTAAGTTAACCTCTACCTCCTTCCAACTGCTGTATGAAACCAGGCCCTGTTTATTACAGATTTCTATGAATAGACTTTTCAGGCCTTAATTATCCTCAAGAAGACAGGTTATTAGTATTAATATGTGTGTTCAGCTCACTTAGTAGAAAGTCTTAAGGAAAAGAACATTTAGCATTACTACCTGGTAGGAAACTCGCTAATTGGATAAATCCTAAATTATCACATATATGCTTTCAAATCTAGCAGAAAATGAAAATGTTAGACAATATTTCCTACTCAATAGCTTATAAGGAGTTATATAAATGGGTATATTTGCTCAAATATATTTTACAAATTATGACATTAAAATAATTTTCTTATCTTCAATTTCTAGTAGTTCCTTACATTAACTGTACTCTTCAAAGGATGAATTCCTTTTGATATATAAACAACTACTTCCTAAGTTAACATGTTTGGGAGGCAGTAAAGCATTGCTGTTAGAAGCATGAGCTTTGAAGTGTGAGACCTGGTTCCTGCTCTAGTTCCATTCACTAGCTGTTAACCTGGGACAAGTTATTTAACCTTTCTCAATCTCAGTTTCTTTTTCTGCAAAGTAGAGATAATAACAGAATCTATTTCATAGGGTTGTCATGAGGATTAAATGAAATAATGCAGGCTTAGGAAAAGGCCAGGCACATAGTATGTACTCCATATCTCTATGGTTTTCTAAGTTTAAATTTTAATAACATGCCCTCATGAAGACATGATGATAAAATACAAGTATCCATGATTTCTCATGGAACCTGCTCAAAGTAAGCACGGTAAAGGGCTTCCAAGCACTAAACACCATGGGAGGGACATCTCGGCAATGCAATATATACTATAAATACATCTAAGCAATGTGATATATTATAAATAAAGGGGAACTTTAAAAATGAAGACAAAATCATCTATATCTAAAGGATACTTAGACTTTTTCAGTTAAAAACATCTTAAATTTCAAAAAACCTTATGTGTAAAGGAATTTTAAGCTAGTTTTGTAGATTTGTTTAATAATGCTTTATACTCCTTTGGTGTAAGAAAGATATTCTTTCTTTTAAGAAGGAAAATGAAATTCTGATAAGACATAAAGGACTTGAAAGATACTAGCAAATATAGGAGACAAATTGAGTTTTCATAATTGCTAATCACCATGAAACTTAAAAGCACATTTTTCAGAGGCTCCAGTGAAGTCTTCACAGATTCCTTACCAGAAAGTCACTGCTGTAGGATATCTTTCTGTATGCTGTAAATATGTGTTGCTCTGATCGGTTAATAAATAAAGCTGCATTGGCCGTTTGGCAGGGCAGGATAAGGTTAGATAGATAAGGTGGTACATTCAAACTGAAGAGGAGAGGAAGGATAGAGTCGAGGAGATGCCAGCCTGCAGCCAAAGGAGCAACAAGATGCCAACAGACTGGTAACGCCACAGCCACATGGCAACATAAAGATCAATAGAAATGGGTTGAGTTAACTTATAATAGCTAGGTAACAAGAAGCCTGACCCATAGGCTATATAATTTGCCATTAATATTAAGCCTCTGAGTGATTATTTTATAAGTGGCTGCAGGACTGTGGGGCTGGGTGGGACCAGGGAAACATGGGACTGTGGGGCCGGGTAGGACCAGAGAAATTTACAGCTACAAGTCACAGACTGCAGGACTCAAAGGTGTTATGCCTTGGGGAAAATTATAAGGTATCTACTGACTATCATTTTCTCTAGGATACAACATACTACAATCTAGATCTAGAATCTAGATCCACAACAATAATAAAAAACAAGTAAATAAAATTTTCTGTATCTTAAAATTATTTTAAAATCTAATTTAAACTCAAAATATTTAACAACTACAAATTAACCATAGCACTTTAAAAATATGTTTTAGTCATAACAGCTTCTATACAGAACTACAAAAAGTCTTGGCTTGTTAGAGGATAATTTGGAAAGCAATCATCCAGTGAGGTGATAATTATGTCATTGTTTTAACCTTTGATTTTGTATAAAAGTAACTCATAGATATTGTCTCATTTTCAATAAAACATAATAACAAAAGAAAAACTTTAAAGTAACTGAAAATTAAAATATATACAGGTCTACTCACAGAAACTTAATTTTTCTAAGGTAACTTCCATATGCACTTCCTTAATAACCTTACTTGGAAAATAGTTACAGATAAGATTTTCTGTAACAACCAGGTAATACTCCATTGGATGAGAGTTTCTTTGGCTTTTAGAACATTTTGACTGAGAAAGTTCTTTGTAATGATGAAATCAATACCCCTTGTTGTTTTTATTTTTGTTAGCTATGTTATCCACCCATCTCATTTATACTTTATCACCTTTGGATAAACAAATACTTTTTTTTTTTTTTTTTTTTTTTTCAATTTTCTGTTAGCTTTGCCTTTCTACTCACTTGTAGTCAGCTGCTCGAACTCATAGAGATCCCTGCTCTGCTCCTGTGTGGATAAAGCGTCAAATACTTTTTAATCAATTGTTTTTCAATTCTATATTATAAATATAATGATTTCTTATAGCAAGTATTTAAAAACAAAAATTGATTTAAAAAAGGAGGAAAATTATCACATACCTGTCCATCTAAGTCGAATGCTAAACAAGCTATACCATGTGTATGAACATCCTTCAGAACAGACACGGTCTGAACAGTGTAAGAATCCCAAACACAGATGTAAGGTTCTTTCCCAACTTGTCCTGTTGCTACCAACACTCGCTCAGGATGCAGTGCAAGACTAAAAAATAAAGAATAAATAAGTAAACAATAAGACTTGAAAATTGCTTACCAAACTTTTATAGCGTTTGATATAGATATTTGTATTTACATCTAATATCAACATTAGACTTTGTTCATCTTAAATAATTGGTATTTATAAACAATTTCCATAAAAATTCTTGCTAAGAATACTTAATAATATACTTTATAAAGTTAATGATAAACTAATTAATTATAGCCTTCATAAACTCCATATAGTGTGCATAAACTTCTCAAGAAAAGAGATCTTAAAAAAGATCAACAGAATTACAGCAAATTTGTAGCAACCTATCTATCACATGCCATTTTTTCATTTGGTATTCATGTTGCAAGTCTTCTATGCTATCATACCATTCCTTTTATTGACTAATATTGGACTATATCTAGGGGTTGGCTCCATGTTTAAGCACTTGCCATGAGAACATGAAGACTGGAGCTCATACTCCTGGAGCCCACTAAATACCATGTGGACATGAGAGACCACTTGTAATTCCAACCTCGGAGAGCAGAGGATCCCCAAGGTAAGCTTGTTAACAAGAAATAGCTCTATCAGAGAGCTCTAGGTGTGACTGAGAGTCCTCGCCTCACCGAAGAAGGTACTAGGGCAATCGAGGATGATTCCCAGCATCAATCTCAGGCATGCACTCATACCTATAGGCACATGCACCCAAACATGTGCACCCACAAACATGTGCATGCAAATGTACATTGTTAACCATATTATACATACAATAAAATGGAAAAAATTGGCTAAATCTTAATGTCCAAAGTGACATTTGGTAACGCTTACACTGTAACAGTAATAAATTACAAATCTCATTATAAAAAACAGCAATGTGACATGGAATTTACACAAAGTGGTCAACAGATCTTTAAGGGTAAAACAAAAACCTAATAATTAGTAAGGTCTATGCACATACATCAGCAGAAGCTGAGAGAATCAAAACTTATAATAAAATAAACTACGAAGGTCCATGTAGATCAAGAACAAAAACAAGCTATCTCACTCCCAATTCCTCACTTCTTGTTTTCAACTACTTCTATTCATCCAATGTCTCTAACTGTGCTCTGCCTGACTTAACATCTTCAGAATCTTTTTTTTTTTTTTTTCTTCTTTTATTTTTCTTTTTTTTTATGCTTTTTTTTGTTAATCAAA
This sequence comes from Peromyscus leucopus, assembly GCF_004664715.2. Taxonomy (NCBI): domain Eukaryota; kingdom Metazoa; phylum Chordata; class Mammalia; order Rodentia; family Cricetidae; genus Peromyscus; species Peromyscus leucopus. Next base: position 65,745,874 of record NC_051075.1, read on the forward strand.
TAAATTTTATCTTAATGTATTAAATTTATTTTTTTTTTTTATCTTTTTTTTAATATTTTTTTAGATAACAATATTTGTAACAATACAACAGAAGCAGAGAACAACAATAAAATTCTACTTGATAAATGTCTCTACAAGTAAGTTTAAAATATCAGATTTGCCTTTTAAACACAGACATTGAAATGCATTTCCACAGCAGAGAACACACACACAATCAAGAAAATTCAGATTACAGAAGCACCAACAAGAGCAAATATCATAATAAACTTAAGGCAGTTATTCCTTCTAGACTGAAATCTAGAAGCCCGACTGCAAACCATTTTAAAAGGTCTAAATAGAAAAATCACAGCAGGTCTACGCTTGATAGAGTGTAATAGTCTCAAGATGGCAATGCTTCTTAAATTGATCTAAGATCAACAGAATCCCTCTCAAAGTACCAGTCATAATGAAATAAAAATAATATAGAAAATCGGATCCTTCAAATATTATTTGGGGGACTGTAAAATTATAGAGCCAGTTTGAACAACCGTTTAGCAGAGTTACTATAGGATGTGGCAATTCTATTTCTAGATACATTCCTAAAAGGAGTAAAAACATATGTCCACACAAGATTTGTACACAAATGTTGATGCCAAAATTATTCATAACAGCAAAAAGTGACAGCTCAAATGTTCATCCACTGAATGGAGAAAAAAGAAATAAAGTGCTAATAGCATGTTGCAACAGAGACGAACTCTGAATTTTAACACTACACGGAAAAAATATATACATAAGGGCCACACATTCTATGGATTCATTTACATGAAATGTCTGAAATAAGCAACACTTGTGTGACAGACTTTTCTTGGGGAAACACAACATACAAGCATCTATTCACCCCCAAAAAGGAACCCATGACAGACCAAAGTAAAGATCATGCCAATGCCCAACTTAGTGAACCCAAGTTTTTATTGGATCACTAACAAGAGTACGAGTAAGGAGTCACGTGGAACAAGGATGAGTGGAAAGCAGCTGCATCACTGAGAAGCCCACCCCAACACAGGTGACAACTCACAAAGGCTACAATCTTGGAGCTCTCTATACAGCTTGCAGCAGCAGTGGCCAGTCTGAGACTCTCCCCTGAGCTCAGCTAGTCAGTCTCCTCCTCCATCAGTCTTTCTCTCCTTTTTATACTCTGACAAGGGGCCTTCAAGAATCTTCCAAGTTTATGTTCCCCCAGACTTATGACTATTTATTTAAGTCTCATGAGCCTCCCCTTCCCTCCCAGAAGGAATGTTTCAATTCCGAGGGAAATGCCATACAACAAAGAACCATGCCATGTCCAGAAAAGGCATTAAACAGCACTCCTCCCTTTCCTCCAGTATCAATGGGTTCTCCAAAAGAGCCTATAACTTCCCTGGCCATGAGTTTTGACCATGTCTACAGTATCAGGCATGAACTCCCTCCTGTGGAGCAGGCCTCAAATCCAATCAAGAGGGTGGTTGGTTACCTCCATACATAGTGTGGAGTTTGAGTAAGAATGGCCCCTATAAGCAGGATCTAGCACTATAACAATGTCAAAGAGTTCCCCTTTTGTCACATCCATACCAGCATTTGTTGTCATTTATTTTTCTTGTTCTTCTTCTTTAATCTTAGCCATTTTGGATAGATAAAGATGGAATCTTAAAGTAGTTTTTTAAAATAATTTTATATTTTAAATTATAATATAAATGCATTATTTCCCTCCTATTCCTTTCTTTCTTCCAACCCCTCCAATGCACCCTCTTGTGCTCTCTCTCTCTCTCTCTCTCTCTCTCTCTCTCTCTCTCTCTCTCTCTCTTCTCTCTCTCTCTCTCTCTCTCTCTCTCTCCTCTCCTCTCCTCTCCTCTCCTCTCCTTCTCCTCTCCTCTCCTCTCAATTCATGGCCATTTTTCTTTGTTATTAAATATACTTCCTAAGTACATAAATACAACCTTCTCAGTCTGTATAATGTTGCCTATATGTATATGATCTCAGGGCTGACCACTTGGTATAGGATAACCAATTGGGAAGCTCTTCCCTGGGGAAAACCATTTCTCCCTCTCTTAGAATTTCCCAGTTTCCACAGTCCTCTGTCTAGGATTGAGACCCTGCAGGCTTTCCCCCTTCCATATTAGCATGCCCATTGATGCCATCCTTGTTCAAGTCTTGTGTAGGCAGCCACGCACATTGATAAGACTTCATAGGTACAGCCTCTCTGATATAGAAGCCCCCTTTTGAGTTGTTGGTCAGAGCTGTCTAAGAGACTCTCAAAACATTAGAGCCATTGTTGTTGTACTTGGTTGCCTCCTATAAATGGAAGGCAAGTCCCTACTTATACTTTGGACACAAAACCCAGAGGACCTGAGCTAGGTCTGACCTGGAAGCCTCCTTCATTAGTAATAGCTTTCATGGTACCAGAAGGCACTTGGAATGTTTCTAAGAGAGGCAAGCAACCAATAGTTCTACTTAGCTATGACAGCTATGAACCACAATAACCAGCATGGCAATAGTGGCACATATATGTTGGCAGTAACCAACAGCTCTCTAATTGGACTTAAGGTCTGTTCAACAAGAGGGAAGCCATGCATGGTAGTGAAAACTTACCATTGTTTTAATCTATATTTCACTGATGGCTAAGGATGTTGAACACCTTTTAAAGTGTTTAGTAGCCATTTGTATGTTTTTTTTTTCTTTTAATGCTCTGTTCAATTCCACAGCCCATTTTAGAAACTGAGTTGTTTTGTTTCCTTGGTGATTTAGTTTTATTGATGTTGTTGTTTAGTTATCTGTATATTCTAGATATTAATCCTCTATCAACTGTATAGCTAGTAAAGATTTTCTCCCATTCTATGGTCTGCCTCTTCTCTTGATGAACCATTTTCTTGTTGTAAACAAGTTGTTTTAGTTTCATGAGCTCTCATTTGTCGATTGTTGATCTTATTCCTAAACTACCCGAATCCTATTTAGAAAGTCCTTACCTATGCTGTAAGTGGAAGTGTACCTCCCTACTTAGTCATCTAGCAATTTTCGGGTATTAGTTCTTATATTAAGGTCCTTTATCCATTTGAAGCTGTGCTTTATGAAGATTGAAGGTGAGGATCTAGTCCCATTTTTCTGAATACTGAAATCTAGGTTGACCAGTGCCACTTGTTTAAGATGCCATCATTCCTCCAATGTGTGTTTTTGGCATCTCTGTCAAAGATCCAGTAGCCATAGCTATGCTGATCTGTATGTCTGGTTTTGGCCCAGTACAATGCTATTTCTATTACCATGTCTCTGTAATACAATTTAAAACTAGGTATAGTGATGCCTCCTTCAGTATTCTTTTTGTTCAAGATTGCTTTGGCTACTCTTTGTCTTTTGTACATCTGCACAAATGTTTTTTCCTATGTCCAGACCTTTTGATTGGGGTGCTCAAATCTGTAGAGTGCTCTTACTAGGATGACCATTATCACAATATTAACTCTGCCAATTCATGATCATGGGGTGTCTTTCCATCTTGTGAGATATTTCTCAGTTTCTTTCTTCAGTGTCTTAAAGTTATCATTGTAGAAGTCTTTCATTTCCTTGGTTAGGCTGGTTCCTAGAAAAGGGATTTTTTTTTTTTTTGGTTTATTTGTTTGTGTGGGTTTTTTGTTGTTTTGTTATTTTTTGGGTTTTGTGGGGGGGGTGTTTGTTTGTTTGTTTGTTTGTTGATGTATATCTGTGTGTGTATGTTGAATGGGATCATTTCCTTAATTTTTTTCAGTATGTTTGTATGTTCATCATCTGTATATAAGAAGGCTACTGATTATTATGTGTTAATTTTGTATTTTGTCACTTTGATAAAAGTATCTCTCAGTTCTAAAAGGTTTTTGGTGGAGTCTTTAGGATCTTTCATGTATAGAATGACCATCTGCAAACAAAGGGATACTTTGTCTTCTTTTTCCTACTTGTATTCCTTTTATTTCCTTCTCTTGTCTTATCACTCTAGCTAAAGCCTCAAGCACTGTACTGCTTGGATCAAGAATTTATTACTCACTACTTCTTTTGTAGTTAGCACATAATTCTATTAACCTCTTCTTCCCTCTATCATCACTCTTATCTTGTCTCTGTAATCTTCATTCAGGCCAGAATTATTCTTATACCAGGACTACTTCAGTAGTCTTCTGACCACTCACCTTTTCTTTATTGCTCCCTTTTATACTTCCCTCAATACAGCCAGAATGATTTTAAAAAACAAACAAGCAAAGACAAAATAAAAACTTTTATTTCATTTATTTTACTGGGAGTAGAGCAAGCAACAGAGTGTATGTGAAAACAAGAGGACAACTTTGTGAAGCCTGTTCTCTACTTCCACTGTCATGAGGGTTCTGGGGATCAAACTCAGGCCAGCAGGCTTGTATGGCAAGCACCTGTCTGTACCTGCTGAGCCATCTGAACGACCCCAGAGTAACCTTCCAAAGCAACATAAATTTGACCTTACCAGTCACTTGGTTAAAACTCTCTAACAGCTCCCCATTGATCTAGAATAAAATCCTATCTGGATGGAATCTCTCAGAATGTTCTCAAACCTTAACCTGCACCATTTTCCCTCTTGTTCACTCTAGCCACTACACCTTTCTGTCTCATAAAAAAAAGTGAAGAAAATTGTGCTTTTAAAGTTTTTGTCTAGAATGATCTCCAAAATCAATGCCTCGTTTATCCTTTAGGTCAAACGTATTTTGCGCTGAGAAGCTTTCTCTAAATACTCATGGTGATTTCAATAAATTCTATACATTATCCTAATGTATTTATAGGAATTATCAAGTATCTAAAATTACTATTGTATATATATGATCTAACTCTTCCCATTAAAATCTATATGCCATCCAAGAGGGCAGAGATTTTACACACACACACACACACACACACACACACACACACACACACAAATTTTTTTCCTTCATTTTGAACCCTAAGCATCTAAAGCAATGATCAGCACATGTAGTCATTCAATCAATATTTGTTAACTAGATTTCCAAAGAAGCTGCTAAAGTTAAAACAAAATTTTGAATAAAACAATCCTCAACAAATGAACAACCCTTAAGAAAATGCTTTCTTTCCATCCTTTATAATAGCAAAAACTTTGCCGGACAGTGGTGGCGCACGCCTTTAGTCCCGGCACTCGGGAGGCAGAGGCAGGCAGATCTCTGTGAGTTCGAGGCCAGCCTGGTCTACCAAGTGAGTTCCAGGAAAGGCGCAAAACTGCACAGAGAAACCCTGTCTCGAAAAACCAAAATAATAATAATAATAACAATAATAATAGCAAAAACTTTAACACCAACTAAAAGTATGGGGTTTTCCCATAATATTAGGAAAAGCTTCTGTTATAATATTAAGGAAAAAACAATCTATATGTTACATGTAGTGTGACCTCAACTGCTCAAGACTGCAGGTACCACAAAGGTCACAAGTGAATAATCTAGAATAGCATCCCCTCTCATGTACTAAAATGAGTATGAAATACAGCTTTCCACACTGGGGGCAGCAGTGTCCTGACAGAGGATGTAAAGACATAGATTCAATATAATGGGAAGGAGAATGAATGTCTCCTTTAGTTCGGAAGTGTAGTTAGTACACAATTTCCAGATCATTTTTCCCTCCCTTCCCTGGCTCTCCTTTGCTCATTCGCCTCTTCCTTCTGCTGGTCCTCTTCCCCTCCCTCTCTACCCCTTCCTGGCTGTCCTGAAGTCAGCAGTCTCCTCTGCCATTTGCACTGCCCTATGATATTCCGCCTTGCCTCAGGCCCTTAGCAACAAAAGACACTCAAATTTCAACTGAAATCTCTGAAAACCATAAGCGAAAATATAGATTTTTCTCCTTTTAAGTCCCTTTCCCAGGTACTGTATCACAATTACGGAAAGCTGAGTCACAAATGTAAGACATAAAAATCTGCATTTCTCTGAAGTTTTCAGGTAATGTTCCTATTGCTAATCTGAAGACCACACTGTGAGTATTAAGACTCCAGGGCTACCAGCCACATGCCATTGTTTGGTGGTTTGTTTTATAACAAAGTAAATAGGAGCTGCTGGAATATCCTAAGGGGTGCTGTATTATGTATTAATAACAACCCATTTTGACTTCTTCCTGGACCTCCTTTCCCCTGATCATTTGGACATAATGGTCTCCTGGGCAGGTCTTATAACTGTAATGTAATAACCACAAGACAGCTAACATCTTCACTAATGGGAAGCAGGCTTGGTCCTATCTTAATGTCCCCACACTCTTCACTTTCCCTTCTGCTCCTCTGGCCACATTTTTCTTATTTCATTTTTCATCTCCCATGCATTTGAATATTGGAGCACAACAGAAGCCCATTTCCAGATCCATTCTCTGTCTATACTTGCTACCCTGGTGACTTCATGGAGATTCATGGCTTCACTATTTACATGTTGTTAACACCCCAATTTATACCAGCCATACCAGGCTGCTTCCTTGAGTTACAGGATATATGTTCAGCTGTCTAATTTACAACCCCACTTAACTTGTCTATGAAGTATCTTAAACTGAACTCTTCTAACACGGGGCTTTTGATTTTTTTTTCCCTTCCTCCACAAACAGAAAATGCTTCCTATAATCTTTCCCAACTCAATAACTGCCAGCTCCAATTCTCCAGATGTTCTGATAAAAAAAAGTTCTGTGGTCATTATTGGTCTTCCTTTTCTCTCATAATCTACATCTGGTTTATTAACCAACCACACTGCTCCTGTCTTTAAAATATACCCGGAATTTTACCTTTCCCACTGCTTTCACTCTTACTCTTCCCAATATCTCGTGACTGGTCCAAGTCACCAATACTTCTGGAAAGAAGTCCTACAGACACGCCCCTCAGTGGTTTCCCGGCCTCCCTCCTGCTCCTCTTCTCCAGTATATTCCGAATATAGAAGCCTGCATGACATCATTTTTCTCCAAGCCAGTACTTCATTAAATTGTTGTCTTAGTCAGTGCTCTATTGTTGTGAAGAGACACCATGATCATGGCAACTCTTATAAAAGAAAGCATTTAATTGGGGCTTCCTTACAGTTACAGAGTTTTAGTCTATTATCATCATGGCAGGGAGCATGGTGGCATGCAGGCAGACATGGTGCTGGAGAAGTAGCTGGGAGTTCAACATCTAGATCCAAAGGCAGCAGGAGAAGAGAGACACTGGGCCTGGCTTGAGCTTAGGAACCTAAAAGCCCACCCCTAGTGACACACTTCCTCCAATAATGCCACACTTTCTCCAACAAGGCCACACCTACTCCAACAAGGCTATAACTCTTCCAACAGGGCTTCCTATTCCTTCCAACACTTCCTATTCCTTCTCAAGTAGTGCCACTCACTGATGACTAAGCATGCAAATCAATGAGCCTATGGGGACCATTCTTATTCAAACCACTACAATTGTTTAAAAAAAAAAAATTCCAGTCTCAGAGAGAAGGCCAAAACTCCACTCAGCAAGGTCCTACACAATCTACTCCATCTCATCTTTACCTCACTGAACCCAAGTTCATGCTACTCCAGACACACCAATTCCCTTATTGTTCCTCAAATCCATTAGGCCTTCTACTTCAGAGCTTCCATAGAGAAGAATCCCTTTGCCTCATCTATCCTTTACTCAAATTCCAACACAGTATATTTCCTCACTTCCAAGTCTCTAGAGTATCATCTTTTAACAGTGAGGCTTCCCTTCTACCCTGTCTGAGCATCTACAAAAAATGTTCTTAATAGTCCTGATTCTTTCTCCTTAGTGTCACACACACACACACACACACACTACTATTCTGCCACAAAGAGGACAAAACTCCCATCATTTTGACAACATAGTTAGAACTTGAGATCACTGCTAAGTAAAATAAAACAAATTACAAGTTCTCTCTCATATATGGAATTGTATTTTGAACTGATCTCATACAACCTGAGAGTAGAATGGTGCTCATAAGAGACTAGGGAAAACAAGACAGAAGGTAGGGATGGAAAAAGATGATCAGTGAGTCCTAAGTTATAGTTAGGAGTAATAAGTCTGGTATGGAACAGTAGGATGGCTACAGCTAATGAAAATGTACTCTCTATTTCATACAACTAGAAAGACTTTCAATGTTTTCAGCAAAAAAAAAATGGTAAATGTTTAAGGACACAAATATTTTACACAGATTTAAAGATTATAAAATATATACACATATCAACATTTGTACAATTTTTGGAATTTTTTAGAAAGTATCTTAATAAGATGGGCATGACCAAATATGTCAAATGGTGACAAAAATTGAAAAGGATATAAACTGACAATTAGCCACTGCATTTGGCAATGTGTTAAGTCATTGGTGATCCTGAGAGAAATGGCTGTAGCAAAATAGAACCAAAGGTAAATGGAGAGGGATGAAGATAGTAAAACACATTTTAAATATTCTGTCATAGTACAAGAGTATGACACTGGGTAGTACTGTTTCCCAGAATATTTAAGGTGAGTCTTCAAGGAAAACAGGGAGAAACAGTCTTTTGAAGGAATAGATGGATTCATTTTTAAACATTTCAAGTTCTAGATCTATAAAATGTGAACAATTGAATAAACCAGAGGTTAATGTGAAAACGTACCAAGTTAACTGTATCCTATTCATGGTCCTTCCTATTATACATGATTGAAAACTTCTTTTTTATTTTATAATTTAATTTAATGTTACATATCAGCCACGGATTCCCTTGCTCTCCCCTCTCCCGCCCCCCTTATCCCCAGCCCACCCTCCATTCCCATCTCCTCCAGGGCAAAGACTCCCCTGAGGATTGAGTTCAACCTGATAGATTCAGTCCAGGCAGGTCCTGTCCCCTCCTCCCAGGCTGAGTCAAGAGTCCCTGTATACGCCCTGATTTGAAAACTTCTGATAATATCCACTACTTTGCCAAATAAATGTTGATGGGCAGTAACCAAAAAAAATGTAAATTAAAAGCTATAAAATCCTTTGTATGTGTGTGTGTGGGGGGGACCAATTAGCAAAAGTTTCAAAACTTTAAAAAAAAAAAAAAAAAAAAACCAGACCAGAACATTGATAAGTATCTCTTGTTAAAACTAGAACTAGTAATATATTATAACTTGGTATAAAAACCATTGCTAATGCTAAATGAAAAGAGAAATTAAAACAACAGAACTTGAAATACATGCGCACATGCACACACACCATATACACAAAGAAAAAGTCCTGTATTATTTAGACATTGAAGTTCACTTCCAAGTATAAACAAGTTACTGGAATAAATACTAATAAAGGAAAAATGACCAGAGAAGTTTAGTATACACAAATACAGGGCAAAATAAGAAAAACAACTATAAGCGATGTAATAAAATGTGATATCATATGGACCCACCTTGAGCCATCCTAGATGACAGTAAGATTATAGAAGCATCAAATAATAGACTTTCAAACTTTACAACATAGCACTTACATTTTTAAAACCAAATGACAACTACCTATTCATTTTAGAACAGCCTTAGCCTTGAGTTATATTTCACCAAGTAAATAAAACCACAAGTAAATTTTAAGCAGATATGGGAATAAAACTGATGAAAACATTTTCATATTAAGGCAAATATCATAACATTGTTTTCTACTATTCATCACATTTATGAATGTTGTATCTTCTGCTGTGAAAAAACTGAATAATTATTGGAATGGTTTCTATGCTTACAGGTCAAGCACTGAATTGAAAAAAGAAACAGGTTTTAATGTTTGACTGTTTTATTTTGCAAGACTAGTCTGTCATTACTATATGACATACAATTTCCAAAGCACTCTGATATAATTTCTCAATTATATTCTTAGTATTGTATTAAATTTGTGCCACAATTTTCACTACACTGTATGGTTCAAATTTTACTACCAACTACAACTTTTTATGAAATTCTTTTAAATTGTCATAAATTATATAAGAATGTATCCTTTATATCAAATCACAGACATGTAGAGTAGGTTTGCCGTTTGGAAGTATTTTGAGATACATGTATGTCTTGCAGAAGGCAAAATACAACCTTCCTTATAGTATGCTGAAATGAAATATGAAAATTGCAGTCAGTGTAGTTCAGTGATACAGCACTTCACTGTGTGTGAGGCCCTGGGTTCAATCTGCAGTATGACAAATAGAATAAAAAAAAATTTTCAAGTAGTGTGACATATAATACAGCTTCTAATGACTGCTAGAAGAATGAAGACATAATTTCCATCTCCCCTCAAATAAGTCATATCAAGTTTAGGAAAGCCTCACTATAATACAGCTCTCACAAGGAGTAAAAACAATGTCATTGCACTCACTATAAAGGCCTCAATATCCTTCATACTTGCACCACTTACTGAATTTGGAGGTGGGTATCTCAAAGCCACTTCATGTAGGTAAAGCGAAGGATAGACATGACAAGATTGGGGGGAAAGAAAAGAACCTGGGATAACTCTGCTCTTGAGGTGAATAATAAGATCAGTAAGATTAGTAATTACTATTCTGTTCAAGTTAGTGGTTTTGGACTTCTATTAGGTCTCAAGCCCTCATCACCACCACAAACAGAAAAATCCTAATTTGAGGAGAATAAAATTGCTCCTCAGATTCCTTTCCCAAAAGTGCAATCTAGAAAACCTTCACTGCAGTGTCTACAAAACAAATGAATAATAATAAAAGCCCCCCACACTGTGCCTTCCACACTCTACAATTTCAAATTCTGTTTACTTTTACTTTACTCCACCCTACCTGACTTTCTGCTTGCCTTGGGCCCTCTCCCCTTTATACATGTATAGAGAGACAAAATGACACAACTTCATGGAATTTCAGCACCAGAGCACCTTGCTTACTAGGCATCAAACCATGATACTGGTTTGAAGTGCCTAGTTTGAATCTAGTGAAACATCCATGAAGGAATATTTTAAGCCTGATCACAGGACCTGTGTTAAAAACTCCGAAGGAGCAACACAAACACACTCTCAAATTTTCTATAATAGTCACTTCGATAGAAGACCAAAACGTGCTTGAGGCAATCATCAATTCTAAAGCTCCTCACTTTAACATAAAAGTGCGGCTGAGATGCTGAAAATTAGCCTTTATATGTACTGCTTCCCACAGATACATAAACATTACAACCAACTTTAAGATGCAGGTCAATAAAGAGCAAAATACACACACCCTGTGATTTAAATTATAACCAGGAAAGCAAACTTAAGATTACTCTGATGAAGATAAACAACAGAACTGGACATCAGTGGGGTTATTTCTCATACAAGACATACCCTCAAACTGCCATCCAATGTGAATTTTCACCGCCCGTGAATTGCCTTGAGAGTAACACCTGAGTTTCTCTGTTGATAACTGCTGGTAGTGAAACCTGAACTAGTAACTGTGGCCCAGAGTTGAGAACCCTCCTGGACAGTGTGTGACGCGCTACCCACGTCCAGCCTCCGCTTTGCGGAGCTTGGGCCAGTCTTCCGTAAGTATTTTCTACCCCTGGCTCGGTAAGATTTCATTTAACAGGCAATCAATCACGGGGTCTAAAAAAGAATTAAGTGTTAGCCAAACAACCTTTCGACAAGTTTCCTGATTTTTTGTGGATGGAACGGGAAAGGTCACAAAGCCATCAGAGGGGCGAATGACCTGCGGACGGTCCTTCCGATCCTCTCCGAAGGAGGCTCCCCGGGACTAAGGAGATGGGGAACACACAGTGTGCTAAGCAGGTGGGCTGGGGACTGGAGAGATGCACGTCGCTTTCCTAGTTGGGGGGTGGGGGGGATGCAGGAGCGGTCACGACTTGCAGAAGGACAGGCAGGTGCAAACTCCGAGAGCGCTGGACAGGGGTGACAGCGCTCCCCGGGAGCCCATACCTGATGATGTCGTCGCTGTGGCCGCGGTAGAACTTCTGCCGATGCTCCCGCGGGCTGTACACCACGCCGACCCCCGCCACGAAGTACACGATCTCCTTGGCCGCCGTGTAGTAGAGGTTGTTGCGGCACTGGTGGCCCCGGTAGCCGTACACCCACTCGAGCCGCAGGTGGCAGCTCGGGGCGCTCCGGGCCGCCATGTCGGGGCGCCCACCCGTCGCTGCGGCTCGGGCCCGCGGGGGCCGCGGGGGCTTTGGGCGACGAAAGCTCTCCCGCCGGCGGCCCGGACGCTGCCTCTTAAGCCGAGCCCGGCAGGTGCATGTCGCTGGGGCCGCCGCCGCCGCCGCCTCAGCCCACGGGCGGGAGGAAAAGGCTCGCTTCACCGTACATGCTGCTGACGGCCGCTATAGCGCCGCCGGCCGGCCGGCGGGGGGGGCCTCGCGCGTCTCGGAGCTCGCCGCCTCTCCTCAGCTCTGGCGTCTAGACTGGGACACAACCAAAGCCGGGGATGGGGGGGCCCGCCTCCAGCCCGCTGCTTCTCAGCCCGCCCCGCGCGCCCGGGCTCCCTGCCGGGGTCACCTGCGGCGCTCCAGTCTAGCCGCGGCCTCGCCTCCACAGCCCCGGCGGTGCCGCGCCGCGCGCTCCCGAGCCCCAGCTGAGTGGCGGGCGGTGACGCGCGGCCCCGCCCCCCGAAGGCTCTCGCCCCGCCCCTCGCCGTGCTCTCGCCCCGCCTATCCGGTAGCCCCGCCCCTCCCGGAGTTGAGTCCAGTCTAGGAGCTCCCCGCCTGCTCGCCCCTAGACTGTGGCTAACCCGCTGCCCTCCCTCCCAAGGTCTAAGCAGGACCTGGATCCCTCTCCCTAGCTCCTCAGATTTGGATTCCTGTAACTCGGCTTTTTTTTCCCCCCCAGGAATCTGGGGATCCCGCACACCCTTTTACAGCGACCTCAGCCACTTCATGTGCCTGTGAATAAACACCAGAATGTTAGCTTCATCCCTTAACCGCCTCCTCCATAACTTTATGTGTGTATTTCTGCTTATTATAGTGCTCTCTGGTCCAGAAATTTGGCAACAGTAAAATCCGACCTCGCAAATGTACTTTTGACACATTAGATACAATGTCCTAGTGAATTGCAATGACTCTTGGATTTGTTACTATTGTTGCTGAACAGGCCTTAAACTCAGGATCTTCCTGCTTTTGCCCCTTGAATGATGGGATTACAAATATGTGTCACCACTTCCACCCTCACGCCCCACCCCCACCCGCACCCCCGGACGTTCTTTCAATTGCTGTTTTGGATATTAGCAATTATCTCTTAATTAAAATGACTTCTTTTTTTTTTTTTTTTTTTTAAAGATTTATTTATTTATTATGTATACAGCATGTTTGCCTGCAGGCCAGAAGAGGGCGCTAGATCTCATTACAGATGGTTGTGAGCCACCATGTGGTTGCTGGGAATTGAACTCAGGACCTCTGGAAGAACAGTCAGTGCTCTTAACCGCTGAGCCATCTCTCCAGCCCTTAAAATGACTTCTTGAAGGGCATGTTTTAGCGTAATTGTGAAATCAGATGGTCTAAATACTTGTAATCAGGTAGATTACTCTTGAAAGAGACGTTGACTATGTAAATTCAAGCAGTACATTTAGAAAAAATTAAATATTTGTTGCCGTACATCTGTAAAATATTAATTACCAGCTACATATAATTTTTATGAGGCAGGATGAAGAAGAATAAGAGTTTCTTTCAGTACAGATTTTTTTTTCAGCGTGGTGTTTTACAGATCCCATGATACATATTTAAGAACTTCAGATTAATAATAGATTTAAATAATTTATTTTCCCATTATCATATTTTCCATTGCAATTTTTAATGACCCAAGGGTAGAGTGTGAAGCAAAAACATTCTTAATTAAGCCATCCTCAAACGACAACTCAAGACTGAAAGAGATGGCTGAGGCACAGCGGTGGCTAGAAAATGAACCACTCATGAATACCCAAGGAAGGAAGCCAAACCCGATCAGTTCTCAGTGTGATCTGTTACTAGTGTCCTGGCAGAAAGGGTGGTCAAGCCTCTACTGCTAGGTGAGGTGTTGTCACCCTCCGAAAGCCATGAAATATAATGTGGCAACCAGACTCTCAGATATTCATTCCTTGGATCAACAAGTGGACACCTGGTGGACATTTTAAGCAAAAGAACCATAATCCTTTGGCAATCTGTTTCTTAAAATGCAAAGTCCTAGTATGAAGCTGTATATTCCAGGTACTTGACAACTATTCTAAAATTCACATAAATAAAGTATTTCCTGCTGCTGTTCACATGTCAGCACCACGCTGTGTATCCTCCAACCTATAAAAGAAACATAAGGTAGGCAATGGGGTCGTGGCTTGGAGGGGAAGTGCTTGCTACCTAAGTGTGAGCCTCAGAGCTCCGGCTCCCACATAGAAAGCTGAATGCCAGGGAGGCAGAGATCTGTGTTTCCTGGGGGTTCGATGACCATTCAGCCCACTAAAAAGAGGCCCAGGTTCAGTGAAAGAGCTTGTCTCAAAAAAGAAGGTGGAGCCAGCAAAAACGGCTCCGCAGATAAAGGAGCTTGTCACCACATCTAACAACCCGAGTTTGATCCCTGAGAACCATGTGGTGTAATGAAGAACTAGCCCTCACAAGTTGTCCTCTGACTCCCACTTGTACATGTGCCCCCCATACTAAAAAAAAATGATGTAATTAAAAAATTAAATAAGATGCATAGAGGAAGATATCCAACATGGACCTCTGGCCTCTACTCACACATGCAAAGGCAAGAATACATGCATGTACACACACACACACACACACACACACACACACACACACACAAAGCAAAGCATGTAAAACACAACTAAAATTTATGATATTCTAACTATCGACTTCAGGCAGTTATAAATTGTACTAATATTTTGATTTCTGCAACGGTGCCTTTGATCACTCTTATTTGTATACAGAACCTAACACAGATATTCCTTATTTCTGTGTCAACCATTAAATATAAAACAAAATATTATGTACTCACAGTAGGACTCCTCTTGGTTTTACCTGAAAACAATCATTTTCTGATACCTGTACTGTATTACTGTGTTAGTCAGAACCTATTTGGTTGTAAAGTACCTTAAGATTAAAGAGAATTGTAATATCTGAAAAGTTCAAGAACTGGCATCAATGTACGTGACTCCTAGGATGCCAATCAGAACCAGGTCATTAGAAATAACCTAGATTTACTTGGTGTTGGTTCAATTGCCAGATAAGCAAAATAATTGCCACCGGTTCCACCTATAGCCCAATCCCCCTTAGCTTGGAATCCCCATGGAAATAGCTTTAATTTTTGGTCCTCCCCTGGAAATTAGTACACATCAACTTCGTTGTCTCTAATTTGCTGGCTTGAGTTGCGGATCCTCCTTAGAAGCCACAGAGTAGTGCCAGGTGTGTCAAAGCTACAGGAAGAGAGAATGGGGAAGACCAACCCTTCCAATGGTGTTAACAGACTAAGGGATGGATGCTGCTAGGTACTCCTCAGGTCTGACCTGGATGTTTAATCATCCCCCGTCTTCATTTACCAAACCAAAGACACCTGCAATTTAATTAAAAAACCAGGTGTAAATAAATGCAGCTCTGAGACAAGGCTCCTTCTAAACCAGACTGGCACCCAAAATTCCTCCTGTGAAGGAGTGCCAGATGTCAGACTGGCAAAAAACAACAGATGTCCCCTGCCGGAGAACAATGATTCCACAAGCCCATTAGATTCCACCCAAAGCTTTTAAAAATTGGCATATAATCCAAATAAAATAAGTCCCATACCAAATTATCTTTTCCTGCACATCTGTACATCTTAACCATCGTCTCTTTCTATATTAAAAAAAAAAAATCAGTATTACCTTAATTAGGCAGATAGGCAGAGTGAGTTGCCTCTGATTTTCACTGCTTCTCATCCCCCAAAACCTGGCTCTCTGTTTTAGAAATATCACTGACTCTCATTCCTGTCTCTATATCAACATTCTCCCAGCCCCCCATCGCCATAGTTCAATTCAGCATCTAATTATCTCTTCCATAGAGTTAGCTACTTGAATTATCTGTAGAATGAAAATCTTGTATCTAATCATGCCACTTCTCATCTCTAGAAACACTTCAGCAGTACCTACCTTAAGACTTAAGATGGCCTTGTTCTTCAGCTTGTCAATTCTCCACCTAGGATTCGTCCCAATATAATAGCAAAAAAAAAGTGGAGAAGATTCATGTGTTAAAATATTTATTATTGGTTTTGCCTAGCATTTACTAAGCTCGGTATTATGTTTTTAAAAAAGGATGAAAGTATTTACTATAATACAAGTTAGGAGAATGACAATATAGAACCCAAAATGTCTAGCCAGAAGGGTAGTTTTAAGCAAACTCATCCAACCAATATGGCAAAAATATTATAAAAATTGTAAATTGTTTTTTATGATACATTCTGGCAGCAACGACAAGTTTCTATAATAGAATGCATAAATTTTTTAAGTAGAATACAAAATAAATGTATATATAGAATGAGCCCAGTTATATAATATAATGGCAACTGGAACAAAAGACACCAACGTACTAAGATTTGTGATACGGATAATTTTAAAAATATTCTGGGTACGTTTTGTGAGAGCCTTTTAAAAACATATATAAAAAGAGAATCTTATTTTTCAGAATTTTCCATGAGAAGAGAATTCTGTTTTCTTGGGGAAATACCTGAATGGGTGCCTGGCCCAGAAAAAGAGATGCTAAAGGAGCCGGATGTGGGCAGGAAAATTCTGCATGAGGAATGAGGATGAATCGGTACCTCCATGGAGAGGAGGGTGGAATGAAGTCAGAGAGATGACAAAGTCACTACTCACTCGTGAACTGTTGAGTAGATTTCTTTCTTTTTTTTCTTTTCTTTTCTTTTTCTTTCTTTTTTTTTTTAATGAAAGAAATGGAGCTTCTCCTCTGAGCTTTCGTGTGGGAAGCAATGTCATACGAAAAAGTCCTTAACTTGTCAGAAAGGGACCAGAGGAAACCAACGACTCTAATAAGAAAATAAACTAGGAACTCAAACCATGGTAAACTCTCTAACTCATAGGGAAAAGCCAACCAACATTGTGTTTTATTTTTAAAAAATTTTAACACTCTAGGTCCTCTATTTCTTTTTATACATTAAGCCGTGAATTCAAAGGGAATGGACTCCAGCAGCTCAACAGCCCAGGCTCCTTAGTGTCAGTCTCCACAAACTACTTCTCCAGGTGGAACAGCCTGGTGCTTCAGCTGAACCCAGGCACCTTTATCTTTGTTTTGTTTTGTTTTTTTCTTCTTCTCATGATTTTACTTCACCCACTTCAGGTGGCTATCATGGGTCTCATGATGCTTAATAGGCTCAGTCTGCACATTAATTATCTTGGTAGGTCATCTTGCCCTTAACTTGCTTGTTTACAATGATGACCCATGAAATGCCTTATGATGTTGCAGACCAGTGGTTCTTAACCTGTGGGTCAAGACCCCTTTGCGAACCCTCTCTCTCCAAAAATATTTACATTATAAATAATATATAAACATATTATATATAAATATAAAATAAATGTATAAAAATAAAATTTTAAGATTTATTTTATGGCTGTTTTGCTTGCTTGTGTATATCTATATCTCACATGCATGCATTGCCAGTGGAAGCAGGAAGAGGGTATCAGATTCCATGGAACTGTGTGGTTGGTAATTGACATGCGGGTAATAGGAATCAAATCCTGGTCTTCTGGAAGAACAGCCAGTTTTCTTAACCACTGAGCCATCTCTCCAACCCCAATTCAACATTTTGGTTACAGTTTATGTAAGTGTGTATGTATGTGGTTTGTATTCATGTGCATGCAAGGATATGTGCACATGTACCTGTGGAAACCAGTAGGCAACTTTGGTATCATCTCTCAGGACAATCCATCTACCTGTTTTGAGACAGGTTCACTCTGGTCTGAAGTTCACTCCTGAGTAGGTTAGGTGGTTGTCTATCAAGTCCCAAGGATTTGCCTGGGATTACAAGCTCACAGCCACCACATTCAGCTTTTGCTGTTTTTATTGTTGGTGTTGTTTTGTTTTAACATGGATTCTGGGAATTGAACTCTGAACAGAGATCCTCATGCTTGCAAGACCAACATTTTATTGATTGAGTCAACTCCTCAGCTATTCAATCACAACATTGTGTCTAAGATTAGGAAACTATAACAAGTAATATAAAACAAACTAGCCAGTTTTGAATTGTTTATAAAACGAAGGACTGACATTGTGCCGCCCCAAACTTCCAATCTGTTTTAGCACACTTATCCCCAGCTACTCTCTCCTTCTTCTGAGCTGACCCTGATGTCCAGTCACCCTGCATTAATGATCATCCCTAAAATTAACTCGGCTTCTCCAGAACTTCAGACATACTCGTGGGATAGTTGTATGCTGGACTGTAGTCTCAATTATCTACTGCCAACCCAGAATCCTATTGAATCTGAAGTCTAGTCCAGATTTGGATTGTATGCTGCCTAGTTAGGGGTCGAACTGTGTTTCCCAGACCCCAGTAATCACAAGTTGAAACCCTTACCCCTGGTTCTCTAGAGTTTGACCTCATTTGGAAAAGATTTCATTGTAGACATAAAAGTTTGCCCCAGACTAGGTTAAGTCTGATATGCCTGGCATCCCTACATGAAGGGGAAACTTGAACACAGAAACCCAAGGGGGAACATGTCCTGTAACAATGAAGGCAGAGGTAAGCTAAGGAGCGCCAAGGGATTCCTACACCCATCAGAAGCTAGCAGGAGGTCGTGGAAGGAATCAAATGGTTTCTTTCATCGAATTCCTCAGAAGGATCTAATCATGCTGGCAGCTTGATCTCTGGTCTGTCTTCCAGAACTACATCAACACATTTCTGGTGTTTAGGGCACCCGATTGGTTGCTTTACTTGGCAGCACTGGGCAATGAATACCCTTCTCCAACGTTTCCTGTGACAGTTCCATCCACACTCTCCAGAACTGGCTTCCCTTTATTTCTATAGCACATTTTCTAATCTCGTGCAATCTTCATAGTAGCCCTGATACTGGATTTTTAGGAAATTATTTCTTTTTATCCCTATAGTGTGTATACTGAAAAGCATGCATTTATCTATTTATTCTTTAGGATCTTTGGTCTTCCTTCTTAGTCAACACTTTAAGCCCAGATTCTCAAGGAAACAGACTAAGGCAATGATTAAGGCGACAACATACCAGGGATGGACAAACACAGAGCAGGAAGGTTGAAGAAAAGGACGTGAAGCTAGGAAAACTAGAAATCAAGAATAAGATGTAACACAAGAGGCATTATTTCCTGGCTGCCACCTTCTGATTTCTGAAGAGAGGAAGCAGGCTAAGTAAGCAAGTGTACCCACCTGGCACATGTGATGTCCTTCGTTCAGCGCAAAGAGAAATTGTGCCCTAAAGTATTCCATAGGAAGCAGAAAGGAGAATTCATGTGTTCATCTTCCTCCTGAGTCCTTTCTCTCACTGGTTAAAGGTCATCTCGTGATAGAGTATAACTAGTGCCCATCCATTATAGTTCCACTAGACAGCTTCTTCCATATGAATGCAACCAGTCAGGTGCCCTGAGCCCTACTTCCCACACAAAGAGGGTCAGACAGAAAAGGAATCCTAGTCAAGCACTGGGAACCTAGATGTTTTATAATGGGCAGTAAACTTGTCTGAGCTTTGCTCCAAAGGGAGATGTCATCTTTTATCAAATGGACAAATCATCAACCTGTCCCCTGGTGAAGAGACATTATCTTTATTTTCTGTGGTCATTAACTCCACAAGCATCATTGCAAAGTAGTCTAGGGCACAGGTGGTCAGTGCCTCCCATTCAAAGAGATGCAGAAACATGAGAGCCTTACTGAACATTGTCTCCCTACACAGAACCAATATGCTGTTACAAGGTATTGAGTTCCTGATGGAGTGAAACTACAATCAATATAAAATATATTTTTTCAGCATTTGAGTCTTTCACCTGTCCCACCGGAACTTGAACCCAGAGCCTCACCCATGCTAAGCATGTGCTGTAATACCTGGTTTCTTCTATCCTTATAACTGAGAACATCCAGTTATAGCAGATAACAGAATACAGGATAGTGTTAGCACACCTAATGAGCAGTATGTCTTGACCCCAACCTAATAAAACCCAAGAACTCTTTGCTCGGTGAATTAACAGAATATTTTCAGGTCCATAAACAATTATACTCCAACAATGCTGCAGGGCTGGAAGATGAATTAACTGTGGATACTGGCATAGATTCAGAAAGTTGTCATAGGTTGTTGGAGTGGCTTTCTGTAACTACTGCTGGATTATTTCAAGCTGCTTCACATTTCTAATCCCTTCAAGAACATTACCAAAAGTCCTACCATTGGAAAGCATTTCACAGAAAGAAAAAGGCTAAGAGTCACCACCATCATCATTCCTACACAGAAATTGAGTGCCCACGTGTGAATCATTAGCTCTGGTACTATGGGGGAGTAATCTAGAAATTTAGCATACACACTGTGTTTTAAAGGATTTAGGTTCAGAAAAAGAAAGAGCACCTTTACCAATACAAATGGGCATCATCAGTCTGTTGAGGCCCGAATAGAAACAAAAAGTGAAGAATGGGCAAGTTTGACCTTGACTTTGGCTAGTATGTTCTTGTTCCACTTTAGATATTTGTGCTCCCAAGGCCTTTGGAGTTGGCCTGATAATTACACACTGGGTCCTGTGCTCTCAGTACTTTGTGTTGCAGCTGGAATCATGCCACTGGGCCTCTTTGAAGATGACAGACTGTGGGACATTCATCTTCATAAGGGCATGTGAGAAACCACCACAACAATTATACACACACACACACACACACACACACACACACACACACACACACACACCCTGTTAGTTCTCCTTCTCTGACGGAAACTTATTGAGGACCTTAAAATAACCATGACTAATATGTAAAAGAATCTGGCAGAAAAAAAGTAGATAACACACACAAGTAATAGGAGATATCGGTAGAAGTAGGAGCTACAAAAAAAATCTTTCAAGTAAAGATATAACAGAGATGAATAATTCCTTTAACATTTTACATTGTGTGTGTGTGTGTGTGTGTGTGTGTGTGAGTGTGTGTGTGTGTGTGTGTGTGTGTGTGTGTCTGTCTGTCTGTCTGTCTGTCTGTCTAAGACCAGGAGACTCATTATCTCCTGAGCTAGTTCCTTTGGCCAGGAATTTCTTTAATATATCCATCAGTAGACTGATACCACCGTGGAAATGATTAGTGATTTTAAACTACAGCAATAAATTTGAAAGACAATGTGAAAAGGGAGCAGAACAGAAAACAGAGCTTTTAAAGGCTGTGTGAGATAGTCAATAGTCTACCATACTAATAGATGTGTAATTGAAGTCTCAGGAGAAAAGGAAACAAAGACACATATTTAAAAAGATAAGAGCTGATAGTTTTATAAAGCTAGCCACAGATCCAAGAAGCTCAGAAAAATCTCAATAAGGATATGAAATAGATTAGATAGATAGATAGATAGATAGATAATCTCTTTGACACATCATGGTCATTCCATTGAAAAAATGTGAAGGAAAACAATTACATTGACAGGAACAAAGGTCTTAAAATTCCTATAAGAAAGTGCCCAAAGCTGGATGTGGTAGCTCAGTATAATTCTAGTACTGAAGTCTAATGCAGGAGGATGATGAATTTGATGCTAGCCTGGACTACATAGTGAGTTTAAGGCCAGCTTGGGCTACAAAAGCCTTGTTGTCCTCACAAAAATAAAAAAAAAAAAATAGAATCAACAAATTGTTTAGTTAAAAAATGTCACATATACCAAGAGAATAGATCGAAAAATAAATGGGCCAGGTGTGGCAGTGCACACCTTTAATCCCAGCACAGGGGAAACAGACAACGGGTGGATCTCTGTGAGGTCAAGGCTAATTTGGTCCACATGGCAAGTTCAAGGAACCAGGGCTCCTTACTATTTGTACTAGTAGTAGAGAGACTGTCTCAAAATCCAAAATGAAAAAAAAAAAAAGAAAGAAATGGATTTTATTGATGGTTATAGTAATTCAAAAATTTTGTTAAGCCTCTGAGAGTACTAATAGCATTCAATGGAGTTACCAAACACATCAGCTTCTCAAGGAAAATTCCTTTGAAGACTCCATGAAAAAGCAAAGTCAGTCAATTTGAATGATAATAGTAAATGAGCTAAGAAGTATTTCTCATTCTGTACCATCAGAATCTTGAAAGTGACTTTTCAAAATCGGAAAAGTAACTGTAAATTTCTTGTCACAAGCTAAAATATCAAGTTATTTTAGACTGGATCTCACATAGATACAGTGTGGATTTTTTTTTTTCTTGAGCAGAGTTTCTCTGTGTAACAGTCCTGGCTGTCCTGGAACTCACTTTGTAGACCACTAGGCTGGCCTCAAACTCATTGAGATCTGTAGTCTGAAAAGTTTTCTCCAGTCCTGACCCAGCCCATGGTCCTGCAGTCACTTATAAAACAGTCACTCAGAGACTTAATATTATTTACAAACTGTATGGCCTATGGCAGGCTTCTTGCTAGCTAGCTCTTTTTTTTTTAAATTTATTTATTTTTATTTGCATTGGTGTTTTTGCTGCATGTATGACTGTGTGAGGATATCAGATCTTGAGTTACAGACAGTTGTAAGCTGCCATGTGGGTGCTGGGACATGAACCCAGGTCCTCTGGAAGAGCAGTCAATGCTCTTAACCACTGAGCCATCTCTCCAGCCCCCACTAGCTGGCTCTTAACTCAACCCATAACTATTAATCTATGTACTGCCACGTATTCTGTGGTTTTACTGGTCTGTTGGTATGTTTCTCCTTGGGCGGCAGGCTGGCGTCTCTCCAGACTCTGCCTTTCTCTTTCCTGTCTATCTCCTTGGATTTCCCACCTGCCCCTAAGCTTCCATAGACCAAAGCAGCTTATTTATTAACCAATGGGAATAACATATGTTCATAGTGTACAAAAAGACATCCTCCACCAGAGATCCCCCTGCCTCTGCTTCCCAAGTGCTGAGATTAAAGGCATGAGCCACCACAGCCTGGCTTAAAATATTTATTGACAAGGAGTTTTGTTTTCCTTCTTTTCTTGAATTTTTTTTAGGTTTATTTTATGTGTATTACCTGCATATACATATGTGGACCATATGAGTGTAATGCCCACAGAGGCCAGAAGAAGGCATCAGACCACCCAGAACTTGAGTTACAGAAGGTTATGAACAACCATGTGGGTGCTAGGAACCAAACCTGGGTTGTCTACAAGAGCAACAATTGCTTTTCACCACTGAGCCATCTTTCCAGTTCCCCCTTTTAAGACATCAGATTGGCATATATGATAAAAAGTTACTATGTGTTTTTATTTTTACCCATATCTCTTGAATCCTCTATATTGACATTTGTCACATTTCCTTGACCATCAACCCCTTTCAATCTCTCTCATACATATATATAGTGACTATTCTATTTCTGTGAGGAGACACCATGACCATGGCAACTCTTATAAAGGAAAACATTTAATGGGGGGCTTGCTTACAGTTTCAGAGGTTTAGTCCATTACCATCATGATGGGGAGCCTGACAGTAGGCATGGCAGGCATGGTGCTAGAGAAGGAGTTGAGAACTATGTCCTGAGCTCTGATCTGCAGGCAGAGAAACTGAGACTAGATCCCGCTGCGTGGACTTTTGAAACCTCAAAGCTTACCCCCAGTGACATTCTTCCTCCAACAAGGCCACACCTCCTAATCCTTCTAATCCTATCAAAGAGTTCTACTCCCTGGTGACTAAGCATTCAAATAGAGGAGCCTCTGGGGTCCTTTCTTATTCAAACCACCACACCACTTAGTGAACCAATGAGCTTGTGGGGGTTGCTTCCAGAAGTGTGAATGAAAAGTTACTTACAGCAGCATTGATGACCCAGAAGTAGCCATATCACAGAAAGTTCCCATCCCAGCATGAGTGAGGACTGAAGGAGACTGACTCCCTGAGGTTCTGTGTGCAGTCAGCATACCTCCTAAAGTCTCTAGCAACCCATCCTACAGGTCACTGGTAGTGGAGGACAGGAGAGCAGCAGGGAGGAAAGGCAGGAGGGCCTCCTCCATTCCCTCTGTGAGGGACTGCTGATAGCTCCATCACAGTAGCATGCATACCTCTGTATTGTTTTGATGCTTGTGTTGCTGTTTCTCAGAATAAGAAATTTTGGATGTCACAAAGGCAACTGTGCTCCAATGTGGCAAAGATCACCACAGTAGTTAACCTTGATCATCAGTGTGATAGGATTTATAATCACTCTGGAGACAAGCCTCTAAGTATGTTTATGAGGTCATTTCTAGAAAGGTTTACCCGAATGTGGGTAGTACTGTGAGAGCCAAAATTATTTTTTAAGTTTTAATTACTGTGCCTAGGAGATCTATAGAACAAAAATACCTCTAACCTGTAAGCCCCCTGCCCAAGGATAGACACTTCCTAAAATGCTGGGGGCTATATATATAAGATAATAAGCCTCATGTTTTCCCTCCCCTAAACAAGTTTAGTTGACCCAACTGCACTGATGTGGTTGATTACATGTAGGCAGGAGGAACACAAGCAGGAAGTACATCAGGATGTATGCTTGCTCCTGATTGGATCTGGTGGGAATTACAGTAGTCTTATGATTTTGCCTTTATAAGCCCCGACAAAATGTGACTCATCACTGTTCTGCACAGATTAGGACCCCCAAAGAGACCACTGGAGACCAAAGATGTCTAGAATGCAATAGCAAGGTTTATTTGATTCAGTGCACATGCGTAGTTCAAGCTAGCAGGGAACGCTCGTCCACCATGCCTCATACTGCGAGGCAGGGAGGAGAGTTCCTCTTTCTTGGGGAAGTTAGTTTTTATAGGCAAAACCCACAAAATTCCTTATGGGGGAGGGGGTTAGTATGGGTCCATCCTTGATTGGTCCAGTTTTTCCCGGGCCTGGACTTTCTTATTCTAGCTTATCTGTTTGCCCTGTCAGGAGTTTTACAACCCATCTCTGAGGGTTGGTCATGTTATCTCTGGAGAGGGGCATCTCGTGGTTGATTGGTCACCACCAGACATCCTGACTCTGTTCTTTTGAAAACACCCGACTTCACCCTCTCCAGGAAGGGGGAACTGACTCAGTTATGTTTATTTTAAGATATCTCTTCCCTCAGCTCTTTTGGGTTTCTGGGGGAACTGTGTCTGGGCCTTTGGTGGGGGTCTTTCAATCATCATTTTGGGGGAACCCTGAAATGGACCTGGCCAGAGTCCATCATCCTGGCCTGTATTTATTTAAATACTTTCTTCAAATTTGGCTCCAAAATTGTGATAGTGGTCTTTATTCTTGCACAATGGGATTAATAGTATCAATTCCACAGACTGTAATCTGGGAGTAAATAAAAAAGAGAAAGCTACTTGAACACCCACATTCATCTCTATCTGCTTCCTAACCACAGGTGCAATGTGATCAGTCACTTACTGCTCCTGCCACTACTATGATGAACTGTACCCTTTCAAATGATGAGCCTGAATAAGGATTGGCTTCATTAAATAGCTTTTGTCAAACCAATGAGGAAAGTAACTAATATGGAAATATTGTAAGGAGGAATAGGAGTGTTGTGACCATGTGGTTCTTAGGTTTTTAGAACTGGTGTGTAGGAGGCATTTAGAAGAGTTTAGAGCTCTGGACACCAGAGACCGTACAATGATATAAGCAGAGATTGATGTGCCATTCTAGTAGAATTCAGAAGAACAGAACTGTTGTAGAATATTATTTTAAGATGTGTTACATTTGTATATGCTGTGGAACATTTGTTTAATGATGCAAAGATGTGTTGCATTCTTTTATGTTGCATTTGTTTAACTCTATGAAGCTATGTTACTGTGCCTGTCTAAAACACCTGATGGTCTAATAAAGAGCTGAATGGTCAATATTGAGAAAGAGAAAGGATAGGCAGGGCTGGCAGGCAGAGAGAATAAATAGGAGGAGCAAGAGAAGGAGGAGGACGCTAGGGGCCAGCCAGTCAGCCATGGAGTAAAAGTGAAAGTAAGATATACAGAAATGAGAAAGGTAAAATCCCAGAGGCAATAAGCAGAGGGGATAATTCAAGTTAAGGAAAGCTGGCAAGAAACAAGCCAAGCTAAGGCCAGGCATTTATAAATAAGAATTAGGTCTCCATGTGTGATTATTGGGGAGCTGGTGGCAGGCCCCCAAAGAGCCAAAAGAGTAAAAACAACTAGCACAGAATTCTGAGAAAAATGAGGACAATGTTAGGCTTGGCTCATGGGGTTTCAAAAGGCAACACAAAACTCATCAGAAATTAGACTAGAGACCATTCATATTAAAGCCTGGCAAAGGATCTGGGCTATATTTGCCCATGAAAAGAAGAGTGAGTCTTGTCTCAAAAGCAGTGGACTAGTTCAGTGGAAGATATTTCAAGACAGCATAGCACTGAGGCTATGTTATAGCCCCTGTTCATTGTGCATATCCAGGTTAACAGTGAAAGAGAAGAGAAAGTAGTGTGGGAGGAGGAGTGAGGGCAAATTCAAAGCAGTTAACAAGGTGGCTGCTGGTAGTGTGTGTGTGTGTGTGTGTGTTGTGCAGCTACAAGTGTGTGATTGTATGTATACATATGTGTAGAGGTCAGAGGACAACCTTAAGTGTTGTTCCTCAGGAATCATCCTATTTGTTTTTTTAAGACAAGTTTTCTCATAGGGACCTGGGGCTTACTGATTAGGCTAGGTTGTCTGGCAGTGAGTCCCCAGAGATGTGCCTGTCTTCATCTTCCCAGTGCTGGCTTTATAAGCGACCCATAAATTGTATGAAGTTTATTTCTGAAAAGAAAACCATTGATTCAACAGGTAGTTTTTAAACACTTATTGCATGTTAAGCACTAGGCACTGAAGATTCAGCAGAGTCTATTCTCAGTGTTTACATTGTGGGAAGGAGAAGACGGGATAGAAATACGTGGTCATCATATTCAAAATACATATAAAATGTAGCAGGTAACATGTAAGAAAACAGAAGCTGATATGTTTCCATTCAGAAAGTAGTTCAGTAAGGGAGGAAGGACCTATGTCAATTTCAAATATGGAAGGAAAAAAATGAAGATTTAGTACCAAGGAAAAGGTTGAGATGTTGGGGGTAGAGGACTGCTGTCCTGGTTAGCTTCCTCTTGCTGTGATAAAGACCATGACCAAAAGCAACTTGGAGAGGAAAGGGTTTATTGGGCTTACAGATCCCAGGTCACAGTCTATTGAGGGAAGCCAAGGCAGGAACTCAGGGTAGGAACCTAGAGGCAGGAACTAAATAGAGACCACGGGGAAATGCTGCTTACTAGCTTGTTCTTCATGGCTTGTGCAACCTGCTTTCTTATAGTACCCAGGACCACCTACCCAGGGATGGCTCCAGCCACAGCAGGCTAGGCCCTCCCACATCAATCATTAATCAAGAAAATATCTCTGAAGATTTGCCAACAGGCTATATGATGCAGACATCTTCTCAGTTAAGTATCCTCTTTTCCCAGATGACTCTAGTTTGTGTCAAGATAATGAAAACTAACCAGCATAGCCATCAATAGAAAAATCTCTGAGCTGACATTGGAATTGGGAAGAATTCTTGCTACATTCACTTAACAAAGTTCCTGATGAAGGTACAGTAGGATGAGCAGACTCCATGGGAGATGATAGAAAATGAAGAATTGATCAGATATAGAGATAGTCAAATCTAAGGATGAGACTCTCTGTAAATCAATTCAGCGGTTTTCTTAGTATAATTGGACTCTATAGGAATGAACACAGAGACCTAAGGTAAGGACAAGTAGTGAAAAAGCTTAAAGAAACCTAAAAGTTTGGTAAAAGAAAGGTGGACACAATAACACATGCCTGTAATCCCAGCTCTTAGGAGATGGAGGCAAACAGGAGCTTCAAGACTAGCCTTGGCTCTGTTGCTCAAGACCAGCTTGAGCTATATATGACCCTGTTTCAAAAGAAAAGATTTGGTAATGGAAAAAATCTTTAATGACAGGGGCCTTGAAGAAAAATGTGGTACAGAAACGCCATATTGACAGTTTGAGAAGTGACATTTCAATGGGGAACTTTAAAAAGCGAGGTAGGAGGATGTCTAGACAAAAGCATGACAGTAACAGCTGTACAGTGCTCTTGCTAAGTCCATCAAGAAGCAGCAAGGAGACTGGGGTCATGTAAGTATGGGGTGACATATACTCAGATAACCTGGAAGTTTCCAAAGTCCAGGTAGGAAGTTGGGATTTGTGGTGGTAAAGCATTTTGGAACTTGTTTTTTAAAGACCAGTACTCTAGCCAAATCAAAGATACTTTCTTACTCATCACCCTTCCCAGACACATGCTGTGAGTCTTTGTGGAACAGAGACTGAGATGTAAGAACTCTATTACTGTACTTTTTAAAAGTACTTATATTTTGCATTTCAAATATTTATTCAATGATTCTCTATGTATGTCACATGTAAGATGTTATTTTAAAAAACTTCTTCTTTTTTTTTAAATTTGAAAGCACCTTGGAGGACTCTGCTATGATTCTTTGGCATTAAATAGAAAAGGGTGCTCTTTTGTCTCATATTCACTCCCATTGGGATAAGATGGGGCCCGGGACTGGTTGTTGCACAAATAGAATTTATACCAACAACGTTTTAATCTTACTTCCATTGTTAAGTATTAATTAATTTCCAGACTGTAGAATATGATTTTCTGAGTACAAGAAGCCTGCTAGAAAAAGCAACTGAATGAATCAGCTCTCTTTATATACTTAATTTAGAGCTGTTCAGGCTACTGTATGTGGTTGGAATCAGAAGAACCCCATAAATATTCCTAAGAACACCTAGTTGGATCAACTTAGTGAATATGTAATTGCCTGTGAAATTCAGAGTTAAGAAAGCAAATTTAGAATCAAAGGAGATGGTTATTCATTGTACTTTCAGTTTTTAATGTGCATTTCCAGAATAACAGGTGGTAGCTTCATTGGAGGGCTGCGGAAGGGAAATGGATCTTGGCAGATGGTCAGCAATTTGAGGTTAATGTAATATAGCTCCTGTGTAGAAATTGAGATCTTTAGTTGCAGGGAAATGATTAGTTTTGTAGGGATTTTCATTTGGAGTTTGCTACTATTTGAAGAAGAGCTTTAAGAAAATGTATTTTTAAAAAAAGCCTTGTTCAATACTTGGAATGCCAATGACATTGGTAGGAAATTACTGAAATACAAATAAGTATGGCATTAGGTTAATAATGTGTCATTGTTAGCTCCCTGGTTGCAACAAGAATACCTTGGCAATGTAAGATATTGACAATGGGGAGAACGGGGTGAGGAATACATTAATTAGACTCAGGACTATCTGTGCAATGTTTTAAAATGCAAATCTCAAATTACCCTGAAATAAAAAAAAAATATGTGTATGGGGTGGAGATGGTTCAGAAGTTAGGAGCATTGGCTGTTCTTGTAGAGGATCCAGGTTCGATTCCCAACACCCAAGTGGCAGTTCACAACACTCAATAACTGCAGTTCCAGGAACCAGACAGCCTCTTCTGGCCTCCACAGGCACTAGTCACAAACATGGTGGACAGGCATACATCTGAGCAAAGCACTCGTACACATAAAATAAAATAACCTAAAAAAATTAAAACATATATGCGTGTACTGTGGTGGTCCATACCTTTAAGCATGGCAGTCTAGAAGATGAGACAGAACTGGTCATTTCACAGTCAGTTTGGGGGCATAAGGGTTGAGAATTATTTACATAGGAATCTACTTACATTGTATCAGAAAATAAAAGGCCCTTGTGAACTGCTGAATCTGTCAATTGCCAACACATGCTTTCTTGAAACCATGAGTTTCACATGGACTGTCTCACTGGGACCTTTTCACAAATTACATCTCTACAGTCACTCCCAGGGAAACACAAACGGACTTTAAACATCACTATAACAATCACATTTTTTTAAAAAAATCATTATTCGCTGGGCGGTGGTGGCACACGCCTTTAATCCCAGCACTCGGGAGGCAGAGCCAGGCGGATCTCTGTGAGTTTGAGGACAGCCTGGGCTACCAAGTGAGCTCCAGGAAAGGCGCAAAGCTACACAGAGAAACCCTGTCTCGAAAAACAAAAACAAAAACAAAAACAAAAAATCATTATTCACGTCCAAGATGCAAAAAATTCTAGGAGGATTGCGTAGAAAAGGAGAAAAGAAATATTCAAATCCATTCCTCAGTTTTGAAATTTATTCTTCAGTTTGATATCTGCAAAAGCTACCTGGATTAAATATAATGTCGGCATCGCAATTCTCTAGTGGTTTGAGAAAACTGCAAAATATTTGTCTTTGTCAATTGTTACCTGTGGAAGGAAATTTAGACACTATCAGAAAACTCTTTATCATTGAGATTTTTCGCTTCTATCTTCCATCGTGGTTGGAAGTGGCAAGGGGATGATGTATGAAGCCACCCCCAGATTCCTAGCCACATTCCTGTCTTACTGACTCTTACCGTTGGGTATTTGCCTTCTCTGTGAATCTGTAGAGGATAAAGTGTGGCAGTACCAGAAGAAACCACTCTGGGGCTGGGTATTTAGTGCAATGATTTCAATGGCACACTCTTTACCTAGCACATGCCAAAAACCTGGACTCAATCTTCAGCAGGAAAAAAAAAATATTGTACACACAAAACCATTGACAGATGACACATGTGCCCGAAGATGGTGTTACAAAGTTC
Organism: Peromyscus leucopus; assembly: GCF_004664715.2. Classification (NCBI taxonomy): domain Eukaryota; kingdom Metazoa; phylum Chordata; class Mammalia; order Rodentia; family Cricetidae; genus Peromyscus; species Peromyscus leucopus. The sequence continues at coordinate 65,776,528 of NC_051075.1, forward strand.
TTTTGTTGTCTCTGGTGTCAAATCCTTGTAGCATCAGCGCTGGGTAGGCTGCACTGGGGGCTAGCCAAGGATACATAGTAAGACCCTGATACCAAAAGAAAACAAACAAAATCCCCTTTCCATACATTATCCACTTTGGAGAAAAAGCCATCAATCGTAGATTTAGAATTCAAAGTCGGCACCAGGCCGTCACACAGATGACAGTCCAGCTTCCTAATTCCGGGAAACTTTAGTCAAATAATTCTCTTTTTGGAGCCTATCTCAGTTTTTCATCTATAAATGAATGGATCAAGCAATCTCTCAGATCCCCTGCAATCTGAACACTGAGGTGGGGGAGGGAGTTGTTTTGTTTTTCGTTTTTGTTTTTATTTAGGACAGAGGAGAAGCTGTTCCCGCATTAATGTTTCTAGGGTCAGAAATATGAGAGCAGTAGGAATGAGTGGAAGCGGGGAATGGGAAAGAGACACAACCCGAGGCAATTTAAGTGGCTTTTTGCACTTACTGGGCAAGCAGCGAGGTGGTTGCTAGGCAACTGCATCTCCTGTACGCACGGAGGCCCCCAGCCACGGTGTCTAAGTCACTACCTGCTTTTTTTGTTTGTTTGTTTTTTTAAGAACGGTGGCTTTTCAAAATTAATGAAATCTATGGTCTTTAAAAGCTCACATTTTTGTAGTAAATTCTGTGCAAACTCTCTGGCTGAGGTCGGCGCATGGCAGCTTTTCTTTGCCCTGTTTTCAGGCACGCTGTGGACACCCCTTAGGCCAGGCCCTGCCGCTGCGCGTTGCCCGGCAGAACCCGACGCTTCCCGCTCGCTGCTCCCGGACCCCGCCCTCCCTGGGCTAGGCTCTGGGCCCTGAACCCCGGGTCCCTGGAGCTTTGTACGGGGCCACCATGGGCTCGGAGATGGAGCCCCTGCTCCGGGCCTGGAGCTATTTTAGACGCAGGAAGTTCCAGCTCTGCGCCGATCTATGCACGCAGATGCTGGAGAAGTCCCCTTATGACCAGGTACCTGCTGGCCCCAGGCAGTCTGTGGATTCTCTTGCTATGGCCATGGGCTCTGGGGGATCCCTCTGTCCCCTGGGGGAGGCCTGGGAGGAGGGCCCTAGGCAAAGTTGCCTGTGTGGACCACAGAGGCACCCGGAGCAAGACTCTGTGGAGTCCTGGATGGCAGGTCCCTGGCCTTTGCATCTCCGGGGATCCTAAGTTCTGTGCCTTGACAGCTCCTGCTGTAAACTACAGCACCCCTTTTCCAGAATTAGTTACATTTAAAGGGACTCTGTTAAGTTTGTGGGGAGCTTTGATAATTCATTGGTCATTCACTGGTCTTGACGTGGTTGATTTCTAAAAAGGAAAAATATATGTGAACAAAGATCTGAGACGCTGCCCCTTTTAAACACAGCTATCTTTTGGTTCAGATGAAGCATGTGCTCGCCCTACCTCATCTTTAGATATCTGTCCAAGTGTCAAAGAGCTATTGTTTCTGAGTCATGAGTTCAACTTGAGACAAGATACAGGATATATAGGATATATTTATTTTTAAAGAAGCTACCTGGGCAAGAGAAACTATACTTGTAGGAGGGAAAGATAAAACAGAAAGCCTCCTAAAAGAGGAAATGATAGTGGTGATTAAAAACAAATTTAACAGTCCAGCATGAGGGTAAGGTAGAGGCAAGAGGATCAGTAGTTTACAGCCATCCTCAGCTAAGTAGAGAGTTCAAGGCCAGCCTGGTGAGCCATGTAAGAACCTGCCTTTAGAAAGAAAGTAACAATACAGTAATGTTGTACAATAATTAATGAAAAGGGTAATAATGAATGGGAGAGGTACAGTACCATTGAGCAAGTAGCTCCTGGAAGAGAGAAGAAGAAAAATGGGAGATTAAGAGTAGAAATGTGGCAGTTAAAGATGGCAGAAGTATGTTTTGGCAGTGGCATGTGTGCAGTGCTACTCAAGTTACGATGCTGTGCTTCAAGTACATGCACTGTCCATGTACAGTTTTGGTTCCCCCCTCTTTCCTCTAGTGGCATTGCGTTGTAGTTGTTAGGAAAGGGGGGAAATGTAGGGAGTGAGAAAAGCAAGGACCTGAGTGTGAAGGTTTTTTACTAGGCTCTGCACTCTCTGAGCAAATGGATGGAGGTAACCTAGTCATTGCATGTGACCTGCACGTCTCAGTGGTGATGCTCAGCTAGTTTCTTCTTGTTATCTGTGCTCATTAAAGGACTGTGCATCTGTAAACAAGTATTTTTCCAAGAGCATTGCTTAGTGCGTTAGTTCTACAAATGCTGCTAAAGACATTTCCAGGAATAATCCAGCACATTTGGAAACAGTAAGACCGTCTACAATCTTACCTTTGTTTCTGAGGGGAGTTAGTTAAGAACTTTTGATGTACCAGACATTGTTCCGGGCACAATGGTTCTCAAGAACTTCACCTGTTGTTTCCATTGAGTTGGGGTGGTTTCCACAAAACAAGATTCCCAAGAGTTGCTCACTGGAAGTTTCCTCATTAAATGCCAGTGAGAGACGTAGACTCCCTTCTTAGAGACTCAAGTTTTTGTGCCCAAAAGGCCCTGAATAATTCAGAAGAAAATAAACCTGGTTTTGCCCAATTTTATTTACCAGTTTAGAAACTTACTTGATTATTGATTTTTTTTTGCCCCTAGGGCAAATGTATTTCTTATTATCTGGAGGAGATACTGCTAGCAAAAGTGTTCTTATTAATGGGTAAGACCCTATAATCCTGAGGCCATAGTGACATTCAGTACTACACCTGTGAGTTGAAATTTTATTTGTGCTAGATTTTGTGATCAGTACTCTGTGTTCATTTCACTGACCTTTTATAGACTACTTATGGCTGCCCAGACATAAGTTCTGTAAAGTAAATATCCTTCTAATGCTTAAAATAACCTTGTAAAATAGGTAACAAAAATAACAGATTTGGTTCTGAGGATTTTGTTGTGCCATCTCATTTAATCCTCATCTACTTTAGGGATTGGTATTATTTTCCCCATCTTACAGATTCAGGACACAGAAATGTGTCCAAAAGTTACAAAGCTAGCAAGCCCATTAGGCTGCCACTAAACTTTTCAAAACAACTTCGGAACTCTTCCCAGTATGTTTTTCTCATGTGCCTTCTCTCCATCCCCAAATTTTAGCTGGTTTGGGATTTTGACACATCTATGGATTAAAAGCTCTGATACATCCTGAAGGAAAAAATTTTAACTCTAATATAGCCCAATAATAAAACTTATTTGACCCAGAGGGGACACAGGAGGACAAATTTCCTCCATTATTTGGTGAAGATCCTGTTTTGGAAAACGAATAGCCAGAAAAGTGGTGCTTTTATTATGGTTAAGCAAGATTTTTTTCCAGGAAAAGTGAGAAAACAAATTAAGTGCTTTGTTTACAATCTCATATTCTCAGCTAAACAAGATAAATAGGTCTTAATGTGGCCTCTTGTATTGATCTCATTATGTCTTACCTCCGGTCCTCTTGGAAGATTAAGACTTATTACTGAGATTGTTTTGTGAATGTGTGGTTTTGATGATGATGATGATAAAGAAAACAGACACAGAATCCCACTGGGGAACACTGCTGTTGGTACTGCAGAGTGATTAGCATGGTTAAGATCATCATGGAAAGAGATCTTATTAGGTTCTAGCTTGTTTCATCGCTCTTTTTCCTGGGGATCTCTGACAAGACTACATAATGTGATACATAATTCTTTATACCGTGGAAGAGTTGTTCTTTCTTATTTATTGATATGAGCAAGGGATATATTCAGTTTGGGTAAATATGTCTTAGGGTGACTATTGCTATGATAAAGCACCGTGACCAAAAGCAACCTGGGGGAGGAAAGGGTTTCTTTGGCTCACATTTGTGGTCTACCGTGAAGGGAAGCCAGGGCAAGAACTCAAGGCAGGAACATGGAGGCAGGAACTGAAGCAGAGAGCATGGAGATCGCTATTTACTGGCTTGCTCCTCCTCACGGCTCTTTCAGCCTCCTTTCTTAGACTTCCCTAGAACCACCTGTCCAGAGTTAGCAATGCTCACAGAGATCTGGGCCCTCTCACATCAATCATAAATCTCCTGCCTGGTCCCCCCAAAGGGAAAATGACCCACAGTTTTGCCCACAACTCACACTCTCTCTTGTGGTTTTCCTCTTCTTAATGACTCCAGCTTGTGTCAACCTGACAAAACACTGGCATTTCTTGAACTTCCTCATTTCAAAATCCTTTCCATTTATCTGCATTGCCATTCCTGGGCTACCAAACTGATTTTAGTGTGAATGAGTTTCTTGGGAGCAGCGCCAGGACACATAGTGGGACAAAGAAATAGAAATGCTTCTTTTGTGTGCCAGTGGGTTCATTTTGGTACCTGCCCTTCTCTCTCCTCAAATACAGGTAAGAATTTTTGTTTTTAGAAATAATATTTTTTTCACCTTGGTTTTGTTTTTTTTAAATTTTTTTTCTTCCAGATAAATAAGAGAACTTTGCTAAAGTGATTTGCTATTTGTTACTCTTGTAAGCTGGGCCAGAGAGCTTCAAAAGAACATTTTGGTTTCATATGTGACCCATTGGATGAAACCTGTCTCTAAGACTATTTCATATGCCTCATTTTTTTTTCCTTTCTTAGTACTAGGAATTGAGCCTAGAACCTTGTGCGTGTCAGGCAAATGCTCTACCACTGAGTTTCATCCTTTCAGCTGTTTTTATTTCTCTTTTAAGAGATTGTGAAATAATGTCATCAAAAATGCTTTGCATTCTGTAATAGGACATTAGATTGTATTTATTTTTAGTTCTAGCCAAAGTCAGGGTACTTAGGCTGCCCACAGAAGTATCCATACCAGGAACAGCATGTTTCTAGTTGTATTAGGCTTCAGAGGGGCCAAGGGTGGGGTAAATATAAGATATGTGGTGTTTGATAATGGAGAAGCATTCTTAAAGAACATGGCATGTGAATTCTTTTCCCAGACACGGTATGATTAACAGTGAGAGACAGAAGGCAGGGTCCCAAGCTTGAAGGGTACTAAAGTTGGGTCTATTAAGAATAAAGATAGAGAGATATCGGGTTCATTTTTCATGGTTTCCTCCCATTAGAAAAAAGGATGACCAATGACAGAGCGAGACACTGTCTTTTTTTTTTTTTTTTTTTTTAATTGTGACTAGAAATGTGGTGAGAAGTGATTAGATGTTAAAGGAGGACTTATAAAGCCACCCTCCATAGAGCAGTGTGACCTAGAGGGAGGGCTGGCTTCCCAGGCTCATGCCGGTCATCCTGATTAGGGGCCTAATCGGATTACTATCCTTTGCATTCCATATGTCAGATTAATGGCTTTCTAAATAGTGCTGAATGTGTAGCTCCTCTGTAAGGACACGTTTCATACAGCATGGAACTTTTATTGGCAGTGGGTTTTTAAAGAAGACACGATGTATTCATGAACAGAATAGGCTTCTGAAGGGGGAAATATTTGGTGTGTATTAGAAGGAGAGAAGAGGGTTTTCTACTTGACTTTCTCCTCTCCTGCCCCAAGTCTCCACTTACAATGAAAGGTGTTACAGAGAGGAAGGCAAATGATTTGAAGAGGGAAGGTGGGGAGCAAGTTGTCTTCAGAGAGCGTGTGAGTAGTGCAATGATTTGACGAAGCAATTGCCCCCCAGCCAAATATGTCTTTATGTCCAATTACCTAATTTGCTTCCTGTTTGGGGCCATGGAGGCTTCATCCTTTGGTTCTCTCTGTACAGGTCAGGCACGTTGTTGCCTGGATTTCTGTCCTCCCAGATCATACAGATTGCATTGTTGCATGGCTGCTGGTCACCTGACCAAGTCTTAACCATCTGAAACCCACCCATCTTCAAGGCCTCCCGGGCCTCGCCTTCCTGCTCTTACTAAATTCTGAATAACAATGCTGCAGTTTTAGATCTGGGTAGGCTCATTAGCTGGAGTAAGTGTTGGTGATAATTAGGAAGTTGTGTTCAGAAATATCTGGAGATTCAGTTCCCTGAAGTAATAACAACAGCTTAAGAGACACATCCCCCTGGGAGGAAGGAAGGAGGCTGTGTTAGGTACTTTTCTAGTTGCTGTGAACAAAATACCTGGCAAGAAGTGATTTAAAGGAGGAAGTGTTTATCTTGGCTTACAGTTTTAGGGGATGCAGTCCACCGTGGTGCAGAGGGCATGGCAGCCGGAGCAGGAGGCTAACCAATCACATTGCTTCTTTTGTGAGAAAGATGAAATTAGCAAATGCTCATTGTCAACATTGTATACAGCTCAGGACCCCAGCCCATGGAGCAATGCCAACCATATTTAGGACGGGTCTTCCTACCTCAATTTACCTAATCTGGAAAAGCCTGATAGACATGTCCAGAGATTTTTGTCTCCAAGGTGCTCCTGTCAAGTTGACCATCACTTTAATCTATCACAGAGGCAAACTGCTGGAGTTGCAGTGGACTCTGAAGAGCACTCCTGGGTCTAGACAGTAGCTCCCCACTTTCTATGTCCTCTTGGCTGCTTTGAAGGGGGCACGGAGGAGAGGTTTAGTTTGATCTTTAGAACCTGGAGCCAGTACTGGTTTCTGAAAAGGAGACCAGGAGGTATTTGGTGCTTGTGTGTTACGTGTATCCTTTGGTGACTTTACATCTCAGAGTGAGAGAGCTTCAAAAAGGTCAGGGTCTTAGGATTAATCCTAAAGCTATCCCAGAAAGGAGCATTATCATTTTCCTGAGAGGTGAAAAGAAAGGTAAATAATAAATAGAGGTAAATAATAAAGGTTGCGTGACCTGTTTGTTCAAGATTCCACACCTGAGTCATTTCTTTAGGATCAAGTCCAGGGCTTCTGACTCTAGAGCAAGGTCTGCTATCTTCCACCCATCTATCTGTGTTGATGCCCAGAGAAATAATTCACTAGACTAAGGGAATCTAACTTGTGGTTCCCTATCTAGAGGATTCATTTTTCATTTTTATTTTTCAAATTAATTTAACATCCTGACTGCAGTTTCCCCTCCCTCCTTTCCTCCCAGTCTTCACGCCCCCCATCCTCTCCTCCTCCATTTCTACGCAGAAAAGAGCAGGCCCTCCATGGATATAAACAAAACACAGCAAATCAAGTTGCAGTAAGACTATGTACCTGCCCTTGTATTAAGGCTGGACAAGACAACCCAGTATAAGAAATAGGGTCCCAAAATCCAGCAAAAGAGTCAAAGACAGCCCCTGCTCCCACTGTTAGGAGTCTCACAAGAAGACGAAGTATACAACTGTCACATAAATGCAGAGGGCCTAGGTCAGTCCCATTCAGGCTCCCTGGTTGTCAGTTCAGTCTCTGTGAAATTCTGTGAGCCCAGGTTAGTTCATTCTGTGGGTTTCCTTGTAATACCCTTGACCCCACTGGTTTGTACAATCCTTCCTCCCTCCTTCAGCAGGATTCCATGTGCTCAGCCCAATGTTTGTCTTTGGGTCTCTGCATCTGTTTCCATCAGTTGTCGGATGAAGCCTCTCTGATGATAATTGGGCTAGGCACCAATTATGTTTGTCTTTCTGGGTCTGGGTTACTTCACTAAGGACTATTTTTTTTTCCAGTTCTCTCTATTTGCCTTCAAATTTCATGATGTCATTGTTTTTAACAACTGAGTAGTACTCCATTATATAAATGTACCATATTTTCTTTATCCATTCTTCAGTTGAAGGGCATCTATGTTGTTTCCAGGTTCTAGCTATTACAAATAAAGCTGTTATGAACATAGTTGAGCAAGTGTTTTTGTGGTATGATTGAGCATTCTTTGGGTATATGCCCAAGAGTGGTATAGCTAGATCTTGTGGTAGATTGATTTCCAGTTTTCTGAGAAACTGCCACAACCGATTTCCAAAGTGGCTGTACCAGTTTGTACTCCTACAAGCAATGGGGAGTGTTCTCCTTGCTCTGCATCCTCTCCAACATGAGCTGTCACTTGTGTTTTTGATCTTAGCCATTCTATCAGGTGTAAAATGGAATCTTAGAGTCGTTTTGATATGCATTTTCCTGATTTTGCATTTATTTGTTTCTCGGCCATTTGAGATTCTTCTGTTGAGAATTCTCTGTTTAGATCTGTACCCCATTTTCTAATTGGATTATTTGGTTTTTTGATGTCTAGTTTCTTGGCCTGATTTTTGACAAAGAAGCCAAAATTATACAATGGAAAAAAAGAAAGCATCTTCAACAAATGGTGCTGGTATAACTGAATGTCAGCATGTAGAAGGCTGCAAACAGATCCATATCTATCACTCTGCACAAAACTCAAGTCCAAGTGGATCAAAGACATCAACATACGTCCAGATACACTGAAGGGAAAGTGGGAAATAGCCTTGGACACATTGGCACGGGAGACAACTTCCTGAATAGAACACTATTAGTGCAGGCACCAAGATTGACAATTAATAAATGGGACTTCATGAAACAGAAAAGCTTCTGTAAGGCAAAGGACACTGTCAGTAGGACAAAGCTGCAGCCTACAGAGTGGGAAAAGGTCTTCACCAACCCCACATCTGAGAACTAATTTCCAAAATACATAGAGGAATGCAATTTAGATATACTCCAAGTCAAAGGCTGTGGTGGTTTTATTTTTTTTTAATTAAAGTATTGCTCTAACATTAAAATATTTAATTAAAATGAAAAAAATCTTTTCTTTCATTGTTGTGCTCCTAGTGGGCCTTCAAATGAGCTATGCCTGCTCTTGGTCTCTCCATATCCTATGACAGTCTGTTTTCCTCTCTTGATATTGTCTCACATACTCAGCATGGTGAATGCTCTTGGCTCAGGGTGGCTAGGTTCAGATACTGCCTGCACACCTTGACCACATTTGTAGTGGCATACCTAGATGCCCCAGAGTTATGTGAAGGTTTTTCGCTAGTATGTGGTTAATAACCCAAAATATTAACTCTCGTTTCTATATGGCTAACATCACACAAAGAAAGGACTCTTCGGAGAAATAGAGTATTTATTAGGGAATTAGCAAGGGCTGTTATAGTGGGGAACACATGTGGCATTGAAACCATGGGACAGGGTAAAGGCAAATGAGGAATATTGCATTAGTTATTTGAAAACCGTAATCCTTGGCCACAGGATTAATAACAAGGGCATTCAAAGATCAGTAACAAATGTGGTATCAGTCCAGTGTTGAATGTTATAGAAATTTTCTGTATAAGATTTTAGTGGCTGCTGTTTGAGGCTGTAGTTTTTTTTTTTTTTTTTTTTTTTTTTTTTTTTTTTAAATTTTCTTGTATTGCTTTTGATTTTAGTGGCTGCTGTTTGAGGCTGTAGTTCTGGTCTTTGGTGACTGTTCTTGTTCAGAGGTATGTACTCTGAGATTCCCCTCACCCTGACTGGTTTTTCACTATACCTTGACATATAAGCAACTTCATTTTGATTCTGACCACTTTTGTTCCGGAGATATTTGCATGTGGGATTCATTTATTTCGTATTTCTCTGAGAGGATTGTTGATCATCTGGAAGGCATTTGGGAGGAATCTGTCCAGTGGAATGGGTGGCGAAATGACGTTGGACGTAGTTCATGAATCATTGTCATTTACAAGTTCCAGACAATTCTCCCCCCTTTTCAGACTCCCTTCTTATTTCCCATGTCTTCTGCTTTACCCATCTCCCCTCCACCTACATTATCTGAAATGTGTCCATGACTACAGCATCTAACACGTTATCTTGTAGTTTAGTTAATTCTGCATATCCCCCGTAGAGTGTTTGCAGCGTCTTGGTGGGTGCTAAGACTGCTAGGAACAGGCTGTGGAATGAACATGTTCTCTGTCTCACACCCTGTTAGGCCTTGGCTGTTTTCATTCCCATTTTCCACCCACATAACTAGCCTCCTTCTCTGTCTTCCCCACTCCCTAGGCCTCTCATTTTTTTTTCTCTAACCTTCTTGTTTTCCTATCTGCCCTTCACCCGCATAGTCACACATATGTCCTCAAGGGATAGATGGACGAATAAGACAGAGGGATCACGAAGTCCTTCATCAGTGAACAGAACCCCGTGAGTCTGAATTGGAGCTTCTGTTTGCACTGGAGGAATCTCACTCCTGTTGGTAGAATAGTAAACACTGGGCTTTTGCTTTGTGTTAGGGGCTTCTGTTTCCTTTAGTTGTTTGCTTTTCCTTTTCAAACACTGTCTGCAATGGCCTGTTGTTGATCTTTCCCACTGTATTAATTAGGATTTTTATCACTCTGAAGAGATACCAGGACAATGGACTATGCTTATAAAGGAAAATATTTAATTTGCCTGGCTTACAGTTCAGAGGCTCAGTCCATTATTATCATGGTGGGACAGGGCAGCATGTAGGCAGACATGGTGCGGCATGTAGCCAGACATGCATGGTGCTTGAGCTTGAGAGTCCTACATCTTGATCAGCAGGCAACAGGAAGTGAACTGAGACACTGGGTAGTATCTTGAGCATATATGAGACCTCAAAGCCCACTTCCACAGTGACACACTCCAACAAGACCACACCTCCTAATAGTGCCACTCCCTTTTAGGGGCCATTTTCTTTCAAACTACCCCACCCACTCAATTCTATATTGGTCCTATCTTATAGATATGTAAACTTAATTTAGCTTTTCACTTTTTGAGGTACTAGAGATTATGGATCCAGAGTCTGGTGCATAGTAAGTGCTCACATACCACTGACATGTTCATCTAGCCTCTCATCTAAACTTTACTTTTTACTTTACTGTGTCTTATTATTTCTAGCATTTAAGAAACTTTAAATTTCCATTAAGCTGACAGAAAAAGTGCTCTTAGTCCACTCAAACATCTGTACAACTGTATTAGTCAATTCTCTCTTTGCTGTAACCAAATATTAGCCAGAACAACTTAAGGGAGGGAGGTTTATTTTGGTTCATGGTTCAGAGGAACACAATCCACTATAGCAGAGAAGGCATGTGGCAGGAGTTATTTGGTCTGTGGCAGTAAAAAAGAAGCAGAGAAAGGACAGTGCCAGTGCTCAGCTGGCTTTCTCCTTTTCCCTTTGTAGTCAATCTTGGACCGCATCCTGCCTGTGGCCATGTCAAAGGAGCAGCAGGTGGCAATTGACTTCAGGGGATTGGCCCACCAGGAAGCAAAGCACTGATGGGTGAATCTCAGATACGCAAGGCCCCAAGGGCTTCAGACCCAGAATGTCTCTTGCTACTGCTGTGCCTTTACATGTTTGCCGATGCCATTTTTTTTCTGGTATCTGGTATGGTGTAAAAGGGTGTGGGGAGATCCCCACTGACCTCAATGTAGTGTGATTATCTCATGGAAATATTCTGTTCTCCTGGGCATTTTTACCTGTGGAAATTATCATGAAGATGATTTCCTCTTAAGTTGTGTTGTTTAGAGTGTTGCCCCCACCCCTGATAAAACAGGGACTGTAGAGGGAAAAAAAATAAGAACAAGGAAATGTAACACTAGTTTCTCTTGCAGAGCTGTATAAATTGTGGCTTAGGTTAATGATTAAGAGAAACAATTGAGTCCCAGAAGCTAAGTTAGCTCAATATCTTAATATTGGGAGATGTGTTCATGGGTTTCAGTGTGCATCACAGCTAAAACAAAGCTTTAAATAATGACTTAAGGTTAGGTTAAGATGTTTTTGTTAATGGCTTTGAGGTAAAAATCTTGAAAAACAATTTAAAGGCATACTTTTAATAGTTGAGTGAGGGACTCATTGAGGTCAAGAAACAAGAACAGTGATATCCTGGCTATAGCTGACTGAAGCACTTTTCTTGATAGGATGGGATAATGATGAATTCCTTGTGCCCATTTCTGCCCTCAGTTTCCTGATATAAAAAACTGTTGATGAGTGGGTGGGTATGCACCCCGAGGATTTAAAATAGAGCTGACTGGTTCCTTTTTGTATTTAAAAGTTTAGATTTATAAAAATTTAAATTTCAAAAAAGTTTAGATTTTAAAAAAATTATAAAATATTTATGATTATTTTAAGATTTTTTATAAGATTACCTTTGAGATAAATAATAAAATAGTTGATCTTTTCTTTGTAACAACAAAATGCAGCCTGCCAGTAAAAGAACTGGCTGAGAAAAATACTTCGCTTACTTACACTCTGTTAACCTATAACAAGTTGCCTGGACATGAATGTATGTGGGTTCTTGGGACAACTTGTTTTTCATCTGTAATATGTAAAGTGTTTATAAGGGATATGGAAAACATGCTTTTTTTTTTTTTTTAAACTGTATTCTTGTAGTCATTCACTTGAAAAGTAGATTGTAACCACATTGTAATTTTTATACTGCTTGAGAGATTTTGCTGGGGTACATAAGCTGTAAGGGGAAAAAAAAAGTATAAGAGAAAGAAAACACCAGGAAGGATGTAGAAGAGAAGTTAGAAGGAAGACATCAAGATAGAAGAATAGAGTAGAACAAGCAACAGAAATAATAATAAGTGAATAATAATAATAAATGAAGAACTAAGCTTTGACCCTCAGAAAAGTCCTCATGTGTCTGTTTGTCTGTCCAGTAGTTTGTCTACTCTGCACCTCCTCTTCAGTTTCTCTGACCTGCTGAAGGCTTGCCATTCATCAGTATCCTAGATGAGATCCTGGCATGTTGGAGGTGTGTGTGTGTGTGTGTGTGTGTTTCCCTTTTCACCAGCCCCAGAGAGCTAAGTTTTGACCCCCCCCCTCGCTGGCCCCAAATAATTAAGTTTTGCTCCCTCAGATAGAAAAGTGAAGTTGAGTGATTAATTTGCCGATTCCGTGGCTTCCCCTCAAACCTTGAGCTGCTGGAGGCTGGTCCTCAGGGCAGCGGTACCATCCCAAGATGGTGCTCCTACATTAGTGTGTGTCCTCCCTCCTAGGCTAAACCTTCCTGGAAGCATTCTTACAGATTCACCGAAAGGTGTGCTTCATTAATGCCCTAGGTACTTAGTTCAGTCAAGTTGCCCATCTAAATTAGTCATCACAGTGACCTTGAACGGATTATTTACTATCTTTAAATCTGTTTTCCTTCTCTGTAAAATGGGTGATTGTCGTAGAATATTAAAGTATGTTGCATTTTTTCTTACTGCCTTTGTTAACAATTCAAAGATGTGTTTGATTAAATAAAATTAACTTGTGAGCAGGACGCTGACTCAGCAAGTGGTTGACAGGAAGTGATAGAAACTGCATAACAAGATAATTAATTTAATTTTACATATCAGCCACGGATTCCCCTGTCCTCCCTCCTCCCACCCCCATCCCACCCTCCCCTTAATCCTCCCCCCATTCCCACCTCCTCCAAGGCAAGGACTCCTCCCCTGGGGATTCAGCTCAGCCAGGTAGATTCAGTTGAGGCAGGTCCAGTCCCCTCCTCCCTTCACCTAGGTTGAACAAAGTGTTCCAAGCATAGGCCCTAGGTTCCAAGAAGCCAGCTCATGCACTAAGGACGGGTCCCAGGTAACAAGTGTTTGTTAAGTGGGGGGCTGAGGGAAGGTTGTGTTTTCTGGAAGACGCAGCAAAGGGAGAAGGTTAGCTATTTGCCATTCAGCCTCTCTGAGAGAGCAGAATTCCACCTAAACTGTTGAATTCTGAGTTCTTTAGATTTAGATAACATTTCCCTTAGTCTTGGTAGCTTTGTAAGAGTTGGTGCCTGAGGGAACAGAATCCCCTCAGGCTGTAGCCCTTGTTGCAGAATCTGCTGATAGCAGAAGAGTTGCAATCTCTGACTAGGATAGCCTGTGCTTAAAGGGCAGCCACTGTAGATAATAGAAAACAAATAACATCAGGTGATAATTCTTGATTCGTTTAGACCGTTTGTTATGACATCCAAATGAGATCATGAGGCACACATACAATAGGAAGGCTCTTTTCTGGGATCTGCTATCTCCTCCCCTCTGTCTCACATTGCTGAAGTATGAACCATGCTTTGAAAATTTGTACTGCTTTTAGATCCTCCTTGGATGCACCGCATTGTGAACTTGTAGTTGCTCTGTGCTCTCCAGTTGCTGTTTTGTGTTTGGTTTAGTACACTGTAAGACCCTCTCTAAATCCCACTCTTTGGGATGTTCATTGACCAACCTAGCTTAGCCTTTTCCTCTCATGTCCCTACTGTGCACCATGCTAAAGAAGTCATGTCTATCCAAAGCTTGCACTTTGCTTGCACAGATAATGTATTCTTTAAGATATCCACAGTGTTCCTTTCAGATGGTAGAGCTATAGAGAACAGGATCAACCCTCTGTCTATTTCTTAGCGTTTTCCCCAATAAAACATGGCATAGATTAAGTGTCTGGCAGACGCTGCTGCCTAGACATGGAAGTATAGATACCTGTTGTAAGATCTGACTTGACTGATGGTTTCTATTTAAGTTGGAAAGAGAAGACTCAGATGCCACATTTATCAGCACCCGGCACCAATATGTATTGCATAGTCTGTAAACAGTTCTACAAGAACATTGTAATTATAAATAATTTCTTATTATCAGCCACCAGTCTCATCATAGTTACGTGAAATCAAAGGTTTATATTGTTTGGATTTTCCTTCTGTCCCACGAGTGATTAAAGTCTAAATGTCTTATTTTTGGATGTAAGGAAATAGTTCTTTGTTATAGTTTAAAGTTATTCTTACTTTCTGAGTTGTTGAGTCTTTTTTCAAATAAAGTTTATTGAAATAATTGTTTTCTAATTATCACTTCCATTTTCCTTTTGTATTGACTTTTTAAATTAGTTTTTGTGAAGGAGCAGTTTAGGTGGTAGCTAGAAAACAACCTTTGGGAGTCAGTTCTGTTCTTCCACCGTGTGGGTTCTGGATTCGAAACCAGCCCAGGTCTTCAGGCTCGGTGGCAAATGCCTTTAACCCACTCAGCCATCTCATGGGCCTCATATTGACTTCTTTAAACAAGTAATTGAGCTACATTTTCTCTGTACCCTGGATAAGATTAATTCGAACTTTCTGATCTCAGGAAACAGCACTTTTCTGTGTATCTTATGTTTCTGAGAGCACTTCTGGAAAAAGATTCCAGTATTTGCAGGTCTGGGGACATGGGTGAAGAAGTGCTGTTGGGCAAGCATGAGGCCCTGCATTCAGATGTTCACCGTGCACATAAAGGCTTGCTGTGGCAGTGTGTGTCACCCAGGCCCTGGGGAAGGGGGCCGAGACAGGTGGGTCTCAAGGCTTGCTGGCCAGCCACTCTAGCTGACTTCCAAGCTCTAGATTGGGTGAGAGACCTGGTCCCCCAAAATAGGTAGAGAGTGAATAAGGAAGGTAGCCAAACTTGACCTCTCCCCTCTGCATGCATATGCATAGGCACATGAATCCACATTGTGCATACACTACATATGTACACACACTACTAATATTTGGATTTTAATGAGATAAGTATTCATTAAGTCTTTTGATTTCAGAAATTGCATGCCTTAAAATGTTTACAACATTCTTCATGCTTCCCAGGAACCAGCTCCCGATTTACCAGTGTCTCAGGTAAAGAGTTAGCTGCAAACGTTAGTTTAGACAGTAGCTTAGCTGCTTTTGCTTATTTGCTACCCAAGACTAGAAAATGCACTGCGTACCTGCTCCTAGTATTAGAAACTTAGCTGCATCTACCAGCTGTTCTGTTCCTTATTGTGTAAATACACTTTCATACTCCTAAAGCTTTTATTTACGTGAATAGTCTCGTAGAACTAATGTGACCTGCTTATTACGACTTGGGGCTTGAGGAGCAGTTGCCAGGGTTGACTAGAATGATGAGAAAAAGAAACATACTGGTCAAGGGAATCAGACTTAGGAGGGAGCCAGGCTGTCAGCAAGGGCACAAGTCTCGGCAAACCTGTGGTGGACAGCAGCAAATTTTGAATACAATCGTTGCACTCTGCTTGCTTCTAACTGACTTGGTAGCTCTATCAGGGAGGACAAAGCTGTCCCAGTGAAGAAGGAAGGAAGGGAGGGAGGGAAGGAGGAGGGAGAGAGGGGAGGGACAGTGGCCAGGCTGCCATGACTGTGGTTAGAGATGACACTCAGAGAAGGTTGACGGGGTAAGAAACAAGAAGGAAGCCCTAGAAGGGAAGAGGTTTGGTTAGGATCAGCTGTGGAAGAAGTACTTGGCCAGTGACACGTTTAGTCCAGAGGGTTCCTATTGAGTCTGGGGACAGGAGAGAGATGCAGAGTAGTCAATCAGAGAGCTCAGATGTTACTACGTGCTTGCCCCGCCACTGAGATACAGCAGTGTTACGTGAGGGAGTGATTTGGACCTCACACAGGGCACATTTGAGTAGTGATCAAGCCTTTCAGAATGGAAAGCAAGTCGAGAGGTACTCTAATGGAGACCTCTGTATCAGACCAACACTGGAAAATGGCCCAAATGTGACTCAGTTCCGTATAGGATGACATAATCTGATGATTATATTTTATATAATATACATGCAGTCATTTAAGACAGATCTAATCAGAAATTAATTTCTTTCTTTTTCTTTTTCTTTTTTTGGTTTTCCAAGACAGGGTTTCTCTGTGTATCCTTGGCTGTGCTGGAATTCACTCTGTAGACCAGGCTGGCCTAGAAATCACAGAGATCTGCCTGCCTCTGCCTCCCAAGTGCTGGGATTAAAGGTGTGTGCCACCACCACCCAGCAATTTACTTCTAAATAAATAAGTATAGTTTTTGTTCTTAGCTATTTGGAAGATTTTTATTAAAATTAAACTAAAGCATTAGTAGTTTGCATTGTAGAGATATGACTGAAAACTGTAAGTGGTATTTGAAAGTTTCAGACTAGCAACCGGTTTTAAGAAGCCCTTCTATTTAGTGACAGTTTCTAATTACCCCCCAGCTAATGATGTAAAAAGAACAAGGCTGACCTCATTGTTCCTATTTTTCAGGTTTCGTGTTGTTTACAACCTGAAAAGAAGTGAGGCTTCTGCTAGCTCTCTACCACTGTGACAGAAACCTGCAGAAAACAACTTAGAAGAGGAAGGCTTGATTTGCCTCCTGATTTTCAGAGGGGTCTCCGTGGTTGGTGGCTGTGTTGATTTGGAGCCTGTAGGGAGGCAGAAGGGCATGGCAGCAGGGGACAGAGAGCGTGAAAAGAGTTGGGGACAGGATATACCCTACAAAGATAGGCCCCCCCCCATGTCCCATTTCTTCCGGTTAGACCTGTCCCCACCTCCTAATAGTCCTGCTGTGAGGGCATCTGTGGATCATCTGTGGATGAGATTGGTACCCTTTGATGGTGTGGTCTCTAGTAGTGCCACCAGCTGGAGACTGTCTGCTACACATGAGCATTTGAAGATATTCCGTCACCACACCCTAAAAAGGCCTCACAAGAACGACTTCATATTTGGTGCCTAAAATTTCTTTTTGCAGGCAGACTGTCAAGTATCAGATTTTTTTTATTTTTATTTTTTTATTTTTTATTTTATTTTATTTTATTTTATTTTTTTGAGACAGGATTTCTCTGTGTAACAGCTCTGGCTGTCCTGAAACTTGTTTTTTAGATTATATGGGCCCCGAACTCACAGAAGTTGGCCTGCCTCTGCTTCCCAAGGGCTGGGATTAAAGGCATGCGCCGCCGCCGCCGCCGCCGCCGCCGCCACCACCCGGCTCTCTACCAGTTTTTAATGATGTCCAAGTCATATCAGAAAGATTATTCTCTTGGTTGATTTACTCTAATAATCAAAAAATTATTTCTCACATACCTTAACCTCTTGGCCTTGAAATAGTTATCAAAAGGAACAGAATAATTAAAATGTGTTTTTCTCAGCTAGTTGAGTTTTATTTTATAATTGAAATTGAATTAGCCTTATAAAAGGTATCAATACTTTCTTGATGTTAGCTGGCAGGTCTGTGCCTCAAGGATAATGCTGTAGACATCCTAGTAGCTGAGTAAATAGGGTGAGCCCTGGTTGGTTGACTGTGCTCCAGTGGAAAGTCCCCATCCAGCACAAAAAAGACTAGTTGGGTTTTAACAAAGGAAAAGAAAACAGAAGACATAAAGTAGGGGAGGGGGGGGGTCTAGGGTGAGTTGGTGGAGAAAGTGAATATGATCAAAATGCATTTTATAGTATTATCAAAGAAAATAAGAACTGCAAAAGAGATATGCAGAGAAATCAATTAGCATGGTGATTATTCATTTAGATTGGGAGAAACTGCTTTTTTTTCCTTTATAAAATGTCCTAAGGATCTTTTTATTGATTTTTATAGACCTTGTAATACAAATATAGTCACTTGTATAAGCAACTGTTTTTTTAAGCTAGACAACTGCAATTTAGTCAGTTAAACATAACATATAAAACAAATTTGTAGTTTTTTTCAGATTTAAGGGAAAATTAGAGATTACTGTGTATGCTTGATCATGCTTTTTTTTTTTTAATATGCAGAGGATTTTAGGACTGTAAAACATATTTGGCTTATTTCCAAAAACAATTTTTTTTAAGCTAAAGCCCCATCTGTTGTTTTCATTAAAAATCTCAAGAATTGTTCACATTGCCAGGAGTAGATTTTTTTTAAACATACACTGATGTGTAATCAGTGATTATGTGATTTTCAAGGTCATTTTTTGTTAGGACAGAAGAAAAATCAGGAAGATTGATTTTTCTGAACCGCTGATAAAATTTTAAATCGAGTAATGTTTCCAGCATGTGTTCTAGTTTGGTATTTGCTGCTGTGATGAACACCATGAACAAAAGCAAGTTTGGGAGGAAGGTCTTATTTCATCTTACACTACTTCCATGTCACAGTTCATCACTGAGGGAAGCCAAAGCAGGAACTCAGGACAGGAACCTGGAAGCAGGAACTGAAGCCGAGGCCATGGAGGATGCTGCTTACTGGCTTGTTCTTCATGGCTTGCTCAGTTTGTTTTCTTATACAACCCAGGACCACCTGCCCAGGGGTGGCACCACCTACGGTACGCTGGGGCACCCACATTAATTATTAATCAAGAAAATGTCCACAGACATGCCCATAGGCCAATCTAATAGAGGCACGTCTTCAGTTGAGGTTCTCTTTTCTGAGGTAGGTCTGGCTTTTGTCAGCTTGACCAAAGCTAAGTATCACAGTTGACCATTTATCATCTTGAATCACAAACACATCACTGCCCAACCATAATCTTTCTCTCTTGTTTATCCTAAGATCTCATGTTAGCATCACAATATAAAACAGTTTAACTTTAAAAGTACCACAGCCTTTTAAAAATTCCAACACTTTAAAAATCTAAGGTCTCTTTAAAAAAAAAATTCATTCTCTTAACTGTGGACTCCTTAAAAAAAATTATGCACTTTTTTATTCTAAGAGGGAGGAACCAGGACATAATAATACTCAGATTAAAGTAACAAACTCCAACAGTGTAAATCACTCGTTGTCCATCATCTAGGATTTGCTCATGATCTTCTGGGCTCCAAAGGTCTTAGGTAACCCCACCCCTGTGACTTTGCCACCATAAGCTCATACAGCTTTTCTCATAGGCTCAGGTTGGCTCTACTCCATGGTCCTGACATCTCCAACATGCTGGGGTTTCCATGCAATTGAGGCTGCACCTTCACCAGTGGCCTCTCCTGACCTCTCTTCAGGGAGACTCCAACCCCACCATACAGTGCCAGCCCTCAGATATTCTCTATGACCCCTTTATGCCTTGTATAAAACTCTTACACATTACCAAGCTTGGCTACCAGCCTGAGATGCAGCCTTTGCTCTCCCTGGACCACAGCTTCTGTGTCTGATCCTGAGAAAATATTTCCCGGAAAAGATCACCTCAAGGATGCTCTTCTCTTATTAGTCACAACTAATTTTTCAGCCCTAGATAATCCCAATAAAACGAAGTTTCAGTTCCATAGATTCCCAATTCAAATACATGACACAAATATTCTTGATACAATATTTGAACTGACTCTCAAGCTTCCTTCTAAAATTTCATGAGCCAGGCCTTCATTATCTGCTTTTCCTTCAGCATTATCTTCCAGCTCCTGCAGAATAGCTCATTAATTGCTGAGAACGCAATGCTTTTTCTCTCCCAGAGCTCCCAAAGCTTTCACAGTTTTCTGGAAGACAATCCAAGGCATAAATCCACATGGTCAGATCCACCACAGCAAGACCCCATGTTCCTGGTACCAAACCATAGCCAAAAGCAACTTGGGGAGAAATACATTTGTTTCAGCTTACTATTGTGGGTCACAGTCCATCGTTGAGGGAAGCTGAGGTGGGAACAGATGCCGAGGCCATGGAGGATGCTGCTTACTGGCTTTCTCTCCATGGCTTGCCCAGCTTGTTTTCTTATACAACCCAGGACCACTGCCCAAGGGTGGCACCAACCCACAGTGGTTTGGACCTTCCCACATCAATCATCACACTAGAGAATGCCCCACCAACTTGCCTGCAGGCCAATTTGATGGGGAAATTTTTAATTGATGTTCCCTCACCCCAGATGACTCTAGTTTGTGTCAAGTTCACAAAAACTAAACAGCATCGTATGTTTTATTTCAGATCTCCAAAGAAACCTTTTGTGTGTGTATGATATGTGTATATATGTAAATGAGTGTGTGATATGTATGTGTGTATGTGCACCTATATGAGTATGTGAGGTATCTATGTATGTGTGTGATGTGTGTGTATAGTGTATGTGTGATCACGTGAATGCCACAGCACATGTTTGGATGTCAGAAGACCATTTGGGGGTTTCAGTCCTCCCCTCCACCTTGTTTAAGACAGAGTCTCTTGCTGTTGGCCACTGCTTATAGCAGGTTAGCTGTCCTAAGAACGTCTAGGGATTCTCTCCTGTCTCTCGCTCTTAGCTCAGTCATCCAGTGCTGAGATTGCAGATGTGTGTTACATGCGTGTTGGGGATCTGAGCTCCAGTCCTCACTCATGCTTGCCTAGCATGTGTTTTACCCACTGAACAAGTGTAGAGATTTACCCAATCTCTACAGATCTTTTAATATCAAATTTTCATATCGTTTCCATTTCTTAAAACTTAAGCCTGAAAAAATCAAAATTATCTTTATAAAGACTGAATGCATAGAGAATAAAAAAAATAGACGTTCCTAATGGACTTCTGATGTAATTATCTCTTTACTCAGGGCAGAGGAGAATGATGAATGCAGTTCCCTTACTTTGATTAACTCAGCATAGAAAATTTACATAATCTTAACATTTAAGAGGTGTTAATAGGGAGCTAGATATCAAACATAACAGATTGGACTATCAAATAGTGGTAACAACTCAAAACTAGTTAAAATATGTTCATGGATGTTTAATAACTGATTATGTAAATGATGTCTAAAATTATAAAAACTTGGCTTTTAAAAACCTGGTTTACTATGAGTATGGTGGTACATACCTACAATTCCAGCACTCAGGCTAAATGGGGGGGGGGGGCATCTAGAGTTCAAGGACATCCTGGCTACATCGTGAGACCCTGTCTGAGAAAGAGGTTGGGGGTTGGTTGAGTGAGGAGGGCAGATTGGTTGAGAAGGATTTAAGTTAGACTCCAAGTCATGGTCCATAAGCTTCATTGGCTCCTCATTATCCGAATAAAAATCGCTAAACCTCACCGTGACACACGTGCTCTCTGGCTGGTCTCTTAGTCCAGACAGATTCACCATCATTTCGACAATTACAACTTCTGGGAGTTTCCAAACACACTGTGAGCCAGTTTTGCCTCACCAAAGGCCAAAGCCTTCGTCATTATTATTATAATCATCATTATTTTGAGACAATATTATTTATTACAGGGTGGCCTTGAACTTGCTGTGTAGTCAAGGAGGAACTTCTAAATGCTGCGATTACAAGCATACACCCCTATCCTGGCTTTTCTTTCTTTCTTTCAACCGTTTTCTAGAAGTCGTAATTTTTTCTCTCACACATGTGTCACCTATCACACGTGGCTGTGTGCTTTGCTGTTTAATCCATTAGGTGATGGTGTGTTCAGGAAAGTTAAGATCTACGTTGTGATCTTGTTTCCCACTCAGAGCTAGCCTGAAGGTATATATGGATCAAGTCATGTAGCTGTGGGGACTTGGCAGACACCTTGTAGCTCTCATTTGTTCCCTCTTCAGCGCCGTTAGCTTCCTTCAGCCTGCTTCACAACCAGACGACCCCTGGTGTCCTGAGCTGCAGTCCCTCCCCAGATTTCTGTTAGAATTCCTGTAGACTGTAGAGTAAGGTCGATGCTGCCACTTCCAGACTCAAGTTCCTCTCAGATTGTGCTAGGGCCACGGAGCATCATCGTTCTCGGCTTTTATTCTGGAAGAAAGCAGAAAGGTCAAGTTTTTCAGTAAAGCAATTTAATGTGTTTGACAAGAAAGTTAAGTATGTACACCTTCACGATGCCCTTCTCAGGCTCCAGCAAAGAGACTTTAATTACTTTTCCATTCTCACTTCTTGTCAGCTGGTTCTTCTGACTAGATCACAAAGTAGTGATTTTGAATCCAAAGAAATTGATCTTAGCTTGAGTCAACCAACATTTTCCTGAATACCCAATTATGTATAAAAAACTAAAGGTCTAGAAAAGTCAGGAGTGCATGAGGTTGAAATGCTTGTATTCTGGGGAACAGAATGATGCCCAGCTGAGCATAATAGTTATCAAATACGTTATGTGTGGAAGATCATAACATAAAGGCAAGACTGTGAGGAAGGCAAGGGGATGCCTGGGGGTTGGAAACTGGGAAGGACTTCTGGAAGTCATGGTCCTGAAGCAGAATGCAGAATGCACTAACAAAACTCGCCTAGCTTCAGTAAGATTCCTGATGTTCTCTTACTGAGTGCCTTTTTTTAAAAAATGCTTTTTAGGCAGCTTGGATTTTGAAAGCACGAGCATTGACTGAAATGGTGTATATAGATGAAATTGATGTGGATCAGGAAGGGATTGCAGAAATGATCCTGGATGAAAATGCTATTGCCCAAGTCCCACGTAAGTACTCGTTTAGTTATGTTAAAGGAAGGATACGGTATATAAAAGGAACATGTGTGTAAACATATTTCTATATTTTATATAAACACATGTATAATAGGATTGCCTTAGAGTCCAAGTCAATGTCATAATATAAATGGTATTAGAGGATGATATAATATATGGTGGTTTGCTGGTAATTTATTAGTTGTTAAGATCTTTTCCTCATTGACTTGCTAAAATATGTGAATTCTAGACACAATCTTTTATTTGTAGACATTTGTATGAAAAATAATTAACTTGAGTCTAGAACCATTGATTTAAACTTTAAAGCCTGCTAGTTTTGAATCAGAATGCAAGCTCTGCTAACCTGTTAATTCCTTGGGCCTCTGTTAACTGGCCTAGTACCAAACCTACCTTATAGACTCCTTGTGAAGACTGAATGATCACACAAATCATGTGCTAGGTGCTCAGTTGTCAGAACTTGGTTCAAGAATGGAGTCATGTGAGAATTCTGAGTGCTTATGAGCAAACTCCAAGAAAATAAGACAAGAGTCTTGTGACCTCAGTTTCTTCCAAACACAGACTTGTTCTTGGAGTGTGTTGTCATGCTCTTCCCAGGGGTAGCAGATATGAATGAGTTTACTTCAGCTGTTGTTATTCATGTGCCTCTATGGAAAAACATGTTTTTGCCACATGTGGCTTGCCCATGTGATTGAACACCTTCCTCACGTGATTCTTCTTACCCCTCTGAGTATAAATTGTCTGATGCTCTGAATAAAGTTGGCGGTTGCATGAGACTTTAGTCTGCCCCATTTTTAGGCCCTGCTCTCTTGGGTTCATGCTACCAACTAGAGTAGTAAAGGTGAGCCTCAAACACATTTTCTCAAAGCATTTCCTGCTATAACGTCTTCTTTCCCAGGTCAGTACAAGTCTGAAAATGCTAAGTGTTTCTAAAAATTCCTAAGTAATACATAAATTGAGTACTATCCCATCTTGTAGGCCCGGGCACATCTTTGAAGCTCCCTGGAACTAGCCAGACAGGAGGACCGAGTCAGGCTGTCAGGTCTGTATTGTAGTTTCATTTCTCTGTCTCCAAACCCTGCCCAGATATATCCTTTGATTGATCCCATTCGTGTTACAATCGTCCATCTCCACAGGCCAATCACTCAAGCTGGAAGACCCATTACAGGTTTCCTGAGGCCCAGCACACAGAGTGGAAGGCCGGGTACAATGGAACAGGCCATCAGAACACCCAGAACTGCCTACACAGCACGACCTATCACTAGCTCATCTGGAAGGTTCATCAGACTAGGGACGGTAGGTTCTGTCAACTTCCCAGAAGCTTGTATAACCCGAGTAACTTTACGCTCCACTAGTATTACAGTGGAGAATTAAACGGGAATTCTGCTTGCTTTATAATTTCTATAAGTTACTATAATCTTTATGCAGAAGAAACTATGTTTTAAGAGAAAGTTTTCAATTCCTTCTTTTCTTTCTTTCCTCTCACAGGCTTCCATGCTTACAAGTCCTGATGGACCATTTATAAATTTATCTAGACTGAATTTAACAAAATATTCCCAGAAACCTAAGTTGGCAAAGGTATGTGCTTCAAACAATTCTAAGTTATAAATATCTAAGTAATGATAGAAGTATGATGACATGGTTTTGTAGGAAATGGAGAATTTAGTTAATGTAACATGTAAAAATTCTCTTTGTCTTGAATCAAGTATAATCGGTCAGAAATAAGTACATATGTAATTATTATAGAAAATCCTTTCCAATGGTTAACAATATTTTATAACAAAGAAAGCAGAGAGGCAGAGTCATCTTTGCAGAATGAAACTTAAGGTTGTCTGTATGTGGATGTGTTTGTTTTTCAGTATGGACTATTCTTAGAAAAATAATTTTCAAGTCTTGTATGATATAAGGGAGATCAAAAGGATAGAAAACATATGTATGCTTAATTAATAATTAACTAGGCTCCTCAGCATTACTCAAGCCAGATAGCAGCCAACAAGCCAACTACCTTAATAATTCTCATCACTCGGAGTATTCTCTTAAATAAAGAGAAAATTAGCAGGGGGTGGATAAAGGAGAAAAAGTGGGGAGAGCGGAAAGAATAAAAAGAAACTAGAAAAATGAAAGCATAGAAAGGAAGATGTCCAGGGCCTTACCATTGTGAAAAACTACGGTGTGAGGGGTCTTGGGAGATACTACTCAGTTGATAAAGTGCTTGCCTCACAAGTATGAAGGCTGGAGTTTGTTCCCAGAGGCCACATGCAAAGCTGGATGTGGGCCAGTCAGATGGCTTAGTGGGAACAGGTGCATGCCACCAAGACTGATGACCTGGATCCAAACCCCAGGACACACATGGTAGGAGGAGAGAACTGACTCCCCTAGGTTATCCTCTGATCTTCATGTGTGCTGTGACATGCATGTGTGTGTGTACATGCCTGTGTTCATGTGTACATATAAATAAATAAATAAATAAATAAATAAAAAATAAATAAATAAATAAATTTTTTTTAAAAGCTGTGTATGGTGGTGTGATGGTTAGTTTTAATTATCAACTTGGCATAATCTAGGATCTCCTAGGAAGAGTCTTAATGAGGAATTATTTAGATCAGGTTGACTGGTGGCCATATCTATAAGGGATTGTTGTTTGGCTTGTTAATTGATGTAGGAACTAGCCCGTTGTGGGCAGCACAATTCCCTAGGCATGGGGTCCTGAACAGTGTAATGGAGGAGAAGGCTTGCTGAGAGCAAGCAAGGGTCCAGTGTTTATTTTTTCTCCACTCTTGACTATAGATCTAATGTTGTTAGTTCTTGCCACAACTTTCCTGCACTAATGTACTTAACCTGAAACTGTAAGTCAAATAAATGCTTTTCTTCCCTAACTTGCTTTTTGTCAGGGTATATTATCATATCAACAGAAATGAAAGTAGAATAGGTGTCTTGCTGGCCAGCCACACTAGTCTAATCAATCATTGTGCCTCAGGCCAGTGAGAAACTGTCTTAAAAAACAAGGTGGGGCTGGAGAGATGGCTTAGTGGTTAAGACTACTTGATGCACAGTCACGAGGACTGGAGTCTGGATTCCAGCACCCGCATAAAATAGGTGTCCCACTCACACATGTAATCCCCGTTCAGAGGTGGGTGGAGAGAGGATTTCTAGGGCTTTGTGGCTTTCATCTTAGTCAAGAAAAGCATAAGGTCCAAATTCAGGGAGAGGAGATCCTGCACAGAGGAATAGGCAGGCAGAGTGATAGAGTGGACTGTCTGACGCTTGCCTCTGGCCTCTGTGTGTGCAAACAGGTGTCCTCCCACCCCCAACCCCCACTTCTGCCACTGTTCTCACACGCACACACAAATAAATCTGAACAAAACCAAGGTGGGTGTGCTTGACTAAGAACAACAGTTCAGGTGTCCTCTGGCTGCCTTCCACATACACACAGCCCCTAAAAGCAAAGTGAAATAAAACCCCAAACTCCTTGGGGGAATAGCTTAAAAAATAAATTACACAGGAACACTAAGCCAGCAAACTCAGCAGAAATCTGTGAACTTTCTATAATAGTGCTGAGTTCGAACGTTCCTAATTGTTGTCATTCAGGGGTAAATAAGAGCGGAATGCCGTTTGGTGGACTGTATCAGACCAGAAAAGCGCTACTAACTTCTTCAGCTCTTCTCTGACTGTACTCTAGTCAGTGGCAGTTAGTAGACTATAAAGCTTTAGTCAGTTCCTTTTCTTCATGAGAGTGGAGTAATGAATCGGCGTTCCTGAGGAAGACCTGGTTCCCTCACTTGAGGCGGCTGGCTGGCCAGTTTTCAGTGAAAGAGTGCAGCCAATGGAGACATTTCCCTCCGTGTAGCGCTCTGCTTAACACTTATATTCCATGTTGTTTCAGAAGGAATACCCAATTTCCCATGTGTCAAAATTATATAATAATCTCTATAATAAAAAGAGAGTATACAAATTGGGTGAAATCTTCATGACCATCATAAGTCTTTAGGAAATAAAATGAACTTCTTTTGTCTTGTTTTAATAAAATAATGTATATAACATAAAGGAAGAAGGTTCAGTTCTTTGAACTTTCCAGTTTATTGTCTGTGAAGACAAAATTTACTGTGAGTTGCAGAACTTTAAAATGGGATATTATGACAAATGACAGCCGCATTTATTATTTACCAGTTCCTAACACTTTAGAGTATCCTGCACTTTTGCATCACCTAAGTTTTGAGTTTTCATATAACAATAACAAAGTGTTTCAGTATAATAAAACTGAGCGTGTTTTGACATTTTGTCATTTTCAGGCTTTATTTGAATATATTTTTCACCATGAAAATGATGTTAAGATGGTAAGTGATGAATTCCTGTTATTTTCTTCCCTTGTAATTTTTCAGGCTTTGGAGCTTTAGATTTTGAAATGTTCTATTTCTTTCCTTTAAAAAATGGAATCATTAAAAATTGGAGGAACTGAAAGTTTCAGTTCCAGTGAGGACACTTGTATAAATATAGAAATGATAAGAATTATGCCTGAATCATAGATTATGTAGCTGTCGTTAAAGGTCAAGATAAATGAGAATATCATATGCCTGTTATAGTGTATTCTTTATGCTAATAGTACTACTGGTCCATTTTTTTTTAGACCACAGAGTATTCAAAGTTTGCTAACATGCATCCCTGCCTTCTTCTGCCCTTCTCTCCCATGAAGATTTCAAACACACAGAAGTAGAAATAATAACTTAAAGAGCCCATGTTACTCACCACCTAGTGTCAGCTATAGTCAGTTTTCATGGTAACTTCTCACTAATGAATTTTGAGATTATATGCATGTGACTTTCCAATTTTGCTTCAATTTATGTAAGCCAGTATGTGGATGAGGAGAAACCTCACAAAGTTGTTTAAGTCAAATGAAGTCAATTCTGTAATATCTGGTAACAGTTTCCCCATTTTCTCATCAGTCCAGAAAAACACTATGTTCACATGTCGAGTGTTTAGGAGAATGCTTTCTTGAGTTGTGTTTTCTATGGGTCAGCCTAATTCAGTGTACAGGGCAAGCTAATGAAAATATGACAGGGCACCTGTTCATTCTGACTGAGAAAAGAAAATTGATGTAAACCGGTCGGTACTGGGTGTGGAGGTGTACATGTGTGGTCACAGCACTCAAAAGGCGGAATCAGGAGAATCCTGAGTTTAGGACTAGTCCCAGCTACAGAGTAAGACCATGTGTGAAAAACAAAAACAAACAGGAGTTGATCTCAGACTGAAGGTAGCCAAGGGGAGACTTAGACGGTGAGTGATGCTGGCAAACATCCACCGAGTGAGCAGGGTTTCATGGAAATGAGGCGAGAGAAATATAAGGAAACAGGCCCTGAACAGAGACTGGACTGAGAGCTGAATAAGACTTATCTTCAGAAACGATGGCACCAAAGAGACAGTTTAAGGAAACGACTGAACTTGATGATAGGTTTGATGTTGGGGGCAAAGGAAGGGGACACCAATCAGAGCGGCCACCTGAGGGTGCTGTGAGGGTGATAGTTTTACTAACAGACATGGGATTGACTCATCAGTTTATAAAGAAGTAATATAATTGACTCATAGAGTTTTGTGTTTGAAACGATGAAGGGCTCTCTGTGTGGAGATAAATTGCACACACTGAGGAGTAGGGCACAGGTATCCATCTAAGAGCCTAGGCTGGACACAGAACATGGGACTCACTGTGATGAAGAACTCAAGTGTGTGCTCACATAGGGAACAGAGGAGTCTTAAGGTTAGCCCACCAAGAAACCATGTGCATTTCTAAACAGAACCCAGTGGTTTCACTTACTACATAGCTCAGAGAGGCTTTTAGTGGGACAATATGTAACACTGCCTGAATCCACTCCATTTAATAGGTGAGCAAATTTCTAATTATTAAATTGTCACGAATCTGTTTTTAGAAGGGTTTCTTTTTTGTTTTCAGAATCAGAATCTTACTATGTAGTCTAGACTGACCTCAGACTCTCACTCCTGCCTCTGGATGCCAAGTGCTAGGATTACAGGTGTGTGCCACCACATCTGGCTTTATACTCCTGGGTTTTTGAAGAATAAATCATTTACTGAGGAGATATCTGTTCTTTCATCCAATGTCATTCTGAGTGATGCAGCGTGCCAGCCACCGTTTCAGTCCTGAGATCAAGGACAGAAGGAGGCAGGCCGACCCGAGTCTTTGCTCTTTATATTTATACCTGCAAATTATATTCTCATTGACCTAGAAATAGAAATGCAAGAAGGGCCTCTCTTCCTTAATTACCTGTGTAATTTAATAGTAATGATGTGTGGATCTGTGCTACATTTCCAAAATCAGAATCCCCAGGGGAGGCTGGTGACTCTGTAGTTATTAAGAACTCCACAGGCAATGCTAGTGTTCAATGATGATTGGGAACTACTGCTGTAGAATATATTCTGGAATTATAGAAACACTAAAAAACATTTATTCAAATGTAGGAAATGGAGTTGAGGACCCTTGGCAGCATTTGAAAGCTTGAATTCCATATAACAACCTCACCAGGGAAGGAAGTTCATTAAAAGAAATTAGTGAATTAATAGAAAAAAAAAACATAACAAAATGACCTTTAAATACATCTCAGGAACAAGAAAATGATGCAAAATCTTATTGGGAGCCAGAGTCTCCATTTATAAATTTTATAAGATTATGCTCATGAATAATGAAAGACTTAATATATTCAAAACAAGTGGTGCTGAACACAATGTGAAACTCTTTGCAGTAGATCTCTTTGAATCATTAAATGACAACTGAGGAAGCTTGTTTGGGGACATTCTTTAAGACATTGGGTTGACGAGTTATTAAAATTTAAGCTAGGGCCAGGGAGATGGCTCAGTAAAGTGCTTGCCTCCCAAGCATGAGGACCTGAGTTTAATCCCCAGAACTCACATGGTGGTGTGTGCTTATAATCTCAGTGCTGGGGAAGTGGAGATGGGCACATTCCTGGGGGCTTACTGGCCAGCCTAAGCCAATAGGTGAGCCAGCCTAGAGACCTTGTCTCAGCCAAAAGGAAGCTGGCTCTGGTGGAACAATGCTCAAGGTTGACCTTTGACTTCCACATGCGTGTACACATGCATGTATGTATACACACACACACACACACACACACACTCACAGAGGTCAAGAATTAAACTACTTCATGAGTTAGATTTGTGAAGCAACCGCAAAGGTAAGAAATTGGTTCTTATATACAATTTCTATATAGTGCTAGAAGCAAAACATATCTATGGGGTGATTTAAATATTGTTTGTCATCTTAAAAAAAGGTTGTCTGAATTTTTAGAATCCTTTTTCTGGCATATTGCGGTATATTATGTGCATGCTCATATGTGTATGGGCACACATGCATGTTTTTTGTGTGTTTGCATGTACTTGGAGGCCTGCAGCTGATGTCTAGTATCTTCTTTGGTTACAGTGTACCATATATATTGAGGTAGAGTCTCATGCTGAATCTGGAGCTTGCCATTCCAGCTAGTCTAGATACTAAGGGGGTTCCCTGTCTTTGCCCCCCATACTGTCCTCCCCATGCCTGTGATCTGGGGTTGCAAGCAGCTCACCACACACACCTAACTTTTACATGGGTTCTAGGGATCCAAACTCCTGGTCCTCATGTTTGATCAGAAGATTTCCTCACAGAGCCATCTCTCAGCCTTGGAGAGCTTCTTACGGACATGGAAATGACCCAGGGACAGATAATGGAGGGAAATAGCAGGAAGCAGGTGCGGCAGAGGTGTCGTTTCTTGCTGACAAGAAATGTAAAATAAAGGACTTTAAAATATTTACGGACAGTGTCATAAATTATTACAAATTATAGATAATGTTGTAAAGGGTGCAATTTAGGAAATAATGTGATAATAGGAAGCAGATAGCCATAAACACATTGGCTTACTTTGTCCTGTGCTTTCAGTTCTCAGCAATCGTCAGGAAAAATAGCTATAGTTGTGGTGATCATTCTAGTATCACATATAATAGCAAAAATGCTTGAAGCATAAATGTTCAGTGCTGGAGGACAAATTTGGTAAGTTATAATAAACAGCAGAATGGGCTTTTCATGCAGCTGGTCAAAGAATAGTTACCAAAATAATAAAAATTGCAAATAGTTATTTTCAAACGTTAGGTCAGAAAGTGTCCACTCGGGATGTTTAACAGAATTGTAACGAAATACACATGCACTTATACTTGGGAAGACGCTTGGCTGCGTCCCTTGAAAACAGGTTTACAATGTCTTTACCCCATGTGTACCTGCTGGACGCCTGCCGTGCGTCAGCCACTTGGGTTACAAAAGTGTAGAAAGCAGGTTGGCCTCATGGCACCAGGTGGAGATTAAGTCTCATTTTATATTCTTTTTCAAACTTTTCATACGTTTCCTGATTTAATAGCAAACTTCTGGTTTATATATTAGCTATATTAAGTACCTGGATAGTTTTAAATGCTTATAATTGGGCCCTCATTTTTTTTTTTTCACGTGCTAGCCACTCTAGTGTAGAACACTCAAGGAGGTAGCTCCTTTTGTTGTTACTTAGTGAAAAGTGCAAACTTTCCTGTTTGCACTTCTGAGATGAAAGGTTCATTTCTTTATCAATTAAATTACTGAAGTCCTAGCATTGATCCTGTGATTGGCTGGAGGAATGCTGAGGCCATACGCCTGTGACTATTTCCCGGCCTTCACCAGCTTGCACGCTCACACACATACTTACTCATAGTGCTCTTTGGATCAGACTCTAAAATGTCATTTTAGATTTTATCACAAATGTTATTTTCCAAAAAGGATTTAGATAATGAGCACAAACCGGGCATTTTTTAACCTTTTATATATTTTGTAACTTTAGCTAGAAAAAGAAAAAAAAGGTTCTATTTTTTAGCATGCTAATGATATCAGAGCTACTTTTATATGCCTTGCTTTGGATGACCTTCAAATTTTTCAAAAGCAAGTATTTTGCATAAATACAGGGGATAATATAGGTAAATATCAAGAACTCTGAAGTGGCATTTAAATGTTAGAAAAGTAAAATTGATCTTTGATGTGACAACTATATTTCTGTCTCTGTGCCCTATTTGGGGGGCACTATTGACAAAACTAACATGTTTACCTTTCTATTAATAGGAAGAATGCTAGAGCTAACTATTAAGATTACTATGAAGTAGTATTTTCAATGTTAAGAATAAATAAAGTCGATCAGGTTAGATGGCTCAGCAGGTGAAGTCACCTGCCACCAATCCTGAGATCCAGAGTTAATTCCTAAGCCCTACATGTGGAAGGGAAGAACTGAGTCCTGAAAGTTGTCCTCTGACCCCCATATGTGCACCATAGCATATGCACACACACACACACACACACACACACACACACACACACATTGGCGAAATTGTTAAGGCCACTCCACGTAGTTAAAAGGAAGATTTATTTAGTGGGTAACTTACAAATGAAGGGATAGGTAGGTCGTGGGGTCTGAGGAAGGTGTATCACAGTCCAGTGGTGTTCTCTGGAGCTCTGCTCGGTCCACCTCCACCATCTAGGGTGCCGGAACAGAGAGAGCGCTGGCCCATCTAGATCTCGGTCTCCAGGCGCTTCCCCTGGCCCCTCCTTGTAGTTGTGACAGTTGCTGAAGCCTCAATGGGGGTTGGAACTTCCAGATCAAAGCTGGAATGGCTACCCACTACACACACACACACAAATACACACACACACACACACACACACACACACACACACACAAGCATGTGTTCATGTACAGTGTGGTGGTTTGAAAGAAAATGGCCCCCATAGGGAGTGGCACTATTAGGAGGTGTGGCTTTCTTGGAGGAAGTGCGTCACTGTGGGGGTGGGCTCTGAGGTCTCCTATGCTCAGGCTACTCCCAGTGTCATAGCTCACTTCTTTTTGCCTGTGGATTAAGATGTAGAACTCTCAGCTCCTTCTCCAGCACCATGTCTGCTTGCATGCTGCCATGCTTATCTCCATGACGATAATGAACTAAACCTCTGAAACTGTCAGCCAGTCCCAATTAGATGTTTTCCTTTTTAAAATCACTGTGGTCATGGTGTCTCTTCACAGCAATACAAACCCTAAGACACAGAGTAAAATTGGACTAAAGGAAACTGTATTAATTCTTTTATTCTTGTTACCTACATGTATATGTTTAAGTTTTTAGTGACATTTTCTCTCTGTTTTTGGCTGATAATTGGCAGTAATACATGTGGACTGATGATCTGGAATCTTTATTTCCACATGCTCTTTAATTTCAGCATCTTGAAGTTGTCATAACTGTAAACAAAATTTTAAAAGTTTTTAGTGTTTGGACATATTCACAGACTACACTGTCCAGATTTGCCAAAGTTCCTTCTGCAGCTGGACTTCAACAAATTTGTGGCTTTTAAAAGTGACATTTTAGGGTTTTATATTAAATACATATTGTTAGTAATAAATAGTGCTTAATAAAGCTATTAATTACTCACTGTCTTAGTCAGTGTTCTACTGCTATGAGAAGACACCATGACCATAGCAACTCTCATAAAAGAAAGCATTTAACTGGGCTTACTTACAGTTCAGAGGTTTAGTCCATTATCATCATGGTGGGAAGTATGGTGGCACACTGGCAGGCATGGTGCTGGAGAAGTAGCTGAGAGAGCATATCTAGATCAGCAGGCAGCAGGAAGAGAGAGACATTGAGTCTGGCTTGGGCCCTTGAAATCCCAAATCATACCCCCAGTGACACATTTCCTTCAACAAGAAGGAAATTGCCACACCTCCTAATCTTCCTCAAGTAGTGCCACTCCCTGAAAACTAAGCATTCAAATCTGTGAGCTTATGGGGGCCTTATTATTCAAACCACCACACTTATTTTTATATGTACATAATAATTCTGGTTACTCCCCTTTCCCTCCCCCTCATCCCCATCAGCCCTTTTCCTAGATTCATGACATTGGTGTTTGTTTTATTATCTGTTGATTTTAACCAAGACCCTCTGTGTAATCACTGGAGTTAGACTCTCCACTGGAATGTTGAGGGGTCACCAGGGGCCACACAGCTGAAGGCAATGACTCCCTCTCTGCCTGCATCTCCCAGTAGTGAATGGTTCAGCAGTGAGGGGTCGGGGCCCCAGGGCCCCTCCTCCATCCATGCCTGGCTGTTGATGTTCCTGTTCTTGTGCAGACACAGCATAGGGATCTGCAGCAGCTGTGAGTCTGTGATTGCAAGGGCCGTGTCTTGCCCAGGACATGACATTTCGCAGCCCTTTTCCATGTCTTACAGCTCTTACAGTCCTCCCCACCCCTTCCACAGTGTTCCTTGAGTCTTGGAAGTGATGACGTAAATGTTTTGTTAAAGGTCCAGCACTTGTACGTCCCCCTTTCTCGGCACTCTTTGTAGCCATCAGCTTCCATACTCACCACTATTCGCTGGAAAAGGAGGCTTCCCTGATGAAGGCCGAGAATAGTGTTTATCTTGGGCAGCTGAAGAGTGTTCAAAGACATGGCTTTAGGCTGCCCAGAGAGGGTACCAAGGAGTGAGGCTAGAGCGTAGCAGTCCTTTTCCTGGGCCCTGCAGCATGGACTGTGTGCCCAGAGGCACAGGTGGGGCAGATTCCAAGGAAAGTCTGCCTTGGAGTTGCAAAGATTCTTAAATGTAAATACACATGGTAAAGAATTTGAGATAACTCAGTCCATAAAGTGCTTGCAAGGCAAGCATGAGGACCCGAATTCAGTCCACATGACCAGTGTAGAAAAAGTTAGGTATGGAGGGAGGCCCATGCTTATAAACCCAGTGCAGGGAATCCCCGGAGTACTTGCTGGCCGCTAGTCTAGTCTACTCGGCAAGTTCCAGTGAGCTACCCTGTCTTAAGAAAATGAGGTAGATGGTTCCTGAGGAACAACAACCAAGGCTGTCCTGTGGCTTCACACACACACACACACACACACACACACACACACACACACATACACACACACACACATACACATACACACACACACACACACACATACACACACACATACATACACATACACACACACACATACACACACACACACACACACACACACACACACACACACCACACACACACACACACACACAGAATGTGAGTCAGAATTTTAAAGAAATACATGTCTTATGCCACTACTTAAAATATTTTAAATGCTAGTAGTTGTAAACATAGAAATGTCTTAGTTTGGGTTTTTATTGTTGTGAGGAGACACTATGACCCTGGCAACTCTTATAAAGAAAACATTTAATTGAGCGGACTTGCTTAGAGTTCAGAGGTTCAGTCCATCATGGCAGGGAGCACGGTGGCTTGCAGGCAGACATGTGCTGGAGCTGAGAGTCCTTACATCTTTATAGGCAGACAGCAAGAAGTCAAATGACTGTCACAGTGAGTGAAACTTGAGAAAAAGACTCCAAAGCCTGCCACCACAGTGACACACTTCCGACAGAAGGTATGGCCCAGATTGTGCCCTCCAGCCTCAAGGTCTGAAAGGCATGTGTATCACCCAGCCTCCCCCAACAAGACCACACTTCCTCCAACAATGCCACACCTCCTAATAGTACCACTCCCTATGAGCTTATGGGGGTCAAATACATTCAAACTACCACAAGGAGTTTGTTTGGTTCTTAAACTACTTTCCACACCAGTCAGAGGTAAGGACTCCAGTTAATGACCTGAGCAAGCCATTCTCCAGTGCCTCTTGTGAACTCAGTGGCCTTCCTGTGTAGCTGGAGAGCTTCTCTCCAGGTCCCACCAAGCCCAAGCAGTCCTATAGCCCACTTATAAAATAAACACACAGACTCTTATATTACTTATAAAGTGTATGGCCGTGGCAGGCTTCTTGTTATCTACTTCTTCTATCTTAAATTAACCCATTTCTATTAATCTATACTTTGCCACATTGCTTGTGGCTTACAGGTACCTTACATCTCCCTTGTCATGGTGGCGGCTCCTCAGCCTTCTACTTCCCAGAATTCCCTTCTCTGCTTGCCCCACCTATACTTCCTGACTGGCTACTGGCCAATCAGTGTTTTATTTATTAACCAATCAGAGCAACACATTTGACATACAGATCACCCCACAGCATTCCTGAACAGCGGAGATGGAAAGAAGGCGTATTAGTTACTTTTCTGTTGCTATGACAAAGCACCATGACCAAGGCAACATAGAGAAGAAAGAGTTTATTTTGGCCTATGGTTCCAGAGGGTCAGAGTCCATAATGGTTGATTGGAGGTAACAGGCAGCCATGGCAGCTGGGACAGGATGCTGAGAACTCACATCTTGCACTGTAAGCACAAAGCAGGGAGAACAACTGGAAATGACTCTCAGAGCTGGCCTCTAGTGACACACTTCCTCCAACAAGGCCACACCTCCTAACCCCCCTCAGACAGTGCCACCGACTGGGGACCAGTGTTCAAGTACATAAGCCTATAGGAACAGTCTCATTCAAATGCCCACAAAGGGTCTCCTGGGGGAGGACAGGGGCCTTCCAAAATCATCACAAGTATTCTTGTCTAATTCAGCCCAAGTCTTCATGTGAATAAGAATTGCTAAGATGTAACTTTTTCTTACCATTTTTATTGTCTCAGCAATTTATATTTTCCTTAATTGAATTATCAGGAACATCTGGTTCCTCCATAGGACGACTTGATTCAGGACTGTATCTGAAGGCAAACTCGGCTACCCGTCATAAGCACTGGATCTAACTTTAGGAAGTCAGGGTACATAAGAAGCATTCAAATGGAAGCTTTTTCCAAAGACAGTAGAAGATCTGTGTACATTAAACATGGCAGTGAATGTGATCTATTTGCTGAGAAAGGGCTTAATAAAGATTGAGTCAGAGTTAATATGCATAGATATTTACAGTGCATGCCTGATTAGACCCCTCTAAAAATACAAGTTTCTCAGTGTTTCCAGAGACAATACCACTTGAAGTCATACTTCTCTCTTTTCATCTTCACTTTTACTTCTGGCTAGAGGGGAAAAAGAAAAATAAGCACATGAAAGTATAATCATATGTAGCTTGTTTTTAATTTCCATAGCATTCAAGTAGAGATGTTGGTTTTTTAGGTCCATTAGAGGCTCAGCATGGTGACACCATTCCTGGATAAGTAGTTTGCATATTTAGAGGTCTCCCCTGGAGCAAGAGAGATAGAGAACAAATGGAAAAGTAATTAATTTTGCAATAGGAGGTGGAGGGGACTTTTCTGGCATTCATTTCAGAAGAGAGCTGATATTAAAGAGGACAGTAATAGGGGATGCATTTTGAGATAATAGAAGTGGAGCAACCAAGTGTTCCTTTAATGGAACTGTTGGCTCTCATGATTATATTAACACTGACTCTGAATAAAGCAGTTCCAACAATGAGAAAACAAGTATTAAAAATTAGAATTCTCATTTAACTGATAACTCCAGTACGATTCACTGAATCTTTATAGAACTTTTAGATTTCCGTGAACTTCACAGTTGTGTAAAGACTTACTTCCTTTCTCCTCTGTCGAAAGGTTTTCCTTCCTCTCTATAAAAATCCCAACTCTTAATTGGTTACCTCTTGTCTGATCATGGAAAAGCATGGAAGGAAAAAGATAGAAAAGATACGGGATTGTGGTGGAGAGGTGGCTGAGGTCATACTGCTCTTGTTGAGGCCAGAGTTTAGTTCCTGTTCCTGTTCCCACATCCGGAAGTGTACAAACCACCTGGAACACCAAGTCCAGGGAATGTGACGTCTCTGGCCTCTGCAGGCACTTACACACATGTGCACTTACACACGTGCACTTACACACACACACACACACACACACACACACACAAATCCTTAAAAAAAAGACGTGGAGTAAATAGTTACAATATGGAGAAAAATGTTAATTACTAGAAGGTAACGTGACATCAGAGCTATGGAGTTGTGATCATTGAAGGCAGCAGTAACCCAAATACTCAGACTTCTTTGCCTCTTCTGTGTCATCCCAAAGCCCCTTTCTTTCTTGTTCTGAATTCACGGTGTGCTCCTAGCATGGAGGTTACAGGTACATGGTACCATCCACAGCTTTTCCTGGGGACTGGGGGTCTGAACTCATGTCTCACGCCTGCATAGCAATAGCAAGCCCATGCTTCACTCTTCCTCTGGTGTAACTAGACATTGAACCTCGGGTTGGTCAGGCATGTGAGGCAAATACTCAACCCCTGAGCAATGGCTCCTGCCCTTCCAAACCCCTTTTCTCTCTACTTACTTGGTCCTTCTTTCTCTACATCTGTGTTCAACGGGGACTACTGCTGGACCCACCTCACATACAGAAAGCTTGACATCGTCCGAGTTTTGAGGCATTTTGAATCTTTAGAGAGTAGATACGAAGTAGGAAGAGAGTACAATCCTAGTGTTTTAAATTTCAGTTCCGTGCCTTGTATATTAAAATTGTATTCTGATTTATTGTGCATCTGCTTCCCTTCGACCAATGTCTCCAACTTCTGTGCTGCCAGCCCCCTGGCCTGGAACTGATTATTTAGGGGAAATTTGTGGGGCCATCTGGAAACTTGGGCAACCTGAGTTTCTATCTAATTTCTAGTACATGTTTTGATGGATGCTAATTATGTGGCTTATTTAATTATTTATCCTCCTGCTTGTTTTGAATTGTTTTCAAAGGCTTTGGATCTGGCGTCCCTCTCCACGGAGCATTCTCAGTACAAGGACTGGTGGTGGAAAGTGCAGATTGGGAAATGTTACTACAGGTAAGACCTTCATCGTCTATGACAGTCTTCAAAGGAGAAGTGTTTCATGCCATCAGATAGGATCATGAGAAAAACCAACTGTCCTCATGAAGCAGCGACAACCTGGGCTTATTTGAGCAAACGTTTTCTGAGCCATCACATACAGCAGTAAGACCTGGTGCCCTGAGAACGTCACACAAGGAAGCTGAGGCAGAGCTCGGTTGTGATTTTCCTCATGAGCTGGTTAGGGACAGACCTGGGACTAGAACCCAGAGTGCTCACTTAGGTCTGTCCTCCTGGCTCTCAGTTCCTCACACAAATGCCTCCCATCTGTAGGGCGCCCTGCAGACAAGAGCCAGCTTGTTTGTGCTTTACTTCATCTCGCTTGAGGCTGCTGGAGGTAGCTGCTCGGTTGAGGAAGACTGAGCCTGGCCAAGGTGAAGCGAGTGGTCTGAATTCATAGAGCTGAGAAGTGATACGCAAGAATTTCAGTTTCATTTTCTGGTTCTGATTCTCATATTAACATTTTGTTTATTTAGTTCAGACAGAATGTCACTATGTAGCCCAGGCTAGCCTCGCTCTCATGATGTTCCTGCCTCAATCTTTGGAGTGCCAGGATTAGCAATCTACCACACTCAGCTCCTATTTCCATAACCCTTATTGTTTTTCTAGGACCTGAATGTTTTTTAAATGTGCTTAATGTTTTAATACATCCAAAAGAAAACAAGGAGAGAGGTCACCAAAGTTGTTACTAATTTTAGTGCCATCTGAAACTTGCTGCTGATATTCAGAAAATTCAGAACCTCTGGGAAAGATGGAAAATTCATATTTTATAATGGTAAATTCTCTGTATTATTAAGAATCAAATAGGCGTCCACTATTGTGAGCAACCATCAACATTTCCAGACCAGTGCTCTGTGAGGAAAAGGAAGTAAATGGACTGGAAGCGTGCTTGCCGCTCTTGTGGAAATGAGGAGTACTCTCCATTTAGACTTCGCACATACAACTCTGAATCATTTTTTCCACTGATAAATTGAAAAGTGTTTTATACTAGAAGATAATGTGAGGTCATTCTAACATTAAAATCTTACGGCTTTAATTCTTAAAGACAGTTTTAACATCTTGAGCTTCCATACAAAACCTTCAGACATGGTTAATAATTAAAGGAAAGCATAACTCAGACTCTTTGTGCTGCCCATAGATGATGCCATTTCTCCTTTTTTCAAATGTGTCTTCTTTCAAATGAATGCATTTTATCATATTAAGTTATTGTTCTGTTCTTCGGAACATCTTTACTATGTGTTCACTCATTTATACAGTCACCCACTTAGCCAAATACAATGAGCAATCACTCTCAAATGGGACCACAAAGATTTATTAGATTGTACTTTTAAATGCTGAGACAGACAACAAATAATTATTATGATGACTCCTGTTATTACGGAAGCAAGGGCATGGCACACTGGGAACCCAGAGAAAGAGCTTGTGACGTCAACCGAGGAACTCAGAGACGCCTCACTGAGGATGTAGTCTGAAGCTGGCTTCAGCCTTTGTTCCTGGCCTCTGTGTTCTCCTGCCCCCATCTCTGCACTCATGAAGTTCCTCTCCTACCCAGCCCCACTCTAGGGCCCTAATTCTGGACATTTTATTATCACTTACTGCAGTGGTTCTCAACCTTCTATGACCCTTTAATACAGTTCTTCTGGTTGTGGTGACCCTAAACTGTAAAATTATTTTCGTTCCTACTTCATAATCATAATTTTGCTACTGTTATGAATCATAATGTAAATATCTAATTGCGTGATATGCGACCCCTGTGAAAGGGTCATTTGTCCTCCAAAGGGGTCGTGGCCCACAAGTTGAGAACCACTTACTTCTGGTCTGTTGAGTTCTCACAGTAACCTCTCCCCTGGGTGTTCTGCCTCCAGTCTCTCATCTCGTCAACCCTGCCTGAGTCTAGTGAGGGAGCTGTGTACAGACAGCTGCTCCGGGACTCCTTGATGATCCTCCGTTCAGCCTGTCAGTGTAGTCTAACGCTGTTCTCCCAGCCGACCTGCTTTCCCGTGTCTCTCACTGTTTGTATTGTTAGATCCTCTTCAGCTAGACCAGATTCTTTAGCTTGGCCCTGACGTGCCCTCCACTTCCTGCCCGTGGGCTTATGTCATAGTTGCTTCCCCCTTGGAAAGGCATGCCAGCACACACCTTATCTCACAGTTGAATCGTCATCCGCTGTTCTCTTGATTTACTCACTTTCTACAGGTAATTTTTCTCTTGGCCATCGAAGTCAGTGAACACATTTAGCCCTTATTATCGCTTTAAGGGCATGCTTATTACCCTCTGCATTTTCACATCTTTTTAACATGGTGAAGTGTGGTATGGTGATGCCTCGCACTTCTGTTGAGTTCATTGGCAGGGAAAAGGTTGGCAGTGTCTTTCTGGATTCTCTGATATTGGCTTGAGTCTATGAACTTAACTGATGTGTCTTTTATTGTGTATTTTTTTGTATGTGTCTAAATGTGTTTTATAAAAGTGTGTTTGTGTGTGTGTGTGTGAAAGAGAGAGACAGAGAGACAGAGACAGAGAGAAACAGAGAGACAGAGACATAAAGAGAGAATGTGTGCATACGTGCATATGTGAAGGCCAGAGGTCAACTCCAGGTGTCCTTCCTTAGGTGCCTTACACCTTTTTTTCCACACATTCTCTTGGTCTGAGGCTGGCCGGTTGGGCTAGGCTGCTTGTCCAGAAAGGTCCAGTATCTACCCACCTGTCCCTGCCTCCTCAGTATTGGCATTTGCATGCGCATGTCACGAGGCCCAGATTTGATGTGGTCTGAGGGATTGAGCTCAGGTACTCGTGCTTATATTTCAGACACTCTACCACCTGAGCTGTCTCCCATTCCCTAGACATCTTTGAATATGGCCTACTCCATGCTTTTGTTCAATAATTTGTGTGGCAAATTCATTTTATTTTTTATTATTCCTGTTTCTCAGAACTTTGGGGTGCTTTGATAATATTTCATACATAGTCTGTGAAGTGGATGGGACCTTTAAGAGGAAGGGGCTTCTGCCTCGTTACATGCCCTCTAACTTTACACTAACCTGTTGAAGCCACCTTACGGCTCTTGAATGCCCTCCTCCAGCAGCTGCTAGTATATAGCTCCACCAACGCTTGAAGTCTAGATCAGGAAAAAATGATCAAAGTTATTCTTCCCAGCCTTTATGTGGCATTAGCACAATGGGGCAGATTGTAAATAATTTTTAGTTTATTTTACCAAAAATATATCTAAGTTGCTCATAGAGTGCTGAGAATGAATAGTTATCAGAAATCATAGCCATGTGCTTCTGTGATTGTCCTGGTGGGAACAATGCTTCCTGGGTCACAGACATTGACAGTGACGTCAAGACCGCCACTTAGGCAAGGAGCAAGTTTCAGATTCACAGAGCAGGCCAGCTACTAAGGGCAGAGGAAAACAAGGTTTGTACAAAAAATGATGATACAGCTGTAGCATGCACGTGGCAATTGTCGCTCTCATTAAAATAGTATAGGGATAACTAGCGGGGGTGGGGGGTTGTCTTAGGAAGGAGATGTTTTCAAAGAAACGAAGTGGCAGCTCCACAGCTATCCAGGTCACTTGCCATATGTGCAGCTGATCGTAAGCTCTCACGGTGGTGAACTGACGTGACCCCGTTAGAGACAGCTCTTGGTCCTGCTGCAGCTAGGTTGTCGTCCTTACACACCGTCTGAGGCTTAGATAGCTCGTGACCATGGGAGACAGGTGGCTTTTTGCTAGCTTTTGTTAACATACATGTTACTGTCTGTGTGCACAGCCTCACCTGCTTTGATATATGCTTGCTCCAAGATGAGATGTGTCTGTTCATATCCTCAGGGCTTGAAAAAAAATATGATGTAGTGTTGATTTTTCAATTGAATGTCTGATTTTTGAATGGCCATTTCTAGGTTAGGAATGTACCGGG
Source organism: Peromyscus leucopus (assembly GCF_004664715.2). Taxonomy (NCBI): domain Eukaryota; kingdom Metazoa; phylum Chordata; class Mammalia; order Rodentia; family Cricetidae; genus Peromyscus; species Peromyscus leucopus. The sequence continues at coordinate 65,819,046 of NC_051075.1, forward strand.
AAGCAGAGAAGCAGTTTAAGTCAGCCCTGAAGCAGCAGGAAATGGTAGACACATTTCTCTATCTGGCGAAAGTAAGTAAATATTCTTAACTTGAGTGAAAACTGCCTTCTTAGGGTGCTGGCCATTGCATGGGGGAAATTTGCCAGTTCCTTCTGGAATATTTGGCAAGTTAATATGTTCAGACTTATTTTTTGTAGCAAGTGAAAAATAACATATGGAGGGTAACCACGGCACAAGGAGTTGATGGCTGTGGAAAAAGAAGAAAATCCCTTTGACGGATTGCTTATTAGGACAGAAGGAAATATTACAGATTCCCCACCCTGTAGGTAATAGAAAGGCATTTTCTACAATTTATTGTCTCAAACCTGAGCAGGTTGTAGAGAACAAGGTCCCTTTGTTTTTGAAACAGGATTTCACTGTATAGTCCAGAAAGCCTTTGAACTTGCCATCCTCCTGCCTCAGCTTCCTGGGTAGCTGAGATTCCAGGGCTGTACTATCAAACCCTGCTCTAAGAACATGGACCATTTCATAGATTGTTTTATAGGACATTAGATACTCAGTTCTGAGCACAGTTCAGTATAGGATATTGTAGCAGGCTTGTTAGTAAAGACAGATTAATTTAATCCATGCAGTAACCCTAGAGGACAAAGTTTATACTTTCCTTTGTGCCGCTAAGTAAGACGAGACTGCAAGAGGTCAAGTTTTCTGCATCACTGGGCTGTTAGCAGCAAGCATTCAAGTCCACTATGCTTCGTGATGTGACCTGTAGCTTCAGTACAAGGGCCACCTAGTTATCAATACAGATTGGACATTCCTAATCTGAGTATCTGAAATCTGGAATGCTCCCGAATCTGAAATATACTGAATGCCACTGTATGATGCTACAATTCCACACCTGATGTCATGGGATGTGTCACAGTCGAAACATGGGTGTAATAAAATGATTATGTAAAACTGCCTTACATGTAGATGGGAAAAAAAAAATCAATGAGAGGGCTGAAGAGATGGCTCAGCAGTTGAGGCGTTTGTCGTTTTCCAGAAAATCCAGCTCAATTCCCAGCACCCACATGGTGGCACACAACCATCTGCACTCCAGTTCCAAGAGATCTGACACCCTCTGGTGGCCTCCAAGGGTTCCAGGCACACACATGGTACACAAACATACATGCAGACAAACACCCCATACACATAAAATAAAAATAAAAACTTAAAAAAAAAATCAGTGAATTTTGTGTTTAGATTTGGGTTCCACAGTACTCCAGAATACTCCCAAAATCAGAAATTGAGAACACTTCTGGGGTAAAACATTTCAGAGAAGGGAAGCTCTACTTGTATTGGGATAAAGTCACCTCCTGAGCCTCATCAAGGCCACTTTGAAAGAAAACACTTGATGAAGTGGTAGTTATTACACTATTGTGACTTATCTGCAAAGACATTTCCAAGTTAAGAAGTGTGCTATGAGCAGGAAAAGTGTGAGAGCTGGAAGGGAGGGAAGAGGCTGTGAACTGCTCTCCTCTGGGCGTGACACAGCCGTTGAATCATGACCTCATAGCAGTTACAATTGCTTGCATGAGACTAAGCCTAAAATCAGTCAATCATGGATTGAAGAAAGGGCTTACAAGACCACACTCTATCCTGCTGAACTTTTGCCTATTGGTATATTCCAGGGGAAGGACAGCCATTGTCTTCAGTTGGGTACCATTGGTAAGCCCTGCAAGGCTCCAGTGGGTAGCTTGAAACCAATAGTCAGGCGCATTACCCTGGTTGAACTCAGTGGGCCTAGAGACAAACCAAAAGATGTGAATATCAGAGACTCCTAGGGAGTGGAGGGTTGGTGTGGGCAGTGGAGAGATGTTCCCCTGACCCTTTCTAGTTTAGGTATTACCCAGCCTTTGTGACAATAATATCCCTACACTAAGCATTTCTTGGGGTGATAAATTTTATGTAAAATGTACAGATAAACTGTAAAGTTGTTATTAGACTCTAATTATGTCTGTGGAAATTCTTTAGTTTCTGGGAGAAAATTCGTTTCTAATCAATAATTAAAACTTGTCATGCAAATGCAATTGTTTTAAAAACCAGTACAGTAATCTTATTGAAATATACCTTGCTTTTAGGTTTATATCATATTGGACCAACCCGTGACTGCTTTAAATCTATTCAAACAAGGCTTAGATAAGTTTCCAGGAGAGGTGACCCTGCTTTGTGGCATTGCCAGGATCTATGAGGTAAGGTTCATGTTATCTTACAAGTTGGTGTAAAATTGAGGTTGAGTGCTACTTTAAAAAGCTCATAGGCCCTTGGGGTCCTAGTAGGGAACACAGTTTATAAAATGAAGATTGTTGGCTGTGATTCAGCAGTATAAGGGGAGATTTTGCTGTGTGTGTTTAATTCAAGTAGATTTTTTATAATGAAGTATTTTAAATACCCAGAGGTCAGTGATACAAGACAGGAATTTAACTTATTTTTCCTGTGTGGGTAGACTGTTATGTCAGCACACTTAACAATCCTTTCCCAAGATCTGTGGCACCAAACATCTGTATTTTCCATTTCTGGTAGATATTCCTGGAGCTGTCTAGTCTGTTCCATTGGCCTGTTTGTTCAGTCTCATACTAGCTACATTTCTATAGTTTTCTAATGGTCCCTGATAGACATGCCTTGTCAGAATTGCCTTCACAGTTTGGACTCTTACTTATTCTTACACAGTTTTAGATTCATGTTTTCAGATTCTGTAGAAAAGTTCCATTGAATTCTCTTCCCTGCTAATAACTAAGCATTACAATGATCCTGAGGCTAGATCAGGAAAGCCTACCACCTGTTATATTTTTTTTTTTCCTTTACAGTTGAAAATTTAATCTCCCTGCTCTTCCATATTAAGACTGGTGTCTCAAGAACTGTTTTGGTTTTTTTTTTTTTTTTTTTTTTTTTTTTTTTTTAACCTTGCAGGCCTAATGAATTAGTTTTACAGTTAATATTTGATTGACAGAATGGGTAAGTAGGCTGCTGTGGGATGTTCTGTATGCTGTGAATATGTGTTGCTCTGATTGGTTGATAAATAAAACGCTGATTGGCCAGTAGCCAGGCAGGAAGTATAGGCGGGATAAGCAGACAAGGAGAATTCTGGGAAGAAGAAGGCTGAGGCAGAAGACAGCAGCCCGCTGTCCAGGGAGCAGCATGTAATGGCACTGTACAGGTAAAGCCACGGAACACATGGTGACATATAGATTAGCAGAAATGGGCTGAGTTTAGTGTAAGAGCCAGTCAGTAGTTAGCCTGAACTAATGGCCGAGCAGTTTTAATTAATATAAGCTTCTGAGTGATTATTTTAAAAGTGGCTGCAGGGTCCATGGGCAGAACCAGAGAAAACTTCAACTACAGTAGGCTGCTTTCTCTTCGTACTCAAGTATGACGTATCTCTTAAGTTGCTTCATTTTTCTTTGTCTCCTGTGACTATTTTGTGGTCATTCCCAGAAAGGTTGTGGTGGGAGTCACCAAGCCATGCTAAAATTTAGTGCTTTAGTAAGGCTCCCAAAACACAGCAAACCACACTGCATAAAAGACACAAAACAAAACCAGTAAAGGGAAAGGACTCATGGGCAAAGTTCAGAGGAAGCAAGGGATGAGCTTCCAAAAGACCTCTGCTAGTGGAGTGTTATGACTACCAACGTCTGTTTATTCCAGCTAGGGAACCGAGGACAAACAAAAGCACAGATACCACCAAAGTTCACATCGGGGGCCCAGTGAATTGTATTGGGGTTACTTACAGGAGTATAGGTGAAGGGTACTTACGGGAGTATAGTGAAGGTACTATGAGTATAGTGAAGGGTACTTACGGAGTATAGATGAAGTTTTTTGGTACTTACGGAGTATAGGTGAAGGGTACTTACGGAGTATAGGTGAAGGGTACTTACAGGAGTATAGGTGAAGGGTACTTACGGGAGTATAGGTGAAGGGTACTTACGGGAGTATAGGTGAAGGGTACCTACGGGAGTATAGGTGAAGGGTACTTACGGGAGTATAGGTGAAGGGTACTACGGGGGGGGGGAGTATAGGTGAAGGGTACTTACGGGAGTATAGGTGAAGGGTACCTACGGGAGTATAGGTGAAGGGTACTTACGGAGTATAGGTGAAGGGTACTTACGGAGTATAGGTGAAGGGTACTTACGGAGTATAGGTGAAGGGTACTTACGGGAGTATAGGTGAAGGGTACCTACAGGAGTATAGGTGAAGGGTACTTACAGGAGTATAGGTGAAGGGTACTTACAGGAGTATAGGTGAAGGGTACTTACAGGAGTATAGGTGAAGGGTACTTACAGGAGTATAGGTGAAGGGTACTTACAGGAGTATAGGTGAAGGGTACTTACAGGAGTATAGGTGAAGGGTACTTACAGGAGTATAGGTGAAGGGTACTTACAGGAGTATAGGTGAAGGGTACAGGAGTATAGGTGAAGGTACTTACGGGAGTATAGGTGAAGGGTACTTACGGGAGTATAGATGAAGGGTACCTACAGGAGTATAGGTGAAGGGTACTTACGGGAGTATAGATGAAGGGTACCTACAGGAGTATAGGTGAAGGGTACCTACGGGAGTATAGATGAAGGGTACTTACGGGAGTATAGGTGAAGGGTACTTACGGGAGTATAGGTGAAGGGTACCTACGGGAGTATAGTAGGTGATAGAAGGGTACTTACGGGAGTATAGATGAAGGGTACCTACAGGAGTATAGGTGAAGGGTACTTACGGGAGTATAGGTGAAGGGTACTTACAGGAGTATAGGTGAAGGGTACTTACGGGAGTATAGGTGAAGGGTGCCTACAGGAGCAGAAATGACTCAGAGACGGTTGCATCGCCAAGGCCCACCCCAGCATGGGTGGCAGCTCATAAAGCTGGGAACCTGGAGCCCACTGCCAGCCGCAGGCAGGCAGCTCAACAGGTTGGAGAGTGTCCTTTTCAGGCAGTGGGAGTGGTCTGGACTTTTCCAGTAGCTCTGCTGGTCTCTGCTTCTCTTAGGCAGCTGGACTGGTGTCTGCTTTCTCCAGGTGGCTTGGCTGGTTCATCTTGTCTGAGTCTCTCCTAGGAACTTTGCTGAGAGTGCTCCTTGGCAGCCTTGACAGTGTATATGCTTGGGGAAAGAGGAACCTAATGCATCTGGTCAGTTTGGGGGACTTCCTGAGGCCTTTGAGTTGTTCACATCTTGAGCTTAATAGCTTCCCTGCAGGATGGAATGTTTCACCTCTTTCAGAACATCCTTTTAATGAGCCTCTCTGCAGAGTAGAGTTACAACATGGAGTCACAAGGAGCACACTTAATTCTCCCAGCAACAAGTTGTGACAACTCCTGCAGAGTATTATCTACCAGAAATCTCATTAGAGCCTGTGTGTGGACACCATATGCCTATCATGTACCAGAGTTTTCCAGACTCTTCTGCAGTTAGCAAGTATCAGCACAAACCCCATAGTACAAATGGTGTCACATTAACAAGGCACTCTTGTCATCGGGAAAGTTTATATGAGAGCAGCAATCAGCTGAGTTCCCCAGTGCATACCTTCCTAAGAATAGCAGTCTCGGGTCTTCTGTTAACTCTTTCCTGAGCACATGTATTCCTAGGTATAACTGTGAATGAATATATTACTATGAATGGATGTATTACTATGAATGAAATGTTGTAATTTCTATTTGATGATAGTGAATAGGGATGTATTACTTTTTCAAAGTCAGTTTGATATTGGCCACTCTTTAAATTTCAAGATCTTGTACATAGATTCTCTTAAATATCTTTTTATAAATAAAAGAATCATCTGTGTATATAGTTTTGATATTTTATTGTAAAAATTGCTTAGAACTTTTAATACAATATTAAACAAACACATCTCTGTTTTCTTTAAATTCCTTGGAAGGTGCTACTTGTAATATTGGTAAATTATCTTGCAAACAAAAGTGGAAGAGATTGAGGGTTGCTATGTCTAGATGATTGCTTGTGGATGATTTTTATTTTCTTACACTTTCTGTATGAATGAAAAGAAAAGAAAAGGAACATGACTGTTCCCAGGTTTCAGCATGAGATGAACGAACAAAAAGAAAGAAAGAAAAAGGAAAGGAAAGGACATGACTGCTCCTAGTATAGTGGAGAAGAAATTTTATTATAGATATGTAGGAGAGCAGAGGCAGAGGCATCTAAGATCTGGGAGAGTCTAAAATGGACGTGGCCAGACTAAGCTGTGCCATGTGAGGAGAGTGGGGAGGGGATGGAGAAGAGGGGGGGGGGACCAGGTACAGCAGCCAGGAGGCCCGTAGGTACAGAGTGCTGATAACCACAATGGTTACATTATTTAGGCAAGAGCAGTCCAGCCCCTGGGCTGGAGAGTTAAGGATGGGGGCAAAGTATGCCAGCCAGGAGGGCCCTGTAACAGGTAGAGGCTGAGGGATGCAGAGAGAACCTAGCTGGCCAGGTCCCCTTCGATATGTTAAATAAGTACCTTAACCCTTTGTCCCAGGTTTGAAACCTGACACTGTATTTTCAAAATCTTGTATGAGGAACATGGATTCTGTGTTTTGTTTGTTTGGGTTTATTTCTTGAGACAGGGTCTCTTTTTGTAGCCCAGGCTAACCTAGAACTTACAATGTGGAGCAGGTTGTCTTTGAACATGGAGTGATGCTTTCCTCTCAGCCTCTCTAGATCTGGGGTTATAGGTACAGGCTACCACACCCTACTAACAAATTAATTTTTTTAATGAAAGTAATGTTTAAATTGACTAGGAAAAAGTTTCCTTTTTAAAACACAACTTTAATACAGACATACACAGAAGACTTTAACCAGTCAAAACCAAATGTCAATATTTTTTATCTTTACTTGTTGTGACCTTAAATAAATTGAATATGGATGAATCTTTGACCAAGACACTTAGAAAGAAAATAGAGTCACCTTTGGAAGCTAGGGGAATTCTTGCGTTGCCAGTGGTGGCTATCATTGGGTGGTGATTAGATCATTGGACCCTGCCCTTGGCATGGCTCAGACCCTTCATCCTCCTCTTTGACAGAAGGTTTAGCTGTTAGCATTTTTAATCGCGGCTGCTTTTAGAAGAATTCCATCTATGCATGTCTGTTGCAGTCACTGTTGCTAAGGCTGGGAGAGGCCATGGCTCCGAACAGATTCTAGCCTTCCTCTCTCCATCCTCCTGCCTCCATCTCTGGAGTGCTGGGATTGCTGTTGTGTCCCACCACACCCGATGGTCCATAGATTATCGTCTTTCATTGGCTGCCTTCTGCCTGTCGCTCCTCTGGAGTTCACTGCAGCAGGGACAGAGACAGCGAGGAGTAGAAATGGTTACTGCAGTATGCCCCTGCCCCCGCCCTCCGCCCCTGGCTTTACAGTTAATTTCCTCTCTGCCAAAGCTCACCACGCCAGAGCTGGATTTCTGGAGGATTCCTTTGCTCTTGGTGTGACAGTGGTTTGACAGATAATTAGCCAGGTCCTTATTTGCGGCTACACTGCATTTGCCTCTGAGGACTCTGCTTTCCTCTGGGGGTCTCTTCTGTCGTGTTCTTTTCCCGGTGCTGCGTTCATTCTGTCACGGTCTGCGTGTTTCCTGTTTTACAGTGAGCTTGTACTACCCATGCTTCCTTGCGTTTCTTACAGACACTTGCTTAAGATATGTATCTTTGTTCAACGTTTTCATGCTTTGAAATTTTTTTTTTGAGACATTTTGATAGAAAGGCCCTCATTTCAACTATTCTTTGCCGAAAAAGTGTTTGAAATTAGAAACCTACCACTGGAAATGTTATTCTAGTGGCCCTTCCACTTTATTGTGTGTGGAAATTGCCTCCAGCATATGTAAGAAATGTGGCCCATCTATCTCTGACGCAGACCTTTGTATTTTGAACACACTCTTTTGCTGTTCTGAGCAAAACCACTGCAGCATTCACATCCTTAAGCTATTTGCAATTTTACTTCAAATAATTCAACTGTAAGTGCAGTCCATGTTTCATGAATTGGTTCAGAAATAACCACTCTAAAAATCACTTAACTAATATCAAGTTTATTACACACTTGAGGTGGCATTTACATACATGGAAATGTTATTTTAAGTATGTGTTTTTAAAATCTATTCTAGAACTATTATAATTTAACTCATTCTGATGCAGGAATAAGTTTAAGAACCAAAAGAGAATCCATATGAAAATTTAGGACGTGACAAAGTTTGGTTGTTAAGTCAATTGAGTTACTATGTTATTAATTAAATACTTTAAAAATAGTGCAAATGAGCAAATATTTCTTATATTAAAACAATTATGGAGGCAGAGGCAGGCAGAGCTCTGTGAGTTCAAGGCCAGCCTGGTCTACAAAGCGAGTTCCAGGATAGGCTCCAAAGCTACACAGAGAAACCCTGTCTCAAACAAACAAACAAACAGAAATTATTTCAGCCAGATTTAAATTGTGTATATGCATATACGTGTATGTGCACACATGTGTGTGAGGTCAGTGGTCAACCTCGGTATCAGGCTGTAGAAGCCATCTAACTTGTTTTTGAGGCTGGGGCCTCATCATTAGTCTAGCCTGGCTAATTGCTGGCCTAGCTGGCCAGGAGCCCCTGGACTCTGCCTCCCCGGCACTGGGATTACACACACTTGTCACCATGCCTAGCTTTTTTATGTGGTTTCTGGGCACTGAACTCAGTGTTTCTGCAATAATAACTTTACTGACTGAGCCATGTTCCCCGCTCTCAGATTGAAACTTGTTAAAAAGAGTTAAAACTTCAAAATATGAAACTGCTCTGATAAAATATCCTGACAAAAACAACTTAGGGAAGAAATGGTTTATTCACCTTACAATTTCAAATTAAAACCCATCATGGAGCCGGGTGGCGGTGACGCACACCTTTAATCCCATCACTCGGGAGGCTGAGTCAGGCTGATCTCTATGTGTTCGAGGCCAGCCTGGATCTACAGAGCAAGATCCAGGACAGGTACCCAAACAATACAGAGAATCCCTGCCTTGAAAAACCAAAACAACAACAACAACAACAACAACAACAACAAACCATCATCAAGGGGAAGTTAAGGCAGGAACTCAAGCAGTCACATCCCACCTATAATTAAGAGCAAAGAGAGAATAAACACATTCCAGCTTGCTGTCAACTAGCTCTCTCCTTTTATACTGTTTAGGATGTCATGCCTAGGGAATGGTGATGCCCACAGTGTACTGGATCTTCCCTATAGCAGTAGTCAACACAGCTCCCACAGACATCACATAGGCTAACCTGATCTAGATGATTCTTCAGTAAGACTCTCTTCCCAGCTGATTCTAGGTTGTGCCCATGGCCAGAAAGGGATTCAGATCCTTTTGTGAGCCATCATGTGGGTCCTGGGAATGGAACTCGGGTCCTCTGGGAAAGCAACCAGTGCTCTTAACCACTGAGCCATCTGTCACTCCTACCTGAGGAAAAGCTTTTTATACAAAACCAAATAATAAATCCATAACACGAAAGACAAATATTGAGAACTTTATTCCCTATGTAGACCAAGCCAAGCATGGTGGCACATGCCTTTAACCCCAGCACTGGGGGAGAGAGAGGCAGGTGGAACTCTGCGGGCTCAAAAAAATAATCCTATGTAGCAAAGATAAAAATTTAGATAAAACCAAACTAAAAGGTTCAGATATCACCCAGTGAAAATGCCTCTCATGCCTGGACGACAGATGACTGTCAGGTAGGTATGGTGGTCCTCACCAGATGCCACCATTTGATTTTGGGCTCAACAGCCTCCAAACCATAGCTGACCACTTTTCAGTTCATTATAAATTATTCTGCGTGTGCTATTCTGTGACAGCAGCACAGAATGTCAGTGACAAAAGGCAAAAGGCAGGCTAGCTCAGGAAGTAGACACAGGACACAGGTAGGCAGCTCCCAGAAAGGCAGGTATGATGTCTCATGTGTCAAAGGCCCTGTCTCCATCAGAGTTAAAGAATTAAAGCTGAACAGCCATAGGCCACTTCCCACTCGACTAGTTGGGCAGAGGTGAAGAAGTTCCACAGAACCCAGGCTGTCGCCAAGGGTGTGAAGAAACAGACTCCACGTGTGAGCCCTGTTGCAGGGAGCATGGTGGATGCAGCCCACCCGGAAGCTGTTTATAGTCACCAAAGAGAGGTCAAACGTGGTTCTTCTTTTGGGCAGTTTTACTTCTGGGCATTTTCCTCCTCAGTGTACAGCTATGCAGAGATGTTTTTATATCCTGTTCTGCTGGTTAAAAATGTCAAGAAACCAAGGTTCACTGAAAAGGGACTAGGTAATTTATCATCTGGGACTTGTTATGGTCCGAAAGTGCAAATACACAGTGGGCTGGGGTGATAGTAATGTGCTTGCCTGGCAAGCATGAGGTCTCAAGGTCAGTCCTCAGAACCCACAGAAGGAAGTCAGGTGTGGTGGTGCACATGTACCCCAGAACTGGGGAGGTAGTGACCGGAAGATTCCTGGAACTCCATGGCCAGCCTGTCTAGCCCAACCAGTGAGCTCTGGCTTCAGTGAGAGACACTTTCTTAAAAGAAAAGAAGGTGAGCAGTAGAAGAAGTCACCCAGCATTGACATCTAGCCTCCACGTATGCACACATGCACAGACAAATGTGTGTACAAATACACCACATAAGAAAGAAAATGTGCTCTAGCTGGAGCTGACTACTCCATCGAGAAAGAACAGTGCATTGGTGCACTTGGTCTTCAAGCTCCTGCAGCCTAATCTAACTGGGACTCCTTGGCCAATGAGCTGCCCTGTCTCAAAAATCAAAGTGGCTGGTACTTGAAGAGTGACCTCCAGGGTTGACACCTGGCCTCCACATGCATGCCCATACATGTGCATGTGTATCTATATGCACAGTAGAACACATGCACACACATACACACATAGACACACAAAACCTCTCCGTGTTTGAACGTCTCTAACAGTATGTAGCATCTTTCCCTTCGTTTTCCCTTCATTACCATACAGTCATTGTAGAAAGTAATGAGTCTCATGGACTTTGGTCTTATTTACCACCTCACTGGTGTCTTTGTCCTGTCCTCCTTCTTGCTGGTTATCTCGTCCAGATTCCATCATAAGAGAAAACATGCTTGTCTTTCTGAGCCTGGCTTCTTTCCCTTAACACGATGATCTCTAGCCCTACCTATTTTCCTGTGAATGACACAACTCTGTCTTCTTAGTGGCTGAATAGTGCTCCACTGTGTTTATCTATCCCACATTGTCTTTGATCCTTGTAGCCAAGTAGCAGCTGTTGTGTAGTTTTCTCACCTGCAGCCCTTGTGGAAACCTGGCAGTGATTCCAATTAGCCAACATAGTGAATGAAGATGGTAATTAGTTCTGATTGTTGCCCGAAAGCTTTTGTTGACACCTGCTGGTTAAATCCAGAAAGCACAGGCATCAGACTCACAAAAGGCGCTTGGAAGTGAATCCTGAATCCCAAGCAGTGGTGGGGAGCACTTGTAAGGAGCACTACAGTAGATCTTAACCCTCTTCATCATGAAGAGATGAGAAGTAGGTGAGGCTGCAGGTGTGTGTATTAGCCTGATAAGTTCATTCTACACCATGCCCCTGTCAAGGCTGCACGTCGTATCCCACAAACATAAAATTTTTGATAAAATTTAAAGAGCAGAGCACAAAGTACAGACAATACTGTTTTGAAAAACCTGAACATGGATGACCAAGTGAAGAGGGGACTTGGAAGAATTTGACTGTGTATGAAGGAACTGACTTTACATATTACTTTATATGTATAAAGAATGCAGATGTGGTCACGTGAGTCTTGTGCCAAATACAAGTTGTGTGTCCAAAGAAATAGTGTGTGATGCTTCTTGCTGATGGTGGGGTCTCTTGGGTTTGATAAAAATGGTTCAAATCTAATATTAGTAAGAGTCCTTCGGTGATCAGAACAAGTGTGTGGGCGATAGTGGATGTCATGTAACATGAGAGGCAGAAGAAAGCTTTGCGAAGTTGACATAAGGAAAGCTTCATGGAGGGTGAACTGGACCTTGAGGTGTATTTGAGAGGTGGTAACCTTCATTAACAATGTTTGTCGGCCCAGTCCACCTACTCAGGAAGCTAAGGAAGGAGGAGAGTTCAAACTTGGGTTCAAGTCCACACTGGGCAACGTGGTGAGAATATGCCTCAAATTTTAATAAAATTAGTGTTATATCACAGGCCTGCTAGCTGCCCCATCCTGGAACTCAGGCCACACCCCTCTCAGCTCTGGGACAGAGCTGACAAAATGTGTTGTGATTCATTCACGTAGAATGAATTTGGTTCCTTCCCTTCCACGGCAGCTGTGAACAAGCCCAGCCCCCGGTCCTTTGGACTTAGGGCAACCTTGAGTTGTGTACTTTTAGCTAGTGCCTCCCTTTCTGTGGCTCCTGGGATGTAGGCCAGGCCAGGTGAGATCTGAAGGTACGGAGCTTGCCCACCCTGCCCCACCCCAAGAACCTGTGAGAGTCAGAAACCACCTTTGTCCTTGGGAACGGAAGGTTCTTTTCCTTCAGGACCCTCATCACGCTGGGCATGGTGGGCATCTCACCTGACGAAGCTCCGCTTTGAGAACTGAAGGTCTCCCCTGATGCAGTCTCTCCCAGTGCTCTCCCACTTGGGGGCCTGTGGTGACTGTCACTCATCAAAATGCTTTCTCCCCTAATAAAGATCATCTACAGGGTCATTTTGTGTCAGCTCTTTCTGCAAACCTGATTTCTTTTGCAGGTCGTAACCACTAGAGACATTTATTTGTGATTACTAGTGTTTTATAAATGTATACGACAGCTGCAGAAGGCTCCCTTGTATGTATTTCTAAACTTGGTCTCGGAGGCTTTCGTCTCTTTCCTACATCTGGTCTTTCTTAGGCCCTGTCTTCCTATTTGATATGGCTGACAGTCAGCCACCAGGTAATTCCTCAAACATGATGCAATATGCGTGTGGCATCGATGTTTCTAATCCTCTGATGTCCTCTCAGCTTAGTATGAAGTCCGAGGCTCTCCGTATGGCCTCAAAAGGCCCTGGCTGCCTCTCTGGTCTCCTGGACACTGCCCCCTGTGCCAGACTCATTTGGAAATGTTTCTTCTGAGTGTTTTCATTTTAGGTTTGTGTGTTTGGACTCTCTGCTAAGTGAGACTATGCCCCACAAATGCTGGATCTGACACCCCTCTTCAGTTAGGTCTCTGTTAGCCAGGGCCTCTTCCGAGGTGACTGATAACAAGCGTCCCCTGCCTCCCTTGCTCTCTGCTCACCCCACACTGTTTCTGTACATTGCTCATCCTTCCCTGACATTATACTGACTCATCTGTTTGTCTTCCCACCAGCTGTCACCTCCCTGGGGACGATGACTTCATGTTTTTGTTCGAATTTCGTCCCTACTGTCTCGAACAGAGCCTGACATATGGCAGACTCGAAATAAATATTGTTGAATGAATGAACTTAGAAAAAAAAAAGCAGCTTCTTGTCCAGTGTTAACAAAGCATTGCTCTTCTCTCTGGATGGGGAATAGGAAATGAACAATAGTTCATCTGCAGCCGAATACTACAAAGAAGTCCTGAAGCAAGACAATACTCACGTGGAGGCCATCGCCTGCATTGGAAGCAACCACTTTTATTCTGACCAACCAGAGGTTGCCCTCCGGTTTTACAGGTGGGTGTTACATTGCATCTGCAGGAAAAGTGGGTGAACCGGTAACGGGACGGAATGAAAACGGAGAGAAGTTATGGAAAGGCCACATGTGTATAAAGCTAAGAACTGCATCTCTCAGTTGCTCTCTGAGGATTAAAGTGACCTTTGGTACTTTGGGGGTGTGCAGCCTGGCCTCCTGGGAAAACATACCTGCACGGCCATGCTTTCAGTTGAGCTCAGTGTCAGCTGGTGTTCGCGGTCAAGAAACAGCAGAGGCTAAATGGCTGCTTGAAGCATTTCTCACTGTCACTGCCTCTTAATAACCCAAACTCTAAAGACAGAGAGGCTGAAGCAGGAAGGGCTTGCAGGTGTCCCGTGTTCTGAACCTCGACGAGGACCTAAAACAGGGTCATCTCTTTTGTGGAATATTTTCAACTATTTCCAAATCCAAGTACATGATGGTTGCTGGTTCTCCTTTGAGCACATACTTATTTTATCCCTCATGTGGCTTCTAAAATACATTTTTTAAACATTACATCCACTATTTATTTGTTTGTTTGTTTGTTTGTTTGTGTGTATCCAGGGTGGGGTACATGCACCATAGCATGCTTGTGAAGGTTAGAGGGTAACTCCCTTTGGTTTAGGTCTTTCCGTCTACTATGTGAGTCCCAGGGACCAAACTCAGGTCACCAGGCTTGGAGATAGGCACCTTTACCCACTAAGCCATCTCACTGGTCCCTAAAATTAATTTTCACCTGGTGGTTTCAGCCCCTGGATATCTGGTAGATTGACAACTGACAAGTTCTTTCCAAACACATGCTGAAAATATGAAGTAAACAGCTGCATCCAGCACTCGTGCAGCTGGCCGCACTCTCCACCCCTAAAGTGGGTCACGGGCTTCTCAAGCAGCTGGGCTGGCTTTTCAGTCTCTGTATTTGAACTCGGTTGGATTAATGATGCAGAGAAGCCAAGTGGGGCTCTTGAGCTGCCCTGGCAAAGCTGAGTGGGGAACCCAGAGCGGCAGTCACGTCTTCCATGGCAGAGGTTCACTGGAGTGAATCTGTACCCCACAGTCGAGACAGCAGAATCCAGGGCTGTGCAGAAGGCTTGCGGGTGAGGTGTGGAACACGCTCCTCAGGCTGGATCAGGCCTTAGGGAATTCCCTGCAGGTGCTGCGGCCTCTGAAGTAACATGTGTGAACTTAGGCGACCCCTTCTCCTTTCTTCCTAATGAAGCTCTTATGGGAAAACAAAACAAAATAAAAAGCAAACAAACAAAAACCCACTTTTCTGACCTTGTCCCTGGACACGTGCCCTATGACAAGTTATGAGCATTGTTTTAAACGTTAATTGATATGCTTGTGCTAATGTTCTTTGGGGGTCCTAAAATTGTCAAATGAATTCACTTCTAACTACGTTCATAAAGTTAATCTAACATCAGCTTTTGTGCTCCTCTTTGGAAAGACGCCTCTTGCAGATGGGAGTCTATAATTGCCAGCTTTTCAACAACCTGGGGCTGTGTTGCTTCTATGCCCAGCAGTATGATATGACTCTGACCTCATTCGAACGTGCCCTTTCCCTGGCTGAGAATGAAGAAGAGGCAGCTGATGTCTGGTACAACCTGGGGCACATTGCTGTGGTATGTTTTGTGTGTGTGTGTGTGTGTGTGTGTGTGTGTGTGTGTGTGTGTGTGTGATGTGTGTGCGTGTTTCCTGTTAAGGAAAAAGTCATCATACGTTCATGTGAAGAAATTCTCATATCATAAACCCAGCTGACGATTTAGAGATTTGAGTCATTTTCTGTCCTCAAGTAAAATCCATGCACAGAGCTCACTCCACTGCTGTGATTAGTGCTCGTTTTCTCTATGGAGCTGGAAAGATTTATATTCAAAATGAGGGAGGATGCAGCCGGAGGGGGCATGTGCAAACGCGTGCTTTTCCTTGCAGGGAATAGGGGATACAAACCTGGCCCACCAGTGCTTCAGGCTGGCCCTGGTCCACAACAACCACCACGCGGAGGCCTACAACAACCTAGCCGTGCTGGAGATGCGGAAGGGTCACATCGAACAGGTCAGAGACCGGCACGGTCACAGTGGACAGTTGGCTTTCTTCAGAGGAAAGCGGTGACACTCAGCCACCGTTATGTGTTACACTTTTAAAAACAGCTCTGGAGTCCAGCAGGCCTGCTTCTGAACCCCAGCTCTGTTATCACTAGTTGTGTGACTTTGGGCAGGTCACTTCACTTCTGTGAGGCCAAAGAGGAACATTTGATTTAATGGGAGCAATGTACACCTCCATGGTCTTCCCTCCTGAAACCGCACTGTCTCCCACTGCAATCTCCTGCTCCTGCCAGCACCCTAGCAGCCACCCTTTCAACCCTTCCCTTCTTTCCTCTCTCTGCTGCCCCTGTGCCCACACTGCCCAGCAGTCCTGTCCGCCCTAGCTCAGTGTGCTCCTTCTTCTTTACCCCACGTTCATCTCTTTCCTGTACTATCCCAGGTGCCTCCTAACGGGTCTCCTCCCACACACACACACACACACACACACACACACACACACACACACACACACACACACACACACACTCACACACACACACACACACTCACACACACACACACACTCACACACACAACACACACACACACTCACACCATATGGTGGGGTGGGCACTTTACCGACAAAGCCATTGCCCCCGCACCCCCCACTATGAGGTCGACTACTGAGTGACTTAATAATGAATGAATAAAATGAATAAAGCAGTAGCTCATCCTCCTCTGAGTAGCATAATGGATTTTGTTATAAAACAATATTATTTTATTATTGCTTTGCTAAAATCCTCCAGTTCCTTCTCTTTGCATTTGGACTAAAACCCAGGCTTCCCAGCCTGGCCTGTGCAGGCCCCTTGATACTATATTCATGTGCTCCTTCCTCACTGGCTTCAGGAGCATGAGTGACCCACAGCTCTACAGACACACAGAGCTTTGTCTCCCGTCAGCCCTTTGCAGCGTCCCCCAGACCTTGCCATGACAAGTGTCTTGAGTCTTCAGTGTCCTCTCCGTAGAAAAACCACCCAAATGCCAGTCTAAGGAAAGCCCTCGAGGCCTCACACATCTCGGACCGTTTTCTTTTTCTCGTTTTACTAGATAGTGGTATGTGGAGCAGACTGTTGGCTGCCTGAAAGCACAGACCTCTTTCGTTATGTAACTCGTGCATTCTCAGCACTAGGAACAGCACCTGGCATATGGGAAGTCTAAGTCGGTGTTCCTGGAGGGGCTGGGGAGACGGTTCAGTCAGAAAAATGCTTGCCGAACAAACGTGGGGACTTGAGTTCAGATCCCCAGCACCCACTTAAAAAGCTGTTGCAGCATGTGTCTGTCACCTCAATACTGTGAGGTGGTGTGTGTGGACACGTGCTCAAGTATGTACACACTCCGTGGCACACGTGTGGAGGTCAGAGGACGACCTGTAGGAGCCAATTCTCCCTTCTTTCCCCTTGTGCCATGTGGGTTCTGGGGAATCAAGCTCAGGTCGTCAGATGGCCAGTGCCCTTACCTGGTGAGCCATTGCACCAGTCCAGTGATTCCAAATGCGTTTCAAAGTTTTTTTTTATTAGGTAAAATCCAGTATCTACTACTGTCTTATAGGAGTTGATGTCCTTGTTTTCTCATTTCAAACAAATGATGCATGAATTTGTTCTCAGGCTCATTGGAGGGGGGCATTGTTCAGTGGCATCATTATGAACTGTGATGTACACATACCATCTCCTGTTCCTCCATGGTCTCTGTAAAACATCGTCCTGTGAAATGAAACCTAAGTTGTTATTGGTGAAATTATTATGGCCACTCCACGTAGTTAAAAGGAAGATTTATTTAGTGGGTAACTTACAAAAAAGGGAAAGGTAGGTCACGGGGCCTGGGGAAGGTGTATCACAATCCAGCAGTGTTCTCTGGAGCTCTGCTAGGTCAACCTCCACCGTTCAGGGTCCTGGACCAGAGAGAACGCTGGCCCATCCAGGTCTCGGGTCTCCGGGCGCCTCCCCTGGCCCCGCCTGGTAGGCGTGACAGTTGCCAGAGTCTCAATGGGGGTTGGAACTTCCAGATCCAAGCTGGAATGGCTACCCACTACAAGTTGTATGCTATGAGTGCTTGTGCTGGCTAGTTCTATGTCAACCTGACACAAGCTAGAGTCATCTGAAAGGAGGGAAACTCAATTGAGAAAATGCCTCCGTAAGATCGAGCTGTAGGACCGTTTCTTAATTAGTGATTGATGGGGGAGAGTCCAGCCCATTGTAGGTGCTGCCACCCCTGGGCTGGTGGTCCTGGATTCTTTAAGAAAGCAGCCTGAAAAAGCCATCCAGAACAAGCCAGTAAGCAGCATTCCTCCATGGTCTCTGCATCAGCTCCACCTCCAGGTTCCTGCCCTGTTTGAGTTCTTGGCTTCCTTCAGTAATGGATTAGGATGTGGCCAAATAAGCCCTTTTCTCCCCAACTCATCTTGGTCATGGTATTTTATCACAGCAATAGTAACCCTAACTAGGACAATACTTCAGAGAAAGCTTGTCATTTCCTGTTGCTATTTCACCTAGCAGACTGATGAGCAGTATAATAAATGTCTGCTTGATCTCATCCAGTGAGGAACTTTGGAGTTTGAAATGTACTGATTTTAAGTTGTCATGAGGGAGCAGATAGCTAGAGCCTCCTAAGTTGATCGCCAACAACAAAGCTTAAGTCAAGAAGACTTTTTTTAAGCTTTGAGGAGATTGTATTTCAAATTGTGTATCATACTGAAGTGTAGTCTTTATGAGGCGGTGATTCTCAAATAACTTGTATCGACCCTAAATTTTCAACTCTCATATTCCCTCTTTTGAAGTATGTATCGCTAACGTTTTGCCAGGATAGCCAGAGTAAGCTATATTTCATTACACCATTGTATTTCCTGAGGAATGTCATCTGTATTGTGCACAGGATCATTTTAAGGTCCTGTCTCAGGTAAGTTTTGTTTTAACCTAAAGAAATCATAGATATAGTGCTGACATGTGCTCATATGTCTGCCTTTTCTTCCTTGTTTCCCCACAGGCAAGGGCACTCCTACAAACTGCATCGTCTTTAGCACCCCATATGTATGAGCCACATTTTAATTTTGCAACAGTCTCTGATAAGGTATTTTCTTCCTTTATTAATTTATCATCTGACACATTCTTGATCTTTCTTGGTTTAAAAAAATACAGATTGAATATATTTTAAACCTTATCTTTCTGAACAGAAGGTTGATTATTTTTTCAATCTGAAAGAAATGACTTTTTAAAAACTTTTATCACAAATATCTTCACTTCAGGAGATTATGTAATAAACTTTATCACTGGGTATTGACTAAGACACCACTATAAATTGCAGAAGAAATCGCTTACATTTTAAAATACCACATTTAATCACTAAAGAACACTTGTTAGATAATTCCTGGTCCAGGAAGGATTTATAATTGACTTTTACAGCAAGGGAATCCTGTCTGTTATATGCAGATCCTATTTCCACCCCACCTTTCTTAGTTATGAGCAATATGGGGGAAAGGTAACTGTTACTATTCTGTTGCCAATCAGTTAATATCCAGAAGTCAACAGGAGTAGTGAGCCATTTTTAATAAAACATAAACAAGCAAGCCAGGGCACTAGGGCATCTCAGCACTTTTACCATGAAAAGCAAGTCTGTCTTGAGGAAACAGTTCAAATGTTTGTGATAGAAGTGCGGGCTTTTATTGACTAAAGACGTAAACACGATATCCTTATAGCATGAATACGAAACTATCCACATATGTCTATTTTGAAAATAGAAAAGGCTCTCACTCCTGTTACAGTTTGGGGGACAGTTGCTAAATACCAGCTTCTGGTGGAGGTTCTTTGCCTATCTTTCTGAATTCTCTTCAAAACCCCAGCGATATTTCTTTGCTGAGCCTCTCTGTGTACTAGGCCCTGTGGTCAGCATAGAAGATGTAGCAATGACTGAAGCGGACAGAAACTTCCACTTCATGATGCTTGCGTTCTCATGGGACCTGAGGCTCACCGAGATTACAAAGCATCTATAGGAGCTGGGTGGATGTGGAGGCACAAGCCTGTAAAACCCTAGGCACAGGAGGCTAAGGCAGGAGGGTCATTAGTTCAAGGCTAGACCAGCAAGATCCAGTCGCAATAAAACCCAAAGAGCAGGGGTCTTTGGGAATGGCTCAGGGGTTAAGAGCACTTGCTGCTCTTCCAAAGGACCAGAATTTGGTTCCCAGCACCCATAGCAGGCGGATTGAAATTGCCTGTAACGCCAGTTCCAGGAGATTCTGCATCTCTGGCTCTGGCAGCCCCTGCTCACACATCCCCATACCCGCATGCACTCACACCTACACATAATTAAAAATAATAAAAAATAAATCTGAAACCAAACAAAGGCACGCCCTAGAGCCACTTGGCAATATGAGATTCCAAACTCCCACCCAGCTCCTGACGCCCTTCCATCTCCCACTGCACCTGCTACAACTCAGTTAAAGACACAGGCACTTCCTTATAGGAAGGCCAGCTCACCTGAGGATCAGTGCACCTTAATGATTCTTAGTTCAAAGAATTCTTCATTCTTATAACATAGTTCAGCAAAATACTATCAAATAATTGTGATGTTGGCAATGTTTTGATTTATTATAAAATAATAATGTTGGCAATGTTATGATTTTAAAAGGAAACCATTTAAATCTAAAATACATATATATGTGGTTAAAAATCCATCAGAGTTGAATCATCTAGATATTTTTTGTGCACATACTAAATATTTTCTGTCTTTGCAGAAGTGCATTCATGAATGAAGATAGATTATTTTTCTTTGGTACTGGATGTAAACAGAGTTCATTGAACATTAGAGATAGCCTTTATAAACTTAAAAACCAGCTATCTGCCCAACACTGCTGTGTTTAGTATTACTTAGAACCTTTCAGAACATAATTTATCTTTTTTAAATAATTTATTTAATTTTATTTTATGTGCATTGTTATGAGGGTATCAGATCCTCTAGAACTGGAGTTACAGGCAGTTGTGAGCTGCCATATGGGTGCTGGGTATTAAACCCAGATCCTCTGAAAGCGTGGCCAGTGCTCTTAACTGCTGAGCCAGCCGTCTCTCCAGCTCCCTCCACCCCACCCCCATTTTTTTCTTTTTCCTTTTCAGGACATGGTTTCTCTGTGTAGCCCTGGCTATCCTGGAACTCATTCTGTAGACCAGGCTGGCCTCAACTCAGATCCACCTTCTTCTGCCTCCCAAGTGCTGGGATTAAAGCTGTGTGCCACCGGCACCCAGTCTTTATATCTTCAGTTAATATGTTTTACTTAAATTTCCTGCCTAAGAGATACTATGCTATTCATGATATCTTTGTTGGATGTTGCATTTATTCTAGCTACACAGACTTGAATCTTTAGGCCAACAAATGCCCTTTTACATTTACAGTGCTCTCGGCGACAGAGAGAGAAAACACACTACACTGGAGCATATGTTATTTATATAATTTTATTTTCCTCATTTTTATGATGGATTTATAATTTAGATAATTCTAAACTATAAGCAGCATAATGGAACAGTTTACTTTTGAGAACTCTTGGCATTTTTCCAACATGTAGATCTTACTCTGGTTCCTGATTTGGTATTTCTTCCAGATTGGAGATCTTCAGAGGAGCTATGTTGCTGCTCAGAAGTCTGAAGCAGCCTTTCCAGAGCACGTGGACACACAGCACTTAATTAAGCAGTTAAAACAGCACTTTGCTATGCTCTGATCAGTCCTTGGACCAAGTACGTCTGCACGAAGGGTCAGTGCACAGGACAACAAATGTACTATGCAATAGTGTGATGCAGATGAGGTAGCATATAAGACTATAAATCAAGCCAGGCGGTGGTGGCGCACACCTTTAATCCCAGCACTTGGGAGACAGAGGCAGGCGATCTCTGAGTTCTAAGCCAGCCTGGTCTACAGAGTGAGTTCCAGGACAGCCAGAGAAACCCTGTCTTGAAACAAAGAAAAAGAATGTAAACCAGAACCTACTATAAGAACTTTGTTGTTTTATAAGGTAATATTATAAAAAGAAGATTTAAGCATTTCCTAGTTTTGTCTTTTCAATTAAAAAAATTCATTGGTAAATACAGACATTTTCAAACGGTTATGTCATGTATGCGGGGTGAACTTCAGCCACACTCTTCTCCGATTGGTCCCCTTTGTCCCTTTGCCAGTTTCCTATCCATTTTTAGTCATCTATGTGTACATGATTTGAAGTGTCTAAGTAAAAGCTAGAATCCACACACTAGAGAAAACATACAATATTTGTTTTTCTGAGACTGATGCAATTTGTGTATAGAAAAACATTTTTTTACTTCACTTTTCATGAGTTTTTATTTCATTTATCTCTAATGATACAAGTTAGTTTTAAAAGCCCATTAATCTTATCAATCAAACTGTTACTTTAAGTTTATTAGAAATTATGCACTACTAGTTTTTAGTTAATGTGTGCCCCAAATGCCCACTGGTTCATATCTTGACAAAAGTTAACTCAAAGTAATTTATGGACAATATATATATGTGTGTGTGTGTGTGTGTGTATATACACATATATATGTAGACATGTGTGTATGTGTGTATAGATGTGTATACATATGAATATATACATCTACATATAAACATATATGTATATATGTGTGTATATGTATGTATGTATAAATGTTTAGAAGAAATAATATATGTAAATTTATGTCACATGGTGATTTCTTAACTAAAACTCTAAAATCACAATCAGAAAAAGATTCATAGATTTGACTTCTTGGACCTTAGAAACTTTTTTGCTTCCAAAGACATTACTGAGAGTAGAAAAATAAGCCACTGACTGGGAGGAAATATTCTCAAGTGCAGTATGTATTCTATAAATGACTTTCACTGAGAACAAAACTCAAAACTCAATAAAAAGGCTGGAGATGATGACACATGCCAGTAAGCACTGAGGAGGTAGGGGCAGTTTGAGGCTAGCCTGGGCTATAAAGCATGACACTGTCTCAACAAACCAAAAACAACATAAAATAAGTGGAAACCTCACCAGAAATGACATACAATATTTGGCAAATATACACACACAAAAAAAAGTCATCAAGAAAAGTACAATTAAAAACTTAATTAGAATAGCTGAAACTTAAAAAAAAAAAATGGACCAGACTGAGTTCTGGTTACCATGTAAACAACTGGAACTTTAAAAATGTTCACTTAACAGACTTGGGTGTGAATGTTCATAGCAACTTTATTTGTAATAGCCTCAAACTGGTAACAACCCAAAGGCCTATTAATAGGTAAATGGGTAAACTGATACAACCATACAGCGGAATTCTATTTGGCTTTAAGAAGGAATGAATTGTTGGTAACACACATGAGTTCTGCTTTCTTAGTTAGGGTTTCTATTGCTGTGAAGAGACACCATGATCATGGCAACTCTTATAAAGGGAAAACATTCAATTGGGATAGCTTACATTTTCAGCGATTTAGTCCATTATCATCATGGTGCAACATGGTGGTATGCAGGCAGACATGGTGCTGGAGAAGGAGCTGACAGTCCTATATTTTGACCCACAGGCAACAGGAAGTGATCTGAAAAACTGAGCATGGCTTGAGCATATGAGACCTCAAAGCCCATCCCCACAGTGACACACTTCCTCCAACAAGGCCACACCTCTTAATAGTGCCAGTCCCTATGAGCTTATAGAGGCCAATTACATTCAAACTGCCACAGATGCTTTGAGTAAAAGAAGCCAAACAAGAAAGAAAGCATGTGCTGTTGCCCCCCCCCCCCCCCGACCGACCTTATATAAAGTTCCAGAAAGTGCAAACTGATGACTACTATAAGGATCATAGTTGCCTGCCTACAAGGAGAAACATGAAGAAACACTGTGATAGACGTATTTATTGTCTTGATGGTGGTGACAGCTTTATCAATATATACATATGTCAGTCTTACCACATTATGTACTTTATGAATGTACATATTTATAAAATTTACACATATATATTTACATGCAGTTTATTATGCATCAGTTATATCTCATTAAAATTACTTTAGTTTTTCAAGGAAATTGTACCCTTACCAAGAGTCAGCTTTAGTATATGCAGATTTTCCCCAAGTAGATATGCTTAAAAATTCTTCAGATATTTAGACTGGAGAGGTGGATCAGCAGTTAAGAGCACCTTCCAGAGAATCCGAGTTTGGTTCCCAGTACCCACATCAGACAGCTTACAACTGCTTTGCTGATACCTCCAATGGCACACACAGAGGCATATATACACATTTTTTAAAAAGTGTTCAGACATTCAGTTAACTGATGTTAACATGATGTTCTTATAGGCACTGTGTTATTTCAAGTTATAGATGACTAAATGTTTCTTACATGAAGACACATTGAGAACATTTGGGGAAATCCTTGGATGAAGTGTCTTGCCTTGAAGAATCATTGAGATTTTGACAAGAGAGAATGGAGAGTTATGGGAGGAGTAGTTATGGAGTTATGGAGAGACTTTCCAGGCCAGGCTAATGGGTGAGCGTGGCTATGTGGGAGTTGAGTAGGAATGGGCTGGTCATGAGTTCACTTTGGTGATCCTGGGAATAACTGGAATGCAGAAGTTTTGAATCCCAAGTTGAGGGGTTGGAGTTTTACTCAAAGTTGGGAGGAAGTAAGCATTTTATATAAACTGATCTGTTGAGACTATCTAAAAATCAATCAGGAGATGGGGAGTGATGTGGTTCAGCCAGTTAAGGTGTCTGCTGCAGAGCCTGAAGACCTGAGTTTCATCCTTGGGACCTATGTGGTATATAGAAAGAGATCAGAAGATTCTTCTGATCTCCACAGCAGGTGTACACACACACACACACACACACACACACACACACACACACACACACGAGAAAGAGAGAGAGACAGCAGGTGTACACACACACACAAAGAGACTAATAAATGTCAAACAATTTTGAATTCAAGTGGAAGAATTCAAAATTGGATATAAATTCTAAATCAAGTTTTCTAAGAAGAGTGTGAAAATGAGTCTATATGTCAGATAATAAAATAAAGTGTAACCACATAGCATATGTTATTGATCAGATAATTCACACCACATTTCTGCTTTGTTACACTCTTTTCTCTCTTCCCATCTGGCTAAAAAGCCTAAGAACTTTGCGTGGATAGTCACAGCTTATGCAAGGAACATTGCCTCTCACAGATGGCACTTCATTAATTACACCTTGCAACAAATAGTTTTCTCGACAAGATTGTTGTCTGTCTACACATGCAGGATGACTAGTCATGCAATGTTTCTATATTTCATTGGGAATTGTGGAGAAAGAAAATACTAATATTTACTCCTACAGTGTTTCTTACAACAATCTAAGTAATGTGTAGGGCTATGGTCATTCTGACAAGTGTGAAGTTGAGAACCACTGTGCTAAATGGTTCCTAAAAGCTCTTTCACCTCTAAATCCCTTAAAAGTCACCATTGAAGCTCCTTTGGGAAGAAGTAGAGATAACCTATGTCCCTGTAGCTGTTAAAACACTTACTTATCTGTCAATATAACTGCAATGAGAAGTCTCCTGGACAAGTCCAACACATGCCTCAAGTCCCTTAGAACAGTGTTTTAAACTAAAGACTCCAGTCCATTTGTGGGTCTTTTGTAAGATATTTGTAGAGAGAGAACATTGCAATAGTGTTTAACATGTATTATGCACCTGTTGTATATAATTTCACAGCTCTATTAGTTATCCATTATGATTCCCAAGTTAAAATTGTACTTATTGAACTAGCCAGGGAAGGGAGATATCTGTGCTTGGAATCATTCTTATTCAGTAATACTGACCATATCTTAGGCATACTACACACAGTAAGGGAGTGAGCCTTAAGCATGTGCATCAGCTTGCAAAAGGAGGTAAATGATGCTGATGCTCTGTCATAGAAATGGACTATGTTGCTAACTCCCCATTCTGACCCTCCCAACCTTAGAGTGGGCTTGTTTTCATCTGATAGTCCCTGACAGAATTCGAAGCAGAAAGAAAAATCCCTCAAGGTCTTTGAGTGCAAAGAACTCATATTCTTAGTACTGTTCTCTGATCGTAACAAGGCTTCCTAGGGTTATATCCTTGAAGCTCATTAAAAAGCATTTCTTTTAAGTCTCCAGTGACCTTCACAAACAGGAGCAGGTGAGGACAGAGCTGGAAAAAAATCTGAGGCATACAGGTCACCCTCCAAAGACTCCACTCTATGCATGGAATTTGAAGCGAGAGCTTTCTGCTTTTTCTGTTTAAAATAACATGTGAATGTTGCAATTAACCCCAAAGAAATGTGTATTTATTTTACCATTAAACATGTTTCCCATATCCTCATGTATAGCAGCTGGTCTGGGACAGAGGCTAATATTTTAGCTGGTGTTTTTCCCAGTGGTGTCCACATGTTTCAGCTGTAGGCAGAAGAAACAAATTCTGATCTCCCTCTGCTCCATTGGTGCCTACCTGCCTTTCCCCTTGCACAGGTGTGGGGCTTCAACTTGACCTGAATGAAGCCATCTTGAGTCATATGAACCATGACCATTCTGAGTGACTCTGGCTAGATTTCTCCAATTGACCCCTAGCATCTATAAATAGAGTGGTCTACAGAGTTTTATGACCAAGATTCTAGACTCATCAGCACAAGGAATGTGACCAGTGCCCTTGGTATTAGCTGGAGATAAATCAGCGCCATCTTGGCTTGGATGAAGTCCTATGCTGGCCATTCTATCTTACTCCTCCTTCTGATCCAGTTTGTGAGAATTCACCTGTCTTGCTATTCAAGATACCTTTCTTTACCTAAGTGCCTAATAAATTATACTCTGTGTAATCCTGGGTTTGTCTGCCTCTTTCTTTGACTTTGTTGCATCTTGAAGCTAGTTCGCATGCTTTTACTTGAACACCAGGGCCCAGATTCCTACCCTGGCACCACCTAGAAGCACCTTCTGTTCTGTTCCCTTTCCAAAATTTGCCCAGTCTGTTTCCTTCCACAATGACTGTGCCAACCCACTGTCTAATCATGATAGTTTTGTTTCTTCCTTTCAAGGAAAAGATTTTAGTGTTTTCATATAAGATTCTAGGTGTCATGACAGACTTACAGGAAAGAGATCTGGGAACAAGATACTGTGCATCATGTCACCCCTGAATACACACCATGCCTTGTAAAGACACAACTCTTGGCAAATCTAGTCTTAAGAGGTAAAGTTATCATAGCAGAAAGTTGTGGAACCTGTCTAGATGGTTTTGTTTGTTTTGGTCAGCTTGATACAAAGTACAGTTATCCGGTGAAAAAAAGAGAGACCCCAATTGAGAAAATGCCTCCATCAGATTGCCGGAAGGCAAGTCTGTAATCATTCTCTTCATTAATGATTGATGTAAGAAGGCCCCACCCTACACTATTGTGTGTGGTGCCACCCCTGGGCAGATGGGCCTGAGTTGTATAAGAAAACAGTCTGAGCAAGCCATGAGGAACAAGCCAGTAAGCAGCATCCTCCATGGTCATTACCTCAGTTCCTGTCTCCAGGTTCCTGCCTTGAGCTCCTGCCCTGACTTCCTTCCATGATGGACTGTGATGTGAAACTGTAAGCTGAAATCAACACTTTCCTCCCCAATTCGCTTTCAGTCATGGTGTCTTTATCATAACAGTAGAAACCAAACTAAGACAGAATCTAATTCTAAATAGCTTTTCCAAGCTTTCGTCACGGGGCTGCTTAGTGCCATACTCAGTGAGATTTAATTTTTAAGTCTGTGGGGGCAGGACTGCCGGGGTGTGTGTGTGTGTGTGATGACAAAGAAAGGTTGGCCTAAGCCTGTGCTGGTCTCCAGGCTCCTGGGAGTCCAGAAGAGCATGTCTATACTTGGGTTACCCTTTGAGTAAGGCCATTGAGATTTGAGGCTGTTTCCAGTATATCCTGCTAAAACTCTCAGGATCCGTTTTCCATAAGTAAAAGTGTTAATTACGTTTTCAAAGCTGCAAACCCCACACAATGTTTTTGGAAGGCGGTGGGAGGATGAGTGAGTGTTTGGAGACACTTTCTTTGCTGGCTTGGCGCCCACATCCATTGCTGCCCACATGGTGCCAGGCAGATGACACCTTTGAGGGGTGTGTGTGTGTGTGTGTGTGTGTGTGTGTGTGTGTGTGTGTGTACCTTGAGTAGGTGTGTGGATGGTGGAGAGAATCATTTTCCTTCTCTTGAAATTAGACGTTTATCTGGAGATATCTCAAGGTCGCTATGTAAATACCACTCAGAAGATGACAATCTCTCCTCTGCTTTAATACAGGGATAACTGATGTTCATGGGATTAAATATGTGCATCAGTCTGCCACCTGGAGCAGACATGCGTGTGGAAGGAAGGCAGCCCCTGAATCAAATGCACACTTTTTCAATATGTCCCTGTTCCTGCCCTCTGGCCACAGCCAATGGGGACAGAGCAGCAAAGTCACTGGCTGCACAGCACGCATCTCATTCTGTCATAGATGGTGTGTGCTAGGACTGCGTGACAGAGTTAAGTAGCTGCGACCCTAGAGAAGAGTCAGAGAACATTTCCATCAGTGTCTCCCCGACCGGAAGTTACATAAGTTCTTGTAGTGGCATATTAGTGCCTTTTTATTATTATGTAAGAGGCATGCTCAGTTAGAGGCTATATTTAGTATTGATAACCTGTCCCTGTGTTACCCGTCAATGCTGCATTTACCATGTGTGCTAATTAGTTTCTTTCATTTGTTTGTTTTTTTGTCAACTTGATACAAACTAGGAAGAGGAAACTCAGTTGAGGAAATGTCTTCATCCAGTTTGGCTTCTAGGGCGTTTTCATGATTAAATAGTTGATGTGGAAGGCCTCGCCACTGTTGGTGGAGCCACTCCTGGGCAGGTGGTCCTGGGTGGTATAAGAAAGTAAGCCAAACAAGCCATGGTGAGAAAGTAAAGTGTTCTCTGTGGCTTTTGCTCAGTACCCACCCCATGTTCCTGCCCTACTTGGGTTCCTGCCTTGGCTTTCCTCAATGGTGGGGGATGTGATGGAGAGGTGTAACTTACAAGTAAACCCTTTCTGTCCCAAGTTGCTTTGGGCCATGGTGTTTTTATCACAGCAATAGAAATCAAACTGAGATATCGTGTGACATGCCCAGTACTTTAATTTCACCTTATTTGTGTCTTTCAGAACACTCATTTGGTGTTGCTATTGCTGATAATGCTCATTTACAATTACCATGTGATTGCTAATTGGATCACTAGCTTTCCTCATCTATATAACATCTGGCTATGGATTTTCAATCTAACCTCACACTGGTTATTTACATAGTCTCTGTAAGAGAGCCTTTGGGTGTTTGTTTTTGGTTTGGTTTTGTCTGACATATAACACTTCATTCTGTTTACTGTTCAAAAAGCCTGTAGCCCTTCAGCTTTTTTGTCTATTACACGTATGCCAGCCTAAAACATCATCGCAGATACATCATTTTAAAGGATACTGATTTGTGCAGTAAATAAAATTACATATGTGTACATGTAAAACATCCAGCTTGGCACCTTGCCATCAGCATGTGTGGTAACATCTGATTCCTCCTCTTCTCCCGCTCCTCACAATGGTCCAAGCCTTTAATAACTTTCCATTCTGTAGTGTCACGGCACCAGAGAATCCTGAATGGTATCGTTTTGCCTTAGCATTATTTCATTTGGGGAGTTCACCATTCTGGAAGCAAGAATCTGGATGTCATCAGCAGGAAGGGACTCCCTCCAGGGGCTCTCAGGAATAAGCCTTTCCCCTCTGTTCCTGGCTCTCGGACAGTCTTATCTTCTTTGACCCGGCTGCATCTTTCTTGTCTCAGCCTTTGTCGTCACCTGCTCCCCTCTGGGATCTGTATGTCCTGCCCTTAGCTTCTAGGAACACCAGCCATAGACGTGGTTTGGATATGGTTTGGCTGTGGCTCCCAAACATCTGGGTGCGGGAAGCATGGTGTCTGGTGTGGCGGTCTTGATGGAGTAGAGACTCTAAGAGGCCAGGCCTGGCACAGATTTAAGTCAGGGGGGAATCACCTATAGAAGGAGTTAATGCTGCCCTCATGGGCTC
This sequence comes from Peromyscus leucopus, assembly GCF_004664715.2. NCBI lineage: Eukaryota > Metazoa > Chordata > Mammalia > Rodentia > Cricetidae > Peromyscus > Peromyscus leucopus. The sequence continues at coordinate 65,848,818 of NC_051075.1, forward strand.
ACTCAGCTCTCTCAAGAGGGAGTTGTTATAAAAGAGAGTAAGGCTGGCTGGGTGGCTGTGGCACATGCCTTTAATCCCAGCACTTGGGAGGCAGAGCCAAGCGGATCTCTGTGAGTTCGAGGCCAGCCTGGTCTACAGAGTGAGATCCAGGACAGCCAGGGCTACACAGAGAAACCCTGGAGAGAGAGAGAGGAGGAGAGGGGGGGGGGGCTGACCCTTGAGTCTTTCTTGTCGCCTATCTTGACTGATTTCTCTTGCTTGTACATGTGCCCACCATGACGCAGTCTGCCATGCTGTGAGGCAGTCACATTGCTCTCACCAGAGGCTCAATAAATGAGGCCTCCTCCACAATCGTGAGATGAATCAGCCTCTTTTCTTTATAAAGTGCCTAGTTTTAGATATTTGGTTATAGGGACAGAAAATGGACACTTATACAGGATACATCTCAGTACGATATAACGTCATCTTCACTAATTACATCTGCAGGGACCCTATGTCCAAGTAACATCATACACTGAAGTTTCAGGGAGAGATGTGTACTGGAAGATGCTATTCACCCAATCCAGCACAGGGAAGTAGTGCTTGGTCTGTCTGAAGGAAGCCTGTCAATCCCATCACTTCTACTGAGATCAGTAAAGCCCAGAGGAGATCAAGTATTGGGAGAACAAGTTCTTTGTACACAGCATAGGGAGAATACTGCTCTGGCCAGAGCAGGCAAGCCTTTGATGGGGGAAAAAGACATTGAAAGAGACTGAAGGTTATAGCTGTAAGCCCTGAAGGGTTCAGGAAAAAAAGAACTCCTTAGTGCAGTGGTTCTCAAACTGTGGGTCACAACCCCTTTGGGGGGGGTCACATATCAGATAACCTGCATATCGGATATTTACTTTACGATTCATAGCAGTAGCAAAATTACAGTTATGAAGTAGCAATGGAAATAATTTTATGGTTGGGCGTCACCACAACATGAAGAACATGTTAAAGGGTCACAGCATTAGGAAAGTTGAGAACCACGGTCTTGGAGGAATTATATTCTGCACTCCAGAGGCCACCTTGCTGTTGAGTCCATGTGGAAGTAACAAAACCTGCTGGGAGGAATGAGGGCTGTCATAAGTGTGGTGGAATTATGGAATTGGGGTTCTAGCTCTCAGGCAATGATGACATGGGCCCAAAGTTTGGGGTCAGCAATGGCTGTGAAGGAAAGGGACATTAGCAGGGGGTAAGGAAGGAATTACCTGGGAAAGACTAGCTCAATGACGATTTCCTTTAAAGGCATATTCTTTGGTCAAAGTTCAAAGACACCCACAGAACCCCAAGGGCTTCTTTCGCTCCACAGAGCACCTGGTAGAATTCATCTGTTTGGCTGCATTTGAAGAATTGCCCACAGCTGATCACAGAGTCGCAGAAAGAGCCTGCATCGAGAATTTTGTGTCCCCCACCCCCTTTTTTTAATTTACAGACAAGGAACTCATCCCAGCACCTCTGCCAGCCTGAGGAAACAGGATTCTGAACCATGACAGATGCCCTGTGTGCACAGCCACCCTGGCACTCTGCTATCTCTGTGCACTAATCACGGGGCACATCCTGGCATGGGACACCTGGACTGTACCTCTTTGGACCCTTGGCAAGGCCCTTTGCCTCCTGGTTTGGGGTTCCACTGGAACATAATAATGAATCAGGAAGCAAGCAGAACAGTGAAAGGGATAAAGAGTTCACGAAGGGGCAGTATTTCAAGGCATTGCAAGGCGGCGACAGAGTACTGCGTTTATACTAACACCCTTTAATATGTAGTGCTAAGAACCAAACGGAAACCCTAGCAGTTCACACACACACACACACACACACACACACACCACTTTTGGTGGCAGGGTACACAAGTGGGGGACAAGAACAATGATGCCTGACAGTCATTCTGGCGACACTGAGTTCAGTAACACAACAATGATCACCTGCGATAATATCTTCCAAAGATACCTTTCTGTTGAGGGCACTGTTTTGCCATCAATCCCCTTCATCTAATCCACCTCCCCAAACATGGCCAAACTGTAAGCCAGGCAGACCTTACGAGGTACCTGGAAGTCGAACCCAATTGCTAAAGACAGTGAATTCCCCACAGCAGAGCTCAATGACAGCTGAGCCCCAGGGAATGCATTCCGTGGTAGCATGACCCGACTCCAGTGAAGGCAACAGCCTGAGCAGTTTTGAGAACCTTACAGATGCTATGAACGTAGCGATAGGAATGGGGCCTCTTAGGCAACTTCTAGCCCAAAATTCCATGATTTAATATTTGTACCTTTTTGAAACAGTAATTCTGTCTATAAGACATAACTGACCCATAAGCTTGCCTTCTTTCAGAGAATAATTGGAAACAGATTTAATTCAAGTCCAATAGTTAATTCAATCCCATCTGCTTCTCCACAGCCCAATAAAACCATATATTTGATGATTTGAAGTCTTCCGCCCCAAAATGTGTATGCATATACCCTTCAGGCAAACTTTTCATAAAACTTATATTGCTTCTTAGTGAAAACTAGGAGATGTAAAATCCATTTCTTATACAATTTCAGAACCGAGCTAGGAGACAGTACTTAACTTTCATGAGGGAATGGAAGTCTCTCCTTGAAATCATTATTTTGAGTTTTCTTTAAAAGTGCTTTAACATGAAATAGTCTAGAATTAACTTTTTCCTGCCCATGAGTCTGTTTGATAATCAAAGCTTGGTAGTTTGGTATCAGTTACCCACAGGCTTCCTAGCTGCCTATGTAGGGGACACAGGAGAAAACTGAGGTTATGGAAGTAGCCTGAGGGGAACAAGCCCAGGGTAGGTAGAAGACCACCCTGCCACAGAGTCCTCCTCCCCACGGTCAGCTGCTACTCACTGACATTTCAGCAAGCCTGTGACTTTTCGCTAAAGCTGATGGCATTTCTTTTACTTATAGGGAAATCCTTGGAGTGTGCTGTGTTTCTCAGTGTGCCGTGGAGACACCTGAAATGGGGGGGGGACTATTTGTCTAAAACACAGCTGCAAGCAAGGAATAGTGGTGCCTGCCTATAATCCCAGCATTTGGGGCACTAAGGCAAGACTTTGGGTTTAAGGCTAGTCTGAGCTATATAATGAGACCCTGTTTTAAAACAGAAACAAAATGAACAACACAGAGAGAGGCGGGGAGGGGGCATCTCACGAATAAACTTTTTCTTTCCACACTCGTGGTTGGTCTTTTGTGTTTATTCATGTGTTGGAACTGTTTACAGAAGCGCCACTGACTAATAGCTGAGTAATCACCATGGCAACCAAAGAACCCATCATCTCCACCGTATTCCAGGTCAGTTCATGATTACTGTCTTCTCTATCAAATGATGGATTCAAGGGAAAATAAACCTCTATAAAGATGTAGGCAGAAAGCCATCATTTATTTGTTCCCACAACCCCGAGTCCAGAAACAGCCTGCCATGACAACTTTTTTTATCTTGGGGATAGACAGTGAAGTGACAAGGTCATGAATCCCCTTGAACAGAGCCGAGATGTTTTTGTCCCAGAATGGCCTCCTCAAGGGCGCATCGTCATTCTGCCAGCCTTGCCAATGGAAGACATGTGGGTTGACCCCCCCCCCCGCCCCCGCCAAGGGAACTGCTGTGTTCTGATTTTATCCCAGTCCCTCACCTCATCAAGCACAGGATCCATGAGTCAGACAGCAACTCTGAGAAGGAAAAAAAAACATATTTAGAATAATTTTAGAAAAAGGAGACATGAGTGAGCCACTTTTAGAACCCAGATATCAAAACACGAGAAAGGAGGAAAGAGACAGAGAGAGAGAGAGAATGTGAATTTTTTTTTCCATCTTCCATTTTGTGAGACCATCTGCAATTCACTCTTGACAAATCAGTTTGAAAGAAAGCTCAGGTGATGGGCCTTTGGTTGCCATGGCAATTATTCTGCTGTGTGCAGCCACTTAATGCATCTCTAATTTCCCCACAGAAGCACATACAAGGTCAGCAGAGGACACGAAATGCTTATCCCAGGCTCCAGGGGGGCAAACCTGGACTCTCTGCCTGGCATATGACCAATATTTCTTTGCAATTAATGTCATGCCTGAGGATAATAGTGGTTGTCTTTAATATCAAATAAAATGAGGCCAGTTTGGACTCTGGCAAAGGAGAGGCATAATAATATGTTTGCCTAATTCAACCTGCCTTGAGTTCAAGCTTTCTTCCAACAGCTCAGTGAAGAATAGTTCCAAGGTTTCAGAGGAAGACAACCTGTTCATACAGGTTACCCCAAGACCTCCCCTCTTCTGTCAGAGCCCATCTTTTTTTTTTCATGGAATATTTTGATAAAGTTAGATGTCTGACATTTTACACACACACACACACACACACACACACACACACACACACATACACACACACATATAATGCATTCTGGTTACTCACCCACACCCCAATTTATCTCCCTCTTATCCTTATCAATATCTACCTACCTACCTATCCTTTTCCCAAATTCACAACTTTTGGTTTTGTTTTTATGATCCATTTAGTTTAACCTGGGCCATCCATGTGACGGTTGTAGTGGAACTATCCCCTGGAGTCTTGGGGGGTCACTAGTGAATACACAAATGTAGGCAGTGACTCCCCACCCCTTTTCCTGAGTCTATCAGTAGGATAGGGCTCCTATAGAAAGAATGTAAGAGCCAGAAGCTGTACAGATGGCTACAAATGCCATCTACACAAAGCACAGCCAATGTAACCACAAATTCAACACCTGTAGACACTTTACTAGTTCTGTACAAGAATGGGCCCATCCACAGCTGGGCAGGCATGAATGGTTTCAGGGGCACCCATCTTTGATTCTCTGTCTCTCTCCCTGCCTCTGCTCCTTCTTGGGGATTCCATCTGATGGAGACTTTGATTTTGGTCCTCTGTGCCTAGGCGCAGCTCACATGCATGCCCTGCTGGAGTCTTGAGACTCTGTCAATGGAGTATGAATTTTGTTCCTCAGAATGTCCCAGACACTGCTCTCCTCACTTTCCAATATGTTTCTAGTGTGGAGGTGGAGGGGAAAAATGATCCCCCTTTCATATTTTGCCCACACCCTAACCTTCCTGTTGCATGGAGGCTTGTTCTAGAATGCTTTTGTTGCTATGATAAAACACTGACCAAAATCGACTTGGGGAGGGAAGGGTTTATTTCAGCTTACCCATTACAGTCCATCGAGGGAAGCCAGAATAGGAACTCAAGCAGAAACCTGGAGGCAGGATCTGAAGCAGAGGCCATGGAAGAATGCTGCTTACTGGATGGCTCTCCATGGCTTCTTCAGCCTGCTTTCTTATAAAGGCCCACCTGTCTAGGGATGGCATTGCTAGGCGGGCTGGGCCCTCCTACATAGATTAGCAAGTAAGAAAACTCTCTGTAGACAATGCCAATCTGATGGAGGCAATTCTTTAGCTGCAGCTCCCTCTTCCTAGGGTGTTTTAGGTTTGTGTCATATAGAGTTGACAGCTGACATTGAGCAGGACAGCATCTATCAGCACTCACTTCTAGTCTAGGCCATGAGGATACTGTAGCAGATAGAACATAGGAAAGTCCTTATGGTTATGTGGCTTATATTGTAACAGGTGAGAAAGACAAGCTCTTGATCATGTGCTACTAAGTAAGGGTCCAGTATGTAAGGAGTGGGTACGTGCTCACAAACGTACTAAAGAAAAATGTCTCGTGCTCGCAAACATACTAAAGAAAAATGTCTCAGGGGAGCCATGGATTGTGATTTTAGGTAACACAAGACAAACCTTATGGAAAAGCAACATTTGGGGCTAGACCTGAAACACTGTGGGGGTGAACTAAGTGGACCACCACTGATCAGAATGGCTGGGAATGAGTAAGGCAAAGAGGAACAAGGCCAGACAGGAGTGCATGTGTGCCTGTGTGCACACATGCATTTGCATGCTTGTGTGCATGCATTATGAGAGTAGAAATCAGATGCCAATAGTAAAATCAGATCAGATGAAAAGATTTTTAAAGTTAACTCTATACAGTAAAATGAATGGATCACAATCTGGAAGACTTCAAACGAGGTTGGAAGTAGTTTTTCTTAAGCATTAACAGCATGTATTATAAAGCATAAGAGAGGAACCATCTCAACCCATTTCATGACTATCTCTTATGTATTATCATTATTTTTAGGACAAGCAGGTGTTTGTGCTAATTTGCCTAAGGCTAACTGGCATAATTTCACTGAATCGTGCCAACAAGAATGTAAATTGACATTTTATGTTTGTGATTTGAGTGTTGGGGGGCCATCAGGAGGGCCTGAGTTTGAGTTACATGGCTGTGGGTGGTTAGCCTTGGGGGTTGTCTAAACAACAGCCTCTGGTCTGGGTTTTCTGTAACAGAGATGGGTTAGACAACCATCAGAGCAGCCAGACATGAGAAGTGATCAGTGGTAGAGGTTACAGCCTCCTCTGCCTGTTTGGCTAACGTGCTCGCTACATCTCCTTTCTCCACCGCTGCAGGCAACCATCACCAACCCAGGTTTTATACCATGTGACAGGTCTTCCACGAGCTTCGGTTCACGACAGGCAGACCACCCTTCGGGGATAATGCAGATAACCGTTCGTGCTCTGGCACTTCCTAGGAACACGAGTCATTTTCAAAGATGCTGTGCAGTAACTTGATTTTGCAAATGGCCTCACGATTAGATTCAGATAATCTAAATTTTATTAAATTCTGGAGGACATATCCCATCATGTGATGTACCAGTTAAGCACACACACACCCTCCACTCGCTGCCTAAATAATTTTAACTTCTAAGTTCTAAAGTCGTTTGTCTCCTAACTGCTATGTATCAGACCAGCTTCTGTCTCTGGGGACCTCCTGGGACTTGACTTAAAGCTCAGTGACATCCTGTGCACCTGTCAATATCCATTTACTCAATGATGAGGTTATGGCACCCTGGCGTAGTGCTCAGCTACACTACAGACATAAAGGCTGCTTCATAAGTGGCTAAGCTGGGGACGGACTCTTTTTCCAGCTGCTTTTTAAAATTAGCATTCATTCTGTACACAGCATTCTCTGCCCCGATGCTAAAGTATAGTTAGAACTGGAAGAAAGCTTGCCTCTTTATATCTATGATTTCAGATCCTTCCTGTAACAATTAAATGACTTGGATTTGGGGTTTTGACTTTTTCAAGGGTAAGTATATCAGATGCTAAGCTCAGGGGTTTGGGTTACGAGCAATGGGTAAGAAGCTTGGATAACTTCGGTGGTGCCTTAGTCAGTGTTCTATTGCTGTGAAGAGATACCGTGACCACAACAACCCTCTTAAGAGAAAGCATTTAATTGAGGCTTGCTTACAGTTTTAGAGATTTAGTCCATTATCATCAAGGCAGACATGGTGCTGGAGAAGTAGCTGAGAGTTCTACATCTAGATCTACAGGCAACAGGAAGAAAGGGACGCTGGGCCTGGCTTGAGCTTTTGAAACCTCAAAGCCCACCTCCCCACCCCAACCCCAGTGACATGCTTCCTCCAGCAGGGCCACACCCACTCCAACAAGGCCACACCTCCTAATCCTTCACAAGTAGTGCCACTCCATGGTGATTAAGCATTCAAATATACGAGCCTATGGGGCCATTCTTATTCTTTTTCTTTCTTTCTTTTTCTTTCTTTCTTTTTTTTTTTTTTGAGTTGGGGTTTCTCTGTATAGCTTTGGAGCCTGTCCTGACACTTACTCTGTAGACCAGGCTGGCCTCAAACTCACAGAGATCCATCTGCCTCTGCTTCCTGAGTGTTGGGATTAAAGGCGTGTGCCATCACCACCCAGCCGCCATTCTTAGTCTAACCACCACAGAGGGGAGGTAAATATTATCAAAAGGATGCGAGATAGACCCCAGAAATGATGGGCTGACTGGAGAAATAGCCTGAAGGGACAGACAGAAGCCAGAAGAGGGGGCAGAAAGCATCTTCTGAAGATGCTGCAGTGACATCATCATCATCACTTCCTGTGGTTCTTGGTTTCTTTCCTGACTAGTACCATCGTGAAGCAGTCATGCATGATCACTATAGTCTTACCTTTTTGTTTCTTGTTTATTATGGTTATGCCTATGCATGTGTGTGAGTATGTTCAGGAGCATGTGTGTGGAGGTCAAAGGTCAACTTCAGGTGCCATTCCTCAAGAGCTATCTACATTGTGTTTGAAGTCAGATTCAGTGCTAGGATTACAAATACACCTGGACTCCCCACCTCTCCATGGTTTCTGGGGAATCAAACTAATGTCCTTGTGCTTGAGAGGCAAGAACTTTGTAGACTGAGCCATCTCCTCAGACACCCTTTCTGTTTTCTTCTTTCCCTTAGAAGTGTTCAGACAGCAGTATTTAACCCAGCTTGTGTGGCCTACCCCAGTAGAATCTGCCAGGAGCTAGCAGGGACTCTCTGTCTTCTGGCCTCTGTTGAGGTAGATGGGATGCTGCTGTGTACCTGAGTTGTGGTCTTTCCAGATGGGGATATGTTTACATAATGGACAGCAAGGTGGGTAAATTCCACCTTAGGCACTTAGCTCACTTCACCTTCAATGTCCCAGAAGGTAGGCACGTAAGACTTCCAGTCCAGAAGGTAAAGAGACTTTTATTTGTTTATTTACATGTGTGTGGTATACATGTAGGCAAGTGAAGGTCAGAGGTCAGTCCTGGCTGCCTTCCTCAATGGGTCTCCCCCTTATTTTTGAAGCAGGGTTTCTCACTGAACCTGGAGCTCACCTGTTTGGTGAGACTAACTGGTCAACAAGCTCTGGGTATTGTCCTATCTTCCCATCCTCAGTGCTGGAACAAGAATGCATTATTACCACATCCAGCTTTTGATATGGGTGCTGGGGATCTGGACTCAGTTCCTCATGCTTGTGGAGCAAGCGCTTTACGGCCGACCTGTCTCCCTAGCCTCACCACTTAGACTTCAGTGTTGTTTCTATTGACTTGGACCTTTCTGGTTTTTTCTCTTCACCAATTCCCACTTGCCCATCTGATGTCTGTTTCAACATCAGGTTCTCAGAAAAGCAATGGACCTCCTATATAGTTACATCCTTGATCCAGTTCTCATCAGAGCCCCTATTGTCCTTTGCAGATGTTAGTTATTTGGCCGAGTTGTGTTCTTACCCTGCAAGGAAATGTCACGAAACACGACAGACTCTGCTAATAAGAGTTTTATTAGAGATAAAGGAACAGAGAGTGCGTAGGCCTGTGGGAGAGACACGTGCGTGGAGAAGAAGGAACCGGGAACTTGGCGCTCATTTTTTAAAGGCTGGGTGTGGCCAGGTCACATCACTACTCCACGCATGTGCGTAGATCACATGGCCACGTTGCACGCTTACGTTGCCAGGAAACATCATGGATCCTGGTCATGCGAGACACCTTGACCGGGAAAATGGCTATCTTGACCTGGAACTGGCTAGGCACAAGTGTCCAGGTCCTCCAGTCATCCTGCTTACGAGAGGCACCCTGACCCAGAAATGGCTATCCTGACCTGGAACTGGCTAGGTGGCTAGGTGTCTGCCTGGCATATGCAAACACGCCCGACCGTGGGGGCGTGTTGTGAACCCTTCAGCAGATCTGTCACATGTCTAATCAAATGAACGTTTAGCATGTGAAGTTAGGGACACTTCAAGTACTTAAAATAAGGTGACTCCCTCACCCATGTGCTGCCACACTGAGATATTATAGCCTTTCACAGCATGAGCTGTTTTCCCTCATCCCTAGTCCCTCAAGGTGTATAATGGCATGTGAGTGTTCCTACATTTCATTCTGGCAGCCACATAGAAAGTTTGAAGTATCTAGCAGAGCTAGAATTCTGGTATTATGACCACTTCAGTCCTCCACTGCCCTAGACTATTTTTGTAACCTGTTCTTCATTTTTAATGTGATCTAGTACTAGGCAGGATCTAGATTCATCTATTAGGTCCCAGAGGTGAAAATTAGCATCAACTCTGAGCTAAACCCAGAGATAGAATTATATTTAATTCTATCATAACCTTATATAATAGTCCCCTGGCCCTCTCTTTTGGGGGATCCATCTTCTGAGGTTTCAGTTATCTGTGACCGACTGAAGTCTGGAAATAGTAATTGGAAAATTGCAAGGATAGAAAATCTGTACATCTTCAATCGCATATTGTTCAAAATGGTGCGAGGAAGTCTTATACTCCCTCCCTACGGGGACGAGAACCACCCTTTCGCTTGGTGACTCCAGACAGCGCAAGTCATCCACACAGTGCTCACGCTCAAGGAGCCCCTCTTTGATTTAACAACGGCACCACCTCGCAAGAGAAGTGGTGCTGGCGTTTCAGTTGCCCGAGAGAAACCGTGAAGGGGCTTCCTCTAAGTGAGGAGGTGAAGGCTCCCGGCCTCAGGACCAAAGAAAGAAATGTGTGCCCAGGCTGCTAAGAACCCATCATAAACCGTCTGTCCTTGAAGTTGTGAAGAGGGAGAATGAAATTTGTGCTAGTTTTGTTGTTTTTCTTCTATTGCAAAAGTTACAGCCACCTGACGGGTAAATCCCTAAGAACTCAGTACCATCTCTGGCTTCCGGCATCCCCCCGGGGTGGGAGTGGGACAGGTGCGAAGGCTGTCTTCCTCACAGATAAGAAGGAATACTATCAATGAGGGCCTATTGTTACACACGCACTCGCAGGCACGCGCGCACGCACGCACGCACGCACGCACGCACGCATGCGCAATGCATAAACGCTCACTCGGGGTCTTGGTACTGATGCAGAAGTCAGATGACAACTTGTGGGAATTGATTCTCTCCTTTCTGGGGATCAAACTCAGGTCATCACGTTTGGTGTTGATGCAACCTAGGGGTCCTTTCTTGTGTGGCTACATTCCTGCTGAGCCATGCCTGGCCTGGCTCCAGAGCATAGCACCTAGCCCTAATCCATCCTTGGTTTAAAGGACACCTTTTGTTTCCCTTATCGCCCTATGTGAGTCTTGTCTCAGAGTCAAGGATCAGAGAGTCTCCCAAGGATCACAGGCCTAAGCAAAACTTGGTTCAGGAAACCCGGAAAACCGTGGTACCTGAGAAATCAAGAATTTGCACTTGGCATTTTACCTCTGGGAGCTCCTTTCAGGTTGCTTTGAAGAGATGGAAATTAACTGGCTAAACTGTAATTAGAGAGAAATAAAACTGCCCTAGGCAAAGGGAAAGTGCTCCAGTCCTTCAAGGCTGGACCCCCTGCAGCCATGAAAGGTTAGATTCATTCTTAAGATGCCTCTGAGTCTTCTTTCCACAGATCCTCGTCAACCCACCCGTGTCGTGACAAACAGTGATATTCTCTGTCCGTATTTTCACCTCTTCAGGAAATACAAGAGGAGACCCTTGAAGTCTGGGTGCACAATCCAGGTTTATTATAAACAAAAGTAGCAAGGATCAGAGAGATGGCTCAGAGGTTAAGAGCACTGGCTACTTTTCCAAAGGACCTGGGTTCAGTTCCCAGCACCCACATAGCAGCTCACAACCATCTGTAACTCCAGTCCCAGGGGATCCAACACCGTCTTCTGACCTCCAAAGACACTGCATGCATGTAGCACAAATACATACATGTAGGCAAAACACATAAAGTCTAAACAAACAAAAGCAAAATTAATGTTCCACCCAGTGCAGAGAAATAGACTCCCCATGAAAGGAAGGGATCCCAACCCTGTATTGGTCCAACTCCTTGGCAAGACTTGGCTTGTATATTCTATTAGGTAAGTTGTGGGACAGGGTTAGACCTCTTTTATCCCTCTCTGATTTGACTGATTAGTCTGTTTAAGTGAAAACAGGAACCTGGTCGGAAATTGTAAAGAATTAAAAATCCCATCCTGAGACAGCCCATCCAAAGAGCTTTGGGCAAGAACCGGAAGTGGGCCATTTTGGATGAAAGTGTGTGTGGTTCAGTCCAGACTGATTTGTGTCCAGAGCCGCCTTCTCGGCCGATCTACACAGAACTCTCTCTTATTTCCCGTTGTGGCAAGAGCTGTAACCTGCAGAGCGAGCTCATCAGTCCCTGTTGCTTCTGTTTTATAGAAGAGGAAACTGTGGCCGGCCGGGAAATGGATGTTGCTTGCCTGAATAATTAGACTGTGAAACCAGTGAGTGGGGTCACCAAAAACAATTCAAAAATAAGTGTAATAAATTAGAAAAAATTGAGTGCTATGTTCCTTAGGGATACCTCTCCTGAAACTGTGTCTTCCATGCTTTATAGACATGCAGATGTAAGTGCTAGGAAGTGATACAGAATATATTTCTTGTTGTAGACTACAGTGGGAAAAGAAAGCAAGCAACTATTTGAAAACTAGTCATTTTTGTTCAAATCTTTTCATGTTACAGATGCTGAGCCGAAGCACAGAAACATTCCCACTGTTGAGTAGAAAAGGCATGACCAACTCCGAGGCACCTTCCAGTCTGGTTCTGTTCCCACATTAAAAAAAAAAAAAAAATGGTCTTAATGGCCTGTGCCTTGTCAGCCCTACAGAACTGTTATAAGATTTAAATGAGACCATCCAAACGCCTTTTAAGAGCCGTGAAGTAGCCTACAAAGGGAAGACACGCCTTTGCATTAGTCAAGGTTGTGAGTCAGAAGGCAGAGGTTGCTGCAGGTATTCCGGCAGAGGGGAGGTTGGTGCAGAAAATGGGTCACCAAATGGTTTTCAGGGCTGGGGGAACAAAAGCAAGGAGGAAAGGAGGGGTGGCATTATCTCCAGCACAGAAAGTGCAGAACAGTCTTTGCATCCTCTGGTGATTAACCACCGAGGAGGCAGAAAAATAACTCCCATTTTCTTCCCACCTTCCAGCCTTGGTTGAGTGCCTCCTGCCCACAGAAACCCAGGAAGTCTTCAGACTTCCCTTCTTGCTGTACTAGGGAGATGACACTAAGGTGGGCCGAGGACCACAGATAAGGCCCAGCACACTGTTTGACCCAAGTTTTCTCAGTCCACCCGAGGGTCTCATTAACAGAACAGTTATGGCTCTGTCTCTTACCCCTCCATAGTTACCGAGTCTCCGGATTTCCGAGACTCTGCCATTGTTCCTATGAGTCCCAGGGATATTCATGACAGCTGGTTAAAAACCAACAACACTGCTCTTTGGTATCATGAGTCAGATGTTGGGGTTTTCTCTGAGGTCCCATCTGGTGGTTATCTTCTGCCAGTGGACTTGGTGGGGATGTCTAAAAATCCTAGATGGAAATTTCCACAAATAAAAATTGTGGACGCTTTAAACCACATGTTAAATAGTGTGATGAAATATTGCCCCGTGTTACTCTGTACAGAATAGGGCAACAACCACTCTTTTGTTTGATATCCATATGGTCTAGGCCTCCTACACCGTATTTATGTTCAAATAACTCTTATTTTATTTAATAATGTCACTAATGTGTGAGAAGGGTGGTGCTGGCCATTCAGGGAAAGAAAGGCCATAAAGAGCGTCCTTTAAGTGGAAAGGGAAAAGTTTTAGCCTCATAAGCAAAGAAAACAAAAGCTTGTAAGCTGAGATTGCTCAAGCCTTCTTGTTGGTGACTTTCCAATCCGTCCTGCTGCTAATGAGCCCAGCACTCACTAAACGCTCAAGACACTGCCATAACATAGCTGTACCTGTCATCCAGGATGCTCCCACCACCCAGAAAAGGAGCCATGAGTTTCCACTTTTGTGTGGCGGTGGAAGATGGTAGCAGTGGTTACTGAGGCCATCTGAGCTGTGGTTCTGGTTGTGTAAAACCCCCCTGCTGCCACCTGCCATTTCTGTGTGTTATCATAATGCTAAGTAACCACCAAGACAACACGTTGTCAGGGGGACTGTCTGTGGCCATACCCTGTGGATGTTACTAAGTTGGCCCGGCCCCCATATGACACTCCACTGCTGTGTTCTGGGGAAGTCTATCTCTATTTGTTGTGTGATACTATGCCTCGGAAGATACGAACAAACCTCTATTCATTCCGCATGGGGAACAGACAACAGACCAAAGTAAGGATACCACCAAATTCTAATGTGGTGAGTCAATGCATTGCTTACGGGAGTATAGGGGAGAGGTTACTTACAGGAGCAGAAATGACTCAGAGACAGCTGCATCACCAAAGTCCACCCAGGTCTGGATGATGGGTCCCTAAAGCTAGAAACCTGCATTGTACTGCATAATCAGCAGGGAACTCAACAGGCTGGAGCATCTTTCCTAGGTAATTTGGCTGCTCTCTATGGCTTTTTCAGCTCAGCTGACCACTGTCCCTTCCAGGAAGCATAGCTGGTCTAAGAGGGTCCCTCAGCAGTCCTTGTCATTTATATTTACATATGGGAAACTCACCTAGTAGATCTGGTGAGCTTCAGGAACTTCCCAAGACTGTTCAGTTGTTTACTTCCTGATTACTAATAAGCTTCCTTTCAGGGTGGATCTTTTTATCTCTCAATCAATTACTTCCAAAGAAACTGCTATACACCTTTGCCCCAAACTGATTGCTGTTTGTGACCTTTGGCCTTTCTCTGTTTTTCAAGTACAATGCTTGCCCTTCCACAGAGACAGGATCATGGAAGTCTGGTCCCAGAACAGTACATCTATTAATCTATTCCTTTCTTTGAAAGCTAGAGTCTACAGTTCCATTTTAGCCTTTAAAGGTAAAATAGTAAATAAAAGAGGTACTTGGTGCTGGTTGTTGTCATACAATTGATAATAAAGGTAGATCATAAACAAACACATAATCACACATCATGGGAGTAATAAATGGTAACCTCAGAATAGAGGAGATACAGCATCCCCCCACTCCACCCATGTGTGTGTGTGTGTGTGTGTGTGTGTGTGTGTGTGATGGAGACATTTTAGTATGGTAAAGGACAGCCTCATTTTGAGCTGTTTTCGACTCATTAGCTTCTGCCATCTTGTCCACATCTGGTCATCTCACTGACTCTCCAGCAGCCAAATCTCGGGGATGGTGCTGAGTACAACATCCCTTTGGTTAAATTAGGCAATTATGGCAACAATAATCACAACCCTGACTTGAGCATCTCTTGGTACCAGACTCTGTGTTTTGTGTATGTGATGTAATTTAATCTTTGTATTAATTATATAAGGGAATCTTGCCATTATTACTTCCTTTTCATGGCAAGAACATGAAAGCACAGAGTCTCAGAATTATCCCATATAGCATGAAGATCAAGGAGAGTGAGCTATGAAAATATTAGGGGAAGGAGGTCAAGATAAAGAAGACAGCAACTAAAGACCCAAGAAGGCAAAGTTTGGAATGCTTGAGGGACCACATTGGAGGCCAGTGTGGTTGGAGTGGAGTGTGGAGGCAGAGTGTGTTCTTAGCTGAATTATGTCCCCTTTAAATTTATATACTAATGATTTGAATTAATTAGGAGCCATCATAGAAAATAAACAATACCATACATATAGATAAGTAAGAATAGAATGGGCTTTATGGGCTCCCTTCCTGGGGTGATTGGCAAGGCCATGTTTCATCACCCCAGGGAAGGTCTCTCACACAACATGTCCCTAGCACCTTGTCTGGTCATCTTGAGAACTACAATAGGAAAATAGAAGGAACTGAGTTGTTCCAAGGACATCCAGAAGAGAGAAATTTGAAGATGCTTCGGACACAGGACCGATGCAGTTGGGAAGAGGGGAAGCATCCCAATGTTGGCTTTGGCTTTAGATAGACATATAGACAGCTCTATATACAGTTTCCAGCTAGAAAACAGAGTACAATGACTTCCTTCCTGCTCCCTGGAAGGATATGGTAGGAATCAAGAGGCATTCTTTTGGGTGTTCACCATAAGAAAGAGGGAACTTGGGACACCTGCTGCACATTATTAAACCCAGTATATCTGATTTAAGTTTTTAAACTGATACACTGTAGCTGCATCTCCTTTGAGCATGCATGCTACATTATAAAGGTGGTTTTCTCCTGTAACCCCAAATGCCTCCTTGAAACAAAGCAGGTTTCCTGAGTGGGATGTCTCAACCTAATCACGCTATTAAAAACCAAACTGCAGTGCAAAAAAAAAAAAAAAAAAAAAAAAAAAAAAAAAAAAACAAGGTGCAGGCTCCATTTCTGTGCCAACTCACTGCAAAATTGGCCTTTACAAACTATAATTAGGAAAGAAGAGCCCACAGTGGAGCCAAATGGAGGGAAAGCCCAGCAGAGGGAGTGAACGCCAAGGGAATGGGGAGCTTCCATCCATGGGCGCTGCCCTCTTGGAGCTGCCCCTTTGCCTTCTTTCCCCATCGTCTCAGCCTGGGGCAGCTCCCACTTCTCAGGAACCTTAGGATGCAGGTACGGGAGGATCGGCGTCCAGTATTGGTCTGCGTGGGATGTCCGGAGGTCAGCTGACACCACGGCCGAATCTCAGAGGAACCTTCCTCTTCTTCCAGGAGAGGGTTCGCTGAATGCCTAATCAGGCTGTAGAAGAAATAGAAAGACCAAGCACAAAACAATAAGGCAAAGAGATCATCTCTTCCTGGGCTAGCTGTCAAAGTTAGCGTCAACCACGGTTCCTGTCCCAGCAAAGGAAGAACAGGAGTAGAAAGGAAGGTGGCCCAGGACCACCTATCTCAGGGTTTCTTTCAAGTCTCCAAGTGATTTCACAGTGTAGGACTCAGTGTGATTAGTAGAAAGGACTACCAACTGATTATAGTATTATAGTATTTCTACTTCACAAAGAAGCTGTGGTATAACTAAGGGTAGTTGTGAGGTATTGTATTCCCACGTCACTTCTGCGTATCTTTGATAGTTACAGAGGAAAATGGACTCAGCTGTTTTGGTCACAGAGGTAGGAAGCAACTACAAGTAAGGAGACGTGTGTTGTGTTCTACTCACAGATGTTGTAGAATATTATTTTAAGACCCGTTACATTTGTTTACACTGTGGAACATTTGTTTAATGATGTAAAGATGTGTTGCATTCTTTTAAGTTGCATTTGTTTAACTCTGTGAAGCTGTGCTAATTTGCCTGTCTAAAACACCTGGTGGTCTAATAAAGCACTGAACAGCCAATAGCGAGGCAAGAGAAAGAATAGGTGGGGCTGGCAGGCAAAGAGAATAAATAGAAGGCAAAATCTCAGAGGAAGAAGAGAGATCAAGGAGCAAGAGAAGGAGGAGGATGCTAGGGGCCAGCCACCTAGCTACCCAGACAGATACGGAGTAAGAGTGAATGTAAAAATTATAGAAGTAAGAGAAAGTAAAAGCCCAGAGGCAAAAGGTAGATTGGATAATTTAAAGTTAAGAAAAGCTGATTGAAAACAATCCAAGCTAAGGTCAGGCATTTATAATTAAAAATAAACCTCCAAGTGTGATTTATTTGGGATGTGGATGGCAGGCCCCCCAAAAGAGCAGAAACAACCAACACCACATACGGGAGGATGAGAGTGAGCATGGTACACAATCATTATCTTCCTGATGTCTTTCCTGGTATCAAGACACATGAGGTAAGCCATGGATGGCCTTTGAATGGTCTGAGTGGCTGCTTCTCCTCTATCTTGTCAGTGAGGATTCCCTAAGAGGAACGAGGCAAGTTTTGTAGATCAGACTCCACAGTAAACAATGAAGAGGAAGTTGGGGTTGCAAAATAAAATTGAGTCCTCCACACAAAGTCCTGTATTCCCCTGGACACTGGGGAATATCTCTATCCTCCTATCTCTTTACCACCCAATATGTTCTGATGAATAACAGCTGTCTTTCTACTGGTGGGGAAAGTGAAGAGGGGATGGGGGTCTGATTTGTAGCATGGTGTAGTTCCTGTGATATCAATCCTCCCATTGTGAAAATCCAAGCATTCCAATGTGAGGTCACTGAATGAAGCATTAAAAAGAATATATGCAGTTTGTTCCAATGAACTGGAGAGGGCTGGAACCAGCTTTCCATCAATATTTCATCTTCAGCCATGTGAACACATGTGAATTTTATTGAATTAATGCTGTTATAGGACTCAGATGTAAAAAAATATAGAGATGCAAGCTTTAGGAATTGGAAAAGGGAGACCATCACTGCTTTAGGAAGCCAGACATTTAAAAAAGAAGTATCATAGAGTATATTTCAGCGTGTGTGGCAGGAAGCAGGTCAAAGTTCTAGTTGTCATTTTATGACAGTGTGACTGAAAAATAATATCCCAAATTACTCTGCACTTTGCAATAGAAACCTCCCTTTCACACTCTTTAAGAATTCTCTGGGACTTTGTTCACTTGTTTTTGCAACATCAGTGATTGATTGAGCCTATTGGCTTGATGCATGCTAGGCATGTCCTCAGCCTGCTCAAAACAAACAAACAAAAAAACACTACTGAGGGGATTAGTCCCTGGGAGCCCCTCCCACTATTAGGAGTTCTTTCTCACTTTCACCTAATAAATCTACATTTTCTTTGAAAAGCATTGTTTGACACAAGGTCTCCCTGCGCTGCCCAGGCTGACCCTAGACTACAAACGGATCTGCTGCCTCCGTGTCCTGAGCTACTGAGGTATGGACATGTACCACCATGGCTGGCTCTTTAAGAAATTCTTAGTCAAATCTTCAGGCTGGTTTTTTTCACTTACGTGAGTCACTGTGCTGTAGGTGATCAGGTCCCAAGATCATCAACTTATAAAGAGGGAAGGGTTGTTTTTGCTCACTGTTTTGAAGGCTTCAATCCACATTCAACTGACCCAATTGCTTTGGCTAGCAAACACAGCAGGGCAGAAAAAACAAACAAACAAACAAACAAAACAAAACAAATAAAACCAGCTGATATCACAAGCTAGAGAGTGGAGAGGGGTGAGGAAGAGACAGAGAGATTCCAAATTCCCCTTCCAGGTGAGATCCCAAGGGTCCTGAAGACCTCCTAACAGTTCTGCTACATCTAATAGCACCACCCCAGTTACCAAGCTTCTAACACATGTCCCTGGGGAACACTGAAATCCTAAACTATAGGAACAAATACGAGGAAATACAATTCTTCTCAGAGGATGTCACAGTGTCACAGACTAAAACCGGATTCTACTTACCAGAGAGCATTGAAGTCCAAATCCATCTTACAATCCTCTCTTATTTATTCAAATCAATAACAGGATTGTAAACTCCAGGAGCTAAATAGCTTGGTTCTGCTAATTCTACATCACTAGTGTCTAGAAATGTGCAGGGGAAATGCTCAGTAGATGCTGTTTGATTGTTTGGGGGTGGCTTTTTGAACATGTACATAGTGCTTAATGCAGCATGGAAATGATATAAATTTGCACAGTCCAATATGACAGCCACTAGCCACAAGCAGCTATGAACACTGGAAAAGTAGGTCTCCTGAAGTTAACAAAGTGAATTTTAAATTTTATCTCACTTTACTCGTCTTAATTGAGATAGCCTAGGTAGTCAATGGCTACCACGATGGATATCACAGTAACAAGCCTCCTAAGGAGGCTATGGTGTGTGGATCAACAGTGCTGGTACCATCTGGAAGCTTGTTAGAAGTATAGAATCTCAGGATCCACCCTTGCCCTACGGAACCAGAATATAGTTCTCTTCCATATGTGTATATACTCATCAAAGTCTGTGAAGCTCTTATGATCAAAATATACTGTGTTTTAAAAAGTCTAGGAAGTTTTCTGTCATGTTGTCACCTTCATCTCCCTTATTACATTTGATCCTCATTAAAAAAAAAAATACACACCCTGGTATCACTCTTCCCACTTTATAGATGAAGTCAGTGAAGCATTGAATGATTGTGTTATTTGCTTAAAGCCACAAGATGGAAAGGGGAAATGAGACTGGGAGCCAGGCTTTCTTCTGTTAAGTTCTCACTCTGCACTGTCCAATAAGCTGGACCCAGGCGACTTCAGCATCACCATTTCTTTTGACACTACTCTAAATGGAATAATATCTCAACTCTTTCCTGCTGGCAACATGAGTGGCAGATTTTGTAATTGATAGCAGAAATGGGCTGGGATAGAATTGTAGAGGCAGGTAGAAACTTGGCTATTAGCTTCCAGCCTCCTCAAGCATAGCTGAGAGAGAAGGAATTAAGACATGGCCCAGACATAATGGCAACATTCCTTTTAACTAGAAAGTGTGGTCTCTTTCTTACTTATGTATATGTATTTTCTTAAGCATATGATTTCATCATCTGAAAGGATTGGAGTTATTTTTTTTTCCTAACAAATTTTGGATTACATTTTTGGCTTCTTCCCTTTGACACTTTGCTTTCTCTTGGTTTTACTGAAAAAAATATGGATTGGTGAGGAGTAAGAATAAGGATGATATTGAAGATGTATAGTTAGGAAGCAACTGCAGACTCCCAGGTAAAGTTATACTGATCTGAACTATAACACGAGAATAGAAGTTTCTAT
Source organism: Peromyscus leucopus (assembly GCF_004664715.2). Classification (NCBI taxonomy): domain Eukaryota; kingdom Metazoa; phylum Chordata; class Mammalia; order Rodentia; family Cricetidae; genus Peromyscus; species Peromyscus leucopus. The sequence continues at coordinate 65,869,123 of NC_051075.1, forward strand.
TAAGATATTCTATTAAGATCTTCCCCTTAGGAAGATCCCACAGGTGAAGGAAGAACTCTCTCCAAGATGACTGAAGGTTGGATGAAAAGGTCGGAGAGAAATAAGCAGTAGCTTCAAATATGAATTCCAATCAAAGAAAGGTCACAAGGGCTGAGACACACAACCAGAGCACTTGCTCTGCTGTCTATCAGGCTTGCATGAAAGCATCGCTCAGATTTGTATTAGCTGGATTAATAAATGAATTTAGTGATGGCAAGCTATTTCCCAAAGCAAAGTTGAGAAGAAGTCTGTAATAAATGTGTGCTGCCCAGTCATTGTGGGCACCTTCTACAGACACCCTCGTCCTAACTAACTTTCACTACTGAATAGTCCTTGTCTTTGCAGAAATGAAGTCCTCAAATAAAGGGACTTTCTGTAATACATGGGCCAGCCACCCACCAAACAAAGCACAAAACGACTGCATTGAACCTGGGTCTCACCAATCTGTCAGGACTAGTTGGCCCATAAGCTCCAGGATCCTCCTGTCTCTGCCTCCCAGGAGCATGCTGCTTGGATTTTTGATTGTTGACCTTTTTAAGTTGACTTTGTTTTGATTATCTTGTTCCTGAGTAAGTACAGGGTAGATGTTTTAAGAAGATCTCAGAGCCTCACAAGGGACCTAGGGCTTCTTTATGTGTGCCACAATGTCCAGGGCATAAGGAAGACCTTCAAGTAGATAAGGATGTCTCCCTAAAAGCAGGAGCGGTAGTGTGATTACGACTTTCCTGGGGAAGCTTAGAAGCAGGACTCCTGGGAGATGGTACAAATGATTCATACGAAGTTTCCATCAATCCAATATCCTCAAATTGTACAAATATTTAAAGTCCCCCAAGCAGGCAACGTGTGGAGATCAAAACCAAAAGTGGCACAACAGGCATCACGAGGCTCGGCTTTGCTGGATCTCTGTCGAGCAGCTGGCCTGGCTTTATGACTTTTGCCATTCTCATCAGATAGGGCCATGCCATAAGATTTTTTTTTCAGAGTCCTGTCATGTCTATGAAAGCAGTTCTAAGAAGTGAAAGCTTTCCCACATTGCTTGTATGTGTGGTTTCTCTCAGTGTGGATCCTTGCATGTTTTTGAAGGTATTGGGAATGAATGAAGGTGAGCTGGTTAATTTTGTTGATTGGGTTGGATTAAAAATGCCTAGAGAATCCGTGAGAAACGCACCTGCCAGGAATATCTTCGAATTTCCAAAGAGGCTTAACTGAGGAGGGAAGGGCACACATGGAATGTGAATGGCACTAATTCCATGGGCTAGAGAGCTGAACTGAATGAAAAAGGAAAATATCAGAAAGGTGCCAACATTCCCCTTTTTCGGCTTCATGGTCCACCAATATGTGAGGTGTATTAGCCACATGCACATTCCCCAGCCCATGCAGTTACTGCCACCACAGTATATCACAGATAGGGGCCGCTCCTCCAGTGATGCTGAGCTTCTCTAAAGAACTATGGCCCACCATAGTTCTTCCAGAAGGTCCTAACAGAATCAAACTAATTCTATAATCTTTGTGTAATGCAAATGAAAACAAGTGCCTGTTATTATAACTTACTAAACATACTGGAGTTATCTGCCACACAGCAAAAAGAAAATAGTGGAATATTTATGTATATAAAGGTTTGTTTGCAAATGTATCTACTATGTTTATTTTGTATATACTTATGTACAATGTATGTAACTATAGCAATATTGTTTTTGTTTCAATTTTTATACAAATGGTGTGTGTGTGTGTGTGTGTGTGTGTGTGTGTTCTATGTATTAATTTTCGTAATCAAGATTTGGATAGCTTTCCATATGGATATGTCTAGATCTTGTCCATTCCCTGTAGTAACAGTTAGAACGATCTTTCTAGATCATACATTTGGTCAGACTGCATGGCTAAGCTGCCGTGCTGACAGATGAATGTTGCTGGAGAGCTTCTCTCCAGGTTCCCCAAGCCCCGCAGTCCCACAATCCACTTATAAAATAATCACTCAGACGCTTATATCACTTATAAACTGTATGGCCGTGGCAGGCTTCTCGCTAACTGTTCTTTTATCTTAAATTAACCCATTTTTATAAATCTATAGCTTGCCACGTGGCTGGTGGCTTACCGGCGTCTCTACATGCTCTTCTCCTGGCGGTCGCTGCAGTGTCTCTCTCCCAGCCTTCCGCTTCCCAGAATTCTCCTCTCTCCTTGTCCCACCTACCTCCTGCTGGTCATTGGCCATCAGTGTTTTATTTATATAGAACAATATCCACAGCACTTCCCCTTTTTTCTTTTTTTTAAAAAGGAAGGTTTTAACTTTAACATGGTAAAATTACATATAACAAAACAATTACCGAGCAAGAATTATAGTTACAATATTAAAGAAGATGTCCTATCTATCTTATATTTGTGAGTTTAAGGTTTTATATCTAACTTATCTTTTATCATAACTGAGGAAATTACAACTATCTAGTTTTCAACCACATCAAAGACCTGAGAAGGAACATAATGGTACCTGAGAAATGGTAGACGGATGCAAGCAACTTCGGGAATCTTGCAAGAGTAGACCAAGACAGCTGGCAGCCTGGACAGTCACCTGATGTTTCTCAGCATTGTTGGTGCATTCAAATTGGCTACAGGCCTAGAGTATCTGACAGACCATTTTCAGAAGCAGGAATTCTGAGAGACCATCTTACCCTGTCTTGGCAGAGTACAGTGGTCGCTTTCCTTGTGTCCCGCTTGTCCAGAAAGGAGAGCATTGCATTTGTACTGTCAGCCATCAAGGCAAGGGCAGTTCTTTGCCCAGTAGGTCATTTTGTGCCAAAAAGACAAACTTCCAAATGGAAATGTCTTAGAAGCCCAACATTCTCTCGGATCAATTGGTGCAACCAGGAGCAATTGTGTCTCACGTCAACAGAATTCTAAGTTATTTAAATGCCATATTCTCCAGGTCTATGAAGTGTTTGAAGATTACCTATCTATCTGAAATATATCTATGTATACCTAGAAGACTTAACTAACATGGCTACAGATATGATTATCATAGATGACTAATTATTAATCTATTTTTTAATTATCCATTACAATTTTAAATGAATTATATAAACATAATACCTCAAACAAGAATAGAAATATATATATACAGTATAACAAAATTAACTTCAAGTTTGTATCAATGAACTAAAATTTATACCAATGTAAAATATTTTAAGCATAAACTAAAATCTATACCAATGTAAAACATTTTAAACAAGTTGTTCTTTAAAAGTAGGTTCATTAATCTACCCTTTTATCTTATCATCTCCATATCCTCCTATATATCATATCCCCTTTTCTTTTTTAGAAAGAGATCACATTTATAATCAACCTGTTTTAAATAAAAATATTGGTTTTTCTCTGTCCCACACCAGAGGGCTCTTCTGATTTGGGACACAAGAATCCCTTAACCATTTTTTTTTTTTTAAAGCAATATGTCTGGGTTTAGAGGGGGAGTGAGCCAATTCCACCTCTAAAGCCAGCTTGGTATATTTGGGAATTTGGGCGTAGCATAGCATCTCTTACTACTTCCTGCTGGAGGGGGGCGCTGTATCTTATGGGGACGCAAAGAAAATTTTAGACCTATGGGGTAGTCCGTGAGGCTGTATTGTGTGAACCAGTTGCCTTGAAACCGATCTGGATGTTGGATCATCTGGGCCATGGTGTCATCGGAGTCCTTTCAGGGGTCTTGGCTGGTGAAACCTGATGTATCTTAATCTGGAACAAGTCCACAGCCTCTGGCTTTCTGTGGAAACAAAAGCAGAACCTCTTTTCCAAAGTAACATATCCTTATATCCAAATTTTGAAGTCAAGGTACCTTTAAAATATACATTTTGGCATAACTCAACAGGTTTTGTAATCAAATGTTTTTCTTTAGTTATGAATATCAAAGAGAACATAATCCAGATTCTCTGTGTGGTAGCCATCTTTATGTGGCTTATGTTTTATATTACCTTGAGCCTTGAGCCTATTGCTTTAAACTGTACCATTGTAAGCCTGAAACGGCGCTGTGGCTGCTGGCTCCGCCCACTTCAGCTTTCCAACATGGCAGTGGTACGTTTTTCGCCAGCTCTGGGAGTCATCAAGTCTCAGAAATAGTGGGTCTAAGCTTTTATCAAAGCAGCGTGTAGCCCAGAAACCTCTTTTTTTTTTTTTTTAAATAGTAGTAAAGACTAAATCTACCACACAGCATAATTTGCCGCTGGCAGATGCCTCATTCCTGCCATACTGCCGGTCAAACGCAACCGCCAGGAACCCGCCAGTGTGCAAACTTGCGTTTTGCCGTATCTAGCTGCCCGTATGAGACAAGAAGCAGGAACCTGGTTTTGGCTCTGTTTAGAATTGGTTATTAAATATTCTCAGGTTTAAGGTGGAAACTCGAGCCGTTGGGCGCCATTTGTTGCTGGAAAGCTTCTCTCCAGGTTCCCCAAGCCCCGCAGTCCCACAATCCACTTATAAAATAATCACTCAGACGCTTATATCACTTATAAACTGTATGGCCGTGGCAGGCTTCTCGCTAACTGTTCTTTTATCTTAAATTAACCCATTTTTTATAAATCTATAGCTTGCCACGTGGCTGGTGGCTTACCGGCGTCTCTACATGCTCTTCTCCTGGCGGTCGCTGCAGTGTCTCTCTCCCAGCCTTCCGCTTCCCAGAATTCTCCTCTCTCCTTGTCCCACCTACCTCCTGCCTGGTCATTGGCCATCAGTGTTTTATTTATATAGAACAATATCCACAGCAGATGAAGGCAGTCACCAGCAGTGCTCCTGGCTGCCACAAGCCCTTCCTAAAGGGGGATCTAGATGGAATATCGGTGTCCATCATAGCATCTTTGTGTACATAGGCCCAGATTCAAATACATCCTGGAAGCATGTTCTGCTACTTCTTTGGTGGGGAGGGGAGAGCCCAGAAGAGGAAGTAAGTAAGATAGACCACAGCCCCTGCTTTTGTAGTCTTCATTGGAAACACAACTGATATTTATCATCTCCCTCATCTACCATCTATTCCAGATTCTTTGATCCCTGGCAAGTACCTGCTCTGAATGGCCTGGCTGGTAAGAGTGACCCAGACATGCACCCTGAGAGCTCTATGCCCTAGTCATCATATTCTTTTGCCACTGAGCTTCTTACATTTGTACACTTACTGTCAAAATGGTGCAAGCACCAAAAAGCAACCAGTTAAATCATCCATGTAACAAATATATTTCCCACACACACCACATTTTGCTGTGTCCCATGAAAAGTTGGAGCAAATAACAAACCGGTTTCCAATTCTACCTTCAGACAGCCAGTCCACTAACCTGATTTCCTTTCCATTGTTGAAAACTAGGATGTTTTAAAATTCTCTCTCTCTCTCTCTCTCTCTCTCTCTCTCTCTCTCTCTCTCTCTCTCTCTCTGTGTGTGTGTGTGTGTGTGTGTGTGTGTGTGTGAAGTTTTAGGAAAATACAAATACCAAAGAGAGGACTGTCCACCCTTTACTGAGTGATATGGAGGAATACTACTTACTGGCTTGCTCCTCATGGCTTGCTCAGCCTGCTTTCTTATACACTGTAGGACCACCCACCTGAGGGTGGCACCACCCACAGTGGACTAGGCCCTTCTACATCAATCACTCATCAGGAAAAATGCCCCACGGGCCAATCTGATGGAGGCAATTCTTCAAGTGAGGTTTCCTCTTCATGGATGGTTCTAGTTTGTGTTAAGTTGACAAAAATTAACAGTACAAGACCCCAGACCACACATTCTAGAAGATTCCTTTTATGTGAGATATCATAACAGAACCCCTTCATGCCCTTAAAAGTAAGATAATGCTTAGGTGGAGAAGAGCATCCTGGAGGGATCATGTGGGCCTCCTGATGCTTTTGTTTGGAAAATCCAGCTATTGATAGCCTTTGTACATTCTAACTCTTTTAGCTAATTGATTGGGGATCTATTAGATTACTAATAAGAAGCAGAAGAAAAGAAACAAACAAGAGTGGTAATGATAATAGAACTAATCCAAATGATTACTATGAAGAGGTTTCATTTCAGCCAGCTTCCATCTATAGGGAGGAAAGGGCACATTTATTTGGCCATTTTGTTCCTATTGTTTTCCCCAAAGTACCCCTGTGATCACCGAAGTGTCATGCTGTGGAATAATTTACGCTTGCTCCAACCTACTTCGGGAAGTTCAGAGCAATGGGCTGCAGGGCACAGTTGTAAGCAGCTTTGAAGTCTGATTGCATTATTTCTATGTAATGCAAATTGACAAGCTCTCTAAATTAGGCAACTAACTAGAAAATGAAGTCTGAAAGCCAGTTTTAGTATAGCAGTCGGGATTCTGCCCCCAGGACATATCTGTGGCCAGGGCTTGGGTCTGGAGTCATTTTCCTCATAGGGAATTTGGATGCTAACTAGGAGGGAGAAGATCAAGTGGAGGGGCCAACAAATATATCTAGGGGGGTTGAAATGTTTGAGGGGTTATTAAGCAAATATTTGTATGGTTATTTTTATATGTCAAATCCAGTAAGGGCTCACTCCATAAATAATGAGTCATTTAACCCTTTCAACAAGCCTGTGAAGTAAGCAGAATTACTGTCATCCTCTGTGTGTGTGTATGTGTGTGTGTGTGTGTGTGTGTGTGTTCATACACATGCACACATACATGCATGTTGCATATGTATGTGATATACACATATGAGTTTATGGATGTGCTCACATGGAAGCCAGGGCAGGATGTAGGGTATCCTTCCTTTATCACTCTTCACATTGTTTTGGTCACTTACTGAACCTGGAGCTCACTGACTCAGCTGGACAGATCTTCCTGTCTCCACCCTCCAGTACTAGGATTACAGGCACAAATCAACACCCCCCAACTTTTTACACCGGTGCTGGGATCTGAACCCAGCTCCTCCTGTTTGCATCACAAGGACCTTGCTTACTGCGCCATCTCTCTACTCCCATGGGGCACATTTCTTTATGCATCCTTCCCTAATGTCTGAGTACCTGACAAATGTAAGACCTCACTCTAGATGATGTGTAGAGCACTATGGTCTCTGTGCTGTCTGTTTTAATTCATATCTCACATGATCCCCCAATGTGTTATGACTATTCCCAATTCCCACAAAACTAGGTTCTAAAAGATTTCATGGGTTTCTGTGGTCACACAACTTGTGAGTCTTCAATTCATTCCAGTGGCAGAGAGAAGAAAGAACTCATTTCATAAATGTTCTTGGATGATTTTGTGAAATTGTCATAGATTAGGCATGGCAGCACATACCTGTTATCCTAGTTACTGAGAGGCTGAGGCAGGAGAATTGTTGAGTTGAGTGTCATATTTTCAAGGTAAGCCTAAGCAACTTAGTTTATATTTGATCTCAAAGCTAAACATCGCAAAGATCAGGGAGAGGAGGAATACCGTTTCTCAGAGGTGTGGCCACTGTTGCCCCCACCCATTCTTCAAGTAAAGAACCCTCAACCCATGCTCATGCAGGCTAATTAAATGAAGTGGTACACACACATACACAGGCACACACACACATACACAGGCATACAAGCGCACACACACACACACACACACACACACACACACACACACACCAAGTAGAAAGAAGCAATTTTATGGGAAAGAGGAGAAAAAAAGGGGAGAATGATGGAGAGGCTTTAATCAAATAGCATTCTATATATGTATGAAGTTATAAGGAAATAAATAAATTACAAACCATAAGCCCAAACAAAAAAAAGTTTTAAAATATTAAGTACATATAGCCTAAAATTTCTCATCTTAAGTGTTCAATTGGGTAGTATTAATTATGTTTACTTTATTGTACAGCTAACTTCCAGAACTCTTGAGCTTGTAGACTGAAACAGCACCCCTTAATTTCACCTCCCTGAACAGAAGTGAACAAACAGCTCTTGGAGATCCTGCTTTTATGTCATAATTCTTTTATGTCAGCAAGTTTCTTATGATCAACTATTAATATGAAACCTGGTGAGTCTATGATGAGAGAAAGCATTGTGAAAGTCAGAGTCAATGTGATTCTGCGAGACCGAGACTTTAGGGATTAGACTCTGGAATTCAAGAAGTGGATAGAGAGGGGCACCCTCCTTCTGCATCATTCCCACTCCCAACAATGCAGTCCTTGCTCTTAGACTTTCTCATCATTAACTGGGCAGTGCCTCTAACACCTGGGTCAGCATCCTCTGCTATGACCAACTCATCCATCTCAAGATACAGTCCAGAACTCAGTGCTGTGTAGACTCTTGGCTGCAGCCTGGTTATGAGAACCAGTTTTCAAAAACTCATTTTCAACCCAACTGACTGACCCATCCAGTGCCACATGGCCCCTGGCCATAGCATACACCTGGGATCATAGCAAATGACAGTTCCAAAGTAAAGCTTTCAAAGCTCAGGCTCCAGACTAGCAGTGCCAAAGGGTCACCATCCTGGGGAACAATATTATAGTGAGAATGAGAATTGGACAAAACTTGGGTGATGTCTCAACTCATAACGTGCTTACCAGAAAAGCATGAGTTCAGACCCCCCAGAACCCATGTGTTATGGTTTTACTTCTGTTGCTATGAAAAAAAAAATGCTGACAAAAACCAACTTTAGGGAGAAAACGGTTTATTTATTTCATCTTACAACTCCAGGTTACAAGACATCATTGTGAAGAAGTCAAGGCAGGAACTTCGGCTAGTCACGTCACATCCAGAATCAAGAGCTTAGAGAAATGAATGTATGCAAACTCACTTGTTTGTGCTCAGCCTGATTGCTCTCTACTCTTACACAGGACCCGCCCCCCAACCTAGGGAACAGTGCTGCCCATAGTGGGCCAGCTATTTCCATGCCAAGCAACTTAAGATATACCCCCAGAGACATGCCCACAGGCTAACCCAATGTTGATAATCCTTCCTTGAGACTCTCATCCGAGGTGATTCTAAACTGTGTGATGATAGCAATTAAAGATAACTACTACAGCTCATAGTAGTGTGTCTCTATAACATGGGAGGCAGGACCAGAGAATTCCTGGAGGCATGTGGGCCAGCTACCCCATTATACACAATGGTGAGTAAGAGACTTTTGGGAAGGCAAAGTCTGATACCCAAGGCCGGCCTCTGCTTCCATACATTTGTGACACATGCACACTTATACTGAAAAACATGAACATGCACGTGCATGAACACACTTGGGCACACACACCACACACACACACACTTGAAATCGTAAGAGGAAGAGAATGAAAATGTTTTTTGCCCAACCTTACTTATTATGGGAAAACTTTAAGTTTCCCCCCCTTAAACACACTGGGCCCCAAATACAACTGTTTATAAGCCAAAGTTAATATTGTCTGTTCCTACCTTTCCCTTAGCTTGGCATGGAAGAACGTGCCTTTCTGTCAAAACAGACTTGCTAGAGAAGCCTGGCTGAAGCAGCCTGGCCAGCGTAGAGCTGGAGAAGGAGGGATGTGAATGGTGAAAACTTAAGGGGCACATTCTGCCCAGAGCCAGGGATGTCTTTACCACGTTACCAACATCTCATCTGCTTGAACATATGACTATGGCTTAATCTAGACTCTTAGAGGGCAGGGGTCACATCTCTTTGCCTTATTTTATCTTTGGCAGATGGGAGTCTTTAGTCTTGACTCATTGACAAGACCCGTTTTTATACGATCTCAGCACGGTGGATGGTCTCAGAAAGAACTCCATCTGTAGACTGTCCCCTTTTGGTTCAGAAGCCCAAAGCAATCACTTTCAAATGGTTGTATTGATCATGGCTCTGTCTTTGATGTACAAAGGCTGCAAAATTTAGGCCAATGCTGAACATTCCAAATGCCTCAGAAGCAGATCATCCTCCACAGGCAAAAGGAAGCGTAGGACAATGCCAAGTAACCAAGGGAAGGGGCATTGTGCAGTTAGGGATCAAAAGCATGAGTGAGGTCCAAGGCTTCAAGCCTTAACAGAACAGCTGGGCCTTGGCCCTCCACCCTCCGCCCAGGGTTTCAGCTTTCTGCTCTTCTTTTTGTCATGGAAATGCGGTTCCTTGGAAGCCGCAGATAAAATAATGAGCCGAAGATAGCAGGTTCCAAGTGGCATCTGTTCTTTAGCACTGGGACCATCACCCCTTCTGTGAGATCTCTGGGGCTGCTCCACAGCCCTCTGTCTGCTGCTTCCGCTGGTCATCTAATTTAACACTCAGAGACGGACGGCAGGGAAGTCCATAATGTGTACGGTGGGTGGCTCTACTAAGGCAAAAGAAAGGTAGCACCAGGTCAAGAGGGAGAGGCAGGAGAGCCCGCAACAGAAAGTGAGATTTAAATAAAAAGCTCGCGGGGAGGGGTCGGGGGGAGGTACTTAGAGAAAGAGCACTTTATTTTTAGAAAAGAAAAGGAATTAGGAGCGGATAATGGTTGCCACGGCAACAGAGCACTGCCTATATTCCATAGGCCCAGCTTTAACAGAACGGATCCCCTGGTGACTTTCTGAGAAAATACAGATGGAAATAAAAAGGCTGTCCAGGAACAATGTCTCACATTAGTCCAGCTGCCTCTTCGCTGCCGCTTTCCAGGCTCTCGGCGCCATGGCCCTGCAATTCGCTTAAAAACCAAGCTTCATGCTTTGCACGAAAATCCACGCTTAAATGAGGATTTCATTTTGTCTTCCTTCACCATTCCTAACAGTGCTTTACAAATTGAGCAGAGAGTAGCAGACCCAGGTGCAAGGCTGGAGAACCTGGAATTCTCAATTGGAAAGGGAAGAGGTCCGGAAGAAGGGGGTATCAGGGCTTTTGAATTAACCTGGAGGGACCCAATGAATTGGTTGCCAATGGCTGGAGGACAGACGACTCAAATTTCTGGGCTCTCTTGAAAGTTTAGCTATAACAACTTTTTTTCTTTTGTGTGTGTGTGTGTGTGTGTGTAGAATGAGTGTGTGTGTGCTAGTCTATGCGGGCATGTGTAGAATTTGGGGGTTGACATCAGGCTGGCTTCCTCAACCACTTCACCTTATTTATTTATTTGAGACAGCATTTTTCACTGAACCCAGAGCTCAGCTTTCTGATTAGACTGAGCTGCCCAGCAAAACCTTCAGATCTGCCTGTCTCTGTCCTCCGGTACTGGGGTGGCAAAGGTGTGCCTCCATGCCTGACTTCTACAGGGCTGCTTGGGATCCAAACTCAGGTCCTCACTGCAAAGCAAACACTTTCCCCGCTGAGCCACCTCACCAGCACCAAAGGAACGTTTAATTCTTTGAGGACTCAGATATTTTGTTATAGGAATCGGAAGTGAACACCCCACATTTTAAGATGCTTCTGTTGAAAGAGACGGCAGGGTGTTTTAAGAAATTATCTCATGGAATTGTGGAAGTCCACAACCAAAATCTGCCAGACTGCCAGGAGACAGAAAATTTGCAGGAAGTTCAATGGCTGTGACAGCCATTTGGTTGTGACACGTGACATTTCACTGATCACCAGGTTCAGGTGATAGGGTGGGTAGGATGCTGTCCTCTTTCTCCTCTTCTTGGCATCTTGACTTTACATCCTTGAGAAAAGAGAGCAACCTATCTGAGTCCTTAAAGAATTCAATCTCGGAGTCCTCAAGGAACTCAAGGGAAAAGTATTCCCACTTCATGAGCTTTGGGGGCACACAAGGCTCACGGTGCCAGATGGTTAGTCCATGACCATCATGGTGGGGGGCATGAAAGCTCTCTGCCCTTCAGAGAGCTATCAGAGCATTATACATCTGAGCATTTACATTATACATGAAAGCAGTCAGGCAGGCATGGTGCTGAAGCAGAAGCCAAGAGCTTATATCCTGATGCAAAATTTGGAGACAGAGAAAGAGAGGGAGAAGAAGAGAGAGAAGAGTGTGAGAGAGAGACAGACAGAGAGACAAGATAGATGATAGATAGATAGATAGATAGATAGATAGATAGATAGATAGATAGAAATAGTTAGATAGAGATGGATGGATGGATGGATGGATGGATGGATGGATGGATGGACAGACTGGGAATGGTGTGGGTTTTTGGAACCTGAAAGCCCATCCCTAGTGACACACTACCTCCAACAAGGCCACACCTCCTGATCCTTCCCAAGCAGTCCCATCAACTGCTTGGGAAGACCAAACATTCCAATATATGAGCCTACAGAGGCATTCTCATTCAAACTACCACAGGTGGTCTCCTTTTCATGGAAGAAGGCTATAGGAAGCAGGTTTTAGGACAACTATCATGATTTGCCAATCTCCCCTTGACTCCTCCACCCTGTTAAGATTCTAACTTATAGCATCACTATCTGCTGTTGGTGGACTGTGATCTACCCCTAAGGCAGCTTCCTATGCATCTGAGAGTCCCCCATCCTTAGCTATGTTGGTGGAGTTCTTTCCCTTCAGCTCCGCAGCTTTATTGCAGCTGTTACCAGCTGTCACTGGATGGAGGTGAGGAAAGGAAAACATGTTCCTCCACACTAACACGGACGGTCAGGGAACACCAGGGGGCTTCTCAGATGTATAACACTCTGATAGCTCTCTGAAGGGCAGTGAAGAAGACATGGAGTGGTGTTCCATAAAACAATACAGATTAATCTTTTTGGATAAGGACAAGCAGAAGCTATCCATGATTATCAACACACTGGTTCTGTTGCTATATCATTCAAGAACTATCGAGGATGTTCAAAGCCAATTTGTACAACTTTAAGGATCTCTTGTCTCAAAAATATTTTTTTAAAGGACTAGGACTAGGGCAAAGGGGTTTTATAGACATCAGAGTGACAGTTGCCTCTGGAGTTGGCCTCTCCAACCTTCAAATCTGAAAGTGCTAGAGGCAGATGTTTGCTAATGCAGGCGTACCTGGCTTCACAGTCTTCTAGCAGCAGCTACCGTTTCGAAGCAGAGGGAACTGTTTGTACATTCACAGAGATGCCCAAAACACTTGGGTGGAACACCAAAGCAACAAGAGGTACCTCATCATGAGTTCTAGGGTAAAAACAAAAGTCTGAGAGGTAGGATTCATTTCTGTGAATGAGGCCCCATTGTTAATGTTGGACAGGTACAGTCTGAGGAAATGGTAGCTTCTAAGATAATGAATCATCACTCCTGGATTTAAGCTTGGTTAAGCATGTCTACTCCTGTTTCCCCATCCTTACTCTCTGTTCTCACTCTCATTTGTATTCTCCCCCCCCAACCCCGAAAAGTCATGACCTAAAATAAGCCTGTTGGCTCAAGCTCATAATCCCAGCTATTCTTGAGGCAGAGGCAGAAAGATCACAAATCCAAGCTCAGGCTACAGAGTTCATTCAAGGCCAACCTGTGCAACTTAAGAAGCTCTTGGCTTCATATTTTTGAAGGGGCTAGAGATACTGCTAAATGGTCAAGCACTCGTCTCATGTGAGCAAGATTCTTGACTCAACCCCAGTACTGCAACAGAGCAAGAAGAGAGATAGGGAAGAGATAGACAAGTAGACAGACAGACAGACAGACAGATAGATCTAGAGAGATAGAGAGATAGAGACGGGGAGATAGAATATGTAAACTGTCTTTCAGACTCAACCCACTTAGCTTGGGAAAGCTAGGTGGAGAAAATAACTCCTGGGACCCAGAACTTGGCAGTTCATTGGAAGTTCTGCTCTCTGAACTATTAAGGGGAAGGATGTTGTGTCAATTGCTGCTACCACAGAGCTGCTTGGTGATGAGGTGACCCGAGGGTGGCCCTGGGCTGCAGCTTGCACTTGGCCTCTGCTGCCAGACTCCTTGATAGTGTGTTCTCCTCTCCTCTCAAGACACCATCTTCTTGGCTTTTGGGAGGGTGGGTAAAGACTACCCTCATATTAAAGGAATTCTGAGGATTGCCATTCTCCGGACAAGCTCTCATGATGGACGCATCCACAGCTCTCTTGGCAGAGCGTGGGGTGCTAAAATGGGGCATCCTGTTGGCATTTCTAGGGAGACATTCACTATACCATTGTCTCCTATCCACTCACCATGAAATACAGGGCTTTACCCCAGAAGAGGTACAGGAGTCCTAGCTGCAGGAACATGGCGTCCTTGGGAGCCAGCTGGTGCTGGGTTGGCTTCTGAGCTCAGGCCACAGACCAGTGTGACTGCCTTCCTGATGGTCCCAGATGTCACAGCCAGGCAGAAGAAAGAGAAGGTAGACTGATGTCTGACCTCCTGTCAGCCCTCAGCTTTGGACAGAGACTCGTCTGTTTAGGTAAGAAGGAGGGTGAGGGGGTAGGTGCCCAAGCAGACTATCTGTGGAGGAGCCCTGGGGTCAGAACCAGCTGGGGGTCATTCACAAAAGAGACAAGGGATTCAAGGTAGCAAAGCCAGGAAACCCCAGGCGCTGTCTCCTTGAGTCAGACTTGAAGGAGAACGTCCCCTACAAGGTGGGACATTTCCATTTGACAATGCTGAACCTGTCCAAAGCTTGCTGCGGAGACCAAGTCCTTTGATGGAATTTGTGAACACAGCTTCTGGGTTCTGCCGTCAGTCACCTTGTCCTGTCTCCTGTGACATAATGAATGAGGCACACTGAAGAAACTCCCTGAACAAAGTCCAACAGGCAGACGGACCCTAGGGATAGAGACAAACCAAGCAGGTCCCATTTCATGTTTGCAGGAGATGAGTCCGTGGCTGTCCATAGCCTGAAAAGTCCTGGCCCCCAATACTTCGGAATGTGACTTTCTCTGGGAAAGGGCTGCTATAATTGTAATTAGTGAAGATGAGTCATAGTAGAGTAGGGTGGGCCCTTGATTCTATGTGCCTGGCCACTTCGTGGTCTTAGTATGCTTTCTGTTGCTCTAACACATCACTGAAGATTTGGTGATTTATTTATTTATTTATTTATTTATTTATTTATTTATTTATTTATTTTAAATGGCTTATGGTTCTGGAGTCTGGGAATTTAAGAGTACAGAACGGCAAGAGTTCGATATTTGATGAAAACTTTCTTGCTACAGTCTCATGTGACAGAGGACATCATCTGACCAGACAGAGCAAAGAGGCCTCTCTTCTTATAAAGCCACTAATACCACCATGGAGACCCCGCTCTCTTGATCTCATCCAGTTCTACTTACCTCCTGAAGGTCTCCACCCCTGAATACCACTAACTTATGACTTGGAGGATTTAGTTTCCAACACCTGTTTCTGGGTGTTCAAACTTCAGCACCATAAAAAAAGACGTTTGGAGGTAGACATTCCAACTGTCTCTAGGTGCAGACAAGTATCTAATCCAAGCAAAAGTGGAGTGATTAATATTCTTTTTCCATACAATATTTATTATAGGAACATGAAAGCACAAACAAAACACACTTCACTCATATTCCCACTGATGAGATTTTTTTTAAATGTTTTTAATGGTTGTATTTCATTTACTTTTATTTTATGTGTACGAACATTTGTCCATTTATCTATACATGCACCGAATGTGTGCTATGTCCATGGAGACCAGGTGAGGGCATTGGATGCCCTGGAACTGGGGTCACAGATGGTTGAGAGCCATCTGATGTGAGTACTGGAAACCAAACCCATGTCCTCTGCAGGAGCAGCCAATGCTCTTAACTGCTGAACCATCTCCTAGTCCCTAAAAATGTGGTTTTTATTTTGGTGTAAGTATTTCTGGCATGAATGGGATTACACTGTGCATATTTTAAACATAATTTTTATTGCAATGATACATTGTGAAGGGCTTTTTATATAAAAAAAAAATCCTGCATTTTCTTTTTTGAGCAGCAAAAGAGCACCCCTTTCCGTGGATGAACGTTACTTTGCATCATTAATAGAAAACCAGTGATATGGTGACACTCTAGAATATTCTACACACTTTTTGGGTTCTACTTCAAATAACAGACACAACACACACACACACACACACACACACACACACATGAAATCACAAATCTTTTCATAGAGAACAAGATCTCTCTGTCTCTCTGTCTCTGTCTCTGTCTTTGTCTCTGTCTCTCTCTCTCTCTCTCTCTCTCTCTCTCTCTCTCTCTCTGTGTGTGTGTGTGTGTGTGTGTGTGTGTGTGTGTAGGCTAGATGTAAACATACATTGAATACCTTCCTCTACCACTGAAATGGGGTCTCTCACTAAACCTAGTGCTCACTTATTTATTGTCTATGATAGCCAGTCAGTAAGGTCTCAGAGTCCTCCAGTCTCCTCCCTCGAGCACTGGGACTGCAGGCATGGACCACCATGCTTGGACTTTTTCATGAGTGCTGGGGATCGAACTCAGTCTTCATGCTTCCCCATCAAATGCTTTACCTATACTGAGCCATCTCCTTGGTCTTTTCTCTTTTTCAAAGAATGTTCTTTAGGATTGTGTCAGCTAGATGTGCAGTCCTTTGGCACACCTATAATGCCATCAACATTTCCGTTTTGTTTTTTTTTTGTTTGTTTTTTTTTTTTTTTTTTTTTTTAATGTCTTCAACATGGAATGAGAACTTAGGAATCAGCTGAGCAATCCTGGGAGAAATTCTCCATGGCTGTCTCACCCACATCTTTTGAGCAACAATTCTTTACCAGCTTTTCCTTTAATTCCATCTATAAAGTTCTTCCTAGACACTTAACACCATTCTCAAAGAAAACTCTTCCTCTGCTCCAGGCTGGGCTCAGTTTGCATACTATTTCATCATATTACAAGATCCCATTAATGGACACAGAGGCATAGACCACTTCAGGGTCAATCACAACTGACTCTTCCTGAGTACATTCCTCCAGGTGGCTGCAAGAGTACCCAGTACATTCCATGCTCCTCTGAAGAGCCCACCAATCCTCCTGTGGGATCTTTTCCTCTATACTTCTACATGATAGAAGTATAGAGGAAAAGAAGTCCAGTTCAGTCAGATCAGCTAAAGCGCCATCAACCTCCCTGAGACTGATTTAGCTTTGTGATTGAAGAGTTTGGTTGTTTCCTATTTGATTGTATATTGTGAACACTGAACCTTCAAGGTGTTTGTTACCAAATCCCAAAACTACAGGTAATCGGCCAATCTAACCTAGACTGGCTTGGGGTGTATGTACAGTAAAGCAAACTGTGTCCTCAAAAAGCATCCAGAGAGATGCTTTGCACCTACCTTCCTTTAACTCACTTCCCATATGATTCTCAGGGTTAGCCTCTGCCCAGTCCCTCCAAAGACAATCTACCCGGACACAGGGGGTTATAGTAAACAACAGATCCACTCTTTATTGCCCTCTTCTGTATCTTATCAGTGGGACAATGATCAAAGTATATGAGCAGAGGCATATGACGACTGAGTTTGTGTGAGGCTCTGTCCTATTTTTAAGACTTGTGAGCTTATTCTCTCAACAGTAGAGGCCATCCTCCACATCCCCATCCATGCTCATGCAGTGTCACCCCCAGACTGTGACATATGAATCTCTCTATAGTGGATAGAATGTCCTATGTATCATCTTTTGCCTATGCATCATTGAGTGTGCATATAACTAAAACCAGATGCGTCATGGGAAATTATATGCTTAGTGAATAAAGGCTTACAAAACTGAAGCCTGTCAATCAAACAGAAAACCAGCCTCATTCTGTTCAGCAACCGATTCCTCTTCTTCCTAGACCCACAAAAGGAAGCCCTGAGTCATCAATCCGACCTCTTGTTTAACAGTCCTTCCACGCGTAAGCAAGCATACGCAGAGTTTTAATTCAAGCCCATCTTCAACTGCTCTTCCAACCTGCTGGAAAGATGGCGTATAGGGTTTGCTGAGAGGGATAGCGGTGGTGAACCTAAAGTGTCCCTGTTCTTATCTACAGTGGCGCTTTGGGTCTGGGGACTCTCTCCACACCAATAGAATTACAAACCTGCCATCTTCTCTCTGGTTTCTGCCACATCTACCAGGAAGCTGATAGTTGGGTCCCTTGTCTAAGAACCATCTAGAATCTATAAGTGACCCATGTTCCTTCTCTGTCTTCCCTTCCCGCCGTCTAATTCTCAATCCATCTTTAGGTAAATTTCTTTTAAAATTCGGTCAGATCTTCATTGACACTTTTTGTTAAGATTTCAGGATTTTAGGGACCAACTGGAAACATAAATACAATTGAATGAGAAGGGTTATGAAAGAAAATATATAAAAAAAAAGCAAGTTATTAAGACAAAATTGCTCTGCCCTACATCTGTGACTCACAGCACGCTGCAGATGTACCTCACTCCTTGAGAACATTTAGCTTTTTCATGGGAGGTCACAGTGTTAACAATATTATCACTTGAAACCTATTACGTTCAATGCCTAGAATAAATTTAGAATAGTATGTAAAGCGATCTTACATTTAGATAATTATTATCCAGCAAATTATATTATCTATGGGCTTTGCTGATTTGAATTTGTGGTAAATTTAACACAAATTCTTAGTGGTTAAAATGTCTCATAAGGAAGCTGAGTAAAAACCCTTTCATCCAGCAAGATTCTGCTGTCAGGGCCTGAGCCACAGAAGAGTGGTTAAGTGTCTGGTTGCTCTCACAGAGGACCAGGATTCAATTCCCAGCACCCACAGGGTGGCTCATAACCATCTATAACCCCAGCTCTAGGGGATCTGGTGCCCTCTTCTGGCCACTGCAGGCACTGCAGGCATGTGGTGTACAGACACACATGCAGTCGAGATGCCCATACACATAAAACAAAATAAAAATTTTAAAATATTCTACTGCCAGCAACTCTATCCAGGAATCTGGGTCAGACCAGCTGGGGCCACTGAGAGAAAAATGGTACTACCTTCATCCTTAAATAGCATACAACTCCATTTAACTAATGAGTTGAGAAAGGTCCGTTAAAACTATTAAATGATGACACATGAAGTCTGAGTAGAAAGTAATGAATTAAAATATTTTTAAAAGAAAAGACAGAAAGCATGACCATTTGATTGTCTGCTTCTGCAGTCAGAGAGATAACCACCTAACCCACAGAATACCTTCCAGGAGGGAATCTTTAAGTGCTGCTTTTTGTTGTTTTGTTTTTCCATTCCATCTTCCATCTGTAGCAACCAGATGAGACAGGTGGCATTTCAGAATGGAAGACGCAGATAAACATTGCATCCACCCCTCAAAGCCTCCGAAGTTCAGACCAGGACAAGGTCAGACCATCTAGGGGGAACTCTTCTACTTCATTAGTTTTACTCTTGCCCAAATGTCTTCATGGAATGGAAAGAACATGGGAAGTAGTGTTGGACTCAGGCTAACATGGTCTCACTCCATCTGCTGTGCAGTCTTAGACAAAGAACTCAATCCCTCCTTGTGAAAACATCCCCAAGTCTCATCTCTGCCAGAAATGAGCACTCCTCCCCGTGCTGACATTTGTGTTACTGCAGTGCGTTGTAGCAGGCTGTCTTATCGAACTACCTTAGGACCTCCAGCCCGCAAATAATGACTCAGAGACTTATTATTAATTATGAAAGTTTGGACTTAGCTTAGGCTTTTCCCCAACTAGCTCTTATAACTTAATTAACCCATATTATTTTAATCTATGTTCTTCCATGTAGCTTGGTTACCTTTTCTTTGTATGGGCACATCCAACTTGCTCTGAGTCTGCTGGCGAAATTGCATACCTAGATTCCTCTTCCCTGTTTCTCTCTCTGTGTGTGCCCAGAAGTCTTTCCTATTCTCTCCTGCCTAGCTATTGGCCATTTAGCTCTCTATTAAACCAATCAGAAGGCGCCTTAGGCAGAGACACATCTTTACAGTGTAAACAAACATTCAAAACAGTGCATGGGTCTTCTTACCAAGCTCTGCTGTGTCAACCACCAGCTTGTTGCCTCTAGCATTTGGCTGCTGAGAGCGTGACTGAATTGTACCTGTATGTCCAAGACAGAGCAGAGCCTGGTGCTTGGCGATGGTGTTAGGAGGCACAGACGGTATTCTGTGACAGCCGTCACATCTGCCAGACAACACTGTTCCTGGGTCCCCGGACTATGACACAGCTGCTCACGGTATCAGACCACACTGTAGATAGAGGCTGAAGTCATAGCAAGCTAGTGAAGCAGAACTCACTTCTAGTCTTAATCCTATCACCAAGAGAGATGCTTTGCACCTACCTTCCTTTAACTCACTTCCGATATGATTCTCAGGGTTAGCCTCTGCCCAGTCCCTCCAAAGACAATCTACCTGGACACAGGGGGTTATAGTAAACAACAGATCCACTCTTTATTGCCCTCTTCTGTATCTTATCAGTGGGACAATGATCAAAGTATATGAGCAGAGGCACATGGTGGCTGAGTTTGTGTGAGGCTCTGTCCTATTTTTAAGACTTGTGAGCTTATTCTCTCAACAGTAGAGGCCATCCTCCACATCCCCATCCATGCTCATGCGGTGTCACCCCCAGACTGTGACATATAATCTCTCTGTAGTGGATAGAACAGTGTGTCCCAAATGATAGGTCCATCCATATCCTAATCTAGAACCTGTGAACAAGGCCTTATTTAGAAAATGGATCTTAGGAGTTATAATTAAAGTTCCTGAGATGAGAGCATCCTAGACGAAGTATTCCTTAGGTCCAATGACAGGTGCCCTTATAACAGAGGGTGGCACAAAACTGGAGACAGAAATTGGAATGCTGAAGATGCACCAGAAACTGCAAAAGACGAAAATAGTCTCGAGAGGAGGCAGCACAGCCCCACCAGTGCCTTGTGTGAGACTTTTGGCCTCCAGGTGGTGGGAATAATACAATTCTGTTCTTAATCTACCAAGTTCATAGCTATTTGGCTATGGCAAACCCAGGAAACAAATACACTTTGCAAGATTCCATTTTCTTATTTATAAAACACGAATAGCAATTTCCCAACACATACTCCATGGATTTTAATGAGAAACTGTAGGAAAACTGTTCATATTAGCCCTCAGTAAATGGGAAGTACTAGATTCTCACCCTGTGCTTTTGGCATGTTATGGGAGGTCATTTGAAGACCTACACTTGGAGATGTCTATGTGATGCCTCCATGGCAACCTGGATTGCTCTCTTAGAGTTAAGATTGGAGAGAAGTACTTGAAGAAGGACCAAGAAGTGAAAGGCCAACTAAGAGACAACTTTCTTAGATAAGCAGGATGCGCTGTGATGATTGATCTTGGTAACATTACCAAAGAACCCCATGACACAATGGGCTAGAGTGATGGTTCCGTGGACAAAATGAGTACATGAGTTCAGATCCTCAGCACCCACACAAAAACTGGGCATGACTGCATAAATCTGTAGCCTCAGTGCTGGGGAGCAGAGAGAGGTAGGTCCTGGGACTTGGTTGGCCAGCCAGAATAGCTGGAATGGCAGGCTCCAAGTTTAGTGAGAGATGCTGCCTCAAAAAATGGGGTGGAGAGCAACAGAAGAAGGACCTCCACTTGTACCTGCGCATAGGTAAGCACATACATGGACATATGCACACACATTCATATGACACACACACACACACACACACACACAGAAGGAGGGATGGGGAGACAGACAGACACACACACACAGAAGAAGGGATGGAGAGACAGACAGACAGACAGACACACAGAAGGAGGGATGGAGAGACAGACAGACAGACACACATTCATATAAAACACAGAGAAGGAGGGATGGAGAAACAGACAGACAGACACATACACACACAGAGAGAAAGAGAGAAAGGAGAGAGAGAGGGGAGAGAGAGAGAGGGAGAGAGGAGAGAGAGAGAGAGAGAGAGAGAGAGAGAGAGAGAGAGAGAGAGAGAGAAAATAGTACAATATGAAACAGGTGTAGGCATCCAAAAGAGTATAGAAAAAGGAATGGGTGGGAAGACATTGTCCACATCCATTATACATCTGAGGAAAAGAATCTCAGTCAAATTATTCCTGTCTTCCAACCTCTAGTTAAACTCTCTCGTCTGTATGGCGATAGGTTAACTGTGTGCCATCAATGTGTAGTGTGTCACACTGTGTTAGACTTTTTTGTGTATGTCAAAATATCTGAGAAAACTAAATAAGAGGAGGGGGTTCATTTTGGGTCAACGGTTGGGTGGTTCTGTTCCTTGGGCCAGAGATGAGTTAAAAGATCATGGCACTGGGAGCACGTGTGGAGTTCATCTCATGGTGGACAGGAAGGAGAGAGCATGGAAGAGGCTGGTGACTGACAAAGTGCCCTCAAAGGTACGTCTCCAGAGATCTACTTCCTCCAACTAGACCCACCTCTGAAAGTTCCCAATGTGTTAGACTAGTGCCATGAGACCCGTCGAGCCTCCACCACATGAGCTTCTAGGGGCATTTCACAGTCAAGTTGGAGCATGCTTCCCCTGGTTCCTTGTTTTCATAGCATCCTTTGGATGTTCAGGTAGATCTGCCTGCAGAAGAAAACAAACTCACTATGAAGGTTTTGACCCTGTCTTGGAGATTTTTATGATCAATCCGAAGTATGGCATCTATTTAAGGTTTGTCTTCCTCATCGTAACTAGGGAGACAGTGAGCACAAACGGAGCCTGTGGAAGCACTCCGGATCTTCCCAACAGTCACCGTATCACTGCTGCGTGTCTCGTCTCGTGTCTCTCAGGATTTAGTCAGGCATGGCATTGACAAGGTCCCCAAGCCTCTTACACAAAGGCAACATGGGTGACACCACTAAGACATTTCTGCCTCATCCCTTCTTCTGATTCCCACAAAACCGCTTTTTATATTCCCTGAAAAACAGTCTTTCTCAAGAACATTTAATTATATCTCCTTTTGTTTCCCATACCCTTGGTGATTCTGTATTCTGAGATGGAAATTGGACATGCATGGGTGAGTATGTATCAGAAGAAGGGCACAGAATATTCAATGATGGAAGTAATTTTAAAAATTCAGAACACATGACTCTCACGTAGTACTTGTGTGAGAAACAACAAAGAATTTCATTCTGGGATGAGCTGTCCCTGCTTGGAGGAACTGTTGAACTGGATTCTTTTGTAACAATAATTCTTTCTTTTCTGCCCCAACTATCAAGAAGCTCATTGTCAATCTGTTATTCAACCATAGTAACTGAATACATTCTTTTACTTCTGTAGCTTCAATTGTTCATGTGTTCCCCTGTAATTACACTCCATGTTGAGCTGTGCTGGAGAGTGGCTGTCTACACATAACAGGTATTGGTTGGTTCCACCTTTTATGATCCCTTCTTTCCTCCAACTAACAGAAGCTCCCTTGAGGAACAATGTGACTGTGTGAGTTTGGACCAAGGACATGTAAGTTTTGTCTGGGATTTCTAAGAGTTGCTCAAGTGTGTTGGCTCATGCACTGGGGGAGGACGCTGGTCCTCTCTTTTCCTTATCTATTGGCCGGAGCATGACATGGGGTACCATTCTAGCATACAGTGATTGCCTCAAACCATGAAGTGTCCTAAAGATGAAAGAAAAAGATAAGCTCTCTGGAAAGAGTCCCTAATCAGTGATAGACTGCCTAGCTGGAGGTTTCTCTTAGGTTAGTCAGAAATAAATGTTTGTATTTTTGAAGTCCCTGTTATTCTGGGATTTCTAGTAAAATTGCTACACTATCTTTTTTTTGTAATACTTCTCTGGGCTCTACAAAAATGAATTTCACATGTATCGCATATTTTTAGGCAGACTCCCCTCAAAATAGCTTCTGAATTGAGTTAAAATCTGTTTCTACATTTGTGTGTGATTTGGTAATCAGAAAACCACTCAGCTTTACATATAAAAATAATCCCCTTGCCTTAGGATGGCTTGGGTCCTTTCTGGAAATGGCTGGAGGAGAAACACACAAACAATAGGTAAGCGGACTAGAAAAACACTGTCAAGTGGGAGAGTCCCTCGCATTAAACAAACTGTTCAAAATTTGAAATCAGCAGAGCGCTTGTGTGTAAAAGAAGATGACTAATAATGAATATTTATTACATCACATGAACAGATTCATGGGGATAAGACCTTTTTCATATCATTCACCTGCAGAGAAAAATCACTTTTTCATAGACTAAACCAAGATAAATACCAGCCCACTCCCTGTCACAGTCATAAATCCTGTATTAGTGAACTAATGAGGTTTAATGAAGTCCAAATTAAGTCTTACAGTACTTTGGAAAGAATCTTTCTTTCCTCTCAACCCTAGGTCTTTCCACTCGTCTTCAAAGGAAACATTAACGAGAAGTAATAAATCTCAGTGTGATCTTGATTAAATTCCATGAATTAAACAGAGGTACTTTTGAAAAATGGTAAATTCAATCAGCAGAGTAGATAGTTTTCTTTCTTAGCCAAATTAAGGGACAAATGTTTCACCCAGTTTTGGCATAGATAATAATGTTCTGAGTCTTTATATAAGTGAATACAAGGCTTTTAAATACCTTCAAATGTAAATAGTGTAATGCCTGCCTTTAAAAGAAGGACCCAGTCCTTCCTTCTCAATGTCTACTCACATAAACTCAGTGGCTTTTGGCCATCACAGACAGATCATTACGACACAGTATAGAATGGCAGAATGCAGCTTTTCACAATCTGGCCTCTCTCTTTCAAACGGGAAGCACTAGCCTGGAAACAATTCTTCCTTGTCATGACGGGTTTTCCAATGTCTCAGCAATAAGGGGTGGCATTTTGAGTGACCTACATTTGTGTGGAAAGCCACACGTGGTCCAGCCCAGTGGGATTTGTGAGGGGGAAGATGTTCTGGTGCTGCCCACCCATCAGAATAAGCAGGCTCCCGCTCCTACTTGGCTTCTCTAGCTCACCATCTGCATGACTGCTGATTCATTAAGCAGGTGTCCCTCCTTCTGCTGGAAAGGACGTTTGTTCCCCATAATTTGCCGCTTTTCCAAGTGGTTAAGTAAGGGACACTGGATTCACTGCAGCATGCCAGAAGTAAGCAAGCCTGGGAACGATGTGTATGAGTCAACGCCAACCATTACCTATGTCAATGCCACGCATAGGGTCAAGTCTCAAATGATGAATGTTTCCCGGCTGACTTGGAAAGAAATGACACCAAAATGTGTCATTAAATTTTGGGAACAAATTTAACTTGAACAGCACATCCTGTCACTCCCGTATTTGTCAAGCTGTGCGTTTTGAATTTTGGTTCAGAGACTACTGTCACTGAACTTGAGGTTGAAATGTAGTGCTCTGAGAGTGTATCTTAGAAGTAGGTCCAAGCACTGTAACTTAGACACCGGGGAGATGGAGGGTAGAGTACCCACTTATTTTCAAGGATGGCTGATGTCTCAGGGTACCTCACCTTCCATAGGTCCTGAGGGATCTCTTGCTAGGTCCCTTTGGTTCCTCCTGTTGGCCTGCTCTGGGCTGCTGGTTCCTTTTTCAGTTCCCTGTGCTGTGACTCCTCCTAGCCCAGACAGAAGCCCCAGTCAACAGGAACTGGAGACCAAACTGGCATAGGGCACCTGCTGATAGCACCAAGAAGCAGTCGTCATCCATGAAGTGTGCGTAAGGTATTGTCATAGGGCAAGGCCCCTTCTCAGTGCCGGTGAAGAAGCAGTGAAGAAGACGCATGTCATAGCTCACGCCAAGGAACTTCCACAAGAAGGGTGAGGGTGAAATAAGAGACAGGGGGCAATCGACCAAGGACACACTAGGATTCCAGAAAGTGTTATTTATTGTATTCGATGCTTTTCTCAGTGCTGTGAGGCAATGGCTGGTAAAAGTAACAGGAATGAAAGGAATTAACCTGGCTCCCAGTTTTAGGGGATACAGTCCACTTCAGCAGGGAAAGCGTAGCAACAGAAGATTCAGTGTCTGGTACTATTGTGTCATTGTGTCTTTAGTCAGAAAACAGAGAGAGATGAATGCCCCGTGCTCATGCTTTCTCCTATTTCCTATCCATTATCTTGGTCCCTAGCCCATAGGCTGATACTACTCTCAAGATTTCCTCTTTTCCCCTTATTCCACCCAGGCCCCCACCCTACAATACAGTGCTACACTATGATACAGGAGTCGTACTGAAACCCCCACATCCAAGGTGGATCTTCACGTATTAGTTAGTTCTCTAGAAACACCCACACAGACACCCAGAGACTTCTTTACTCGTTTCATAAATGTGTCTCAGTCCAAACAAGTTGATAACAAAGATTAAGGATCACAAACCCCACCCTGTTTCCACATTTCCTTCTTTCTCATCTAGATGGAAGAAAACACATTACAAATAGGTAAGTAGTGGCCATTCTCTTACTGAAAGAATTATATTAATTAAATCGCATATGGAATTAGCAACAACAAAACAGTTTGTAGTTGTCACAATAAGCGAGTCACTAGAAAGTAGTTCCCAGTTGGCAGGTGGATAATTACCAGGGACACGCGAGTCAGGACTCATGGTGATATGGATTATATGTACACTCGTTTGTGCTTTGTGTCCTTTTGTTTACTGTGTGTTCAGAATTGTGATGCCAGCAGAGTTGGAAGCTCAAGGTCATAGACAACCTGGAAGGCTCATGGGCATGTGGTTTCTGAGGCTGTTTTTTTTTCTAGATCAAGTAGTTTTGATGTTTTAGCGTGCATTGAAATACTTTGGGGCTCCAAAGCACCGTAGTGTTATTGAAAACCCCCACAGGAAAGCTAATGCTGTTACAGTGAGCCCTGAACACCCTAACCTCGACCCTTTTTATTTCTCCCTCCGCTGATGGCTTTATAATTCAATTTTGATAAAGCACGTTGCCTTGGGAACCCAGTTATCTCTTTGTAACAAGTGAGACTGTATAAACATACAAGCAGCGGCTGCTGCACCCCGGGAGTGCAGAAACCCAACATGTTTCTGTGTGGGTGGATAGTTGAGTGTCAGACAGGCTGGGGGGGGCGATGATGTGTGAGCAGATTAGGCAGGAACACCCCTTCCCTCAAGTGGTTAGAATGGGAAAAGCAACCTGGCAAAGGGGTTGGCCTGAATGTACAAAATATGGGGAAGTGTAAGTATGGATTTCATGGGAGACAGAGTGACTGGCATGGCTGGGTAGCATTTGCTGGAGAAATGACTCAAATGTGTAACAGATCCTGTGCTAGGCAATGGCCACTGCTGTGAGGAGCAGAGGTGACTTGGGAAGGAAGGCCGAATCCAGGACAGGATCTGGAAGGCTTGTGTATCATTGTGTTTGCGTTGGCCTGTATTTCTAAAGACAGTGTGGCGTTCACTGTGGTCCTGATAGTTAAATACAGGGGGTTGTGGAGAGGCAAACAAAACTATAGAGGGAATATTGAAGAGAGGAACACCTAGAAGGGTCTTCAGTTGTGTTGGATGGGTAACTGGAAGTGGGAGACTTGGGGAAAGCATCAGTGCTGTGTGATGTAAAGGAACCCCACTGACGCATCTGGCCCTATTTCTTGGCACTCACAGGATCTTTCCTCCCAGGTTCCCAACTCTTTGTGTCACCATCTGCTCTAATTTGCAAGAAATTGAAAAAAAAAATCTAGATTAGACTCTCTTGGAGTTGAAATTACCTTGGCAAAGATAATAGCTTCTTTTAGTTTACAGGGTATCATCTCTTCTTCCAAAGGTTAAAAATAGAAAATAGATTAAAATTGAATCCAAAAAAGGATTTCCATTCCCTCCCCACGGAGTGAAAAATTTAAAGAGCCCTGGGATCTAGAAACTGCCTAAGTGATGCTCGACTTGGGCTGTGTGCTTTCTTTTTTTAGTGGTGCCAACCAGCGAACGCACGGCCACACAGCCATGAGCTCTTTTGCAGCGTGGGTCATTGCCGCTCAGCAGATCCATTCTGTTCTGCAGAGAAGATGCGCCTTTAATCACTTCTATTATTAGTTCAGGTTATCTGGGGATGGGGATAGGGAGAAAGGAGAAGAAGAGAAGTCTGGGTTGGACGGTGCTTCCAAGTTAGCTTGGATTCTAGTAAAGATGCCACCCTGGCAGTTTCACTCCCTTGGGGGCACGGCTGGAATGGCAGTGTCGTCTTCCCCTTCCTGGGGATACTTGCAGCCTCCTTTGTGCTCTGTCCCCCACCTTGCTGGACCCACTCTATTGCATTGCACCTTGCAGCGGCTCCCGTGGTGTGTCACACCAAGAGCCCCTGGTTGGAGGCTCTGAGTGAGCCATTAAGCTTATATGGCTTGGGGAATAATCCCGCCCGGATATAATGAAACTTGGCTCCTGTGACTCATCTAAAAATCTCCCCTAAGCCTTCTTAGCTCTGGACCCACAGATATTAACCGGGCCGGCTAGTCTCGGTGGTTATGTAAATTAGAAAGGAAGCCAGCCCAGCGTTCTCTGAGGCTGGCAGAAGGAGTTGGGGCCTCACGGAGCGGGGCTCTGCTTCTTTGATGCCCATGGGAAATCTCATATGCATTACATTATGCTGTAAAGCTCCTATCAGCTTGCTTGAAAGCTCTTTGCATCCTTTCTGAAACTGCTGATGAAATCACAAGTTGTCGTTGTCTGTTATCTCAGGAAGATGTTATCCTAAAAAAATAAATAGCCGTTGACTTTACTTTCGGAAACCCCTTTGAGGTATCTATTATTACTTCAAGTCTAGACGCAGCTTTTCCCCTTAGGATCAAAACCTGTTTCGATCCAGAAATAGTCTATTTTGGATCACAGTAACAAACTGTTGTTTTCTGTTACTTAACATCCTTTCCTGTCTCTTGTAATTGATAACCTGCATTCTCCCCCACACACACACCCCCACTCCCCCCCACCTCCCGGAAAGCGGTATCACCCTGCATGTCCCTACGGTCAACTGCTAAGGCTCAAATCTGTTTGGGGGAACAAAAGACAAGATACTAGCCTTTTTTTTTTTTTTTTCAGCCTTCTTTCCAGCTGGAGGTGGACATGCAACACCCTTCCACTCCTTCAGATCTAAAAGGAAGTTGACTGGAGACTTCTGGGAGATTTTGGGAAATACATGATGAAAAGACACATAGGAGCTGGTGATACATGCTTGTAATCCTAGTACTTGGAGACAGGAGGGTCAGGAGTTCATAGCTAGCCTAGGATAAAGAGTGGGTTGAAGGTCAGGCTGTGATACATGAGACCCTGACTCAAAAACAAAAACAGAGGAGGAAGCACATGTCCTGAAGCAGGTACCCCCGCCCTCACCCCTCCCTTGAATGCAGACATGATGGCTGGAACTGCAGCCAACAGATCCACAGTACGGAGACCCTTGATTTCCATGAGTCACCAATTTTAAGCAGATGATTCTATCCCCCAATATATAATGTGTGAGAAATAGAAGCTCATGCTTTCCTAAGCCATTACTAGCCGGGGCATATTAATTTCAGGTGAGTGCTTTTCTGATACCCACAGTGCATCACCAGCAGGAAATAATCTCCTAAGAAACTGTGTTCCCAAAGGGCAATCCACCCCATGCCTATCCCTCCTCCATCAATGGAGGGCAGCAAGAAAGAGTCCAAGAAATCTGTGTTAGCTAGATCAAGGCTTTATCCTACTGCCAAGAACAGGTAGCTCCCCATTTCTACCCAACAGCACACGGCAGATGTGTGGGCTCTTACCCAAGACTTCTCAAGCAAGTGTTTTAATAGCACGTATCTTGTATTTTGGAAAATGGTTGGATGCCATTTACTAAAAGATGATAGATCATGAGGAGTCATGATTAATCGAATGTTGTTGGGGAATATGTATCCGAATAAAGCTTGAGCTTTCAGGATGCAATGGAGAGACAAGACTTTGGGCTCTTTCTCTCTCGATATTGAGGTGACTGTATTTAGTGCTGCTTGTCGGTTAGTTACATCATGTTGGCATGGTATTTCTGTATATGGGTTTATGGGGAGACATTTGTATTGAAGAAGAGCATCTGTACAGTCGATCATACTAGATGTGTCTACTTTTATATTCTCAGTATCTGTAGCCCAATACTATGATGTAATATTCAGACTTTTCAAAGGAGAAACATTCTTCCCCTCTCAACCAACATATTTTGGGGGATGCTGGCCAGATCTCCAGAACCACAGAGGGTGAGATAAAGAGGAGGGACCAGAAGGACACTCAGAAGTCCAGGCTGGGGGGAACTAAGGACAGGAGAAAGTAGTGATATACCATTTAACAGAGTACTAGAGATATATCTATGCTGGTTTGAAAGAAAACGGCCCCCAAAGGAAGTGACACTATTAGGAGGTGTGGCTTTGTTGGTGTAGGTATGGTCTTGTTGGAGGAAGTGTGTCACTGTGGAGGTGAGCTTTGAGGTCTCATATATGCTCAAGCCATGCCCAGTGTCTCAGACCACTTCCTGTTGCCTGTGAGATAAGAGGTAAGAACGCTCAGCTCCTTCTTCAGCGCCGTGTCTGCCTGCATACTGCCTTGCTTCCTATGATGATGATAATGGACTAAACCTCTGACCTGTAAGCCACTCCAATTAAATGTTTTCCTTTATAAGAGTTGCCGTGGTCATGGTGTCTCTTCACAGCACTAGAAACCCTAAGACAGTATCTGAGACTATTTCCTGGCACTCACTGCATCTGTCTGTTCCCATATTTAAATGATTGCGTCTCTAAGCCAGTACATTTGTAGGTTGTGTCACAGCAGCAGATAATGCTAAGGGAACCTCACCAGACAGCGAAGGCTCTGCTAGAGAGGAGACAGCGAGGAAACCTTTGAGGCGTGTCTTTATTTGAGAGGAGAGATGTCAACCTCCTCCTTGAATAGTCACAGAACCAAAGGCATGTAAGAAAGGTGTAATTAGAGCCTTCTCCTCCTCCCACCCTCACATCCATCCACACAGAGGAACAGGGAAGGAAGGCGCCTAGCTGCAGGTGTCCTTGACTTGAGCAGCGTGGGCTGCATGAACTTCTTGCCTCAGTTGAAAAGGCCCTCTCCCTCAGCGCTATGAGAATGGCTGGATGGAGCACTCATCCAATCCGGCATCTCAGTTCTGTGAGTAGAGGAGAAGCAGGAGCCTCATTATCCCATCTGATGAATGGGATCCATTTCTCCCAGGTCCCTATCACCTGCAAAAAGTATTCAAAGAAGGTTTGGGTGGGGATGCAATAATCAAGGCAGAAGGGAAATCCTCCAATCGCCCCAAGAGGATGTGGGTTTTATAATGGAAAGTGTTTAAAAGTCTTGAGCAAAGAAGAAAAAGGAATATTGTTCCTATGTGGCTGACTAAATGCGTGCGCTGATTATTTCCACAAATGTATCATGAAGGACCTCTTAGATGTCAGAATATTCTGGTTTTGTTTTTGTTTCTTAAGACGCTCTGAGGATAGGCAGATTGTTCAGTGGGTGAAGGTGCTAATCGCACAGCTCTGACAACCCAAGTTTGATCTCCAGGACCCATGTAAAGAGCTGGATGTGGTGGTGTGTATCTGTAATGCCGGCACTCCTCTGGTGAGCTAGGAGATGGAGACAGAACTGCCTGGAAGTCTGTGGGCCAGCTGGCCCAGAATACTCAGTGCTGCCGCTGAAGCAGAGAGATTGCCTCAACAAGATGGAAGGTGAGAGCTGACTTTTGGTTGTCCTCTGACCTCCACATGCAAAACTGTGCACGTGTGCGCACATACACACACACACACACACACACACACACACACACACACAGAGAGAGAGAGAGAGAGAGAGAGAGAGAGAGAGAGAGAGAGAGAGAGAGTTAGATAAAAATTTATTTGCCCATACATAGACAGATTGAATCTGAAATTTGGATGAAATTATGGACTATTTTGGACTTGCTTCAAAATAATGCTAAGGGACTGTATAGATGGCAGAGGACTGGGCATGAACTAATAAGCTCCCATAGCTAGTGAATGGATAGATCCATGGACTCTCACTCTAGCTTTGTCTTTAATTTTTACTTTGTTATTAGAGTGTGTGTTTATACATGTATATGAGTGCACAGGCATGGCCCTTGCTCCTGTGTGTTTGATGTATAATTACGTGTACACACATGCTACAGTGCATATATGAAGGCCAAAGGACAACCTTGAGGAGCTGGTTCTCTTGTTCCACCTTTCCACGGCCATTAGGCTTTGAACTGAGGTCTTCAGACTTGTAGGGCAAGTGCTTTTACCTGCTGGGCCACCTTGCCGATCTACTTTTATGTGTCCAGAATTTCTCTTATTAGAATGGACATCAAAGCTACCAGGCAAGGTGTGCATGTGATTCATAGACAATGTGTGAGGGATCAGGAGACTCTAAGTCATTTCCTCAAATGGCTTCCAGTTCCTCATCCTTCTTAGAGGGTTCCCAGTGACCACACTTGCTTCCATGTGCACAAAAGACACATTTGATTGTTTACACCTTCCTCTCTCTCAGTGCCAGAGGCTCCATCTGCCATTATCTCCAACCCAGTCTCACTGTCCCCATCCTCCACATTCCTTCCCTGCCCTGGGCTCCACAACACCAGCCTTCTCTAAAGTTCTCCAGCTCCTTCTCCTCCTTCCTGCCCCAGGACCCCTGTTCCTGTGATTTTTCCTTCTAGAACATTCTCCTACTATTCCTTGATCAATTAACTCCCTTTGCTTCCATTTATGTAAAAAGACCATTTTCAAACCTCATTATGGTAGGCAGTAGCCCCAATGATGTTCACATCTTAATCCCCTAAAGACTTGTCTTATATGACCAAGGCAGTGCTCAGTTGTGATTTAAGGTAAGATCCTGGGATAAGGAGATCACCCTGGGTTACCTGGTGGGCCCAACATTATCACAGAGATCCCTATAAATGACAGCTAGAGAGTCAGGGTCTGAGAAAATGTGGCAGTCGCAGCAGAGGAATTACCATCTTTGGAGACTGAAAGAGTCAGGGAATACAAGTGTCCTCAGGATGCTGGAAAACAATAGGGAACAGAGCCTCCTCCTACAACCTCCAGAGAAGATGCAGCCATGCCCAAACATCAGTTTCAGCCCATTGAGACTATGTTAGACTCTACACCTCCAGAACTGTCATGGAGTAAACCTGTGTTGTTTTAAGTGGTAACTTGTTACAGCAGCTATAGGTCACTAATAATTTGAGGAAGACTTCCTGACCCCTGATGCCCCTTGTATACATAAATAAGAAGATTCTCCCACATCTAGTCATAACCTTTACAACAGTATGCAATTAGATCCTTGAGTAATTATTTACATGGCCCTTTATTTATGCAGAGATAGGCATTACTATATACTTCAGGCAGCCTAGGAACTCTATGTAGTTTGGATTGGTCTCAATATCACAATTTTCCTCCCTCAGTCTCCTGAATTCTAAGATGACGGATGTGTGCCACCATGCCATGAGCTTTAGGAGAGCAGGCACTTTGGTGATAGGGTTACCACCAAGTGCTAAGAGTGAGGGAGCTTGGGGACAGCTTGTAGCTACCATCAGGGGAGAGGTACTGGTTGCTTTTCATCATCATGATAAGAACTTCAAGAGGAAGGGATTTATTTTGGCTCATGATTCCAGAGGGCTCAGCACATTGTCAGCTAGTTCCATTGTAATGAGTCTATGATGAGGCAGAGCATCGTGGTGGGGAGAGCATGGGGGGGCAAGGTAGAGTAGAGCTGTTATTCATGGTGCCTAAAAACAGGGGGGGAGAGAGAGAACAGAGACAGAATGTGTACTTCAATAGCATATGGCTCCAATGACTTAATTCCTTCAGTCAGCCCCCATATCCCAATTATCCGTTCACTATGAACTCACCAATGGATTTCCCATCAGGGAAGCTAATACCTTCATGATGTAATGTCTTCTCAATAGCATCACTACCCAGGGACCAGACCTTCACTATAAGCTCTTGGGGGGGACATTTCATATCCAAACCACAGAGACATCACTGAACTTACCCGTTAAGTTAATCAATATGGAGACTAGATTGGCGGTTGGGTGGGTCCAGAGGTAGAGAGAGCTACTGAGCACTATAGCAATGCTATCGACTGAAATGGAGGTATAGGGTGAGGCCCTGGAGCTGGAGGGGGAGAGGCATTTAGGACCTACTTAGAATGCACAACGTAGCACTTGACAGCTGCTTCGAAATGAAGTTCCTAACTGACTGATAAGAGAATACAGAGAGATACCCTCAGCAGAGGAAGGGATTAAAGTTTGCAACTAGCTTCACTGAATGAGTGAGTGCTGAGGACCAGGAGGGCAGGTAGTCCTACTGTGACAGCCAGAGTGGAACAGAGCACACAGGCCCTGTGTGCTGTTCGTTTAATGAGAAAGGAGGGCAGGTCCTCATTTGCTAAGTGAGCAGAACAAGATGATATCACCAGAGTAAAACACAAACCCCTGTTGGCCAGCAAGGCCAGGCATGACCGCCATTGACCTCCCATCACCGTTTCTTCCTTGATGAGCTCATCCTGGCCACACCAGCCGCTGGCTGCTTTTGAAAATCCAGACTCACCCTGTCCTTAGAGCCTCTGCAGTTCCCTCTGCCAGGGACAACGTGTCCTCACATCTGTCCTTACATCTTAAGCAGTTTGCTCCCTCACTTTGGACAGTTTCTCTGAGAGGCCTTTCCTGCCTTCTCAGAAACAAACCCTGGTGCCCACTGTGGCTCTGTCCCTTTGTATCTGTGTTATCTCCTCCCCTCCCTCTCCATGGCACTGAGCACTCCTTGTGATGGTTAACTTGACTATCAACTTCCCGGGAACCAGAATCACTGAAGAGGCAAGCCTCTGGCCTGTCTATGAGGTATCTAGATTAGGTTAATTGAGGTGGGAAAACCCACTTTAAACATGGGTCCTGGAGTACATAAAAAGGAGAAAGAGATGAATGTTGGCGTTATCTCTTTCTGCTTCCTGACAGCTGACACAATGTGGCCAGGTACCCCAAGTTCCTGCTGGCATGATGGACTGTATTTCCTAGAACTATAAGCTAAACAAAATTCTTTTCCTGGGCTGGCTAAAAGGGATATATGAAGAAGCTTTGTGAAAGCCCACTAGTTTATAAGCTAATTTAAAATGTAATTTCAAAATAAGTGGGGGGGGGGAGTAATTTGAACAGAGGTTCCTTTGCATGGGTAGACATCACTGGTCACAGAAGACACAGGTTAATAACTGAAAGTCTCAGGGCCAGCAACAGGTTGGTTCCCTATGGGCTTTGGTCAGAGAGGTCCCAGAGCACCCAGAAAAGCACAGGCATCTTGTTCTTAGTTCTCGATAAGCACATGGGAAGAACTATTGCTGAAGCCAAACTTTGGTTGCAGGACACAGGGAAATGGATTTTGAACTGACTAGGATAATACTCTCTTCCTGCTCACTAGCTTTTGCAGCGCCAGGAGGTGTTTATGCAGGCCGTAGTTACTGGCAAAAATCAAGCCTGAACCAGGCATTGGTGGCGCACGCCTTTAATCCCAGCACTTGGGAGGCAGAGCCAGGCGGATCTCTATGATTTTGAGGCCAGCCTGGGCTACAGAGTGAGTTCCAGGACAGGCGCCAAAGCTACACAGAGAAACCCTGTCTCGGAAAAAAAAAAAAATCAAGCCTGTTAAAATGCCAGCGTGGGTGGGGGAGGGGTATGGAAACACACACACCCCCCCCCAGCTAGCAGAGGAGTTATTGGCAATTGATGGCTGCTGTGGGAATGAGAGTCTCTTTTCTTTGGAGGTGTGCACACTGGTGGGTTGCCCATGCCCCAGTGGATGACTCCACAGCCATGTGCATATGGATAGCACTAATTGAACTCTCAATTATTTGTTTTAAAGGAAGACATGAAGTTGGGAGGAAGATGTGTTGGGGGCGCAGAGGGAGTTAGAGGAGAGAGTAGGCATTTGGATGTACGATACATTGTATACAGGTATGAAATTTTCAAATAATAAACTGAAAATACTATTTAAAGAACAAAACCAAAACCAAAACTCTTTGGCCAAAGAGATGGCTCAGTGTTTAAAGAGCACTTGCTAATCTTGCAGAGAAGCCAGGCTCAATTCCCAGCACCCATATGGTGACTCACAACCCTCTGTGACTTCAGTTCCAGGGAATCTAATGCCCTCCTCTGACTTCCACAGTCATCAGGCATGCACATGGTGCACAGACAGGGATGCAGACAAAGCACTCAACATATAAAAAAAAAAAAAAACAAAAAACAGCCGTCCTTTCTCAAGTTGATTTTTCTCAAGTACTTTTGTTGCAGCCAGGCAAGTAACCGTGTTACTCCTCAAAGACTATCACAGTCAATGTTTGTTTAATGTTAACAGTCTGTTCTGGAACGTACTGCCATATAAACCTAGATGGGTTAGCCTCTGGGTGGGAGCTCCTGATGTAATCAAGAGATGCAGAAACGGACGAGGCTGTTGATGAGGTAATGTAGCTGGAAGTTTTCCTGTGTCCCGCCTGGCCCCGCACGGTCCAGACAAATCTCTCTCACCTGCAGTCCCGTGGCTGCTTATAAAATAATCACTCAGAGGCTTATATTAATTATAACTGATCAGCCATTAGCTCAGGCTTATTACCGACCAGCTCTTACTCTTAATTAGCCCATATTTCTTATCTACATTTAGCCAAGTGGCTTGGTACCTTTTCTCAGCTCTGCCTTGTCATCTTGCTTCCTCTGTGTCTGGCTGGCGACTCCTGACTCAGCCTTCCTCTTCCCAGAATTCTCCTCACCTGCTCTCTCTGCCCATACTTCTTGCCTTGCTAATGGCCAATCAGCATTTTATTAATCCACTGTACAAGGGCATTATCCCACAGCAATGTAACACAGTGGATGTCTGTAGGAAAATACTGTTTTTATTAGACAGGAGTACATTTTAGGAGCTGGGGAGATGGCTCAGTGGGTAAAGCACTTACTATGTAAGCGTGAGAACTGGAGTTCAGTCCCCAGCACACATATACATGCAGGGCAGGCATGTTGTCCTGCCTATAATCCCTGTACTTGGGAGGTGAAGGTAAGGGATTCCCCAGAGTCAGCTGGCTAGCTAGACTAGTCAAATTGGTGAGCTTTGGGTCCAGATATAGACCCTGCTTCAAAATGTAAGATTGCTACCAATTGAGGAAGACACCCAGCATCAACCTCTGGCCTCAACATGTACACACCCACATGCATGCAAACATTCATGTACACACACATGCACCACACATGCACTATACACACAAAAAGTAAATATACCTTAAAACAAGTTTAAAAGTTAATATAATGAATGGGGTTGAAGAGGTGGCTCAGCCTTTAAAAACACGCACTGCTCTTGTGCTTTTAAAGCTAAGTTTGGTTCCCAGCACCCATGTAGGGTAACTCCCCAAAACTGAGAATTCCAGATCCAGGGAGTCTGAAGCCTCTGGCCTTTCAGGGCACTACACTCACATACCCCACCACAGGCATAAATAGCTAAAAATAATTTAAAATGTTTTAAAATAAAAAGGATGATATAGTAAGTATGAAACCAGGGACAGGGGCTTCTTGTCATGAGCAAGGGCTCGTGTGCTGTGCATAGCTGTATTATTGCTGTATTTTTATGTAACTGGAAGCAGTAACGGGTGGTCTGCACACCACAAACATGTAAGCAAGGTGGAGTTCTGCTATGATGTCCCTTGGTGATAGGAAATGTTAAAGTTTTATGGGGCCACCTTTATCCATAGAGTCCATCACTGTCCTAAACAGGGGTGCAAGCGTGTGCATCCCGATCATTGTAGAGTCTGTCTCCGCTCCTGCTTCTAAGCCCATGTAGGGGCCGCTTGCTTTGGCTTCTGTTGTACGTCCAGGACTGGGGCACGGGAAGACTGCAGTGAAGATATTGGCTGAAGGAGTGAGGAGGCAGATTGATCAGAGACCCTTCTCTTGCTTCCGCCCTCCCCACAGTGCCGTTGACCCGGAGGCCTTTAAATATTTGTAAAGTTAACTGAGGGCTACATTCTCCGCGCTAAAAATCCGAAACGGAACCTGTAAGCTTGCATTAGCCCCCTGAGTGGTGGTTGCTGTTTCTCTTTATTCCCAAATAGCCCCTTTCTTCTGCGCTCTGCACGAAGTCCCTTCAGAATTTGTCACAGAGCCTGGATGAGCAGCCAAACACTTCCTGCCAGCTAGTTGCAGCCAGGCCTGGGAGCCCATGTCTAAAGGTTTGGAAGGGAAGGGGAGGGAAAAGGAGGAGTGGGGAGGGGAGACTTTGCTTGAGCTCAGCCATAGCCACAGCCGCCAGTTCAGGCCTTAAGCAATTGGAACCCTGTGTGTCTCAGCATTCATCATCTTTGAAGACTGTCATTACCATGTCCACAATGGTTCATGCTTTCCCCAAGCCCTTGACCTTTTCTAGCCTGTCTGGTCTATAAATTTACCCTGAAGAGATTAGACTGAGTTCTGTCACTATAAAAGTGAGTCCCGGTTTTATCAGATTGTGTCAGGAACTTGGCAGCCATTCCGTGTGTGATTTCTTGATGCAGCAGATCATTTTGGAGGAAAGACAGAAAGAGATCATAAGGCAAATTTTGGCACAGTAAGACCTGAGTGGGAATCTGAGTCCAGTACTTTCTGTGTGGCTTGGCTAAATGAAGTATCCTATCTGGTGCCAATTCTCATCAAAATGTGATTTTTTAAAACTATGATTCTTTAACCCCGGCATTCAAGCGACAGAGGCAAGAGGGTTTCAAGTTCAAAGTCAGCCTGGGCTACAATAATGAGACTTTGTATAGAAAATCTTGGGCCCTTGAGATGGCTCACTAGGGAAAAGCACTTAGTACATGAGTCTGGCAAACTGAGTTTGATCCCCGAAACCTGTTGTAGGAATTTGTTCTGCCAATACCTTTGGGGTACAAGCCTTAGAGTGTGGCTTCTTGTCTGCCTACATGACTGCTCAAAAGAAGAGGGAGAGGGGGATCACTCTCTCTTGGGTAGTGGAGACCGAGTCAGGCAGCGTGGAATGACGTGTGTTGATCCCCATCATTCCTGAACAAAACGGAAGGACTCTGCAACTGGATCTACTTTATCCTGTATCTGTGAGTCTGTTTTCTCATAGCACCTCTTAGTAAATTTTGGCTCTTGGTTCACTGTGGTTAAAGGGGAGAACCAGTTCCAGAAAGTGGTCTCTGACCTCCACAAGCTCTTTGTGTCATGCATGTGCCCTCACACACATCACACACAAACACCACCACCATCATCGTCGCTGTCAGTATCATAGTCATCGTCATCATCATCATCATCAGCAGCAGCAGCAGCAGCAGCAGAAGCAGCTTTAAAAAAAAAGAGTCTCGTGTAACAACCCACTGAACAAATATTTAAGGCTTATTTAACTTACTAAATAAGGAGTCTGCAAGTAAGAATTCTGCAGGATGGAAGAGTCACATTCAAACAGCCTTGAAAAACAGGCATTTATCCAAGATATTTAGCAGCAGATATGAAATCTTTTAGAAAGGGAATATTGAAAAAAGTCCTACTGAGATATAAAACTGAAGAGTGTCATGTAGGGCAACCAAACTATAATTTGGGGTGCTGTCTTTTTCATTTACATCTCCTTTGAACAAAATTACTTGCCATTTATTAATATTTCTCAAACTGGGTAGGAATTGTTACACTGAATTCTAACTCATAATAAAAAGGCAAAAGGTTATATTAGGCAGAGTTCCTCTTTCCTAGAGTCTTTGGCACTCCATTTGGGGATGTCTGTTAGTGCTCCAAATGAGTACTAAAGGATGCCTAAGATGCTTTGCCTTTTTCCCATTCTGAATCATCTTTCTTAACTGTTTCCTTGCATGAAATAAGGATATACAATGACACATTGCATAGCATACATGAAGGAGAATACTGAGTCTTAAGGTCCTCTTTCCATGTTGAACTAGACTGATAGTTTACCAAGCTATTTCTACTCACTGATTCCATCTTGAATCTTAACAGCATCATGAACATGAGAGTGAACCATTCATGTCCTTCATGGCTTTGGAGACACAGACCTAGTTAGTCTCTTTTTGATCCAGCCCTGGGGATTGGTAGATGCTTCCTGCCATTACTGTCTGTCTTAGTCAGGTTTACTATTGCTGTGATGAAACACCATGACCAAAACAACTTTGGGAGGAAAGGGTTTATTTGGCTTACACTTCCATATCACTGTTCATCATCAAAGGAAGTTAGGACAGGAGCTCCAAACAAGGCAGGAATTTGAAGGCAAGAACTGATGCAGAGGCCATGGATGGATGCTACTTACTGGCTTGCTCCCCATGGCTTGCTCAATCTGCTTTCTTACAGAACCCAGGACCACCAGCCCAGGGATAGCACCACTTATAATGGGATGGGCCTTCCCCATCAATCACTAATTAAGAAAATGCCCTACAGCCAAATCTTATGGAGGCATTAACTTAATGGAAGTTCTCTCCTTTCAGATAACTCCAGCTTGTGTCAAGTTGATATAAAACTGTCCATCACAGTGTCCCAGAGTCACTTCAAAGTTCCCCTCCTTCATAAACTCATTGGTGATACTCTCCACTAAAATACCAACTCTGGAATTTGTTTTCCTGGCTTGACCCAAATGTGTTTCATTTGTTTATCAAAAAGT
The DNA here is from genome assembly GCF_004664715.2 of Peromyscus leucopus. NCBI lineage: Eukaryota > Metazoa > Chordata > Mammalia > Rodentia > Cricetidae > Peromyscus > Peromyscus leucopus. Next base: position 65,909,418 of record NC_051075.1, read on the forward strand.
ATTTACTTTATTGTTTATGTGGTGTGTGTGTGTGTGTACATATGTGTACAAGTACCCATGCAGTCCAGAAAAAGGGCACCAGAGCCCTTAGATCTGGACTTATAGACATTTGAAAGCTCCCTAACTGGGTGCTTAGAACCAAATTCTTGTTCTCTGCAAGATCAGCAAATGCTCTGAACTGCTGAGCCATCTCTTTAGGCCATTCCTTGTTTTTTCAATGGTTAGAAAGTTCCCTATTGAAAACATGATTCCTAAAGTTATGCTGGTTTATTATAACCAGAACTGTTACCATTACTACTTCTGGAGTACACTATCAAATTTTATCTTACTAACAACACACTCTTCAGGCACTTTTCATAAACTACCTTGTTTTTACAGTAAAGTAATCCTACAGGTTCTCTTTCTCCTGTCCTTATTCTCACTTTAAAATGAAGACAGTAAAGTCAGAGAGGCTGAGTGATGCCCCCATCCCACCCCACCTCCCACCTCCAGCTGCATCTCACTAGCAAATGGTAGGACTGAGAGTCAAACCTAGGCTTCCAAATCCAGTCTCCTTCATGCACAGTGATGCAGAAGTTCCATTGCAGAGTTTATTTGTGTTGTAACTGTTTTAAAGGTTTAGGAAACCTTATCCAGATGAAAAGGAAAACCTATGAGTAGTTCAGAACATCAAAAAGAATAACTGGGGATCCAGTTAAAGACCGCACAATGTCTCCTTCGTAGAGCTGCTAGTTCAGGACCATGAACAGAAAACCACCACCCTAACCCTACCATGACCATCACCACCTACTCCAAGACAATGCAAAGCACCTTTCCTACTGTGAATTCTGCTTGGTACCCCCGCAGTAGGCCACAGCCTGTAGAAGGGGAGGTAGATAGGTTTTGACCGCCAAGCTGAGCAATCTGGTGCAGGGCAGTGACCTTTAGGTCCCCTTAGGCCGTGGTCAAAAGTTTCAAAGTGACTCTTTGAAGTCTGTAATTGCAGGTTAGACACAACAGGAATCAGCTACATGCCTGGCTGGGATCCTGCTTTCTTCATAGAGTTATTGTGAGTATTGAGTGAAATAATCAAGGAGACCAGCTTGATTATGCAGAGTGTGAAATAGCAACAGTCATGATGTGCAAACTGATCAGTTCCTGGTTTTAGCTATGAAAGTTAGGCATATGGTGGAATCCACATGATATGGGTTTTGGAAACAGGAGTAGATTTAAAAGACTGCCAATAAAATGCTGCATGATCCCAGAATTCTATACCACCCAAAAAAAAGCAGGATTCATGAAAAATTCTTTTCTTCTTAGTATTTCCATGGAGTCTTTAAAAGAAAATAATCAAAGAGGAGCAAGCAGATTTCATTTTAGAAGCAATCTGTTTAACAGTGACTACAACCTGTATGCTTTTAGAAGGGAAGCTTTTTCTTCCTGAGTTGTGTGTGTGTTAATGTGTGTGCACATATGTGCACTGTGTGGAGGCCAGAGTTCAACCTAGGGTGTGTTGTTTCTCTGGAAACATCTACCTTGTGTTTTGAGGCAGGCTCTCTCATTAGGACCTGGACTTTGCCAGTTAGGCTTGGCTGGCTGGCCAGACAGCTCTAGGGATCCTCCCGTCTCTCCCTCCTCAGAGCTGCAGTGACAAGCACACAGCTTCATTCCCACTTTTCAACTTGAGTGCCAGGGGTCAAACCCATCATACTTTGTGCAACAAACACTTTATCCAATGAGCTCATCTCCCCAGCTCCAGAATTTTCCATTTGTTTGAAAAGTCAACCTGTTGGTACCACTTTAAAATCAAGCATTCAATGAATCCCATCAAACTCTACCAGGAGAAAGCCCTTGCTCTTCAAATCCAAGTAAAGATATTCACAAGATGCTGAAGCCGTTTTAAAACTGTGTAGTAATGGTGAGACCATAATGGCCGATGAGGAACTAGATGGGAGAGAGACAGGGAAGGAAAGGGAGAGAGACACTGGGAAACACAGAGGCTTTTGTTCATTGTGGGACAACTGCTATTTAAGACTAAAATATCCACTTTGAGGTTTTAAATAGATGAGCATAAAGTGACCCTACTGATGTCAGTCTGGCAAACATGGATCCATTAGGGTGACTCTTCACAATGTGCTCTCCAAAGACATAAATATTCCTTGTTTCAAACAAAGGAAGGAGCCAAGACTGCCTGAATCACATTTCTCCAGCTTTTCTTCCTATGGCACAAATTAATGATGCTGTAGTTTGCACAGACAAATATTCCAAGGTGTTTAATCAGCTGTCTCTCATAAAATAAGGCATTTTTTGGCTGTCACATTTACAAATAAAGAAGAAACACAGCCTGTAATTCCTCATAAAGTGGAGCCACTGTTCAGCTCCATTTGATGAGATAATGTTTCCGACTACTTCCTCCTGAATACATAAACAGGCTTGGGAAGTCCAGGCACATGCAGAACATAAATATTGCATGAGATGCATTATCCCAGCTCCACGAGGAGGGAAATTGTAACCTTCCATTCCAGAGAAAAGAATGAGGAGGGGGCAATGAAGCCAAGGTGAAAGGTTACCTGGTGGCTTCTGATGAGTCTGGATTGAGTGACAAGAAAGTGTTGAGCCAAGCATAGGAATCAGGGTGGGGCAGTGAGAGAATGGAGCTAGCTTTTTCATGAACAGAGGAACATCTATGCATGCAAGACACAGATGATTATTATTTATACCAGTTGTTTCTTCTTTGGATGAAGTTGAGTAAAAATGTTAACGTTTACAATGTCTCCTTCACTCTGCCTCCAGTATTATTGATAGTCCACATACCAATAAAATGATAAATGAGCCACCAGTTTGCCAGAAGTAGCTCCAGGGACTGCAAACCAAAAAAAAACTATGAAGATACTTCTGCCACTGAGGAGCTCACATTCTCAGTGAGTACAAATGTGGTTTGAATTCTTGGTGGTAACTAGACCCACCTCAGGCTAAGTTAAACAAAAAGATATTGGCTGGCAGTGGACCAGTCAAATGTAATAGATCCAGATGATGGAATATTATCTAACAATAAAAAGGAACTAACACTGATCCATGAAATGGCATCTGTAGATGAATTTCAAATGATCTTATTAAATAGAAAACACAGAGCCAGATACAGGGGTGAAAGCCTTAGAGAGATCAGGGAAATAGGGAAAGCCACAGCTAACCTTACTTCACCAACCTGGCAGCTTCCAAATGCGAGTGACTTCCTGTCTACCCATGCCTATATGCCTTGCTGTTCTGCCATCTGATTTGCTCTCTCTGTCCAGCTACATCACTACCTCTTCTTGTTCAGTTCTATCACTTCCTGTCTGCCTCTACAGACTTTCAGACCTCCATGGTTAATTAGTGTTTAGAATTTAAGGCATGTGCCACCACACCTGGCTGTTTTCAGTGTGACCTTGAACTCACAGAGATCCAGACAGATTCCTGCCTGCCAAGTGATAGGATTAAAGGCATGCGCTACCGTTGCCTGACTTCTTTGTTTACTTATAATGGCAGTTCCTATTTCTCTGATCTCCTGGCAAGATTTATTAAAGCACAAATAAAATATCACTACATTTCAGCACAAATAAAATATCACCACAGGCATCTCTGAACCTAAAAATACCAATGAAACATTGTAGGAAACTGCAGACAGACAAAACCACCTTGTGATTGAGGATATTTAGAATGAGGAAACAGACAGTAGTTACTTAGGATTAGAGACATGGATGGTGTTAAAAACGAGTCACAAGAATGAATATCTTTGAGTGGCTGAATGATGGTGATGACTGCAGACTTCCATGAATTTACTAGAAGCTATTGAACTGTATGTTCATGACAGGTAAACTTTATAATATGCAAATTATATCTTATTACAAACACGATATCATGCAATAAGGCTACTTCCCCATAAATGTATATATATTTATTCTGTATTGGTTTTTTTAGAAGATGTGAGGGTGGGTTACAGAATCAGGAACAGAAACGGAGTGGGCTGAGAAATAACCACAGCCCATCCACTGCGTTTTGCACGGCTTACACCACTAGTGTCACTAATGGGGTTCCCCACTTCCAGGTGCCCAAACAGATGCACCTGCTTTAGTTACCCTCTTCAAATTGAGACCCCAGCATCTCCCACCTGACTCAGAGTGTCTATCTGGGGGGAGACCATCAGCAGCTCTCACTTTAACTGGAAGGAAACCAGAAGAGTGGGTGGCTGGCATTCTCCATTTGCCTTGAAGAAAGCACGCATGGCTTATAAGGTGTGCAGAGTATCCCACACACAGTAAGAAAATTCAGATGCTAGATGTATCCAGAGAAAAAGTGAATAGTCACTATAGATCAACTCATAGCCCCATTTCAGAGGTCTGCCCCATAGAGACATACACAGGGGGTTTCTGGGACAGTCTATAGATAGGGAGGGAATTTCGGCAGCTGGGAGCTGAAGCGACAACATCTTGGAAAGAAAGGTGTGCTGTCTAATGAGGTGTCCCGAGGGGGCAAGGCACTGCAGACAGCCGTGTGCAGCATCTTCAGGCTCCAGAGTATGGAAGGTGGGGGTGGGAACCGATGAGCTCTGCTTCAGGAGATGATACCGTTTGTTTTGCTGGCACCAGACATCACCGCGGTGCTTTAGCTTGGGGAATGAGCTGGGGAAACTTGCACATTTGAGGGCCAAGTTTGGCCATGATATGCAAGAAGGGACAGAAGCAGACCTAAGTGCGGGGGCAGGGGGAGGGGGCTGCAGGAAGCTACTCCAATGGCTAGGTGTGGGCTGGAGTGGAGAGGGATTGGAATTGGGAAGTGTTCGTGAAATCCAGGGAGCTAAGATGGATGCAGCTCAGAAGTCTGGTCTGGGTAATGGGAGATGAAGGCAACACTGGCCACTGGGAAGGGAAGATACTTTGTGGGAACAGCTTTTTTTCCCCTGAAACCTTCAGAAACTGAACTTTTGCCAGATTGTGTAACTAAATTAATAAGCCTTGAGATCTTTTAAAACTATGTACTCAGTCCACTGCCCTACTGTGTGCCCATCCATTTAAATGTAACTTGTCTTCAAGAAAACTGTGTAACTAACCTCACTGTTCCTTACACCTCTTGTGTAACAGGCTTTTGTAACGGGTCTTTCTTTGGACTGCCAGATCCCGAATAATGACACAGAAACATTTTATTAGCTATAAAAGCTTGGCCTTAGCTTAGGCTTGTTCCCAACTAGCTCTTAAAACTTAAATCAACCTGTTTATCTTAATCCATGTTCTGTCATGTGGCCTGTTACCTCTCTTCAGTACCATAAGTCCAACTTCTTCTCAGCCTGGCTGGTGAATCTCCCGCCTCTGATTTTTTTCCCAGAGTTCCTAAGTCTGCCTGGAACTCCCACCTATCCTCTACTGCCTAGCTATTGGCCATTCAGCTCTTTATTAAACCAATCAAAAGGTGCCTTAAGCAGGTAAAGAAAGACAGAGACACACATCTTCACAGTGTACAAAAAGATTATCACAACAGGCTTTTATAGCGTAATCTAAATACATAGCTTTAATTTACTTTATTATTTTTTTTATGTGTCTGCATGTGTATGTATGTGCCTGGTGCCTAGAGAGGTCAGAAGAGGGCATCAGATCTCATGGGACTGGAGCTACAGTTGGTTGTGACCCAGTATTTGTGCTTAGAGTGGATCATGGGTCCTTTGCAAGAATAAATGCTTTTAACCTCTGAGCCAACTCTCTAGCTCTAAATGCATAGCTTTAATAATAAACTACGTACTTTTCCGTGCCCCTGACCCAAAATTGTGTGTGTGTGTGTGTGTGTGTGTGTGTGTGTGCGCGTGTGTGTGTTGTAGTAATCATTTACTAAAAGCTGTCAATAGGCTAAAGGCAACATTAGATAAAACAACTATCCACTATAAATCTTGGAAGCAACATGGGGATATAGGATAATAACATCTGTGTGTGGTTCCAAGTGCTATTCTGGGTCAGTTGGGGTGAATAAAATAACACTTTCCCCTGTAAAACTTGTTAAAGATTTCCGTAAAACAAACAAACAAACAAAAAACCCTTGTTCCTTTCCCATTCAGTGTTTTCTGTGTTGTTCAATAAATACAGAACAAAGCCCTTTGTGGATGACAGACAATGGGGAGTGCCAGACTTCAGACACGCACAATAAGACAGACAACTGACGGAAAGCCGACACAGGAGAGAAGTAGAGAATTCTAATTTGGATTTTCTCCTGGTCTAAACTACTCCAAGGGTAAGGCTTTATTTTTTTTTTAATTTGGCACCAATATAACTGGTTCAGTTTTGGACAGGTTTAGTGGCAGGTGCCTATAGGATATTCAAGATGTCAGCTGGATAATTCATGGCAAGGATTAGAGGCTATGATCTGGATAATTGGTCCATCCAAGTGGAGTCTGTAACTGGAGAAGGGTAAGAGCAGAATCTCTGATATCGAACACTTATGTTTAAGAGGGAGGCAGTGGAAAGGCTGCGAAGGGAGGAGCCAGAGCACAGTCCAGAACAGTGGCTCCTTCCAAGGAAGTGTGTTCCATCACGTCATCACAGATGGGAGCACAAGGAAGGGTGAGGTTGAAAATGAAACCCCCCCTTTTGTCTCAAATCTATGGACGCACCCAGGATCTTTAGTAAAAGCAATCACAGAAGAATGTTTAGCTGCCTTAAGGCTTCTAGTAGGGCTCCAAGAGTCTGCCTCAAGCCCACCCTTGAGTGGGCTCTACCTTGAGACTCCCAGATGATTCTATTGAAGGCAGACTCTGGGCAGAAGCTAGGGATCTTAGGCTTGTCCTGTCATAGCCAGTGCATGGGATAGAGAGATCTTGATGGCTCTCTCTCCCAAAGTCGAGCACTCTGGGCTTCCAGAAGCTGGGTAAGGAGGTCCTTCATGGCATCATTTGGCCAGGTACCTGGGTCCATGTGGGCAGTATATACACAAAGTCAACATGTTCTTTACGTACAGTACTGCTGCTGTGTGTCCTGCCTCCCCCAAACATAGAGCATGGCTTTCTAACTAAGGAAAATGCTTTCACAACTGGGATCTTTAGGTCTCCCTAGTTCTACCAAGGAGGCAGATGCACAGATCCGTGCAGCTGGGTCCTTAGCAGACACGGGGTGTGTTCAGAGAGCAACAGTGCTTGTCAAAGTCACCAGCAGCTTGCTCTGTGAACATGGATCTCATCTTTCACTCCTGTCAAATTTACCTTTGTACAACAGCTGGAATTCAGAGCTTCAGAGAAAACCCTGAGCATCATCACAGTCTAGAGCAGTGGTTCTCAACATGTGGGTCACAACCCGTTTAGGTATTGAATGACCCTTTCACAGGGGTCACCTAAGATCATTGGAAAACACAGATATTTACATTATGATTCATAACAGTAGGAAAATTATAGCTATCAAGTAGCAACAAAAATAATTTTATGGATGGGGGTCACCACAACCTGAGGAAAGGGTTAAAGTGCTAAAGGGTCTCAGCATTAGGAAGGTTGAGAACTACTGGGTTAGAGATTCTGTGAAATAGAGCCATATTTCCTTGCTGGGGCCTCATGCTACCAGACTGGTGGATCCCAGCTTTGCCCATCAACACTAGTCCATCCATTCCCATTCATTGGAAAATGCTAATGAGCCCTGGCTTGTTTTATAAACCTTGATTTAAAAATACTTAGACCTCACGGTGGGGCTTGAAGCTCACCTCTACACATCCTCATTGTCCAGCGTCTCACCCAGTTTTGTGCATCTGCCACACATCACACATCAGCAACAACAAGCATGCCTTCTTTGCTTCCCTGCTGGCGAGAGAACAAACTAGCACAGCCATTACGGAAATCAGACTTTTCAAAAAATTCAAAGCAGAAATACGATATGAGCCAGCAAGGCCACTCCTGGGCATACACCCAAAGCACTTCATATCCCACAACGGAGACTCTTGCACATCCGTGTTTATTGCTGCTCTATTCGCAACAGCTAGGAAACGGAACTAGCATAGATGCCCATCAACAGATGATCGAGTCATAAAAATGTGGTGGAATATCACTCATCTGTAAAGAAAACCAAAACTACGAAGTCTACAAGAAACCGTGTGGATTTGGAAAGAATAATAGTAAACAATAAGGCAGGGAAGACAAGAGGGCACCCATGACATTGGAGTGGAAAGGAAACTGGGGGCACTTATAATGTTATAAGGGTTGAGGGGTACTGGGGGGAAGATAATTTATTAAAACACACTTTATTTGAAAATTCTATAATGACATCTAATACCTATAAGGTGATTTAAGAAATAAAAATACATTTAGAAAAAAAATACCTCTTTGGTCCAAGCTTGTTGAACTTTAGGCTAAATTGTCTTTGATTAGGAATTGTTATTTTTTTTAAAAAAAAAAAACATTACAGTTTTGGTTTGGTTTGATTTTTGAAACAGGATCTTGTATATAACTCAGGTTGGCTTGGAACTTTCACCCTTGCCTCCTGAGTGCTGGAATGACGTGCCTATGTTCCCCACCCCCATTGTCCCGAGAGTCACAGTTTTGGTTAAAAAAAAAAAAATTCATCTCTGATATTTAGTAAATCCAGACCCAATTAACCTTAAACTTCTGATCTGTCTCAGGTGTGAAGAGACGCCATGACCATGGCAACTCTTTCCTCGGAAACCGTTTAATTGGGGCTGGCTTAGAGTTTCAGAGGTTTAGTCCATTATCACCATGGTGAGAAGCATGGAGGCACACAGGCAGACTTGGTGCTGGAGAAAGAACTGAGAGTTCTACATCTTGATTGGCAAGCAGCAGAAAGTGAACTGGCTTAAGCTTCTGAGACCTTTTGAGGTCCCACCCCCTAGTGTTGTGTGAACTTGTCTTAACAATAAAAACCCAGAGTCAGATACCAGGGTGAAAGCTGAAAGATCAGAAAAGCAGCACAGCCAGCCACTGTGAAACTTCTTACCTCTAGGAATGCTCAGACTGAACTCCTGTCTCCTCCCACCTCATATTCCTCTCTCTGCCCAGGCGTATCACTTCCTGCCTCCACCTCCCTAGTGCTGGAATTAAAAGCGTGAGATCCCAAGGACTGGGATTAAAGGTGTGTGCCACCACTGCCTGGCTCTGTTTCTCTTTTAGACTGAATCAATCTTGTGTAGCCCAGGGTGGCCTCGAACTCCTGATCTTCCTGCTTCCTCCTCCCAAGTGCTGGGATTAAAGGTGTGTGCACCACTGCCTGGCCTCTAGTAGCTAGCTCCACACTCTGATCTTGAGGCAAGATTTATCTGTTAAAGCACAAACAAAATGTCACCACACAGTGGTAACACACTTCCTCCAACAAAGCCACACCTACTCCAACAAGGCCACACCTCCTAAAAGTGTCACTCCCTATGGACCAAGTATTTAAATGCATGACTCTATGGGGGCCATTCCTATTTAAATCACCACATGATCCTTTTGCCTCTTTCTCCTGAGTGCCGGGGTTAGAGGTGATGCCACCATACCTAGTTTATGCCATGCTGGAGATTGAACTCAGGGCTTTGGGCATGCTAGGCTTGTACTCTATCAACCAAGCTACATTCCTAAGCATTTAAGAAAACCAATATAAACAAATTATTCTGGTAAGCATATTCTATGAATCATCAAGTCTTTCACTTTCACTGCTCAGTTCTTTTAAATGAGGGCAGGAATGGCAAGTGAGTCTCATCTTGTGAGTCACCTTCATTGACCAGCAATGGTGGGAGAAAGAGCTCTGGGCTGTACATAGGGTCAGGCAGGACCCTATGTGGTGGTATTGTGTTCCCCAAAATATTGTGCACGCTAATAAACTTATCCCGGGTCAGAGAACAGAACAGCCACATTATTAAACATAGAGGATAGGCAGTGGTAGCACACGCCTTTAATCCCAGCATTCCAGAGGCAGAGATCTACCTAGATCTCTGTGTATTCCAGGATACAGCCAAACATGTTGACTCATGCCTTTAATCCCAGAAAGTGAGCCTTTAATCCCAGAGAGTGATGGTGGAAAGCAGAAAGATATATAAGGTGCAAGGACCAGAAACTAGAAGCTTTTAGCCTGGTTAAGCTTTCAGGCTTTGAGCAGCACAGTTCAGCTGAGATTCATTCTGGATGAGGACTCAGAGACTTCCAGTCTGAGGAAACAGGATCAGCTGAGGAACTGGCGAGGTGAGGTAGCTGTGGCTTGTTCTGCTTCTCTGATCTTCCAGCATTCACCCCAATAACTGGCCTCAGGTTTGTTTTTATTAATGAGATCTTTTAAGATTCCTGCTACAGGAAAGCACTGTGGATGATGAGCAATGTTGGCCTGGCTGTCAGCACCAAGAGTGAAACAGTGGCGGCAAGCAAGCTTTGAGAGGAAGCAGCGTGTTGCAGGGGTCCCTGTGGCACCTGATCTGGAAGTCCCCCCGAGAGGCTCCCCTCCCCTTCTGTGTCTCCTGCTTCTTATCGTCCTATTATAAGAAGACAATGTTGTCTCGGGGACATTTGTAAACTTCATTACCCAGATTCCTATACCTCTGCCCGTCTCCCTTTAGCACATCAAGGCAGGGCAAAAATACTTAGCCGCATCCATTTTAAAACAAACGAAGAAATGGGAATGTGCACATTTTACAGTTGACTCCTTGTCTGTTGCACAGATGTCGAAGTCCTCTCCAGACTTTCTCTGCATCCACGAAGTACTGTTGGAGTACTGGTTTGCACCTTTCTCTAAACAATGGTCTCCACGTTTGCTCAGAGAAAGGGGACTTCACCCCTAAACCTCAGAGCACTTACCATGGTGATAATGGTCTAAACTTCTGAAACTCTAAGCCAGCCCCAATTAAACATTTTCTGATGTAAGAGTTGCCGTGGTCATGGCGTCTCTTCACAGCAACAGAACCCTAACTAAGACTTCTGCCTCTGACTGCAGAAAGAGGAAGCATTCTCTTTGCCACTAAGTCATCTTTCTGCTGAAGTCTGTGACTCATCCCTTCATTATCAGAATGAAGGGATTATCTTGACATTTTCTTGACATTTTTTTTGGGGAGGCGGGGTACCAGTGACCAAAAGAGATACTATATAAGAGGATAATCATGTAAATAGAGGGAATAGATTTGAATTCAATTTGGAGTTGGCTCTGTTTGGGGTACCTCTGGGTCAGCCCTATATGTTCACTGAGCTATGGATATCTGGAACTCAGGAAAGAAGCCATCTATTGGATCCGACCAGGCTTCTCCCCAAAGACAAACACTGTGATGTTAGCATTTACCAATTTCCCTGCTGTAAATATGGCCCCTGTGGCTGATTTTAGCTCACCAATGGTTTAAAAACAGCTTTTCAATTTCCTAAATCTTTAAAAGCCCTTTGATGCTCTCCTGGGTATATACAAGCCTGCTGCTGCACAACCCTAGGAGCTGAGAAGAGAAATACAAATTTCAAGTCAACGATGCCAGACAAAAAGCAACAATTCTTAAAATAGAATGCCTGTGGCATGGAGGAAGAAGTGGGTCAAAGGCCTGACTGTTCTGCATCCTCGACTCCCCAGCATTCTGCACCTCCCTTCTCCTTTCTCCTGGGACACCCACGACCCTCCCCAGACGGTGAGAATTCATGAGGTCCCATCCTCAGTAGATAGCTTTCTAAAATCAAAGCCCATAGAAGTAGGCTCAAAGTCAGGAAACAAAGGGGTGACTCCGGGAGACCCTGGTTCTAAAAACCTGACCCAGGCAGCCGTAATAACCACCTGCAAAACACCTGCCACTTCAAGGCCATCTATGCATGTAGTACCATAGAGGTTTGCAAACAACCAGGGCCTCTTAACAGCTAGAGGGCAGCTGAGCGCTCTTGAAAGAAGGACATATCCCAGAAAGACAGCATGAGCATAAGGCCTCAGAGGAAATACAATGAGGAAAAGGCCTTGCCATGTGGCTGTTTGGCAGTCACATGGTTATCCCATGGAGTCAGTGGCTTTGCACTATCAGTTGTCTTATCTTCATTCCCCTTGAAGACTGACGAGCTCCCCGGGCCTGGATCGGCACTGCCGCTGATCTCCCACATGGATGTGCAGCATCCGCTATTGTGGAAAGGATGCTGTGGGCCTGACCCCGGATGCTGTACGGTCAGATGTCTTTCTTGCTATTGTCCCTCCAGCTGGCCACTCGCATCTTCTAAGCTAGGCAGAGTAAATTGCCCTGACTCTAGTAAGTGGATTACCTATGACCACCCTCACTGTGACTTCCAGCCAAGCATCTGTGAACAGCAGGTACTATTGGACCCTGGGTCAAGCAAGCGCTGGGTGTCTAACTTACATCTTCATTTATCCCATCTATTATCCTTACTTAATTATCATTATCAAAATCCTACCAATTGGCCTTGCTAACTCCACTTCCTTTGGGAAACTGAGGCTCTAAAAGATTAAGTAAATGCTCAAAATGCAATTCTGAGGATCAGACCCTGGGCCACGAGACTCCACCACAGCCAGCTTGAGGGCCTACAGAGCAGCCAGGGTAGCTGAAGCTCCTGGATCTTCAAGTGTCTTTCAAAGCAGGAGGTGCTGTTGCTGTGGGCCTGGGCAGGTGGTCTCAGCTGCATCCTTCAGAAGGGAGCAGAATGAAGGGGAAGAAACGGAGCAAGTCACAGGGGTCTAACGAGTGAAACCGGGTCTCGACTCTGAGGGTTTGTGTAAGGCTTTGTAAGCAGAACCCTCTGGCTTTCTGGGTGTCTTCTGAGCAGCACGGACTGTCCGTTTCACAGGAGTGCTTCTCAAATGATCTGAGACATGCTGATGCCTTGGGCTTCACATGCTCATTATGGCTGATCCGAGGGCTTCTTGCTTTCTTCAAGGTCACCACGTACTGACATCCTGGTGAGGTACAATAGAACTGGCCAGGAAGTCCAAGACAGCAAGGCAGTTAGGAGGTGGGCTCAGGCCTAGGGAAAGTTGGGTACGTTAAAGTCAAGTGTTTCTTTTCTTCATGAGTCGTGATCTCCTTCACCAGTCATCATGGGAATTTTCCTCTCCTGTTGGCAAAGTGCCAGGGAGAGAATCAAGGACAACCGGGGAGGATGCCATGGGTCACCTGGAGGGCATGACAGCAGATGAGTCAGAGAGGCGGCGCGTGGCTGGGCCCCAGCTTACCGCCCTAATTGCATTAACACCTTGGCCCGGTTCATGCCTAGCCTGCATGGTGGGCTGGGAGGGAGGAAAGGGCCTGATTTAATTTTAGCCAAGATGGTGCCCCTACTTCCTCGTGACAAGAGCAGCAGGCTGGCAGAGATGCAGTCTCCCCCCCCCCTGCAGAAAGTCACTCACTTGCTCTCAAGGACAACCCAGAATTGACCCAAGTTCCACCGTCCCTACCATGCTTATACACTGGGTTCCTAATCTTGTGGAACTTCCTGACCGGTGGCCAGCGTGACCTCGGAATAGAGAGTCCCATTCATAGGATGCTTTCCCATGTCCCTTCCTGTGTACAGCCACCTCGGACACGCTGGTCAACCCCCGTAGGCAGTTTTGCAGTGAGAAAGGCCCTCTAACTACATAAGGAAGTTCCTTGATCCTTTATCACATAACCTGTGGTTCTTGCTTCTTGGAGACCTGAGATCAGCATCCCTTGTGCAAGTCACCCTCCCTCTGCTGTGCCTGAGGGAAGGAGTTTGTCTCACATTCACTGCCAAGTTGGGTCAAGCTTGCCTTGACTCCACTTTGCAGTCCCAGTTAGTGGTCCACCCACACTATCTGAAAAGACACCCAGGGACCTTCCTCTAACATAAGAATAGTCTTAAAGCTGAGGCCTCATGACCCTCTGTTTTGGATGATCCCACTGGGTTCAGCCACAGCAGCAGGCAGAGAGCAGATATCTCAATGTTAGAGCGAAGACCATTGGGTCAGCCTCTGCTTCAGAAAAGTTCAATATGGCAGGCACGGGACTTTGAAAGTCCGGCGTTGTATTCCATTATTTCTGTTTTCCTCCAAACACAGCAGACGAATATCTGTTATTCTGTCCTCTCTGCTCTTTTGTGTCTGGAAGTCTTATCTTCAAAGCTTCAAAAGAGACTGTAATCACATCAAGATAAAAACAGAAACAAAAAAAAAAGTCCTCCATGTGAGATCACAGTCACTTTGTCGGGGGGTGGGGGGGAGTGGAATGTTTTCTGCCCTCTCTCTTGCTACTGAAGATGTGAAGAGAACAGAACTGAGCATGGGCTGTGCAATTCATCTCGCTGAAGCAGAAAAATGACTGGGTTTCCATCTGCAGAGAGAAACTGAAGAGTTTGTTGACACCAGGTGGGTACATCATGTTCAGTTGGTCCCTGAGTCCCGAGAAATGAAACTCCCTCAAGAGTGGGGCTTGGTATCCAGACCGAGATGGGGACAGGCAAGGCGGTCCTTCGTTCTCAGCCTAGGACAACCACGGGTCAGGCTTACTTTCCAGGGCAATTGCTTTGAGCTGTTTTCTCCCATTATCATAGTGATCTCTATGGCCCTGTGGGAGGTGTTTTGACTACAGAGCACATTTGCTTACATCTGATTCACAATGGCAAGACATACCTGTAAATGACATCAGGAAAATGGTCAAGAAGTCACATCCCTACATACTGTCTTAGTTAGGGTTACTACTGCTATGGAGAGACACTATGACCTTGGCAACTGTTGTAAAGGAAGACATTTAACTGGGGCTGGCTTACAGCTCAGAGGTTCAGTCCATTATCATCATGGCAGGGAGCATGGCGGCATGCAGGCAGACGTGGTGCTGAGGCTTCGAGTCCTACATCTTGCAGGCAACGGAAGTCGACTGAAAGACTTGGGAGGTATCCTGAGCATGGGAAACCTCAAAGCCTGCTCCCACAGTGACACACATTCTCCAACAAGGCCACACCTACTCCAACAAAGCCACACCTCCTCATAGTGCCACTCCCTATGAGATTATGGGGGCCAATGACATTCAAACTGCCACAGCTGCACTTGGGTCTGCCTGAGAATGGGCCCGTCAGTGACCAGGCATGGGTGGAGGAGGGGTTCAGGGAGCCCTCCCACTCACCGCTGCTCTATTTGCTCTTTGTAGACACAGGGAGAGGGGAGCTGTTACCTTCAGCTGTACATCCGCTGGTGACCCCATCCAAGAGCCACACAGATGGCCCTGCCTAAACTAAATGGGTCATTAAAAAACAAAACAAAACAAAACAAAACCAAAGTCATTCTTTGGAGAAAGGAACCGGTAGGGATAAGGAGGGCCGATGGGGACAGGAGGGAGGGGAGAGACAACGATGAGGGGAAGTAACCAGAAGACATGATACACGTGTGTGAACTCAAAGCAAAATTAATCAATAAAAAACGTGTCACCTCTTGTCCCTGAGGTGGAAGCCACCACGCGACGGCTGTCGTGAGACTCCCAGTACTCCCACGGCTGCATGCTTCCTTTGCCCCCACTCCTGTCCTTCCAGTGAATGAGGGGCCGTCGAGTGCACTGAGAAGTTCCATGAGACACCATTCCCCCCCCCACACACACACACCAAGATGAGAATGGGGCCTGCAGAGAAGTCTGTGCTGTCCAACCAGCTCTGCTGCACAGGACAGCTCTCTATGTGTCTCCACACAGCAGCCCCAGGGTTTATTCTCTATTTGTATTTTTGAGGCAGCATCTTTTGGTGTTGCCCAGGCTGACTGACCTTGAACTGGAGACACTCTGGCCTCTGCCTTCTGGGTGCTGGAATTATAGGCATGTTGTACCATATCCAGCTCTCGATGTTTATTCTCAATGTGGGGACACTGTCATTTGTCATTGCCTGAGTAAATCCATCCAGTGCCTCCCCCTTGACCTTAGGAGTAAGCTCAAACTTGTTAGTTTTGCTTAAAGGGCTGTTTATGATGATCTCTGGCCCCCTGCCTCACCCCTATCTCCCTTACCTTTCCTTATCAAAGAGTCTGTGGTGGTTAATCCTATGTGTCAATCTGACTGGACAATGGGGTGCCCAGCTAGTTGATCAAACATGGTTCTGATGATTTCTAGGGTATGATTACCATTACCGATGCATAATACATACACCCTATCCAGTCAATCAATGGTCTGAAGGGAACAAGAAGTTGACCTTCCCTTTTGGTGAGAGAACCTACTTGCTTGACAGCCTTCAAGCTGGGACATGCACCCTGCTGATCCTGAATTTGCCAGCCTCTGGATTACATGAGTCATTTCCATATAGTAAACATCCCCCCCCCCAATATAAATCCATTTGATTCTGTTTCTCTGAAGAGCCCTGACTCATGTGGCCTTTGGGATCACGAAAGAGAGATGCCTAGGTACTACCCTATGATGCCACAGGTTGGGTGACTTGGACTGCTTTCTCACAACTCTGCAGGCTGGAAATGCAAAAATCAAGGTTTGTGTGGGGCTGGCTTCTGGAGAGGCCCATCCTAGCTCAGAGCTGGCCACCTTATCCTGGTACCCTCCCACGATCTTTCCTTACCTTGGGTCTCAGTGGAGCAGGTCCTCTCGCTATTATCTCACTTAACCTTAACCAATCACATCCCTAAAGGCTTGCCTCAAACAGAGCTGAACATTCAGGCTTCAACGCGTGGATCCAGAGAGAACATCATCCAGTCCGGGACATACATAATCTAGACTACCACTGTGCTGAGCTGGCTTCCTGACAAATCTTCCAAGCACCTATGGTCCTTCCCATACCATGAACCATACTCCTCCCTCCATATGGAACATCCTTTCCAATTCTTTGCTAAGTTCACTGTTGAGCCCCTTCTCCAGGAAGCCTTCCTTGAGTACTTCCTCCAATTCTAGGTTGAGGGTTAGTCTAAGGTGTTTCTATAATCTCTGCCTTATACTTGCATTCTCATATCCCAGTTCTTTGTCCCCCTAGTTAACATTTCCTGCTTTATTTTCCATGGAATTTATTTTTAAAAACTATTTATTTTATTTTTTAAAGTGTGCATGTGTGTACATGTGCGTGTGGGGCGTGTGTGCGTGTGTGTGTGTGTGTGTGTGTGTGTGTGTGTGTGTGAATGCAGATGTCTGTGGGGGTCAGAAGAGGTGTCAGATCCCCTGAAGAGAAGTTACAGGTGGTTGTGAGCCACCTGAAGTGGGTAAGGGATCCAAACTCAAGACTTCTGAAAGGACAGTATGTGCTCTTAACCACAGAGTCATTTCTCTAGCCTTCTACTGAATTCTTAGTGTTTAACACTGAATCTAGTGTGCGAATGCATCCCAGTAAAGACTTCTTAAATCTACATTAAAAAAAAAGATAGAATACTAGATGTGTATGGTTATAAATCTTTAAGACACTCAGAAAGTATCATGAAGAAATCATACCAAAATAATAACGGCGCTTGCATTAAGATTAGGCATGCTTTTCTTCATCTGTTCTCTACTGCCTGTGAGTGTGTAGTGTAAATGCACAGCCTTTCCATTTTAGACCTTTAAGACGTGTGGTCAAAGTGGATGTGTAGTATCTGGAGGGTGGGAGGGTTGCTAGGAGGTGCTCCCTTCTGAATATGACGTGGCTGTGGAAATCATGAGCACACAGCAACTCTGGTGACCTGAACAAGCCCTGCACAGGCCCTTCAGCAGTCCTGGAGTCAGATTTGAAAATCTCACTCCACCCCCAGTCCCACGGGGCTATTGGCAGCTAATGGTAACCAGGGGAGGAGGGTCTCTTTCCCTGTGGTATAGCCATGGAAAGTTGTCCACACTCGGGTAAATGACCCCCTACCTATGCTTATCAAGCACCTGTAATTACACCTAGTGGGTCACAAAAAAGTCACGGAGGTAGAAAGAAAGCTAGTTGGGGAGAGCAAAAGTATCACCAGGAGTGAGAGAAGGATAAGAAGGGACAAAGAAGATTGATCATAATGCATTGCATTTATCTATGAAATGGCCAAAGACATTTTAAAATACTGCTCCAGGAGTCCAATTGGTGAGAAAGAGGAGGGTTTGTATGAGCAAGAATTGTTGAGACCAAGATTGGAAAAAGTGCAACCATTTTTTTAAAAGTAGAAGGGACATACTATTTCAACTCCCAGCCCTAAGATGACTTATTTCGACCTATATTGCAAAGGAATTGCTCTAGGAACGATGATTCTGAAGGGTGCCCCAAAGTTGCCCCTGATGTGATTTGACCTACATGCTGTTAGTTGGGGGGAGGGGTATGACCTCACAGGAGAATGGCTCATTACTGCTCTGTCAGACTTCAGTAATGAGCACACTAGTCACCTTGGCAGGTAGGCATTATCCAGGTGGCCTGTCTGCCCCAAGGATGTGGGTTACAGAGATGTCCCATTGCTTCATTGCTAAAGATAAGTTGGGTCTGGGTAGCTTTCATCAAGGTGAAGCTACCTGGCATTCTGCGCGTTCTTAGCATCCCTCAAGGGGATAGAGAGGCCAAATGCCTGAGGCCGTTTTCTCTAGGTCTAAAGAGCCGGACACCTAAGTGTTGTCGGGTGTTAGCTAAAGAGCTGGACCATGCATGGGGTCTGGGGAGAGGCACTGGTTCTGGAGCCCATGTTGGAGAACTGCAGGAGCTAAAGGATGAGGTGGTGTGTTTGTAATGGTGGCATAAGAGGATGTTGATCACAAAAGCTAACATACATGGAGCTCCAGATGGCGCAGGTGCTACGCAGCATGTTTTACCTTCTGGAAAACTCCTACTTACCCTCTGTCTGGGCTGCAGATCCACCACCTGCTGTAAAGGCTGCAGGTGCCAGAAGCCTCCTTCCTTAGATCCCTCTGGGGCTAGACTATGTAAGTGACTCCCCGACCCCAATTTTCACCCAACATTCAACCATCTCATAATGCAAAATGAATTTAGTTCATCTGGAGGAGTCCACTAAGTCTTAGTAGTTCTAACATTGTTCAAAGGGCCAAAGTCCAACGTATGCCTTGAGATGTGAGGTAATCTCTCAATTGTAAGCCCCATAAAAGAGTTTTCATCTTTTCTGTTTACAGTGGCACTGAGTAAACATCCCTATTCCAAAGAGAGGATACCAAGGGAACATCAGACCAAAACAATCCCAAAGCCCCGTCACATGTGAACACCAGGGTTCAGGTCTACAAAAACGGCAACTGTTCCCATACCAACCATTCACCCGCTCCTCCAGGACTCTGGAAAAGGGGAAGGTTCCCAAATGTTGTGGAGAATCGTCACAAAGGCTAGACGTAGCAGTGATGTCTGGGGTCCTTCCCACTAACTTGTAAGCTGACTGGGACCAGGAACTTCGTTGCCTCTGTCTTTGGAGGCCCCGTGCCTGGCACACGAACTCTGGGTCCGCAGCTGCTGCGGGGAATCCAGGAGTGTTAGCCAGGCTCTACTCACAGCAGGTAAGAGTGGAGCCCAGAGCCAGGTTGGGGCTCTGCCTGAATTGCCTACCCTTGCCTCTGCTAAAACCTAAGCTTCACGTATGATGTTACGGAAGAGTCTAATCCACACGCAGCCTGGAACATGAGGCTATTGACACAAGGCAGGAAGTTACTGAAGTTTGGACCGGAAATCTGAAGACCAAGAGATTGGTACCAGGCATCTTGCCCGTTCAATAAGCATTGGCTTGATTTCACTGTAGACCGACCTTTTCAAGGACTCTGTCACACCTTTGTAGAGAGATGTATGGGGACTCTGAGAAGCCCAAGAGTTCAGGGGCATCGCTGATCCCATGGCCCCATCCAAAAATGGGTGATTTCAATGGATCCTTGGAATGACTGTTTGGACGTCAGGGAACTAGTCCAAGTAAAGCAGGCAAGTCCTGAAGCTAATTCCATCACCAACTGCTCCACAAACAAAATGTCCCCAGATGTGACCTCGTCTCCCTCTTGCCCCAGTGCAATCCAAGTCACCCGCACGTCCCACGAGGAGGACTTTGTGGTCCCCCTCCTCCCATTCTTTGCCTTCCTCCCATCCCTTGCTTTCACCAGCAGCTCAGAGATTTTTGAAAAGAGTTTGGTTGGGTTGCTGCTTTTCCTCGCTGCAAATCTGTAAGTCCCTTCCCCTCGTCCCCCCAACACACACCTCTGCAAGTCAACACCAAGCCTCTTCTCACTGCCGCTGAGCTGGCTCCTGATCTCTTCTGTCACCTCTCTCCTGTCACCCCCTCCTCTCATCCCCTACCCTCCAGCCATATTGCCTGTGTTTCCAGCCCCTGGAATCCATTGAGTTTTCCCTCTGCCCAGAAATGTTTACAGCTCTCCCTCAGACTGGCACCTTCTCACCACGTGCACCCATTTCTAACACCCACTGGCTGTCTGTTGCTAGAGCCTCCTGCTACAGAGATCGTCTGCTCTACTTAATTGGTTGCATCATTATTGTACCGAAAAGGGGCATGGGAGGAAAGCCCTTACTTGGTCAAGTCCATCCCTGTGTTCTAACCTAGAATATTGTGACTTCGTCATGAGTACTGGGTGAGGAGATTGAGTTCTTTGGGGATCCAGCTGTATCATAGGTTTAAATGTTCTCCAAACTCATATGGTAAAAGCCCTTATACACCTGTAACATTGGTAGTGGTGGTGGTGGTTGAAAATACATATGGCAGAGAAAAAGCCCTCACTGAACAGTGTTCTTTCTGCTATTAATGTTTTGTAAACTACTTGATTCTTAGTCAACTAGCTCTGCTCAGTGAGATAAGTTATCATTCACATTTGTGTCTCCTAGGTGGTGGCAATGAAACATCTTGGTGGGCTTCTCCTGTTTCTGTGACTATTCCTTGTAGCATACTTACAGAGTGCAAAGCTTCAGAGTAGCTGTGAGAAGCATGGCCCCGGTTTGCTCCTCACCCGCCTTGCCCTATGGGAAGACCACAGCTTGAGTGGGAAATTCAGTTCATTGAGTAAAGCCAGTGGGATTTGGGGGCTTACATGGTACTGTGTCATAACCCAGCTGTCCTCACTAATGGAATGGTGTATACATTTTGAACTCTTACTGCATTTCAAGACTTTTGTTTACATGATCTCTTTGTTCTTTTCAGTGTTATATAAGGTCAATTTGATTATTATTCTCATTTCACAGAAAAGGGAACAAAGAGATGAAAAAGAATGAAGAACTTACTCAAAATCTGTTAGACAAAATGGAAGATTTTCAAATCTGACTCCAGGAAGTCTGACCTCAGAGTCCAGACTTCTCATCACTGAACCACACATTTAAGCAATTCCATTCCATGCCTCCAGTTGTTTCAATCGTAAAGATAAAGCATCAAGTCCCACTGACATGATGAAGTCCCTCCCCATGGTTATCCTAAGAACATCTTTGAGATAAACCCACTTAAGGGGATGCTGCCCTGACGGGTTCCTCTTTGTCTTTGAAGCACTAATTGAATGATCCTGGAAGCAGTTCTCTTACTTGGAGTCTGCCTGCCATCCTGCCCGCTAATTTTAAAATGTATGGATCTCTCTGCTTTAGACCCAAGGCCATATTGATTCTGGAATATGCGCCACTAATTGCTGAGTGCCTGCCTCTAAGAAGCAAGAGTAGGGGGAGAGAGAGAAAAAAAAAAAAAGCTTGCATGTCAATATTTGTTACTAACCTTGACAAATAATCATTTTAAGTGATGGTGACTTTTTCCTCCTCTAGAGCTTTAATTACTGACTGGCACACACTGCAATCATTTTGTTCTTGCGTGTGTTTAATAGTCTGTAATCCATTTTAATTACATTCTTTGCTTATCAAGATCAGGCTTCCAAACAAGGGTAGGACAAAATTTAACTTCTGCCTTTTCTCTATTTCCTCCTCCTAGTCGGAGCCTCAGAAATATAACAGGGAGTTGAAACCAGCTTTAAAGATAAAGTCTGCTCTTTGCGCTTAAAGCAAACAAATGGGATGATTCCAAAGAAGTCTCCGTGTGCCTTTTCCAATCTGGTCGTTCATTGACGAGAAGAGATGGACACATTTGCTTCCTCCATTAAACTCGGAATGAGAAACTTGTGGAGAGAACTCTCTTTTTTCTTTCTTCTGGGTGGTAAGTGAAAGGGTATCATGTTAAAAATCCATTGACTTTGTGCATTTTATGTTTTATATAGTTTTCCATACATAAGCTACAATCCCATGAAAATCTTATATAATTTTATATAATATAAAAAGTCCACCACACAGGACTGGGTTCTCGGGGTTGCTCCATCATTTAAGGTTGGCTAAGCCCTTCTTGTGACCATGTCTCTCTAACATCTAACATTCTCATTTACTAGATATGGGCCCGCTAGAGAAGGAAATAGAGGGACCTAGACCAGTCACACAGGAAGATCCTGTGACTTACCTAACAGTGCCCATGCACGACTTCCCAGGCAGTGACTGGGAGATTCAGCCCAAGACAGACTAGAAAGCAGATCTGGAAAAACCTCAGCCAGTTCAGACAGAGATGCAGAGAAACACTGTCCACCAAAGGAGTGCCACCCTGAGCAGGGACAGACAGAGCCAGGGTGGCCATGCTAAGTGCCTGGCTCCAAGCTCCCTGAAGGATTGTGGTTCAGAGCCAGGAGCCATAGGAATCGCAGTTGGTTTTGTTTGTTTTGTTTTGTTTGTTTGTTTTTTTATGAAAGGTGTACTATAAATAATGTTACATTGAAAGAGGAAATGCCCTTTTTTTGGTGGCCAGTGAAGCTTTCAGAGCTGTCGACCAGATTCCACGCTTGACTCCAGACACACAGCGGGCCTGACTTCCATAAGTGCCCTTCAATCTCCTAAACTGTCCCTTTGTCCTATTATTATTGTCTCTGGGCCATTTTGAAACCATTTAATTTTATTCACTAGAATTTCTTTTTAATTTTTCTTTCTAATGAAAGATTCCAGTTTTGTGCAGACATCTGACCCAGGCCCTCTCCCACCCCCACCCCCCCCCCACCCCCACCCCCTACTCCGCATCCCGCACTCCCTCCATTCCCCACCCCCACTGCGGCTCTCTTTATGGTCAATTGCGTTTCCTGTTTCCGTTGCTTCACTTCTGTGACTAGCTCCATTCCTCATCAGAGTGAAGAGTTCTGCCCTGGACACACCCCTCAGCCAGAGACTTCCGCAGAGCCTGCTGCACCGCCCCCCATGGAGAGTGACTGGAAGTACAGAGAGCTGGAGCCCTGGAGCCACGTTGCCACCCTGAGCAGAGAGCTTGGAGCTATTAGGACCTTTATGGGAAGCCTGATAAATGAAACTAACCTGGTAAAAGACAAGGACAGGACCCAAGACGCCGTGAGGGCGTCTAAACCTGGAATCTACGTCTGAATCCAGACCTGGCCTCCTCGATTGTATCTGTGCCCAAAGTTCTTTTCCTTAAGCCCTTCTGAGTTGCTTTCAACTGACTTTGTTCTAACTAGAGTCCAACTACCAGGTTTTAAAGCTACTCATTCGGAGCCCCCCGAGCCCCCCGCCTCGTTTTATTTGCCAAAGTCCCTGGAGTAACCATCAAATTAGTCCCAGATGGTTTATTAACATCAGCCAAGTGCTTTCAAAATAAAAATAAAAAGCAGTATTTTTGTTTTAATTAAATCTGCACAGTAAGGTTCCTCCTCCCTATAATACCACCAAACACACACACACACACACACACACACACACACACACACACGAGAGAGAGAGAGAGAGAGAGAGAGAGAGAGAGAGAGAGAGAGAGAAGAGAGCATTTGAGAGCTTCTGCCTGTATTTTGTTTGTTTTTTTGTGGGTTTTTTGTTTTGTTTTGTTTTGTTTTGGTTGGTTGGTTGGTTGGTTGGTTTTTTGAGACAGGGTTTCTCTGTGTATAGCTTTGCGCCTTTCCTGGAACTCACTCTGTAGCCCAGGCTGGCCTCAAACTCACAGAGATCCTCCTGGCTCTGCCTCCCGAGTGCTGGGATTAAAGGTGTGCACCACCACTGCCCGGCTTCTACCTATATCTTAACTGAGGTGTTCCTTGGAGAAACAGCATGACAGAAGGGTTTTTGTCTGTTTTCCAGATGAACACTGGCTCCTTGAGGGTGGGGATTCGGAGCATCCACGTTCCCCGGTCCTAGCACACAGCCAGACAGGAAGGGGTGGTTTACCCAACTTGGACTTGACAATGTCTCGTTGCTCTCTCCAGCCTGAGGAAGAAAAGCACTTTCCTGCATCATCTAGCTGTGTGTTACTCATCAGGATCCTGCAGAGAGAATGTCGACCAGGGCCTCCCAGGAAGTAAGTCAGCAATAAAACTGAACCATCCGGGGATGCATCACAGACCTCAGTCTCCTCAGCCACGTTCTCCTCTCTTTCATCACTGTTTCCCATCCTACTTCACTCTCCCCCTTCGTTTCTTTTTTCCTTCCTCTCCAAGTCCCCTGCCCTTACCTGTAACTCTGCTGCAAATGTGGGAGGTACTCTGGGCCTTCTATGCCTTTTTAATGGAGCTGGAGCTGCCCTGTACCCACAATTCAAGACCTGTACTGTGTGAGAAAGATTCCACAAGCAAGGACACTTAGCTAGGGGAACTCAAGGCTAAAAAGTGGCGTGCACATAAGAGTGACAGGTTATTCTGTTTCGTGTGTGTGTGTGTGTGTGTGTGTGTGTGTGTGTGTGCTCACATGCCTGTATGTGCATGTGTGTGAGTTTATGTGTGTGCAGGCACATGTGTGTATGTGGGTGTGAATGCACATGTACACATACTGAAACCAGAGACCCACTGTCACTAGGTGTTACTCAGTTTCTCCTTTTCTTCTCTTTCTCCTTCCTTCCTTCCTTCCTTCCTTCCTTCCTTCCTTCATTCATTCATTCATTCCTTTCTTCCATTTGAGACAGGGTCTCTCTATGTAGCCCCTGCTGTCCTGGAACTCTCTATGTAGACCAGGCTGGTCTCAGACTCAAAGAGCTCTGCCTGCTTCTGTTTCCTGAGTACTGGGATTAAAGACACTACACCACCATACCAGAATCTCTTCGGAGACAGAATCCTCACTAGCCTGGAACTCAGCAAATAGTTGAGGTTGTCTGGCCAGGGAAATCCAGAGATGCACCTGTGTCTGCCTCTGCCTCCCTAATGCTGGGGTTACAAGCAGGCAATGCCACACCCAATTTTGTTGTTTAGCTTTGTTTTGACATGGGTTCTGAGCACCAAACTCAGGTCTTTATGCTTGCAAGACAAGCACTGGCTGAACTATTTCTTAAGTGTGTGAAACAAATTCCCCAAAGCTCAAAGGTACAAAACAACAATAATTTTACCATTTCTCATTGTGGTGGTGGTCTGGGGTGGGGGTGGTGGGATCAGCAAATTGGGAAGAACCAATGAAGCAGTTTGTTCCTAGTCAGATGTCTAAGGATCAAGGAAAAGTTTCTTGTAGATTGTAGGTGAATCAGGGCCAAGGGTAAGAAGTGAGGAAGGAAAGATGGAGGGTGAAGGAACAGGGGACGAAGATGAGATCAAAAGCATAGGAGCTTAATTATTACAAGAGCTATGAGGGGACACAAAAAGTAGGTACAGAGGGAACTGAGAGTCAGGACGGAACTGAAGCTGTACAGATAAAATTTTGTCTTAGAGAAATAAAGTAATGGACAGAAGAGCATGGTGTACATAGATTCTTTTCCCTCAGATAATCCCATGCCAGACATAGCATCGTCCCCAGGACTCTGGGAGGAATCTTCTCAGGGAAGGCCCTTGGGATAATTCTGTTAGGTATCATCATTTTGGTAAATGCTTTAGTTCTTTGTCATCAATATCAGCAGACTTTCAAGTTCCCATTGCTTCTGTACTGGGACTCGCTCTGAGTTACATCGGAGACCATCTTGAATGTTCTTCCTCCATTTGAAATTCGCTGCTCTTTTCTGGGGTCTCTTTCCTAGTTGGCAGTGCTTTGTGTGAGCCCCAGTCAGTATGGAGTCCTTACTCTCTGTGATCTATTTGCTCATCTTCTAGGTCTACCTATAAAATTGACCCACATTGACAACCTTGCCATTTTGACGGGTCTGGTTCAAGCTTGGGCCATGTCACTTTGGGACTCCCCAAAGCCTCTAATCTCCAAGGTCACCTGCCTCCTTGGGCTTCTGTGGAGGCGTTCACATCCTCACATTGCTCAGAGGCTGTGTTGACTCTGCTCTGTCAAGTGTTCTGGGTCCTGCAGTGCCCGCCTTTCTTCCCCAGTCCTAAGCAGTTGGCATATGAAACATGCACCCGGGTCCCCACCTTCTCACCTTGATTTAGTTTGTCTGCTTTTTATAACGATTTCTTCATAAACTCCCCTGTTGTTTCACTCTCTCATTCTCCAGGATTCCAAAGCCCCTCCTCTGGGTTTTCTATAGCATTTATGCTTAGGAACTTACACAACAAGAGAAGTTTGTCGCTTATGTTCCCAAATAGCTCATTTCGTTGTAACCTAGCTAGCCACATCTTGCAAAGGAGCAGACTGGACTGGGTGAGGGACTGAGTTCAAGCAAGGCCTGCCAACAAGAGCCGGCTGTGACCATTCCCAGAGAGCCCATGTGAGAGCACAAGTCATACAGAAGAGTGAGCATGGGCTGTCCTCCTCTGTCCCTAGCTCCTTGTCTCTATATTTGATTGGAACAGAGCGCAGGCCATCATCAGGGTAGACAGGGACAAGAGTCATCAGTCAGGGAAGGAGAAGCAGGCAGCTCCTGGCAGGAGGCTCCTGCTCCCTGTGCTCAGAGTCTGAAGCAGCCTTCACTGGGTCAACACTGGAGAATGTGCAGTGGATCAGACGGAGCCTGATAACGGCTATCCCTGGACTATGAAATTTACTGGCACTGTGTAGCAGGGTCCTTTGTTGTTGTTCCCTCTGGGGGCGGGGGCCACGTAGGCGCAGAGTCAAACCACACAGACTCTGGGAGAATGTTGAAACAACAAACTCAGTTTATTTGGGAAGAGACAAGCCTTATATACCCTCCACCCCACCCTGGAGGGAGGTCAGATGAATATGCATCAGCTGGTGTGACATGGCTGCCTCTTATTGGTCCAGGTCATCTCCAGATCATGTTTCAGCTGCTGTTGCTAAGACCATCAGGCAGACCCAGTCTGGCTCTCAGAAAGTATCTTTTTACTTGTTTGGGCCGTCTGGCCCTCAAGTGGTTAGGGATGAGTCATCCCACAGCATTGTAGTACTTTACTATAGGAAAGTGAGTGGAAAGGCAGGGACCAAGCAGAGCAGGTGGAAGTTATCAGTACTAGAGAAAGTTGAAAGGGATAAAGGAGACCTAAAATGATGACATGTTCCTGGCATGTCAATAGTATGCTGAGAACAAAAGGTCTACTGAGATGTGTACTTATTTAACCACTAAACAAAATCAAAGTGGCTTCCTTATGACAAGATGCCTCCTCAGAGTTCTTAATATGGTGGTGTATGTGGTGGACCTACAAGAAGTCTTCTTAGACAGCAGCTGCCTGGTCATTTAGTTTCCTGTGTTCTTAGTGTGCATATTTAGAAGCCTCAGTGCTGCTCCAGGCCACAGCAATAGCATCCTGAGCGCATAGATGAAGAATATCCTGGTTGTTCCTTTTGTTCTGAAGAGTTGAGGCAGGTCCAGGACACCTTAATAGATGAAGAGTTGTTAAAGAGATAAATACAGAAAATAAGAAGCATGATTCTCAAGCAGAGGGATCAAGTTCCATGGGGCTTGGGACAAAATCTGGGCATTGCAAAGTCATTTAAATGACACTATAAGTCTTCAGTAGTGATTTATTGGGTATGGCACCAAATGTAGAGGCAACAAAGGCCAAAGATAGATGAGTTGGTTGACATTGACATTAGAGATTTCTAAGCACCCAAGAACCTGCTCAGCACAGTGAAAAGGCAACACACAAAATGAGAGAAAATATTTGCAAGTCACATATCCAGTAAAGGACTTGAATATAGGATACAGAAAGAACTCTTACAACTCAAACTTAAAAAGATGAATGATCAGGGCTGGATGGTTGGCTCAGACATTAAGAGCACCGGCTGTTCTTCCAGAGGTCATGAGTTCAATTCCCAGATACCACATGGTGGCTCACAACCATCTATAATGAGCTCTGGTGTCCTCTTCTGAAGTGCAGGCATACATGAAGACAGAACACTGTACACATAATAAATAAATACATCTTTGTTGCTGGAGGGCTTCTCTCCAGGTTCCACCAAGCCCCGCAGTCCCACAATCCACGTATAAAATAATCACTCAGATGCTTATATTACTTATAAACTGTATGGCCGTGGCAGGCTTCTTGCTAACTGTTCTTATATCTTAAATTAACCCATTTTTATAAATCTATACCTTGCCACGTGGCTGGTGGCTTACCAGCGTCTTCACATGCTGCTGGTCATGGCGGCGGCTGGCAGTGTCTCTCTGCCTCAGCCTTCCACTTCCCAGAATTCTCCTCTCTCCTTGTCCCACCTACTTCCTGCCTGGCCACTGACCAATCAGTGTTTTATTTATTGACCAATCAGAGCAATTTGACATACAGACCATCCCACAGCACTTCCCCTCTTCTTTTTTTTAAAAAGGAAGGTTTTAACTTTAACATGGTAAAATTACATTTAACAAAACAATTATCGAGCAAGAATTACAGTTACAATATTAAAGAAGATGTCCTATCTATCTTATATTTATGAGTTTAAGGTTTTATATCTAACTTATCTTTTATCATAACTGAGGAAATTACAACTATCTAATTTTTAACCGCAGTCACATATGCTGTATAAATAAATAAATAAATAAATAAATAAGAAAAAGAACATTGGTTAAAAAAAAAATCTGAGCGGCTGTGGGACTGACGGGTGACAAAGATTTGTCCTGACTGTGGACAAAGCAGGAAAACTCTAGCTACAAATGGCGCCCCACATTG
The DNA here is from genome assembly GCF_004664715.2 of Peromyscus leucopus. Classification (NCBI taxonomy): domain Eukaryota; kingdom Metazoa; phylum Chordata; class Mammalia; order Rodentia; family Cricetidae; genus Peromyscus; species Peromyscus leucopus. The sequence continues at coordinate 65,938,122 of NC_051075.1, forward strand.
GACGCCAAATATTTGTGAAATTATTTTGGCCACTCCACGTAGTTAAAAGGATATTTAACTCACAAATTAAGTGATAGGTAGGTCACAGGGTCTGGGAAAGGTGTATCGCAATTCAGTGGTGTTCTCTGGAGCTCTGCTTGGTCCACCTCCAACGTTCAGCGTCCCGGCACAGAGAGAGCGCACAGAGAGAGCGCTGGCCCATCCAGCTCTCGGGTCTCCAGGTGCCTCCCCTGGCCCCGCCTCATAGGCGTGACAGTTGCCAGAGTTTCAATGGGGGTTGGAACTTTCAGATCCAAGCTGGAATGGCTATCCACTACACATCTTAAAAAAAAAAGAAAAAAGAAAAGAAAGAAACGTGTCTTTGGCTAGAGAGATGGCTCAGTGGTTCAGAGAACTGGCTACTCTTCCAGAGATCCTGAGTTCAATTCCCAGCAACCACATGGTGGCTCACAGTCATCTATAGTGGGATCTGATGCCCTCTTCTGGCGTAAAGGTGTACATGCAGATAGAGAACTCATACACAAAATAAATGAATAAACCTTAAAAAAAAAATAAAAAAAGATGAATGATCCAGTTTGAGCAACTGGCCAAAGATCCAAAGGTATGCTTCCACTAGGAAGAAAGATAAATGGCTAACAGTCAAGGAGGCTCAGTATTGTTTGTCCACAGGTAGATGAGGTGTAATTCCACATCCACTGCCATGCAAAGACTAAGAACAACATGTAAGGCAAGAATGGGGCAAAATGGGAGCCCTCTGGTCCTGCTGGTGCTACCATAAAATGGCACAGACACTTCAGCAAAGCCTGACCGCTCATCAAAAGGTTAGGTGTTCAGTTACCACGTGACTCAGAACCTCAACTCCCAAGAGAAATAAAAGCATATGTTCACATTCAAATTTGATTATAAATGCCCATACTTCGTTGTTTGAACAGACCATCAGCTAAGAAGTCTGTAAACCAATGAGGCATATCCATGCAATGGAGTATTGACTTTGAAAAAGAAATAAGGAAATAATTTACCGATGCACCCTACAGTAAGCATGACCTTTGGTGAGATCATGCTGTGGAAGATGCCAGTCACAATGGGCCACATTTTGTTTGGTTCCACTTCTATTGTAATGTCTTGAGTAGGCAAATTTACAGCCCGCATGTAGAAAAGGGACTGCCAAAGGCTGAGACTACGTGAGGAAGGAAAGAGAGAAGGGTGGCCATTGGAGAATGGCTAGAGGGTCCCTGTCATATTGGTGGAGAGGTGATGAAAAATTGCCATTCACTCTGTCAAGCAATAAATGAACAACTGAATTCATCAGAACCATGAAATCATACATATTAAGTGGGTGGATTGCATAATGTATGAATTATCTCAATAAAACATTTTTCTCTAACACTAATTTGATTTTAGGTACTCTACTACAGAACTCCCGAGTATGGCCACCAGAATTAGCTCAGTCAACAAGATGTGAGCAAGTGTTTTGTCTGGAACTTCCTAGAAGCAATTGAAAGAGAATGGGCTGTTAGAATACTTGCCTTTTGGTCTTTTGTTTAGTTTCTGTAACTGGCCTAAAGCTCATATAAAATGACCAGCAACTGTTTGGTGACTTGAACTGACTTTGAAGCTAGAAATCATATGCTGAGAAAGAGAAGGAGAATTAGGAGCTTGGGTCTGAGTGACCCTGGGGGGCCATACTGCAACATTCCTTGACTGCTTGCCTCTAGACTGTGTGTGTGTGTTGGGAGAGGATATATACATGTGTTGTGTGTGTGTGTGTGTGTGTGTGTGTGTGTGTGTGTGTGTGAGAGAGAGAGAGAGAGAGAGAGAGAGAGAGAGAGAGAGAGAGAGAGAGAGAGAGGAAGAGAGATGGGGTATGTGTGTGTGTGTGTGTGTGTGTACCCCTGCCAAGGTCAAAGGTTGATGTTGGGTGCTGGAAGTCTTCCTTGATTGTATGTATGTATGTATGTATGTATGTATGTATTTATTTATTTATTTTATTTACTCTCTCTCACTGAACATCCAGGCTGGCTGGCCAGTGAGCTCCTGGGATCCACTGTGTCCCAGCTGACGTCACAGGTGCATGCCACCACATTCAGCTTTTACATGGCACTGCGGCTCAGGTCCTTGTATTTGCATAGCCCCCCACCACACCATCTCCTCAGCCCCCCAACACTTTTTTTGTTTATTGTTGTTGTAAACAGGGCCTGGCTATATAGCCAGGGCTCACCCAAACTTGTAGCGACCTGTTGACCTCTGCCTCCCGAGTGCTTGGTTTGGAGACAGATGTGCACCACTGCATCTGGCCTTATGCACCTTAGATTCGTTACAAGCTTTCATCTTGTTTAAGTCCCTGCTATTTTTAATTTTCTTTTAAATGGGCAGCCTAATCCTCTGTAGCTAAAATTGTGCTCTGCAGAGCCGATACCCAAAGCCCCTTCCCCTTCCTCCTACGGTATGTCGGCATTCTATAAACCAAATGACTTTTAGGATCCCAAATGGGGAAGTCATCTCATGAATTCAGAAAACAAGACTGTCTGAATTATGTGTGCAAAGCTCTGGAAAGCCAGCCCCAGCACTCATTTTTTTTTTAAAGCTAGGATAAAGAGTTCCTATGGAAAGAAAGAAAAGAGGATGGTGACATAAATCAACAACGGTTATTTTGTGACAAGGTAGCTGACAGACAAAAAGTGAGTTCAAGAGGAACTTAGCTCACAGCTCGAGTCAAGTCCATAGTGGTGACGTCATGGTGGCGGGGGAGGGGGGGGTTGTGAGGCAGCGGATCCCATTGTGTTTAGCGTCCCCTATTTTATGCAGCTGAGACCCAGCCCACACACTGGTGGCACCCTCATTCAGGGTGGGTCTTCCCAGCCCAAGGAACTCAACCTAGATAATCCCTCAAGGCTTTCCCAGAGTCTTGTCTCCTGGGCAATTCTAGAACCTGTCAAATTGTCAGTCCATCTAAACCATCACAGAACGGATTGTTAGATGCTGGAAAAAGTCGAGGGAGTTTTACTTTATTCTGCATGGGGGAAAGTCACAGGAAACCAAGGAAGACTTGGCAAAGAGTCATCTGTACATATGCTGTAGTAAGTGGTTAGATTACGGCAGGCTAGATTTCCTCAATGGGAGAAGAGAAAACAAATACAATGAGCTGTTCCAGACACGGAGATTAATTCACAACCAGTGCTCCTGGAGTCGAGCCCCTGAGAATCCTCAAAGAAGGTGATGGGATAAACGCATCTGTTCACACAAATGTGGAAAGATGAGAGTTTCTCACTAGCTAAAATGGTCCTTTCTCAGCTTGCCACCCTCACTGTCTTATGGGATGTCCTGGCACATAGCTGTCATCACACAGGTTTCTGGTTTGGCTTTGGAAGTCCCAGAAGTCTGTGTTGCCCACAGAAACTGGAAAATGTGGATCGTTCGCCTAAAAGCAAAATTGGGTATTTTCTGTTAGTGATGTTTTCCTTCAGGCTTCAAAAGTCCACATCTTGTCATTTCATCTGGTTCTTATAACTTTTCTTTAAGGTGGGTGGGGCTGAAGGGTATCCCCAGTTCTCAAAAAAAATGCAACATCTACCTTAGTTCTTTGGTAGGGTCTAGAATAAAATGCAGACCTGTCTCCTGAGCTTTTTCTTGTGATCACTGCATCCCAGAGCCCTCTCCTCAGGCCAGGACATTCAGCATCACCCTTAGAGCTAGGACCAGGTCCACAGGGATGCAGTTTTCATCTTCTTATCCTCTCTGAGATGGCACTCATTCAGACTTCTCTTCACCATCCTTAAAATGCTGGTCTGCTTTATCAGGGCCATAATCGACTGTCTCAGGTTATTCTGAACATATGGTTCATTCGGATTTTGGTAAATGAATCGTGGGTCGGCTGAGGTTGTGAGCATGACCTCTGGTATCCGCCCACTCTGACAGCCCCCTTGGTAACCCTCCGAGCCCCATAACTCTGTATGACTATTTCCTTGCCTACAAAACGCATGTGATGATGCTGCCCACACATTAGGTGACGAATAGGTGAACACGAGCATGCAAAGAAATTCACACAGAGCTAAAGAATATTAGCTGAGGGATGGGAAGTAGAGGAGAAAGGAGTGTGAGGAAATCCAAAAGCAGTCTTTTAGTATTTAAATGGCTACAGAGGAAGTGAGGCAAATTCTGTGTGCCAGAGCTAAGGACTGACTTATGCCCCAAATAAAGTGCATTTGGACCTCTAGACTGTCCTCTGGCAATGGAATCTGCCAAAGGGGATGGCAGGAAGGGGAAGGGGACAGCGTTCCTTCAGGATCCAAACTGAGACCTCCAGCTTCAGGTGGGGATCCAGATCAGTACCTTGCCAGCGTCTTTCTAGCCAGTGTTTCTGCAAAATAAATAAAGGAAGCTTTACGTGACCAACAGCCAAAAGGTCTTTGAGGATTTTAGAGCTATGGTAGCCCAGCAATGAAGGACCCATTTCAACTAAAGTGCAAGCTTCCAAAGGCTATCCATACCGCCTCCAATTCAGAACCCACTGACACCCTCAGCAGAGTGGCTCACGTTTGGAAAGGGGAGAAAGTTCACATGGAGACGCGTTCTCTTTGAAGCTCACAAAAGGTCTGCTCTCCCCTCCATTCATCAGCTCCAGTCCCAAAGAACTAGACCACACCCTCCCCAGCAGGCTACCGTGGACCAAGGCAGCCCCAGCTTTTCACACATTCAGAACCAGTACAACTGAAACTCAAAGCTTCCCTGTCCTAGCTGGCCACACTGCCAGATCAAGAGAGGAGATTCCAGAGGGAAAAAAATGTAGACACAGGATCTACCAGGGACTGACTTTCAGTTCTAGCGTCTGTGAAAATGATTTCTTGGTCTGATTGCTCCCCGGGTCACTGAGAGAAGTTATTTTCCCATCTCATGTGGTCTGTTGGGACTGCCAACCACAGCCATCTTGGGCCCTAAGGATCCCATGACCAGGGCCTGGCCAACCATAGAACTGACTCCATTCGCTTGCCTCAAGGACCTGTGTCGACAAGAGCACGTGACCCATTCAGGCCCAATAAGCGCCTTCCACGGATGCGGTGCTCTCCTGAATCCTGAGAGAGATGCTGATTCTCTTGCATCATGGGTAATCAGGGTCCTGTAAGGATGGCACTGCAGAGGTCATCTTTACCAACCCAGGAAGAGAAGAACTTCCCAGAGGGAAGTCAGAAGAGTAAACAGACAATGACAGGGGCTGCTGCCGCTGTTTGTGCACCCGTGGACAGCTAGAATTTAAACAGCTCAACTCCTGGACTTGTATTAAAATTAAATTTCTGTCACTCGCAATCCCCAAAGACCCGACTGATTAAGTCCAGACAAAGCAAAGTGTCAGGTTACATCTGCCCAAGAGATACAAGAGGTCTTTTCATGGTATCATTCATTGCAAGGGGAATTCAGGACACCCTAGTGCTGGGTGAGAGATAAATATTAAACCCAGAAAAAAAAAAAAAAAAACTTGACTTTCTCACTGTCATTCTTGCTAGCTACCTAGGATCAGTCACTCTAAAATTCACATTCTAGCCCATGGTGGGTGCAAACTAGGTCTCTTGGCATCATAGAACTGATCTAACTTTGAAGACATAGGCTTGCCTCAGTTCTTAAAATAAAAATCCCCCACATTTGTGTCAATCATGTAGCCAATTAAGAGGCCTCCGAATGACAAGCCACCAGATCGTCAAGGTACATTAAAGACATGGAGGAAGTTTCTGATAGTTGGGATAATTAGTCTGTCATCTGCTGCCTGGCCAGTTCTGTTTGCCAGAAAGAATGTGAGGGAGTCCGGGACTATTTTAACAGGTGATTTGGGGAGCAGACACACTGAGCTTTCACCGGATAAGCCTAGAGCATGGACGCTGGGAGTATGGGTGTGTGTGTGTGTGTGTGTGTGTGTGTGTGTGTGTGTGTGTGTGACTGTGTGGGTTGGGGTGTGCGCATGTGTGTGCTTCCGGCATCTCAAGATGGCCAAGGTGAGCGTCCATCCTGTAGCCTCTTGTCTTTGTAAACCTCAGACTTCCTTCAACAATACATCTGCCTTCAAGAGGCTTTAGACCAATGGTTCTCAACCTGTGGGTCAAGACCCCTTTGGGAGTCACGTATCAGATATCCTGCATATCAGATATTTACATTATGGTTCATAACAGTAGCAAAACAGTTACAGAGTGGCAATGAAATATATTGTGGTGGGGTCAGCACAACATGAGGAACATGTACTAAAGGGCCACAGCATTAGGAAGGCTGAGAACCACTGCCCCAAACAGTTTGCCCAGCGGTTGTCTCCCTGTCTTCCCTCCGGACCTGAACCTTTGAAATTAAGCTTCAGATTTCATTCTTCCCTAAACCCCTTTCTAGCAACCCATGGATATCTTCAATGAACACTGATTGCCTTCCTCATCCCAGATGTCAAGAGAGCACCAACTGAAAGATGCCACTCTGCTCTCAGAGACTGAACAGAAAAGCTATGCCTAATTCATAGAGGATTGGGCCCCTCCCACCCACATCCTCCTCGGAGAAGAGGGCCCTTAGTGCTCTACTGTGAGAGCTGCAAAAAAACACTACAAAAATGTTTATAGACACATGAGGTCCCCAAGGCAATCTACACGACACAATGAGTGTGTTGGAAGCAAACCGAGATAAAGAAAATGCTATTTGCTGGCACCTTGTTGGAGAGATCTGCGGGTGGCTAGAGGAAATACTGTAGCATCCAGCTTGCAACCCGGGATGGAATCATCTGCCTTCCAAGAAGGTGAGGCCAGGGAGCACCAGGGAGCACACTGCAGGGGAGAGGTACAAGCCAGGGGCGAGAGGGCAACGGTGTCACATGACTGAGGATGTGGAGGCTAAGAGGCAGTAGCTGCCCCACCCCAGCACAAAGCCTTCTCTCCTGTGCTGGCTACGGCCACCAAAAGGAATTAGCAGCATCCTAGAGGCTTACAGGTTTGTTTTCCCTTACAGTTCTAGAAGCCAGACTCTTACGGAGCTCAGTCCAACATGCGAATGCTGGCAGAGCTATGCTCCCTCCGAGGGTCTCAAGGACAGTCTGTTTCTATACCTTTCTCCATTTTCTTGAGCTATGTTCCTCGGCTCATGGCCTCACATCCGCCTTCCAAGCTAGCATTGTAGCATCTTCCTTTTAAAAAAATTTATTAAAAATTTTAAACTTTATGATGTGCATGGTTTGGTTTGGTTTCATTGGTTGGCTGGTTTGCTTGCCTGCATGTGTGCCTTGTACACTTGTACACTTGGTATACATAAAGGCCAGAAGAGGATGTGGGACCCCTTTGGGACTGGAGTTACAAACAGCTGTAAACTGCCAAGTGGGTGCTGGGAATCGAACCCAGGTCCTCTGAAAGAGCAACCAGTGCTCTTAACCATTGAGCTACCTCTCCCACCCAGCATCTCCGTTGTTCCAGTGCTTCTTCTCTTTGGGCCTATCACGGAGGCCTTCTCTCTTCCAGCTGTGTCAGATCTCCTTCTGTCTCCCAAGGACACTGGGCCCACATGGATAATCCATCCACTCTTTATTTTGTGAACCTCTGCAAAGATCGTTACTGTTAATCATATAACACTAATAAGTTAGTGATACTCGGCCTGATTCTTTAAGAATCATCGATAGCCTACACATCCCAGTGGAAACAAGCACACAGCCAGGGGGTGAGCGCTCCAATTAATCCAGGAACACTTCCAAAATCTCTATTGAAAGTAAAGTAATCTTTTCTCTTGGGTTCAGCAATTTCTCCTAAGGATTCATCAGCTTAGTCCTAAGAATTCAACATAGCATGTTTTTTTTTGTTTTTTTTTATAATTAGCTTTTTCCATACAATATATTTTGATCATGTTTCCCCTGTATTCTCGACAATGGATGTGCAAGGATTATTTTTTGGTATTGCTTATAGCAGCTACGTTTGCAAACAGCCTAAAGAGCCTAGCTGTGGGGGCTGGGTGGACATGCAAAGGAGCTTCCATAGCATGGGATGCTGTGTCAAGCAGAATGACACAGAACTATGTGAAAAAAAAAAGTCCTCAAGGTAAGAGACTATATTGTGGCGTGAGACACCACGTAGGTGTCGCAAAACTCAGCTCATACCCCAAAAGGATAGGATGGTCTATTCTGCACCAAATGTGAATGACCACAGCCTGTGAACACAGATCCTGGCTGCCCAATAATAACACGTTCCATTGTAGAAACTGTTAGGTGAACGTTTTTTGGCACAGGACAAAATGAAGTCATAAATCAAACACACTGCAGAAACCTGGGTAGGGAAGTTACAGTGAAGCTGGGCAAACTTCTTTGTAGGCTCCAGACACTATCTGAAGACATCCTGAGATCTTTGGATAGGTGGAAGCTAGCGATTTGCCGACTCAATACATCCCAAAGGTTTTACCTCTTAGTTGAATGAATGTTAGTTCCAACACAAGGGTGGGCAATGAACGGCTATTAATGGGACTGAAGAGAGCCCAAGAAAATCTGGCTCTCAGTTTGCTGCGTTCCAACTCTCCACAATCACAAAGTTCTAATCAGTCAGCCTCAAAGAATTAAAAAAAAAAATGGTTGTGTGCATGAATGCATGTATGTGTGCATGTGTGTGTGTGTGAGCGTGCGTGCATGTGTTTGTGTGTGTGTGCGCATGTGTGTGTGTATACAGACCACAGTGAACTGTGGAGGTCAGGGGTTGACTTTGTAGTATTAGATCTCTTCTTCCATCTTTACTTCCATCTTTACTTCTGGGGATCAAACGCAGGCATCCATGTTTCCATAGTAACTGTCTTTACCTGCTGAACCATCTTGCCAGCTCCATCCTTGCTGAGTCTTTAACACAGGTGTGGCTTTTCCCCCCAGGGAACTTCAGTTCACACCACAGAGTGTGTTCGTGTGGTGAAGACGAAAGAAAAGAGGAGAAGACGGGAAACAGGCAGACAGGAGAGGGTGGGAGAACCTAGAAACATCCCCAAGGACACAGAAGACAGGTTGTCCCCCTGCAGTGGGTGACTGAGAGGTTGAAGTGTGGAGTAGAGGTCATTTTTACATTATTATCATGGGCATTTATTATGTTAATTTAAAAATTTAGTAACACAATAGAAGGGACATTCATTTATAAGAGCTAAAAGGCTCTGTGTTGGTAGTGTACTGGCTTAGCACGCACGAGAGCCCTGGGTTCAGTCTCCAGCACCACATAAAACTGGAGTGATTGGTGCACAACACCTGTAATCCCAGCACTCAAGGTGGAGGCACCAAGATCAGGAGTTCGAAGTCATCCTCCTCCAAATTTGAGAAAAGCCTGGGCTACATGAGACCCTGTCTCAAAACCAAAATTAAAAAAAAAAAAACATATACATTCTTAAATAAGCTGTGAAGTTGCTAACCCATCCAAATTACCCATTCTTTCTGGTCTTGTCTTCCTCTCTCCCATCACCAAAGAAAGGACTTGCCTCTCTTCCAGTGAAACCCCAACAGGCTCAGGTTGCCTGTCTCTCCCTAGGACCCTGTAGGTGCCCTTGGAAGCCAGGTTGATTTCACAAGCACACATGTGGTTGTAAGGGAAGAGGCAAGGACAGGAGAGTGGGTTCATAAATGATATTCTCGCTGGGCACAGAGCAAAAATGGCCTCAACAGTCAGACTAGCTTTGTGAAGGTCCATGGACAGGCTCAGAGCATCCTGTGTCCAAGAGGCACAAGCCTGGGGCACCAGGACCTCATTACGACAATACATTGTCTCCGTCCTGAAGCACAAGTGTCTACCCAGCTCCAAAGTAGGACCGCTTGTCTTAGCAGCGTTTCTGGGTCCACCCGCCATGTAAAACAGCTGTCCCTATGTTCTCACAAAGACTCATTTTGTTCCATTTCCTCAGGCTAAATGTGAGGCAAAGAATCCACTTTCCCTGCGGTTGGTATTGTAGCGGCATGTCTTTACCGAACCTGAATCCTGGCTTTGAGCATGTTATTAAAGTCTCTCAGGCTTAATTTCCTCACCTGAAAAATGGGCATAGCACCAGGCTCCCTAAACTCCCAGATGTTTCTGACCTCGGCCTATTGGTTTGAACGTAAACTCATCTTGCCGCTTCTTTTGTCCTGGAAGACCACGGAAAGGTGGCTGATAGTTTTAATGCCATTATTAATGGTCACCGCTTCAGTCATGTGGTTTAAATAATTCACCAATTTAAATATCACAGTTCCATGGTTTTTAATATATTCACAGAACTGCACATCCCTCACGACAATCACTTCCATAATAGCCCCTCAAAGGAAGCTCCGTGCCCATGAGCTGTCAGTCTGTCTCCCTTAAGTTTGCCTGTTCTGTGTATTTCTTTCAAATGGAATCCTATACTACACCTGGGATTTCCTTTTTTCACTTAGCATCATGTTTTCAAGGCCCAACCATGTTAGAGCAGGTATCAGTGCTTTGTTTCATTTTTGGCCTGGTCAAGATCCTGCATATAAATATGCATCATTTTATCTACCCATTCAGCCACTGGCCATTGGTTGTTCTTACCTTTTTGTTGTGTAGTTACTTCCTCTGAGTCAAAACATTCCCTCCTGAAGACTTAGGAAGTAAGTGAAATTTACAAGGCTCAGGAAGTACACAAAACTTACAGTCTCAGAAAACTCCAAAAATTGAAGAGATTCCCAAAGCCTCTCCTCAAGATTATACAAACAGAAACAAATGCTGGGTAGAGGAGACTCTCTGACCAGGGGGCTGCATACAAGTCTCACAGGGAGCTCCAGGGCGTGAGCTCTCATGAGTCATCGTCCATGCTGGTGTGGGTTTCTTGGTAATGCCTTGCTCCCCTTGGTAACCCATCACCTATGTCCCCAAAATCAATCCCAAAAAAATCACACTACACTTGGTTGTAATTTTTCCTTTGATCTATCACCAACACCTTAGAGGATACGTAGACATTTGTCCATATCTGCCTAGAAAAAAGAAAATCACATGATCCTTTTATTTATTATGTGCCTGAAACTGCTAGGAAACGTGTCTAGGGGCTTGCGTTTTCTTTCCTATTGGCTCTGTAGCTAGAGGTAGAATTACTGGCTCAGGTGTTAATTTGGATACTACACTTACAGATTTTTGTAGATCTGTAAGAGTATTTTTGTAAAGTAACTGCACTGTCTACAGCCAGCTCACCCTGGACAACTCCAGTCTCTTCTAAAGTGACTGCCCCATCCTACAGTACTGTCTGTAGTGTGTGGTGGCTCTAATTTCTCCGTGTCTTTGCCAATGGCCATTGTTATCTTTCTTTCCTATCACAGTCATCCTACGGAGAGTGAATTAGAGTCCTTCTGTGCCTTGGGTATCACTGTCAAGACACCAGTGGTGTTGACCATCTTTACCTGTTGGCAACTGATACATCTTATTTGGGGAAGAGTCTTATTCAAATCCTTTGCCATTTAAAATTGAAATATCATTGTTTATTGTTTAATTATAAAAGTTCACCATGTAGTCTAGATTGAAGTGCCTTAATGAACTGGACCAGCAGGTCATTCTTCAGTGACAGGCTCCTGAGAGAGAGGACCAGGAGGTCAGAAGATAAGGAGACAAGTTTGGGATGGGGAGGTCTTGAACAAGCTCTATCTTGCACTGAGCAGGCTTATTAAGAAAGTACAGCATCTTATATACAGTTTTTAGGGGAGAAATGGGACCGTGTCGGGGGACAAAGTAAGCAGGAAGCTAATCAAGAACTATTGGAGAAAGGGAACACAGGATGTCGAAGCACAGACAACACACAGCAGTCTTGGGACTCGTAACCACAGACCTTTAGGGTAGGAAGAGTCCAGTTCTTAAGAACAACAACAAAAGAATAAAACAAACAAACAAAAAAACCAAAGCCGAAACTCCCCTTAGGCCCTGGCCCTAGGCCATTACTGGCTCTGCCAAGTATATTCCAGGATTTAGAAAAGAAACTATGTTCCTTCCCTATACATCAGCGCCTCAGGGAAAAGCTCCCAAGGCCCTGGCCCCAGGCTATTACTAACTTTGCCAAGCATATTTCTGGTTTAGAGAAGGATCTATATTCTCCATAGATCGGAGCCTCAGGGAAAGTTTGGGATCAGCCCAGCCCTCAACACCTTACCAGAAAAAATGATTACAAATATTTTCTCCCATTTATGGACTGTCTTTTCCTTTTCCTAATGTGTCCTTCAAATCACAAATTCTGATGGAGCCCAACCCACTTCTTTTTCTGTTTATTGCTTTTGCCTTTAATATCATAGTGAAGAAAGCATTTCCTAGCCCAACATCTCAACAATTTATTTTTATTCCAAGACTCGTAGCGTTTCCATCCTGATATCTAGGTTGATCTAAGTTAATATTTTTAAATAGTGTGAGGTAGGGACTCAACATCATCGTTCCCATGGATATTCAGTTGTTACAGGTGAATTGTCTCCGAACTCTTCTTGACAATTAATTGACCACCTATGTGACAGTTTCTTTGGGGACCCTCTCTTCTCTTCCCTCTGGTAGACTTGTCTTTCTGTAGAAAGTGCCACACCCCAATTACCCTGGCATCTAAAATCAGAAATTAGTAGTCTCTCCATTTGCTTTTTCTTTCTTGACATTATTTGTCTACCTTGGAATTCCTGTTTCCCAACATCTGCAAAAGAGACATTTGAGATTCAGCAGGGTGTGCACTGAATCCGTAAATCAACTTGGTGAGTACTGCTCAACAAGGCTAAGTCCTTCAGCACAGGGCACAGTGCCCATTTAATTATATATTTATCTTTTTATTCATCTACTTCATCCTTATAAGGTTTACACTTTTAAATTTGTTCCAGTGTTGTGCTACTGTCAATGAGATTGTTTTCTTCATTTCGGTTTTGAAGTCTGTTGCTAGTTCACAGAAATGCCGTCGGTTTTCCTGTGTGGCTTGTCTACAAATGAAACGTTGCCGTGTTGGGGCATGGGAGGGGTTGTTGTTGTTGCTCTAATGTTCTTTTGTGAGTTGTTCAGGGTTTTCTCTCACAAGATCGTGCTGTATGCATCGTCTTCCTTAATCAAAATTATTAACCATTCATTCACTGACCTCCACACCTCACGGAAGGATGCTGAATGTTGTCAAATGCTTTACTTATGACACCATTTCTCACAGCTCTTTCATCACTTCTCTTAAGGAGAAATGTCCCTGGACCACATCACAGATTTTAGCTCCAGCCTCAAGCAAGGAATACCAACATGCTACTGACTTTAGATGTTCCAGAAGGAGATAGGCAGCTCTTTTCCTTCACACTTTCCTCCAGCAGAGCTCCCATTTGGATCACCCTCCACTGGCTTAAAAGACTCAAGGATGACTCCTGGCACCATGGCTGGTCAGGGCTTCGAAACCCAAGAGTTGAGTTTCTTGACAACCTGATTATATTCTCTCTGCCCATTGGGGTTGGGGCTAGAAGAGGAAGTTGGTTTTTCCCTCATCTTGAAGATTGTTTTCCTCTTGTTTCTATTCACAGACATTTGAACCTGAGCATAAGGAATATTCTCAACTGTTTTGTGAGATTTTTTTGTAAGTTTTTAATAATTTATATGATTTCAATAATAATAATTTCATACATTTTTTCATAATTTCACCCATGCAGCTGAGGATTAAGCTCTTTGAGCTGAAGTTTTAAATTTCTGTGGAACCATTCAGAAAACCAAATAACATGTTCACCCCACAGCATAGACTCAACATACACCCTTGACTGGTAGCATCTACCTTTTAGCAAAATCGTCACATGTGGGACTTGGCCTGTCCACTGCCACATTCCTAAGTGTCTGGAGGAAACTGGGCAGCAGGACAGAATGACACCAATGCTCAGATAAGACAAGACACTGGACACACATCCTAGGTGGGCGGGCTGCCTGGTTTCAGCTGTCCGGTGTGGCAGGAGGGTTTCAGTTAATCAAGTGTGCCGTTGAAAGGGGAACAACATCGCCATGCCAACGCTCTTTCAGTCCTTCCTGAGAACGGCGGGGTTGACCGCAGAGCCTTCCTGGTGTCTCATGTCACGACGCAGATCACTCCACACAGTATTGCCTGTCTCTCCCTGGTGCAGTTTGAAAGAGATATTGACAAAACACACTATGATACATCATTCACCGACACTGTCATGTACACATCCCCGACCCCCCCACAGAGTCCAATGGACAACCCTTGTCTCAAAGAGGTCAGGGTAACACGATAAACTTCTGAGCTAAGACACTGTATTCAGGCAGATGAGATGGCTCTGAGGATAAAGATAACTGGCCCTAAGCCTGGTATTGTCAAAAGACATGGCTCTTGTCTCAAAGGAATAAGATGTAGTTTATTCTGGAGGCAAAATTATGAGTGACTGTGGTCCAGGAGCCATTTAGATCTCCTTGGATATAATGCTTCATTATGGAAGCAGTTTGTGGAGATGTATAGCCACAGAACAAAGAGAGTTACAAGTCAAGATATTTTAATACTACATTGTTGGAAACCTCAGAGGGGTTGGTACAGAAAGATGGGGAGTCTCTAGGCCTCCTATGCATGCTATGTGATGACATTCTTAACTTTTCAGTAGGTGGGAGCTAGTGGTGTATGGTTACTTATCTGTTAACCATGGGATGTTAGGTCAGATACAGAGGTGGGCCTGGAATGCCCATTTAGGGAGCTAAGGCTAGCCCCTAAATTGATAAAGAGTAATTAGGCTCTGGACCTACAACATTCCAATCTCTCCAAATCACTACAGTTCTAATCAGTCCATCTTCGCAGACCCAGATTATTCCTAGGAACTCTTGTTCACGTTGGTGACCTGAGTTTAATCCCTGGAACCCACACGGTGGATGGAGAGAACGGACTGTCACAGGTTATGCACCAAATACATTTGTTCTGTTGCTATTATTGTTAATGGAGTGTTCGGTATCTTAACTATGAATCTAGGCTCTCAAGTCAGACAGTCCCTTGGCCAAGTTTCTTCCACAAAGTGGGTGGGGTTTCCTGTTTTTGTCTTACGGGAATAACCTGGGCAGCTGTGAGCCATTTTGCACAAAAAGTGCCATTACACACTCAGGTGAAATGCTCTGCTCTCGGTACTGATGAGCGTACGCAGGCTCAGGAATCCCTCCAGCAAGGCAGGTTCTAATCAGGGTTCCTCGCAGGTGGCCACAGCACATCAGGTGCTTTTCTTGGTTCTGCTAATGCAAGTGAGCAGAAGCCACTCTCTGCCTCCAAGCTTGGCTCTCTACAGCAGAGAAGGGAGGAAGATCATTCCCTACAGGTGGTGGGATGCGGACTGCTCTCCAGGGGCATCCGCAGAAAAGCTTTCCATGTAAGTGGCATTCAAGTGGATCTGGAAGAAGGAACAATTCATCAGGAGAGAGAGAAACACTCTTGGAGTCTATTTCTTTACCTGTAACTTGAGATTTAAAAAAAAAAAAAAAAAGAACAACTTTCTCACAGTGAGCAGATGGCCCAAGGGTTAAGGGTATAGTTCTAACATGGTTTGGTTCAGTCTTGCTTTGCTGTGAAAGTTTTGAGGAAAAATAATAGAAATCGTATTGTTAAAGTAACAACAAACAACTTAAGCCAAAGTCAGTTTTTAAAAATTGTCTTCGAAAGGGCGATTATAGCAGAACTCATTTATAAGAGAAGATATTTTGAATGATACTTGGCATGTTCCCGGCACTCAGCCCAAGGCAAAGGATGATCCATAGCCTGGAGTGTGGGGACAAAAAGAGACAAGGGAATGATTTGCAAAGCTAAATCTCTGGGACCCATTCTCCAGGGAGAGGCACCAGTGGAAGGTTGGAGAACTAAGGGAACGTCAGTTCCATCCATCTTTAATGCAATGTCTGGAATTAACCCCCGCCCTGGTGCATGCTGGGCAAGGACTCTACTGCTGAATTACAGCCAGGGCCTTGGTGCATGTTTCTTAAAGGGGGGAGTCCTTTAAGGTGTGTAGTAAGAAGGATGTGCAGAGCCGGGCGGTGGTGGCGCACGCCTTTAATCCCAGCACTCGGGAGGCAGAGCCAGGCGGATCGCTGTGAGTTCGAGGCCAGCCTGGGCTACCAAGTGAGCT
This sequence comes from Peromyscus leucopus, assembly GCF_004664715.2. Taxonomy (NCBI): domain Eukaryota; kingdom Metazoa; phylum Chordata; class Mammalia; order Rodentia; family Cricetidae; genus Peromyscus; species Peromyscus leucopus. The sequence goes on from NC_051075.1 coordinate 65,954,146, forward strand.
CCAGGAAAGGCACAAAACTATGCAGAGAAACCCTGTCTCGGAAAAAAAAAAAAAAAAAAAGAAGGATGTGCAATGGGGAGGGAGAGGCATTTGAATGAAGAGATCAGGCCCTCACAGACCAAAGGCCTCGCTGTAAGTACCCGGTTGTGTGCTCAAATTCACTGAGGCACAGAAAATCACAAAAGCCATAATCACTGTGACCTAAAATTCTTAGTTGAAAGTTTCACATTTGAAAATGGAACATTCAAAGCCAAGCATGATGGTGCATACCTTCAATCCCAGCACTCAGGAGGCAGAGGCAGGTGGATCTCTGTGAGTTTGAAGCCAGCCTGGTCTACAGAGTGAGTTCCAGGACAGCCAGGGCTATGTAGGCTTTGTAGAGAAACCCTACCTCAAAAAAAAGAAGAAACATTTACATAATTATAATAACAGTATTAATACATAGCATAGACAAGACGATATTTAAAAATTAAATAACGATGTTCATATATTCCCCACACTCTAATAGAGGTCAACATCATAGGCTTTGCTTTGAACCTCAAGGTTGGGATGCCTTCTTTCTTCTTTCTAATAAAATGTTACAGAGAGTACTGAAGTTTCACAATTCTCTCCCCCACGTCAGTATCACTTTCCTGGAGACTGTACACTTTGGCTACACTCAGAGTCTCATCAACAAAAGCCAGGTTTTAGGGTGTAAGGGGTTCAAGAGAGCACTAAGACAGTCACTGCGAAATACATTTATTAGAAAAGTTATTAACACCATGGGCAGACAGAAAGATAGACAATGTGGCAGGGTCTCTCGTCAGAGGAATTAGGGCACCATGGCAGAAGCAGAGTCTCTTTTGATATATTTCTGAGCATGGAGGATGTTTCACACATGAGCATGCATGCAGTCAGGCTCTCTGATTCTCCATGTAGGAGGTAGAGAAGAGAATAGGAAACATGATCTGTGGTACCAATACCCCTGTTGGGATATATTATTTTAACTATGTAAGGATGTGTTACATCTGTTTATGCTGCAGAATATTACTTTCACTGTGTAAAGGTGTGTTACATTTGTTTCTGCTGCATTTGTTTAATGATGTAAGGATGTGTGTTTAATTATGTTAAAATGTGTTGCATTTGTTTCCCCTTACCTGCCTAAGGCACCTGATTGGCCTAGTAAAGAGCTGAACAGCCAATAGCTAGGCAGGAGAAAGGATAGGCAGCGCTAGCAGGGAGAGAGAATAAATAGGAGGAGAAATCTGGGCTCGGAAGAAAAAAAAAGGAGGAACAGGATAAGGAGGAGGAGAGAATGAGGGACACATCCGAGACAAGAAGTCAGGCAGCCGCCAGCCAGCCATAGAGAAGCAGCAAAAGTAAGATATCCAGAAGTGAGAAAGGGGAAAAGGCCTGAGGGGGAAAGGTAGTAAAAGGAAACAGGCTAACTTAAGTTAAAAGAGCTAGCAAGAAACAAGCCTAAGCTAAGCCAAGCATTCAAAACTAAAAACAAGTCTCTGTGTCATGATTTGGGAACTGGTTGGTGCCCTCCCCCCAAACCAAGCCTGGTGCATACCCCATTGTTGTTAACTTACTTCCCAAGTTAGAGAACCTGGCCCAGGATGTCTGTCAGCTAGGGACTCGTAGGCAATGTCTCAGGAGGATGCCTGCATCTGTGAGTATGCTGCTGGAGATATTGCGTCCTAGGCAAAGGCTAGATTCTCAAGGCCTTTGACCCTTGAAGGACTCATCACTCAATTCAAATAGCTCTCCTTTTCCTTCAGGTACCAATCCTTCTCACCACTTAAGTGAGTGTTCTTAGAATTTTAGGAAACCAATTTTGTGCTGTGTCATTTTACACACACCCACTTGCTTAGTGTATTTTCAAGGTGTCTCTCCATTATGGGGGTTCCTTCTTACACTTCGGTAGTACCCCCTTTGAGACTGAGATTGGGCCTAGTGATTCTGCCTCTAGAGATCCTCGCAGGGAAATCTTTCTGTATGGTTGGAAGTGGATGTGCCTGAATTTCACTGAAGAACAGAAGATAACAGTAAAATAAAAGTGTTCAGAGTCATTACAGCCATTTATTACCTCAATCAAGCCACCCAAACTTAAATCATTGGTAATAAGTTACCCCGTTCCTCAGTCTTCCATGTGGAGACAGCCCAGCTCTGTCTCCTACAGTAACAGCCAAAGTGCCTCAAAAGCTAGTCATCTGTAGTCACTTATGGCCCCTTTTCCCCCAAGATAATTTTACAACCCTAGATGTATAGCTAGAAAAAAACATGCAGATAAAACAAACATTTATTGACAATAAATCATACAGAAGTTCATTTTAAAAACAATTCTTTGAGAGATATGTATATGCAGTTTTGCCACGTATTAAATATGAAAGCAATTTTGCACACTACTGAGATGAATGTGCTTGCTTATTTTTATATAAAGAATGAAATTTTGAAACTGCAGGATATAGAGTTCTTCAAAGCTTTTCAGAGTTGACTGATATTTTGATTTTAGAATTATTCATGCTGAGACTGCTGCCTCACAAAAACATGTAGTGTGTGGGATGTAAGAATACATAGGGCCTTTTCAGAAATTATCGGAAGTCCTGTCCTAAGCACAAACCAGGATTCATTTAATGAAATTCAAGTCAGCAATTCAAAAATCAATATTTAAAATCAAACACTCTACCACAATACAAGATAAAGGTATACTAAGTTAATACTTAACCTCTTGAGAAACAATGGCAGGAAAGTATTGTGCCTTTGTTTTCTGTAATTAAACCATTATGTTTCCACAGGAGAATAAAACTGTATATGTACAGTAAAAACAACAACAAAAACCAAAACACTGCAAATCGTGCCATAAATCTGGAGTCCGAGCCCCGCTGCTTCAGGCTGCATTCACTGGCAGTGCATGGTGTGAGAGCATGCATAGTGCACCATGCTCAAGTTGTGTCTGCAGAACCAAGGCTGCAGTGAAGTCTCACAATGCAACACAGGTGAGCAATGCCCAGGACACTTTGTATTTGTTGTGCATTTAAACTGATTTCAGGTTGTTGTGTGTTAAGAAACCTTTTATTATTACCAAAATCTTTGTAATACTCACATTCAGTCACAGTGGAAGAACCTGGAGACTAGAGCACTTACATGTGGGTTTTTTACCCCCTGCAGCCATCTGACTACCTCAAAACATGGCAACAAATGTCCTAGGACAGCAGGGTAGCTCCATCTCAGAGGTTATGTGCATTCGGAATGTTCCAATCCACCAAATAGAAGTGGTACAAATGTCACCCAGGTTTGGGAGGGGCAGCATGGAGGAAGCATCTTAAGCTCGCTTAGAAATTTCAACGGGAGTGTCTCAGTTCATAAGAGTGTGAGATGGAATGTATTTGGGCCAAAAGCTTTTAGAAAACACAACCTGGAGGAATCAAGATCATGATGGGGAAATCTTCAGAGATAACTGAACCAAGCTCATAGGAACTCACGAACTTTATACCGACAGCTGTGGAACCTGCATGGGCCCAGACTAGACCCTCTGCTTATGGGAGATAATTGTGTAGCTTGGTCTGTTTGAGGGGTCTTGGCAGTGGGATCAGGATCTATCCCTGACGCATGTGCTGGCTTTCTGGAGCCCATTACCTATGGTGGGACACCTTGCTCACTCTTGATGCAGGGGGGAGGGGCTTGGTCCTATCTCAACTGAATGTACCAGACTTTGCTGTCCCCCCATGGGAGACTTACCCTTTTGGAAGAGGAGATGGGGGTAGATCTGGGTGGGAAGGGGGGAGCAGCAGGAGGGATGAGAGGGGGATCTGTGGTTGGTATATGAAATGAATAAAAAAAATTTAAATAAAAATATAAAATATAATCTGCCACTCTACTACCCAAAGAATAGGATGCACACACACACACACACACACACACACACACACACAAAATGTTGGATGATCTGTTATTAGTGTTGTTGTTGTTTTTAAAAGCTGTTAAAGGGCAAGTATCTTTTCTCCAAACAGAAGTACAATCCCACACAGAATGAGAAGAATGGCATGTCTAAGAGGGTACCAAAGGGACCTCAATGAGTCTCTGTATGATCAGATGATATTTCTCCCAGATGCAGTGAACATCTTCCTCCCACACAGAAAGACAAGAAACAAGCCCACAAGAAGATCCTCACCGTTTTCTTTCTCATAAAGAGAAAAAAACCGTGGTTCTGCCATTCCAGGACTTCGATTGCAAAGCTCTGTGTTGTTGCGGACACATGTTTGCTCTCTCTGGGCTCCTGAGCGCCATTGAGAGGTCCTGAATGTCTCCTCTTCATCAGAAGCACCTGGACTTGGGGAGGTTGGGTGTTCTCTGAGTGACCTTTGGTGACATACTTCACTGTGCTTCAGTCTCCTTATCGGAACAATGAGGTTAATCACAGCGCATGCAATATTTTGTAAACAGCAAACGTGTTAATTCGTGGCGCTCCCTTACACTTGACAAGAGCCTTAAAATCATAGACTGCCAGTAATTACAAAGCAGAGTGAATTCAGAAAGCTGGAAGTGGCGTGCACCAGGTCCACATTTATTTGTGATCGCTATCCCATGAACACCCACAGGATCTACCCAGCAGGGGCAGATCCTTAAGACTGGGCAGTCTTTAGAAACCTGTCTCCTCTTTCACTGTCACAGACAGGTGCCGGTAAACCTCTTGATTCGGCAGGCAGGGAGGCAGCTGGGAGGGGCTTGGGCTTGGAGAAGTGGAAAGATCAGGGTTCTCTGATTGAATATGAGTTCTCTTCCCAAATCCCCGTATTTCCTGGGTCCGGTCAGTGTGAGCTCCTCACTCTGTAGAGAAGTCTCCAGGTGGAAAGGCGAAGGGGACTCAAGGCTGCGTCTTATCCTAACGGAGAATGGCTTGGGTTCCTGCCTTTGTTCACTGGGTGACCTTGAGCAATTTCCCCCACTATAAGTTAAAGGTCCCTGTAGCTCTTTTATTGCGGGAGTTTAGCATATGCCTAACCGGCTTTGAGTCAGGGAGCGTTTCCATAGCGACAGAGGTGCCAGGGTGTTGTTAAGTCTCCCTTTCCAGCATCTAGGACCTCCTGAAATCTGGAGAATATTCATGCTGGAACAGAGCCCCCAGGATGATTCTTGGAATCACCAAGCTTGGAACAGGGTGCCACACTGGATGACCAAAAACCCCGAAGGCAGGATACTTCCTGCTGTCGCCTGTAACCATGTCTGTCTGGGCACCCTCCTTAGAGAGTGCGAGTTATATTCATTTCCTCTCCCGACTCTGGGGGAAGCAAACGCAAGGCCTGGTCGTGAGCTCTCGGAGAACTTTTGTTTTTACCTGTTTTTTGAGACCAGAGCATTCAAACCACTGAGGTACACTCTGGCAGCTAGACAGTTGCCTCTGCCGTCAATGGTCCTCCTGCAGATGCCCTCTGCACCTCCTCTCCACCAGGGGGCGGTGCAAGAAAATCGAGATGGGGACCGGAGGAGATGCCCTCTGTGGCAAGCCAAGTTCCTAAACCAAGCATCCTAATCAGACCCGTGGCTAAGCAGCGAGAGATACCCCAGCGGGCGGAGCCACGGCGCTTTGATGTCGTGCGGCCACACGGTGGCGCTGCCGCACCACCCTCCGGCAGCCGACACAGGGTTAGGGATGTCCCAGGCGGAGACATACCAGGGTGCAGAGCAGGGGTCTCCACTCACGCCTTGACAGCCAGCCTAAGAAGAGAACACAGTATCCACCTTCATGCCTTAGGACACATTCACCACCCTGCACTTGAGCCTATCGGAGGTCATATAGGCCACGGGGCTCCTTTACTAGTGGGGAAGCGGAGACTGAAGAATTGAGAATCCTGTGTTTAGCTTCAGTGGCAAAGCCTCTAGTAACGCACTTCCCTGAAAGGAAAAGGAGAGGAAAGCCATTAGGATTTATTCCCCGTGGTTCCTAGAAACTGCCGCAACCTGTGAGGTCAAAGTTAAACCATTTTGCACGGAGCATGAGAGGCACAATTCTGGCCCTAGCACAGACAGGCGCTGTCTGCATCCGGGTCTGTGGACATCCCACGACAGTCCCTTACTTTTTACCTTATAAGAAGGAGAAGAAGCCCTCCCCCAAACTCCTTCTTTCCCTCCTTATAAGTAGGAAAGTGGAAATGCCTGTAATTTAGTTCTGATCTCGGGCAATGACTTTGGAGAGGACGGCCGGCATGCGGAACCCTAGCGCATCTGATCAGGTAACAGGATCCTTGGTTAAGTAGGTATGATGGGTAATATCGATTGCCAGCTCAACAGAACGTAGAATCCCCTAGGAGGTGGGCCTCCAAGCACGCTTGCAAGGGATTGATGATGAGGTTAATGAGGTGGGAGGACCCGCCCATAAGCAGAGAGCACCGTTCCTTGGCCTCAGGTCCTGGGCTGCATAAAAAGGAGAGAACTAGCTGAGCAGAATCATCCCTACTCCTCTGCTTCCTGCCTGCAGATGCCACGTGACCAGGACCTCAAGTCCTTGCCGCCATGATAGACTGCACCCTGGGACTGTGAGCCAAGGCATTCCCCTTTTTCCCTCCCTTAAGTTACTTTTGTAGGGGGCATTTTATCACAGCAGTAGGGAAGGTGGCTGATCCGGTAGGAGAACCGGGTTGCAGGGAAGGAGGGAGAGGATGCTGGGACCCAAGTTCTGAACCCGAGGCCTTAGACTCTGAAGCTGCCTTTCTGCAAGCATAGACTGTGTGTGTGTGTGTGTGTGTGTGTGTGTGTGTGTGTGTGTGTCCACGCATGCGTGCGCATGTGTGCGTGTGTGCATGTGTGTGTACATACACATATATACACATATATATACATGCATATATACACATACATACTTACACACACACACACACACACACATATAGTCATCCGCACACCATTAGCACCACCCACTTCATCAAGAAAAATCAACTTAAATACTTCTTAGCAGACAGTCTGGGGAGGTCTTAGAAAGCAATTTTCAAAGCTCAGGGTCTGTCATAAGTTTACTTTCCTGTGGATTGGACACCATTCAAAGCTACCTTACACACACCCACACACATCTCTCTGTCCTGCAACATCCTCAGGTAACTACGGACAATATCTTACCATGCGTTTTCTCAGAGAATTGTCAGACTCTACTGGCCATTTACACCCTCTCTTCTTGAATCATGTCTTTATGGCATCAAGGAGGTTAGACTCAAACTTCATTCCTAACCGCATCTCCAGTGATCCCTTGAGGGGACCTGTTGTACTTCTTCACAGACCCCAGGTTCCCATTGCTCACGTCCTCAGTTCCACTCTGGAGCAGCCTCATGGCTGTTCCCACTCTCTGGCCTGAACCTGTGCCCAAGTCCCTTCTGGTGAGGGTTGGTAAGCACCAAAGTGGGTGGGATGCTCTTGCTCCATGGTGCTGCTGATTGCTTAAAGCTTTGCTTTCGGCTGGGTGGCGGTGACACACACCTTTAATCTCAGTACTCGGGAGGCAGAACCAGGAGGATCTCTGTGAGTTCGAGGCCAGCCTGGTCTACAGAATGAGTTTCAGGACAGGCACCAAAACTACACAGAGAAATCCTGCCTCAGAAATAAAAAATAAATAAATAAAAGCTTTGCTATTGACCTTCCCTGTTTCCAGAAGTCCTTCACTCCAGGATACTGCCTGAGTCTGTCTGTCAGACTGTTAGCTAGGCTCTCTTGCCTCCCGGCTGATGTCTTTCACCTGCTGGTTCTGTCTGTCCTGTGGCTTTTTTCCCTCCATCATGCCCCACCTCTACCCGGTCTTCACCTCACCAAGTGGTTCCAAGTTGTTGTCAGATATCTGCATCCCACTGCTCTGCCCCCACTCTGGGCTCTGGTCTAGGGCAGTGGTTGGGTCGCGACCCCCACCCTGGTTGCATATCAGATATTTACATCATGATTCATAACAGAATTATAGTTATGAAGCAAAATTATAGCTATGAAGTAGTAATGAAATAATTTCATGGTTGGGGGTCATCACAACATGAGGAACTGTATTAAAGGGTCGCAGCATTAGGAAGGTTGAGAACCATTGCTCTAGAGCTTTTTCATTTTAACCACTCCCTGTTCTTCCCCCAGAGAATTATACCTAACAGAAACAAGCACACAAATAGACAAGGAAGCACACAGAAAGTCTTCTCTGTCTGGACAACTCATTAAGAAAAAAAAAAAAAGAAGGAAAGAAAAAGAAACAAGAAAAAAATTTCCTTTCTCCTCTCCAACCACACACAAGCCTGATCCAAGTATTCCTTTGCTGAAATCTCTGAGCATCTCTTTACTGGCCTGTGCACATCTCTGTTGCCATGGTTACCAGGCTCTTGGGGACCTGCCTCTGCCCCCTCCATTTCATACATATCTACCACTTGCCCACACCACCACCCCGGCTATTCATACCCAGCCACTTGGTGGACCCTGAATGGGCCCAGCTCAGCCCCTCGTCTTTGTTGCTCTTTCTCACTCGGTCCCCTCACGGAGATCTCCCGCCCCTCCCTTCGCTCTGCCCAGTGGCGGCTAACTCTCCAGGCTTGGAGTCACCATCTCTTGCCTGTCACCGCGAGGGGCTCCTACACCACTGGATGACACTCCTTTGGGGGGCAAGAATGCATGCGCCGTGGTTTTGTAACTGAGTGAGCACACGGGAGGCAGGCTTTCGGTGTGTTTTGTTAAACTGCCGAATGAACGTGTGAGATCCGTCGCTCATCTAGCAAGGGAGACCCCAGGAGCAGTTTGGGGGGCCGAAGGGAGTAACCGTGGTAGACTGTGTTTGTTCAGCAAGTAGGAGGCCCTGTGTTCAATCCCACACCAGCACCGCAGGAAACAAATAAGCAGGAACATCAGCTTGGAAGGGTCAAAGAAACGGAAGGGAGGCCTCAGAAGCAGCCCGAAGCTGCCGCGCGGTGGAAGAGAACGGATGTAGGAGTAGCAGGTTTATGGGCAGCCAGGATCCCCATAGGCGTGTCTATTTGTCCGTCAGCCAAGAAGGGCGCGTGTGCCGAGGATAAAAACCACACAGCTTTCAAGTGCTTTCACTACGCGACTGCCCTGCCAGCCAGCGGAAGAGCTCTGGGCACTATGGTGACTCAGGTGGATGGAGCAGCCAGTCCTTCAGAGAAATCTCCTAGGGCTGGGGCTGAAGAAGGAGCGCTCTGGTCTAGGACTCACTTCATGACTACTCAAAGCTAATTGGCTGCAACTAGCCAGATGGTCCCACCCAAGTACCAGGGGCCCAGGAAGTGCAATCCTGGCAGAAGATGGGAACTTAGGATCCTGAGGCATGGCACTTAAGGACTAATTAATTGGGGGCCAAAGGAAAGTCTGCCATGGAGGGGTGAAAAGGAGGCTTTCTGAGAATGAGGCGGCGCTGCACTGACAGCCCTTCAAACTCAACGGCTCTGACTTTTGGCTGGCCTTGAATAGAGTGTGCGCGCGTGCGCAAACACACACACACACACACACACACACACACACACACACCCACACACCGCCTTATTTTAGTCACTTGTCTCACGGCTGTGACAAAATGCCCGACAGACGCCACTTAGAGAAATAAGGGTTTGTGTAGCTCCCAGTTCAAGGGTACAGCCCACCATGGCGAGGAGGTCACGGCTGGAGGAGCTTGGGGTCACATTGCATCCACAGTCAGGAAGCAGAGAGTGTTGGGGACTTGTGTCCAGCTTGCTTTCTCCTTTTTGTATTAAGAAAAAAAATGAGGTGTACATGTGTGCGGTGTGCGGGCATATGTGTTTGCATGTTTGCATGTATGTGGGCACATGCGTATGTGTAGGTGCTCATGAATCTGTACACACATGGAAATCTCTCGTTTGAACCCAGATTTGCCTAGTCTAACTAGCCAGCTCACTCATCCCACAGCACTGCCCTGTAAACTGGGGTTACAGGCACCCACCATGCCTGCCCAGCATCGCTATGGGTATTGGGGATCAAAACTCTGCTCCCCACACTTACATAGCAAGTGCTTTTCCTGCCGAGCCATCTTCCCAGCATGCCTCCCTTTCTTGTTTATCGATCCAACAGTTAAAATGGGTCTTCCCACCTCATTCAACCTGATCTAGAAAATCCCTCACGCACGTGCCCAGAGCTTGTCTCCTAGGAGATTCTGGATCCTGTCGACTGACACAGTCAATATTAACCATCACAGCATCCCCCGAGTGAACATAGGTTGAAAGAATGAGGAGAAAGGGATGCTCACCAACCCCAGACTCTTTCCTCTCCTCTAGGCACCTTGTCTCCATGGCTACCACACCCCACCCAGCCTGACCACTCTATGAAATCTACCCATAGTAAGTAGAGCCAGCAGGGACATTTCTGTTCCCTCTCCTTTGGGCAGGAAATTGTATTCTCCATATCACAAAATTACGCTTTCTGAGGACCTCCATCATTTTCCTGATGATGTCACCTCTCCGTCCTGGTGACAAATCCTTTGAGTTCACAGCCAGCCTGAACTCTTTCCCTGCATTCCCTATTGCAAGGGGCTCGGCATTCACTCAATATTTACTGGGTCCTCACAAGGTACTCCACCCTGGAAGATTAAAAAAAAACACAAACACATGCAAAAAGAGGTAGAAGGGTAAGAAGGATGCAGTCCGTCTCCAGTCTATCAAGGTATCCAATAAATGTTTACATTGAACCAAATCATCCTGCAAGCTCCTTCCAAGGAAAAAATCAATGTCTGAGAGATGAGTTATGGGGGGAAAGAAAGGCTTTGTCAATGGCCAAAGAAAAACGGGGACTTCACTCACATATCTGCTTATCGACTCTAGGGGGCCAGGACTGCAGACATAGAACAGGAATGAGGACAGGCAGGATTAATGAAAGGGAGGGGCATCTGTGTTCTTTCTAGGATTGGGTGGTGGTCCTCTACCTGCTTTTACTATTTTCATGGTCTGGTATTTCTGGTGGTGATGGCTCGTAGGTATCTTTGGGTTTTTTTGTTTTGTTTTGCTTTTAAGAGAAGAGAGGAGACAAGTCTAGGTCAGGTTAACCATGTGTTATAGGTCTGTACAAAACACCTCCCCAATCATTAGCATGTCTGCATACATAGCTGAGCAGCCTCTAACCCAAAGACTTGGAGAACAAAGGAATAGACACAATATGAAGATCGAGATGAGCAACCTTTCTGTCCCGTTCCAGTTACCCAGACATGTTGCAGATGCAGGGGAGGACTTGGTACTTTGAGTAAAAGTGAGCTTCAGGTCCTTGAACGGCATCCCAGACAAGCATCATGGACATTGTCAATATACCAGTGGTGCTATCCACAGCAGAACTAACAGGAGACTAATCATGTGCTGCCCAGCAGTGGCGACTTTAAGAGGACCAAGAGCTAGCAACAGTAGAGGATTAATTTAGGATTTTCTCAGCAATACCAGAACAACATCTCCATTTGTTTGATGACCACATTGTCATCTCTGGTTAAGTCACAGCTCCACAGAGGTGACTGTCATTGCCCTGTGCCTCTGCGCCGGCCAGTAGAGAAGCCTTTAGTCACCTGTGACCACCAGCATTTGAGACATAGCTAAGGAGACCAAAGATCTGAATGTATCCTATTTTAGACGGTGCCTTGCCATATAGCCCAGGCTGACCTGGAACCTGTCATCCTCCTGCTTCAGCCTCTCTCAGCTAGAATTACAGACATGCACCACGCACATAGGCTGAAGAACTGGAATTGTAATTAAATTGAGACACGCTATAAATGCAAAACATGCTCCAGAGTTCCAGGATTGTAGAAAGAAAAAAAAATGCACAATATCCTGTTAACACTTCTCTGTTGGTTAGCATTTGAAAATCAGTGTCTCTAATACATTGTGTTAAGTAAAGACTATTCTTCAAAATAATTCTACCATCTCTTTTGACTTTTAAGATATGTGGTTACTAGAAAAATTTAAGCTAACCTATGGATTACAGCAGATTCCTATGCACGGCTCTAAAAGCCTAGGATGGATTTGGGTAAGATTAGCTGCTCATACATTTCACTGACAAAGCTGCAAATTATAGCATTTGACCAAATCCTACCCGGGAAAATTCTCACAAAGTTGGCATTTGAAGTTAGGCATGTTTAATTTTTGTTTCTCGATATTTGCTTTTTTGCTTTTCCTCCCAAACTTCTGACAACAAACAAAAGGAAAAGCAGCTTTAAAATCCGGTGTGTGTGTGTGTGTGTGTGTGTGTGTGTGTGTGTGTGTGTGCGCGCACACACACACACACTGGGGATTGAACGCAGAGGCCTCAAGCATGCTAATCACGTGCTCCACCTCCGAGAAACACTCCCAGCCCCAAAAGCATATTTATTCCGTAAACTGATCTCCAAACCTAAATTACATCACACTTGACACTCTGTATTTTACACACACACACACACACACACACACACACACACACACACACACACACACCCTACAGGGACCAGCATTTTCCCATGTGTAAAGAGACATGCCTGATTGCTAGATTAAGCAACAGAAATTAATTATTACAGTAATTACTCGGCCACTAAATGTTTGAATGCTAGACCTGACATGGCTGTCCTGGGAGCCACCTTCAGCTTCTGAATATATTAGCTCTGACAAGGCGGCTTGAGCAATGTATTTTTAAGCCGATCTCTGAGGGTGCGCTGTGCCAGGGAGAGCCAGGTACATCTGCTGTGGCTGAGGGAGGGGACTATACATCTCACAACACCGCGAAACAAATACACTGATTTCCTGCACCCAGCTCCCGGGCCTGAAGTCAGATGTCTGAGGTAAAAACGTTCAGCCTTCAGGGAGGCCACTTAGCGGAGGGTGGACAGGTGCCCAGCTGGGTGATGGTTGAAACTAGAAACTGGCTGGTGGGAAGGGCTCAAACTCACACCACTGATTCTGAAGCAGGGCGGCTGTCCGTCGAGAACCCCAAACCTGGTGGAAGTCATGCTAAGGGAGCTACGAGCTGTCCTGCCTGAGTGATGTAAGTCAACACCTTTGGATTTCTCTCCTCATCAGATCTTAGGCCTGTGAACCCCCCAGGATCCAGCTCTGCTTTCTTTCCTTAAGATGGACTCTGTTCATGGTCAAGACAGGCCTCCTTCAGGGAACACTTTCCCCTCAGGACCAAGGATTTTCGGAGATGACTACGCCATGGTCCTTGTCTAACAAAAGATGTCCCCTGCTTGATCCTCGTCTCTCCTGTGTTCCTATGGTCAGGCTGGACCTTCTCTTGGGATGCTGAAACCGGTCTAGATAGTCCCAGGAGCAAAATCATGAGGTGAAAACCTTTACACAGTCATTGTTTGGGCACCTTGAGGTGCAGTCTGAGCTCAAACCACAGCGGTTTGGACAGAACATTTTGTATTGGTATTTCATGAGTGCCCCCGACCCCCTTACCCAGTTATATCAGATGGTGACATCTGGGGTCACCAGGTAAGTCACCCTGTCATAAGCCTTTGGTTCTTGCTTTAGAACCCATCAGTCCCACTCAGGACAAGACTGGGCTGTGCATCAGAAACTGTGCCCAGGTGTCTGAAAAGAGGGTATGTCCCCTCAAAAGCTTCCCCACTATGGGTCAAGGTGAAAAGTACTTCCTTTCTCTAGCTAGTCAGACTTCCCGGCAAGTCCAAAATCATTTTCCCCAAATGAGTCCTGGGCCCCTGAAAGCATATCATTGTCTATTAATAAAGAGCAATTACTAATAATAGAAGCAGCATCTGGTACTCTGAGGTTCTGGGTTAAGCATTTTAAGATGTTGTGTTATTTAATCCTTACCTAGCTGTTACAGAGCTATGTCTTGAGTCACTCTGAACTTGACGGGAAGCTTCTGCTCCATTCCAAAACCAAGGAAGACATGCAGGGTCTGACCACCTTTCCTACCTGTGATTGTAGCTATGGCAGAGATGAAAACATCCCTCCCCAGTGTCCTTGGGCTGGGAGGGCTCTTTCTACCAGCAAAGGCAGGCAAAGATCAGGAGAGTTTGCACTGAAGAATGGGGGCTGAGGCAGGAGAGTACCATTGGCCTTTCACACCTCACACAGACAGTTGTGAGGCATGGGCCATACTGTCCCTCAAGACGCTCGATCAGGAGTCAGGCGTACATGGCTTGACAGGATCCCCGGCCCACCCGCCCGTGGGATTTATTCTTTCTTTATATGTCTCTCACTGTTTCCCTCTTACTTCCTGGGTCACCATGACCCCACCCTACCCCACCTCCCACCCCTGCCCACAAATCACACCCTTGCCTCACAGGGCTCTTTCTTCAGCTGACGTCAAACCGCACGGTGACCACATCTTACAGATGCCGATGCCAGCCAGTCGCCTTGCAGCGTGACTGCCCGGTGTGGCAGAGCCAGGACTCCAAGCAGTTTGTTGGACCCTCGAGCACCTGGTGGAGTAGGGGGTTGCTGGGTGCTGTGGAAATGTGGTGTGGGCCCTTCTCCCAGGGAGCTGGCCTCTGTGGGGACTGGAAATAAGCCGCTCCTTCACTAAATTACAGGCCGTGACTGCAGACAGTATTTCCCTAAGTCTTGTGTTCTTCATGCCCGTCAACCCATCTTTGGATGCACCACAGTGACAGAACGGAGCCCACACCCCTGGTATGGTCAAAGAAGAAACCGACACAGACACAGACGCCTTCCTCCTGGAGGAAACGGACGCAGGCTGGGGCATTAGGGGAATCACACCAGAAGCCCCTGGCCCTCTGTGTGAACGTACATGTGTGCAGGTGTGCAGGCCCTGAGGACAGCAACAGGCGGCATTCCTTAGGAACGGTTCACTTTGGTCTTTTGAGACAGGGTCTCTCATGACCCTGGAGCTTGCAGACCAGACTAGGCTGGAGGGCCAGGGGGCCACAGGGATTTGCCACGCTCCATCTTCTTGAGGCTGAGATTATAAGCGCAAGCCATCTCATCCATTTGGTTTCTCACATGTGTTCTGGGGATCAAACTTGGGTCTTCGTACTGACAAGGCGAGCATTTTGCCCTTGTGAACCTGTCTAGCCCTAAGGTTAGTCATTGGAAGACCCTGCAAGGTTTTCTGTTCTGCACGCTCATTTCAGTGCCACTTCCTAATCATCCCCCCACCAGAGAAGCTGGTGGCCCAGGCCTAAGATCCCTCCTAAACGGATGTCAGGGAGCCCAAAACCAATATTATTTCCCTCGTGTTGCAACTGACTCATGGGGCAGCAATTTACATGGCCAATTAGTGGGTAGAAGTCTTTGGAGTCTGCCTTATAAACAGAAATCAGCTTTGGGAAACTGCTCGACGACACATCAACTTTCTTAGATTTCAGATGGCCCCATGGCAAAGCAACATGCTGCTTGGC
The DNA here is from genome assembly GCF_004664715.2 of Peromyscus leucopus. NCBI lineage: Eukaryota > Metazoa > Chordata > Mammalia > Rodentia > Cricetidae > Peromyscus > Peromyscus leucopus. Next base: position 65,969,447 of record NC_051075.1, read on the forward strand.
AACTAGGTTACTGCGGCTGGCAAGGACGACTCAAAGCTACCACAGAAGTACAGAGATGCGGCCTGCTTTTTATACGGTTTTCCCAGCGACATGAACAGAGGCCCCAAGTCTAACTTCCTGCCCTCTGATCCAGTCAGTTCTTGGGTATACTTTTCTTCTCTTTTAATGACATTTTGGGAAGCAGGATTCTGGGCATATATTTCTGGTCATCTTAGAAAAGGCAAATCTGAGATCCCTGGGAAATAAAGCTGTGATCTCAGGCCACCCGTCCAGCTCTACTGTGGTCAGCCTGGCCTTCTCTCACCTCCCCCTGGTTGTTGGGTAAGAGCACAGCCCCAAGCTCTAGCTCTTCGGGTGTTGGCAAGTCAGTGAAAGCCATCGTCAATCTCTGAAGGCTCCTTCCACCCATCCATTCATCCATCCTCACCTCCCACTCCCCCCCACCCTATCCACTAATTTGTCAGGTTTCTGCTCTGTGCTAGGAAGTATGCTAGAGCTGTGGGAAGTCCTCAAGTCAGTGTGGCAAATAAGTGCTGGATCTGTCTCGAGCCTCCTAAGCTAGCAGGGAATAGCTGATGTGCAAATCGTTTTACAAATTCTCAGTTACGAGGGGCCTTAAGGAGAGTCTAAGGTGCTATGTGAGATCCCTAAAGATGTGGCATCCGAGCAGAGAGATGACATCAACCAAGAAGAAAAGGAAGGGAAAGGGAGATTCAAGGCCTGCATGAGGGTCCGGGCAGAAGCACTCTGAAGGACTAATGCAGCTGTAAGAGACAAATTAGCTGGAGAGCTCCAGGTGAGGATTTAGGAGGAAAGTGGGGTGTCCACAGGGAGAGGAGCATGTGATGGTAGAGTCCTGTGTTCAAAAAGATCACATCACTGACTGTTGCTTGGAGAGAAGACTCCAGATCGCAGGCTAGACTGAAGGGGTAGACAGAAGAGAAGATCCCGGGAAGTCTGTCAAGAGGCCAGGCCAGCCAACTGTGGTGGCTCATGCCTAGAATTCCAGCCTTACATAGCGAATTCCAGGCTAGCCTGGGCTACATAGACCCTGTCTCAGCCCCTCGCTACTGCAGAGGCCAGTGGACCTCTCTGCCTCTAGGCAGAGGTGAGCATGACTAGGAGTAGAGTGGAGGCATAGATGAAAAGCAGAAAGGTTCTGCGTGCATTTTAGAGGGGACCGCACTGAGATCCAGGTGCTTTGCGGCCACCTGTGGGGGTCCTCGGGATGTGGTGCACAGCCTCAGAGACAAGCTAGACTTCAATGGCCTCCCCCCATGACTGGTGGCTGCATGAAAGTCTACACCGTCAGAGGGAGATAACCATTCCACCCTGGACCTACATCTCCTTCTTCCATTTCCTGTGTTCAGGACTTATAAACCTTCTGGACAGCCCCTCCCTTTCTCCACACGCTCAAAGCACCTGCTAGCTCTCTGGGCATGCAGCCACATTCATTTAGTACCCTTATTGTAGCGATAACGCCTGCGCTACCACCACCCGTTCACCATGTCCGAGCAAGGGGCTGTGGATCTAAAAACAGAGACAAAGACAGCGGGTCACTCACCTCAGCAGAATGCCCAATGCCCTTTATTGAAGAGGGAAGGAAACCTTAAATACAGGCTTACAGCACAATGGGAGAACCCCAGAGGGCAGAAGTTTGCTACTGGTGTTTACAATCTTGCATCTAAGCTGTTAACGCCCAATATGCAGGATACACAAACAAGGAACTTCCCTTAAGCATTCAGGAGGGTGGAACCCAGCAGGGAATTAGCATAGGGAGGACATCTGGTCAAGGTCAGCAAGCAGGCAAAGGCTTACTCAATATGGGAGGAGGCCAGGGCCCAACAGAGTCATAACTCTGGATCTTAGGAGTGGAGACATTCTCACATAGTCTCACCTCCAGTCTGTTTTTCTTCCACATCAGCCTTCTGGTCAGTCACGAGATTCTGCAAAGTAAGGTGGGGAATGGTGGGAATAAGTTCCCTGGATCCCCGGAGACTTGAGAATCTGGAAGAAGCTACTCCATCAGTTTAGCCCCACTAATAACACCACTGAAGGGCACTATGGGATTTCTTTCTTACATATAATGCACACTTTTATTTCCTTGCCTGGTTGCCATGTATACCAGCCCTCATCTGTTCTGTGATCACAGCAGACATTATTAATCAATCACGACACTTTCTCTCAAACTGAAGCTTCAGGAACACTCTAAATTCAGTGCTTTAGGCTTCACACCTCACTAAGGTTGGGACAGAACCCGAATGTATTTTCCAGTCTGTGCTCGACTACAATCAAGTGAGTCAACCTGGAAAGAGTGTTTAAATAAATTTCTGGGAGACAACCTTCCTACGCACCCTCAGAAGGCAGTTCTCAGTTCTTAGTGTTTGCATGGCACCGGTACCCAACCCACATCTCAATGCCCCTGCCTCAGCTCCTGGCAACAGGGTCCTCTGTGTTTGCTTGTTCTCTCTCCTGTCTTCTTTTGGGGCCAGAAAAATACAGGAAGAGACAGAAGTACGAGATGATCCGGCTCCAAGAAACACGCTGTTCAGAGTTTCGGCTTCCAGATGTCGAGGAATCGTCACCCTAGGGTGTCTCTTACTCAACGGCACAACTTAACAACGGTAGCGAAACAAACGGCTTGGACTTTCATAGTGTTTGTTACGGGCCTCTGCACTTGTGCCCCCTCTGGAAGGGTCATCTCCAGCCCTCGATGAGCTTGGGGTATTTCGACTACTTGATTGAGATTACAAGCAGAAGGAGCTGGGTGAGGGATGGGGTGGAGGACGGGATAAGCGATGTAAGCATGGTTTCTAATCCCTGTCCCAGACTTCAAGGAATGGGAGACTGCCCCAACCTGTAGATGGCCCCCAGCTCTCAGGTACTCAACTTGCAATGCTTTGATTGGCATGAACACTAGGGGGCGCAAGCAGGCTTGTTTTCCAGGATGGCCCTAAGAATTCCTCAGCAAGCAAGGGGGAGACTGGGGTGTCGGAGGGTTAGAAGCCACCATCCCTCTGAAAAGTGCTGAGGGTAGACAGATGTTCGGGGATGGGGGTCTAAAAAGGAGGCAAACATCCTCAGTAACTGCTCGAAGCTGTTTTCTGTTTGTTTTCGGAATAGCCTTGGACCTCGGAGCTGGGGCTAAAGGGCAAATTATGTAAAGGGCCTGGGCTGCTCCTGGGCTGGGCTGGCAGGCTCTTGTCTCAGGGTGAGTCAACACCTAGGAGCTGGTGGCCCAGGGAGGCTCTTTGAAGCTGGCTGAGACCGCACCACTACACTAGGGCCACTGTTTCTCCGTGTCTGAGCCAGCCAGGCAGAAGCTGACCACGTCCCTGGCGAGCACCGCCCTGAGTCTATGGAAAAAGGCCCTACACAAACCTTGGCTCTGGGAAGAAGGGCCGGGCTCTCGGTCCCAAATTGCAAGAACTCTGTCACCAAACAGACCTGTGCACCGGTGACCTACTTTCTCCGTACAGTAGACGGAAGCCAGGCCTGGAGTACACAGCCTTCCTTTCCACCCAGCTCCTCCAAAGCCGTCAACAGTGGCCCTGTTGTCCCAGGCTAGGGAACTACGGGTGGGGACCATACTTCCCAGCCTCTGGAAGGGAAATGAGCGGAGGAAATCCGCACGAGGTTTTTACTGCCAAATATTTCTTTCCCTAGGAAGACAGTACATTCAAACCACTGAGTGCAGATTGGAGTTAGGCCCGCCATAAACCATCCTAATGAACACTAATAGGGAACTACAATTATTGTTGACTTCAGAACACAAACAAGAACTTTAGACAGCGATTCCTATCAGCCGGTGAGGCCGGGCACAGATACCATGCACTGTTTTTGCCGTTGCTTAGCAATGGAAAAATGAACTGTTCCTGCCTCTTATCACTGGAGGTGGGAGGCAGGACAATGAGCTTTATTGGACTGAATAGGTATAAAATTAGTTTATTCTTTCTCACTTGGAGAAGGCAATTGGCAGCAAAGAGAATGTCTTAGGTGAGGAACCCTACAGGGGTTGGGGGAGGAGCGTGGTTTCCTGTCTCTTTATCTCACTTGATCCTAACCAGCCTTGGGTTTTCCTCCACAGATAAAGTTTGAATTTGGGCTGGGAGTGTCCCTCCAAAATCATCATTAGAGAAAATACCTACAATTGCAAACCCACAGTAGGGTGGAAAATGAGATTGAAGAGAATGAAGTCTTAGAAACAAAACGGTTGGGGGTACCCCAAAACCCACTAATCAGGACAAATAATTGAATGCGATGTTAAATATAGACATCTTTAGGGTCTGTGCTTGGCACTGGATTAGATCATATGTGTTGATTTGTAGGAAAAAGAAATCGTTGCAGAGACATTAAAATTGGTACCTCCCCCCCAAAAAAAAATTCACAGTGAATAAAATATAAAAATGTAAAGGCATTTCTCCCCTTTGGCCTCAGGCTCCAGTGTGGTGTGTGATTGGCCCCTGTCTCTCACAGATTTACAGCACAGAAGGATCCCAAGCTGCCCTTTCTGCAACAGAGTGTGATGGTGTTCACTTGAAGGTCTTGTTGCTGGGTGGAGGAGTCCCTTATTCTGTGGGGAGCATCTCTGTGCAGTCCTTGTGCTGGCCTTTCCTGAAACTGCAGTCAGGTAAGTGGCTTCGGCGAGAGAAACATACTGATACTTCCTCGTCAGTGACATGGAAAAGACCTAGCTGGAAATCGCTAGATTCATGGTTCCTACAACAAGTTCCAGAGCTGGAGGCTGATGGCCAAATCATCTCCTCCCTACTCTTTCCGAATAAGGATTCACTGTGTAGCTGGGACAGACCTCCAACTCACAGTCCCCTGCTCCAATCTTCTGAATGCTGGAATTATAGGTGTGGGCCACCCTTTTCTCACCAGCATTCACGGTAACTTGAGAAGTTTTGGATGGAATCACATGGAATTGCCAAAAGCAATTTAAAAAAAAAAAAAAACTTAAAACCCAACACATATGGTTTAATTCAGTGCTTGCCAAGTACAAGAGGGTAAATAATGAGCCCTAGAGATACCCCCATCTTCATTCCTAGAATACATCACTATGACCTTATATAACAAAAAAGATTTTGCAGATAAGATTAGATTAAGCATTTTGAGATCTAAATCCTGGGCTATTCAGGGTAGCCCAGTTGTTGACAAGGTCCTTATGGAGAAGGAGGGTCATGTAACAACAGAAGCAGAGAAAGATCTGAAGACACTAGGCTACTGGCTTTAAAAATAGAGCAAAGAGGCACGAGCCAAGGTCTCCAAAACCCAGAAGAGTCAGAAGCACATCTGGGAGCCTCCACAAGAAATGCGTTCCTTCTCAATCCTGACTTTAGCTAAAAGAAGGGAACGGTAGGATTCTGACCTCTGGAACCTCAAGAGCACCAACCTATGATGTTTTAAGGCACAGAATTTGTGCTAATTTGTTCCAACAGGAGTAGGAATAAGGACTAATAGACTAGCATTGTTTAAGTCTCCAGAGAAGTATATGAAAACCCACTCTCAGCCTTCTAAAAGAGAAACACTTAGGCTGTTCTCTCTTTCCCATTCTCAACTTCTGCTTAGTGGGTCTTTTCCATGTTCTCTTATACATGTTCTCAGATGTGTAATGCATTAAGGAATAAAAACAATGACCCCCCCTCCTAACATACACTTACAATTAAAAAAAATTCTGGTGAACAAGGGGTATAAAGGAAATTTCTTTAACCCAATGTGAGATATCTCCCAAGGGTGCATAATAAACACTATATTTAAAGTTTGAAACATTTTTAAGAATCCTTGCTTTTATTCAATACTGCATTGGAGGTACTACTTATGCCATAAAATAGGAAAAATGAAATCAAAGGTACGGGGTTAGTGCTATGGGATGTCTTTCTGTGCACTGTGAAAATGTGTTGCTCTGAATGGTTAATAAAATAAAGCTGTTTGGCCAATGGTGAGGCAGAATAAGGTTGGGTGGTACACTTGAACTGGAGAGAGAGGAGAAGAACGGAGAGTGGGGCAGATGATGAGAACTGCCACCGCCAGGAGAAGTAAGATGTGAAAGTACCGGTAAGCCAAGAAGCCACGTGGCAATGCACAGATTAATAGAAATGGGCTGAGTTAAGTCGTAAGAGCTAGCTAGCAAGAAGCCTGACCCATAGACCATACAGTCTGTAAATAATATAAGCCTCTGTGTGTTTACTTGGGACCAAGCAGCTGCGGAACACCGGTGGAAGACCTCGGGCCCAGGCAGGACCAGAGAAACTTCCAGCTACAGGGTAGGATCTTCATTCATTGCTTTTCCTGGTGCTGTGATAAGATACTCTGACAAATGCAGGTTAATGGGGAATGTTTATTGGGTCCACTTCAAGGATGAAGTCTACTGTGGCAAGGATGTCACAGGGGCGGGAGCTTGAGGCAGCTGGTCACCCTGCACCTGCCGTCTGGAAGCAGAGGGAGATGAATGCCAGTGCCAGTTTGCTTTCTTCTTTCTATGCTGTCCAGAACCCAAGCTCAGGGAGCGATGCTGCCCTCCTTGACTTTGGGTCATGCACCTCGGTTAACCTACTCGAGATAATCCCTCACAAGCACATCTCCAGGCTAACCTAATCTAAGCGCTCCCTCGAAGGAGCCCAGAGACTTGTCTCCTAGGTGAGGCCTGTCAAGTTGGCAGTCAACACTTACCATCAGAAAATCCAAGAGGCAACATAGACATGAACTAAAGGTGACATGATTATTCTCAGAAAAATACCAATGACTCTACAGATAGATTACAAGAATTAACAAGTGGGTTTAGGAAGGCTGAAGGATAAAAGAACAATATTATAAAGTAAGGAATTTCCTGTCTCTTGACAAAAAGTTATAAAATACAATCTAAAACACAATTTTCAACTATGATTCTATAAAATAGTGGTAGAGAGATTAGGATGTGGAGAAAAAACTAAAAGTAGATCTAACAATTAATAAATAAAATTTTCATGGAAAAATTATAGCATTTATTAAAAAGCATTAATAAATGGCCTATAGATCCAATGCAGTTCCAGTCAACATCCCAATAAGCTTTATTCGTAGGATTTGTTAAGTGGTTATTTAAGATAATTTTTTTTTAATGCCATGCACCAGAAACTGCTCAGTGTGTGTCTGGGGCTTGTTCTCCTATCTCTGTGGAGGTAGGCCTCTGCCACATCATCTGCCAGATCATCAGGCAGGCCAAGGAGCATCCCAGCTTGAGTCCTTCCCCTCTTCATATTTACTGGAGCAGGAGGTACTTGAGCAGCGCTGGGCATGATGTGCCTGGCATTGTGCAATCCAGATGTCATCTGGGACAGGAAGAATAACCCGGAGCTTGGAACAAGCTGGGTCCCAAAGAACAAGTTCTACTCAGTATATGTGGGCTACAGCAAACTGAAAAAATGATGCACCCACACCCACACACACACACACACACACACACACACACACATCTAAACCACCAAGTTCTCTATAGAGCTGCTTATGGCCAAAGTCTTTTTAGAAGCCATCCACACACAGTTCTCCACCTAACCAGAAATGCTTCTCCTCCCAATGCATGAAATCATGTTGATTTGGGGGAGTTTATTACACTTATCAATAAGTCTCTGAAACTTGGAGAGCAAAAAAAAAAACAAACCAAGGACCAAGGGGAGCCAACAAACGTGAGGAGACTTGCCTGTTAGATGGAGTCACTGTCTCAAGTCATAGTAGTTAAGAAACATGATTAACAGGTTAATAGAGTATAAGACAGAGCCCAGGGATACATGGACCCATTCTCCAGCAGCATAACTGGTTGAATGCTGATATTGCAAATGAAAGAAGGAGGTGTTTTAAAAATGTGCATAATATATATTCATCAGGAGTCTTTGTCCAACTCAAGCTACTATCAGTAGAGAATAGAAAACGTGTGGCATACTCTCAAAGTATAATATCATGCAGCTGTGGAAAAATAGAGGCGCTCCAGCTACATCCATTTGCAGGTGTTATCTATAGAAATCAAACGTCAAAGAAAGCATGTGGTGGCCTTCTATTAGCATTTATATGAAATTCAAACAACAAGTAAATGGGAAGACCTCCAGTTTTGCGTGTGAGGATCTTGAAATAATATGTCAATGTAATGGCAAGGAAAAAAGCTAGAGACACTGAACAGTCATCTCTTCCACTGTAGTAGGAGTGGAGGCCCAAGGCAAAATGCTATCCCCACCAATACTACAGCAGGTAGAGAAGAACTTCTATAGGAATCAGTGCTGGGTACACATAAATGGACACTGCAAGGAAAATTTCATAGCAGATTAAAAGATAAAGAAATAGTTTGAAGAAATGAAACAAAAGTCAGACCTGGTCAGTATATTGGTGCTATTAGAATTTAAAACAACCATGATCAATAGCTTAAGATCATGAATGGGTAAGTAGAAAATTTAAAAAATAGATGGATATATGAGCAGAGTGATGGAAATCCTAAGGGTAAATAACCACTGGAGAGAAAAGCCACTGTAACATAAACAAAAAATGCCTTTAATTGGGCTCAAAATCATAGACTAGACATGGCTGAAAAAAAGAATTTCTGGGCTTGAATATGGTCAGCCTCCCATATCAATGGGTTCTGGGTCCATAGATTCAACCAACTGTGGATTGAAACTACTGAAAATTGAAAATTGCATCTGTACTGAAAGGCAAAGACTTTTTTCCTGGTTATTAATATTATACACAATTATTTACATTGTTCTTACACTATTTTAGGTACCACGCAGAGAGAATTTACAGTACATAGTTGAGTGAACCAGTTATATGCAAATAGGAAGCATCTGTAAATGTTGATACCCATAAGAAGACCTGGAACATACTTCATAGTTACCATAGGACATCTGTATATCCAGAGACATCTCAAAAACTAAAAACAAAAAACAAAATAAGCAAGTGAGCAAACAAACCAACAAACCAACCCCACAGAGCAGAATTCCAAGACCTGTGGGGTAACTGAGAAACATATAACATTGATACAATAGGAACTACAGACAAATCTAGGGCTCTCAGCAAACCCCAGGCAGGATAAATACCAACACAAAGCAAAAGAAACAACTAATAACTGTAAAACACCCCTCTCCAGTTAAGCATATCCCTTTACAACTATAGAAAGTCAAAGATAAGAAAATATTCTGAGCCGGGCAGTGGTGGCGCACGCCTTTAATCCCAGCACTCGGGAGGCAGAGCCAGGCGGATCTCTGTGAGTTCGAGGCCAGCCTGGGCTACCAAGTGAGTTCCAGGAAAGGCTCAAAGCTACACAGAGAAACCCTGTCTCGAAAAAAACCAAAAAAAAAAAAAAAAAAAAAAAAAAAAAAAAGAAAGAAAAAAAAAAGAAAGAAAAAAAAAGAAAGAAAAGAAAGAAAGAAAAAAGAAAATATTCTGGAGGAAGACAGGAAAAAATGATCACTTAACTTACAATTTCAAAAATACACGGTGCACGACTAGGCCCTGGGTGGAGCTCCGGGAGTCTAATTAGCGAGAAAGAGGAGGGTTTATATGAGTGAGAATTGTTGAAACCAAGGTTGGATAAAGCACAGGACAAACAGCCAAACGAATGGAAACACATGAACTATGAACCAAAGGCTGAGGGCCCTCAACTGGATCAGGCCCTCTGAATAGGTGAGACAGCTGATTGGCTTGATCTGTTTGGGAGGCATCTAGGCAGTGGTACCAGGTCCTGGGCTCATTGCATGAGTTAGCTGTTTGAAACCTGGGACTTATGCAGGGACGCTTGGCCCAATCTGGGAGGAGGGGACTGGACCTGCCTGGACTGAGTCTATCAGGTCGATCTCAGTCCTCGGGGAGGCCTTGCTCTGGAGGAGGTGGGAATGGGGGGTGGGCTGGGGGGAAGGGAAGGGGGCAGGAAGGGGGAGAACAAGGGAATCTGTGGCTGTTATGTAGAACTGAATAGTATTGTAAAATAAAATAAAGTAAAATAAAAAGCAATGCGTGTATGGAAACTTCTAGCACTTAGTTGTGGTGGTATTGTATTCGCCAAAATATTGTGTACTCTAATAAATTTATCTGGGGTCAGAGAACAGACAGCCACTAGATACAAAGACTAGAAAATGGTGGCACTCACACCTTTAATCCTAGCATTCCAGAGATAGAAATCCCTCTGGATCTCTGTGAGTTCAAGGCCACATTGGAAATAGCCAAGCATGGTGACACACGCCTTTAATCCCAGAAAGCCAGCCTTTAATCCCAGGGAGTGGTGGTAGAAAGCAAAAAGATATATAAGGCGTGAGGACCAGAAACTAGAAGATTTTGGCTGGTTAAGCATGTGGCTGGTTAAGCTTCAGGCTTTCCAGCAGCAGTCCAGCTGAGAGCCATTGGGATGAGGACACAGCAGCTTCCAGTCTGAGTAAACAGGACCAGCTGAGGAATTGGCAAGGTGAGATAGCTGTGGCTTGTTCTGTCTCTCTGATCTACCAGCATTGACCCCGATAACTGGCCTCGGGTTTGATTTTATTAATAAGAACTTTTAAGATTCATGCTACACTTAGTGGATATATTAGAAGGGAAGAAAGATCCAAAAATTAATAGCTTGTGCTTCCATCTCTGGAAACTAGAAAGAAGAGAGCAAACTGAAGTAAGCAGAAGAAAAGAAAAAAAAGAAAGAAATTAGGGCAGAAATCAGTAGAGAAAATAAATGACTCCAAATGCTAGTTCTCTGAAAAGATTCATAAAATGTATTGTCCTCTATTCAGTTGACCTAAGAAAAAGAGAGAGAATGAATTCCTAATATTAGAAATGAAAAAGGACATCACTACAGATCCCATAGACATTGAAAGGATAGCAGGGCAATGATGTAAATAATTCTGTACCAATAAACTTTATAATATAGATTAAATGGACTAATTCCTTAAACAATACAGTCTGTCAAAATCACATAAGAAGAAACAAGCCATTTAATAAGGGTTATTTTAAAAGTTGAATTAACAATGTTTCAAAACAGAATGAGCCAAGCCCATATGACTCATTTGCAAATTCTATAAAACACTAGAGGAAGAAATTATGCCATGTTTTCTTTCACTATATTTTTCAATATAGAAACAGAGGAACTACTTCCAAACTAGTTTTGTAATTTCAGCATCACCTTAACACCAAAACAAGACTAACACATTACCAAAAAGAAAAGGAAAAAGAAAATAGCTCTCAGGAATACAGATTCAAAATCTTTAACTAAACATTAACAAGCTAACATCACTTTAAAAGAATAACATGTCACAATCAAATGAGACTTGGATCCTGAGTCTTCAAGGCTGATTCAACATAAAATTAACTACCATAGTCCATCACATTAGCATGCCAAAGAAGATAAATCACATGATAATGTTGACAGATTCAGAAAAAGCAAGGGCTGGAGAACTGGCTCAGTGTTGAAGAGCACTTCTTCTGCTCTTCCAGAGGACCAGAGTTCTGTTCCCAGCACCCACATTGGGCAGCTCACAACTGCCTTTAACTCTAGCTCCATGGAATCCAATGCCTTCTTCTAGCCTCTGCAGGTACTTAAACACATGCCACTCACACACACATTTTAAATAAGCATTTGACAAAACCCAATACTACTCATAGTGAAAACTCTCAGTAAATTAGAAGTAGAGTGGTTTCTTTATTTGGTCAGAACAGCTACAAAGAGTATACAGGTATTAATGACATCATTTTCAATGGTAAAAACCAGAAGCTTTCTCACCAGATTAAGGATACTCCTTCACATCCCTCCTTTTGAATATCATATTAAAAGTCCTGTCCAATTCAGTAAGACTAGGAAAGAAAACAAAGGGCACACAAAAAAACATGTCTTTAATCATTGAGGCTTCATTGTCTATGTAGAAAATTCAAAGGGATTGGAAAACAAAAACCAAACCCCTTCCTGGCACTAACAAATATTTATAGTAGGTCACAGGACATGAAGTTAATATATAAGAATCTATTGTTCTCCTGTATACCAGCAATGAACAAATGCAATTTCAACTTTAAAGTATGATGCCAGGTCAGTTGTCACCATACACAGAGAGAGATTTCTGTGTGCAAATTTAACAAAATGTGTATAAGGTCTTTCTGAGGAAATCTACAAAATTCCAATGAATGAAATTGTAGAGGAGTGAACTAATGGAACAATAGTTGGTGTTGATAGATAGGAATGTTCAGTCTCGCCAAGCTGCCATTTCTTCCCAACTCAAACCCTGTGTTCACCATAATTCCAATCAAGTTCCCAGCAAGCCATTTCTAGTCACCAACAAGTTATTCTAAAAGTTTATATAGTTGAGCAAGTGGCACTTGTTCAACTATGCTCATAGCAGCTTTATTCATAATAGCCAGAACCTGGACACAATCTAGATGCCCCTCAACTGAAGAATGGATAAAGAAAATGTGGTACATTTACACAATGGAGTATTATTTAACTGCTAAAAACAATGATATCAGGAAATTGGAAGACAAATTGATAGAACTAGAAAAAAAATCATCCTGAGTGAGGTAACAGAGACCCAGAATGACAAACATGGTATGTATTTAGTCATAAGTGGCTACTAGCTGCAAAGTAAAGGATAACCATATATAATCCATAGCCCCAGAGAGGCTAGGTAACAAGGAGGGCCCAAGGGGGGACTCATGGGTCTCCCTGGGAAGGGGAAATAGAAGGGAATTCTGCTGAAGAGAGGGAAGAAGGATTGAAGGAGCCAGAGATATCAAGGACATCACAAGGAAACCTATAGAATCAGCTAACCTGGCTCATAGGAACTCAGCGTCTGAACCAACAACTAGGGAGCCTTCATGCAACCAACCTAGACCCTCTACATATATATGACAGTGTGTGGTTTGGTCTACTTGTGGGACTCTTAACAATGAGAACAGGGACTGTCTCTAATGCTTTGGCTGGCTCTTGAATCCTATTTCTTATACTGGATTGCCTTGCCCAGCCTTAATACAAGGGGAGGTGCTTAGTCTTACTGCAACTTGATATGCCATGCTTTGTTGATATGGGAGGGGCCATAAGAGGCCTGCTCCTTTCTGAACAGAAACAGAGGAAGAGTGAATTGAGGCAGGGGAAAGAAGGGAGGTGGAGGAAGGGAAGGGAAGAAGAAGAGGGAGGGGAAACTGTGGTCAGGTTATAAAATAAATAAATAATTTTTTAAGTTTACATGGAGAGACAAAGGACTCAGAATAGTCATCAACACAATACTGAAATATGAAAAGAATGAAGTTGAAGAACTGACGTTACCTTGTATCCAGACTTTGTCCTATAGATTAGGACAGTGATGGTGGCCAAATTAACAAACAGAAAAGACCTTTGGAGGCTTTCATCTCAGTTCATGGGCCCATGCCTGTTCTTAGAAGTCCTTCCCTTTCATGATAAACCACCTCTATTTCTAAAAAATAATAAAATAAACACATAAATAAAAAGAAAAATAAATCAAGGGCAGAGGATAGAACCCAGAAAGTGACTCCCTTCAATATAATTAACCAGACCTTGACAACAGAGTAAGGACAACACAATGGAGGAAGAATACTCTTTACAAAATGGCCCTTGAGTAATGGACATCAGAAGGTAAACAGAGTCCAGACACAGACCTTACTTTCTCCTTCATGGAGATTAATTCAAAATGGATCACATATTTAAACACAAGAATGAAAAACTATGAACTCCTAGTATGCTGGAGAGCTTCATATCAACTTGACACAAGCTATGGTCACCTGCAAGGAGGGAACCTCAACTGAGAAAATGCCTCCACAAGACCAGGTTGTAAGCAGACAAGCCTGCAGAACTTAATTGGTTTCTTAATTAGTGATTGATGGAGGATGGCCTAGCCCACTGTGGGTGGGGACACTCTTGAGCTGGTGGTCCTGAGCTCTATGAGAAAACAGGTTGAGCAAGTCATGAGGAGCAAGTCATTAAGCAGCACTCCTCCATGGCCTCTGCATCAGCTCCTACCTCTAGGTTCCTTCCTGGTTTGAGGCCTCCCTTGGTTTCCCTCAGTGGACCACAATTCAGGATATATAAGCCAAATAAACTCTTTCCTTCCCAGGTTGCTTTGGTCATGGTGTTTCACGACAATGATAGGAACTCTAAGGTACCTCGGATGGATAAAAATGCAGATAATCTTGGGTTCAGTGATAGCATTTTTGGAAGCAAATCGAAGGCATGATCCATGAAAGAAAGAATTGGTACATTGGACTTCATTAAAACTAAACCTTTTTCTGTGAGAGTTACTGTCAGGGGAACGATAACACAAGTCACAAATGAGAAAACTTTTGCAAAAGACATGTCTGATAAAGAACTGTCAAGCAAGTTGCAAAGAAAAATGTATAATTCAAGTAGAAGAATGCAAAGAACCCAATTAAAAATGGGCCACATGACCCAAACAGCTCATCAGAGAAGATATTTAGATGGCAAACCAGCATATGAGATGCCACACATCAGATCTCATCAGGGATACACAGGGAAAAAAAATAACCAAGACACCTCTGTTAGAGTGTCTCTGTTAGACACCTCTGTTCAAGTGCAGAACACTGACATCCCTGGGTGATGTGGAGGTATGGGAGTCGCTGGTGTCATGGTAGCATTACCTTGATTCCAGAGGGATAAGAGTCCATCCTGGAAGCAAGCTGCAGACGTGGTGGTAGAAACAGCTGAGAACTCACATCATCAAATGCAAGCACAAAGCAGACTAACTGGAAATGGTGTGGGACTTTAACCTCTCAAAGCCCACCTCCAGTGACATACTTCCTTCAATGGGGCCATACCTCCTAAGACTCCCCAAACAGTGCCGCCCACTGGGGACCAGATATTCAAATGCCAGAGCCCATGGGGGACATTTCTCACTCAAACCACTACCCTTTGGCATTCCCTGCCCTTGGGACCTTGCTGTTTGCTGAACATAGCTGCTTCCATTTATTGGTCATAGATTTCTCAGCAGGCATTCTAAGTTCTTGACATTTTCACCATCCTGAGGGTCTCCAGTGCGGCTTAGGCTTCACTGTCATAGCTGCATGCATTATCCTCTTAGAGGTTCCCTGTAGGGGCTTTCCCCCTACATCATTGCCTAGCCTCATGGACTTCCTTGGAATCTCAGTAGACACTTCCATGATCTTATAACTCTTGCACTCTGTATGTCTGCAAAACCAAACCATCAAGTGGCTGATGCCAAGTTTGTTTGCCATGTTGAGCAATAGCCAGGGCTTTGTGGACCACAGTTGCAGCAGCCTCTGTGCATGGGCAGTTGAATCTGGAGAAATATGTCATTACAATGGCCCTTTTCTAGGAGCTGGTTACCTGAAAACTACTCTTTTATTCAAAGGAAATTATTTTAAACGAGTTTGACATTCTACACCTTGGAACTTGTGATGAGTGGGATCTTGCCAAATCCTTGACATTCCCTCAGGGCATCTTTCTGCTTCTTACTTCCAGTTCTCACTGCAAACTTGACTAAACACAGACAATGATAAGCATTCCACAGACTGAATGTTAGACTGTCTTGAAAGTTCCTCTGGCAAACTGGAGTTCATTTGACTTTTGATTTCAGCTTCACTCAACATTTCAGGACACAGGCAAGCTAGAGTTAAATTCTTTACCAGAATGTAATACAAGTAGCCAATAGGACAATGACCAGTAGGTCCTTGTTCCTATCTGAAACCTCATGAGAAGTCTTTACTGTCTGCATTTCTTCTGGCATATTGACTTCTGAGCTCCTACAAAAACTGTCCATTCAGCTCTGCTTACAGCATTTTGGGATTTCCCAAGACTGCTTCTCCAAAATTCCAAATACCTCTCATCAATCAGTTCTAAAGGCTTGAGACCCCTGGAGTCAGTGTTAGTCATAGCAGTGACCCTGATTCTCAGTGTCAACTTTCCATATCAGCACTTTTTCATTACTGTGGCCAAAGCCTGGCAGATACAAACTAGGGAAGGGAAGACTGGTTTTGGTTCACATTTTTGTGCGTTCAGCTTGTGACTTCTTGGCCTCGAGCACTTGAGCAGAGCATCATGGAGGCAGGAGTATGTGACAGAGAAGAGCTGTTTATGTCACAGCTGACCAGAAGCAGAGAGCAACAGAAAGTGGCCAGCAATAATATACCCCTAAGGACTTGTTCCCAGAGACCTACTTCCTCTTTCTAGGTTCTACCTCTCCAGATTTTCAGGCTCTCTCAAAATAGCACCATCAGTTGGAGACCGAGTTTGGTGGGTTGAAAGAAAATGGCTCCCAAAAGGAGTGGCACTATTAGGAGGTGTGGCCTGGTTGGAGTAGGTGTGGTCTTGTTAGAGGAATGTCACTGAGGAGGCGGGCTTTGAGGGCTCATATGCTCAAGCCATGCCCAGTGAGACAGTTTGCTTACTCTTGCCTGAAAGAGGTAGAACTCTCAGCTCCTTCTTCAGCACCATGTCTGCCTGCACACCACCGTGTCCTGCCATTGCTGTGGGATATCCTTCTTTATGCCGTGAATACGTGTTGCTCTAATTGATTGAAAAATAAAGCTGCATTGGCCTATGGCAGGTGGAAATCCAAGCAGAGAGACAGGAAAAGAAAGGAGAGGCAGAGGGACGCCAGCCTGCCACCCAAGGAACAACATGCCAGCAGACTGGTAAGCCACGGAACACATGGCAAAACATAGATTAATAGAAATGGGTTAATTTAAGACATAAGAGCTAGCTAGAGAGAAGCCTGAGCCATTAGGCCATACAGTTTGTAAATAATATAAGCCTCTGTGTGTTTACTTGTCTGGGTGGCTGCGGGACAGGCAGGACACAGGAAAACTTCTGACTACATGCCATGATGATAATGGACTAAACCTCTGAAAACGTAAGCCACCCCAATTGAAGGATTTTTCTAAGAGTTGCTGTGATCATGGTGTCTCTTCATAGCAATAGAAACTCTAAGACACCAAGCATCCAAACATGGGCCTGTGAAGAGCATTTAAGATTCAAACTGTACTAGTCATGATGGTGTGTGCCTTCAACCTTAGTACCCAGGAGGCTGAGAAAGGTTGATCTATACAGCAAATTTCAGGCCATTGAGGGTTTCATAGTGAGACCTTGCCTCAAAACAAACAAATGGACAAAGATTCTAATCATAACACCACTTCCTTGAGATACAATTAGGAAACAGGAGCTTTGGTACTTAGTAAGGGCCTGCAACAGGTGTCCAGAAGTGATGGGGGCACTTGACTGTTTTGTTTTCTCTTACATGAATAAAATACTGCCAGACTTGTAGACCTTTCATTCACAGAAAAGACAATAAAATATAAAAGTTAAAGCATGACAAACAAGCAAAGGTCAGAAAACATAGTCTCTTTGAGAATAAGTCTGAATTCATGATAAATCTTACTCTATTTTTGCAGAGCAAAAATCAGTATCATAAAGAAGTCAATTGTTCAATAATTGGCATATTTAATAATTAAAGTAGTGAAAGTTGACTCATTTGCACCTTTCAGTCCTTGGAGAGGCTTCTCCTGCAACAGACACCAGGAGTTGGCCAGACTTCTTTCCTTGCACTAACCTTGGCTTGTAACTTTCTCCTCTAAATCCACTCTCTGGGTTTAGAGAGACTGCATTGCACTTGTGGGCAAGGGTATGTGAGCTGGTTCAACCCATGTGCCCAACTGATGTAATTAACACCAGGCACATCATGCTACTCAATAAATATTTGTCCTTCACCTAAGCTTCCAACCAAAAGAGGTGAGACATCACCCTCTCTGTTTGCATATGAGTAACCCAGGGTTCAGGAACACTTGCTAACTTTCTAAAAGTCAGCCATCTGGCGATCCGCGCCAAGATGGCGGAGGGACTGCTGAGCAGAACAGGGGTTGTCAAGCGCTCTTGGCAGTAATGGGTTTCCATCTCCAGATTCCTCTGAGACGCTGTATCCCAAAGGAGTCCTTCAGAACTCTGCAGCAACATCTGGTGGCCAGAGGTCAGGGAATAAGTTCCCCAAGTTTCTCTCAATTCTCCTAAGAGATTCTCAGAATCAAGGAACATCTGCTAGGCTCCCGTTGTGAGCCTGGGGCAGTGTGGGGTAGGGTTATCACATGGACCGTTTGTCTCATCTTCTCGTCATAGCAACTTCATGAGCAATGGTGTCAGGATGATGCTCTACCGTGTGGTGAGGGGTTCGGTACAGCCCACAGACCCAAATATGAACAGTGTCAACATAAGTGAATGGGTATTTAACAGAAAATTTGGAAACACAACCCCAGAGCCTCTCTTTTTAGGATTTGCTCTTATTATTTTAAGTTGTACTAATGTGTATGTGTGTGCACATGAGGGCAGATGTCCTCAGAGGGCAGTGGTAGAAGATCTCCCTGAAGTTGAAGCTAAAGCTGTGTAAGGTGGGTGCTAGGAATCGAACACAGACCCTCTACAAGAACCGTACACACTACTAACTGCTGAGTCCTCTCTCCAGCCCCCTCATATAAAATACTAACAACGACAAAATTTAACCACACCACACCGTTGACTAGCTCAGTTCGGAGCTCCTTTACGTCAGCCTGAGAGCCCAGGCTTGTAATCCCAGGAAGGCTTTCAGCTGCAGGCACACTGCACTAATTGTTTGTCTCAAATGTACGAGGTGTCACCACTATCTTAGTTTCCTGTCACTGTAACAAAATACTCAGGGCTGAATAACTTCTAAAGGAACGCAGTTTATTAAACACCCAATGCTGGAGATACAGGAGCGTAGCACCGGCGTCTCTGGCTTTCTGGTGATAGCCTCAGGAGAAAGAGACAAGGAACGGGAAATGGGGATGGGAACAGGGATCTTGTGGCAAGGGACAGCGGAGGAGGCTCAGCTGGCTTTACAAAATCCACTTCTACTACAGTTAACTCACATTTCTGAGAAGCATCGATCCTTTCATAATGGTGGAGTCCCCATGAGTCATTTATCGCCTAAAAAGGCCACCACTTCTCAGCTCTGTCACACTGAGGACCAAAACCTCAGTTTTGGTGGAGACATACCATAATACTCATCTCCTTTCTCAGGAGATTGGGGAAGACCACAGCATTCTCTGTGCACAAAGGATGGACTGGAACACATTGTATATTGCACCCACCTGTTTCATAATAACAACCAAAGCGATAACACTAATATGGCTAACTAACATCCAGAGAGGCCACCCACTTGATTTTCAGGTCCTTATCCACTAGTCACCTTTCCAGAGAGCCCCCTTTCCCCTAGCCATCTGACTTAAAAATAGCTTATGGGGCTCATGAGATAGCTTGGTCAGTAAAAGGCTCACTGTGCAAGCGTAAGGATCTGAGTTCAACGCCCAGAACTCACGTCTAAAATCCAGATGTGCTAACATGTATTTGTAATCCCAGCAATGGGAAAGTGGAGTCACATGGGTCTCTAGGCCCCACTGGCCACCCAGTCTAGCCAAATTGACAAGCTCCAGGCCAATGAAAGATCCTGCCTCTAAAAATGAGGTGGGTTGTACTTAGACGCCCGAGGTTGACCTCTGGCCTTCCTATGTGTGCATGTGAGGCACACACCCACCCCACACCCACCCCCCCGCAGCCGCACGCACATGCACACACACACACACACACACACCACAGCTTATATAGTCTCTGTTCTTCTGCCTCTTCTATTCCTTCCTGAACCTTTATTTCTCACAGAACTAATCACTATCTAAGCCCATATTATGTTCATATAATAATAATAATAATAATAATACATTTATCATTTATTGGTTTTCCAAGACAGGGTCTCTCTGTGTATCCTGGCTGTCCTGGAACTCACTGTGTAGACCAGGCTGGCCTCAAAATCAGAAATCCACCTGCCTCTGGTTCCAGAGTGCTGGGATTAGACACATGTACCATCACCTCTGGCTAAATGTTTTCTTTCCTCCTTTGTTTCTTTCTTTTTTCTTCCTTCCTTCTTTCTTTTTTTAGTTATTTATATTTTATTTTTATGCATATAGGTATTTGCCTGCATATATGTCTGTGTATCACATGCATGCAGGACCCACTGAGATCAGAAGAGAGTATTGGATGCCCTGGAACTGCAGTTAGAGACAGTTGTGAGCTGCCATGTGGGTGTTGGGAATGAAACCTGGGATCTCTGGAAGATCACTGGAAGCCAGTGCTGTTAAGCACCGAGTCTCTCCAGCATGTCCTGCCCTGATTTCTCCTCATGATAGACTGTGGTTGGGAGGCGTAAGCCAAATTAACCCTTTCGTCTCCAGGTGGCTTTTAGACTTAGTGTTTCATCACATCAACAGAATGCAAACTAGGACAATATAGTAGCCTAAAGCGTGTGTTCTCCCAGAGTCCTGGAGGCTAGGAATCCAAGACGAAGCTCAGCAGGGCCCACTGAAGGTGTAAGGGGAGGATCCCTCCATGACTTGTCATGGTTTCTTGTTTGTCACCCAAAGGCCTGGCCCTCGGGCTATGGTGCTGTTGGGAGATGCCAGAACCTTTAGAGATTAGGACTTAATGGAGGGAAGGCAGGCCACTGGGTTGCCACTGAAAGGGACATTGGAGTGCTAGCCTCCCTTCCTTCCCCCACCCCCCACGCCCCCCTGCCCCACCCCCTCCCGCCATGGGGGTGGGTGGGGGTGGGTGGGTAGTGGGTGAGGGTGTTCATTTCCCAGCTGCCATGAGGTGAGCAGCCTCCTTCTCTGTGTGCTCCTTGCCTTATTGCACTGGGCCGTATTTACCATGGAGCGAAACTTCCAAAACTGGAGGCCAGGGTAAGCCTTTTTCTTTATTAGGCTGATTTTCTCGGGCATTTTGTCATAGCAACAGAAAGCTGATTAGTATGCTCGGCTCCTAGCTGTTACCACTTCAGCTCTTCCCCATCCCCTGTGTGTCTGTCTGCGGCTCTGGATCTAAATCACTTCCTTTCTTATAAGACACAAGCCACTGGAGGAACAGCTCACCTCAATCCAGCGTGGTCTCATCTCAACTAAGTGGGTCCGCATGGGGTCACAGCCCGAGGTCCTGGGTAGACACGAGTTCGGGGCTACACTTCACCCCACCACAGACACTGAGAGGGGTGCTCTCAAGGCTGCAGAGTAAGAAGAAGAGTGGGACTCACGCTTAGGCCTGTTCTGCTGGAGGCAGGGTCTATTACCTCCCTTCACTGCCTCTCAGTTGTCTCCATTTGTGGAATCGAATCAGAGTTTTATTACCTTCAAATTGCTGGGCACGAGCATCCTAACAGCATTTCAGGGGCCAGGGCCCTGGAAATTTCATTTCTGCTGGTCCAGGCCCTCCAGGGAATCAACATTTTTCACACTCTTCTCTGGATCACTGGGACTGGCTGTCTAATGCCAACCCATGGCTAAGTGGTACCGTTCCCCTGTCTGTCTCCAAGAACCTGGCCTCACACTCCAAAATTTCAGCAATGTCATATTGTCAATGTATAAATGTTTAGCAGGGAAATTGGAAAGAGTGCAGAAATCCCATTACAAAAACCAAACTACAACAAATCCATCCACCTAACCCTAGCCTGCCCACCTCTTGTACCAAACCAGTTCAGTATTTCCTTACGTTGGCCTAAAAAATTCAAGGCCTGTCTTAACTTCTGAATTGTGTTGTCCATTTGGTCACCGTGAGTACATGTGTATGCATGTGTTGATGTGTACCTATGTATTTCTTCCTTTGCCAAGAAAAATCCCACAAGGCTTAGGATAACAGCCTTCCCTTGCTCTAAAGAATGTGACCAATTGTCTGTCACCACTCAAACTCTTCTGTCACTGGGGCAGCCTCCCTCTGTTGGTTGCTAATCCCTTGACCAGCAAACCTAAGCCAGTTTGCTACTTGCTGGTCCTCAGGCAGATCCTTGCTGTTCACCAAGCCTTTGACTGGTTTTTCTTCCACCTGGAACTCTCTTGTCATGTGGATTTTGAATGGTTCATTCTTTTCTTCCTTCAGATCTCAGCTCACGTGAGCAGAGCTTCTCTGACCATTCCATCATGAAATCACACCCTAAAGTTGACCACCAGCCTCATCCCCATAGCCACCCCCCTTCAATGCCTTATGAGACCCACAAAGCCAACCACCAGCCTCATCCCTGTAGCCTCCCTGTAGCACAAATCTTAAAAGATCTTATTAAGAAAAACAAACCCCGGTACCAGTGAGCGGGGTGAATGCTGGAAGATCAGAGAAGCAGAACAAGCCACATCCAACATCACCTCACCAATTCGTCAGCTGATCCTGTTTCCTCCAACTGGAAGCTTCTGAGTCCTCATCCAAATGGACCTCAGCTGAACTGCTGCTCAAAAGCCTAAAAGCTTAACCAGGCTCTAGTTTCTGGTCTTCACACCTTAAATACCTTTCTGCTTTCTGCCATCACTTCCTGAGATTAAAGGCGTGAGTCACCATGCCTGGCTGTTTACAGTGTGGCTTTGAACTCACAGAGATCCAGACGGATCTCTGCCTCTGGAATGCTAGGATTAAAGGCATGTGCTACCACTGCCTAACCTCTATGTTTAATATTATGGCTGTTCTGTTCTCTGGACCCCAGATAAGTTTATTGGGGTGCACAATATATCGACCATACCTCCCCATCAGTGCCTCATGAAACCCCCAAAGCAACCACCAGCCTCTTCCCCTTAGCCTCCCCGTCAATGACACCTGAACTGCCAAAACCTGACTTGTCTTCTTCCTGCTCTCTTTTCTAGAATATGTGCCCCAAGAGAGCAAGAATTTGGGGTCTGTTTTGCTCCCATGGTCTCCCCAGTAGGTTGCATAGTAACTGGTATATACCAAGTACCCTGCAAGTTCTTGTGAAAATAAGTAGTCTTTACAGTTTGGCTAACACGATTCAATATTCAGATCACCGTCTCTGTCTGTGCTTCCAAGAGAGCAAATGATGAGCTTCTGCTTGATGCCACTGCTTTTCTTGTCTTAGCCAATGCTGCCTGGAGGTTTTTTGGTCTTTTTGTTTTGTTTTTTTGTTTGTTTGTTTGTTTGGTTTGGTTTTTCGAGACAGGATTTCTCTATGTAGCTTTGGAACCTGTTCTGGAACTCACTTTGTGGACCAGGCTGGCCTTGAACTCACAGAGATCTGCCTGCCACTACCTCCCAAGTAGTGTTGGGATAAAAAGCTTGTGCCACCACCACCCAGCTTGCCTTGAGGTTTAATGCAGAGGAGTTGCTCGGCCCAGGAAGAAACTTTCAGTATTAACATTTACAAGGATTCCCAATTTTTGTAGTACATGCCTCTCCACCCAACGTGGTTCAGAGTCTAAAATTTCCTTGAGAAAAATATGCATATTTAAAACATTTGCATATGCTAGAGGGAGGGACCATGAATGTTCTCTCTCCTGTCTGCCTTTCTGGTTCCAATGTAGTTGCTTTATAGTAAATGTTTGTCAAATGAATGAGTAACGTTTGTCGTTATTTCTCAGCCAAATGCATTCAGTTTCTGAAGGCTGCTATAACAAATTGCCACAGACTTGGTGGCTTAAAATATGGAAATTCATTCTCTGACAATTCTGCAGGCCAGATGTCCAAACCCATGCCTCTGGGCTGAAATCAAGGTGTCATCAGAGACAAGTCCTCTCTGGAGGCTCTGAGGGAGCATCCAGGATTGTCTCTTCAGCCCCTGGAGGTTTCTGCCATCCTTAGCCATACCACTCTTGGTCCTTTTCCTCACCCTCACGAGCATCACAACCCACAGTCCCGTAACAAACAAGGTTTACAAGACAAAAGGGCTGGAGAGACGCTGAGTGAAGGAAGTGCTTGTCAGTTAAGGAATTCAGGATCCCTAGAACCAACGTTAAAGCCACATGAGCTGTGGGCCTGCCTGCAATCCCAGTACTCAGGGCAGGGTCAAGAGATCCCTGAGGCTAGCTAACTAGCTAGACTAGCCACAATCATGAATTTTGGGTTCAGCGAGAGACCCTGTCTCAGTAAGTAATGTGGAGAATGATCAAGTAAGACACACAACATCACAAAGTCAATTTCAGGCCTCTAGACATGCATTCACAAACATTAGTATACATACAAACACATATATACACATGTACATCACACATACGTATATACACAGAAAATAAAATTAAAATACTTTAAAAATTACTTAACCATAGTTTTAGATGGCACAGAAGCCTTCAGAATTAAGAATTCAAGACAAGGTTCAACAAGCAATACAAGTTTAGGTTTCATAAAAAGGGGGGGCAGCTGCATAGAAACATGATTGGTTGGACAAATAGGGTATGCTGTGATGGAAAAAAAATCTGAAAGGAAATGCCCAGCAGGCCTGATCTGTGGTGATATATTGTGTATCAATAAAGCTTGCCTGAAGATCAGAAGACAGAGTCAGCCACTAGATTAAGCATAGATGCCAGGCAGTGGTGGCACATGCCTTTAATCCTAGCACTCGGGAGGCAGAGATCTGTGTGAACCTTTGTGAGTTCAAAGCCACCCTGAACTACATGAGACTGACTCAGTCTAGGAGAGAAACAGAGCCAGGCAGTGGTGACACACACCTTTAATCCCAGTACTTGGGAGTCACACGCCTTTAATCCCAGCACTTGAGATCTCATGCCTTTGCTGCCAGTATTTGGGAAGCACACACAGCCTTTAATCCCAGCACTAGGAAGGAAGTGATACAGCTGGGTGGAGAAAGGCATATAAGGCATGAGGAGACAGGAACCAGAGCCTTTCGGCTGAGGACTCCGAGGCACACAGTCTGAGGATTTGTGGAGGCAGGATCTCACCTCCCTTCCAGCCTGAGGATTCAGTTGTGGTGAGAAGTTTCTCAAGTTGCTTGTTTCATTGTTCTCTGGTCTTTCAGCATTTACCCCAATATTTGGCTCTGGTTTTTTATTATAAGACCTTTTAGGATTTGTAAAACACTGATCTATTCTGATTCTTTCTGTTTTCCCTGTGGTAGGGCTTCTTCCTCTGGAATGAGAGTCTGTAACTGTCTTAGTTAGGGTTTCTATTCCAGTGACAAAACGCTATAACCAAGCAATTTGGAGAGGAAAGGGTTTATTTCAGTTTACAGTTCCACATCACAGTCCATCATGGAAGGAAGTCCAGGCAGGAATTCAAAGCAGGAACCTGGAGGTAGAAACTGAAGCAGACAACATAGAGGGATGCTGTTTTCTGGCCTGTTTCCCATAACTCTCTCATCCTGCTTTCTTATCTACCCCAGGACCACCTGCCCAGGGATGGTATTTATTTATCCCCCACCAGTCATTAATCAGGATGAGCTGAAGCATTCCAGACTCCACCTTGGGCTCAGGCTGCAATCACCTTCTGATGCTTCTCCCTTACAGCAATACCCATGACTTTTAGAGTTCTTGAAGACCTGCTTGGCAATTTCCTAAATGATACATGTGATACATATATGTGCGTCTACATGTACATGTGTATATACAGGTGCCCATATGTGCTATAGGCCAGAGGTCAACATCAGATGTCTCCCTCTATTTCTCTCCACCTTATTCTTTGAGACAGGCTTTCTCACAGAACCCAGAGCTCACCTATTCATCCTGGCCCGAGAGCTCCAGGAATCGGCCTGTCCCTGCCGCCACCACTTTCTACAGAGATGCTCAGGATCTGAACTCCAGTCCTCACGTATACACAGCCAGCTCTTTAACAACTGAGCCATTTCCCCAGCCCCCTTTCCATATACGTAACTTCTCGTAATAGTCCTTGTTGTATGTTGAACATTTTCCCTGCATTTCCAGCCCAATTCCTCCTGACTCTCCCCTTCTCCTCCTCCCAGTTTTCTGTTGGTCTCCTTTGTTCACCAACACAATTTCACCTCTTTCCTTCAACATATGCATGTATGATTTTATGTGACTATATAAACCTCACTGACCATCAGAGAAATGCAAATCACGACTTCACTGAGATTCTATCTTACTCCTTTTTTACTCTTTTAAAGCCATATGAAGACACTACATACAGGTTCCTGGGACCAGTATTTGGTATCATGGGAGTCATTCACCATCCTACCGTACCAACTAAAGAAGAGCAGTACACACACACACACACACACACACACACACACACACACACACACACACACCAAGCCCTGGACCCCATCATCCTCTCCCCTAGGGCTTTAGTTAGAAGTCACAGAGGAATTTCAGATTGCCAGAGAGCCAGACATGGAGGAGAGGTAGAAGTGTTTAAATGACTCTGTGACCCCAGTGTGTAAACAGGAGGGTGACTGGAGCTGCCGTAGGGCGTTGATGCTCAATTCTGTTGAGAGTTAACATCATACAATGCTGACCTCCCCTGTACCCCATAACAGCAGCAATAGGCATCTACCTGCAGTCAACACTGCTACCACTGAAGAAGAAAAATAGGGTATAAAGCCATTGCTCCAGGGCACCCTGAGAGCCTGTCGGCAGCTGGCTGCTCCTGGCTTGGCAGCCGCCTTTCTGCTAAGGGTGGCTGGAATTCCATTACTCGCTCTCCCACACTTGGCATGTTAATTGAAACAGCAAAGATAACATCATCAATCCAGGAAGGTCATGAGTCCTTTTTGCCCTCTTGGCAAGTTAATGTGGCCTAATATTTGTTTAAAGTCCACCTATTCTTTTAAATGAATGTATTAAGACACTTTACCCAGCAGAGTTTTGATAAGTGCTGTACATCCCTTGTTCCTTTAAGCAATAAAGTAGATAAATTTTTCTTTCCTTTTCTGCCCTATGAGCAGCTAGCTTTTCCAAAGGAAGATTGGCCTTATAAATGAGAAACAGATTCTGTCCCCCAAAAGATCTGAGACATGGGCCCAGTCCTCTGCAGTGTATGCTCTTAACTGCTGAGCCATCTACCCAGCCTGGTTAAAAAAAAAATAATTTTTGTCTCTATTATATTTTTATTATTGCAAATAATGCATATGCAAATAATTGAACCCTCCAACCCAAAATCACTCTGCAAATCTGAATAGAACCAAGGTGATCAAAATTACTCCATTTCAAGACCAGTGGTTTCCAAAGCAAGCCACACATTTGAACAACTGAGGAGATTTGTAAAAATATTGATGCTGAACCCCAGCTCCAGAGATTCTGATTAGTTGATCTGGAGCAGATCCAGAGAGCACTATTTTTAAAAGCACATCCCCAGACAATTCTAATGGGCAGCTGGAGCTGGAAAGCACCAGACCATTGTAATAAATTGCCACACAGCACATCATTCATAAATGTCTCTTAAAAACACAATGCCGCTGAGCAATCGCTACTTGAGCGGCACTGTGTTCCCATGCTGCCAGCCCTATGGGTTCTCTCTGATTTTTATTGAAGTATCATGGCCAGAAAGAAACACGTGCACACTGCATTCTCTGCGGTACTGCTGCCGATAGCAAAAGAATTCACGATTTCAATATCTATCAACGGGAGGGATAGAGGCATTGAACATATTCCTGCAATGACCTGTTATATGGTAGCTAAAATGAATGAACTAGATATACAACAATCTAAGCAAGTGTCACATGATTCACTGGTGAATAAAAAGAGCCCATTTCAGAAAGAAAATTCTGGTGTGATGCTATTTATGCTGGAAATATTAAAAAGGAAAGCTATGAATGACAGAGGATGGTGGAAGACAGACGCAGAAGTGAATAGCAAGGAGAATATTCTACAACAAACCCCGTGGCATATAGTCAGAGCAGAGTCCTGTTGAAACTTCAGAGGTTCAAATTCACTTCTCGGGAAATAATATTGTGAGGTTGGCAAGATGGCTCCACTTAGGTTAAATTTAGCACTTACCATCAAGCCTGTAGACCCGAGTTTAGCTCCAGGGAAGGAGAGAACTGAGTCACACAACTTGTTCTCTGATTTTCACAGGTGCTGTGCGGTGTACCCTCCCACACACCTAATACACACACACAAAGTAAACAAATGTGAATTTTAAATTGCAAACAAGCCAGGTGGTGGTGGTGCACACCTTTAATTCAAGCACTTGGGAGGCAGAGCAGGCAGATCTCAGTGAGTTCAAAGCCAGCCTGGTCTACAGAGCAAGTTCCAGGACAGCCAGGGCTATTCAGAGAAACCCTGTCTCAAAAAAACTAAAAATTAACAACAACAAAAAATTACAAACAAAGTAAAAATTCATTTGACTACAGAAGTCAGAAACAAGGAGAGAGTAAATCTCAAGAAATTTTAATTTAAGACAGTAATTAATAAAGATAAAATTAGACACTAAAACTGGAAGTTGAAAAAAGTAGAATTAGATGAGAATCTAGTTCTTCGAATGTATGCAACTAATAATACAGATGTGATGATCTCCCAAGGAAATCCAAGGCAGTCACAGATAATAAAAATAGAAGTCAGCAAGGTAACATATAAAAGCAAATAGATTTCCTTTACTGTAGCACTAATCAGTGAGAAGTGTATTAACAACAAACATGTTAGCAACAATGGAAAGCATTTTAACATACCTAATAGTCACTAAAAAACATGTGTAAGATTTTTCCAAAGGAAATTAACATTTGTTTAGGAAGAGTGAACAAATGGAGAGAAGGTCTAAGTTCTGGATATAGATTCAAATTTGTCACACTGTCTGGTCCTCTCCTATAAATCTGTCAGTGTTTAATATCAATTTTTATGGAATTTTAAAAGCTGATTCTAAATTTCATCTGGCAAAATAAATGCAGAACACAACACAATTTTTTTTTATTATTTTATTTTATTTTACAATACCATTCAGTTCTACCTATCAGCCACGTGTTCCCCTATTCTCCCCCTTCCTACCCCCTCTACTTACCCCCAGCCCACCCTCCATTCCCACCTCCTCAAGGGCAAATCCTCCCCCGAGGACTGCAATCAACCTGGTAGACTCAGTCCAGGCAGGTCCAGTCCCTTCCTCCCAGACTGAGCCAAGTGTCCCTGCATAAGCTCCAGGTTTCAAACAGCCAACTCATGCAATGAGCACAGGACTTGGTCCCACTGCCTAGTTGCCTCCCAAACTGATCAAGCCAAACAACTGTCTCACCTATTCAGAGGGCCTGATCCAGCTGGGGGCCCCTCAGCCTTTGGTTCATAGTTCATGTGTTTCCATTCATTTGGCTATTTTTTTCAATAATTGAGTAAAACCAAAATTTATTATAAGCCACAGTCGTCCTAGGGACCTCCATGCTATATATAAAGCCTCCATGGTTCTATGGGTTGTGGTCTTATTGTTCTTTATTTTATATCTAGAATCCACTTATGAGTGAGTACATACCATGACTGTCTTTCTGGGTTTGGGTTACCTCACTCAGGATGATTTTTTCTAGTTCCATCCATTTGCCTACAAATTTCATGCTTTCATTGTTTTTCTCTGCTGAGTAGTACTCCATTGTGTATATGTTACTACATTTTTTCCATCCATTCTTCCGTTGATGGGCATCTAGGTTGTTTCCAGGTTCTGGCTATTACAAATAGTGCTGCTATGAACATAGCTGAGCATGTATCTTTATGGTATGAATCAGCATTCCTTGGGTATATGCCCAAGAGTGGGATGGCTGGGTCTTGAGATAGTTCGATTCCTAATTTTCTGAGAAACCGCCATACTGATTTCCACAGTGGTTGTACAAGTTTACATTCCCACCAACAGTGGAGGAGTGTTCCCTTTGCTCCACATCCTCTCCAACATTGACTGTCATTGGTGTTTTTGATCGTAGCCATTCTGACAGGTGTAAGGTGGTATCTCAGAGTCATTTTGATTTGCATTTCTCTGATGATTAAGGATGTTGAGCATTTCTTTAAATGTCTTTCAGCCATTTGTAGTTCTTGTTTTGTGAATTCTCTGTTTAGCTCTTTAGCTCATTTTTTAATTGGACTGTTCAGTATTTTGATGTCTAGTTTCTTGAGTTCTTTATATACTGTGGAGATCAATCCTCTGTCAGATGTGGGGTTGGTGAAGATCTTTTCCCATTCTGTTGGCTGTCTTTTTGTCTTATTGACTGTGTCTTTTGCCCTACAAAAGCTTCTCAGTTTCGAGAGGTTCCATTTATTAATTGTTGTGCTCAGGGTCTATGCTGTTGGTGTTTTATTTAGGAAATGGTCTCCGGTGCCAATGCGTTCAAGAGTGCTTCCTACTTTCTTTTCAATTAAGTTTAGTGTAACTGGATTTATGTTCAGGTCTTTGATCCACTTGGACTTGAGTTTTGTGCATGGTAACAGATATGGATCTATTTGTAATCTTTTACATATTGACATCCAGTTATGCCAGCACCATTTGTTGAAGATACTGTCTTTTTTCCATTGTATAGTTTTGGCTCCTTTATCAAAAACCAGAGGTTCATATGTGCATGGATTAATGTCAGGGTCTTCAATTCAATTCCATTGGTCCGTATGTCAGTTTTTATACCAGTACCAAGCTGTTTTTATTACTATAGCTCTATAGTAAAGTTTGAGGTCAGGGATGGTGATGCCTCCAAAGGTTGCTTTATCGTATAGGATTCTTTTAGCTATCCTGGGTCTTTTGTTTTTCCATATGAAGTTGAGTATTTTTCTTTCCAAGTCTGTGAAGAATTGTGTTGGGATTTTGATGGGGATTGCATTGAATCTGTAGATTGCTTTTGTTAAGATTGCCATTTTTACTATGTTAATCCTACCTATCCATGAGCATGGGAGATTCTTCCATTTTCTGATATCTTCTTCAATTTCTTTCTTTAGAGATTTAAAGTTCTTATCAAAAAGGTCCTTCACTTGTTTAGTTAGTGTTATCCCAAGGTATTTTATATTATTTGTGGCTATTGTAAAGGGTGATGTTTCTCTGACTTCTTTCTCAGCGCTTTTATCATTTGTGTATAGGAGGGCTACTGATTTATTTTTGAGTTGATCTTGTATCCTGCCACTTTACTGAAGGAGTTTATCAGCTGTAGAAGTTCCCTGGTAGAGTTTTTGGGGTCACTTATGTATACTATCATATCATCTGCAAATAGTGAAAGTTTGACTTCTTCCTTGCCAATTTGTATCCCTTTGATCTCCTTTTGTTGTCTTATTGCTCTAGCTAGAACTTCTAGTACTATATTGAATAAATATGGGGAGAGTGGACAGCCTTGTCTTGTTCCTGAATTTAGTGGTATCGCTTTGAGTTTCTCTCCATTTCAATTTGATGTTTGCTGTTGGCTTGCTATAAATTGTTTTTATTATGTTTAGAAATGT
This sequence comes from Peromyscus leucopus, assembly GCF_004664715.2. Classification (NCBI taxonomy): domain Eukaryota; kingdom Metazoa; phylum Chordata; class Mammalia; order Rodentia; family Cricetidae; genus Peromyscus; species Peromyscus leucopus. The sequence continues at coordinate 66,000,530 of NC_051075.1, forward strand.
TCCTTGTATTCCTGATCTTTCTAAGACCTTTATCATGAAGAGGTGTTGAATTTTGTCAAAGGCTTTTTCAGCATCTAAGGAGATGATCATGTGGGTTTTTTTTTCTTTCAGTTAGTTTATATGGTGTATTACATTGACTTTTTTTCATATGTTGAACCATCCTTGCATCCTTGGGATGAATCCTAGTTGGTCGTGATGGATGATTGTTTTGATGTATTCTTGGATTCGGTTTGCCAATATTTTGTTGAGTATTTTTGCATCAATGTTCATGAGGGAGATTGGTCTGTAGTTCTCTTTCTTGGTTGCATCTTTGTGTGGTTTGGGTATCAGGGTAATTGTAGCCTCATAAAAAGAGTTTGGTAGTGTTCCTTCTGTTTCTATTGTATGGAACACTTTGAAGAGGATTGGTATTAATTCTTCTTTGAAAGTCTGGTAGAATTCTGCACTGAAACCATCTGGTCCTGGGCTTTTTTTGGTTGGGAGACTTTTGATAACTGTTTCTATTTCTTTAGGGGTTATTGGTCTATTTAAATGGTTTATCTGGTCTTGATTTAATTTTGGTATGTGGCATTTATCCAGAAAATTGTCCATTTCTTCCTGGTTTTCCATTTTTTGTGGAGTACAGGTTTTTTAACTATGATCTGATGATTCTCTGAATTTCCTCATTGTCTGTTGTTATGTCTCCCTTTTCATTTCTGATTTTGTGAATTTGGGTGCTCTCTTTTTGCCTTTTGGTTAATTTGGCTAGGGGTTTGTCTATCTTGTTGAGTTTTTCAAAGAACCAACTCTTTGTTTCATTGATTTTTTTGTATTGTTCTCTTGTTTTCTATTTCGTTGATTTCAGCCCTCAATTTGATTATTTCCTGGCATCTATTTCTCTTGGGTGAGTTTGTTTCTTTTTTTCTAGAGCTTTCAGTTGTGCTGTTAATTCATTGGTATGGGATTGCTCCATCTTCTTTATGTGTGCATTTAGAGCTATGAATTTTCCTCTTAGCACTGCTTTCATAGTGTCCCATAAGTTTGGGTATGTTGTACTTTCATTTTCATTGAATTCTAGGAAATCTTTAATTTCTTTCTGTATTTCTTCCTTGACCCATTGATGTTTCAGGTGGACTTTATTCAGTTTCCATGAGTTTGTGGGTTTTCTATAATTTTTGTTGTTGATGAGGTCTAACTTTAAGGCATGGTGGTCTGATAAGATACAGGAGGTTATTCCAATTTTTTTGTATCTGTTGAGATTTGTTTTGTGGCCAAGCATGTGGTCAATTTTTGAGAAGGTTCCATGGGGTTCTGAGAAGAAGGTATATTCTTTTGTGTTAGGATGGAATGTTCTGTAGATATCTATTAGGTCCATTTGAGTCATAACATCTGTTAGGTCCTTTATTTCTTTGTTTAAGTTTCAGTCTGGTAGATCTGTCTTTTGGTGAGAGTGGTGTGTTAAAATCTCCCACCACTAATGTGTGGGGTTTGATGTGCGTTTTAAACTTTAGTAGTATTTCTTTTATGAATGTGGGTGCTTTTGTATTTGGAGCATAAATGTTTAGAATCGAGACTTCATCTTGGTGGATTTTTCCCGTGATAAATATGTAATGTCCATCCTGATCTCTTTTGATTGATTTTAGTTTGAAGTCTATTTTATTAGATATTAGGATAGCTACACCAGCTTGTTTCTTAGGTCCATTTGCTTGGAAAGCCTTTTCCCAGCCCTTTTGAGTATGTCTGTTTTGAAGTTAAGGTGTGTTTCAGCAGATGGATGGGTCCTGTTTTCTTATCCATTCTGTTAGCCTGTGTCTTTTTATAGGTGAGTTGAGACCATTGATATTGATGGATATTAATGACCAGTGATTGTTAATTCCTGTTATTGTTAATTGTTAATTGTTAATTCCTGTTATTTTTTGTGGTTGTGTTGTGTTGTCCTTCTGTGGTGTATGTTGGTGTAGGATTATCTATTGCTTGATTTTTCATGGATGTGTTTAGCTTCTTTGGGTTGGATTTTCCCTTCTAGTGCTTTCTGTAGGGCTGGGTTTGTGGACAAATTTATTGATTAAATCTGGTTTTATCCTGGAATATTTTGTTTACTCCACATATGGTGATTGAGAGTTTTGCTGGGTATAATAGTCTGGGTTGGCATCCGTGGTCTCTTAGTGTCTGCATGAGATTTGTCCCTGATCTTCTAGCTTTCATAGTCTCTATTGAGTAGTCTGGTGTTATTCTGATGGGTTTGCCTTTATATGTTACTTGGTCTTTTTCCTTTGTGGCTCTTAATATTTTTTCTTTGTTCTGTGTGTTTAGTGTTTTGATTATTATGTGGCGAGGGGACTTTTTTTTTTGGTCCAGCCTATTCGGTGTTCTGTAAGCTTCTTGTATCTTCATAGGTATTTCTTTCTTTAGGTCAGGAAAGTTTTCTTCTATGATTTTGTTGAATATATTTTCTGTGCCTTTGAGTTGGTATTCTTCTCCTTCTTCTATCCCTATTATTCTTAGGTTTGGTCTTTTCATGGTGTCCCAAATTTCCTGGACATTTTGTGTTACGACTTTTTTGTCTTTAGTGTTTTCTTTGACTGAGGAATCTATTTTATCTATTGTGTCTTCAGTGTCAGAGATTCTCTGTTCCATCTCTTGCAATCAGTTAGTTATGCTTGTTTCTGTAGTTCCTGTTCATTTAGTCAGGATTTCTATTTCCAGCATTCCCTCAGCGTGTGTTTTCTTTATTGTCTCAAATTCATTTTTCAGATCTTGGATTTTTTTCTTTCATCTGTTTAATTGCTTTTTCTTGGCTTTCTTTGATTTCGTCCCATTTTTTGTTCGTTTTTTCTTCCATTTCTTAAGGGAGTTTTTATTTTCCCTTTAATGAAGTTTTTCATTTCTTCTTTAAGGGAAGCTTTTATTCCCTCTTTAATGGAGTTTTTCATTTCTTCTTTAAGGGAAGTTTTTATTTCCTCTTTAAGGGAGTTTTTTTATTTCCTCTTTGAGGGAATGTTTTATTTCTTCTTTAAGGGCCTCTATCATCTTCTTAAAGTCATTTTTAGGGTTGATTTCTTCTGTTTCTTCTGTCTTGGTATGTTCAGGTCTTGCAGGTGTAGAATCACTACATTCTGATGTTGCCATATAAGTCTTTATGTTGTTGCTTGTATTTTTGCACTGGCGTCTACTCATCTCTTCCTCTGTGCGGTGCAGGTGGTGTCTGTGTCTGAGAGTGCCTCTCTTGTTCTAATTCTTAGTCTTGGTTTAGTAGGAGTTCTTGGTTAAATTGGTGCTATTGGGCTATTTCTTCAGGGGCAGCTGATCTCAGTCGGTAAAGTATATACTTATGATTCTGGTGATCTGTTTTGGTGGCTGGTCAGTGCCTTCTTCTGTGTTCCCAGGTCACGTTTTGTTCATTCGTCAACTCCTCAGCTGATCTTGTTTCTTCAGACTTCAAACTGTAGGCATCTGAATCCTCTCCCAGATGGGTTTCAGCTGAGCGGGGTAGCACCAACACCTCCAAGTTGTTGGGTTTTGCAGGATCAGCAGTTGGGCCCTGGGTTGTCCTCCGTCCCATGGAGATAGCTTCTTCCCCGGGTGTTGGGGTTAGAGGCGTCCTTATTCCAAGCTGCGTCTGCTTGTCTCTGTCACCAGGCCTGTCTACCTCTGCGGTCCACTGCCAGGCCTGTATGTCTCTGCCAGCTGCCGCCGCGGGCCTACCTACCTCTGCTTGTCACTGCTGCCGGGGCCCGTCTACCTCTGTGGGCCACCGCCGGGCCTGTATGTCTCTGCCGGCTGCCGCCGGGCCTGAATGTCCCTGTCAGCCACCGCCGCCGCCGCCGCGCTGCCGGGCCCGTCTCAACCCAATTTTTAAAAGCCCTAACTGACACTATATGAAAAACTACACAAACTAGTGGAATATTATTGCAGAAATGAAAGCTCTAGAGAATGGAGTAGAGTCCAGAATTCAATATACGACAAAGGCTGGGGTATTTAAAATGAGTAGATGTGTGTCCAACCAGGAACTCATTTCCTAGACTCCTCTGACGGTTAGGGTTCATTGTCAACTTGACAAAATCTGGACTGGCCTGGGAGATGGGCTCTGGATATAAAATGGATGTGATATTGACGTGGGAAGATCCATCTTAGTGTGGGTGAGACCATCCCTGGGCAGGAAATTCTGAACTGTATAAAATGGAAACTATGGGCCGAGCACTAGCATGCACTCACTGCCCTCTTCCCTTGACAGCAGAGGCAGTGTGGCCAGATGCTCCAAGCTCCTGCCGCCTGGATTTTCCTAAGATGATGGATTGTGTCTTAAACTGTGAGCTGAAATAAACGCTTTCTCCATCAAGTTGTGTTGGTCAGAATATGTTTTCATACCACCAGGAAAAGAAGCTAAGATGCATTGTTTTGGGAAACTGATTATATCACAGTCCTTTTTATATCACAGGTAGGAATGAATTCTAGGTAGAATCCAAGGCTTTAAAAAGTATCAAGTAAAAACAGAAAATAATTGCAGTAGAATTGTTGCTTGCTTTTCAATTGGCAAGGGATGGCTTTCCTAACCATAAAATCCAGGCACCATAAAGGTCAAAAAGTCTATGTATAATTTAAAATGTGTGGGCTGCAAAGCCTGCTCCAAACAATGCAAAATAAAAGGTACAGGCAAATAAAATTGTAAATTTTGTAGTAGTTATAAAATATATAAGTCAGCAACTTTGCTAAGTCTATAAACTGGTAGGAAAAACACATCCCAATGAGTGGACAACTCACAGAAGAAAAAAATACCAGCTCAGCCAAGAAACTCTGAGAATTATAACTGTTCTTGTAAGTACTCAAGAAAATATACATATGCACACCACATACACAAAGGGGAGGAAGGAAGGGGGAGAGGGGGAGGAGGAGAAGCAGGGAGATAGATAGATAGATAGATAGATAGATAGATAGATAGATAGATAGACAGACAGATAGAGAACTGAATGTGGAGGCCAAAAGGGTTTCCTAGTGAGATCTGAGCCTGCTTCACCAAGCAGGGCTGCATTAAATGATTGCTTGACCACATGCATGGTTACAAGTTGATTGGAAGGGTCTACACTTGACTGTGCTAGGGGGAGTCTTATGCTCCATCCCTTGGCATTCCTATAAATAGCCCTTTAGAAGAGACAGAGGGGATGGTGGATAAGGATCCAGGCCCTCCCGAGGCTATCCTGTGTTTCCATCTGTTTCTCTCCCCTCTATCCTTCTATCTAATATCTCTTATCCCTCTCTCCTCAGGAGTACCCTGTTAGAAAATGTGAGAGCCGGTCTCCCAGCTGGGCTCCCACAGATGGTGCTAGGGACAGGAACAAGGGACTTGGCAAAAGGAGGGTTGAGGGCCTCACAGGAAGCAGTTGGGCATGTCTGGCTATGTAGTAAAAGTAAGGCAGGGGTGGGTGTTCTACTATTGGGAGTATAACACAGTAAGGTGACTGAAAGAAATGCCGACGTGAAAAGTGAGGCTGCAGCGAGTATCTCTCTCTCTAGGTTTTTTTCTTTTCTCTCTCTTAATTTTCTATCTATAAAAATTAAGGGAAAAATATAAGGTAGAGTATAGGAATATAGTGCAGAAAAACTTAGGATAAGATAAGCAACAAGACAGAGAAACTATGTCCTTGATTTTCCAACTATGGGACTATGAATGAAAATTCCTAGGGAAAAATCAGAGAAATGAAAAAATACTATGAGAAAAACAGGCAGAAAAAGATTCCTGTGAAAGATTTTGGCCTGTGAACAGCTTAGATCTGAGTCCTGAGCAGCAGGGAAAGAATTTTTCCTGAGGTGGATGTGGATGAAATAAAACCCTCCACTGCTCTGATATTGCCACTGTATGAAAACATCGTACCATCAGAATTAGTTTCCTCTTGGCCATGAAGCCAAGAATAGGGAACAGAAGGCTTGGGGAAAAGTTAGTAATCTCTCTCTTAAAACCTGGAAGCTTTTCAGGTCTTACTGTCTCAGATTTTTTTTTTTTCTTCCTGTAAAGGCAAAATTAGATTCACCTGGAAAGAACATCTATCATAATGGAAAAAAATCACCTGTAATTGCCCTATAAACAAAAAAAAAAAAACCTCTTGAAACATGGCAAATCCTCTCTGCTAGTCCTATCTCTGCTCCAAGCCAGTATTAGAAAAAGAGCAGCCAGAATCCCCTGCATCCAGAGCCTATGCCCAAGAAAGTGCAGGCAGAGGCAGCTTCCCCACACAGTGGAACTGCAGCAAAGGCAGCATAGGACCTGAGGAGGGTCTGCTGGCATGGAGGAAGCAGTGGAGACTTTCAAGTCTTCCCTGTGATGAAAAAAAGCAGAGTCTGAACTCTTAGCAGTAGCTGCAATATGGGAAAAGCTGAAGCAAAATTTGGCCATACAGCACCAGCGACGTAAGTCCCTACCCTGAGAACAGAAAGCAGTTTGCAGAGAAACTGAGCCATGGCATTGGCATCAGGGACTCTGCATCTTGGGGGAGGGGACAAGCAGGGACAAGTAGAAGATCTATCAGGCCAAAAAAAAAAAGTCTCTCTGAAAAAGTTCTCATTCCTTTTCACTGACCAGGTGAGATTGGGAAGTGAAGCACCAAGAAGTTTTTGCTTCTGGCAACAAACACCTGTCTGAGTACATGCAGACAGGTGCAACCCATTCTGGGGACAGTGCCAGATGAAAAGCTTAATCTTGACTTAAAAACCTCCCATGATAAAAGAGCAGAAACTTGATTTTGACCATGTGAAGAAACTGGGAGAGTAATGACCACCATTGGCTGCAGCTGAGTTTTCTCCCAGACCCAGAAAGACAACCTGGGAAATGCTGTTTGCAACAGCATGACAATATAGAGAAAGGCAGCTTGGGAAATGTAGTTCATAACAAAGCAGCAAAATGCCCAAGGGAAATAGTATTGTTACTGCACTACCCCCAAACTCTTCTTTTTCAGCTAAAAATGTCATTTTTTTTGCCAAGTGATATTAGAAAGCTTAGCCTTACCTCCTGAGAACTAGAAACAGGCAAACAGCTTGCCTGTCAGGAGGCAATTAAAATGTTAATACCATTTGTCAACGAGTCACTTTGAAACCCTCATGATTAAGAGATTCTTTCTAGATGTTTGCTAAAGTTTGTAAAAGTAGTCCTATAGAGTTTGTTTTTGAATGTAAGTTAGTTCTGTTAAGAGATTCTTCTAGATAATTTTGTAAAATAGTTCTACAGAGTTTCCTTTTGAATATAAGTTCATAAAATAGTTCCATAGAGTTTCCTTTTGAATATGTTTGTAAAAAGTGTAAATATGACACTCATGCTACTTGTAAATATGTAAAGAGTGTAAATGTTGAATGTAAATATGTAAAAGTATAAATATTGAATGTAAGTTTGTAAAAAGTGTAAATATGTATAGTGATGCTCATATTAGAATTGTTTTTATTACTCTCAGATATATTTGAACACATTTTATGATAGCCAAAAATATAATTTTACATTCTCAGTGGCCCCTGGAAAACTCAAGTGAAGGTGTCATAATTATGGGAGCTTTTTTGTCTTCTTCCTAGAAGTTTCCACTCCTTTTGTGTCTGTTTAGAAAGGGGTAGGCCTCCCACAAAGGGGTAGGCTTCCCACAATTGAGTTAGTTTGTACAGAAATTTTACTGCTGTGATAAGAACACATGTATATATGAGCTACTTAAACAGCTAAAAGTGTCTTTATAATCAGCATAGTTTTTTTGTTTGTTTGTTTAATGCTGAATGCCGTTTATTGAAGGAGGGACTAGGTCTTAAATACAGGCTTACCGCACAATGGCAAACCCCGGAGGGCATGGGTTTTTGTTTACTTGAGTGGATACTTTGAAGTGTTTTGAAATGACTGTTTTCTCCTGGGAATCAAAATAGTCTCTTGAAAATTTTATTGAACATCTGTTAAGAGAAAATTTTGATTTAGAAAAAGGTTTGGTGCATCTAAGTATGCTGTAGTCATCTTAGACCCATTCCAAAAAATATTTCATCTTTATTATCCTCTATTCCTTTACTGGGAGGTGTGGCAGTTATGGAGATCACTGTTGATGTTTGCAAGCTCTTAGTAGGAACCTGGGTCAGAACTCTGTACCCCCCTCCTGCCAGAGGCTGGTAGCCAAAGATGGGCAACTTTTTTCTTGATAACTTCCTGGATGTATGTATATAAAATTAATCAAGAAGAATGATCTAAGACAGGCACAGTCTATCTGAGGGACCTGGGGGGCCCTTTATTATATCAAGAAGGTGGAGTTCTGGAAGCCCACAAAGGTTTCCTAGTGAGATCTGAGATTGTTTCACCCAGAAGTACTGCATTCGAGGATTGTTTAACCACATGCATGATTACAAGGTGATTGGAAGGATCTACACTTGGCTGTGCTAGGGGAAGGTCTTATGCTCCTCTTGGCATTTCTATAAACAGCCCTTTAGAAAAGACAGAAGGGGCTGGAGGATAAGGATCCAGGCCCTCCCAAGGCTATCCTGTGTTTCTATCTGTTTGTCTCCCCTCTATCCTTCTATCTAATATCTCTTATTCTTCACTCCTCAAGAATACCCTGTCATAAAATGTGGGAGCCAGTCTTCCAGCTGGGCTCTCGCAACCGAATGGATGCTCTGACTCCTGTAGAATAGAAAGCAGTGAGAGTCCACTGCCATCTTTGTCCTCAGAAGTTCTTCTTTCCTCAAAAGGCAAAAGCCAATGTTCCAACTCAGCATGATTGCCTATAGCAACCCTAGCTTGCCTTTTCAGATTGCCATAATAGGAACTGCCTATCCCACTGGTGCTCAGACTTCCCAGAGCAGTAGAATAACTCCCTGCCCCAGAATTCCCTGCATCTGGAAAAAGAGATGTTGCTGGTTCTACCTGAGAGTCCATGACTTGATGAGTCTGAATTGGGGCAATGATCTCTATTTCTAACAAGTTGTTGCTGATGATGGTTGCAGGTACCACTGTCCAGATTAAGACAGCCTACCCACCAACATCAGTGTGTGCTTATGCTCCTCCTATGAAAAGTTATGACAGCATAAACCAGGAGCCAGAGAGGGAAGGCCCACTGTCCTGAAACAGGCAAGGACCACAACAAAGAGACAGAAAGCAAACTCTGAGACTTTAATCCATGGCCCATTGAAAGCATGCTTTCAACAGTTTTGCCATTAAAACGTCAGACTAGGCCACAAGGCTGAAATGTGTATAATCCAGGAGCCTTGTATGACTATGACTTGTGGAGTTCAATATGGCTGTACAAATGCCAAACCAAAAAAAAAACCAAGGGGGAGAGGGAGTTGATACCAAAAAGATCCTAAATAAGCCCCCAGGCCTCCCTTAATCTTAGCAGACTTTAGAAAATCAATTTTGGAGGTCACACAGCTGATCCGTACAATCTTAGCTTTCTACTAGCCTGTTAACAACAACATCCCGATGTGTGAGCTCTGACAACAGGTACTCTAGGTTACTTTGCAAAAACCTAAAAATGGCTATTGCTACCAATAAAGACTCATTCTTTTTTTTTTTTTTGTTTGTTTGTTTGTTTTGGGGGGGTGGTTTTTCAAGACAGGGTTTCTCTGTGTAGCTTTATGCCTTTCCTGGATCTTGCTCTGTAGACCAGTCTGGCCTCGAACTCACAAAGATCCTCCTGCCTCTGCCTCCCAAGTGCTGGGATTAAAGGTGTGTGCCGCCGCCGCCGCCACCGCCGCTGCCGCCGCCGCCGCCACCACCACCACCACCACCACCACCACCGCTGGCTAAAGACTCATTCCTAAGCCCACAGCTACCTGATGGAAGGCTAATAAAATAAAAGGCTTGCTTTCTCTTTCTTTATACTGTGCCTTCCTTGGCTGCCTCAAACTTTGAATCACTCTATTCATCTCTGTGTGTAGAAATGTTGATCATCTAAAATGTTTTGTTCAGGTTCAGGGATGGCTCAGCTGGTTTAGCTTACCATGCAAACATGAGGACCTACATTCAGATCTCAAGTGCCCATGACAAAGGCAGGTGTTGCAGCACATATCTGTCATCCCTGTCATCCAGGGAGGCAGAGGCAGGAAGATGCCTAGAGCTTGCTGGACAGTAGTCTTGACAAATGAGTAACCTCCAGGTTCAGGGACAGATGCTGTGTCAAAAAACTAGGTGGAGAGCAACTTGGGACACCTAACATCTACCTCTGACTTCCACAAGCATATATACATGTGTGTGTATCTGCACACACACACACACACACACACACACACACCAAAACAATAAAAAATATGCAAATAAAATGTTAGCCCATCCCAGCAATCAATAAAAGCCTGCTGCTCCCTTTGCTAAGCCAGCTGGGATTATAGGCATGTGCTACAACACCTTGTCATATGCAGCACCTGACATCAAATACAAGATTTTGTGAAGGCCAGGCAATTGCTCCACCAATTGAGCTACATCCTGACTCAACATTTACTTTTCATACTCTTCAAAAGCAAACCAAACAAAATAAAACCCACAGATTTATTTTTATTTTATGTGTGTGATTGTTTCACCTGCATGTATGTAAGTGAACTGTGTGTGTAGCTGGTGCCTGTGGAGACCAGAAGATGGATCCTGATGCCCTGGAACTGGAATTATAGACAACTGTAAGTCACTATATGATGCTGGAACCTGAGGTCGGGTCCTCTGCAAGAACCTCAAGACCTTTTAAACCTTGAGCCATCTTTCTGGCCCCCACCTTTAATTCACACACCAATAAGAACTGCGCCTAAAGAAAACAAATATACTAATAGTATCGCTTTAAAATCATAAGAAAGAAGCGGAGAGTTGGCTAGATGGTTGCTGCTCTTGAAGAGGACCCAGGTTCAATTGCCAGCATCCACATAACTGCTTAACCATCTGTAACTCCAGTTCCAGGGCATCTAGCCCTCCTCTGGCCTCCATAGGTACACATGTGGTGCATAAACAGACATATGTGCAGACAAACACTCATACACATAAAATAAAAATAAAAAGCAGGAAAAATGACTTTCTTAATAACAGTAAAAATGTTACAAGTCCAAGCTGGTTGTATCCCTCTTTTTATAGCTGTACAAGTATAATTTTACATAGAGACACACTGGCAAAGTTGGCTCAATTTTTCCCATTATAAAAAAAAAATTTTTAAAGTAGTCCTGTCCCCAATTTCTTTCCCCCAAAGCCCTTCTTAGATCTGGGGGTGAGTGATCGGACACCTGCAGAAAAACTGAGCTCTGTACTACATTAACTCACTACCACACTGTTCCCTGAGGAAGGGAAGCCTCAAGCCAGTAAACAAAGCGTTTCCTGAGAAAATGTAATTGAGAAAATGTATTGAGGAAGCTACTGGGAAGCCAGGCAGGTGAGAGAAATGCTTGGTGTGCTCTGGAAGGAATTATCTCTTAGTTCCCACAAATGTATTCGTTGTTAAGGGGCATGGTGCTGAAAAGCCTGTCTGCCCTTCCCCAGGTGGCTCAGACAGAACCTGGTGACCACTGAATGCCTCAGGAGGCGGGATAAATCCTAAGGGAAAGTGGGAGAAGGGGCAGGGGAGAAGAGTGAGGCCACTCTGCAGAGGTCAGCAGGGGCGGGAGCTTTGTGGGCTGGAGACCTTTAAGAAAGTGGAGATTCTCCAACTGACCGGGACTCATGGGCACTTGCAGAGATCAGGGAGCCTGCAGGAGTCTGACCTAGGTCCTTGGCGTATATGCAAAGGCTGAGTAGCTGGGTGTTCTTGTGGGACTCCTAACAATGGGAGTAGGGGCTGTCCCTGACTCTTTTACCAGCTCGTGGGACCCTTTTCCTCCTACTGGGTCACCTCGTCCAGTCGTGATATGATGGTGTATGCCTGGTATTATTGTAGCATATTATGCCATGTTTGGTTGATGTCCCTGGGAGGTCTGCTCTTTTCTGAGGGGAGATGGAGGTGGGGTGGATCTAGGGGAGAGGGGAGGTGGGAGGAAAGACTGAGGGAGGGGAGGGGAAGCAGGTTGGGATGCAATATATGTGAGAAGAATAAAATATAATAATAATAATAATAATAATAATAATAATAATAATAATAATAAAGAACTTGGAATTCTCTTAAGTCAGAATCTAACTACTTTGAGGAGCGCTACGAAGCCCCTCTGGCTGGAGTGGGTGATTACAATGGGGCACACCTGGAGGCAGGCCTTCAAGCAAGGCTTGTCAAGGAAGACTTATAACCAGGGTTAGAGGTGATGCATCCCAGCGCCCCCACAACTCTGCCTGCTTGATGTAGCAGATGACTAATGTGCTAGTCACCAAGTCAGAGTGCCCCGGGAAGGACACATCCCTTAGGGGAACCTCACATTTACACTCCTGCTCCCTTTCTAGCTTCATTGCTGTGGCTGTGATAAGCTATCCCGACACAAAGCCGCTCTGGGGAGAAAGGGTTTATTCCACTTACAGCTCCAGATCACAATCCATCAGGGAGAGCAAGTCAAGGCAGGATCTCACGCCGCTAAGCCACATCACATCCACGGTCGAGAGCAAAGAGAAGCAGAGGCTCCAGTCTTTGCTTGCCTTGTACTCACATAGCCTTCTCTACTTTTATATAGTCTAGGACCCCAAACTAGGGAATGGTGCCACCTATGGTGGGCTGGTTCTTCCTAAATCAGTTAACAGACAGGCCCACGGGCCAACCTCATCTAGACATTTTCTCCCTCAAAACTTTCTTCCCGGGGGATTCTAGGCTGCCAAGTTGATTCTGGTAAGTTGGCAGTCAAAACTAACCAGAACAACTGCTTCCTTACACTTTAATATGGAACTAGCCCCCATCCCACCCAACCACCCCCCAGCCCCCACCCCCCACCCCCGCGGTTCCCAATAAACTCCCACTCGACCTTCTGTGTTTGTCCAGCTTTCTCTTCCCACTCCAGGTTCTGACCCTCTGCGGTTGTCCTGGGAGTTGTTGTGGATGCTGTACTCTGATCATGATGATGTCATTATTTTAATCAGCTGGTTATCTGCAAGAGACCCTCAACAAGGTCTGGCATGTTTGTGTTCCCTTATTGAAGGGGTGGAGAACGTAGTGGACCCTCACCTGAGATTCTAGCCACTCCCTCCTGGACATCTCTCCTAGCTGTGTGCCACCCTGCCTCAGCTGGACATGGTCTCTGGAGACAGAAAGCTAACTGAAGAGTGGTGGGCTCCATCTATGCAGCTCTGGGGGAAGTGGACATCCGTGCTGGAGTGGGACTTTTTCCACGATGCTGTGGGGGTCGACCACAATCCTGCAGGTAACCCTTACCAACAACACTCCTGTAAGGAAGCCCGATACCTCACTGGCTCACCGGGGTAGGCTGGAGTGGCACAGTTCCTTTGGTTTGTCATTCACAGCTCCCCCGGGGAAACATGGATGCGACAGGGGTCCCGGCTCTTGGCTATGGCTTTGAGACCTCCTGGCTCAGCTCCACAAAGTCAGGAGTTAAGAACAGGAAGACAGTCTTGCCTCCTGGGGAAAGAGGCAGCTGCTGGGCCATGTTTCCCTTGCCTTGCTTATTCTGCATTTTTGGGTGAGCTGTTTTTGTTTAATGTAAGCAGAGCAAATCCATCCATAGCAAAATCAGAGAAAATAACTTGTTGATGTGTAAACCAGGATGTCACAAATAACCCTGTTTGTTTAATTATAGCAGGCTGAGTGCTGTGAGCAGGGAAGGGGGGTGGCGGCCGTGGTGGCACTGCTGGGGGAATTCAGGATACCAGTGCAGGCGAGTCGGGAGGCCTGCGGAGGAGACCTGGAGGAAACGTGTGTGTCAGGAGCCGCGTGGATAAACTGGGGCACATATGGTGCATGAGTCAGGCTCAACTGAGTGGGTAGACAGCTTTCGGTGCTAATGGGAGCCTGCTGCAGAGCGCCAGACAGAAAGACTAGAGCAGGTGAAAAGAAGAAAGGCTATGTGGAAATAATGAGGCTGTGAGTGCAGGAAACTGACTTTATGAGTAACTACAGCATGAAACTCGGTTCTTCCCATGCAATGTGTTGGTGTGGATGAGGTCAGACACCATAGAGCGCTGGGCATCATACAAAGGTCTCCCATCTCACCTATCCAATGTTGCCTTCCTTCCTGTCTTGGTCCATTTTGTGTTTCTTTTCTTTTCTTTTCCTTTCTTTTCTTTTCATTTCTTTCTTTTTTCCCGTTTCTTCTTTTTTTATATTTTTGTTTTTGTTTTTTTCAAGATAGGGTTTCTCTGTGTAACCCTGGCTGTCCTAGAACTTAGGAACCTACCTGTCTCTGCTAGGATTAGAAGTGTGCACCACCACATCTAGCTCTTTGCTCTCTTTTTAAACAGCATTCAACTCTGATGACCTGTGACTGACTATGTAGCCCAGGCTAGCCTTAAACTCTAGAAGCTCCACCTGCCTCTGTCTCCAAAGTGCTGTTATTAAGATGAGTGTCACCATGCCCAGCCGTTTTGTGCTTCTAAAACAAAATAGCCCAAAGTGGATAACTTGTAAAACGCTTATTCGGCTCATGCTCCTGATGGCTGGAAGGTCCATGTAGCATGACATCAGATCTGTGGTAGTTTGAATGTCATTGGCCCCCATAATCTCATAAGGAATGGCACTATTAGGAGGTATGGCTTTGTTGGAGTGGGTGTGGACTTGTTGGAGGAAGTGCGTCACTGTGGAGGTGGGCTTTGAAGTTCCCTATGCTCAGGCTACTGCCCAGTGTCTCAGTTGAGTTCTAATTGCCTACAAGATGTTGGACTCTCAGCTCCTTCTCCAGCGCCACGTCTGCCTGCATGCTGCCATGATCCCTGCCATGGTGATAATGGACTGGACCTCTGAAACTGTAAATGAGCCACCACAATTAAATGTTCCCTTTATGAGAGTTGCTGTGGTCATGGTGTCTCTTCACAGCAATAGAAACCCTAACATCTTTCTGAGAAAGAAAAATGACCTCACGCAGAAGAAAACAGGCATGTGGGGTGGCCTTAGTTTATGACAACTTCCACTCCTGACAGTTAATATGATTCCACAAAACTGATCCAATCCTATAAGGCAGCATTAATTTATTAATGATGGCAAAACCCCAAACACCTTCCTCTAGGTCCTGCCTCTTAAAGGTTCTATCATCTTGTATGGATTCTAGCTGACATGTCTGCAGCCCTCTGGACCAGCACTCTGTGACTACTCCAGAGTGACCTTGATGTTTGTTTGTTTGTTTTCTTGCATAGATTCCCAGAACAGTTCGAATCACAAAACCATTAGAGTACTATGGAGCCCTATAATTGGACCCTGGCTCCAGGGATATGCCTGGCTCTTTGACATTAGCTTTAGATAAGCCAGGCATGAAGTTCCTCTTGTCCTAAGCCATATATGCCTCTTGTGGGCCATCGAGATGGCTCAGCTGGCAAAGACTCTTGCTGCCAAACCTAATGACCTGAGTTCAATTCCCAGGACCCACATGGTAGAAGGAAAAAAACACAACTCCCACAAAAAAAAAAAAACCTCCCTCTGACCTCCACACTTGTCCCATGGCATGTGTCCCTCATTGTGACCCAAACTATAGAGATCCATTTGGTCTTGCTGATGGCAGGACCATGCTTCTGTCCACAGGTCTCCCTGTAAATGGTACTCTGAACATCTCTGAATTTGTCTGCCTCTCTTCCATCTCACAGCACCTTGGTTCTTATGTACTAGGACTTAATTGTTCTGAATGCCTGACATCATGGTCCATATTGGAGACCAAAAGTATACCCCATGAACCATGGGAGATAGACTACACCCAAGCCGTAGCACCATGCCTTTCTGGAAGAGCATGGAAGCAGATTGTAAAGTCAGAAGGGATGCAGCATAACATGGAAGATCATGGGGTTTGGTTCTAGAGGATGTTAAAGTCAAGTCTGGGTTCAGACTTAATCAGTATAGGAAGGTAGTAGAAGTGTAATAATTCAGGGTTCCCTTAGCAAAGAGACCTAGTAAGGCCACTGTCTTGCTGAATGGCAAACTACCCATTTGGTGTGGTGTGTTTGTGAGGTTCACGTCAACAGGGACAATTGTGAGTGCTCTCAGGTACAGCATTTCTACACCGATCACACATTGTGCTTTACTCCATAGGCCCACCTGAACCCCTGCTTTCGCGTGTGCCCCACTCCAACCACACACACTGCAGCCAGAGGGGTCTTTCTAATGGCCAGACCATTCAAATCACTCCTCTGGGTGATTAGTAATGTTTCCAGAAGAACTCTCAAGTCCTTAAAATGGCTCTGGCCCATGAAATTCCAGCCCTTGCCTACCTCGGCAGCACCTGCCTCTACAGCATCATCTCACCCACTGTCTGCCCCGTTCTCAAGTCCCCACTAACAGGACTGTTGTAATTTTGTGATGTGCTATTTGCACAACCTATTCCTGCTGCCTTAAACTCCCTCCCTGTAGCTCCTACTGCTTGCAGCTTCAAGCCTCGGCTTTGCTGGCTTCCTCTCCTCCCTTGGCAGTTCTTAGCTCTCTGTGCCCTAAATGTCTACATGTCATCTCTGACAGATGATCCATGAGGACCAGGACATATCAGTTTTGTACAGCGTCCCATTCTGGTACTTACCTATATGCCTGGCATATCATAGGCATTTCACAGATGCTGCATGGGTGGGTGGGTGGGTGGGTGGATGGATGGATGGATGGATGGATGGATGGATGGATGGATGGACAGATTGATGGATGGTTGGACGGACGGACGGACGGACGGATGGATGGATGGATGGATGGATGGACAGATTGATGGATGGTTGGACGGATGGATGGATGATGGATGGATGGATAGATGGATAGACAGACAGATGTATGGATGTATGGATGGACAGATGGACAGACAGATGGACGGATGATAGATGGATATATGGATGGACATATGCATGGGTGGACTCTGTTCTATTTAGCTTCTCTTTCAGGAGGACTGGTGCTTTGCCAACATCTAGCTTGGAAGCAGAGACCACACTGTAGCCCTAGATTGGAAAACAACCCAAACAATCATGGATGACTCAGTCAATAACTCATCTCGAGCATAGTCACATGATAAAAAACAATAAAGGGACTGAAGGTGCTGGGGAATTTCACCCCACAGCACAGCAGCACGCTATGCTAATTGTCTTCAATTAAAGGTCCTCGGAGGTCATTATGTGCTTTACTGTGGTATCGTACCCTTGATCTGCACAAAGAGCTCAAGATTGTCTCCTTCTCATACTGAAATTCCGTCACTATGCACAGAAAAGCAGAAGGAAGGCTGTAAGCACACGCAGATGGGCTTTGTACAAGAAAATGTCTGCTCTACTAGCTCATTCAGATTCTAGAGATAATCGTTTCACAGGCTAATTTCCATCCAGACCCATTCATTCTCCTAATAACCCTTTATGGCCCCTCAAAATGGCCACTTTCTCCCTCACTCCTAGGAGGAGGGCTTGGTGCTAAGACCTCACTGGGTTATGGAATAAGACACTCCCACAATCCCCCCCCACCCGCGCACACGCACACACACATTAATAAATCTGTGTCTTTTTTCCCTGTTAATCTGATGGTTGTCAGCTTATTCTAATGGACTTTGCCTGTTTCCTATAAAATAAAATACCTATAATTAAACCCCAAAAGTAGGTACATTTCTTAAAACATTTAACAAACGACGCCACAGAGGAGGGATTATTTTAAAGAAGTCTGTTTTAAGTTGGAAACCACGTAAAGTAAATGTGTGCAGCCGACCGACCGTCAGTGAAGTGTTTCTTCTACCTTGTTGGGGAAGTTGTGACAGGAAGGGGATTCTGGGGTACTGAGGTGTTAGCCTACTCTGCTCCTTGGTCTGGTGCTGGCTACGCAGGCCCAGTTAGCCATGAGAAATTTTTGAGCTTTACACATGTGGCAGGTGCATTTTTTGTGTGGGTATTAAAGTTCGGTAAAAGGGAAAACAAAGCCAGGCATGGTGGTGGTTCCTGCCTTTACTACCAGCACTCCAGAGGTAAAGGCGGGCAGATGTACGTGAGTGTGAAGCCTGTCTAGTCTACATAGTCTGAGTTCCAGACCAGGGTTCTCTGTCTCTGTCTCTCTGTCTCTCTCTCTGTCTCTCTCTCTCTGTCTCTCTCTCTGTCTCTGTCTCTCTCTCTCTCACACACACACACACACACACACACACACACACACACACGTAAAACAAACAAAAAGCTAGATGCTGGTGTAGCACTGGGCAGAACTGGATCCATGCAGGCTTCAGTGATTGTGGCAGGCTCCCCAAACTCACATCCCTTCTCCTGCAATCCTCCGCTCCAGCGGTTCTCAACCCTTTAATATGGTTCCTCACATTGTGGGGACCCCAAGAGTAAAACATTGTGATTTTGCCACTGTTATGAATCGTAATGTAAAGATCTGATATGCAGGACGTCTGACATGCAACTCCCAAAGGGTACATGACCCACAGGTTGAGAACCACTGCTCCTGGGATCCGGCAACACAGACGCGTGGTCACCACGCACTGAAGATTCCAGTCATCTCCACTGAGGCAGGTGCTGAGAGAGGACCCTGGAGGGGAGAGATGAAGGACAGAGTGATTGCGTGCTGTGAAAAGCAGGGCAGAGCTGGGTGTGGCCACACATCCTGCCTTTGCAGCCATCAGGAAACTGAGGCAGGAGGAATAGGGGTTCAAAGCCAGTTTAGGGTACACAATAAAACCCTTCAAAGACAAACAAACAAAGCAACCATGATGTGGGACAGAAATATTAACTCTGAACTTGTGGCAGTCATCCGCTCTGTGTCTGCTTCCCACAGAGCCTCTAAACAAGTCTTCTGCGTGCACACATACCCTTCCCGAATAGCATTTCGGTTTGGGACCCAGGAAGAGACTGGGCTTCTGTAGTGGCAAACAAGGACATTCCTGACACTGTGGGGCTCTGATGCTTCCAGAATTCGCCTCATCTTTAGATGGCTTTGGTGTTAGTTACCTTTGATGTTGCTGTGGCTAAAGATCTGGACAACTTGAGGGAGGGCTTATTTTAGCTTGCTGTCCACCACGGTAGGAGAGCACGGGGCCCCAGGAGATTGCTGGTCACATTGTATCCACAGTCAGGAAGTAGAGAGCAAGTAGGGCGGGGCTATAAAACACCAAGGCCTGCCGGCTAGTGACCCACTTCCAGTAGCAAAGTTCCGCGTCCTAAAGGTTCCATAACCTTCCCAAACCGCACTAGGAGCTGGGGACCACCTGGTTCAAGTGCATGAACTTGTGGGGCACATTCGCATCGAAACCGCATCTCCGGACTTGCACGGACTACAGAGAACTTGAAGCAAATCTCACTTAGATCTTTAGTGAGGAGATCACAGCCGACTGACTCCTGGTGTGTTCGTACAGGTATGTGTCTACTAGAGGCCGCAACTCGGCACTCAGTTATAAATCTTTTGAAGGTAGATTCACCTTGAGTATTCACCTTGGTGCTTTTCGAGGAACCGAGAGGTGGATCTCTAGGACACACTACGGTCCTGAGGGTTAAGATGGAACATGAACTTTCAGGGGACACAGTGACAGACCCAAGGTAGTCAATCTCTCAGACCCTAGTGTCTTGGAGATAAATACAAAGAATAAACAAGACAACGTAAGGAAGGGCCCTTGTGAGTACTGGCCTCAAACAGAGGAGCGTAACAAATACAGATTCTTGTCCTTGGAAGCCATCAGCAGAGATGCTCAAGCCTCAAGCTTCCTTCTCTGATTCATCCTCTCTTCCCTCCATTTCTCCCCCTTTGCCCACTACAGTTGACAAAGTGATTAAGCTCCAACCTAAGAGCTGAATCTATTCTCTAAGAGGAAGTTCGCTGTTGAAGTCAGCTTAGGGGCATTGCTTCTGTGCTCCTGACACTGACTCACTGGTGACCTGCAAAGCTGGGCCTTGCCATGAAGATAAAGGATGTGACAGCTGTGTGGACGGTGACCGCATTTCAAGCACCGCTCAGGACATTCGGCGCAGCTCAGTGTGAATAACTGCCACCTCCTCTCTCTCCTCTCCGCCTCTTGTCGGCTTCGATTCACAGGCTGTGTAATTCAAGTCATTAATTTTTCCCATTCAGTGCACTGCCAATTTCTTCTTGTTTTGTTCCTGGAAATCTCTTGTGTGCGTCTTCTAAATTTAAAATAAATACACTGTACATAATTGGACGCTAACCAGACAACACTGAGCAATCAGACTTTTTCTCATTGATTCTGCAGATGTATTCGCCCCCGACATGAGCGGAAAAGGTCCCTTCGTGTTCTGGAGTAAATGTTAAGTGGGACAAGTTGCCATGATGTTCTTCAGAATCAGTGTTGGCCTTTAGAACATTCTCTCCGCTAGGATCTTACTGGAGATGAACAATAAAAGGTTCTTCACACCAGAAATAGACATCCCCCAATTATCTGGGTTGCTGCCATTTTGTGCTCATAGCGTGGAGTGGAAAGAGACTCAGAGCCAGGAGACCCGATGGGACCTTACCCAAGGAGGGCACACAATAGTATTGAAACACTCATACTGCCAGATCCAGGAGTCTCGGCTACGCAATTAAGAACCTTAAAATGATTGGCAGATTGGTAAGTTCCTAACAAATATTTGTACATTACTTGTCAAGTCATGTGATCTTAGATTTAAATTTGTCTCAGATAACAAAGCTGTTGGAGGCTTAGCCTGTGTTAAGTTCCTTGAGTGGTAATCTGCGAAACCTAATAGAAAACGATTGTTTGGAGGAATAAGAGCAATAGAGACCGAGAGAAAAGGGGGCAAGAGAAAGAAAGAGAAGGGGGCGGGAATCCAGCCCTGTCCTTAATCCTAGCACTTGGGAGGCAAAGCAGGTGGATCTTTGTCAATCTGAGGCCAGCCTGACCTATGTAGTGAGTTCCAGGCCCACCAGAGCAGCGAGAGAGACAGAGGAAAGACAGAGACATACACACATACAGAGACAGAGGTAGACAAACAGACACACACACAGGTTGGGGGAGATCAGCCCCTATCTATTTGTTCCCCTAAATTATGGAATGCATCTATGAGATACACTCAAGATTTTAAGAATACTACATTAGACAGCTTTGGATGTCCTGGAAGAGAGAAACATGCCCGCAAAGAATCCATTTTCTCAGTTCCTAGCTCTCATTGTATTGGTGACAAATGACTAGTTCTGCCCAAGGAAAGGAGATTGTGTGTGGTGTCACTTCCGGTTTGAGATGGTGGTAAATCCAAGGAGCAGCACATCAGACATTTCCTCACACGCAGGCGTGGGATCACTCTGTTTTCCAGACGGTGAATGTCCGAGAGGAGGACAGCTTTACCAGGCTGACCCCTGTCCTCAGTGACTGGGTGGTGGAAAGTCCCCGCCAACCATAACTTGAGTGAGAAACAAACATTCATTGGGGAAACACACTGAGTTTTTGGTTTTTATTTAAAATCAGGTCACCAGGCTTGTGACCACAAGCCTCCTTACCCTCTGAACCATCTCATCAGCCCCTCCCCATGTCTTTGCAGAGTCCTTCCTCAGCATCCTAACTTGTTTCTGTAAAGACACGGGTCTGACAAGATTAGGACCCTCCCAGTGGCTTTAATTGAATAACTTCTTTGAAGGTTCCCACATGCAAGCCGGGCAGTGGTGGCGCACGCCTTTAATCCCAGCACTCAGGAGGCAGAGGCAGGCGGATCTCTGTGAGTTTGGGAAGAGCCTGGTCTACAGAAAAAGTTCCAGGACAGCCAGGACTGTAACAAAGAGAAACCCTGTCTCAAAAAAAGAAAAAAAGGTCCTACATGCTAATGCAGGCACATTGGGGGGGGGGGCTTCAATACACGAATTTTGAAGGAGTACAACTGGGTTCCTAATACCCAGTTGGGATTATATGACATTCTTCGATTTGTACTTGTTTTTGGAGGGGGCAGCTATTGCTTTTTGCTTATGGCAATCCTTGGTGGATTTGGGTTATGATTGTGGTGTAAATTTTTCATGGACTATAAATGTAAGAACACAGTGGAAGGGTCAGCTTGTAGACAAAACATAAGAATTAATAATATATCAAAAATTGTGATGGGAGACACAGACACCCGAATTCGGGGAACATGGCTGAGGTGACCCCTTAGGCTAGCCCAAATTCTCACGAGCACTTTTTAAAAGAACTTGTTTTCATTTTATGCTTATGCATCCATTTAATTGAGGAGCTATAAAATGTTTCAAAGGGGGGTTGTGGAGCCATTATGGAGTCAAGTGAATTGTGCTGTCAGAGCAGAGAAAGGAATCATTCAGTTCAGTCTGGGAGGGCCGGAAAGGTGTCCCAGGGGTGGTCATAGTTTATTTAGCTCACAATATTGGAGGTCTAAGAATGTGGCATCTGGTTGGCCCTAGCGAAAGTCGTCCGGTTGTATCACAACATAGCAAATGACCTTATTACAAGAATGCTTGCAAGAAAAAAAAAAATCGCATTGTGATCTGGGAAGCAAGATAGAGCCCAGACTGCTGAACTGTTTCCATAGCAACCCATTATCCTGAGAACTAACATACTCCACTAAGAGTAGCCTTGGTCCCTTCCGAAGGCAGGGCCTCATCATTCCCACCCTCCACTGGGCCCTATGTTAGTTCTTCAGACCCAAGCCTATAGCTGGGACATTTTTAAATGAGCTAAGATTGATTTGGGTTCACATTTCCAGAGATTTGAGTCCGTACTCTGGCCTGAAAGTGAAGCTGAGCATCCTAGAGGGGGGCATATGGTTCAGCAAAGCTGCTCACCTTACCTTACACAGGAAGCAGAGAGAGTGAGAGGAAAGGGCAGGAGGCAAGGTGTATCTTGTCAGGGCACACCCCAATGACCCAGTTCCCCTAACCAGACTCTTCCTTACATAGTTCCACCGCTTCCTAATAATTCATTCACATTTGGAATCTACACATAGGTTAAGTCACTGATGAAGGAACAGCCCTCTATCCAACACTTCTCCAAAGCCCCAACTGAGCACTGTTCGTACTAGGGACCAAAACTCCAATTTCATGAGCCTTTTGGAAGGCTGATTCACATCCAACCATAAGAAGCTCACCTCTTAAAGGTTAGTCTTTCAAGTTCAAGGTGAGATGTGAGACAGACCTCCAGGGTGTGACTGACCGTGTAAGCCTGAAGGACAGAAAGCAGGCCTGTGTTGGCAGACCAGTGACAGAGGAGGGCATGATGGGTGAGGACATAGATAAAGATCAGACACACACAAAGCCTTGTAGCTGGGGTAAGAAGTAGGCCTACAGCAAGCATGAGGAAAAACACTGGAGTTTTGGAGTAGCAGTGGAGGGTGGATGAGAGGAGTGACGTCATCTTGTCCAGCATAACGCCTACCTGTGCGAGCGAAAGAGTACTCTGCCTGTCTCAAAGTTTGGTAACCTTACCAGAAGAGAGGCTTTACACCATCTCTCCAAGTTCAGTTTCTATGCCTTAAAGCCACATTCACCTCATCAGATAAACCACAAAGCTGTGGATATCTCCACAGGAGGAGCTGGCAGGCTATTTGTCTCTGAAGGGCCATTACCGGATGCACTGTAAGACTTTAGCATCATATGCTGACGTCTTAACCCCAAATACCTCAGAATGCGATTTGGAAATAAGGTCATTTTATACATATTTAGTAAATGCATTGTCTTCAAGTAGTGTGGGCCCTAACCTGGTATCACTAGAGTCTGAGAAAGGGAAAATTTAGATACAGACACAGGACAAATAATACATGAGGATGAAAACAGAGATTGGAATAATCCAATGTGAGAAAAATACAGCCATCCATGATGATCAAGCCAATTAAGAGTATATGAGTTCTTTATTTGGACTCATGACCAGAGTCTCTTGGTGTCAAAACTCAGGGATACTCATTTTTTTAAGGCAAACTCCATGATTATATCCATGGTAGATGAAGGTCAGAGGAATCTTGTAATATTTGTTTTGACAGAACATATTTGTTATTTTAGATACAACATAACAATTCATTTTGACTTAAACACTAATTATTTTGGTTAATACATCTGGACCATGGTCAAGGGCTGGAAAATCTCAAATGTGTTGCCAAGGCTGACCTGGCTGCTGTGGGGAGCAGAGGGCTAAGAAGTGTCTAAGCCAGTGGTCCTCAACCTGTGGGTCATGACCCCTCTGGGAGGGGGGTCACATGCAGATATCCTATATATCAGATATTTATATTGCAATTCATAAGAGTAGCAAAATTTACAGTCATGAAGATGCAACGAAATAATTTTATGGTTGGGGGTCACCACAACATGAGGAACTGTGTTAAAGAGTCGCAGCGTCGGGAAGGTTGGGAGTCACTGCTCTAATGGACACAAAATGGAGTCAGAACAAAACAGTGTTAGCTCAGTCACTTCAAACTGAGAGCAAGGCCAAAGAAAGTGATTGTCAGCGAGGTCCCGGAAGCCAAGAGAAAGACCTGGACGGAGTCTCCCTCAGCCTCAGGAAGGGCCAGCACAGAGGTCAGCCTTCTAGACCTCAGAGCTTTGAGACAACAGATTTCTGTTGGGTATGCCCAACAGACTACTACTGTGTTCCAAACAGATTTTAAGCCAGGTGTGAGGATGCACACCTTTAATCCCAGCACTCAGGAGGCAGAGGAAGGAGGATCTCTGTGAGTCAAGGCCAGTCTGGTCTACAGAGTGAGCTCCAGAACAGCCAGGACTACATAGAAAGACCCTGTTTGAAAAAAAAGAGGGGGGATGATTTAAATCCTATAGTCAAGAGAATCTCTGAGTGATCAACTCAGTTCCAGAACTATCACAGAGAAGCAACCATAGACAATGCATCACCAAATGAGTGTAAATGTTCCAGTGAGGCCTGCTCAGAAGAGAAAGGGGTGGGCAGATGAGCCTGGCTTGTGGTCACAGTTTGCTAGACCCTGTCCAGCAAAGACGGTGCCTCATCCCACCCTCCACAGGCCCTCCGGCAAAGACAGTGCCTCATCCCACCCTACACGAGCTGGGCTGTTTGGGAGCTCTATATGCCTTTCTCCATGAAGAACTTTGCTTTTGTTTGTAACTTGGGGCTAAAAAGAACTCATCTATCATATTACAAGGGTATAGCGGGCATTGTGCTAATTAATCACTTTATGTGAATTCTCTTATAGTCCCAACGACCCGGATTAGTGTCTCCAACTCCATGTTACAGAATCGAAAATGGATTAAAGCCTGCGTGCGAACCAAGTTGCCCCAGAGTCACACCCAGCGGGCTCTCTGCAGAGCCAGGCACAGCCCCAACTGTGGCTCCAGCAAAACACACGGGGAAGGGACTTCCCAGTGCTAAAAATGACATCATCAGACTTCTTTCCTCTCACACTAGTCTTCTCTCCTTTGACACCCCCCCCCCCCGCCATGTTCCATCATAAAAATACATTGAAATAAATTTCCCTTCCAGCTAAGACATCCAGTCCCTTCCTCCCTGGGCTGTGATCGACTACTGAAAATTATTTTGGAGAGCTGTTCATTTGTCTCCTTTCTAATCACTGGCACATCTTTATTCAAGCCATAACCTTAATAATCCTGTCAATGTTATTATTGTCACTGGGCCAATGGGGCCAGCTGCACAAACTTCCCAGCCTTGGTTGGAGCAGTTGATGAGCTGTGAACAGTGGTCAAGCAGTATGCTTTCATTTCTTCAGCCCCCGCCTCCCCATATTCACCTGTTTCCGTTCCCACTGGCCCTATCAAGGCTAGTCCTCTTTATTTCACAGCTGGATTCTTATAGCAGTTGGTCCCCATGCCTCTGAGCTATTTTATTTCTCATTTCTTTCGCGTGTTACTCTCAGATCCATCTTCCTAGCACCGCTCTTCAGTCATGATTGTTCCACTGCTGGAGACCCAGTGACAGCTCCCCATTGCCCCCCAAAATCAGGCTCCTCGATCTGGCCTCCACCCTTGCCAAAATGGCCTTCTAGATTTCTGTGAATAAATCGGGCATTTCTCTCAAGGCAAACGTGTTTCGGGTTCCAGCGGAGCACCTCTGATTTGTGTATAGCTCCTCTTCTTCCGGAAATGTCAGCGTCACCCATGAGATCCCGTGAACGTGGGGAAGCAAGAGAACTGGCAGGTACAGAGACACAAACAGTTCCACCAAAGCCGCCAGTCAGGTAGGACACACAACAAAGGTCCTTCCCTCTAGGTGGGACTAAAGGAAAACTGAACGCAAAGGTTAATTCATGCAAATGGAATATTCCACCCCATTAAAATGTTACCTGTGTATGCATGAACTGGAAAGCACTGCATTTGTTTTTTAAATATATGTTCTCTTAAAACCAGAACAGTACAATGGGACCAGGGGGTAGAGAGGAACGCCAGAAAGGGAGCTAGCATGATAGACATGCTGTGAAGGGTAAATGGGGAAACTGAGGGGTTGTCTTCATTGGGGAAGGAGGAGGGCAGTGAATACAGAACGGGGGGGGGGGGGGGGGAGATGAATATCAGCAAGGGTGTCTGAAAAGTCCTAAGGGAGGTTGGGGATAAGCTCAGTGGTAGAGTGCTTGCCTAGCAAGCATGAGGCCCTGGGTTCTATCCTCAGCTCAACCCCCCCCCAAAAAAGCCCTAAGGAATCATATTATTTTATATTTACTTAAAATACATATAAGTATATATGTGTAGGTATGGATATGGTAAGAGAAGTTATACTTCTTGGGGTGATAATGTTCCCCCAAGAGCCATGGACTATCTAAAAAAACAAAAACAAACCCATAGTATCAGACATAGGACGGCCTTTCCAGTTGTTGGCCAGGGGAGTCCAAAAGACGCCCCAAACAGTATAGGCTATTGGTGTTGCCCATGGTTGCCTCCTGGAAATTGAAGGTAAGTCCCTATTGTTAGAGACACCACACATTTCAGAGGAGTAGATTTGACTATTATTCCACACAGCGCTCAGAGGGATAGAACTGGATCCTCCTCTCAGAGAACTAGCCTTTATGGTACCATTTTATTGTGTTACACACACATACACATAAACACACACACACACACACACACACACACACACACACACACACACCACACACGCGCGCATGAATACATAAATATAACCTCTGAGTCCATTTAGTATTGCTTGTATGTCCGTCCACGTTTCCAAGGCTGACCATTGATGTTAGATAACCAATTAGGAGCCCATCCCTGGGGAGTTCTCCTTCTTCATAAGTTGCCTGGAGCTCTTGATCTGGGAGTTGGGCCCCCATAAAATTTCCCTCTTCCGCATTAATATAGACATTGGTGTCGTCATTGCTCAGGTCTTGCTTAGACAGCCATGTTGCTGAGATTTCACAGGTACACCTTCCCCACCATTTCTAGGAAACCCAATCTCACAGCCGGCCTCCCCAGGGGCTAAGACTCTTAAAATCTTTCTGCCTCCTCTTCTGTGATGTTTCCGTGAACGGAGGTGTGGGTGTTGTATCGTAGCTGTATCAGCTGGGACTGGGCGCGCTACAACCAGTGGTTCTCTGCATTTTGACCAGACGTGGCTCTCTGTGACGGTCTTTAACACAGAGAGAAGCTCCTATGACGAGGGGCGAGAGCTCCACTTCTCTGTGCGGAGAAGGACAAGTACTTAGAACGCAGTTAGGAATTATACTGACTTAGGAAAGTGACGGCAGCCGTTCTCCTCCGAGATCCATGACCTCTCTAGCTATAGGTCGTTGGCTACAATCCACTACCAGGCATGGTTTCTCGCCTGTTGAGTGAGCCTTAAGTCCATCACAGGGAGACTCCGTTGTCAGATTTATCAACTGACAGAAAGAGAAGTTGTTGGTGTAGAGGTGGCATGCTTGATTCCTGTTGTTGTTGTTGTTGTTTTGGTTTGTTTGTTTTTTTCCAGACAAGATTTCTTTGTGTATCCCTGGATGTCCTAGAACTTGATTCGGAGACCAGGCTGGCCTCAAAACTTAGAGAATCACCTGCTTCTGCCTCCCAAGTGCTGGGATTAAGGACATGTGCCACCACTGCCTACTGGCATACTTGCTTCTTGATGAACCTGGCCAAGGAACACCACCCACCATTCAGGCTCAACCCTATTGGCAAGAACAATAGCACCTTGACACAGGGTGGTGTCTTAGTTTCTTTCCAGGCCACTGTAACAAAATGCTTGGACAAAAGCAAAGTGAGGAGAAAGGATTCCTTTTAACTCACGTTAGAGGTACAGTTCATCATGACTGGAGGCCACAGCCCCAGGAGCTGGCCACATTGTATCCCCAGCCAAGAAGCAGAGAGCAATAAATGTCAGCTCCTCTCTTCCTTTACACAAGGCCGTCTCTCCTGCCCAGGGATCACAGTGAAGATGAGTCTTACCATGTCAATTAATGCAATCAAGATAATCTCTCCCAAGTGAGCCCAACATCCCAAATCCCAGGTGATTCTAGATTCTGTCAGGTAACAATTGACACTACCTCAGGAGCCTAGAAAATGAGTCTCTGGTTAGGCAGCCATTTCTCCAAAATGGCCTCATAATATTGAAGAGGAAGTAAGGAATGCAATGGGCAGCTAGGTTTCCTTTATATATGGACAGTCAATATTAAGTACCGGTAACTTCGTTCTCAGGCTACATATAATCTGTTCAAGTGTGGCAGTCAGGTAGAGAATTGAAAGAAAGAAAGAAAGAAAGAAAGAAAGAAAGAAAGAAAGAAAGAAAGAAAGAAAGAAAGAAAGAAAGAAAGAAAGAGAGAGAGGAAAGAAGGAGGGAGGGAGGGAGGAAAGAAGGAAGGAAGGAAAGAAAGAAAGAAGGAAGGAAGGAAGGAAACAGGGCTGGAGAGATAGCCCAGAGACTATGAGTGATCGCTGCTCTCCCAGAGGACCTACTTTTGGTTCCCAACGTCCATGTCAGGCAGCTCACCTGTAACTCCAGCTCCAGGAGATGCCCCCTCCTGGCCATTAGGGCACATGCACACACACACATGTGTCCATACACACAGACACAGACACAGACACAGACACACAGACACACACACACACACACACACACACACACACACACACACAGAGATCAATTTTTAAAAATAGAAACTAAGCAAATTCCCCTAACACTTTCTATCATGGCACTCTGCCTGGGTATAGCTCCTTGTCACACTCCAGGTCTCAGTGGTCCTTCCTGATACTTCAGCTCATTCCGTACACACTTCTAACTCCACACATCTCCTGTGCGTAACACCACAGTTGCAATCTCACACGTGTTTGATGATCGCGTGAACATCCATCTCTCTTGTTGGCCTCTACGATCCATAGTGTAGGGAAACCAACTGGTTTTCTTACTACCTTACTCACCGTTATCTAGCACAGAAGTAAATTTACAGTAGGGTCTCTAGACACAAGCATTGGCCAAATAAACAAAGATGTTTGTTCATGGAAAATGAAAATGTGGGTCTAGAGAAAGAAGACGATCTGGGCATGGCGGTCCGTGTCTGTAATCCCAGTACTCAGGAGGTTGAAGCAGGAAGACTACTGAGAGGCTGACGCCAGCCTGGGCTACAGAGTGAGTTTCATGGCCAGCTTGGGCTACAGTGTTTGAACTTGTACATAAAAAAGAGTGTTTTTAAAAACCATATTTATTTTAGAAATTGTTAATAATTAATTTGTGTTAGTAATTACATTAGTAACAAATATCCCCACCCCCACCCCAGATCTGAATGACTTGTAATGTTTTACTCAAAGGTCTATGAATTGGCTTCTGTGCCTTGGGGTCAGTCTGCAGTCACTTTATAACTATCCATTCCTTATATATCTTTTGCCTAGACCAATATAAAAGATCAGCTACTACTTTGAGCTATTTCAGCTGGATTCTTACAGTCTGTATCTTCACAGTGAAATCTCTAGCACTCGTATTTTCTTGGCTGATATGGTCATATAAGACAGGGAACAGCTCTATTCTAGAAAGCCTTGGTGCAATGTAAGAGGATGAAGGAATCACTATTTTTTTTTAACTAAGGCAATCTATCACATCCTGACTTTATACTGCATATGGTGTGTGTGTGTGTGTGTGTGTGTGTGTGTGTGTGTGTGTGTGTGACCAATTATACTGTCCTTGAAAGGTAGACTATTTAAAGTTAGAATGAGGGAGACTGCCTGTGTATGGGCTCGAAATCATGTAGGATACTTTATTGATTGCTGCAGTGATTTATAAAAAGAATTGCAAGATCTTTCCATTTAAATGGTGTCAGAACCAGGTCCTAGCTTTATTTAGAGCTCCTCTCAAAAATAAGTGAATTGTGACTCATTAGTAAGTGTAGCAGGAATAGCAAAGCTGAGGCTTGCTGCCTTCAAATAGTACCATGCTCGAACCATTCTAGAAAACACACACTATACCCACAAGCGTCTGGTCCACCGTCAAGTGCAGGGCTGGTGCTTAACAAGTCTCAGAGATGGGAAGTCCTTTCATCTCTTGGTAGTTTACATCTTTTCCAGTAGACACAGAAAACAACAGGCCGCCCCTACCACAAACATTTCCTACAAACCAGCTTTATGTGCCTCATGAGTGACGGGCGCTCAATTCTTCGATAGACCGACAAGAACCAAGTGTTTGAAAGTCACCCTCTCTCTCTCTTTGCTCTGTCCCTTTGCAAGCTCTCAGTGTATTCAAATACAATTGATGCCGTAAGCCCCGACTGATTAAATAAGAGGGGGACAGCTTACTGTGATCTTCTGCAGAAGCTGTGCAGATGTCAGGGCGAAACGTGAATCAAAAAATCAAGAAGAAAGGATATTTCAAATGCCTCGTGGAGCATTCATATTTGAAAAGGGAAAATGTACTCGTTCAAACATTTATGTGGCTACAGGGCCACTTCTACCAAAGGCAATGAGACTCTAAATGGATTCTCCCATCCTTGAAGTTGTCTTTGTATGATTTCTGACAGATTCTTCCTATCTTAAATTTTAAATTGACTAAATGAAGATGAATATAACATGAGACTCAAGGCTCCTGCTGACAACTATGGGTGAAAAGCAAAGATTTCAAGCAAATAAGAGCCCACCTTAGTGGTCCAGCACCTCTGTGTAGAAGGGTTGTAGACCACCATGGGAGAATGCCTGAGTGCCATACTTCACTCTGTAAATGGATCCATGAAGTTCCTTTCCCTCTCAGGAGGGACTTGTATTAGGCCCCGCAATTCTGCCTTGAGACACTGGCCAGCAAAAATGATCTAAAGTTAGCAGACTAGCCACTGAGGCAACCAGCTTACCTTTGTAAGTTGCCTTTGCTGGGCAAGCAGCTCTCTGCAGCAAGCACCCCCCCACTTCTGCAAGACTGGGGTTCTAGACAACTCTTTCTACGTGGCCAGCACCCCAAATGTGTCACATGAACACAGCAGCCATCATTTTTCTCTCTCAGTCTCGCTGAGTGACCACGCGGCTCTCTCTGGGTCACGTCTGCAGTTGAGTGTGTTTGAGGTCAGGTGGCAGGAGATGGGAGGATCAGCCGGATGTCCCTGGAACGCTGGGCCCCCTTCCCTCTCCACTGAGCCTGGGGTCATCTTCCTACTGCGCCTCCCAAGAAAGGTAGCCAGACGAATGCCTCTGTAGGTTAGGACCTCTGGGAAGCAGAATGTGGCACTCCCCACGTGATCAAATGTTTGTGTCCGTCCCCCGCCCCCAATGCGTAGGTTGAAACCCAATCCCAACATGACGGTAGTGATAGGTGAGGCCTTTGGGGAAAGATCTCTTCCCGTGTGAAACATCCCCCACCCAGCCCAAGCTGGTTTGTTCTCTTCACTGGTAAGTACAGTAAGGGGCAGGAGGTGCCCCTTAAGAGCAAGAAGGTTCTCAATCAGTTGGCTGTTGCTTTGATCTAGAACCTTCCAGCCTCTAGAGCCATGCTGGTGGGATGAGGAGAGGGGACAGACAAGGAGGCTCTGGCTGTCCTTCTCTAGTCCTTTGAAGGATTTCTCTTCCTTTCTCCCTCATTGATAATTTCATACACATGGAGAACATAATTTGATCATACTAGCCCCCCAATACCCTCCCTTATGCTCCTCTCACACCAAATCACCCTGTCCCAGTTAAAATGCTTCTCTACTCCTATGATAAAACTGCTGGGGGATGTCTTTCTGTACGCTGTAAGTACATGTTGTTCCCATTGGTTAATAAATAAGCTGCTTTGGCCCATGGCAAGGCAGCTTAGAGGCAGGTGGGAAATTGAAGGAGAGAGACAGGAAAGAGAAAGGCAGAATCTGGAGAGAGACGCCAGCACCACCAGGAGAAGCAAGATGTGAAAGTACCGGTCAGCCACAGCCATGTGGCAACTCATAGATAAATAGAAATAGGTTAAGTTATAAGAGCTAGCTAGCAAGAAGCCTGCCATAGACCATACAGTTTGTAAATAATATAAACCTCTGTATGTTTACTTGAGTCTGAGCGGCTATGGGACCACAGGCTGGGTGGGACCGGAGAAAACTTACGGCTACATAAAACACTGATCAAAAACAACTAGTAGAGGAAAGGGTTTATTCCATTTTACAGGTTCTAGTCCTTCACCCAGGGAAGCCAGGGCGGGGACTCAAACTCCAGGCAGGTACCCTGAAACAGGGACTGAAGCAGAAACTGCAGAGGAATGCTGCTCACTGGCTTGGTCTGCATGGCTTGCTCGGCCTACTTTCTTATACAACCCAGGCTTGCTCAGCCTGCCCAGGGGTGGCACCACCCACAGTGGGCTGGGCCCTCCCACATCAATCATCAGTCAAGAAAATGTCCCATAGACATGCCCCTAGGCCAATCTGAGGGAGGCAATTCCTCAACTGACATTCCCTTGCTGTCTTCCCAAGTGACTCTAGACTTAAGAAGTTGGACAGGCAAAATCTCACGCCAACCACCTTCCCCCACCACCCGTGATGGACTTGTCGGCATGCCCAGGCTTCTGCAGGTCTTGTGGTCAAATCACTTCAGCTGCTTTTTTGTTGCTGTTTCGGTGGGGGGGGGGGTGGGGGGGGGGGGGGAGGGCTTCTTGAGACAGGATCTCACTCTGCACCTAGGTGGGCCTCAAATTCGCCTCAGCTTCTTGAGCACTGAGGTAACAGGCATGCACCACCACGCCTGGCGCTGGCCAGCACTGGTCCTCCACAGGGAGGGCTTGGGAGGAATTATTTCAGAGTTCACCTCGTCCTGGCCCCTTGCTGCTCAAGCACGTTTCTGTTGGTGGTGTTCTCTTTCTTGGCCCTTTAGTGTGTGGATGTGGCTGAGCACATGGCCTTGCTGACTGACCGCTGTCAACACCCCCAGCTTTCTGTTCATTTGTTATACATCTCCTGGAAGGCAAAATGTGTGCATGATGTGTGCATATATCTACACATCTGTATAGGCCTGTGTGTGTGTGTGTGTGTGTGTGTGTGTGTGTGTGTGTGTGTGTTTGCACATACGTGCATGTGTGTATATAGTCACTGGAGAACAAAACAAAAAAGAAATCATCTGAAGATCTATCTGACATAGCAAATTGTAGAACGTCTGCCTTTAGAGGTAATGTTTGTTCAATCTATAAGGAAAAAAAGAGTGAGAGATACTAGGGCATTTCTGTCGATTATTAACATGCCCTGCTGGTTTCAGGGATTGTTTTGAGTGGAGAACATATTGCGAGAGGAAATTCCCATCTCGCCACCCTTTTCATCAGGCCTATTAAGCTAATGATTTTATTTTAACAATGGCTTTCCCCACAGCCAGTCTGTCTAGGGTATAGGCTGCCAGACATGGTTACTAAACACCCAGAGACTCAGGCAATTATAGAAAATGCTATTTTTAAGTTCTATTGTATAGTTGCCTGGGCAGTGAGCTGGCTAATATCAGCTGCACAGATTCCAGAAACTTTTATTCCACCAG
Organism: Peromyscus leucopus; assembly: GCF_004664715.2. Taxonomy (NCBI): domain Eukaryota; kingdom Metazoa; phylum Chordata; class Mammalia; order Rodentia; family Cricetidae; genus Peromyscus; species Peromyscus leucopus. The sequence goes on from NC_051075.1 coordinate 66,034,276, forward strand.
TGTGAGAGGGCCTTGATTCATTCAGGTGCCTCTGAGAGCTTGTGCCTAGGACTTGTCCAAAGTGGGATGCCAAATGGGGAGTCATCCTTCACATGGGCATGAGGCATGAGGCAATGAGGCCCTTCTAACCTGAGGTGGGGCTCTCGGGTCTGAACAAAAATCAAGGTAGAGGACTGTGATGGTCGATTTTTATTGTCAACTTGGCACTCCCTGGAATGGCTTAGGAAGAGAGTCTAAAGGATCAGGTTGGCCTGTAAGCATGTCTGGAGGGAGGGGGCACCTTCCTTGACTGTCATTTAATGTGGGGAGAAGACCCTTGTATTAGCAACCTTTCCTTTCTATTGCTGTGATACAATACCATGACCAAGGCGACCGATAGAAGAAAAGGGTTATTGTGGCCGTGGTTCCAGAAGGTTAGAGTCCCTGAGTGGAAGTATGGTGGCAGGATAAGGAAGCAGAGGGTTCACATCTTGAACTGCAAGCATGAGACAGAGAGAGCCAACTTGGAAAGGTAGCAGTCTTTGAAACCTCCAAGTCTGCCTCTTGTGACACACTTCCTCCAACAAGGCCACACCTCCTACACCGAACCAAACAGTGCCACTAACTGGGGACCAAGTGTTCCAGCACCTGAGACTATAGGAGACACCTCATTCAAACCACCACAACCCAGCCCACTTGGGGTGACACCATTCCTTAGGCAGCAGGCCCTGGATCGTAAGGGAGTAGAGAATGCTGAGCGCTGAGCGTGCACACCATGATTCTCACTCCACCTGCAACTGTGGATGTGATGTGGCCAGCGGTCTCAAGCCCCTGCTGCTGTGGCTTTTCTGCAACAGTGGATTATAACCCGAAACTGCGAGCTGGCATAAACCCTTTCTCTTCTAAGCTGTGTTTTGTTAGAGTGTTTTGTTACAGCCACAGAAAAAAAACCAGAACACGGTACAGGTGTTAGCATGTTAGACACTTGACTTCTCCACTAAATACTGTTTGCTGTGAGCCAACACGCCTTTGCCTGGTCCACACGAGTGCAATGATGCTAAGTTTAAAGGTTCTATTTGAACCAGGTGACGGTTGATAATAGCCTTGCTCAAAATTTCAAAATAGGTAAGGTTATCCATTAGAGGCATCATCTCCCTCTAGGGAATCTTTTTCCTCTGGATCTTCTCCCTAGCACCTCAGCTTGCTACCTTCAAACATCACTCTCCCCACTTCCAGTGTCCAAGCCCTCAAATACTCCCAGTCCCTGCTGTCCCCTGTTCCTCTTCCAGTTAAGCTTTGCCGGTCTGTTTCTTCCTCTCTGTCCCCATCAACATTTGAATCTCTAGCCTACTCTTCTGGCCACCTGCTCTGGCTCCACTTATCCACAGATGATGGGTGATTAAGGCAGGCTAGAGGCAAAAGCAAAGGGCACAAATTCAAATAGGGGCAATCTGATCAGAGGGAAGAAGTGTGCGCTCTCCTCCCCGCACCCTAGGACTAGCGCCACCTGGTGACGACTCCAGGAACTGACCGTGGCTCCCATCCAGAGAATTTCAGCGATTCCCAATTGGAAGAGTCAGATCTGTCCTCCTCGGCCAGAGACCAGCACACAGCTTTACTCAGCAGGTCCAGTTTCACTCACATGATCAAGACAAAAACAGAGAGATGTGTTCCTGTAACTTATTCATCCAGAACAATTCATAGAGAGTTGGAATTCTCCACTCAAGTAAGGAACCTTCCAGTCCCCAGCAGACAGCCCCAAGCACAGGTTCACGGGTGGACACATAAGTCCCACCCATTCCGTCTCACCTCCTGCCCTTCCTGTCCTCCGTAGAGAATCTTATTCCCAGCTGAAATCTGGCAGCTGCACTCTGAATGTCATGTGGCTAAACACTGGTTATCATTATCGAAAAAAAATCGAATGCTTTACTTGCATGTATCATCACACACAGATTTTAAGTCAACTTTTGGCAGATTTGACTGCTGGGAAACCCAAAAGAACATAGATGGCCATTTTTTAAGAAAATAATGTTTCCGCTTCTATCTTCGTAAATGGACAGCTGTACGCTTTGCTCACTTTTTATCCTTTCTTTCCGTTTTTTTACCTTTTCACTGGCATTTCTCAGACCAGACGATAACCTGGACTCCAGAGCTGACGCAGGCCAGTGCCTTTGCCAAGTGCTCACAAGAAGACCCTTCCACAGGCCAGGGCTATTAGGGACTCGGTTGCAGTTTTTTCTTTGACAGAGACAAAGCCAGCTGGATAATTCCTGACTGCCCTTCCCAAGGGCGGTGCCACCCAGTTCTTTGTGTACCTGTGAGAATCGGCCTCCCAGTCAGACGGTAGTCCAATAGACAGAGCCAGCCCTCTGGGAGGCAAGGGACCACAGGAGATCACGCTTGAGTAGCACCACCGACATTATTTGGATCACGGGGACAGAATGCCTCCTCCTTTGATACAGTTGCTCCCTGACCCCAGTGTATTTTCAAAACAACCCCTTCTCCCCCTTCTTGAGCAGAAGGATGTACTATGGTATTGCCCATAAGAACCAGGAGAAAGAGTGCAGGCACTTTTGAATGCCGCTCCTCAGCCTGGCTTCAGCAAAGACCAGGGGCCTGGAACGATCCCAGTGCCTCGCAGCCAGTCAGCCACCCCGGCTCTGCTTTTTTGTTTTGTTTCTTTTTAATACAGGTTCTCATGCATTCCAGTCCAGCCTCAAACTCAATGTGTAGCTGAGAAACACTTAATCCACGCGCCTCAGGAGGACTGGAATTATAGGTATATGTCACCACATCTTGCTTGGTGGCTTCATGCATGCTGTACCAACTGGACTCATCTCCCCTGTTCCACATATATTCCTTAGAGCCTACACAAGCCTGGCCGGGAACCTCCTGCAGCATCCTGGGCTTAAGGGTTGAACAGGAAAGCTGACTGAATCACCTGGCTTGTGAGAAGGTAAAAGCCACAAGGGGAAGGATATTGTGTCTTTTCACATGGCACACATCACCGAGACTGTGGCAACCCGTAAAAGAAGGCTATGAGCCCAGGCCAATCTCAGATGCTCTCCAGAGCAGTGATCCAGAGACTAACCAGTCACATGCTTGTTCCCCCTGACATAATGACCTCCAGGAGGCCCTGGTCTTCTCCTTGGCCCTCAGTAGTTCTAGCTGTCACTGCTGGAGCCCAGCAGCGGACATTCTGTAGACTGACCCTGCCTCGGCCCAGTACTATGGGCTGTGCTTGACACGTGAAGTCCTTGCACATATATTTGCTGAGTGAATGTACATTGAGTGAAGAATGCAGGCATATTCTAGCCGCCTTTTGGTTCAAGAGAGCACCAGGGTGAGCCAGGCTCTGGCTGAAGAACTGGCTGTTCTGCAGAGGGAGGAGGCTGAGTGGAGACAGCTCGTGGCATGCCAGGACTAGAGACAGCATCTCTCTCAAACGAGAGGATGCCAGTGGGCAACCCTGGCACAAGCGACTCCAAGGAAGGCCAGGCTCTGGGTCTCAGGGCAGCTTGGTGGCCCTTGCCAAGGTCCAGGTCACTCCCCCCCGCATGCCTAGATAAAGCTGAGGATGCACAGAATTGCTGACAGCCTGTTAATAACCGGAACAGCTCATATTAACACCCTACCCGATTAGTTAAAGTTCACCCCATGAACATTGATGTAGGAAATCGGAAAGATTTAAGCCTCATCACCCCCCCCCACCTTTTCTCTGCTTTTTCTTTTTTTAAAAAAAAAAAACCACACATTCAGAAGTGTTTTAATGGCTGTTGAAGGAAATTATTGCTGCAGCAATCAGGGCTCTCTGTGGGAACTGCCTTCAATAGTCCGTGGCCTCCTCATAAGGCGGGAGGGACATTTGGATATTAAAATGCCACCGAGCTACATCTGCCAGACAGGCAGCCACTAGTCATCTCTTAAGGCAGCAGGGGACAGACCCCAGGTTCTGCCTCACCGAAAGCTTCCTTAGACAGGCGGAGGCCAGATGGTGGTACCCCCGGCAAGGACAAGCGTGCAAGAAAAATGAGGCGAAGAGCCGCTGGCACTTGGCCAGCACAGACTGAACCACTGGCTCCTCCTCCGCCCCAGGTGAGTGCAAGTCTGCGCGCCTGGCTGCTGGCAGGTCCAGTGTTCAGTCAAGTGGCGGCTGGGAGGGAGCCGGGGGCCTGCTAGCTTGCCCGTACATTCAGAGCCTACAGATCCGTGGCTAAAGAAGAAACAAAGTGTTTGCGAATTAATTGAGCAGCTGGGTGGGTATCTTGACCCTCTCTCTCTCTTCTGTTTGGCCATCTTTGGGACAATAGTCTCTCTCTAGGCCTCCGCCTCCTCTGGAGTTTGGCTCCTGGGAGGGGAAGCCTGAGGTCGGAGGGTGGGAATTATTTTCCATCTAGCTCCGTGTAGAGACTTCAGCAGTATTCCTGCTGGATGACCCCCTCTGCCAAGTCCCGCGAGTGTGCCTTGGGATCTGCATCCTGGCCATTGTCCCCCTTCTCTGCTTGAAGCCTGGGGGACGTGGCAGCCACTTCTCTTCAGCTACCCCATCCCAAGCTGGGCTTGGTGTTCGGAGTCCTCACTCTGAGACGCCTTTGGAAAGGTGGATCTCTTTCTGTCCATCTCCTCCACTCACCCAGCTTTCATATACCCCTCTTCTCCTGCGAGGCTGTGGCTGGCACACGGGCACAGGCAGATCTTTCTGGACCTCCTCGAGGACCTCCAGAATGCCTCAGGGCTGTGCTGACATTCTTCCTTTTCCGAGGTCAATCAACAGGAATTTGTGGCTGTGCATATCTGACGTATTTCCATCTCTCTTCGAAGTTTAGGCATTGATTACTGTGCCATGGGACCTCTCTCGTGGGACTCCCTGGGACCTACCACAACACCCTCTCAGCTCTAGCTGTCTCACCAACTATAATTTGCCCACCATCCTGTATGTGCCAGTGTGTGGGCATGGGTGTGAATTATGTACGTGTGTGTGTGTGTGTGTGTGTGTGTGTGTGTAGCCAAAGGAGGACATCAGATGTCCTGCTCTATTGCTTTCTACTTTATCCCACTGAGTTGGGGGTCTCTCACTGAATCTGAAGCTTACCGCTTCCCCCCCCCCCAGGCTGACTGGCCAGCAAACTTCAGGGAACCTCCTGTTTCCTCCTCCAACGCACTGGTATATACATACAGGCTCACACAGCCACACTCACCTTTATACAGGGATGCAGGGGATCCGAACTCAGGTCTTCAAGTGGGTGCAACGAGGGTCCTTACCCACTGTCTTCATCACTGTTCTTTTGCTGTGAAGAGACACCATGACCACTGCAACCTTTATAAAGGAAAACATTTCATTGGGGCTGGCCTACAGTTTCACAGTTTAGTCTGTTACCTTCATGGCAGGGGGCGTGGCAGCGCGCAGGCAGACGTGGTGCTGGAGAAGGAGCTGAGAGTTCTACACCCAGATCAGCAGGCAGCAGAAAGAGAGGGCTCTGGGCCGGGCTTGAGGGTTGGAAACCCCAAAGTCCACCCCAAGTGACACGTCCTCCAACAAGGCCACGCCTACTCCAACAAGGCCACACCTCCTAATCCCTGTCAAGTAAGGCCACTCCCTAAGTGCCTTCACGTGTATAAGCCTATGGTGGCCATTTCTATTCAAACCACCACACCCCATGAGCCACCTTCCCAGCCCTTTGCCATTCTTCTCATCCATGCATGTTAACACAGGGTTTCAGATGTACCCCAGAACACAGGTTTACATGGATCCAAACCATTCTAAGACCGACCCTGTATCACATTGCCCGGCCTCAGATGCTCTCTAGAACCATGTAATGAGATACCACGACCCCTTCACTCTTGCCTTTTCCATACGGATGAGGCTGCCAACTTCTGCTGCATCTACAGGTGGATCCTGGCCCCTTTGGACCACAGATGAAGCAGCCTCTGTACACCTTGAATCTGTACCATCCCTCTCCTAGGCCACTGTTTCTTTCTCCTTCAGGTATGTTTTATATAAGTGGTGATGAATGGATTTAAAAGCTTCCTGGGTTATAGTGCAATGGTATTTATGCCTATTTTGTTGGAGAACTCCCAATTTTAGTCACTGGCAAATCTGTGCTGCTAGGCAACTGTTTCTGAGTAGGGGTCCCTGTCAGCTGCATTCTACTTCAGGATCCCTCAAATTTGCATTTTTGACAAGGTGGAGCCTTTGATGGGTGGGGTCTTGCCCTGAGAGCACCTTTCTGTTGTCCCCATGCAGGATGGGACTTCTGCCTTTCATCCTTGCCTTGGCTGCAACTTTAAATTGCCAATGCTCCTTCCCTCACCCAGTGGCACATTTTTAACACCTTCCTGCCCTGCCTGCTGCTCTTCTGAACTGCAGACCTGGATGAGAGCGGCAAGGGTTAGACATGGCCCAGCCTGAATGCTATCCTGCCTCAAAATACCAAACACCCTTGTTCATGACTTTTTTGTTTTTAGTTCATTACTTTTTAATTCCAGCCTCGATCAAATTCTCAGTGAGATTTGGGCCAGAATATAACCCGGATCCCCAATGGATTTTTTGTTTGTTTGTTTGTTTGTTTTTGTTTTTCGAGACAGGGTTTCTCTGTGTAGTTTTGCGCCTTTCCTGGAACTTGCTCTGTAGACCAGGCTGGCCTCGAACTCACAGAGATCCACCTGCCTCTGCCTCCTGAGTGCTGGGATTAAAGGCGTGCGCCACCACCGCCCGACAAAAATTATTTATTTATTTATTTAGGTATGAGTGCTTTGTCTGCATGTATGCCTACATGCCAGAACAGGGCATCAGATCCCATTATAGATATTTGTGAGCCACTATGTGGTTCCTGGGAATTGAACCCAGGTCCTCTGGAAGAACAGTCAGTGTTCTTAACCTCTGAGCCATCTCTCTAGCCGCCCCCCCCATGGATTTTTTTTTAAAGATTTATTTATTTACTATGCATACAGTGTTCTGCTTGCATGTATGCCTGCCCGCCAGAAGAAGGCATCAGATCTCATTACAGATGGTTGTGAGCCACCATGTGGTTGCTGGGAATTGAACTCAGAACCTCTAGAAGAGCAGCCAGTGCTCTTAACCTCTGAGCCATCTCTCCAGCCCCAGTGGATCTTTGTTCTCATCTGAAGCCTTGTTAGTGAGGCCCTCCACTCCCCATGTGGAGGAGTTTTCTTACCAGTCCTGTCTTCCAAGATCTCACCAGAATGACAAGATTTTAGGGTTTTGGTTGCCTGAAGTTGCAAACTGTTCCAACATTCCTCATGAAAACCAGTTCCAAAAGCCAAAGAACCACATTCCCAGACTTATTCCAGTCACACCCTCCCTATTCCTGCTGTTAATTTTCTTGTCTCATTGTTACAGAAATATACCTGCACTGCACCCCCCCAAAACCCTAAGGAAGTATATCTTGTGTATCATTGCTATGATAGAAATACCCAGCAAAAGGCAGCTGGAGGGAGGGTTTGTTTTGACTGGCAGTTGGGAGGATACAGTCTATCACGGGTAAGGAATCATGGCAGCAGGAGCTTGAGGCAGCTGGCCACGGTGCATCCTCAGTGAGGAGGCAGAGAGAGGTGAATGCTGGTGCTCAGCTCCCCTTCTCTTTACTCAGAGACCATAGCCGGTACAAGGGTGCCATCGGCTTTACATCTTCCCACCTCAGTTAACATAATCCAGAAGATTCCCTCACAGACACACCCAGAGATTTGTTTCCGTGGTGATTCTAAATTCCACCAAACCGCCCATCAAGAGTAACCACCACACATACTGAAGAACTTTAGTAGACATGGGCGCGCACCACGAGAGCTGGGTGTCCTCTGTACAGCATCATGGCAGGGTGCGTGACCGAGCTGCCGGAGCCTTCCCACATAGGTCTCGATAAACACTGGTGGTCTTCCCTGCCCCAAGAAGAGGAGGACTAGCAAGGCGGAGCCCCTTGGAGGTGATAGACAGGCAGAGAGAAGGTAAGCAGGGACTTGAAGGGGTTTCTGAGGTGTGTCCCCCAGTGCACTTCAGGGACAGAGGAGAGGGAGAAGGCATTGTGGCCTTAGGGGTAAGGCTCTCACTTACCGAGAGCCAAATGGGCCCCAGCGCCTCACAGAGAGAAAGCAGATCATTGGGCTCCTCGCTCTACCTCGGAAGTCGGTGTCAAGAGCTAGGACTCAGTGGTTATAGCGTTTATTTTCTTAAGAAATCAAACTATGGTTTAGTCAAAAAAAGAGGTTGTGTTGGATCCCATAAAGCCAAGTGCCGAAGGATTTGAGGCTTTTAGGATTGAGGGTCTCAGGTCTTGCCCCTCGTCTCTGGGTTCTACTGTCCTCTGTGTTGGCTTTATCCTTAGACTCTTCTTCATGGTGACAAAATGGCTGTGGGTCACTCAGCCTGTCTCCTTCACGTTTGTGTCACTGGTCCATCCCCAAGCTAATCACTGTGGCCAGGAAAACTGAATACACTAAACACACTTGGAACTTCACCTGACCCTCATACTCCTTGGGTTTGCGTCCGTTCACCTGTCCTCTTGCTGGCCTTGTCCCAGACACATGCATCATCACCTTGTTCCTCATTACAGGTGTGTTCAACCTCAGGGCCTTTGCACCGGCTCCTCACCTAGAACTCTGCCCAGCTCTCTCGCCTGCTTCCCTGAGGTCTTTCCCAAATGTTACCTCCCCTAAGCACTGGATTTAAAATTAAACTCACGGGGCTGGAGAGGTAGCTCAGTGCTTAAAAGCACCAGCTGGTCTTACAGAGGACCTGGGTTCAGTTCCCAGCACCCACAGGGCAGCTCACAACTCCAGTTCCAGGGAATCTGATGCCCTCTACTGGTCTCTGCAAGCATTGCATGCACATGGCATACTTACACATAAACACTTATACACATAAAGCAAAAATAAATAGAATCTTAAAATTGACCTCACACTGATGCTACCCTCTTGGTGCTCATTTACATGCTCCCTAACACTTTCTCCTCTTTTTTTTTCTTTTTTGGTTTTATCTAGAGCACATCTCACCACCAGACGATAACCAATTAGACAATGAGATAATGCGTTAGTCTTCCTCTTCCCTCATTAGTGCAAAACAAATTCACAAGACCAAAGCCTTTCCCACCCTGTTCACCGTCTTAAGCCCAGGTCCTAGAGTAACCTGGTACATAGCAAGTGCTCCACACACTGTTGGAAGAATGAGCAGTGAGGTTACAGGCAGAAGTTCTGGGAAGGGAGAAGGGGTGGAGGTCAAGGGCAAGTGGCGCCCTGAGTCCTTGCAGGAAGGACTATGGAAGGTACGTGATTGGCACCTGGGCCTCCAATACAAATGTCCAACCTCCCCCGCCCCTTGCAGCACACGAGCTGACGACTACTCTCTCTCTCTCTCTCTGGCCACACCTCTAAGTCACAGCTGCAGCTCCCTAAAGCAATTCTCTGGGGGGGGTGTCCCCTTTCCGCCTCCAACCGCAACCCCAATGGGTCTGAAGCGAGGCCACCACCTCCATGTCCTCCACGGCCCGGCAGAGCCCTGCTCGTACAGGACGGTGTCAATCTTCCCAATCTCCCCCGGCCATTTGTCCACTCCCCCCACTCCACCACGCTCCTCTTTGTGTATTTTTACATGACAGTCAATAGAGGACGGACTTCAGGGCTTTTATCAAAGCCGGGATTGCAACCTCTAACATTATAATCCATAGGGCAGAAAGGAGCATTAGTATATCCGGGATAAATTAATTCAGTGTATAAGTAAGCGCTTTGAAGCTGGGCACGTTGCTTGGCTTTTGAAGCTTAAGCCCTGTTTAGATTACTTGATTAAAGTGGGTCCAAAGCTGCAGCAATCAATATATTCTGCTTAAGAGCAGTGTTGCCACAGAGGCAGACTCCATTGCGTCCATGTTGCCTTGCGCTCTGGATAGCTTTGCAGAATATAACGCGATATTATAGGAGCCCAAAAGCAGAAGGAGGGGAGGGATGGGGGAGACAGAAGGGGAAGTCACTCAAGTCAGCACCCTGGGAAAGCTTGGGATACAGGCTTGCAGGCTGTGTGCATAAATAAGCCCTGAAAATGAGAAATTGGGGCAAATAGAGGTGGCCATCACTGCTTATAATGTCTTCGTGTGGACGGCACCTGGGGTTTCCTTGTCTATCTTGAGGGTGGATACCTAGGTGGCAATGGAGGGAATCTGTTAAGTCCTAATAGTATGACATTTTTAGGAAGACAGGCTGGCACTTCATCAAAGTCATTGTGATTAATGGGGAGGTTGACCTGCCGGCAGGCCCTAGAGGCAGGAGATGACAACATCCCTAATATAAGGGACAGTCAGGTGAGTCAGCTGCAGGGGACTGGAGAGGCATCCAGAATGACTGAGGAGAGGGAGGAAATAACCTGTCCAGCCTGCCTACTGTGTGCTGGCCACCGCTCCAGGAACTCAGTGTGTTCGTTTTGAGACACGGCCCCATGTAGCTCAACCTGGTGTCACACTTGCTATGTGGCCAATGATGAGCTTGGACTTGTGATCCTCCTGCCTGTGCCTCTCAAATGCTGGGATTGCAAGCAAGTGGTGCTGACATCCCAAGGACATTTGGAGAAAGAAAAAAAAAAACCACCTACAAGTGAGGAAGAGCTATGAACTCTTGTCACCTGTCCACCGAGGCTGTCTGCATGCCAGCACACCCTACCCTCACAGTTTGTGGCTGCTGAGAGAGCTCAGGGGTTCCCGAGCCTCTATTCCCTATTTAAGTTTCACATGAAATATTTTTATTTATGTTTCAACAATGACACCGCGCCATATGCCCATGAATCAGACCCAGGAGAGAGTCTGCAGACTCACCCCCCAGAGGAGCTGAGCAGAACACAGCCTTGGAAACAGAGGACACACTTTAAACTCCGGGAAGGACATGTGTCAGTAAACAGAGAAGGATACACACCGGACTCAGGGAGCAGGCAGAGAACTCACTGAATTTTCTCAGCTTCTCAAGTAGGAGTCGGGGAAACCAACCAAGATTTCCCTGAAACTTCCCTTAGCTTGTTCAGTGCTTCGGGAATGCTCATTTTGGCCCCATCGAATACCTAAATCCTCTTTCAAGGTTTGGGAAACTCACTACCTTTTTAAACAGTGTGTGCTACTGCTGCTTCTCACTCTGCAAGTGGACACTGACACCTTTCCCAGCATCCCTTGCAGCTAGAACGTGGCTACGTGACACAGATAAGCTGTATTTGCCAGAGGTACCCACCCAGACTTTGACTCTAGACCTAACAACATGAGAAAGCAATGCTCTAGGACTGATGAGATGGTCTGGGTGTTAAAGGGCCTGCCCTGAAAGCATGAGGACCTGAGTTCAAGCCCCACAATCTACCTTCAAGGACACAAACAGAGAGAGTAGACGTGGCATCGAAGCTTAATAAAAGTGAATCACCCAAGACCAAATAACTTGGAGACCAGGGCATGATTAGAAACCCAGGTGTATTTATTTATGTTTACCTGCTTGTTTGTGAGACAGGGTCTTAAGAAGCCCAGGCCCTGAACTTGCTATGTACCCAAGAGCTGTCTTTTTAACTTCCGATCCTCCTGCCTCCACCTGCCAAGTGCTAGGATTAGAGGTAGGCACATCATGCCGGGTTTATGTTGTGCCGCGGATCAGACCCAGGGCTTTGTGCATGCTGGGCAGGCACTCTACCAAGTGAGCCACATCCCCATCTCCAGCCCCGCCCCCACCCCCAGGTGGTATCTTTATAAGGAACTAGAGCTCCCATCCACCACCAACATCCTCCCCGCCCCGCCCCCCCCCCCCCCCCCCCCCACCCCCCACCCCCCCACCCCCACCACCGAGTTGTGAGCCCCTAACCACCTCCTAGGGTCTCTGCCCTGGTGACTTCCCAGAGCCCTTGGAATCCAGTCACACTGAAAACAGCTACACTGAAGACTTCCCAGTGATGGGAGCTGCCGAGTCCCTGTTTGCTCGGTGGCGTCGGTGTCTGTCACTTGTCAAGATTTCCAGCTGGTAGGGAATAGAACCACTAATGTTTTCTCCTTGAGAACCCATTTTTAAACATCTATTCAGTGCGTGTGCATGTGCCGTGGCGGCACACACAGAGATCAGGAGACAGCCTGCAGGAATTGGTTCTCTCCTTCCCACGTATTTGGGTCTGGGTGCCCAACTTAGGTCATCAGGCTTGGTGGCCCCCGATCTCTCTTTCTCTCTTCCTTTTGACAGTCGTTTTGTGACTTGTTGTGATGTGCAGGGGATCATGTCAGGCCCCAGAGGTGCAATGATGAATGGGGTGCAGTCCCAGCCTTCAGAACCTATTGTCCCATGAGCTGGGGATGAACAGATACCCCTGTGTCTGCCTGCTAGGCTAGGAACCCTACACTCAGAGAAATTGGATGACTTCTCCAGGGTCATAGATTCCTGTAGCAGAGCCAAGGCAAGAGCCCCACTGAAGGAGCTTCTGTGGAGAGCATTTCTTCCCCATTGGAGTCTGTGGCAGATGGGTCGGGGCAGAACTCAACTGCACATCTTCGGGGTTGCCTCTACCCTTTGGGATTCAATAAAGTCTGAGAGGATAAATAGGTTCCGGAAAGGCTTCAAGGAGTTCACATGAAGGATACAGCCAGAATGAGTCATTACAGGGTGAGTCCAAAAGGCTCACATCCCTAACCTTTAGAAATCGACTTCAGCAGAGACAGCTACTGTGTTGGTCCCAGAAAGCATCTTTCCCTAGGACTGTCAGAAACAGAATAAAGGGACAGACCCAACTTTGTTCTGGTCTCATTTAGTGTGTCTTGTATTTCAAAGGTTTGGGTCTCTACGTCCCCCAAGAACCAAGAACAAAGTGCCTCGGAACTTATAATCAGGGGACTGAATCCCTCGAAGGATAGAAAGGTTGGCAGGGGAGAAGATGATTCATTCTCGAGGTGAGTCAAAGAGGCACAGATATCCCCTACGCGGCCCTTTCTTAGCGCTCGCTCCGGAGGAAACACCTATAGCTGGGATGAGGACAAAGAGGGAGGGAGTCCCAGCACAAAGGCACACATCAAACTGGCCTGCCATCACCATGGTAACACCATCAGCAGCAGCTCTGTGAAACCGGGAAGAGGAAGCTGCTCCACCGCCATGTTCTGCCTCACCAACTAAGTGGTAGCCTCCAGATAAAAAGGAAAACTGGAGCCAGAGCGGTCCAAGTCCCCAGGCTCAATTCTGTCCTGAGGCCCCCCCTTGTTTCCTTAAGGGTCACTTAGAAGATTATCTTTTCTCCAAATTCCCCTGATTATCATCCCCCTGATGGAGGGTGTCCTTCATCCTAGAAGTCAGCCGTCGTGACTTACATTTTAACCTTGGCCCTTCCTAGACTGTCTGAACTAGATGGAACCTCTGAGGTCTAGTTCACAATCCTCTCCCATTATCAAGAGGAAGGCAGGGATGCCTGGCACGTCTCACGATTTGCCAAGGTTCTGCATTGTGTCTGTGCAGAGCCCGTGCCCGGACCATAGCTTCCTGGCCTCTGCTTCATTGTGATCTGAACATTGTAGAACGTATCTGCCTCCCACGGTCACATTCCAGACCCAATCCCATTGGAGGGATGGGATATCTTTCCTCCTCCTAGTGTCCTTGAGGCAGGCAAGCTTAGAGGTATCTTAGCAACCTGGGGAGTTGACTTGACTCAGGCTACACACTACTCGCTCGCCTCCTAACAATGCATCTAGAATCCCAGGACTCTGTATCGAGCTGCGTACACACCCCACCTCAAACAGTGGGATAAGTCTCTTCCCCCTTAACGTATCCTCTGCCAGTCACCCCCTAAAGAAAGATCTGTCCCATTTAATGGTTCCTGCCCGTGTCAGTCAGCTGTCTGTTGTGAAACAGTCTGTCAAATGCATATGGAAGAAAGGTTTGCTCTGGCTTACAGTTTCCGAAGCTTCAGTCCGCGCTCACTTGGCCTCGGTGCTTGGGACCTGTGGCGATAAAGAGTGGGCAGCCAGGAAAGTGTCAGAGGGAGAGAGATGACATTCCCAACATCACAGCTGGAATGTCTCTAACAAACAAGGTCACCCAGCCATCAAAGCCATTCATCAAACAAGGCCATATGTTTTTGATTATTTCTGTCCTGGCTGGTGAAATGCAGTAAGTCAGGAGCAGGGATCAAGGCAAGGAATATCCTGAGGGTCCTGTGAAAGGACCAGTTTAGAGACCACTTGGGGGTCTACCAGTTTTAGGGACTCCACCCTCTGGGGTGCTCTCTGCCTTTGCTGTCTGATTCAGTAAACACCAGCTTTCACCCGTTCTGAGTCTTCACTTCTTTCATCCCTGGGTGTTTAATTCTCGGTCAGTCTGTTGGGAAGACCCTGCACTCCTGGGCAACTGTTCCTCAGCCTGTTCCCACTCGCGGCAGCATAGCATTATGGGGGAACGTATGGAAGAGGGGGTGTAATAGCATCGTTGTGTCACAGAAGCAAGAGAAAAAGAACAGGTCGGGGTCCCTCCAGCTGTCCAGCCCCAGTGATCTAACTCCCAGCACACCCCCTTCCAAAGGTTCCACATCTCCCCAGAGCTCTGCAGGACAGCACCCAGGCCTCTTAGCATGTGGGCCCTCAGGAGAAGCAGAAGATCCCAACACAACACTCCCGTTCTTCCCTTCCTCAGCCTCTAGCAGACACGTCCACTTTGTGCCATTGTGCACTGATTGATTCTGCACATGTGAGTGAGACCATTCGTGTAACCAGATTTGCCTGACTGCCATCCCTTAGCATGTTTCTTAGGTTTGTTCATGTTATACCATGAATCGTTTCATTGGTTTTCGTTTGTTTTTATGGCTGAGTAATTGTCCTTTGCACATACATTTCACAGTTTGCTCTCTGTTCACTGGTGTTTCCATATTCTGGCTATTTTGAATAGTGCTGCTATGAGCATGAACACACACACACACACACACACACACACACACACACACACACCATGCAACTTCATGCCATTTGTGTATATGACTGTCTTAATTTTTTCTCTTTTTTTATTGCTGTGATGAGACACCATGACCATGGCAACTTTTATAAAGAAAACATTTAATTGGGGTGGTTCACTTACAGTTTCAGAGATTCAATCAATTACCATCATGATGGGGAGCATGGTGGTGTGCAGGCAGATGTAGTACTAGAGCTGAGAGTCCTATATCTTGCAAGTCACAGGAAGTTGACCAGGTGCTATTCCAAGCATAGGAAACCTCAAAGCCCGCCCCCACAGTGACACACTTCCTTCAACAAGGCCACACCCACTCCAACAAAGCCACATCTCCTAATAGTACCACTCCCTATGAGATTACGGGAGTCAATTGCATTCAAACTACTACCACCATGATTTGATGTATATAAATCTAGGAACCATTTATGAGAGAAGACATAATTTATCTGAGACTGGCTTATTTTGCTCATTCTGATTATCTCCAATTCCACACATTTTTCTGAAAAGAAAGAACATAATCCAATCTTCTTTATGATTGAAAAAAGTCTACTGGGTATAAGTACAACGTTCTCTCTATCTTTTCTGCTGTTGGACACCTGGGTTGGTTCTGTAACTCCTCCTCCGCTGTGGTTAGTGCATCAGTCATCACTGATGTGCAAGCATCTCTCTGATGTGTTCCGTTGGACTCCATTGGCTGAATACCCAGGAATGGTACAGCTGGGTCATACGGCAGACCTAGCTTTAGTTTTTGAGGAAGTCCTGTATTGACGCCCCTGGTGACTGGACTAGCTGACATTCCACCAGCCGTGACCAAGTGGCCTTCTGTGCATGTCCTCACTCATATTTGTCACCTGCTCTCTTGATGTGTCTCCTCATTTAGTAGCCAAACAAACTGAAACAAAGGGATTTTTCAAATTACTCTTGATTATATTGATAGTAAGAGAAGAAACTAGGGTTGGAGGGAGACCTCACATGAACAGTCTTTTCAAGAAGCAAGTATTGACTTCCTAGGTACCACTTAGAGGTTAGAGGGGACAGAGGCCCAGGATTGAAGACCCCAACAGGAGGGACTTGGGACACGATGAGAGTATCTAGACTTGTTTCCTTCTAGGGCTCCAAGTCTCATCATCTCAGATGTCCTTAGATGTCAGGAATGCCTGCCTTCTGTTGAGTGTAAGTCTGTCCCCTGGCAAGGGAAACATGCAGGACTGTAAACACTGCCAAAGAAGGAAGGCACCCAGGTAGCAGGCCCAAGGTCAACTCCCAGCAAGAGCTCTGGGTCTTTGACTCCTCTTAGAGCACCTGCCTGGAGAGGGGGGCAGTTTGAATGTAATTGCCCCCATAAGCTTAGAGGGATTGGCACTATCAAGTGTGGCTTTGTTGGAATAGGTTTGGCCTTGTTGGAGAGAGTGTATCACTATGGGGGTGGGTTTGGGGGTCTCCTTTGCTCAAGCTTCACTCAATGTGATGCTCAGACCTCTTCCTGCTACCTGTGGGTCAAGATGTAAGAACTCACAGCTCCTTCTCCAGCACTGTGTCTGCCTGCACACTGTCTTGCTTCCTACCATGATGATAATGAACGAAAGCTCTGAACTGTAAGCGGGCCACCCCAATTGAATGTTTTCTTTATAAGAGTTGCCACAATTGTGTTATATATCACAGCAATAGAAACCCTAACTAAGACAGCAGGCATCCCTGTTGTCAAAGCCCATACTCCTGGGAGGAGGGCAGGGGGTCCAACCCAATACTCATCACCTGTTGCTGTGCACTGACAGGAGCCTGCTGCTTCTCCTAACCCTTGATCTGCCTTCCACTCCAGCCTGTTACCAGACAGGACAGCGAGGCTGCAGATATCAGCACAGTGGACAGCCAGCAGGCTCCTCACAGCCCTGGGATCTTATGCAGGTGAATGGAGAAGACAAGGCAGAAGTGGACCACATGCGAGAGCGGGTTGAGCCAGCCTGACACACTCAGCAATGCCCTCCCTCCTCAGAATGGTTACCTTTCTTTCCAACGCAATGGAAAAAGCTCTGTCCCCTGGGTGGGAGATAAACCCCATAGCCATCACTAAGTCAAGCCTCCTCTGAAACTTAAGAAAATCTTCAGTGAAAACTAGTTTTGGATTCTCCAATACCCCTAAGACTGCGGTTCTTTAGGGGTACAGACCAATTCTTACTTATCCTAAAGTAATTATTTATTTTTCACTTCCTAAAGTAAATATTTATCAAGTTTAATTTGACTATCAAATTAGGGTGTTTTTTTGTATAGTATTTAAAAAGGACATTTAGAAAGGACAATATTGAATCTGGAAAAATCAAGATGAATGAAGAAGCACGAGGAAGCATAATATATGATTAGGAACGGATGTTATCAGTGCTAGTCCAGGCACAGCAACTATGCTGTATGTGATGAGTTTATTTCTGGTCCCTTTCCCTTGACAGACATTAATAGTCAACTGCTGATTTTCTTCCCATGGGAGACATTACAAGTCAATCAGAGAAGTCTTTCCAACCACCTAGATTCAGTTCTGGACTTCCAAAATGTCCTCTATGCAATGCCCTATTCTGGTGGAGCTGCTGTGTGAGCTGGGACCTAAGGCATTCGGAATTTCTTGACAGGGAGGAAACTGGTGTCCTCGGAGTCCTTCCAAAAGAACATTTGCAGGCCGGTCCCAGCAATCAGGTCTTCTGAAGCTCGAGCTTCAACTCCCCACAGTGGTTTCCAAACTTGAGAGCCTCGTAGGGTGAAAACAGGGGCAGAGGGATGGACAGTAACAGGTGCTAGGCTGTTGGTGCTGAGAACACCAGGATGACTTTTGTTTACTTAAAAAAAACAATCCTCTAGATGCATTCTCTAACACCATGTTGCAAACCTCGAACATACACAACCAAGTTTATTTTCAAGAGAAAAAAAAAAGGGAAGCACAAAATTGGCATCTGTTGTTTGGCTGTGGTGTGTTTTCAAAAGCAATGGCTGGTTTCTGACGAAAATTCCAAGCCATCTGAAAGCACCCGGGAGAAAAATCAAAGCCTTCTGCAGTTCTACCTCCCGAAGATAACCTATGTGAGCATTCTGGAGTACAGGTTTTATACCTCTAGAAGGCAGGTGCGCATGAGTGTGTGTGTGTGTACACACATACTTGCATATTTTACTAAAATCAGTGTATATGTGTGCCTAGCCACACATGCGTGCTCCATCATGTACATACACACATCTTTATTTTTTTGAGTCTTTCAGGCTGTGCTCAACACTGCCGAGCTATGAAGGGGAGGCAGCTTCACATGTGTGCCAGGGAAGCAGGCATGGGCTGCCACCCAGACCTTTGACGTTGTTGGAATTCCCTTGGTAGAGCCATTAGCAGAATTACGTTCTACCACGTTACTGTGTTAGCCCCTCACAGCCATCACTTGACGTTCACGGTTCCAGGATCCCCCTGGATACTAAAATCCACACATGCTCCAGTGTCTTACATAAAATAGCATAATATTTGCATTAAGCCTGTGTGAGCCCTCCCATGGGCTCTGTATTATGATACCGAACTCAAGACAAACACTTTGTGACTTGTAGACTGGGTAGATCAGGCACTAGTGACAAGGACAAGGTTGGACGTGCTCAGGGCAGGTGTCATCTTATTTTTCAAATGCCTGTGATCTGGTGGAGCCTGTGGACATGGAGGCCAGAGATTCGAAGGGCTGACCACATCACTGGCTGTATCAGCATAGATATGTATGCTGTGGTAAGGGAACCCACACATGCCCTTTCACTGGCTGAAAGAAGTAGATGCTAGTTCAGTGTTGTGTGTGTTTATGTGGGAATATGTATGTGTGGGTACAGATACACATGTGAGTGGAGGCCAGAGAGTCACACCAGGTGTCTTCCCCAACTGCTCTTCAACTTACTTTTTGAGATATGTTCTCTCTGAACCCTGAGCTCATCAATTTGGCTAATCGGCGGGCCGGTGGACTCCAGGGATCCTCCTGTGTCTGCCTCCCTAGCACTGGGATTGGTTAGGCAGAGCTGTGCCTGGCTTTTCTTCCTAGGTTCTGGGGATCTAAACTCAGGTCTTTGTGCCTTTGTGGCAAGCACGTTACTGATAGGGTCATCTCCCTATCCCCGGTTCCTACAACATTTTTATATCTTTGTTAATGTGTATTCAAAGCCGAAGATGCACACTTCCAAGTCCGTTAGGAGATGGCCTCCTCCGCTGCCTCTCCTGATGTTGCCACAGTAGGTCCAATCTAACGCTCCTCTGGAGAGAGAATTCTCATGACTACTTTGAGTAGTGCAGACTTAGGTAACATGAAGAGTGAGTTGTTGGCCAGGGAGGTCCAAGAGGCTCCCCCAGACAACTCAGACTATTGCCGTTACTTCTGCTTACTCACCAGAACTAGATCAGACACTGTTTCTGCCTACACTGCATACTGCAGATGAAGGACACAGAGAAACCAAGCTGAGACTGAGCTGGAGGCTTTCTCTCTGCTGGCTAGCTTCCCTAGTGCTGGGAACTGCTATGCAGGCTGCTAGAGAGAAACATCATCAACCGTCTGGCCGAGCTGTGGACTGGGTGCTGTACTACTAACCTGCCAGGAGGATACACCCACCGGCACATTAGCGGCATGACTGTCTGGGGTGGGTAACACGTTGCTTTCTCACTGGATTTGAGCCCTGTACCACAGGAGGGGATCCATACCTGCTACAGTAAAACTAGTCAGAAGTCCATGGCTCAGAAAGTTACGGGTCCTAGGGGAGGAGTCTCCCATTGATGTTTTACTAATTGGACATGTAGTCTAACTGCCTTCTAAGTATTTCTGTTTATACTCATAGATCAGAGCTCTCAGCCTGGGCCAGAGAAGACTGGCCGGAGTTCTGAGATTATGTGACGACTGAGTGTCCAGCCCCAAACAGGACATCTATAGCTCTTCCCTCCTAGACCCAAGAGCACTGCAGAAGGAGCAGAAAGAATGTAAGAGCTGCAGGGTGGGGATGTGTGCCGTATAGCACGGTCATCTGGATATGACCTGTGAAAGATCTAAGTGCGCGTGCATGCACACACATGCACACGCACACACATGCACACACACACACACACACACACACACACACACACACACGAGTAGGGGTGAATAGGAGAGAGACTAGCTGGGGAAAAGAGTAGGGTCAACAGGACTGGGAAGAGGAAAAGAAAGTAATGGGTGGTGGTGGTGGTGGTGAATGTGATCACAGTGTATGAAACTGTTGAGAGTTAAAAGGAGTTGGGGGAGGGGGGAGGAGAGAAGGCAGGGCTGTGGTGATGGCAGAGGCCTCTGATCAGCCAGGGCAGACATGAAGCAGGCAGTGAGCCAGGAGGCCTGGGATCTGCAGAGCAGGCAGCTGAGCAGTTTGAGAGCGGGGAAAGAGAAAAGAAAGTACACACGCGTCCTTTGCTTTAGCAATCCCGGTCAAGGAAATGATTTTAGGGAAATGAGGAGTGCACAGCAATGGGTAGACAGGAGCCTTTACTGTGACCGCAAAGAATGAGAACCCATGTAAATGGCCGGCGATGTCATAGAGAACCATGTTCCCAGTGAACGCATCAAACAGAAGCCAGATGTGGTGGTAAATGCCTATAATCTCAGTGCTCCAGAGGCTGAGTCAGGAAGATCCAGATTTCAAGGCCAGCTTGCTAGGGGCTCCATAACAAGACCCTGTCTCAAAAATACTAGTAGTGTGATGACCAATGTTAACTGTCAACTTGACAGACTCTAAAATCATCTGGAAGATTGGCCTCTGGGCATGCCTGTGAGGATTACTTTAAGTTGATTGATATGAGAAGAGCCATCTTAATTGTAGGCAGGACATTCCCTGAACAGGGAAACCTGGATTGCATAAAATAGAGTAAGTGAGCTGAGCCTTAGCACGAATTCATTGCCCTCTGCTTCCTGTGTGCAGACACAATGTGACCAGACAAACTCCTCGTCCTGCTACCATGCTTTCCAGCACCTGTTGTTACTTCTTCCCTGCCGTGACAGACTCTGTCCCTCTGGGACCGTAAGTCCAAATAAACTCAATTAAATCGCTTTTCTCAGTGTGTTTGTATCATCACGGTAAGAAGATCATCGAAGATCATCTAAGGATCCATGCTCACTACACACTGTAAAGTAACAATATGCAGATTGCCAAGAGGTGTGGCCAGGACAGTGCTGTCATTGCATGCTCATGAGTGTGACTGGGTCAGTGCCTGTGGTGTGTGTGTGTGTGTGTGTGTGTGTGTGTGTGTGTGTGCATGCCTCAGGCTGGGGGTACAGATCTCAAATGAGCAACTTCTACGTGAGCAGCATGGTAAGATTCCGGGTGAGTGTTTTTCTTTGAGCTTGTCTGTATTTATCATTTATTCATCAATGAATATGTATTACTTTGGTAATTTGAAATTATAAAGGCGTCTTAAAAAGTATCAGCCCATTTGTCACCTGACAGATGGGAAGCTGCTCAAACACAGAGAAAAACAATTGCTTCAAAGCTTCAAAAGTAAACTTCATATTGTTGCTTTTTAAAAAAAAAAAATCAGATTTGAGTTTAAAAAGTGAGCTATAGGCAAGTTAATCAAGGTATCTCTGTGATTTTAAAATTCTATGGTAAACTGGACATAGTGGCACACACTTTTAATCCCAGCACTCAGGAGGCAGAAGCAGGCAGACCTTTGTGAGTTCGAGGCCAGCCTTGTCTATATAGAGAGTTGCAGGCCAGCCAAGACTACATAGTGACTCTGTCCCTCCTGCTGACCACCCCCCAATTCAAAACAACAAAAACCTCTAGTTAGTATGAAATAAATCTCACTTAAATGTAACATATTGCTAAAATGAGTGGTGGGATTTTTTTGTTTGTTCGTTTTGGGTTTTGTTTGTTTTTAAAGACAGGGTTGCATGTACCCCAGGCTGGTCTCAAACTTTCTGTCCGGGTGAGTTTGACCAGTTCCTGATTCCCCTGCCTCTACTTCCCAAGTGCTGGGATTATAGATGTGCACCACCACACCCAGCTAAAATAACCAGCCCTTCAGATGCCAGCTCACATCACATGAACCAACACTTCTGCTTTTCAGTTTTTCCCTTTCAACCGGCTCCCCTCTGGTCAGGCAGGCCCCATCTGCCACTTTGAATCAGGCTGGTTTGTAGACGATTGTCTATAAGATTTGTAAAACCATCCAAAAAGCCCGATTAGCTGAAAACTTTAATTAATCAGATAGGGGGAGCCCTTTCTTTTTAGGGGCAAAAATGAAGGGAAAAAAAATGAGGGGCTTAAAACCAAAACAAAGCCAGGTGTGGTGCCACACAGTTAACCACAGCATCTGAGAGAGAGAGAGAGAGAGAGAGAGAGAGAGAGAGAGAGAGAGAGAGAGAGAGAGAGAGAGAGAGAGGGAGGGAAGAGTTCAAGGCCAACTTGGGCTTGTCTTGAGAACAGAAATAAAGCAAAAATCATTAAAACTTAAGTTGTGTGTGTGTGTGTGTGTGTGTGTGTGTGTGTGTTGTCCCTGTTCTGCTTTCGTATTATGCTTAAAAATCCAAGCAAAAGACACCCTAAATGCAAATGGAAATAAATGTTACCCATGGTCTTACCACATTTAATTAGCTACAGTTCGTGCATACCCATGTGTGAGGGTACATGTGCCCCCCACCCCAACACACACACAAGGTTAGCGTTGTGGGGTCCACCCCTTTTCACACCGAAGCTGGTTTCTGCAGAAATAACACTGAAAATGTGTTGCCAATATGCAGTTTCTGGAGGTGGAGGCATTTTTCTCCTTCGGAGCAGATTTCTATTGTTTTGCGAGAAAGCTCCAGTCTCAGGAACACGAATGTAAAACCTGCAGTGTTGACAGAAAATGACAGTCCTCACAAATACGACCTCAGCTGCCTGGCCTGTCACAGTGACAGTGTTACTGATGGGGAATGGGCTGCTCTTTCCCTTAATGGTGCCTTTCATGAACTGGAGAAGTTTTCCTCCAAACACAGATTGAGTGGGACTGCTGTCCATCCTTATGCTGGAACTGTCTTGGAGATCTGGGCTTTTGACTTGTCCTCAGCCAGAGAGGCGGACCCAAACCTTATGCTCTGATTCATTTGGTAGGGTCTATCTCTGAATTGGGGGATGTATCTCTGAAATAAATACATCTTCCTTTTCTCAGTCATCCCGGGTAGGCATGAGGGTCAGCAGTTGGACCAAGGAAGGTCCTCGTGAGATCTAGAAGAGATCTGGAACCGGTCCCTGACTCAAGATACCTTCCAGGGCTCCAAGCACAGAGCCGGGTGAGGATGGCTTTGAATCTACGAGTCCCAGGAATCTGTAAAGCCCTTAGTTGGGAAGGCAGTAAGTACATTTGACGCTGGGTTATTCTTTCCAATATTTGTGCCTGCTCTGAGCTGGGATTCTGGTAAGTTGAAGTCCATTATGGAGTCAGTGGTCTGGCAGAGCTGCTCCCGTGATTGCCAGATGTGACCCATGGGGACTCAGATTTATTGCTGGCGAAGCAGGGGCTGCTAGAAGAAGGGAAATTGTTTAGCATTGACCAGTGCTTCCAAGAATGACCTCAGATGGAGCACTCATTACATTTTCTCATTTTTGTTCCAAAATGCCTGACACCAAGCAGCTTGAGGGAGGAAAGGGTGTTCAGTTTACACTTTGAGGGTAAGCAGTCCATCCTGGCAGTGGGAGCCTGAGGTAGCTGGTTACATTCCATCCATAGCCCATCTGTAGTCAGGAAACAGAGAGCAATGGATCCTGGTACTCAGCTAGTATTTTCCTTTCTGTTCAGTCTGAGACCTGACCCCATGGAATGGTGCCAGTAACTTTTAGAGTGAGTCTTAGCCCTTCCATAAGCTGTATAGAAACTCATCTTATTGTTTTATTTTGTGTGCATTGGTGTCTTGCCTGCATGTTTGTCTGGAGTTACAGACAGTTGGGAGCTGCCAGGTGGGTGCTAGGAATTGAACCTGGGTCCTCTGGAAGAGCAGCCAGTGCTCTTAACCACTGAGCCATCTCTCCAGCCTCTAGAAATTCTCTCACAAATATACCCATAGGTCTGTCTCCAAGGGGATTCTAGATCCTGTCAAGGTGACAAATGACACAAACCATCACAGATGGGCTCTGGAGAAATGGGTTTCCTGGGATCCGTGGGGTGGGGGATCTGGACTCAATGGAATTTGGATACAAAAGAAAACATAAACCCATTGGCGTTCCATCTGGGAAGTGGGTGGCATGTGCTAATAATATGCATATTCATATTTTAGAAAAGAAGGGATGGCATATGATACATTGTGTTTTGTAACCCCATTGTTTCAGATAAGAATATACTGTGAAAACTTGTCCACAGAATAAATACCTCTAATTTTGATTGCCTGCTACATCCTAACACATGTTCCTCAACTCAGATTAACCAAGTACATTAAGTTATTATTGTAAGTGGCACTCTGATAAATATCCTCATTGCCAAATTTTACTAGTTTGTTTTACTCTGAAATCTTTAAGTTCACCCACTACCATATACTTAAACCTGAGCTTACTGTGTAAACCAGGATGGCCTAGAATTCAGACATCCACCTGCCTCTGCCTTTGCCTTCCAAGTACTGGGATTAAAGACATACACTACCAGCTAAGAGCATTTACAGCTTGTGCAGAGAAACTGAGTTCAGTTCCCAGCACCCACATTAGGTGACACACCTGTAACTCCAGCTCCAAGGGATCCGATGTCTTCTTCTGGCCTTTCAGACACTTGTGTGTGCACATGCATGCACACACAGGACACACACACACACACACACACACACACACACACACACAATTTAAAAAATAAATCTGAAAGAAAGAAAGGAAGAAAGAAAGAAGAAGAGAGAGAGAGAGAGAGAGAGAGAGAGAGAGAAAGAAAGCAAACAAGAAAGCTGGCAAATAGGCAAGCATCACCAGGCAATGATACACATTTGCCTGAACGCTGGCCACCAAAGGGTGTATTTTCTGTATAGAATTCAAAACCAGGAATGAAACCTACAGAGAATCTCTGCTTTGTATCACTACCATGTGTCGGCATCATTAGACATTGTTGGTGAGAAACACTCAAACACGTGTTTGTTGGCTCCAGGTTCTAAACAGCTGTCGTGGTTTTACCAGGAGATACATAAACTTCAATTTGGTGAGCTTTTATTACGTACTCCACATGGACATGAATTTGCCAGCTCGAGCTCCTTGGTTGCCTCCAGTTCAGACACCAGTGGGGAAGCCACTCAGACTTTTCAAGTTCATGAACACATTCAAGTTTATAGGAGGCGCAGTTCGCCTCCCCACTCACCGCAGCACTGCAGATGGTTGTAACTTAAACAGAAAAATGTGAAACAAATAATGACGGGACATAAACAAGAAGAGCATGGCGATCTCCACAGCGAAAACAGAACACGCATGGTTTCGTTCTGTGTGACCACTTGTGTTTTTATTTATTGCTAAATTTAAAACAATGTAGTACAACCCGGGAGGGCAGCAGTTTCGTTTTGAATGTGAAATGTTCAGTGCATGCCTGCTTTACTAAAGCACTTACCAGATTTACATGAAATCTTTTAAGACGGAAATGTGTTCTTCTTTTAAATTTGTTGAGTGTTCAAAACCTGGAGAATCAGTCAAGGGAATAAAGCGCTCTTCAGCAATTACTCTGTACTGTATAATTACTATGTAATTTCTTTCATAAAACATTATCACGTTAGCGCTGTCGTCTGAAAGTTGGGTTTCCGTAAAATTCAGGTGCTGGATTCCTGACTCCGAGGTGACGTGAGAAGGAGGCGCCAGCTTTGGGAGGGATTTGGTCATAGGAGCCTGTATGAATGCGACCTGCACTTCATGAAAGAGGCTCCAGAGAGCCGCATTGCCTCTTCCCCCAAGTGCTGGCACAGAAACAGATGTTATCCAAGAACGAAGAAATGAGCTTCAGCCCGAAACACTAAATTTACCCAACGCCTTGAGCTTGGACCTCTCAGCCTTTAGAACTGCAAAATAATTTCTATTGGTTATAACCATCCAGTCCAAGGAATTCAGCTACAGAGTTCTGAAGAGACGAGGGTAATATGGTTGTAAACAAAGGGACCAAATTCAAAGTAAGGAGCTGTAAAAAATTGTTCAGTGTATGGTTGAACTTCCTTTCCTGCCAACCCTATTTTGTGCTGATACTTTCACTATAAAAAAGTTCTTGGAACTGGGGAGATGGGCTCAGATGTTGACACTGGCTGCTCTTCTGGAAGGCCTGGGTTTGATTCCCAGCACCACACATCTCACAACTGTCTATCACTCCAGTCAGTCCTAGGGGATCCAACGCCCTCTTCTGGCCTCTATAGGTACTGCATGCACATGGTGTACAGACATACACACAGACACGACACCCATATACATAAAGTAAAAGTAAAGGTTTAATTATTTTTTTTAAAAAGAATTGGCTTCTTTGGAGGCTGGAGAGATGCCTCCGTAGTTAAGAGCACTGGCTGCTCTTGCAGAAGACCCAGGTTCAATTTCCAGCACCAACACGGAAGCTCACAATCATCTTTAATCCCATTTCAGAGGCTCTGACACACTCATCTGGCTTCTGTGGGCACTGCACATATATGGTACACAGACATACATGTAGGCAAAACACCCATACATAAACAATGAAAATAAAGGGAAAACATTTTAGAAAATAAAGATTGAGGGGCTGGAGAGATGACTCTGTGGTTAAGAGCACTGGCTGTTCTTCCACAGGCCCCGGGTTCAATTCTCAGTACCCGCATGTTGGCTAACAATGGTCTATAATTCTGCTTCCAAGGGATCTAATGCACTCTTCTGGCCTCCCAAGGCACCAGACAGGCACACAGTACACACAACTATACACATAAAGTAAAAATTAATATTAAAAATAAATAAAGATTATAAACTAAGGGATCAAATTCAAACGAGCAAATGTGAAAGATTGCTCAATGTACAGTTGAACAATTCTGTCCACTCCCCATTTTGTCCTCTAACAGTTATTTTTATTATGAAAATGTTCTTGGGGCTGGGGAGACGGCTCAGAGGTTAAGACAACAGATGCTCTTGGCAAAGATCTGGGTTGGTTTCCAAGCACCCACATTGGGGACTCACAATCGTCTACAACTCCTGTTCCAGGACACTGATGCCTTCTCTTGGCCTCTGTGGACACCAGGCATGCACTGTACACACAAATGAAGACAGTCCCACACATTTAGAAAGTGTAATTTTTTAAAAGTTCTTATATATTTTTAAAAGTCCATTAAAAGAAAATTTTTAGTGTCTGCATTTACACTCTGGCCATTGTTCTTTGATTGGTTCTCTGTTCTTTGTGCTTTTTAAATTTTTCAAGGTCTCATTGTGGAGCTCAGGCTGCCATCGAATTTACTCTGTAGCCCAGGCTGGCCTAAAACTCAAGAGATTTACCTGCCTCTGCCTCCCAAGTGCTGGCATTAAAGGCGCGCCCCACCACGTCCAGTGATACCATTATCATTCGTTGGTTTCATTTCCTGATTATTTATGAGAATACTTGTATTACACCAGGATGAGAAGGAAGAGAGAAGACAGCTCACTTCAGGCAGGACTGGCCACATAACTTCCGAGGCCTAGGACAGGGACCCCTTCTCAAGCATGATGAAGCTGGGTGACAGCAGCATGTGTACTGCCAAGGGGTGACCCTTCTGAGAAAGGGCCTCCAGATAGGCAGGTCACACGTCCACGAGGCTGGCCCTGGCTCCAAACATGGCCATTCTGGGATTGCCACTGCCTCCTGGTGGGGTCCCTTTCCTGACCATAGAGGTAGCTATCTTCCTGCCCACGCGTCCATCCTAACTCCCAGAGGGGCACTACTGCCCCACGTGATGGCTCTAAACCCCTTCAGAATCTCCAGTGTCCCTCCAAGATAGGTCAGCTTCAGTTCCCCAAGCTGCACCACCGTCAGGACAGCCACAGATCTCATTTTGTTGAACCACCCCTTTCCAGATCTTTCTAACAATGAGCACTTTGAGCAGGCAGATAGTCAGTCCATTCTCTGGCAAAATTTGGTTGTTGGAGAGTTTCTTATCTGGGACGGAGTTTTATGCTGGATCTCTACTAGGCAACAAGAGGTGAAATCTCTTCTCCGGATTCCTTGCACACGGTTGCAGGAAAGCTCCCAAGATGGCTCAGAGGCCACAAAATGCGACTGTTGAGGTTAAGGTTGGAACAGTGGGCAATGGAAACCCACACCCAAGGGTGTACTGGGTCCCATGTCAGACATTGTCAGAGGACCTCCTTAAGGGGTCCACTTTGATTCAAGGGTTGGTTTCCAGGATGGCACTGATGAGAGGTGGAGCCTAGGAGTAGATCCTTAGGCCCATTGAAGCATGACCTCATGGGGCTCTTTGGCTGTCCTTATGACAATGTTCATATAAAAAACTGAGTTCAGTCTCAGACTTTCTGCCTTTTTTTTTTTTTGAGACGAGGTCTCATCATGTAACCTTATATGGCTAGAAACTCACTCTAAGGACTAGGCAGGCCCAAATTCATAGAGATGCACCTGCCTCTGCCTCTGCCTCTGAACGCTGGGACTAACGATGTGCATTATCAGATGCAGTTTGCACTAGTTATAAAATAGTGATACAATCACAGAGACACCTTGATTGCCTTGCTTATAGCTCACTTTTTAGACTCAAACTGGATTTCCTTCTTTCTTTCCTTCTTTCTTTCTTTCTTTCTTTCTTTCTTTCTTTCTTTCTTTCTTTCTTTTTTCTTTTTCTTTCTCTTTCTTCCTTCCTTCCTTCCTTCCTTTCTTTCTTTCTCTCTTTCTTCTTTCTCTCTCTCTTTCTTCCTTCCTTCCTTCCTTCCTTCCCTCCTTTCTTTCTTTCTTTCTTTCCTTCTTTCTTTCTTTCTTTCTTTCTTTCTTTCTTTCTTTCTTTCTTTCTTTCCAAACAATGTGAAGTTTACTTTTGAAGCTTCGAAGCAACTGCTTTCCTCTGTGTTTTCCTCAGGAGACAAACGGGCTGGTACTTTTTAGGACACTGTTCTGAGATGTGATCATTCTTTCCAGTACCTGCTTAATTCCACCACTGCCATCCACCACTTCTCGCGGGGGTGTGGTGGGGTGTGTGTGTGTGGGGTGGGGGGTGGCACCATTATAGAGTACCATGCCTTCAAAACCCTGCAATGGAGAACTAAATAACCCTTTTCTCTTTTCAGAGTTATCTGCACCAGATAGTTTGTTCTCATGGGTAAAAGCTGACCAATAATGCAATGCCCAGACATAAGAAAGAGTCATTGCGGTTGTGATGTGAGGGACTTGGTAGAGCCTAGCATGCATGTGGTTCTGGGTCCCATCCCCAATACCACATACACCAGGCACGACTGCAATTCTGGCACGCTGGTGGCCAAGGTAGGGGGATCAGAGGTTCAGGGTCACCCTCTGCTTGGGTGTTTGGGGCCAGCCTGGGCGACCTAAAGGGGCCAGAGAATAATCGGTAAAACCCTGTCCAGGGTTGAGAGGACTCTACACGGCGGGAAAGGCAGCTCACGTCAGGAGCAAGCGGAACTTCGTGGGAGAATGAGAAGGGAGGAGAGGCCCAGTGGCCTTCGCACTGTCCCAATTTGACAAGAGAGGCTGTGAGAGAGTGAGTGTCCCTTGCCCTTGACACTCCTGTCTGCCAAAGGAGCACCTGTAAAATGTTCCAGCTGGATAGGTCGCCGGCGAGAGACAGATAATAAAAACCCACTTGTGACGCTTCGAGTGCATTTGACACAAACCGAAATCGTACAAAGGAATGTGCTTCTAGGGTTTTCTTGTGAAGGGCCCGGAGTGAATGACCCGCAGCCTTTGCCAAGAGGCTGCTGGAATATTTCTGAGACGAGGGTCTCGCTTTTGTTCACGTACAGAAAAGGGAAACGGCTCCTTGAAGCCGGCGGCCCCCGGTGCGCAGGATCAATGGCTGCCAGCCCGTCTGTTCTGAGCTGGTAAGAAGCCGAACGGGGATTTCAAAGATTTGTAATTGTAATTTAAGGTAAGCCAGTGGTTCGAATGAAGCTGACATTTAACTCCAAGTGGCTGACTGAGAATTCTGGTCTCCTGGTCCCTGAGTGCTTCTCTGCTCTGCATAACACTTTTGAACAGACCCTCCCCTCCCTCACCCTATTCTGTCCTGCCTTACAGGTGGGAGAGACTCTGTCACTCCGACATCGGTCTGTCTCCAAACCCAGTGTTGCTCTGGAGTCTGGATGGATATCCTCCTGCAGCCTGGGCTGGAATAGGAGTCCTAGGATTGCTCATCAGCCCCAAAGAGCATTCCAGGGCAGACACCACACATAGGCGAAGGCAGTATAATTAATTTCCCAGTGATGAAGTCCACTGCCTTGCTTTGGAGAACCACATCCATTCTCTAATGCCTTGAGACCTTGAACAAGTTACACTCCATGCATCACGCTCCTTGCCTGTAAAACAGGTGCATAAGTAACATCACTTCAATGCTTTAGCACATGCTGACTGCTTAATAATGGTTAAGGTGGAGGGAAGGGACTGTATACCGCTGAACCGTACATTTGAAATGGTGAAAAGGGTAAATTATGCGTTCAATAGATACTACTACCATACATTTAAAAAAAAAAACAACCTATGGGAAATCCTAACCTCAGCCAGACACAGTGATACACACTGGCAGTCTCAGCACTCAGGAAGTAGAAGGAGGAGAATCAGGAGTTGAAGGCCCACTGTGGCTACACGGTCAGATGAGCCATGGAGACAGCTCAGTGGGTAAAGTTCCTGTTGCACAAGAATAAGAACCAGAGTTCCGCTCTCCAGAACCCAAGGGAATTCTAGGTCGGCGTAGCAGCCTACCTCTAGTCCCAGCGTTTGTGTCAGGCTTTCTCTGGGGCCACCAACCAGCTCCCAAATATAAGACAAGAGACGTACTGTTCATTATGAAACCTCAGTCTTAGCTTATGCTTGTCCCACGAGCTCTTATAACTCAATTTAGCCTGTTTCTCTTCGTCTGCGCTTTGCCTCAGGGCTTTTTACCTTTCCTTGATTCTGTATGTCCTACTCTGTGTCTGGCTGTCTGGTAGCTATCTGGCTGGTCCCAGTTGTCTCCCTCTCTTTCTCCCTCATTCTCTCTTCTCTTCTTTCCTCAGGAGCACAGATTCCTCCTCCTACTTATTCTCTCTGCCTGCCAGCCCCGCCTATCCCTCTAGTGCCTAGCTATTGGCTGCTCAGTTTTTTATCAGGTGCCTTAGGCAGGCAAGGTAAAACAGCAACACATCTTTACATAATTAAACAGTGTCGCATAAACAAATGTGACGCATCTTTGCCTAGTAAAAGTAATATTCCACAACACACTTGGGAAGCAGCAGAGGCAGGGTACTTCTGAAGCAGGGTGGCTAGCTAGACTAGGTGAATAGACAAACTCTGGGTTTCAGTGAGAGACCCTGCCTCAATGTATAAGGTGGATAGCACCAACCTGACATCAACCTCTAGTGTGTACTACTACACACATACGTGCCCATACAAATGTGAGTATATTATATATATATAATATACTCACGCACACATATACATACAAAGAAAAAGAAGTTTCTGTAGTGAAATAATAGGAATTGAATTTACTCTCCTACCTCAAACAGTGGAATAAGAAAATAAAGATGGAGGAAGATTTCCAGTCACAAACCATGGAGTGAGAACTCAAGCCAAGCTTGATGAATGGTCACTTTGAGAGGGAAAGTCAGGAGGAACAGTTCAAGGCCATCCTTAAATACAGGGTAATTCAAAGGTAGCCTGAGCTACATGAAACCCTGTCTAATAAAGCCCCAAACCAAGCCAGAGAGAGAGAGACAGAGACAGACAGACAGACAGACAGAAAGAGAACAAAAATGACCTCAAGACCTATGAAAAATCAAATTGCCTAAAACCCAAGAAAATTTTTAGAAGCAGCCAGAGATGAGAAACAATACATACAGAGGAATGTAGATAAAGATGACTGCCCATTTCTCAGCAAAAATAATGCAAAGACATGCCTGTAAAAGACTTTAAAAGAAAAATAATGAATCTGGGATTTTTTTCTTTGTCTTCTTTCCTTCCAGACAGGATCTCATGAGGTACCAGCTCAACTCAAAGTCACAATCCTCCTGACTCTGCCTTCCAAAAGTTGAGATTATAGGTGTACACTGCCACACTCAACCAAACTAGAATTCTATACCCAGCAAAAATATCTTTCAAAACCAAAAGCTGAATGAACTCATCTCTGGTAAACCTGCACTATAGATTCAGTCAGAAGAAAATATTAGAGGAAATACACTAGATAAAAATGCAAAGGAATGAATGGTACTAGGGTGGTTTACTTTTTAAACATCTTTAAAAAATGAAAGCAAAGTTTCTCTTCCTCCTGCCTTTCAATTATTTATTTCTTGGAGCATAAAATTAATAGGTCTGGACCCCATGGTGTGAGATGTCCTCTGCTATAGTCTCTGGCAAATGACTGAAGACAATCATTTACCTCCCTGGAACTCAGTTTTCCTCACTTGTCAAACAGGAGGTGATAATTCTCAGCCTGTTTTTGCAGTGTTGTGAAAATAAACTAATAAGCAATACCATTCTTTTACAAAATTAAAGTAACAAGTAATAAATAAAAGTTGAAGTAATATGTAAACATCATTAGTTATATAGCTGCTTCAAATGCCACCAAGGCTCATATAGGAAAGGTTTGTTTGCCAGCATGTGGGACTATTGGGATGCTGGAGGTTGTAGGATTTCACAATCATCCTGCTTCAGAGTCCAGGTCCTTGGAGATACTAAATCAGAGAGTAATTAGGAAAATACAAGGCCTGGGAGGAGGCAGGAAAGGAAGGAAAGAGAGGAGTAAGAGTGGAAATCGTGAGACAAGCAGGGAAAAAAAAATGACCTGTTCGTTTGTAGGCAATAGTGGACTGGGGAGAGACTGGGTTAGAGGTTTCAGTTGAGAGTAAGACATGTAGAAGGAAAGATGGTCTGAGAAGCTTAAGTTTTGGTATACTATCACTTAAAAATATTTTATTTTTGTGTATGTGTAGCCATGTGAATGTGTGCAACGTGTGCATTGCCTGCAGAGGCCAGAAGAGGGTATCAGATCCCCTGGAGCTGGAGTTACAGGTGTTGGTGAACTGCTAATGTGCGTGCAGGGAACCGAACTCAGGTACTCTGCAGTCACAGGAAGTGTGCTTAAGTGCTGAGTCATCTCTCCAGCCTCTGTCGCTATTTTAAAAGATATTAAGACACGTGCTGGGATTCTTGCAGGTTTTGTTTGTCTTCTGCTGTCTTAACCACTGTTCTGTGGCTGTAAAGAGACGAACAACCAAGGTAATTCTTTTTTTTTCCTTTTATTTTATTTTACAATACCATTCAGTTCTACATATTGAAAGACCCCAGCTTACTAGCTTAGCCTAACGCCATTTCGAGTAAGGTCTGAAAAGCACGGGGTGTCTACGGCCGGCCACCTGGCCCCAGAAAAGGGTACTAAAGGTCAGAAAAACAACTTGGAGCCAGACAGCAGGCGTGTCGAGCTCGGGGGAAAAACCACGAGCTGTCCTGAGTTTGAACCTGGCCTCATTTGAATCGTCCAATCAGAACCCTGTAAACCGAGCTCCTCGTGCTCCTGCTGCCAGACCCTATAAAAACCCTCCACTCCAGCCCGTGGGCGCGCCAGTCTCTTGAGCCTCTTGAGGGACTGTGTTGCCCCGGGTACCTGTGTTCCTGAATAAAGCCTCTTGCTGTTTGCATCTGACTTGTGGTCTCGGTGTGATCTCTGGGCGAGGGTCTCTCCAGAGGGAAGACTGCCTTCGGGGGTCTTTCAATATCAGCCACGGGTTCCCCTGTTCTCCCCTCTTCCACCCCTTCCCTTACCCCAGCCCACCCCCATTCCCACCTCCTCCAGGGCAAAGCCTTCCCAAGGACTGTGATCAACCTGCCAGCCTCAGTCCAGGCAGGTCCAGTCCCCTCCTCCCAGACTGAGCCAAGCCTCCCTGCCTAAGCCCCAGGTTTCAAACAGCTAACTCATGCAATGAGCACAGGACTTGGTCCCACTGCCTAGTCGCCTCCCAAACAGATCAAGCCAATCAACTGTCTCACCTATTCAGAGGGCCTGATCCAGCTGGGGGCCCCTCAGCCTTTGGTTCATAGTTCATGTGTTTCCATTCATTTGGCTATTTTTTTTTCAATAATTGAGTAAAACTGAAATTTATTATAATCCACAGTCATCCTAGGGACCTCCATGCTATATATATAGCCTCCATGGTTCTGTGGGTTGTGGTCTGATTGTTCTTTATTTCATATCTAGAATCCACTTATGAGTGAGTACATACCATGACTGTCTTTATGGGTTTGGGTTACCTCACTCAGGATGATTTTTTCTAGTTCCATCCATTTGCCTGCAAATTTCATACTTTCATTGTTTTTCTCTGCTGAGTAGTACTTCATTGTGTATATGTACCACATTTTTTTCATCCATTCTTCCATTGACAAGCATCTAGGTTGTTTCCAGGTTCTGGCTATTACAAATAGTGCTGCTATGAACATAGCTGAGCATATATCTTTATGGTATGAATCAGCATTCCTTGGGTATATGCCCAAGAGTGGGATGGCTGGGTCTTGAGGTAGTTCGATTCCTAATTTTCTGAGAAACCACCATACTGATTTCCACAGTGGTTGTACAAGTTTACATTCCCACCAACAGTGGAGGAGTGTTCCCTTTGCTCCACATCCTCTCCAACATTGACTGTCATTGGTGTTTTTGATCGTAGTCATTCTGACAGGTGTAAGGTGGTATCTCAGAGTCGTTTTGATTTGCATTTCTCTGATGATTAAGGATGTTGAGCATTTCTTTAAATGTCTTTCAGCCATTTGTAGTTCTTGTTTTGTGAATTCTCTGTTTAGCTCTTTAGCCCATTTTTTAACTGGACTGTTCAGTATTTTGATGTCTAGTTTCTTGAGTTTTTTTATACTGTGGAGATCAATCCTCTGTCAGATGTGGGGTTGGTGAAGATCTTTTCCTATTCTGTCTTTTTGTCTTATTGACTGTGTCTTTTGCCCTGCAAAAGCTTCTCAATTTCGAGAGGTCCCATTTATTAATTGTTGTGCTCAGGGTCTGTGCTGTTGGTGTTTTATTTAGAAAATCAACCAAGGTAATTCTTATCAAAGAAAGTGTTTGATTGTGGGCTTACTTACATCTTCAGAGTCCATTATCATCATGGTGGGAGGCATGGCCAGGTGCTGGAAAAGTAGTTGAGGGTTCTACATTCCTGATCTACAGGCAGAGAGAGGGAGAGAGGGGAGAAAGTAAGAGAGAGACTGGGTCTGGCATAGGCCTTTGAAACTTCAAAGCCCACCCCAGTGACACACCTCCTCCAACAAGAACATACCTCCTAATCCTTCTAATCTTTTCAAATAGTTCCACTCCCTGGTGACTAAGCATTTGAATACACAAGCCTATGGGGCTATTCTAATTCGAACCTCCACACCTGCTTTTCGTAGCTGATCATTTTTGGCTGTAGATGGGGCTTCTTTGAAAGTGACTCCATCTAGAACAGTCTGGCTCACAGGAAGAGTCACATATATACTCTGAACTTTTCTAACAGCCAATTTATAGAAGGTAAAATGAAACAGATGCAGTTAATTTTAATGATATATTTTAACCCAATATATCCAAAATATTTCCATATCTGACCTATAATTAAAACGTACTAATAAAATACTCTGTACTCCATTTTTTCACAGTAAGTCTGAAGCCTGCTCAGTAGGTAAGGTGCTAACTTTGCAAGCACAAGGAGCTGAGATCAATCTTTAGAGCCCACACAAAAATTCTGAGCATGGTAGAATGCATTTGTAAGCCAAGGGGTGGGGAGGCAGAGACAAGCTTGTCTCTGGGGCTCACTGGCCAGCCAGCCAACGCACATGGCAAGTTCCAGACCAGTTGAGAGACCCTGTCTCAAAAGAAGAAAAAATTGGGTGATACTTGAGGAATGACACCTGAGGTCCTCTGAGCTCAACCCATTTGTGCATGCCCACACACCATGTGCACATACACACACATGCACAGATCCAGACTAAGAACAGGAAAAGCAGTAATAACAGCAGTTGCTTCTGAGTCTCTTAGATGTGTGGTGCAATCCCCTCTCAGTTCACTAATCCTCTTCCATACTAAAATTGCAGGATTGGGACTGTTATAATCACACCCTGCAGATGCAGCAACAGCATCAGAGAGGGTGAGTCACGTGTTCAAGATCACAAGCAGCTAGTCTATTGTCAACCATTCTGTCTCAATGTCTTCGGCTAGCATGGAGGCCAGCCATCCCTGAGAGGCTGTGCACCAGGGTTCACTCTATTGTCTGGTTAGCTAAGCTGATGTACTAAAACAGACAAGAATGAATATTCATTGTACAGCTGAGCCCATTGTGGGAGTGATTGGGACCAGGGCAGCCTTGAGAAACTGGAGAAAGCTGCAAACTCAAGGCTGGAGACCAGGTTCACAAGATGCAATTGTTCTCAATGACACTTTGCAAAAAAGCCACAGAGAGCTGGCCATCATTAAAAGCAAAACAAGGTCATCCATAGCCACTCCCCCAACCCCATGATGATTTGAGAATTTCCACTTGGCTGTGCTGAGAGCACCAGCACAGCGATACTGGCGATGTAACGTCCCATGGGGAAATGGCTCCAGTATGGCCAGTCGGCATTCAGGAGAGAAGTCACAACCTAGCCAGTTTGGGTCATCTGGGTTCTTTCTGCTCAGGCTCCATTTCCTGTAGACTGGGAGTAGGAGAGAATCAATCTCTATCCACCCAAGGACTGCTGGCCTGGGATAGGGAGGTCCCATTGGGGCTTATGGCAAGGCTATCCCTTACCTTCTTGTCCTTTTTGTCTGGAAAATATAGGAGTCTTTGGAATTATGACATGTTGGGGCCACACATTCATGGGAGGAGGCTAGGTCCCATACTCTGCTGGCTACAAATATAGCCTGAACAAGGCAGGCCACAGCATTATCCTTGGCTTTCCAAACTTCCAAGTGATCTTTCCCTCCGGAACTCTTTGAAAGGCCATGAGAAGATCTTGCCCCTTCATAAGTTCCCAGCTTGGCTTATAGCCCCTCTCTGCCCTATGCATTGTATGGCACTAGAGATGTATGCCACTTATGCAGAGCCTCAAGATATATCAGAATAGCTCACACCTACCATCCATCCATCCAT
This sequence comes from Peromyscus leucopus, assembly GCF_004664715.2. Classification (NCBI taxonomy): domain Eukaryota; kingdom Metazoa; phylum Chordata; class Mammalia; order Rodentia; family Cricetidae; genus Peromyscus; species Peromyscus leucopus. The sequence goes on from NC_051075.1 coordinate 66,071,407, forward strand.
CCATCCATCCATCCATCCATCCATCCATCCATCCATCCATCCATATACCTCCACCTACTTACCCATTTACCCACTTACCCCTTCATTTACCTACTCTCCCATCTATTCACCAACTCTCTTATTCATCCATTCGTCCATCCATCCATCCATCTATCCATCCATCCATCCACTAACTCACCCATCCACTAACCCACTCACCCACCCATCCATCCATCCATCCATCCATCCATCCATCCATCCATCCATCCATATATACATACATATATCTGCCCATCCACTCATCCATCCACCTACCCACTCATCAATCCATCCATCCACCCACCCATCCATCCATCCATCCATCCACTCATTTATCATCTATCCATCCAACCACTTCTGGACCCTTCCATTTATCCACCAACCCTCTCATCCTGCCCCCATATCGTCCCTGTCATGATGAACAGTAACTACTCAAAGTGTGATCCATTTCCTCTAGTGAAATTTCACCCTCTAAAGCTTCCATGATCTTCCCAGTGTCGTAAACCGGGGACTAAGTATTCCAACACATGAACCTGCGGGGAACAGCTCATACTCAGGTTCAACAACAGTACAAGAACTAGTTCATTGGAAAATGATTTGACCATGGGAAAGGATGGACATATCTACAGAGGGCAAGCAGGCTCTTCTTCAACTCTTCCTTGGCTGATGGGGTAAGAGGAGATACTGGAGAGAGAAGAAGACAATGGCTGAGTTTAGAAAAGATCAACAGCTGCTGAGAAGTTTGAGGCGTGAGGTGCCAGCTGCCAGCATGATGCTCCTTCACGGGCACAGCTGAATATTTGGACACACTCATGCCTGAAGCCGGATTTTTAAATTGACATTCCTGGCAACTAGTAGGATTGGCACATATCAAAAACACAACAAAAGAAAAAAACAAAACAAAACAAAAAACCAAGGGAGTTGACTATGACTGGGGAGGAAGGAATCTATCTATTTAAGAACCTTCTCCATCTATTTCTTCTTTATCGTTTTCTCTATCTTTTCAGATTTTGGGGACAGATTTTTGGAAGTAACAACTCCATTTCTGAGTTTATTTATTTATTTATTTATTTATTTATTTATTTATTTATTTAAGAAAGCCAATTATTTTGAGTGCATGTAACTATATTTAGAGGCTCATGACACACTAGCTATGGCAATCCTGTAAATAGAACTGCACAAGGGGCTGGCGAGATGGCTCAGTGGTTAAGAGTACTGGCTGCTCTTCCAGAAGACCTGGGTTCAATTCCCAGCACCCACATGGCAGCTCACAATTGTCTGTAACTCTAGTTCCAGGAGACCTGACATCCATATCAAAACACCAATGTACATAAAAAAAATTTTTTTAATTAAAAGAAAAAAAAAGAATTGCACGAAGAGAGAATATTACAAAGCACAATGCTGAAGCTGTCTGGTTGTAATCGAGAGCGGACAGAAGTCGTGCACTTTGGACCTGCGGCTGTAGTGTCATATCCTGTGTAGGAGACAGGAGGATTTTTGTTATTGTTGCTTGTGTGTGTGTGTTCACATGTGTATGTAGATGCGCATGTAGGTACATGTGTGTGTGACAACCAAGGGTGTCTTTCTCAATCACTTCACACCTTTATTTTTTGAGACAGGGTCTTACTGAACTTGGAGCTCCCGGATGCAGGTAGGATGGTAGGTCACCAAGCTCCAGGGATCTTCTGACTTTCTCCTCCACAGTTCTCAGCATCTTCCATGGGTGCTGGGGATCCAGCTCAGGTCTCCATGTTTGCATGGTGATCACTTTATGAATGGAAGCATATTCTGAATACTCTCAGGATGCTTCATAAGTCTTGGCATGGATGTCAGTCAGTGTGGGCTAAGTCACAGTGAGTGAGTGAATGCAAGTTCTTATTCTGTGAGAGACACACTCCTGAAGAACTCATTTATAACACATGCATAAATCAAGACTAATTCCCCCACAGGAATGAAGTCAGGATTGGCATTACCTCTAGTGCCCTACAGTGTGTGAGACTTTCCCTTCGCCTAATTTCCACCTTGTAGAATTCAGAGTAGCAGAAAGCATGTCTTCATACCTTTCCTTTTAAAGGAAGACTGTGGACCTGGAGATCCGGGATTGGGTTAGTCACTTTCTGTGGCCGTGACAAGCATTGGGGCGGGGTGGGGGGCAGCTTAAAGGGCGAAAGATTTATTTTGATTTACAGTTTCCAAGATTTTTGTCAGTGGTTGCCTAGTCACTGACAGTGGGTTGGGTGGGGGGGGGGAGGGAAAGAAGTTGGGGGAGACACACAGAGAGACAGAGATAGAGAGATAAAGAGTCAAAGAGACAGAGAGGGGAGGAAGGAAGGGGAGAGGAGGGAAGGATGGAGGGAAGGAAGCGAGGGGATGGTGAGGAGAGGGGAAAAAGAGAAAGGAGGGATAGAAGGGAAGGGGGAGTGGATCTGTGCTGTGGCCACAAAGCATAGGAGGGGTGTGTGTGTGTGTGTGTGTGTGTGTGTGTGTGTGTGTGTGTGTATGTCTATGTATGCTTTGTATCTGTGTGCACTTAGGTCATGTGTGCCTGTGTGCATGTGTATGCTGAGGCCAGGGTTTTCTATCACCCCAAGAATGCTATTTAATTATCGGAGCGCTGGTAATCCAGTACTTTTCAATTGCTGGATCTACCAGTTGTGGACTAAGTCTTCAATATGAGATTTAGTGGGAGATACTTCATATCTAAACCACAGCAAGAGTATATTTATTTTAATAGTTGGACAGACTTTTAAAAGAGATTTATTTATTTGGCTGGGACTGATGGATGACACAAGATTTTAGTCCTAGCACTTGGGAGGCAGAGGCAGGCAGTTCTTTGTGAGTTTCAGGCCAGCCTGGGCTACTTAGAGAGACTGTATCAAAAATGTCACCACCAACAAAATATTTATTTTTTATTGTATGTGTGTATTTTGTCTGCCTGTATGAATGTGAACCACATGTATGCAGTTCCTGCAGAGGCCAGAGGAGGGAGTTGTATCAACTGGAACTGGAGTTACAGATGGTTGTGAGCCACCACATGTGTGGTGATATTGTGTCCCCCGATATATTGTGCACCCTAATAAAGTTATCTGGGGTCAGAGAACAAAATAGCCACCAGATAGATGGAGGCCAGAAAATGGTGGCACACACCTTTAATCCTGTCACTCGGGAGGCAGAGATCCAGATGGATCTCTGTGACTTCAAGGCCACACTGGAAACAGAGCCAGGCATGGTGGCACACACCTTTGATCTCAGGACTTGAGATCTAATGCCTTTAATCCCAGAAAGTGATGGCAGGAAGCAGAAAGGTATATAAGGTATGAGGACCAGGAAGTAGAGGCTTTTAAACTTTTAGGCTTTTAGCAGCAGTTCAGCTGAGATCCATTCGGATGAGGACTCAGAGGCTTCCAGTTTGAGGAAACAGGATCGACTGAGAAGTTGGTGAGGTGAGGTTGGCTATGGCTTGTTCTGTCTCTCTGACCTTTCAGCATTCACCCCAATACCTGGCATTGAGTTTTTTTTTTTTTAATTTAATAAGACCTTTTGAGTTTTTTTATTTAATAAGACCTTTTAAGATTCGTGTTACATACATGGGTGTTGGGAACTGAACCTGGATCCTTTGCAAGAGCAGCAGGTACTCTTAATCTCTGAGCCATCTCTCCTCCTACCCCAGGACAAACCTTTCATTTATTGAAGGGGAAAAAAAAAATGTAGCTAGCATCTTCAGAAATCCAGGTCCATGCATACCTAGTTGAACAAATGATCTTGAAAGTGATGGGGCGGGGGGGTCAAGGGAGACTTCAGAAGGGCCTCTAGGATAGACAGTATTGCCCTAGTCAGTATATAAAAGGTACTTCCAAATTCCTGATTGAATGACACCCAGAAAGCAAGTAAGTGTTGTGTCTTGAATGTGGCGTGTGCCCATTGAAAACAACATTGGAAGTGGATCCCTGCGACATTTAGTTTTCATTGCCAACAGGACATACCAAGACTCACCAGGGACACGAGTCTCCATGAAGGATTTTTCTACATTGAGTTTGTCTCTAAGGGATTGTTAATGAACTGATGTGGGAAGACAGGGCCCAGTGTGGGCAGAATCATTCCCTAGGCAGGGGATCCTGAGCTGTGTTTAGAGTGGAGGACTCCAGTTGAGTGGAACCAAGCACGTGAGAATGCATGCATTTACTTTTTCCTGCTGTGGACTGTGGGTGTGCCAGGACTAGCTGTATCGGGCTCCTGGCAGCTTCACTGCCCTGCTGTGATGGACTGTAAATTAGGGTATTAAGGTGAAATAAACCCAAGTCTCCCCTCAGTCGCTTTTTGTCAGGGTATTTTTTATCACAGCCACAGAAACGCAACAAGGAAAGTCCAGTTACGAGCTAGGGCAGGGTGGGACCAAGTGGGCCCTTCCGGGGGTGACTGTGGTTCAGCCTTCATGCAGCATTAGTCCACCCATGATGAATAGACGAGTGAATTAACTTGAGAGGGGACTGGAACCTGGTATGGCTAGGTCTCCTGCACGCTTGCTGCCCTGTAGTGTGGTGCCCGGTACTGCTTCGTTTTCTCACAGCACAAGGCCATCCCGCATGCAGCCCTTGACCTTGAACCAGAGTTGTCAGCTAAAGTAACTCTCACCCTGGGTGAGGGATTGCCTTTTTTTTTTTTTTTTTTTCCTTCCTCTGAGACAGTTTTACTAAACCTAGACTGGCTTTGAGCTCCTGATTCTTGCAGCGCTGGGATGACAAGTGTGTACCTCAACACCCGGCACTGTGACACTCTTACTAGGAACAGAAAATGGGTTTAAGGCAACCAACGTTCTGGTGGACGAAAGCAAGACCTTCCGACCTGTTCCTCCACTGCCGATCTGAGCGGGCTCCAAACAACGAACCAATGATAAGATGAAATTTAATAAAGATAAGAATGACATCCTGTCTGAAGTTGTCCATTGTAGTAGTGCTTATGTGGAGACACTGACTGGAGGAAACTCAGACACCGAGAAGCAGGGTGGCATTTTTGTGTCACTCCAAGGAATTGTCATATTCACCATAGCTAAATTCTAAATGCACAGGACATCATGTGGGGTGGGCATATTCAACCCACATAGTGATTATAATTACATGCCAAAAAAAGTGAATACAGCTGAAAGGACAAAATATTTCCACTCTTTTTTTTTTTTTTTCAGAGCTGAGGACTGAACCCAGGGCCTTGAGCTTGCTAGGCAAGTGCTCTACCATTGAGCTAAATCCCCAACCCCATATTTCCACTCTTTTAAGTCATATTCTACCACTAGCTAGTGGGGTTGTTTGGGGCAAATCTCACTTTTCTGTGCCTTAGATACCTGGTCTATGAGTTAGTTTGGATTCAGTGGCCACTGGTGTTCCTGTTCTGTTAAAAATATTTATGACTCATGTAAAAAATGAGTACACAGTTTCCTGGTTTTCTGATATGAACAGAATGGGCCCATTTAATGAAGAAACTGTGTCCCAGGGTATTTACAAAAGCAGCCACTATCATATTTTCATATTTTCTCCATCATACGGTACTTCCCATATTACATATTTTTAGAAGTCAGTATGAAATGTGTAACAGATGGGGAGAAAAGTAGAATCCTCAATCCCCCTCAAATGAGTTGCTGTATTTGAGGGAGATTTAGCTGTCTGCTCCCAAAGCACTTTATTTTGGAGTAATATAAAACAGTCAAGTCATTAGGGGGCCTTAGCCACAAATGCCCAGGAATGATTTCAAGGTAAGGTATGGCTGCTTTGAGCTCCATTCAAACATATTGCTCTGGAGGAGGCAGATTCATGTGCAGGGGGCCAATGTTCAACACACTGATCCATTCATTTCTGCTTGAGAAAAAAAAACAAAAAGACAACACCTGTCCTTTCTCCAAAATTAGGGAGAAAAACTCCTCATTCAGTTCAGGAACCTCTCTGAGATTCTGTATTTTTAATGATGGGGCGGGGCAGGGAAAAGGTCAAAATTCACAGTAGCTGGGCACAATGAGATAAGCTTGTGAGCCCGGCACTTGGGGGCGGAGGCAGGGGGCGGGGGTGGGGGTGGGGGGTGGGCAGGCTTTGTATAGGTTCAAGGCTGGCCTGGGTTACATAATGAGACCATTTCAAACAACACTCCTATACTTACAATTGATCTTACATGGGGCATCTGAGAAGTGGTGGGACAGAACATGGGCTTTCAACTCATGAGTAAAAGCCTTTTAGTCAACCAGGCTCCCTCTGAAATGCCCCCAGCTACCCAGAACCTTCTAGGAGGTTGTAAATTCTTAGTTTAGAATACTGTCTGGGTCATGAGGGGAGAAAGTGGCCAAGGATAACAGCGGTCCTCATAGGCACCCTTCCGAGACTCAGCATCAGGGTCCCAAAGGGCCTCTGAGATCCCTGGGGTACTGTGTGAGTATGCACACACATGTATGGTTACAAAGCCGAAACTTAGAGGAACTGACTGACAGGCACCATTGAGGGGCGGAGCCTGCAACTTAAGTCCACCCAACACAGGCCACCTCACTGGCCTGAGCACGGGCAGTACTGACAGATTGATAGTGCATGCCTACTCTTAGTGGATGGAGCAATTTGTCTGGTTAATTCCACTAATGAATGCGATTCTGGCATGCTAACCCCCCGAGGAGCCAGTGTTGCCCCAACTTCTTAGAGGGACAAGGATGTGGGGGTGTTTCACTGCTCTGAGAATTTACAGGATGGAATTGCCTCGTTAGAAGCCCGGGGAACCCCTCTGAAGAGGGGGAGCAAAGATTGTAGGAGTCAGAGGAGATGGAGGACCCCAGGAGAACATGGCCTACCTAATAGACTATGCAGGGCTCATGTGGGCTCACAGACACTGAAGCGGCAAGCATGGGACCTGCATGGGGCTGCACCAGGTCCTCTGCGTGTATGTTAGGGTGCATGGGGCCTGTTTTTTTCATGGGCCTGCATGCGCAGGTCTTTTTTTTGTCATGCCTGAGCTGCCAGGTCCTCTGTGTGTATGTTAGGGTGCATGGGGCCTGCATGGGGCTGCACCAGGTCCTCTGTGTGTATGTTAGGGTGCATGGGGCCTGCATGGGGCTGCACCAGGTCCTCTGTGTGTATGTTACGGTGCATGGGGCCTGCATGGGGCTGCACCAGGTCCTCTGTGTGTATTTTGTTCTGCTGCTCACCAGTCCTCTGTGTGTATGTTACTGGCTGCATGGTGCACTCTCTGTGTATGTGGTGCATGACTGCATGGGCTGCACCAGGTCCTCTGTGTGTATGTTACGGTGCATGGGGCCTGACATGGGGCTGCACCAGGTCCTCTGTGTGTATTTTGTTGGTCTTGACTTTCTGTGGTATGTTAGGGTGCATGGGGCCTGAATGGGGCTGCACCAGGTCCTCTGTGGGTATGTTACGGTGCATGGGGCCTGCATGGGGCTGCACCAGGTCCTCTGTGGGTATGTTACGGCTAATAGCTTGGTGTTCTTGTGGGACTCCGAACGGTGGGAGCGGGTGCATCTCTGACCCTTTTGCCTGCTCTTGGGACTCTCTCCCCTCATCAGGTTACCTGGTTCAGCCTCAAGACCTTGTCTTTTTGCCTTGTCTTGTTGTAACTTGTTTTGTCCTGTTTGGCTGTTGTCTCCTGGAGGCCTGCTGGTCTCTGAAACGGGGGTTAGGAGGGGGAGAGGAGTGGATCTGGGGGAGAGGGGAGGTGGGGGTATGTGGGAGAAGTGGAGGGAGGGGAAACTGTGGCCGGGATGTGTGTTATGAGACAAGAATCTACTAAAAAAGGAAGCTGCAGTGTGTAGGTGCTATACTTTTGAGAATTCTCTTAAATATTCTGATTGTCCACATGAATCTCACTTCTAGCTGCTTTGAAAATTTCAACAGTGGTTGAATGGGGAGATGGCTCAGTCTGTAACATACCTGCCAAGCAAGTATGAGGATCCAAGTTCAATACTCACTCTCACATTAAAAAAAGAAAAAAAAAATCCAGACGTAGTGGTTTGTATTGTAATTCCAGTGAAAAGGAGGTGTGTGCGTGTGGATCAGGATGCCTGGTAAGCTCCAGGTTCAATGAGATCTTGTTCAAACAATAATAATAATGATGATGATAATAAAAGATGGAGGCTGGAGAGATGAGTCAGCAATGAAGAGCATTAGATGCTCTTCTGGAGGACCAGTGTTCAATTCCCAGTATCCACATGGAGGCTCAAAACTATCTGTAACTCTAATTCTAGGGGATCCAATGTCATCTTCTGGCCTCCATGGGCACCAGGCATGTATGTACCACACAAATATAGACAAAACACCTACACACATACATAAAATAACAATAAAAAATAAGGTGGAGAGCAACCGTAGACCTCTGAATCACATGCAGGCATATTTGTTCACCCATACATATATGTGCATGTACACCCATGAATCAAACATGGACACACACACACCATTGGATGTGCTATTTTCTGAGGCTACCTGCTTGTAGTTGGACTCAAGCATTACTCAACATGGCAAATTACCTAATTCATCAGATTCGGCTGCGAGTACATGACTTCTGCCCTTCCTCCCTATAATGTCTCTCCTCAAACACTGACTTGGCACCAAGAGGACACATTGTGACTTTCAAGGTGACCCTGCAAGCAAGATGCAAAGAACATGGGCCAAGCAGGACACTGAGGTGGACACTTGGGAGAGGGACACTGGGAATTATCATCCATCCAGGACAGATGGACTGTTACCGTGACAGTAACACTGTGACCCAGGATTGGAGCCGAGGGAAGCAGCCTGAGATTCCTAGGCGACAAAGATGCCTCAGTGGGGTGGTGACTGAGGTTAAACCTACTACTATTGGTGAAGCCCAGGTTAAAAAAAATGGGATGGAATCTTTCAGGGCTACAGGGATGGCTTAGTCAAAACCATCAGGAAAGGCACCGGAAACTCTTTGGGGAACATTGTAGTGGGTAGCTGTTGTAGCTTTGACCTTGAAGCATTGCCCCTAGGGAGGTAGCAGGTAACTGTTACATATGCCTATGACCTTGAGGTACACGCCTCTGGGACATGGCTGCTGGAACCCTGAAGGCCTGGGATGCAAGTATGAGGCTCCCTCTTCACCTCTTCATGGTATCGGATGCTGAGATCTTACACCAGGCAAATCAGCGTGGGACATAGCTTAGATTTCCCGGACCCTACGGTCAATCTCCCAAGGTAGTAGTGAGTTAACCCCCAAATAAATTCCTTTGCTCATTAAATAGACTCCGTGGACTTCTCACATTAGAGCATCATTTCCTCTTTATCAGAGATGACAGATGCCTAGTCACCTGCTTTGGGTGTGTGCTACAGGGACTCATCTGCTGGAACCATGGGCCCCAGGATGGTGGCAGGGCCTTTAAGAGGTGAGACCTAGTGGAAGCTAATTAGGTCCTAAGGGGCATCATGCTCAGCAGATATTAATGTAGTTCCCATAGGACCTGGTTATTGCCCAGGACAAAGGGTTGTTACAAGGAACAAATTTAGCCCTTAATCGCTCCCCTGCCTGCCTTGCCATGTGATCCCCACCCCCACCCTGGCTGCATACAGCTGATATTCTTTTATTAAGGAGACTCACAGGGTATGTGTATACAGGGGACTGGAGTGGGCACAAACCCCAGAAGATGAGTTTTAGTGTAGGGATGTCATCATTGGAGACCCTCAGGATATAGGACAGCTGGGCAGACCCCAGTGCCAAAGCGCAACTTTATTTTAAGTGTTTGGCAACTTCCAAACAAGACCAGCTCTTAGCCACAAGTTCTGTGGCTGGTGATGGGAGCCCTGTGCTTGTTCTCACTGTGCTTTGCAGAACAGTGAGAAGTTTCCCATCGAAATGAAGGCATGTGTGAGGATGGGTGTGGCGTGCAGTTGAGACTCTAAAACCAGACAGAAAACTGCACAGATAAGCTACTATGGGTTAGAAACAGAATGGAGTGTCTCAGGACTCAGGAGTGTCATCACTCAGGTGGTAAACGGCCTACTGTGCCAGCCTAGACAGCTGAGTACAGTGCTGCTAACCCTAGGCAGGAACAGAGGGCTCCCAGAGCTTTGTGGCAAGCCAGCCTAGCTAGCAGGTGCAGTGAGTGACAGGCCCTGTCTCAAGAGGTCAAGTGTCTCCAGAGGATCCAAGTTTGGTTTCCAGCCCCTCCGTTGGGCAACTTACAGCCTCTGTTTCTCCAGCGCCCGGGGACCTGATGCTCCCCTCTGGCCTCCACAAACACCTGGCGTACACACGCAGACACAATACACATTAAAATAGAGATTTATCAAGGAAGGTATCAACTTCTGGCCTCTGCACAGCACAGGCCTGCACCCACCACACACACACACACACACACACCACACACACGACCTCTTCTATGGCTCAGTGCTTACACAACACGCAACGCTCATCTTCAATTGATGCAACTCAGTAATTTTTATTGCAACTGGAAGACGATACATCACAGAAACTTTATGGTAGGTCTGGGGAAGTGTTATTTACAATAAATGATGAAGTAGTTTGTCTTTGGCAATATGATTACACATGAAGAACGCAAAATGCTGTATGGATCCCTCCCAAGCAACACCAAGTCCCCCGAGCTCGGCTGATGGCGGCGCCATCTCCACACTGCTGCTTTAGGCAGGGTGTAAGCACCACCGAACCTCACTTTCTTTCTCCCTTATAATTCTCCCCTTCTGTTCATGATATTGGCAGTTTCATACAGAAATACAGGAAAAAAAAAATTGGCTTCTGAAGAAATTATTACTCTTGTAAATTAATTTGGCCTTGTAGATCTGTTGGCCTGGAAAGGTCGAGTGACCCTAAGATTCAGCCACAAACCTCTCGGTCTTCTCACTGCGTTATCACTGTGGTTTTGTTTTCTGTAAAATTAAAACAAAACTCAGAAATGTTACAGAATCAGAGCACTAAGAAAATGTCCACGGAGCTGTTTCCCGGACACACACAGATACTTTTCCACCCCCGTGTTCACCATGGCGTACAGGCAGTGAGGACAATGGTGTGGGACCAGCCAGCTATGGCCTTGGGTGGCTTCAACACACGGACTCAGGAAATGGTGAACGCATCCACAACAGGAAGTGTGCTGTTTCCTCGAACACAGGGGAAAGAGGGGGAAACCAGGTGTGAAAAGATAAAATACAATTTCTAGGTTTGACAGGATCACCATATCGAAGTCTTCTGAGAATCCAATATGGAGTATGGATCATTTGCAAAAGGGCAGAGAAGGCATGTTCTCCGCTTCTGCAAATGAACAGCGGAGAAACACTGCCGTACAGATCTCACACCAAGAGTCGAGATTTCAACACTAACAAGATAGGAAGGGTACTTGTGAGCATCCCACAGCAAATCAGAAATGATCACTCCACAGCGGTCTGATTCCAGAAGCTCGGCAGCACCATAGACATCCGTTTCGGCCATGAAAAGGTGGATCGTTTTTTTTTTTTTAAAGTGGTGTTTTCCTTCCTTAATTTTTGGTCTGTGAAGCCAGCACTGGTTTGCTGAAGTGTGGAAGAGAGACCGAGTCACACCCATGATTCATGATAAAGCAACCGAGTGGACGAGTCTGTGCTTAATTCAAGAATAGCCAGCAGGGAGAGGACGCTGGGAGTTAGAGCCACCATGGCTGGCGCGCTCTCAAACGAAGATGGGTTAACAGATGAATTCACAAAGGTGGGCAGGTCTATACAGAACACTGAATGCCGTGTGTAACTCCTCATGACATCCCAAGAAACAGGAACACCACACAATGTATATACTTTGATTTACACATTCCATTACAAAGGAAAAAAAAATTAAAAAAAAAAAAGAAGACACCATTACAATTCTGTAACTGTGTTAACTCCAATAGAAACCAAAGTCTAGTCCGACAGGTAACTAAAAAGGGTTTATCACGTAGGTTATATAGCAAAAGTGTTGATGTATATTATATATAGTAGTATAAATAATAAAAAAGTATTATTTAAATTAGATCACAGTGCTGCATCATGTGCCTAACAGTGTTTGATATAGTACTGGTGGGCTGGGATCTACAACACGAAGGACTGAACTGTCAACACTGGCAAGTCACAATCAAGAGGGGACATAGGTTCCAATGTTTTCTTTTGGTGGCAAATAATAATAATTAATAATAATAACAAAACAAAGCTTCTGAAGATGAAAGAAAAGGACTTCTCTATAGAAACAAAGAAATCAATTGCAACATCTGGGCAGCTGTGATCCACCAGAAAGAAATGAGTCCCAACCTGAATAAGGTTTGAAATGGGAAGAGAAATCGCACTAAATTCAGTCTAATCCTAGATATGGGAAAAACCTCCCATGCAGGTCACTTGTGCCTAACTCTGGCATCATGTCGTAGCCCTCCCACCCCACCCCGAGAGGCTGGAGGTCCCGGAGTGGCACCACTGAAACCCAAATTGGTGGCTTGGGGTGCTGAGCATGGGCCTGCTGTGTTGGACTCTTAGGCTGGGCACCAAAGCCATTCTCTCTTGCCTGGGCACCACTGAGTGCAATACTCCTTCTAGAATGTTCCGTGGTAGGAACCGCTCTGAACAGAAAGCACTAGACGTGCCGAAGGACGCGACAAGAAAGAAAATCCATTCTTGGGAAAGGGTATCGACCCATTCCTCCTTAAAGACCCAGCCAAGAATGGAGACCTGCTGCTTCAGGTGTCCTGACCACGGTTTCCTTACACATGCGGGTTTGGTTCAGCTTTAATTTCAGAGAGCCAGCTTTATCAAAAGAACTCTTGAAAAATACACTGACTGGAGAGAGGAGGGAAGTAGGAGCTTATGATATTATCAGAAAGAAAAATCTATGATGCGAACCCTTTCCACAAAGTCCTGGAGAAAGACGACAACCCAGAGGAGGATTTTAAAATGTCCATTTCACCTAAGAAAAGAAAGCCACTGTCTCTCCTCTTAAATGTGTCTGAGGGCCAACAGACAGTGGTCGCGACGCCACGGTGCTGATGTGTTTGTTCACTGCTGTTTCCAAAGCATCTGTAAATATTGCTAGAGTTCCCCGTCTCCCCCTCCCCCCCTGCCCCATGTGAGTACATGAGATCCTGGAACGACACATGAACCACAAAGAAGAACACCACACCCCTTGAACGATGCTCAGGCGGTCTGTCAGACTAATGGATACACAGGCTAGTTTGAAAGCTAAAAGAACACCTGACGATTGGGAAGGAAGTCCAAGACTAAAGTGAATTACACTTAAGCAAAATATTCTTTCACAAATAGGCTTGTGCTTAAATTCTCTACTGCTCTTGGGGGAGGGGAAAGAGAGGGTGCCTCCTGCCCCTTGGCTTGTTAAGGACACGGACAGCCTCATTCGGCAGACTTCGCTACAAACGTCCACATACACATTGATAACTTTGTTTTCGCCTCAACAGTCAAAATACAGAGTTAAACACAATTGAGCCATTGTTTTGGTTATGCATAATGTATATGCCTCCCAAAACAGAAGGAAAATAGAAAAAGTACCCTTACTAAAGTTTCCCCAACAAGTCTTCCAGAAAATTCCAACAAAGGCGCCAAGGGAGGCTCAGGAAAATAACACTTAGAAAGCTGCCCGATGAGGTATTTATGCAAAGAGTGGTTCTGGGGTTCAGAACACACTTGTAGAAGATAGTTTCCTAGATCTCCGCGAGATCAGAAAAGTAAATCACACACACACTGCATCTTGTTATCTCTGAAAGAGGCCTCTGCCCCTTCGGGAAAAGAAAACGAGGGGAGACAGCCCACGTGGGGGGTTTTCACTGGAAGAAGTCCCCTGCCAGAAACAGTGCCCAGCGAGCGAGTGAGTGAGCGAGCGAGCGAGCGAGCGCTTACCTTCACCTTCAGGAGAGGTCTGAGTCTCACCATCTTGGGGGTTGGGAGGGTGGTCTTTTGGACTTGGTTAGGTGACAACAGAAATCTAAGTGTGGCTCAGGTTCCAGAGCTGTGGATGGCTTATAGGGTGTCAGAGCTTTGTGGACAAAGAGGGATCAGAGCACTGGAAAAAACCACACCTGCCCTCTCATCTAACCCTGAATCTCCATGTTGAGAGGGCAGGCTCAGGGACAGACAGGTGGGGGTAAATCTAGCCTGCCCTAAAGTGGGAGGTCCTTCCCACCCCACCCCTCCTTCTTTCTGAAGCTGCCTTCAGGTTAGGTAGGGAGAAATGCACCAGATAACACATCTTTCCTCCCAAGCTGATGCAGTTGCCATGGTACCTGGTTCAGACAGGCGGACATAGCTTTAAAAAGGCCCATGACTGCCCTGTTTCAAAAGTCCAAGGTCACCTCAGTTTTCTCCCTCTCCTAAACATCTGACCCTGAGCCATGGTAGTGTTTTCGTTTTTTAATAGTTCCATTTGGATGGAAGGCCATATTGTTTTAGGGATTTCTCTTTAGACCTCAAGGAAAAACACTTTCTTGGCAAAGGTAACTGGAGTTTCTGGCTTGTGTGACATGGTCTGGTTGTTATTCAGCTCTCACTGTCTAGGTGGTCTTAGTCCCAGGGCGGTTACTGCTGAAGAGGCAGAGAGGGCCAGCCCCCTTCTCACTGCGAAATCTCACTGTCGCAGTAAAACATGGAGGGCGGGCCCATCCAAGCCCATTATCACTTACTTCCTCCTACCCATGTACCCTATCTCTTACCCTCACCCAATAAGGCCCATTAGCATGTTTCCCCTTCTTCTGGTGAATTTGCATAATTATTCACTGCCTTTTTCCTAGAACCAAATCACGGTAATGATTTTTCTCAAGTAAGCGTCCCATAATTCTCTTGATTCTATCATACACACTAAGTTTGCCCTCGAATTATTGCGTCATGTTAAACACATACAGACAAAGGGAAGGACACACTCTTCAGTAGAGAATCAGAGGGGGTCGGGGCTGAGTGTGGACAAGGCAGTATAGAGCTCAACCATCCAAGCCCTACCAGAGTATGAAGATAATTTATATTGCAGAGTAAGTTCCCCAACAGTCAGAGTTTGTCCCTGAAGAAGGTTAAACCTTAAACACCTGCTTCAAAAAACCAAAACAAAATAACAACAAAAAAAAAGAAAGAAAAAAGAAAAGAAAAAAAAAGAAAAGAAAAAAAAAAAGAACAAAAGAACCTCTAAGCCTAAGGGCTTAAAAATTAGAGGCATAGCCTTCTCTCTATTTTCTATATTTATATGAAAATAATTCATGCTTCATGCTAAATACATTATTTACCTTACAAGAACTTTGTTATTTTTTAATAAAAAAAAGTTTGTTTTTGTAATTTTTTTCCTTTTTCTTTTTTTTTTCTTTTCTTCAAAGGAATCCATGCATCGTGGATCAGAAATTTCTGCTGGCTACACTGGCTGAATGTGAAAATCACTGATTTTTTTTTTTATTATTTTTTTATTTTTTATTTTTTTATTTTTTTGCAAAAAATGAATCCTGACATTAATTGCAAACCCTTTTTGAGGGCAATATAGGAGTTGTATTGTTTGCCATGTTTTTGCTGTTCGTGTCCATCAATGCTTCTTTAACCTCTTAAAAAGACACCACAATACTAATGGCAGTTTCTGTAGCACCCCTCCCCCTCCCCCCGCCCCCCCAACTTGGATCAGATTGTTTTGATGGGAAAGAATCTGTACCATTTTTGCTTTCTTAACAGCTACTGTCATGTCTTGGGCATGATTGCTTTTCACTGGGGCAGTTAAAAGGACATAGCCTGTTTTCTGCATCATCTTTAAGTCTCATGTGTGCGTATGTGTGTGTGCGCGCGTGCGCGCGTGCTCAGGGCCAACCTTCAGGCTTATGGCTTTTGGAAAGTCTTAATATAGAGCAGAATTGAGCGGTGAGCAATGGCTCTAAGGATTCTCCCTGTCCCTCCTTAGTCACTGACACCCGATGTACACCAACAGTCTGGCAGTCGGCTTGTGAGACGGACCAGGTTCAAGCTTAAGCAGCACAGAGGACTGGCAGCCGAGCCCTGGGCTTGCTATATGGCAATGCCGTTGGTGTTTCTGGCACAGGAGGACACCAGGGCCAGAGCATGGTGTTACCCTTAGAGTAACTGTCCCAAGGGGGACACGGGGCTCTTCAGCCCCTGCAATTGCTCCCCAGTTTCACTCCGAACACAACTGACCTTTTAAACCTAAGGGTTGGCCTGAGCGTGATCATTCTGCACGTGTGCCTCCTAGGTGGCGCAGGAGTGTTCCTGTGACATTAATGTTGACATCCCCCCGTGGGTTCAGCCACAGGCTTCTGACAGGCTGCAGGAAGCAATGGTTAATTTTGGCTTTTTTTTTTTTTCCTTTCGGTTTTTTTTTTGTCTTCAGATAAAGAAAAGCTTTTGTAAAACGGCTGAGTGTCAATATGAGTTCTATGGCTTCAATCTCCTTTAAACACAAAATTCTTAAGGGTCCCAAAACAAAGGAGTGGGGGGCAAATTAACAAAGAAAAGAAAAAGAAAGAAAGAAAAGAAAACCAAACCAACAAAAAGGAAAAAAAAAGAAAAAGAAAAAAATTGCTGATATTGCCACAAATCATTAGAAATCTCCTGACATGCTGAAACCAAATGGCCGTAAGTTCAAAACAAATCAGAGACTTGTTTCAATTTTTCGTGGTTTCCTTTTGCTCTTTCTGCCCCTTGGCCGTCCGATTGGTGATGTTGTTCAAACAGGACCGGATCCCTGCCAAGTGCAGCAGCGAACCGGCCGCCTCTTTCATCTCCTCATCGTCGCTCTCGGGGGGCTTTTCTGTGCGTCTCTTTTTGAGGGGCAGGGTGTCACTGGGGACCTTCCTGGCCTTGGCGAAGTGCTGTCGCTTCTTGTGCTGGGACGCATAGCCGCTGTCCCCCAGGGCATCCTTGGCCTCCTTCTGGCTGGGTTTCCTGTCGTCCTCCTCTGTCTCGCTGTGGCTCTCGTGGCTCTGGAAGCTTCCCTCACTGCCCTCCTGGCTCCCCTTCGTGGCAAACTCGTAGTGGTCATCAGCTGAGGAGGAGGAGGAGGAGGAGGAGGAGGAGGAGACGGAGTCGCTGGCGGGAGACGTGCTTCGAGCATTGGAGGACTTGGCACTGCTGTAGTTGTGATCCTCCTTGGGATCGCCGCTGACCACCGGGGAGCCACAGGGCGGCTCACTCTCAGTCCGCACCCGGCAACTGGTGATGCTACTCCTGCAGATGGAGAGGAAACAACACATTACATCTTCCCCGGTGAAGACCCCGGGTAGCTGGGCTCCTGCAAAACACGCTAACAGGTGCGTGAGCTCGGCCGGTCGGCCCTGATCCCCACCCTTGTCTTTCCTGCCTATCCCTCCCGACCTCCTCGCTCCCTCACCCTCCCACCCCACCCCCGCTGACACTTTCACTTAGCCCAGGAGTCAGGATTGTCAAAACAATACTTTGAGGTGACGACGGCAGAGGAATCTTTCTTTTACACACTAGCCCCAGCCCCATGGAGTAAGACACCACCAGCCGATGCTTGCTGGCCTCGTCTCTTCTGGAACTGCTGCATGAGGTGGCATTCGTCATAAGGCTAAACATAACACGCAGCAGAGCCCTGCCCTGTGGTGACAGCGACTCACTCAGGCATCCTCTCTCCCATTCAATCTGCTGGCATTCGCTGAGCATGTAAGAGAGGGGACCCAGGGGAGCTGTTAATGGAGATCCCGGCATCTAACAGAACGTAAGTCAGGGCTGGTTTGCGGAGGAGAGGGCGGTAAGTTACTGTGTCTTGAGCTCCCCACCAACAGATGCCCTGCGGAGCCCACAGCCTGGTTTAACTCCATCAAGTAGACCGTAGCCTCCTTATTTCACATGGGTCAGAGGTGAGTGCTACAAAGTTTGGCGACTTACAAAAGACACACGGTAAGAGAGAGTCGGGATTGAAACCAAAATAGAAGAGCTCAGCTAACACCACTGGAGCAGCTCTCTCCCTCAATTCCCTGTACCATGGCTCCCGGTTAGAACATCTCATCAGCTCTCCCAGCACCCACCAAGCCCTGGATCACGTTTTGGGTTGTGTATCTTTATGTGTGGGAGGCCACTGGCCACTTTATGTCTCCTCCCTGGGAGGGAGAGGGACTGTCCTGTTGCCTTCCTGACGTGTCTGGCACACAGCAGATGCTCAGGGTAGGTGGAAGTCTGAGGGATGGATGGGCGTGGGAGGCATGGGTGACTTATAGTCAAAGGGAGAAGGAACAGGGATGGGTGCTCAGGGAACATCCTGGCAAAAAACAAAAATGGTATGATGAGATGGTGCACCAGGCTGGCTCAGAGATCGCTCCGTGGTCGCTCACTGTCATTTCCTAACTCTCCTCTCCTGCCAAGGGGGGCCACTTCCCAGGGTGCATCTCCTGGAGAGTTTCATTTGCCTGTCAGAAGGATTATAGGACCCAGCGCAGAGATGAGAGGTCCTAGGATAGGAATCCGTCAGGGGCTTGCTTCAGGTCTGCCCCACCCACCCCTCCCCGGCACCCTGTAGATTCCCTTTCTTGGCTGTGCACTGGCACAGGAGCATGGCTGGCAGAGACTACTGGGGAGTGTTACCAAGCATACATGGTAAGTGGGATTAGTTGTGTAGTTAGCTCTCAATAGTTATCCAAAGCAGGTAAAAACCCAGGTCTCATCTATGTTTTCCCGGGTCTTTTGTTGTTGAACATAGATACTGTGAAACAAAACCCAAAATTCTATTAAATATGAAACAGTTTCTTAGGGAACCCAAATACATTTGGACAAGGAAACTGGGCTATGGTTGGCTTTTAACAAATCAATTCCATTATAAACTCTTCTTTAAAAAAAATTCAGTGTGTGTGTGTGTGTGTGTGTGTGTGTGTGTGTGTACACAAACGTGGAGGTCAGAGGGCAACTTTATGGAGACCTTCTGTCTCTTTCGCTTTGTATGGTTTCTGGGGATTACGCTGGGGTTGTCAGGCTTATTGAGCATGTACCTTTATCTGCTCAGCCATCTCCCAGTCCCAAATCCTTACGTTTTCCAGTAACCCGGGACTTACGGACTCAGTAGCAGAGGCCAGCAGAGTGTGGCCCTTAGCTGAGCAAACACCAGGAGGGAGAAAACCAGGAGCCTGGGCAGGAGTAGGGCAAGGACCCATGACCTACTGTCTAGTTTAGTGGGTCTGGTTAAGGGGCCATGTTTGGTGTGTGTGTCGTCGTCGTCCCCCCCCCCCCCCCCCGCTTTTTTTTTTTCCTTGTAGGTATGCTTTTTTTTTTTTTAATGAAAAGTTTGAAGGTGGATGGGAAAATGTCAGAAAGGAAGCCATGAAAGACAGACTTCAAACCTGGTAACTTAGTGTTTTAAGTGGACACCCTCTTCTGAAGGAGAACCCATGTAGATAAGGGGAGTAGAAAGGGGGTATTCTATGGTCCTGGATCCTATGCTCTGGAGGGGACTACCCAGAGCAGCCTGCCTATGGCAGTGGGTCTGTATCACCCAGTTCAGCCTTCTACAGATAAACAAAATCGCAAAGAATCCCAAGACCCCTCCCATAACTGAGTACTAGTCTTGCTAGTACCCAAACCTAGATGGTTCAGGTGGGGCAGTGATGGCGCATTCCTTTAATCACAGCACTCGGGAAGCAGAGGTAGGTAGATGGATCTCTGTGAGTTCAAGGCCAGCCTGGTCTACAGAGTGAGTTCTAGGACAGCCGGTTCTACACAGAGAATCCCTGTCATGAAAACAAACAAACAAACCCAAACTAGATGGTTCAACTGGAACTTAAAACACCTCCCCAAAGTCCCTGGAAGGATGTGTACTGTGCAGACAGGGAACCAGTAAAAACGCCTGCCAGGAACCTCTGGCTGAAGGCTGGCATACTGGTGCACCTTTAGGGCGTGAGAACTGGAAGATAGCCGGATCTCATTCGTACTTAATGAAATTAACTTTCTCTAAGATTTCAGCACGGGTTTATAATCCATAAATTACACACCAAACTCTGCTGGGAGTGACAAGCTCCTTCAATTATTAATAACTTGGTGCAAAGTGACTCACGGTGGCGTAGGCCAGCTGCACTGAGCTGGCGTCAAAGGCCTCCTGCGGCAGGGGGTTGTCACTACAGGACACCAAATGCTTAAAAGAAAGCAGCCATCCTGAGCTTGTTGGAAGGTGTATTTCTAACTACCGTCTCCGCCCCCAAGCTAAAACCCAAAACCCGAACCATTCATTCCAGTTAACATTTGATACAGTAGAAATGCCTGCAGTTTCTCAGCATTAGCTGAATTTTAAGTCGTGATCTTCACAATGACCACAGAGTAGTATATATAAAAGCCACTTGACTTTCCCAGGCCCTGAAGAGTTTAAACCATAGGCCAACAAAGCCATGTACTCTCAATCTCAAACCTGCAAGCTTGTCCACTTTTTTCCAACTCCATGGGAAATAAAAGAAGTGAGATCTCACAGTAGCTCAAGCCAAAAATGATCAATATTTGTAACCAAGAAGCCGAGGTGCAGGCCTATGCTGATTACCGCTTTCCTTACAGTTCATGTTTGTTCCATCCTACTTAAATGGCATAGGTTACTTCAATGATTCTCAACCTGTGGGTCACAACACCTTTGAAAGTCCCCAAAGACCATCAGAAAACATAGATATTTACAGTAGAAAAATTATAGCTGTGAAGTAGCAATGAAAATAATTTCATGATTTGGAGGAGTCACCACAACATGGAGAACTGTATTAAGGGGTCACAGCATTAGGAAGGTTGAGAACCACTGAGATACCTGGTCCCCATGGGTTCTCCATGGAATGAACAGTTTTAAACCTACTGGCTGTCATTTGGAAGAGCTGGTGCTCTAGGCATTAACCTGAAGACTCTGACCTCTTGCCAAGTGTGAAAAGCAGACAGAATTATTAATGTAAGGATCACAGAAGTGGGGGCCCCCGAGACACTGCAATGCTTTTCTACCAAAACAACCACAAGCAGAGAGATAGGGCCGGGAGAGAGGCTTGTACTGGACCAGGTGGCGAGGGAGATACGTTTAGAAACAGCTTCCCTGACTACAATACAGATGACTTCAGATACAGGAGAGCAACGGTTTTTAAAGGCATTCTGAGTTCACTAGGAAACATGGGGAGGGCTGTGCAAAGTCGACAGCCTGAGTTTTATCCCCAGAACCCTGGTGGATTGAAAGAACCAGAGCTGTCCTCTGATCCCTGAATGGGAACCATACACATGCACACTCATCATCACACACATTTGAAAAAATAACACATGAAACAAGGGGCAATCTTAGTGACCCACAAAGACAAACATGTACCCGCCCATCCCAACCTATAATTTTAAAAATAACTTGAAATGTGAGCAAAGGGTGAATCAGGAAGCCAGGCTTTCCCTGGAACAAATATCTACCCCAGGACTGGGGCAAAAGCCCAGACCCGCGGAGGGGGGAAGAGAGGCCGGGATGGGAAACTGATTTTGTCAGCTTCATGGGTTTTATGGTGGCTCCAAGGGAGTTAAAATGGACTCAAGCCCATCATTCCCCCAGGCTTCCACAAGTTTGAAAAAGCAAATCTTCTCTGGAAGAGTGCACTTCAAATCCAACCACAGAGAATTCCAACTAATTAGCGTGCACAGAACCTAGGTTCGTATTTTAAAAACCATTAAGCACAAGGGAAATACAATATTATAAGCGAGACAGCAGAGAAACAACTGCAGAACTCTAACTGTAGAGAGTGCTGAGCTGAGGGTATGAGGTTACTATTTCAGACTAACAAAAGAAGAGCCAGAGGAGGTCAACAGTCCTGTAACCCTGGTGTCAGGGGGCTGAGACTGAGTACAGTGGGCTCCTGGACAGCCGGGGCTATGCACAAGACCGTCTCTTATGGACTGAAAAATAAATTATACAATATGGAGCCGAGTGTGGCTAAGAGGTGGGAAGCACGGTGAGAGGGCTGGACTGAGTGTAAACACTGGGCACTGGTGCTGAGGAGATGGCTAAGTCACAAGGGCGTGTGTTCAACATCTATGCAGAAGCTGGGAGCTAGGAATCTGTCTGTAATCCCAGTGCTGGGGGAGGGGTGGACATGGGAGGATCCCCAGGGCTTCCTAAACAGTCTAGCCCAACCCATGAGCTCCAGGCTCCAAAATACCTGTGTGTGGTGGCACACGCCTACAATCCTAGCTCTTGTGTAGATACAAAGAGGTCAGAGTTCAAGGTCATCTTTACCTATCTATATAGAGATCTCAAGGTCAACCTTTGCTGTGAGACTATGCCTCAAACAAACACAAGAAATTTTCACATAAATTGAGCTGGAACTTTAGAGGGCTAAGAAAGCACTAGAAGATGTAATACCAAAATTAACAGCTGAGAATTTTCTAAATCAGAAGGAAGGTACCCGTTTTTGGACTCAAAAAGCCAACACATGCTATCAGGATAAACAATGAAATACACACCTACCTACCACCATCAAAAAAAAAAAAAAAAAAAAAAAAAAAAAAAAAAAAAAAAAGGCAAGAAACAAACAATATAGGTCACAAAAAAAATCCCCAAAGAAATCAACTAACCAACACAACCTAACTAGTTAACCAAAACCAGAAAGGATAGCTAGACACAAACAACACAACCTAACCAATCAGCCCAAACCCCAAAGCTCGGCACAGCAACGCATCCTGGCAGAGCCAGCTCCTCAGCAGGACAAGGCAGGACGATTGCTGGCCGTCTCCAGACTCCAGACTGGGCAAAGATGAGACAGAAAACACCCGCCAGTCTCGACCTTCAGACCGGAGACAGACACAAGTTCACGGCATTAACCACAGGCTCCAGGAACTTCCTAAGAACACTATTTGGGAAACATGTACATGATCTAAAATGGAAGGTCTGGTATGTAGGAAGAAATGACTAGCAAAGAAGATGCAAGCAAATCGGGACTGAAATGCGCAATGATGATCGATGGGCTTCAGAACAAACCAAAGAAAAACAGAGGCGGCAATGATACTAATGATACAGCGCTCGAGAGGCGCCCCGTGGGTGAGGGAGACACGTACGCCGCGTAGACACGGGCAGTTGTGTGGAGCGAGCAGTGGGAAGTCACTCACGCCATGTAGACACACGTCCACGTGGAGTTTAATAGAGAGAAAGAGAGGGAAGGAGGAAAAGAGGAAGAAAGAGAAAAGAAGGGAAAGAGGGAACGTGGGGTGTACACACCTCATGGTGAGAAAGGGAGGAAGGGGAAGAGGAAGAAAGGAGGGGTTGTTCCTTAAAGAAGGCTTTACATCAGGGCGCAGGGCGGGTCCCCAAGGGGCGGGCCAGAGCGCCATCAGAGGCCAAGTATTGGGCAAATTAATTTATCATTTGGGAGGTGCCCAGAACTGAAGTGAAAACATTCGAAAGGCGTGGTATTGATCGGAAGGTTAAAGATATTGATCAACCATTCTAAGATATGCTTGTCAAAAGTTTTAGGACTGACAATAAAACAGGAACATGACGAGTAACTTCCAGTCCAGCTAACAGGAGGGGATGGAGTGAGAAGTGGGAGAAGTCAACTTATATAATGCTCAGAAGGGTCTAGAAACTGGGGATAAACACGGGTTTGGGCAAAATTTGACACGAATTCAAGTATGTTAATAAGAATGGGCTGAAAGCCCCAACCTGAAAGGCACACATTAGTAGTATGGATTAAAAAAATACGCTGTTTAGAAAAGGTGAACTCAAAGCAAAAAGGACAGAGAAAAGCCAAGGGCACAGAGGCGCTGTGTCAAGCTGCAGAAGTGCTGGGGTGCTGTCCTTTTTTAAATGGTTGCTGCCTTTTAGGCCACAGCTGTCTGAATCAGCAACCGCAACTCTGCCGCTCCCCGCAGCGGAACCGCAAGGGCCGCAGCCGGAGGGAAGTCCCCTCCGCTCCAACTCTGTTCCCTCCGCTCTAACTCTTGCAAAGCCACGAAGGGAACTTAACTAAACCTCTCTCCCTCTAAAGAACTCAAGATTCAAAGGTTAAGACGGAATTCTGCTCTTCAGAGAGGCTGAATAGCAAGTACCTAACCCCCTTTCCTTGCTCGAATCCCCCAAAAAGTCCTGTGTGTCTCCTCGGCCCGGCCCTCCTTACAAACCCTTTCTCACCTGGCTCCTCCCCACCACTTCCTGTCAGCTGGTTGCTGACTGAGCCTCCAGACCGCAGGTGAATTTTATTTAATCAAACACATCTTTGCATCATTAAACAAACGCTCCAGATCATAAACAAAAATAACACACCTTGAAATAATATTCTACAACACTGTGTCATGCTGCGGAAGTGCTGCATCATGCTATGGAAACGCTGTGTAAGATGCAGTCATAACCTACAAATGTTTGATTCGCCAGGGAGATCAAACTGTTCTCACCACAAATACTTCCAAAAAGATAGCTTCAAAATACATCTCCTACAGCCAGAGTGCTACAAGAAAGAGCCAAACCCACGGTGCAATGGGGTTTAACATGTCACTCTCGGTGACAATCAGGCAATCACACATCCTCTCTCTCTCTCTCTCTCTCTCTCTCTCTCTCTCTCTCTCTCTCTCACACACACACACACACACACAACACACACACACACACACACACACACACACACACACACACACACACACGGTTATTGTGTAGACTGGACCTAACACATGCACAAATACATAAATAATGGAAAAGACACTTTTTTAAAGCACATGTGGAACACTTTTTAAAAAATTG
This sequence comes from Peromyscus leucopus, assembly GCF_004664715.2. Lineage (NCBI taxonomy): Eukaryota > Metazoa > Chordata > Mammalia > Rodentia > Cricetidae > Peromyscus > Peromyscus leucopus. Next base: position 66,096,070 of record NC_051075.1, read on the forward strand.
ATTTGTACTGTATATTATCTATCTATACTTACTTGGTCATATATATAAGGGCATTCAGACTAGGCCTAAATACATCAAATTCCAAAGAAGTCTCACATTACCATGCATCCAAGTTCATGGTGAATGTTAAAGTGGAAACTAAAAATTAAGAAACTACTCCTCCTCCCTTGGTTTGGAAAGTCACATATATACCTCTAAAAATATGTATGGGTCAAAGAAGAAATCAAAGCGGAAATCAGAAAATACTTAATGTTGAATAATAACGAGAATAAAATCCACCAAGACTTGTGAGATGCAACAAGGCTGTAGTTTGAAGGAAATTAAAATGTTAAACTTTGTGGGAAAAGATTTTTTAAAAAGGTATGCAATCCATACAAAGAAGAGAAGTAAACAGCAGAAGTCAGTGACGGGCTGGTTAGCAGGCTCCACTGGTCAAGGCACTGTGGGCTCTTGCAGAAGAACCAAGTTCCACCCCCAGCCCCCACACATCGGCTCACAACCACCTGTAACTCCAGCTCCAGAGGACCGGATGACCTCTTCTGGTCTCCGGGCAACCACACTCACATAATGACACACGTATATAAATAAAAATATTCTTTTTAAACAGTCAATGAAAACAGGACTAATCAAATAAAATGATACTTTGGAAGAAAAAAAATGACAAGGTCAAGCAAGCAGAAAGAGAAGATACAAATGAAATAAAAAAGAATATAGCTATAAAGGGTATTTTAAAAGATAGTAAATACTGAGAAAAACTTGATGCCAAGATACATGAACACTCAGGTGAAATGGACAGATTCTCAGAGTCACCAAATTAGCTCCACAGGAAATGCCAAGCTCAACTTACCCTACAATCCCTACACAGATTAAACTGCTGACTAGCCATCCTGTAAGGGTGACTCCGGCACCACACTGTTCTGCAAGTGAGTTCCATCAACTATCAGGCAATAAAGACATTAGATTTCATATAGGAAAGGATGTGAAGTGATTAATGAGAATGAATACTCAATTAATTTACAAGGCTAACATAATCTTGACACCCAAACCAGATAAGGACAGCACTAGATACAGGCTGCATAAACAAAGCCCGTATCTAAGATCCCGGCTCATCAACTCCAGCAATAAAAACACAATGTGTCAAACGTAATAAGCGTTGAGAGTGTTGTTCAGAACTGGCAAATTTATTATTACAATTCACCACAGTAAAGAAAAATTAAAAAAAAAAACTTTAGTGAGTTTAAGGTGATATAATCTTTTTCTTTAAAAAAATAGAATTCAATGATCAGTAATGATAAAATACAGCAAGGTAGGATTGGGTAGAAATTTGTTATTATGATAACATATACTTGATTTTCTTTTCTTTTTATTTTGAAAAAAAAAAAAAAAAATCTCACTATGTAGACCAGGCTTGCTTTTCTGTCTCTGCCTACGGAGTGCTGGGGTTAAAGGTGAGTGCCACCATACCCAACTCTTCCAAAAAATTTAGTATCAAGGGCTGGTGAGATGAATCCAAATGCCTTGTTAAAAATGTGGGATGGGATGGAGAGATGGCTCAATAGTAAGAGCATTGGCTGCTGTTCTTCCAGAGGTCCTGAGTTCAACTCCCAGCAACCACATGGCAGCTTACAACCATCTGTAATAAGATCTGATGCCCTCTTTTAGCATAAAGGCATGCATGCAGACAGAATAGTACATACATACATACATACATACATACATACATACATCTTTATAAAATGTGGGATAATCACACAATGGAGCACTACACAGCAGTATAAATGACTCAGTTCTAGGTACATGAAGCAAATAAACCTCGATGAAGAAGACACCTTGCTCCAGCTAGCAAAAAAACCGTTCCAAAGCATGGAAAACTGAACAATATGTTGTTTATGTATATCAAAAGCTTTTGAATGCAAAAAGGGGGGGGTGGGATTGTTGTTACCTAACATAGAGGACAAAGCAGTTTAAGTTGGGTGGTGGGTTCATAAACACTGTCTAACAACTGCCAAATGTTTCATATATTCTTGTATATGAATTAAAAACTGCATAAAAGTCTTATCAAAAAATAGCTCCCAGAGTGGAGAATGAAGGAGGGGCTGCAGAGACATATCAGTGGTTAAGAGTAATGGCTATCCCCCCCCCCCCCCACGTTCAATTCCCGGTACCGACATGATGGCTCACCACCATTTCTAATTCTAGTTCCAGGAGATAGGACGCCCTCTCCTGGCTGCGGGCACTGCACACATGTGATGCACAGACATACAATCAGACAAAACACTTATACACAAAACATAAAAATTAAGAGACAGACAGACAGACAAGACAGAGGAAGGATTTAAGGAAAGGCAGGCAAAGAGCCACTTCATAAAAGCTAACCAGAGAACTACCTCTTACCAGGTGTCATATTCTCCCGAAGAGGGTCAGAACTCGAGGTTCCTAGTTCTTTTCTACATTCTTACAGAATCCAGGCTAATTCTACCTGAACCTCATCTGTGAAATAAAATTCAAGACCCTTTTCTAGCCCCAGAGTCCTATCTGAGGGGCAGCAAGGAGGAAGAGTGTAGGGGTGGAGGGCTGCCCCTTCCTGGGGTCAACGACTCCAGCAGCTCTGTCTTCTGGCGCTATCCAGGGGAAGCACAGTCAATCACAAACATGACCCTCCTGCATGAGCTCACAGAACACAAACAGGAAGGTCCCGACATGCTCCCACAGTCCGGCCTATCTGGAATCTTCAGGAGCTGACGGCTTTCAGATACAGGAGAGGGAAAAAGGAGCCACCAGACTTTCAAAGGCCTTTTAGCCAACGCCAAGGAGTAGATACAAGAAGGGCTCCTCGGTGCGGATCAACTTTCACTGTCCTAGACCGGGGAAGAGCAAAGACTCTTGCTGGGACGTGAGGCCCCGGAGGGACATGGGCATTCTTTCTGATGGCGTTCTTTAGACCCTTTCTCCACCTCACCCTTTACTAGCTTCTCCCTCCTCCTGCCTCAAATCATAATTTAATACCATGTTCTGAAGCTGCCTTTGAAGGTCGCAGTTTCCGAGACAAAAGACAACAGCTGCTTGGTCTTCAAAACACACCACACCACATCACACCACATCACACCACAAGGTGTGAAGAGACGGTGGCACGTGTCCCTCTACTTCTGTCACCGGGACCCAACCCCGTCAACGCTACGCCCTCGGCACGTCTTCTCCAGGTGACCGGGAGCAGAGCGGGGACAACAAGAGGGGTTCTCCTGATGATCTGGACTTCAGAGCTGGTGGTGTGGATGCAGTGAGAGCTGACTCGTTTCCTGTTCTGTGGGAAATGTTTGCAAGTAAGGTTCTTAGAGACCCAAATAAAATCCAGCAGCCTCGAGGGGGGATTACAGGGCACTTCTTCAGTTTTATTGTGTGCCGAGGGCTAGACTTAGAGCCGGTGGCCTCACTACCAGTTTGCAAAGGTCGCAGGGGTCCAGGGAAAGCCTGAGGTCCAGGGCCCTGCCTCTGGGTCTTGGGAAGAGGACTGGGAAGGTATGGGGAAGTCACAGCATGCAAGTGCACAAGGCTCTCCACATCACTTGTAAATATCTGCAGGGCTCACAGCTGTGCCAAGCTTAATAATCCGTGGGGCAGCTACAGGTTTCTGCATGAGATGCCCATATGCCAAGGTCAGAACCACAGAAGGAGTCGAGGAGACTGTCTCCTGAGCACAGCTTCCGGGCAGCATCACCCTACCAAGGACTTACCTCATACCCGCTCTCTCCATCCTCTGTGAAAACTGGGGCATTGAGTTCTTTTCCACCGGACTGGACATATGGGGAATCAAAACTAGCCCCGAGGGGCCAGCGAGACGGCTTAGCGGGTAAAGGCACTTGCTGCTGAGCCCGACAAATTGAGTTCAATCCCCGGGACTCCCGTGGTGGGGAGAGAAAACTGAGTCCTGCATACTGTCCTTTGACCACTCTGCTCCCCAACCCCAGATATGCAGATATTAAAAAAAAAAAATTCTTGGGAATGGAGAGATGGTTTCAGTGGTTAAGAGCACTGGCTGTGTGCAGGGACGCTTTGCTCAGCCTGGGAGGAGGGGACTGGACCTGCCTGGCCTGAATCTACCAGGTTGAGCTGAATCCCCAGGGGAGTCCTTGTCCTGGAGGAGATGGGAATGGGGAGGTGGGCTGGGGCGAGGGCGGGAGGAGGGAGGACAGGGGAATCCTTGGCTGATATGTAAAACTAAATCAAATTATAAAATTAAAAAAAAAAAAAAAAAGAGCACTGGCTGTTCTTTCAGAGGACCACAGCTCAGTTCTTAGTACCAATATGGTGGCTCACAGCTGTTCTTAAATCCAGTTCCAGGAGATGACACCCTCTTTTAGCCTCTAGTGGGCAATATATGGAGGTAAAACAAACACACACACACACACACACACACACAGAGTAAAAATTAAAAAAATTCTTTTAAAAAAAGAACCTTGAAGTTAAAATGAAGATGTTTCAGATCCTGGAGCTGTAATCTCCCCACCCAGGAGGCAGCACACAGTATTACTAGGAGGGATGAACTCTGGACCATCCTCTCTCTCTTCTCCCAGGTCTGTGATCATGTGTTCCATTTGATGGAATCTCTCTCTCATATAGAGTCATATTAGGAATTGACCATAGGGCCTCAAGCCTCCAGGCAGGCACTCTTCCATTGACATACATTCCCAGCTCCATCCATTCAAAGGAACCTCTGCAGGGGATTTCCCCTGGGAATGCAGTAGCAGAAGCAAGCATTATGCATTGAGCCCGACGAGCAGTAACCGCGAGGACGATGCATCCTGAGCACTCCACGCCCTAGCAAATTTAAAGATAAGCAGGTTTCCAATGTCTAAGGATGGGCCAATCTTGGAGGTTATTGAGTAAAAAGTCAACACGGTCGAGTCAATTACACTATTGACAGATGCTCTTACGAGGAGATTTCGCATCATAATTATATGCAAAGGAACCCAGCAAATACAAGCTGTGTAATGATCGGCTAATAAAAGTAACACTTCATCCATGTCAATAACAGTTTCAGACTCAAGACAAACAAACATGGCCTTTGCCACTCAGTAGAGGGGGGAAAAAAAACCCTGAAAGACAAATATTTTCACTTAAGTTGGGAAGTGATTAGAATTACACAGGAAACCCGTCACACAGAGGAGATGCAGACACCGGCCTGTAGTGGGAACACCTGCAGGCCGCTGTCCTGTGGACGGGCAGGGGACATTCAGGGTTCTGTTCTTCAGTGGACTGTTTATTTCTCAGTTGCGGCTGAATTCAGGTTCAAGTGGCAGGTGGCCACACTTAAGACTTACGATGAAGAGAGTGAGCAGAGTGAGATTTCCCTCCCAGTCACATCTCACTGGGTCTCGGGCAATGCCGAGTCTGCACATGCCTTCGCAGCTGTGTGCCCACTCTTCTGAGGTGCTCGTGGCTGCCCTCTAAAGAGGGCAGCTGACACAAGCAAACGTCCCCAGGCTGACAGAGCACCCCCTCAAAACAAATAAACAAACAGCCTCTTTTGGAAAACAGAGGAGGTCGGGCAGGTACAGGATAGCATTTGGAAAATATTCTGCTAATAAAACCCCCACCGTGTGTGTGTGTGTGTGTGTGTGTGTGTGTGTGTGTGTGTGTGTGTGATGATGATGATGATAACCAGTCAGCTCTCACTGCCATGCTTCCCCACCACAATGGACATACTGTATCCTCTCTAGAACTACAACAAAATAAAAACCTTTCTTCCCTGGGTTACCTTCGGTCATGGTATGTTACGACAACAACATCCATGACCCCAATGTGTGTGTGTGGGGGGAGGGGGGTGCAGCAGAGGGGCAGATCTTTAGCAAGCAAGCAGCTTGCTCTGCCCTGTGTGGAACCTGATTGGTGAGCTGAGAAAGACCTAATCTTACCATCGGCTAGCAAGCCACCGAGAAGAGAAAAGGGGACCCAGGGCTGCACACCAAGAGGGGCACCGTGGAGGCTCATGGGGGTGGCCACTCTTAGAAAAGCTGAAGGAATCCTATGAACACCGAGGGAAATCTTCAGAGGACAGACACTGCAAGAGTAAGAAGCACAAGTCCCGGACGCATCTGCCTAGGATGGTCACTGTTACCTGTCAGCCCGACAGAACCCAGAACACCCGGGAGACAGGCCTTTTGGCATGCCTACGGGGAATATCTTGATTCGTAGAAGGGGAAAGACCCGTCCATGGTGGGCGCTACCGTTCTCTGGCTGGAGGGTGCTGGGCTGTGTAAATGGAGAGAGTGAGCTGACCATGAGCTTGCATCCCTCCCTCTCTGCCTCCCGACTGTGATGTGACCAGTTGCTTCAAGATTCACAACACCCCTTCACGACCAGCCTTCCTTCTTTTACTTGCTTTTGTTGAGTATTTTATTACAGCAATAGGAAAAAAAAAAAAAAAAAGACACCATTACACATATTCTCGTCAAGGAGAAAAGGGGGTGGGGTATGTCAGGGTGATGTGGAGAGAGTCATAGAAAGACCTGGTAGTCCAAGAGTCACGTTTTTAGGAAACTAGTAAGGCAGTGATTGATAGATGGGCAAGAGAAATGGGAGGCTGTCACACTGCATGTGAGAATCCTGTCGGAGGTGGACCCGACCCTGGGGCTGGTGACGGAGGTGAGGAGGAGGATGGGAGAAAGAAACCACCCAAAGAAGAGCCCATTTAGTCTCCTCTGACCCGGCTTCAGTGGCAGAGAAACGACAACCCTGCTATCATAGACCCCCTCACCAAATCACACTTTACACGAAATTCTGCGTGTTTCACTGCACCCCCTTCATGGAGAGTCACAGATGAGGGAACTCGGGCAGGTCCAGAGAGATGAGACACCATCCCAGCGTCACAGGCAGAAAGTGACAGACAGGGAAGTCTAAAACCCCACCAACAATTGCTCACCCTCACCTTCCAGCCTCTTTTGCCCCGTTACTTTAAGAAAACCCTAGTTTGTATCTCACCTCACTGGAAAAGAGTCAGGAGAACCTGACCGCCCAAGAGAGGATGGCATTTGGACTGGGTGTGTTCCCAGTTCCTTTGACTCTGTGGAACATCCAAACCAGGTCCTCTCCACCTTCTGAGGGCCCCAGGGGATAGAGGGATGCTTTTCTCACGTCTCAGGCAGGTTCCACCTGGCAAGCTCTTCCCTTACCTTATGGCCGCAGTCATCCCGATGGGAGTGATCGGCAACGGGCGGACGCCAGGAAACAGTCCGCGGCTCAGAACCCTCGCTCCGTTTTGTATCACTCCTGGAGAAACTAAAAAAGCAAAAAGAAAGAGATGTCACAGGTGAATTCAACTGGGAAGAAGCTAGCAATCTGGAGAGAGAGAGAAAAGGTGGGGGAACAGAGCGTGTACACACACACACACACACACACACACACACACACACACACAGGACAGAAAGATAATGTGTAAGCAGAGTCACCAGTAGCTTACAAATTATTGATGCTTTTGTTAAAAAAAGAATCAGTCAAACATGAGTTTAGAAAAACAAAAAACAAAACAACAACAAAATGGGCTTTTGGTTTGGGAAAAGAAGGCTCAGTACTTCAGAGTGCTTGCTCTGTGAGCAAGGAGACCACAGTATAATTCCTAGCCACTGGCAAAGAGCTGGGCATGCCTCTAACCCCAGCACTGGAGAGCTGAGAACTCACCGGCCACCAGGCTGGCCCAAACAGCGAACGAGAAAGACACCCAATGGCCCGCTCTGGCTTCTACAGGAGGGTTCACAGGCACGCCTGCCCAGATAGTCACCTGTGTGCAACACACACACACACACACACACACACACACACACACACACACACACCAAAAGAGAACAAAACAACATTTCCTACACCCATTGGTAAAACCTCTCATCTCTGGTCTTTTCCTGAGAACGTTCAACGTCCCGAGACAGGAGCGGGCTGCAGGTGACCCAACACTCACATCGCCTCACACTGCTCACGTCTGCTATGGTCAAAGGCGGAGAGTATCTACTTATTTGTCCTTCATCCAAAACAAGTGAGCAGACAAAATGCAGCTAAAAATCACAGTCAAGTCCTTCTCCGCAAGTCCTCGGCCCCTCTGCACCCCGTGCTCACACAGGGATCTTTGCCTTTCCATACGGCTGCCTGGAGGGATGGGCTGACCCGAGTCCTGGCTCCCGCACTCTCATAAACCGGCTTCAGGGGTCTGTCTGTCTGTCTTCCCCCACAACCCTCTCTAGCATTCCTAGAGTCCCCTGACCCTTCTGCTTTCTTCTACACACACCAACCCCTGGGGGTGCCATCCACAACTTTCCACTGGCACCTTGAGTCCTCGGGTGCCACACCACCCTTCCCGATGTCCCCAAGGATTTACATAACAGGGAGTCCTGCATCTCGGACCTTTATTCACATCTCCTCAACAGCAGCTTCAACTAGCACAGGGTAAGCCTCTAGCTCCTGCCGCATCTCCAGACACCGCCTTCATGTCTGTGGGACCAGGTGAGCTTTGCAAACAGAGTGTGTAGGCTCCTACCTTAGTTTTTGTGTGATGCCATGGAAATCCCTGAATGTTTATTCTGCTCTCTAAAGAACATTCTAGGCCTCTTCTGCTCCCTGCAATCCTGGCACAGTCCCATACTAAAGAGAGGTGGTAAATAGTGCCCTTTCAAACAAGCAACAATGAAATACTAGAAAATTACACATTTAAAAAAGAAAGCCAGTCTCGACGTCGAAATTTAAAACCCATGTTATTTGCAAACAATATTTTTATGAGACAAATTACCAACACATACATGTTTCATAATTTTTAGGTTTCTAAGAATATGTTTACGGGACTGAGACTGTTGTTCAGTTGGGAGAATGCTCGCCTACCATACACAAAGCTCCAGGCTTGATCCCCAGCACTCCAAAACCAGCGATGGTGATGCACACCTGTAACCCCAGCACACAGGAGGTGCAGGCGGGAAGGTCAGAAGCCAGTACAGGCATCCTTGGCTACACGGTGATTTGGGAGGGGGGTTGGAAAGTCCTTGGTGTATGGTAAACGTCCACTTTTGAATATGAAATAATTCTTAAAAAGTATTTATAATGTGTGTGTGTGCATGGGAGTGTAACATGCCATGACAAGTGTGGAAGTCAGAGGACAAGTGTGTAGGGTCCCTTCTCTCCTTCCACTTTTATGTGGGTTCTGGGGGTCAAACTCAGCTTGCCAGGCTGGCACAGCAAACATCTTTACTGGCTGAGCCCTTCATGCCTTACTTTTTTTTTTTTTTTTTGGTTTCTCCATGGTAACTTTGGAGTCTGTCCTGGGCCTTGAAGCAACGAGATCCACCTGCCTCTGCCTCCTGAATACTGGGATTAAAGGCGTGCGCCATCACTGCCCGGCTTAGACTGCTTTTGTAGACTGTCCATTTCTTGGGTGTCTGTAATTCTTGCTAATGACTTTTGACACTTCTCTTCCAGGTGTGCACGAGGTCCTTGTGAGAAGGTCTTACAAAAGGCAGATGCAGGGTAAGATTGCTGCTCTTGCCTAAGTCAGTACTACAGCATATCCCGTGTTCAGAAATGTCCCTGTCTCTTACTGTAACTAATCATGTGAGGAGGCACAGCCGGACAAGAAATTCTGCCCATTCCCAATTAGCAGCCTGACTTCAGAGGATGGTCGAGGTTGTGCGAGGCAGGAGAAGAACCAAGTACCTTATGAGCATGGGAACTATTCCAATAATCAGCTGGTTACTCTATGTGTTCGAAAGCTTTATTACCTGATTTATATTATCTGATGTCAAGACTCCGTATAAAACTGCATGATTAAGGCAGTGTGAGGCTGAGCTAAGTATTGACACTAGAATTACTAGAACAAAATGGAAACCAGAAAACAGACTCACACTTAATATGGTCAACTGAGCTCGGACAGAGGTAGATGTCAAGAAAACAGTGACAGAAAACAGAGTATCACAGCACAGAGACCCCCTTGGGATAAAGCAAACCTTGACCCTTACCCTATACCACACGTGAAGATTAATCATAAGCAGATCTACAGTTCACAAGGGGAAGAGACAACATCAGGAGAAGTCAGATCTGCGGCTCGGTGGGACAGCCTAGAGTATGGGCTTTTGTCAGCTGTCTAGAGGCTGCGGGAGAGGTTGTCAAGGACGTCTGACAGTACACCCTAGGTCACGGAGCCACTGGGTAACCTTAATCCTGAAGATCTCATGGAGAACAGCAAATGATCTGATACAATGGACCACGTCAGAAAAGAAGTTAAATACTGAAAACCTGCACCATGATTCTATTCCTTGTCAGTAAAAAATACATGTGACCAACTACTTAGCATCTGCCTGCCCATTAGGAAAACTATAGTTAAATGGGAGAGAGACAATTGGGGGGGTATGGAGACACACTGGGGTAAGTCTAAGGTAGGGGAGCTATAGCCACGTAGCATAGAGATACTGATGCCAGCCATGAGTTTGGGGGACTTGCTATAGGAGGTGCCATCTACACTGGACCTCAAAGTTGGAAAAGCAGCATGCATAACTACTCAGAAGTGATGTGTACAACATGCACCAGGGAATGAAGATGGTTTTCTGCTACAGCAATAATCCCACTGGGGTGGTCTGATTAAGCGATGCCCTCCAGAGGCTCGAACACTTGAACACTGACTCCCGGGTGGTGGAGATGTTTGTGGGGAATAAGAAGGTGTGGGCTTGCTGGAGGAACTACATCCCCGGGAGTGGATGCCGAGAGTATAAAGCCTCGGTCTATTTCCAGTCTGTTCTCTGCTTTGTGCTTGTGATAGAAGATGTGAATGCTCAGCCTCCTGCTGCCATGCCTGTCCCCGCCATGATGGACTCATCCCTCTGGAACCATAAGCCAAAATAAACTCTCTCTTCCTTCACTTGCCTTTGGTCATGGTGTTTTATCACAGCAACAGAGAAGCAACTAATTAATACAGGCACACTGGGACTCTACCCAGCGCAGCAATCGGGAGCAGGAAAGTGGCCTGCGAGGAGGTGGCTGGGAATTGCCAGGCTCATCCCCATCTCTGCCAGTTAATTACGTTGTCTCCTAAGCAAGCCATGTCAACTCCTTAAGAAAGTCAGGGACCCCTGCTTCCCACCCCAACCCCCCGCCACCAAAGTGATCTTTAAGGGGAAAGCACTCATATTTAGGAAATGCATGACAGTTATCATTATCATCAGTGCCAACATGACAGCCTTCCACAGAAGAATCCTGAGGCACTCTTGAGCTGAAAACTCCTAAAAGGGAACAAGATGAAAGCCAGACTGAGATACAAGACTTCAGCCATCTTCCTGGTGACAGAGTGGCTAGAACAGCCACTGGGACTCTTGTGATACTTCTGCTCCTGGGTGCACAATGTCAGCATCACCCCTGCAGCCCTGGAAGGGAAGTGGGGCAACGGAAGTCCCAGAGCACAGTTAACACTGGTGTGTGTGGGCACAAGTCACCTGCCAATGGGGAGGCCATCCAGCCAATGGTCCACGTGCACAGTCCTCTGCTGAAACACCCAGAACCTTCGTGCACTAGAATACCCCAACAGGAAGGGCAAACCAGCCTCCAGCAAGCACCTATGGGAGGTTAGGCGTTGAAGATGCTCCCTACCCACTGTGCGGGGGCCAAGCAGGGCTCGGACCATGGCCTCAGAAAACACTGGTTATCCCATCACAGTTCTGAGGCATGAACACACCTTATAGGGTTGCTCTGAGGGTTAACCAAGGTGAGCTATGAAAACTGTTTAGCCTAGTGTCTGGCCATGGATGCTTATTAATATCATCTGTCATCAGTATCCTTTGCCCATCCCACATCACCTCTCCAGAAACCTCTGATGAACTATCTATAAGGCATAAGGCTTAATGAGGGAAAAGCAATTCTTTTCAGTCTACTATGTCTTTGGTAGCTAGCCCTAACCTTGCCTGCACCCATCCAAACATCTTCCCCATCGATGAACCGGCCGCACTTCAAAGCCACCCGGCCGCAGTGACAGGTGTGCGCTCCTGAGCCTATGAGACAGCTTGGGAGTGTAAGCTGGCTCATCCTCTGAGCCCGGAGCTTCTCCTCAAGTGAGCTGCTGAATGCCGCCTACAAGTCCTGCCATTTCCTGGTCCTCCTCATTGGCAGCAGACTGCAGGCTGAGATGGTGAGCGTGGATGAGCTCGCTCCCTGGCTGCCAAAAGCTAGCTGTGACACTTTTCTGTCCCCATCCCCAAGGGTCAGGAACGTTTCTGTGTTGTGGGCCGCAGGAATATATCATAAGAACTCAGCTGGTTATGGCAAAGTCACTACCTGGAGGGATCATGGAATTCCTCCAGAGGAAGCCAAATCCCAAGGAGTTTTTGGTGTTACTTGGCTTGTTATATATCAGCTGTCTTCTGTTATGAAAATCATGTGTGCCTTCATAGCTTTCCCAATTGACTTTTCCCTAAGAAGGACTAACAGTGTAGACTGAGCACTCTCTGGACATACACATTCCAGGTAATTTGGAGAACAGCCTCAGGGAAAGGCTTTCTCTGGAATCAGATATCTCCTTGGCCACTTTCAAGGACTACAGGAAACATCACCCAGGTGGTCACCCAATTTCGAGGATTAACAGTGATAGCAACCCACAGGCGAGTCTCCTGACTTAAGGTAAATTCCACAAGGGGACACCGCCTAGGTCAGGTAGACATTAAGTAATAGCTTTACACAATTTAGCTCAGACCCCTCCTTTCTTACAGCCTTACTAACTTTATAGACCTCTAACTACTTACCTAACCACTTCTAGGAATTTTTAGATAACCTTCTGTGCTAACAGCTATGCTCAGCCAGAACCCCCAGTTCAAGCCTCCCTGTAATTATCATTATTGGTAGCATCCGGCCAGGTCCATCACTGGATGGAGGAAAGTACCTTATCAGAGATACCTCTGTACTCTCTAAGAACAGACTTAAGCATCCAGGTTACCTGTTTGAGAAGGCCTGGCGGATGTGTCAATTAAGCCTATTCTTATCACCCCTCCATTTGACCCTGGAAGCCTGGCTTTGCACTGCTAAGGAAATACTGCTTATAAGTGTATATAGACCAGAACTCCCAGGGCAGGAGAGAGAGGGAAGAGAAGAGAATGGAAGAACGAGATGGGTAAGAACTTGAGAGGAACGAGCTGAGATGGGGAAGAACTAGATTGAAGAGCAAAAAGAGAGGACTAGAGGAACGAGATGGAAGATGAGGAAGAGCCAGATGGGGAAGAACAAGATGAGGAAGAGCCAGATGCGAGAGAAGGAGATGGGAGAGAAGCTGATGGGGGAAAGAACTAGATAGATGAGAACCTAGAAGGGACAGAACTAGATGAAGGAATTAAGATAGAACCTAGAGGGGACAGTAGATAAATATAGAGAGAAATCAGGCAAGAAAGGAGCTAGACATGAGAACAGAACTGAAGCTGTGTATAAATGATGTTATGCCAGAGGAATTAAAGCAAGTGGACTATAGAACTCGGTGTGCTGCGATTATATTTCCTGATAATAGTCCTCGCCGTCAGTAGTTCTCTCTCCTGAGCCCCTGGGAAGTATAATATTGAGGCTGGTTCCTCTAATATTATACAAGATTTCTGGAAACTGTGGCCCAGCCGATACGTTGAGAGCCATCTCCACCCCCTTTTCATTGAACACTAGGCAGGAATATGAGCCCATTCTCCCGTCCCTGGTCTAAAGTCAGCACCTCTTTTCTTTCCCATCTCTTGCTCTCTACCTCCTGAAAACATCCACACACTCAAAGACCCACACAGCCCATCCGCCTCACCTCGTGCTCTGAGATGTAGCTAGGCTGCAGCTCAGTCAGATACCTGAGAAAACCCACACTGGAAGCCGACTTCGAACTCTGTGCGGCTCCCACTAGGAGAGGCCCGAGCCTCCAGCACCATCTTTTCCTGCTGACCAGGTCCACATCTTTCCTCCCAGGTTGCTGAGGCGAGTGCCCCAGGCTTCAGCACCAGATCCCCCAGCACTTACTGTGTTCTCGTAGGTCACAGAATGTCTCGAAGCCTCTGGAAACCCAGCTAGACTGTGACACTCACACCCGAACAGGGACAACCATGCAGCATGGCTCAGTGTAGATGCCTGGGCCTTGAGTGACAGTGTAACCTGAGGAGGTGTTTGTGTCTTTGTAGGCATGAAGTGAGCATGCGCATGTGTACACGGACCCTTGTGTACACGGCCCAAGGTCGACTCTGGATGCTTTCCTCTCTCAGCATCCTCGGCCATGTCAGCTAGACTGTTATGGCCATTGAGCTAGGATTTATTTATTTATCCCCGCCTCCCTAGCACTGGGATTACAGGCATGTATCACCCGTACACACACACACACACACACACACACACACACACACACACCACACCTGGAACTCCGGTCCTCATGTTTGTGCAGAGAGCACTTTACTGGCTGAAGCTCATTTTCATCTGGAAAGGTCCGAGGCATGAAACAAACTCTACCACACACTGCGCCGTCCCCCAGCGCTCCACCGGCCTCCCTCCTGATGCAGCTCACTTCCCTGAGTCTAAAATTAACCTCAGCGGGGAGCTCTCGGCTCTGCCATTGGAGGGTAGCCCTGGCGAACTCGATCAGAGGCCATAAGCTGAGCAGCAGGCCATTCCTGTCATCCACCTCCCACCCCCAGGCACCCCTTCCACCTGCTTGCTTGGAAATGGGCTGGGGAAGGGCTGGCAGGGTGGGGCACAGCCTGTTTCCTGGGGTCCTTCTTTGGTAGAGCCTGACATGGTTGACATATAGCCCAGGAAGCATCCCCCTTCCCCCTGGTCCATTCTGCTGTTTTTGTTTATTACCCAGAGTTCCGTCTCTGGGAACATTCCAACCGGGGATTATATAAAGTCTTTGGAGATGGGTAATGGTGACCTGGTTTCTCCACAGGAGTTAAAGATGACTCACAAGGATTGTCAAGGAGCTACTAGGCAGTCGGCGGTTCAGGAGACACCAGCAGAGGAAACTGGTCTACACTGCCACTCTTCAAGAGGAGACGGGAGGAGCCGGACAGAATTGAATCTCAGAAGTGAGGAGGATGACCAGACAGGCATGCTCTCTGCTGACTTGTTCTGGAAGTGGCATTTTGAGCTCATACGACACAATGGCCCTCCTTGCAGAACGTATCCCACACACTGAGGGTGATACCGCAGGACAAACCGTTAGAACCCAAGGTTTTTATTAGCTGTACCTCACTACCTCCTTTAAAGTCAAGCAGACAAGTGGAACCAGGGGGGGTGGTGGGACCTCAGGGACTCCAGCCCGACCCGCTGCAGAGTCTGGGTGGTAGCCAGTCTGCCAGCCCTGGACCAGCTCTGCAGATGTCAAGCAAGGAAGAGGCGAGGAAGAGATCTAAGGGGCTGCCACCCGGTGACCTGAAGTACAGTGGCTACAAGGGGACTCGGGGAGGTGGTGGTGGTGGTGGGCACACCCTTTCTAGCAACCAAGCCAGCCTGTAATTGCCAGGAGCGAACAGTGCCAAGGATGAGGTGGGTAGCTTGCCACTCACAGGGGCAGCCCAGGGGTGAAGCAGAATGCTATAAATAGCAAGGCACGAGGAGGTTCTATAAACAGAGTCTGGCCACAGCAACCAGCCCCAGGGGAGGGAACAGGCAGGAAACATATGGAGCTCTCAGAAGCCACGGCGCTGCCCAGCTCCTGACCATGGGAGAAGGTCTACGTGCACCCACGCTGGGACACATGGCGGGTAACACCACCATGCATGCTGCCCACTTTCCACCATGGAGGCTGGCTGTTGCCTTTACACATTTACTGGGGATCCATACCTAGCCCCGGGGCGATGCTAGCAGGGCAGGTAAGAGCAGCTTCATCCTCCTGGCTCTGTGAGGCTTCTCCCTTGAGGAGGCAAGGCACCGCCTCCAATCTCAAGGCAAGAAAGAAACAAGCAATGTGAAGGAAAATCAAAGATGCAGTTGGAGTGGGCAAGAAGGAGCTGGCGGGAACAGTGGTGGACTGGTGGACAGCTGGACAGACGCCCCTCTTACTGTGTCTGTGAGGAGATGGTGGATTGGGCACAACCCCTAACTAACCAGGGCATTGTTCCAGTCGTTAGGGGCTCTGCAGCCTGCCCGCTGACCTGCTACACTTGACCTCCAGACTAAGACTGGAGGTCAGAGGTGAAGGAGACTGATGCCAGTGTCCCCACCTCTGCACGTTCTCCTCTGCATCTGCTGCTCCTCCTGTGTCTCCTTCCATGACCTTCACCGGCATCCTGGTTGGTGTCTGCCAGGGCCCTGGAGATCCTTCTTGGCCTGGGGCCCTCATGAAGGCTATGGCTAGATTTCTCACAGAATGTTAAAAGCTTTGAGGGGGGGGGGGAAAGCCCTCTAAAATTATCCTCCAGAGCCAGGGAATGTAGCTCAATCTGAAGTCCTCATTTCAATCTCACCCCTGGCTACATAACAAGTTTGGGGCCAGCCTGGGTCACATGGAAAGCCATCTTTAAAAACAAAAAACACTATACCTTTAACACACGAACAGTTTTAAAATTCAATCCTGCACTCTGACATAAATAGGACTGTGGATATTCCAGAAAGAGAATTACAGTTGGAGAGTTAAAGGGATGGAGAGGGGTGAGGGGAGAGGTTCATTTGGCTGAGAAAATATTAAAAACAATCCTGTTGTCTACGGCCAAACCACCCTGAACGCGCCCGATCTCGTCTGATCTCGGAAAAAAACAATCCTGTTAGCAAACCAGGAGAACCTGACCTATGGTCACGGGCCTAGGAACGGGAGACTTTCGGAGAAGACATGGAAGCTTTCTAAGTTCTCAATCCACACATCCCTTGCCTTTTCCAGACTCAGCAGTCTCCTTCTCAACCGAGGGACCAGTTCATCAGAAGTATATACTCATAAAGTCAGAAACACGGCACACAGCGGCTGGGAGCCGAGGAAGGGGCTTGAATCTAGCTGGCTCTGATGAGATCACATTTCCACCAAGACGGGTTATGCGACCTGATCGTAAGGATCTTTCCAGCCTGGGACTTGATTACAATTGGAGTCTGCAACTTTTCCTGAAATGCCATCTAAGAATGGATGTGAAGTATAGATTCCTCCAAGACTTAGAGCACCACGTAAAAGCCATGTTCTGGGCTAACCAGGCTAACTAGTTAACTAGTTGCAGAATTATGCCTGGTGCGTATCTGTTTAGCAATGGAGTAGGCTGGGGGGAGGTGTGGGCAGCCTCGCATTCCAAACGCCAGGAAATGGAGGTTGACCAAGGGGAGAATGAGATTTGTGCAGTCAGGGCAGGTAAGGGCAGCCCCATGCAGAGGGCCAGGTTGACTGAGAATGCTTGGCGGTATCTCCTGGATCTTTTAAAATACAAACAAAAAAGAAAAGGGGGTGTCAAGTTTCCTAAAGCTATCAGGAAGGCTATGGCTGGGGGTCTGGAATTCCTATCAGTCCATCACGAACTTACTGGGATCTAGGGAGGGGTGCTTTCTTGTGGGAAGTGTCTGTCTCCAGAGTGGGGGAATTCTCCTTGCTTAGAAGGCCATGGCGTCTTCAGAAGGCCAGAGCCCCAAACCAGCTGGAAACCTGGTCGCAGGCACAAGAGAGGTGGGGAGGCACCAGTCCCTAGCAGCGTCACGGGAGGATCTGCCATGTCAGGTTACTTTCTGCACATGTGTGACACAGCAGTGCCCGACAGTAAGACAAGCAGGTCCTAGTGCACCCTCTCTGCTCAGGGTGGATGGACATGGGATGGAGACAGAGGCACGGGCCTCAGGGTGTGAGGAGAGCACAGCCATCTTCCTTTCAGGTCAGCTATAAAGACGAGGAAAGGAAAGACAGAGCGGGAGTGGACAAGGGTCCAGGCGAAGCACGGAAAAGAGCGGTGACTCTGACATTGCTCGGTGCCCACTCAGCTACCTCAGCCTTGCCCTTCTCTCCGAGGCCACCCAGCACGTAGGGCAGAGATTGTGCAATGTGGTGTCGTGGCTCCATTTTATGGCTAAGCCACACGTGAGCAGGTCAAACTTTCCAGAACGCACCCTAATGTATTATTGAAGACCTAGACAGAAAATAATGTACAATTGGGTACTGTTTAGCTCCGTCATGGGTCAGCCGGCCCAGGGAACCTCTCCTACAAAGTCATAGGAAGGATTCCTGCAGGAGGAAGGTCTCCAGCAGAAGTTGTTATAGGCTCTGTTTCTCATCTCCTCATTCCTGATGGGTATGTGAGAGCTCGCTCATCCTCGAAAGCACGCCTCTGCCCTGGCTCACACCTATGCATGGCTGCATGTGGACATGCATATGCATGCTAACCACACACTTCGTTTTGAAAGTGATGCTACAAGTACAGGGCGATGTCAGCATTAGTCCGTCCTATGGCCTGGGATGTACATGAGAAGGTTAGGTTCACAAACTGTGGTGCTGTATGCTATAGAAGTATCTACTCACAACCTGCTTGTATCTCAGGGGGAGAATTCAAAAGCATCATGGCACTGGCAGCATCAATGTCAGGATCTGGAAAAATCAACCAATAAATAACATTATTTACAAGGGGGCTGGTGTGTGTGTGTGTGTGTGTGTGTGTGTGTGTGTGTGTTTCCCCTTGCAAGTTACAGCTTATGAAGGCGACAGAGAGAAGAAAAAAAAAAAAAAAAAAAAAAAAAAACCATCCAGGAACTAGATGAGGGATCTCAGAGGTGACTTCTGTACCATTTGGACTTGAGAGAAAGAAAAGTTATTCTGAAATGAGATGCAAGAAGCATGGCTTTTTCTCGCTTTGTTAATGTTGGGATCTGCACTGTGAGTGTCAGATAAGCTGCTGGTCTAGGCACCCTCAGCTTTCACCCTGAGGTGGAGGAGAGGAGAGATGGTAACAATAGGAAGGTCAGCCTGGGATTCTTAAATGCTGGGGGTTGGGGGGTTTGGGGGGACGGGACATCACATCACCACCAGGAAGAGAGGGCACTGAATACATCTGCATCCAGTCAGATACAAACAAGACATTTGGTCATTTCCATTCGTCAGCAGAATGGAAATCATGTTTTAGGAGGCTACGTGTGCACACAGCGGTGTTGGAGGTGATGAGGGCATTTTTTTTTTTTTTAAAGCACATAAAATATAAGGAAAAGAATTAAGAAAGTTCTGGTGTTGAAGGCACAGTGCTTACGTTCTCATTTATTATTGCTTTTAATCGGCTCCCTCCCTCACTTTATTGCTATAATTCTTAATAGGTTTCTGAATCCTTACCAATCCACCGGCTGACAGATGGCAGGTTATATACAGACAGAGAAAAATATTATCCCTTTATAACTAAATTCATTTCCCTCTGAGAAACAGCAGCGCCGCTGCTATGGAAATGAAGGTCACCATGGCAACGGTAAACAACCCCCAAGAATGGTCACTGAATAGGCTGAAAAGAACATCTGCCCCAGCCCAGCGTCCCAGCTGCCCTGGGGCGAAATTCGCTAATAGTGCAGTGAGGCCTTGTGACAGAAGCTGCCGCCTGTCCCCTGTCCAAATAAATGAAGTGTGCAATTGAAGTCGACATCAAAATGCCTGCCCTTGCAGATTACTGCCCCCATGTCCGCTAAGCCCAGTAACTAATGACTGGGGAGAGGGGCCTCGCACTTGTCAGTTTTTGTACAAATTACACACCCAAAAATTCAATTTACTACTAATGGCTCCATGGCACTTTATTTTGGGTATTATGCGAGAAAATTACTTTTTTACTGTTTAAAAAAAGTACATTTTTCATACTTTATATGTGCGGCTTAATTCCAAGGGAGCAATGCAATGCATGATAAAGCCCTACCAGCGATTAATAATATGGATGATGCTGGTTTCGGAAGACAATGCCTCAAGAAAAAATAAGAAATAAAAAGGTAAAGAAACTTCACTCTGCCCTTTTCTATTTGCCTGCAGGAGGCCATAATGGAGTAAAAGTTTATTTTAATAACCACACTGTATGAGAAACAGGTAAATCGGCTTCTTTGGCGACTCCTGGGGTGACACTGCTCAGTCAGTCCCTCCCCACTTATACACGGCTCAGTGATTCACAGAAAAGCTTCAAGCTCCACTCTGCTCATGGGCCTCTACTGCCCAGCAGTGATGTCTCTGGATACCCATGGGTATCGGGGAACAAGCTCTGAGATGGTTCCTCTTTGGAAAGAACTTTTTGCTTTCAGGGAGGCCCTCAAATATGTGCTTGGTCTTTTCATCATACAAACCGTCACTTCCATCGTTGTGAAGATCCAAATGCAACAGGTGACCGGGGTTGCCCTGGCTATGTGGTCCCTACCTCCCCAGGTGAGGGTCCAGAGGTAAGGGGGAAACTCAGACATGAAATCAGGTAATAAAAGAAATCCTTCAGAACCACATTCCATCTCAGGTGGAAGTCTGAGGGCCACAGATAAGCACAGCCTTGGTGAAAGACAAAAAGATGGAAAGAGAGCGAGCTGAAAAGCACAGAGTAGCACCAATACTCACATGAATCACGGAGAACCTAAACTTGGGGGTCTACCCAGTATCTCCTCATGATGCCCCACCCCACCCAAACCAAGACAAATAGATATACCTAAGTCATCAAGTATAGGATGCTGACATCCCTCCCCCACTTTCCACAGAGCAGATGTACCACATCTGATGCCTCCACAGATGGAGTTGCTAATGCTATCATGCTGCCCTGCCCCCAGGAATTCTGGGGGAATGTAACAGGTAGACTTCTCATGATCCAACAGACTACGCATGCCTGTAGCCTCACTCTCCTTTCTGAAGGGACCTGACACTCCTAAGTCCCTAATGGAGGCCAGGGCACCGGATTCTCACCCCCAAACCATCATCCAAACACAAGAACGACACAGTGGTATCACTGTGATCACATACGCTAGAATCTACTGCATCAGCGCTTGCCAAGCGGTTACAATGAGTGCCTCCTCTTAAACAATTAACTGTATGAAGAGATGGTTTGTATGACGAGTTTATACATTTGTATCCAAGTTACAAGGATCTCAATCAAGATGGGCGTGACAGAGAAATCCGTTTCTGCCACCCCAGAGTTCCCTGGTGTTAGAGTGCAGGTATATAGGCACGGACGGGTCCTGAGAAACTGGGGATTGGCTTTCTGCTCTTCATCCAGGACGTGGTATAGGTAGTCCATTCCTTACAGCTACTGTGGAGCAGTATTCCACCAAACGGATTCGCTGTCGCTTGTTTAGCCATTCTCTTGTAGAGTGGCATGTGACTTGCTCCTAGTTTTGTGTGCTATAAAAAAGGCTACTATGAATGTCTGCATCAAACTTCGGGGACTTGTTCTGTTTTTTCCTCGAGTAATTGTTGGTAGGAGTATGTTTAACATAGGGGACTGTTAAGCCATGCTCTAAAGATATTGTACAAGGAATGAGCTCTAGTTGGTCCATATTTTGTTAGCATTTGAAATGGTTGGCCATTTAGTGAGTATGTAATGGTGTTTCAGCGTGGTCTTAAGTTTGTCTTTTGCTAATGACAAATTATGCTGTGTTTTTCCATGCATTGAAAGCTCTTTGTACATGTTCTTTTGGGAACACTCTGTTCAAGTCTTTTACCCATTTTTAAATTGGGTTGTGCAATTTATTCAGATACATGGCACATGTATTCTGAGTCTTTGGTGACGTGTATTCTTTGAAGTCCATGATTTAGTTTTTCAATAGTATATTTCAACCAAGTCTTTACTTTTTCTGGGATCTAGTTCACTAATTTGTTTTTTCACAGCTCAAAATTCAGATATTTTGCTAAATGGCATTCTTTGTTGTCATTCATTAGTTCATCAAGTATACTATCACCTGGGTCCAACACCCACTCTCACAGGTAAATAAAAATGGTAGCAATCAACTGCATCTCCTTCCTCATCTAGTATGCTTTCCATCAGAAACCCCTGACACGGTACAGGGCCTCTGTACCCCTGGTCTGAATACTAGGCAGCCTCAGAGAACCCTTTGCCAGACATGTGTCTATGGCAAAGAATCCTGGGCTCTGCTATAATGCCTGCCATAGAATCCCTGTCCCAGTGTGGCAGCCAGGATCTCTCCAGAAAGCCTGAGCTTTCATTGCTATCTAATAATGAATGGAAGGAGCATTTAGGCAATATAAAAACATACAAAGCAGGTGGTTATAACTGAGAAGTAAATGCCTTCCCCATAGATCCATTCCAAAACTCACATATATGAAAATACCTGGAAACTGTCTATTCAAAAACAAGTATTTATGTACACTCATGGGGATATAAACATGTATTTACACTTAGACACATGAATCTATTTTTTTATTTTTTATCTATCTATCTATCTATCTATCTATCTATCTATCTATCTATCTATCTATCTATCTTTTGGTTTTTCGAGACAGGGTTTCTCTGTGTAGCTTTGCGCCTTTCCTGGAACTCACTGTGTAGCCCAGGCTGGCCTCGAACTCACAGAGATCTGCCTGTCTCTGTCTCCCGAGTGCTGAGATTAAAGGCAGAATCTAATTTTTTAAATGTAGGTTTAGAGCACTGATTCGCAAACTGTGGGTCATGACCCCTTTGGGAGTTGAATGGCCTTTCACAGGAGTTGCACATTAGACATCCTGCATAGCAGATGTTTACATTATGATTCATAACAGCAGCAAAATGAACAGTTATGAAGTAGCAATGACATAATTTTATGGTTGGAGGTCACCACAACATGAAGAACTCTATTAAAGGGTCACAGCATTAGGAAGAGTGAGAACCACTGGTTTTGAGTATTTCCTCCTCAGCTGTGGCTGTGTGTGTGTGTGTGTCTTCAGTCTGAAAATATTAACCTGACCCCAACAGATTATTTTAATATTTGTTATTGTACCCATCTACTGACCTAATTTATAATATAAACTTTATCATAGGCAGGTTCAACTCCAAGTATTAGGTGTGTGCACACATATATGCATGTGTGTATGAGTTGGTAATAGCTGTAGCTTCAGACATTCACTGAGGGTCTTAGAGTGAGTGAGTCTCCTGCTGAAAAGGGGCAGCCACCACATCCACAAAATAGTTGGCTGCAGCTTAATTTCTATCATCTTAATAATATAGCTCAGCAACCTTTTGTCAACATTACTGAACGTTTTTGCAATGACATTTTTGTGTAGAGAAAACCACCTCGCTGTTGTTCGAATCTTAGATGGTCTTTTAATAAAAAATCCAGAGCCAGATATCAGGGTGGAAGGTGAAAGATCAGAGAAGCAGAACAGCCAGCCACTAGTTCTTACCTCTACAAAATCTTCAGCCTAAAGAGAGAGTTCCTGTTTCCTCACGCCTTATATACCTTTCTCTGCCCTGCCATATTACTTCCTGGGGTTAAAGGTGTGTGTGCTACCACTGCCTGGCTGTTTCTCTCCTATATTGGGCCAATCTCATGTAACCCAGTGTGGCCTTAAACTCACAGAGATCCGTCTGGATTTAAAAGGTGTGTGCCACCACTGCCCAACTTCTATGTCTAATCTAGTGGCTGGCTCTGTCCTCTGATCCTCAGGCAAGTTTATTAGGGTACACAGTATATCACTACACCTCACTCTACTGGCATTCTCTTCTCCTTAGATGATGGCTTTCCAAGAAGGGAACTGGAGCATCTGAGAGGATTATGGAATCTGCCTGGAGCTGGAACAGGGCTCCTGAACATGTGGACTCTGTACAGCCTGCTTTCCACTGCCCTCATCCAGCATGTCTCCTTTGTCATTCTTGTGCCTTTCCTGATGCCAGGTCCACCCCGCCCTTCCTTCATCAACCTCTACCTCTCTGGGGATGGGACTCACTGATCCCCTTGGGTGACAGGCTGCCTTAATGAGTGCACTTGGGGCCTTCATGAGTTTCCTCCTCTGGTTTGCATTCAATAAAATCAATCACCTGAGGCCGAGACATTTTTGATGGAAGCATCCAGTTGGGGTGAGCTGGAAACATTTTAGGGGTCAGGGGAGCTGTTTGGGGGACAGGAAGAGAGTTAAGGAAGGGGAGAAGTGGGTGGGCTGGGTAGAGTTTTCCTTGGGTTGCTGAAGGAGAGGTGAGGGGTTTCCCACCACGGTTCAGTGCAGTTCATCGGTCTAAGAAAAGATGATGGTATTTTGTTCAGGACTCATGAGGGCCTCACTGGCAGGAGTGACATTCCTGTTGTATTTGGAAAGCCACAGTGAGGCAGAGGGATTCAGGCGAATAAAACAGCATGACATTTTACTTTGAGATGAGGGATTCTCCCCAGCAGTCCCTAGTTCTGCCCCCTGGTACGGGAAACTCATACACTACAGGGTAATTCAGCATGGCACCCAGCATGCTATCACGGGTGCCTGATAGAGTTCTGACCATCATCCATGCAGAGTAATATCAAATCCTGTACGGAAAGACTCCCTCCTGGATTATGCCTTGGCAACAGCATTACCTCTCTGAACTGGTTCCCAGTGGCCCATTTCAATTTCTATCTTTGATGCGGTTATCTTATCACACTGCCTCTTCTCTGGAGTACAGGGTGGCACAGCTTGTTTGCAAACCCTCTTTTCTTGAATGTACACACAAGCCGAATCATACTGGTGAGAAAAACAGGCTTCCAAGCTGCTGCCATCAATGACTCAGCTGCTTGGATTAGGATAACGCTGGATCTTGCTTTCTCAGCACGTGTAGAAGGTTCCGTCCGGGAGTGGTGGAGGCTTTCCTCTTTGGGCGGGAGAGGGAAAAGCACTGGACAGACGAGGCAGGAGGACTGCCAGGTTCAAGTCCCTGATCTGCTGCTAGTTAAGACAGGACTTTCATGTCGCCAGACCTGAGCTCACTCATTCTGAAATGGTGTGGGTAACTGCAGACACAAGAGGAGCCAGAGTCGGTGCAGGCTTCCACATCTTCCTAGCTTTCTGTAATGTCACTTGACATCTTTTCCCCTCTCTGATTCATGGCTGACAAAACTATGGCCTCCCAGGAACACTTTCCAGATGGGACATCTGCTCCAAATCCTCTGGAGGCTGAGGACAGTCTTACCAGGGCTGGGAGAATGTACCAATCCCTGCAAAGCCGTGGCCTGTTGTTGGGATGGGCGTTTTGTGGGTTCTTGGTGTGGCTTCTGTTGGGTACCAGACAGAAGTGCCTGGGAGGACCACGTGTTTAAGCAGCCTCAGAATATAAAGGTCAATAGGAAGGACTGGCTTCGTCCTCACTTTCAGAAAAGCGCAGCTCAGAGCTGACAGACCTACCCACATGACAACAGCAAAACATTTTTCTTTTTTTTTTTTTTTTTGTTTTTTTTTTTTTTTTTCTGGAATCATTTGAGCTGCTCGAACTCGCAGAATGCTTCTGCTCCGATCTTTACGCAAGCAGCAAAACATTTTTCAGAAGGAAACTGGAGAATTATGATCACGTCTTGAAATCATTTGATCTTCCACACAGCGAGTGTGTTCTCCTTCACTGCTCCTCCTTACACCTCAAGTGTTTTACGTGGTGATATAATACTATGGCATTGATCAAAAGACTTGACACACTTGGGAAAAAATAACACATACTGGATATAAGAGTGCAGGTACGGACAATCAGATGTACACACTGACGCCCTCTGGTATTCCTTCCTACAAAGTGAGAGGGCTGTGGGGGGCTCTTCCCTTCCTGACTCACTCACTGTTGTATCCTCAGCACCTAAAACCACATTTGGAACCTAACAGCGTGGAGATAAGCTGGTTCAGGATAAATGAATGGATGACTTTGTCTATGTGGTGATATTTTATTTGTGCTTTAACAAATAAAGCTTGCCTGGAGATCAGAGGGAAGAGCAAGCCATTTTAAGTAAACAAAGAAGTCAGGCAAGGGTAGCACAAGCCCTTTAATCCTATCACTTAGCAGGCAGGATCTCTGTGTGTTCAAGGCCACCCTAGGGAACAGAGCCCAGCATGGTGACACACACACACACACACACACACACACACACCACACACACACCTTTAATCCCAGTACTAACCATAGAGTCTGGGGTTTTGTACAGACAGAAAGTGACAGAGCTGTGTGGGAAGAGGAAGTGATGTAGCTGGGTTAGAGCCAATGAGAGAACAGAAAAGAAAAGGGATATAAATATGAGTAGACAGGAAGTCTCTCTCTTTGGAAGCTGAGGAGTTGGTGAGGTGAGGTTAGCTCGTGGTTTGTCCTATTCCTCTGATCTTTCTCTCGGGCTTTAAGCCAAATTTCTGGCTCCGTGTTTTGTTTTTTGTTTGTTTGTTTGTTTTTGTTTTTTTGGTTTTTCGAGACAGGGTTTCTCTGTGTAGCTTTGCACCTTTCCTGGAACTCACTTGGTAGTCCAGGCTGGCCTCGAACTCACAGAGATCTGCCTGGCTCTGCCTCCCAAGTGCTGGGATTAAAGGCGTGCGCCACCACCGCCCGGCCCGTGTTTTTTATTTATTAAGACCACTTAGCAATTCGTCTACAGTCTTACCCTCAGCTCAAGTGAATAGCGCTATCTGGAACTCAGCCCTCAGCTGGGAATGGTACCCGGGTGCAAGGCTCTGGATGGACAGTGGAATCACAGTTCCTAATGATAGGAACTCCAGTTTGTACAAACCAGATGTCACTGAATTACATATGCACAGGAAAGATAAGACCCCTTATAGCGGGGATGCAAGGCAAGAGGCTGGGAATGTGACCCCAGAAAACCCAGAGGGAGGGGGGAGGAGGGAGGGAGGAAGGAAGGAAGGGAGAGAGGGAGGGAGGGAGAGAGAGAGAAAGAAGGAGGACATGAGCCTTCCAGGTATGGATGGAGGAGAAGGTTTATTGTAGATAGAAGGGAGAAAACAGGCCAAGGCATCTGGGAGAGTCCAGAGTGGACATGACTGACAGGCTGCGCCAGGCCATGAGAGGAGAGGGAGAAGGGGAGAGGAGGAGAGAGGAACTGGAGTGACTGCCAAGAGGCCAAAAAGGTAAAAGGTCAAAATGGGCCAGGCGGTGGTGGTGGTGGTGATGGTGGTGGTGGTGGTGGTGGTGGTGGTGGTGGTGGTGGTGGTGGTGGTGGTGGTGCAGCACGCCTTTAATCCCAGCACTCGGGGCAGAGTCAGGCAGATCTCTCTGAGTTTGAGGCCAGCCTGGTCTACAGAGTGAGTTCCAGGACAGGCAGGACTGTTAAATAGAGAAACCTTGTCTTGGAGAACAAAAACAAAATAGTCAAAATGGCTGGGTTATATAGGGAAGAGCAGCTGGGGGAAGTCCAGCCCAGGTCCTGGGCTGGAGAGTTCAGGGTTGGGGACAGGGGATGACAGCCAAGAGGACCCTTTAACAGGTAGGGACTAAGGGATGCTGGGAGACCATGAAGGTCAGTGTCAGCTTTGATAAGTTAATATGAAGAAAAGGGGACTTGATCAACTCTTAGGATCAAGAAACACCAGAACATCAAGAAACAAGCAATACAATGCTCACGGATGCAGAATATTTCCTGGCGACTGAAGAGCTCAGCAAAGCCCTTCTAACTGAGCCAGTGTTTCTCGGCTGGGGACGACATCCCACCCCACCCCCACCACACACAACCCCTCCGCCCTTGCCCAGAAACATATGGCCATGTCTGGAAACATTTTTGAATGGCATGATTGTGTGGGATGGTGCTTAACATTCCATGGTGTGCAGGATAAAGCGGTATCCAGTCCATAACATGATGGGGTGGGGGAGCAGGGCTGAGTTAACACGGACACGCGCTACAGCTGAGAAAAGGAACTTCTGAACCCTCGTCTTCAATAGAACACACCAAACACATGGAAATGCACCTCCTTGCTGATGCCTGCCTTCCGTTTGCCTTAGCAAAGTCTCGGAGAGAGACGCAGGATACACTTGTGGCTTTGAAATCACCGAAGGTCTGGCTTCTGTTGCAGTCCATCACGCTATCTCAAACAGCTGCAAGGGAGCCGGCCAGGCCAGCAGCGGAAGGGGGCTGCTAGTGTGGTAGGCTCTGGTGATGTCAACTGCCACCATTCCTTCTACTGATGAAGACGGAAGCCTGGGGGGTGGGGGGTGGGGTGGGGTGCTGGGTGCTGGGGAAGATGTGGAACTGAGGGATTTTCATCAGAGGTCCAGGGTAGGGAACGCAGGGCTGCCTGCCCTGGGAGAATACAAAGCCTCCCACACAAGGCTGATGCCAGGGTGGAACTCTGAGCATTGTCTTCATGACAGGAGAGGGACACAGAGCGCAGCAGGAACGCATCAAGAGAAAGGACTCGAGGTCAGCTGGGTTGGTGGCACGGGCCTCTCGCCCCAGTGCTAGGCACTTTAGACTTCTTGGGCATCCTGGCACACTATTATCCTGCCATTTGGGAACAAAAGCAGGGGGCTGTCCATGAGTCTGAGGCCAGCATGATCTACATAGAAAGCTCCAGGCCAGCCATGGCTTCATACCTATACCTTGACTTAAAAAAAAAAAAAAAAAGATTCTGAAGGCAAGGGAAGTGTGTGTGTGTGTGTGTGTGTGTGTGTGTGTGTGTGTGTGTGTTGGGAGGGTGTTGCTTAGAGGACAAAACTGCTAACTGAGCAAGTCCCATTAATCGAGTTCGAATCTTCTAACCCCTAAAAATCTGACTGTGGTGGGGTTATCCAGCATTCGTATGGTGAGATGGGAGGCAGAGACAGAAGAATGATCTGGAAGCTCAAAGTAGCCTGTCGTAAACAGAAGCAGAGACAAGACAGACCCTACCTCAACAAGCTGGAGGGAGAGACCACTTCCTCAAATTTGTCCTCTGACCTCATTACATGTGCTGTGTGATATGAGCACACCCACACAAACATAAAAATACATGTACACGTACACAAAATTATATACGTTTAAGAAAACTAAAAGGCCCCTGAGAGGTTGTCTTTGGGGTTCAGAGGGCCTCAGAGGCACTGAGGACACCTCCATCCTTGCCACACTAGTGCCATCCCAGAGGCGGCTCATCCGAGACCCAGAGAGACAGCAGCCCCCTGAATCTGATTCTCCACACAGGATGTAGCCAAGAAGCATCTCAAGCTCTTGTTGCTCTGAAGACAAGTTCAAAACCAACAACAAACCATCGAAACTAACAGCCGGCTGCTAGAGCTGGGAGAATCTGTAGCAGGGAGGGCCAGGGAGGATGTGTGATCCACCCCTGCAGCTGAGCTGTTAGGTTCTCATTTCCACATCTAAGACTTCTTCAGATTAAAACCTGGCCAGGGAACTCTAAAGAAGTGGTAGCATCGCCATTAACTCTGAAAACTAGAAACATTTATCCAAGAGACTCCCCAGCCCAAAGCAGCTTTCTGACTTGTACCAACCAAAGGCACTTATTACCCCTAACTATTTCCCCGTGGAAAAGGGTGCTGAGAAAAGGCCACAGGAGGTCAGAGCTGAGCTCAGAGTGCATCCTGGTCCTGGCAGTCAGGCACCAGGGCTGTGGTCTTTCCAGGTCACCAGCGCTGTCTGGGTCAGCCACTGTCACTGCTGAGGTATCTCTACTAGAAAACCAGAGCAGCGCGGCAATGCTCTCCAGGCAGAGGCTTCCACGCTTCCGTTTTCTCCTGGCGGCATGAAGGGCCTTACCATTGACGTCTCCTGAGCTCCATGTCTAATGTCACATTACTCTGCTAGGGGCTCCGAGCCATGCTGTCTATTTTGTCGAATCTGCTTCCAAGGCAAGCGAACACAGTGCCTACAGTTTTTTTGTCCAGATAATCACTCAACAACACCTTTCACGTGGTGTTCTAATTTCACGAACGTGTGCCTCCGAAACGTCTTGGACTAATTGACAGATGTCTTTCTACCAGCCGCCTGGGAGTCAAACCAGCTCACACTGATTGGACAACACAGTCTCAACTTCTAGACTTGAAGACGAGGGCAAGGTGGTAAGAGGCTCGGCAGAGGCTAGGATTTTGTCCTGTGGGGTCATGGGAAGAGGAGTTGAGTCTATAAGCTGCCCTCTCGGCTTGGAGTCTCTGCTTTGAAAGCCTCTTGGTTTTTTGTTTGTTTATACCTAGGGATACAGCTAGAGCCTTTGGTGCATGCTAGCTTCCCGTGGGGCTAGGGATAGAAATGGGGACTCCTACAAGAGTTCTGAAGCCCTCACAGCCTGCCCACCTTAGTGCTGGGAGGAAAGACATGCCAAGTCCATAAGCCGGAGGCAACCAGAAGGGCACTTGGGATGAGCACAGAGACCTGGTGGGATAACTAGAGTGCTAGGCAGCTGGGCATCTCACTGGCAGGTAAGGCACCTGTCCTCAGCTTGCTTGCCCCGCTCCATGCTGCCAGCTTGCCGGCCCCGTTCCTGGTTCCCCCAACCAACTACCCCCCACTTACTGGAAGACCAGCTACCCTGCCCCCACCCCAGAAACCACTTCCTCCTTTTGTAAAACCCTGAGTTCCTGGCCTCTACTGGGAGAAGCGGGGCTCCTGGCTGCTGGAACGGTAATTCCACAAGCAGGGCATCTTCATTAGCTCTGGCTTCAACCGGGCATATGTGCAAAGCTACTTTTCCAGGAGGAATGCATCCATCTTAGCTTGACCCTGGCTAGTGCAGGAGGCAGAGGGACTACGGCTCAAAACCTGAAGTCAGTGTTCCGAGGCACACATGCTCCTCGAGGTAAGTCAGGATCCCAGAACTATGAAAACTCAGCTGTTCAAATCCTCTTTGGGGAACCTTATTAAAAAGATCAGAAAAAATATAAATATAGGCAGATGGGTAGGCAAGCGAGTGTTTTCTCTCTGTCTCCGTCTCTTTCTCTCATACACACACACTAAAGACAACCAACATGGTATCAACCCTCTCAAACCAAAATAAAACACTCGACTACCTGTCCACAGGTAAGCAATGCTCTTTCCCAACAAAAACGAGGCCATGACATCGAAGTCCAGGTGCTTCTGCATGGTGAGGAGGCGACCAGGCAAGGCAGGCCGGGTCACGACTCACTCCGATTTTATTTTTCCCTGGAACAGGAGTTTAATGTGACCCTCTCCTGTAGTGAGTGCTAACCAACGGTCAAAGATGATAACCCAACAGCAGGATGAACCCAGCAGGCCCAAGGTCATGGCTGTCTGGTTAGGGTTGGGAGGGAGGCTAAAGGGGGAGGGGACAGATGTCAGCACCCTTCTGACCCCTGGAGGCAATTAACTTATATTTCCAAGCAGGAGGTGCCCTTATGTTTAGTTAATTCTGTAGGCACAACTGTACATAATTAGAAGTCATAATTATGGCTCTCTTTCTAAAATGTGACCATAGTATCCACATTGACCTCTGATGGCAGCCTGGCACCCATGCTGGGGAGTACAAACATTGAGGACCCAGCCTCTACCCAAGGGCCTTACCACCTTGGACAGCCAAGGCCCTCCGGAAACGTCTAAGGTCAGGCATCTACACTTGCTCCCTCAGGAGCAAACGTAGGCTCTGTTTGAGGTTTCCTAATTATCCCTTTTCACTGAGAAATATTTTACTTTAAATAGACACCGACTAAGTCAGAGTCTTGCAGGCCACGTGGGAAAGGCCAAAACAGCCATTCAAATTAATATGCCAGTAATTACTGTGCATCTACCATCTAATTACCCATGAAATGACCAAGTTGAAAAGATCAATTTCTGATCAGCTTTTTGCTTGGGCATTTTGCAGAAGTTTCCATGGAGGCTCTAGGTCACTTAAAAATGTCAACTTATCATTAGTGTATTATACCCTATCAGCCCCCAACCAGCCATAGATCGGAGCTCAGCCCAAATCATGCTACTAAAACAAACCATTCCACAGGAAACCAACTGTCTATCCAGGTTTTCAGATAGACAGCTCTCAGCTCTGCATAGAGAAACACAGAATTTTTGAGGTGAAGAGATACCCTGAAACCATGTTACTGGTGAACAGGAAGAGACAGGTCCAGGTAAAGTGAAAGAGCCCTGGGTGAGTCAGTTGGCAGTCTCCAACAGTACACAGACAGGACCCACCCTGAACCTGGAAGACTCTCCAGCCCAGCCATGCCTGGGGGAAGAAGATTTGAAGGCTCTCTCTTTAACATAACAAAGCCTCCCAACAGTAGGATTCTTCCCAGAGATATCTGGAAGATGCTTTGGTAGGAAAGAGAGGTACAAAAGAGAGAGCAAGAAATCCAAAAGACCATTCCAGAGTGTCTCTTTTAGCTCAAAAATCCAACACATTTTACAATAAAAAAAAAAAATGTGATTATCACCTTACTTAGTAGTGAATGTTAGTTAATGTCTCTCCTGTTTTCAGGTGCCTACCTGGGCCCCCGACCCCTTTCCTTTTTAGGGGTATCTGCACCTTCACCTTTTACTAGTAGCCCCTTACACAATCCAAATAGAGCCAACTTCTTTCCAGCAGTACTTTAAATCTTCAGCTAAGTGCTTGGAAAGTTGAAAAAACAAACAAACAAAAAAAAAAAAAAAAAAAAAAAAAAAAAAAAAACAAGCGAGATATTGCAGAACCCACTAGCCTCTGCCCGGCTGAAAAGAGAGATGGGAAATTCCCAAGTTCGGTAACAACAGTTGCAGAGCGAGGGCTTTACAGACAAGTCCTGTCAATATCCAAACCCAGTCCAGAGGCGAGTCCCACTTGGAGGCATGAACTTCGAACAAATGGTCCCAAGAAATACAGTTTTTGCCCATACACTCCTCTCTGAATAGAACTGCCTGGAGGTAAATGATGGTTTTTCTGTATTTGTAAAAGCTTTATTCAGTGAAGAGAAATAGAACCACTACTCAGAGGTGTCCCCAACTAGAGTTTAAATAGAGGAATAATTGCCTCGCTGCTTTTCTAGGCAATGTCACTCGTGAGATCTACTACCCTAGTGCTGTTTTCTTTTGCTTCAGGAAGAGAAAGCAAGGGACTGGGTGTCAATGCACCACAACAAAGGCATTTAATTGAGACCAGGACATTTGCATCTCAAAGCCTACGCCCCACATGGCCGCCAATGCAAACGGCATAGGCCAAGTGCCAGGGGTACAACCACTGAGATGGGGAAGGTGGAACTTTTAGAAGGGCAAATTCTCAAATTTACATTAATTATTGAAAGATTTTCACGTTCTTCACTGGCCAACAAGTCTAACGCCACACATGGCAAGGATTCTTCGAGCACGCGCTAGCTTGCTATGGTACTATGGGCTCCACACATCACCCAGCAGGCTGCCACTCACGACCTCGCCGAATATTAAAAGGAAGGCTTTGCCGTCATCTACGTTGTGCGCGCACCCCCCTCCCCCCGGCTTTGCTTCCTGCTCAGTAAAGAAGCATCCAGCTATATCGATCCCACGTGTGACAGGGACAGACAAGTCACAGATGAAACACCATCCTTGTCCATTTCAGTTGAGGGTTCAGAACTGGACTGCATACTCCACTGGTTTACTGAGTGGTACCTGGTGAAAGACAGGAACCCTGGACCTAAGAGACGACTCAGTGGGAGGAGAAAACACTGGCCACACAAGCCTGCTGACCTGTGTTCGGATCCCTGGAATGTACACACAAAGCCAGAGGCTCTCGGGCACTTGTATAATCTGTGCACGCCTGTGGAGATACAGGAGGTGGAGACGGGATAATTGTCCTGGGTCAGCTTGCCTGGAGAATGCAGCACAGTGACATAAACAAGAGAGAGCGTGCCTCAACAGAGCTGTCCTCGAGTCCTGCACCGGGCATGTGCACATGTACTCATGGGCACAATAAGTAAGTAAATAACCGCGACAGCAGTATTATTGGGTCGCACCACACTCTGGCAGGCAAAGTGGATCAGTTTTAAAAGTAAAACATGCCAGGCATGGGGGCACACGCCTTTGGTCCCTGCACTCAGGAGTTAGAGACAGGTGGGTCTCTGAGTTCAAGGCCAGCCTGGTCTACTCTACAGTTCCAGGGCAGTCAGGGATACACACAGAAACCCCCCGGCTCAGAAAAACCAAAAATAAATCAATAAAAATTAACAAAATGAAACAATCAAGCGGAAGAATATAGCAACATTCTGCCGAATTCCCAGCACCCCGGAGGGTCATCCTTGGCTACACAGAGAGTTATGTGCCAGCCTGGGCTACAGGAGAACCTGTCACAAACAGACAACAGAACTTGGGAAGCTAAGGCTGAAGAATTGCTCTGAGTTCAGGGAAAGCCTGGGCTAAAAAAGGGGGGTGGGGTGGGGTGGGAAATATTTCATCCCTATCACAAAGGCTAGCATCTACACAGTGGAGTGACCGCCACCCTGCTTTCCACTTTATTCTCCAAAGAACTTGTCCACTTGGGGCTGCAGGAACACAATTTTTATATTTCCTCACAATGTCTAGCTGCCTAATTTTCTCGAAGCACTTTGCAAAAACAAACAAACAAACAAACAAACAACAACAACAACAAAGGGTGGCGAATGAATCCAACATGGATTAAATTATTGGATCCATTTCACACACACACAAAATTCATTTGAGTTGGAGAAGATGGCTCCATGGTGAAGGTTGTTGACCTTCCAGCCTGATGACGAGTCTGATCTCCAGGCCCCACAGGGTGGGAGAGAAGTAACTGACGCTGACCTTTGACACCTACTTGTGCCCCCCATATATACACGTAAGTAAATTCTTTTAAAAACGTTAATTTATGCCGGGTATGGTGGATGGTGGCACATGACTTTGATCCCAGCACTTGGGAAACAGAAGCAGGCGGATGGATCTCTGTGAATTCGAGGCCAGCCTGGTCTACAGAGCGAGAGATCCAGGACAGCCAGGGTTATACAGAGAAACCCTGTCTCGAAAAACCAAAAAGTTAATTTATTTGATTCCTTTTAAAAGTAGAGATATTTTTGATCACATACTGTCCCATAAGGCAGCTGACATCACTGTACAAACCGTTCATTCTATTAGAGGCCAAACTGGAAGCCATTTAGGCGATGAAGCTTCGGAGTAAGCTCCCTGCTGCCGCCATCTTCACATCTGGTCAACCCAGGCCATCTCTGCCACATTTGCAAAGGAGGCAGAAAAAGGCCTTCACCACTGGCAGCTGTGAGGCCCGCTCCCTCATGGATGTGGACAGTTCTTACCTCCGCCTATTTCTCATTAGCGTTGAAGGCGGCGTGTATGGGAGGAAGGGGGTGTGGAGAGAAGCCGGGTCAGGTGTTCAGTCCATAAACAGGGTTGGTGGGACCGGCATGTAAACATGTGAACTTGTGTGTGTGTTTCTGGAAGTCATGTGCCGCTCTATGAGAGGCAGGCACACACAACGGAGCTGGGTTTAGACTCACAAATCAGAGGTTTTGTCTCCCTCCTCAGAGTGCTCCCACAACAGGACGGCGTATTCTCCTCTTGGTGACAGGAAACACGATCCTAAGGGCTCCTGTGCTTGTCAAATTTTCACATGCAGCGCAGCATGCCGTGAGGTTTTAGACTAAAGAGATCTACCCAAAATTCACGTGGGGCCACAACCCTAGCATGTTCGTTATCTGGACACAGGAGAGATGGTTCTGGACTGGGAAGATGACCTCAGCCAGCAAAGTGCCTGATCTCAGAACCTTGTGATCAGATCTCTAGAGCCCAGGCAAAAGGGAGAGGCGGCATGTGCCTATGATCCCAGGTCTGGAGGGTCCGGGGCAGGCAGAACAGTGAGCTCCAGGTTCAGAGAAACTCTGTCTCAAAGAATAAAGGCGGAGAGCAATCAGGGAAAGACACCTGATGTCTGCCGGCCTTTGGACACCACACACACACACACACACGTGTACACATGTGCACCAGCAAGCACATATTCACACACCCACACCAATGAGTATGTGCAACATAACATAGACAGTACTATCATGCATGTTGTTACCATGTGTTGTGTTTCCAAGAATCCCTGAAGACTTTTTTTTTTAAACCAAGTCCCTTACGAGCAAACAAGCAAATAAAAATGTGGAAACCACTTCTCAAGAAGTTAGAAAACGTTAAAGATGAACTAAATCAACATACATTCTCTCCACACTTTGATGATGTATCTTTCTGATTATCAACCAACAGGCCCTGGCAGGTTAACCAGCACAAATGGCCTCTCTTTCCTTATCTGCTAAATGAGGGAATTTCTTTATCTGCAGTGAGGGGTTGAAGGCATCTTTAAAGTAGACACGCTATCCTCCAGAGTCCCATTCTCCAACCCATCTTAGGAAGGACGAGGTTTGGGACATAACCCCTGCCTCCTCTACCCAATACAGGATCCCCTCGTGGCCTGGACGGGAGAGCCGCCCTTTCTGGACCTTCTGGTTTGGCTAATCTCTTTATGTCTCTTTGCTCTGCTGCCCAGACAACCCCACAGCAAACAGAGGCCCCGGCTTCCACCAGCCAGCTCCAAATTGGGAAACCGCCCATTCTGTTAGCTTGGGAGCAAAGGGAGGGAGCAAACAGCAGCTTTTGTGAGTCAAGCTGGTGAGACTCTTGACTCAATTAGGACCCTGAAAAGGTGGAGATCAGTTAAAGGGCTCTTTCTAGGCGGGCCCTTCACCCCGACCCACCCGCCCAGATCTTGCACTGTACTTGACTGGAGAGGTGGTTGGATTTGATGGGAGCCAACCATATTTTCTGCCCTTCGTCCAATTCATTTCCCCCTCTCAGCCCAGTAGGAACTAAATCAGGTGAATGAACGCCTTCTAGCTACATGGCGCATTTTCTTAAAAGAAGAAACACAGGCTGCAACCCGCTCCTTGGGAGCCATTCGGTTCCATTTTCTGAGGTGCAGCACAGGCCCAGGTTCTGCATGTGCTCCTGGGTAAAGAAGCAGAGTCCCTTGAAAAAAAGAGGAGAATTAGAGAAATAGCCCAGACTCAGAAAGACAAATAGTGCATGTTTTCTCTCACATGCAGAACACAGGTTTTATATACATGTCTCCACACACTGCTACATGGAAATATTAAGAGGGGCTATTTGGGAAAAGGAGACTCGCAGGATAGGGAAATGGGGGCAGGAGAGGATAAAAGGGGGTGAATGTGGCCACTGTACATGAGAAATGTGAATGAAAACATCTTCATGGGTCCAGGGATGTAGCTCAGTTGGTAGATTGCTTGCTTGCCTAGCATGTTCAAAGCCCTGGGCTTCAATCCCTAGCACACTAAGAGCCAGAGGCAGTGGGACCAAGAGTTCAAGGTCATCCTTGGCTATATAGAGGGTTCTAAGTCAGCCTGGGCTACATGAGACTGTTTTTTAAAAAAAACCAGAACAACAGAAAATGAATAAACAAGTCTGAAACCGGTAGATGGTTGACGAGGAAGAGGGCCCGTGAGGCCAGGGCGGTGGAGTCTCATAGAAGCTTATTTTGCAAGGCGTCTAAATCAGATAAAAACAGGATTGGTTGCCTCATTATGCAATTAAGCCGTAGTCAGCAATGGGCAGGGTCTTCTATCTTTCAAAATCCAAACGGGTTACTCAAGCTTTCGTTATGCACAGTTCAGAGACTCTTTTGGGCGAAGGCATCCAATTTTTCTCGTCTGGGTTAGAGTTGAGGAAAAATAAAAAAGTGCCGCTGTGCAAATCTGAGAGCTAGTCTCCGCCACACAATCGCACCCCCCTCCTCCTCTTCCAAATACCCTTTTGCTTCACTTCTCCAGAGTCAGATTTGGGGGCGGCGTGGGGGAGGGGCAGAAAGCCCAAGCACTATCCCAGTGAGCAGCGTGACTTCTTACAGACACGCACGCGCCATTTCTTGTTTGATTGCCGACTT
This sequence comes from Peromyscus leucopus, assembly GCF_004664715.2. NCBI lineage: Eukaryota > Metazoa > Chordata > Mammalia > Rodentia > Cricetidae > Peromyscus > Peromyscus leucopus. The sequence goes on from NC_051075.1 coordinate 66,133,688, forward strand.
TCAGAAGCTGAGCCATGTGCACTGTGGTATCAAAGGCTTCCACCACTTAAAATGTCATTTCTAAATTAATTTTATACCCTCGAGGCAGAACGTATCTGACCAGGACTGAGTGCTCCCCGTTTGAAGGAGGTAGGAGACTCTAGCTAAGTCAAGGATTCAGTGAAAAGGAGGTGGGTGGGTGAGTGCGGGGGGGAGGGGGTTGGGCAACAAGAATTCTGGTCTTTAGAAGAAATTACAGGCATTTTCTGGAAGCCTGGTTTGTTTTCTGTGGGACACTCATACACTTCTATCAGCCCTAGGAGGAAAGTGGCCACTTGGTATAATTTCTGTCTTTTGACAGCCAGGAGAATAAACTGGCCCAAGAACGTGTGTGTGTGTGTGTGTGTGTGTGTGTGTGTGTGTGTGTGTGTGTGTGTGTGTGTGTGTGTGTGTGTGAGACTTTGGCCTGTGACTGATGGTGGCTCAGGCCAGACAGCAGAAGAATGTGATGACTCTGCTGTCTTACTGTGGTAACTGCTGGGCATGTGCAGGCTGAGGATGCAATGGCTCCTGGCACCCAAGACTCTGCTCCTTTACCTTACGGACGGGTCAGCAACTAACTTCTCAGCAAAGACAATAACTCCAGCAGTTGCTTGGCAACACTCAGCAGTCCACGGAAAGTGGTTCTGGAGGCCCGAACACCCCACCAGAGGACGGAGCAAGCTTGGTTGCCCATTAGGCCACGGCTCAAACCCCTGGGCTGGTCACATTGTCTCCACACAGATGTTGACCACTGTCTTTTACTGAAGACTTGCTCTGGCCAGCTGTACAGGTCTGAGCTAGAAGCAGGGACTAGGGTGGGGCCAATGGGAGAATAACACTTGGGCCATAAAAGGTTATCTGCTCTCATCACCTTCCCAGCCTCATTGATAAAACCCAAAGGCCAACCCCAAACCGCACCTCAACTCAGGTCAGAACACAATCCTACGATAAACGTTTCACTACCACACAGACAAACCTGCAGCCACGGCCTGGTACCAGAACTTCTGCAAAGACCTTCCGACGGGTCTCCCTGTACGCAGCTCTCTCCCCCTGCACCCTCTCTCTCGGGGCCGTGTTCAGAACCTCTCTTTCTCAGCTTTAGCCTTCAGAGCTACGTGGCTGGTTCCCCTCTCCTCTGGCCAGCCTTGGCTGCCCTCATGAGTGCTTTATATTCTATTGCCATTGATTTCGACAACCTCTCTCTTCTTCCTCGGGAAGGTGGGCATACTGCATGACGTAAATCTGTCTCTAACCATCCCAGTTTCAGGGTGTTTTCCATCATGGGGCACAGCTATCAGTACCGTCTCTTGTTTTTGATCTTTACTACCCCACAACCAAGCCAGAGGCCCCAGGATGGGGGTGGGACAGCAGTAATGTTAGTATATCTTGTGTCTCCCCTTCCCCAGCTGGCACCTATGCTTTGCCAGTTTTCCCCAAAGGATGTCTTTGCTTATCTTACATGCTGATCCTGAGCTTACAAGGGATGTGGCAGTCCTGGAGGCTGCTCAGAAAAGGATCAATTGTAGTCAGAAAAGGCCAGGGGTCATAGTTCAGGGTGTCTGTGTTCTCTGTGTTCCCACCCAGACTTGCTGGTCAGAAGAGCACCGATATACATAGGCCCAGGGTCAGCACTCTGTTGCCAGGCTCCTTCCAAAGGATCATCCAGATGCTGTGTGATGCTGGGCAAGTCACTTTACCTCTTCAGACTTCAGTTTCTCCTCCAAAGGGGACCAAACATTTGCTAGGTCACAGGACGATGGCTGAGAATTAAGGGTTTTGTTGTTTGTTTGTTTCTGTGAAATAAAAATATGTTTGCCGGGCAGCGACTGCGCATACCTTTAATCCCGGCACTAGGGAGGCAGAGCCAGGCGAATCTCTGTGAGTTCGAGGCCAGCCTGGTCTACAGAGGGAGATTCAGGACAGCTCCCCAAAAAACTACACAGAGAAACCCTTTCTTGAAAAACTTAAAAATAATAATAATAAAATAAAAATATGTTTAAGAAATTTAGCTCTAGCCAGTTCTTAAGAAATGTTAGCTTTCCACCCTTACCAATGAAACACAGTTAGCTGAAAGAGATAGCCAGTCCACCCTGAAACCTTGGAAGTGGCCATGACCCTCCTCTCAGGGGACTGCTCTGTGCTGAGCCCACAGCATCCCCAGCCTGGCTCACAATGCTGCCATCCCCATGTTACTGCTACACTTAGGCAAAATGAGCCTGACATGTGTATTCTATTTGCTAATGAACGACACCACTTGTACCCTTCTCCAGCCTGGGATTGTGCTTTGGAATACTGATGCCATTAGAAATTAGAGTCTTTGTTTGTTTTTTTTTTCTCCTCCTCCTGACACCAAACCCTATTTGGTTGACACTGTTATGTTCCCTGGATTCCCTGGCAATATGTGGCTGGTCACAGGGCTCTGCATCTATGCTGGTACCTGCCTGGGCAGCGTCTGGATACTGAGCTGGGCCCTGGGCGCTGGGAGCCTCAGCTCTGTCTCCTTTTGCCTCTTTAACCAACTCAGTGAATACAACTACACCAGCCAATGAATGGACCTTTCTGGTTACACTTAATTTTAAAGCTATGAATACAATATAGTCGCTCATTGTGAAAACTAAGTCATTACAGAGCACATCATCTAATCTACTTGTCTCTTATCCCAAGATGATATACACAGGCACCTGTTGTTTAGAATGACAGTGTCCAGGGAGATGTGAGGCTCAGTTCAGTAAAATGCTGGCCTTGCAAACAAGAGGATCTTAGTTCCATTCCCAGCATAACCCATATCAAAAACCAGGCATGGTGGCATGTGCTTGTAATCCCAATGCAGAGAGAACGTGGGATCCTTGGGGCACATTGCTCAGTCAGTCAAACACAATAGAGGAGCCCCATGTCCTGAAGACAGACCCTGTCCAGAATAACCGGGGAGGCTGGCATGGAAGGCTGATCTCTGGCCTCCATACGCCTGTATACATATGTGTTTGTGCATCCCCCTCACATATATCTGTGTGTGCGCGCACACGCACACACACACACACACACACACACACACACACACACAGACTGCAATGTCAACTGAGTGTGAGTCTTCTCCATAAATGGAGACATACTTCTATTTTGTGACTTGTTTTCTCCCCCACTGAACCATGCATGAGTCTTGGCATCCACTCATCTGGGAACGGAGGGAGGTATGTGGCTCATGCCTTTTCATTTCCGCATCAGATGAAAACATAAGCTTATTCCAGCATTCCCCTGGTCTCGGACTAGGTTGTTTCCAACTTTTTTCTTTCACAAAGAATGCTACGGGCGAGTGCCCTTGCCTATGCCTGATTTCTGCCCATACAGGGTGGCTCTTCTACAGAACAGGGCTCGGAGAGATGCCCTGGGCCTTGCTTTCCTGGTCCGTAAGACGGGGCTGAACTGATATTCATCCATTGTGCCTCTACTCCCACTCTGGACTTTATAACCTCAAGACCAGTGCAGGGAGCCTCTGCTTCCATACTCAAACTCCATCCTGCTCTCAAGACTTCTATAAGGCAAGCTCTCAGCCTTACTTTGGTTTTCAGCTAACACACTGAGTCATTTCCAATCCTCCCCTTCTTCCCCTATGAAATTCCTTCCCTTCTTGGACACTTGGCAGGCATCAGCGGAGACGCGCAGAACTTCTAGCTCTAAATTCATACCCATGTGAGCCCCGCCAAGGGAAAAGGGCCTGTCTTTGCTCATCGCCACATGGAAGGAGCACAAATGTGCCACACTCAGTGAGCTCTCAAAGTTTATCTCCTGAAGGGGTGGGGGCGACTCTTGCCAGGGATAGCTTAGTACAGGATGACTTGACTTCTCTGTGACTCAGTTTCCACATCTAGGAAATGGGATCATGGAAATCCTTCACTGACAGGCATGCTGGGCCCATTAGGCCAGCTGACACTTGCCAAGCCCTGAGAAAGGAACTAGTGATAGAGACAGTTATGAACTTAGGTTTGCTGATAGTCCATTTGATCCATGTGACATGGTGGCCAGTGACAGCCCTGGGATTGCTGGAGTGCAGGGCTAAGAGGCCTCTCGGCTCTGCACGCTGGAAAGCTACATTTTAAAAAGAAGTATGAGATGGGGGTCCCTGCTACTCAGTCTTGCTGACTGCTTCACAGCCTGTTTGCTTTTATGGCAATCATGTCACAACGCTGGTTTTCGGAAGCAATGCTCTCCTATTGGCTGTCCAAGACCCTTCCTCTTGCCTCTCTCGTCCCTGCGCACTGCCAGCCGGCAGCACCCCTTCCAGGATGAGCCAGGGCTCCGGACTCTTTGGGGGCCCTTCCTTGATTCCTATGGAGATCATACAAAGTAGCAGCACAGTAGAGAACTCGGGCTCTGGAGTCAGGGGAGATGGACTCAAATCCCAGCTCGGGCACTCACCAGAAGTATGACCCTTTCCTGTGCTTCAGTCCCCCTATCTGTAAAATGGGTGTCAGTGAGGACTGAGTGGGGCAGGAGATTCCCTGGCTCTCACAACACCTTGTCAGATCAGAAGGGCACAGCTAAAGTGCTGTCACTACACTACACACACACACACACACACACACACACACACACACGCACACGCACACGCACACACACACACACACACACCACTACCCCCCCCACACACTAGGTCAAGGCCATGTACTCACAGGCTGAATGACGGGAAAGGATGCAGCCACAACCGGCAAAGAGGGCAGACTGCAACACCAACTGTGCTCTGGCCTTGGCCTCAGGAGCCTCTGTGACTGACCTGCCAGGCGGCCCAAGCACAGACTTTGGAAGACAGGATGGAGGCGTTGGAGAGTCAGCCCTAGGCAAACTTCCCAACAGCCACTCAAGAGCAGGGAAGCGAAGATGAGCCCAGGTTAGGCAGTTCTGCACGAAGAGTCTTCACTCAAGGTCTAAGATGATCGATCACACGGACTGAAAACAGGCCAAGGGGGGAACTACGACAGGGAAGCGAATCGGGGGGAACCAATGACAGGGCTCCACAGAGGAGGTGCTCAAACCCCAAAGCTTACGGGCTTGGGCCCGGGGCTCCATAAGAGTTCGAGGATGCGTTAAACACACACAACCTATCTTTACAAGGACAGGCAGCCAAAGGTATCGGTCCAAATCTCACAACCAAGACAGAGGCCCGGGTGTACAATGCAAGTGCCAGTGTGGCGGCGGCGGCGGCAGGGCCACTCAGAGCGGCCACTGAGGAATAAAACAAAAGGTGAAGCGTGGATTTTATTATCTGACAGTAAATACAGTGTTAACAATGATCATTCTGTTATAACCAGAGCTCTACTTCAGCGGAGCGGCTCAGAGAGCGTTTCTTCCTTGCTCCCCGACGGTGTTCTATCGCTATGACAACCAATAACATTTCGCACGCCAAGGAGCACTATATCATGTATCGCCATAGCAGAAAGGGAAATGCCACACTGTACTTAAAAGCCACCGTCTCTCTCTCTCTCTCTCCCTTTTAAAGCCTGTTATCACTCCGCATGCATTATTCACCACGCCGCATTATATATAACCTTTGGTTACAGTTAGATTTGTCTGTCATATAGGTAGCGAAAGCCAGAAAGGCTTGCAAATCCCTTAACATTTTACAACAAATGATAGATAACCAAACTGTATTATTCTGGTTTTCCTTCAAGGCTGTTACAAAGAACTTGCTTTTACCAACTTCCTCATTGGATCAAAGGTCTTTGTCAGACTTCTGCAAATGCATGCCTTGTACAACAAGAACACGCATGGCATTGTGAGAGAGAATGGAAAGTATTCCCTTTAAGAGAATTTTTCAGTACACAAACACTGCCTCTTGAAATGTCTATCTGCTTCACTTGAAATGTTTAAACAAAACAATAAATGGTATCGTGCATTCCTCTACAATCTTCCCTTGAGGATTTAGCTATCGACAGGGAAAACCACGCCCAGGTACTGGGTCACCTGATGCTCTGTACTGCTGATATCACTTGGGGGTTTCCCTGCACCAGCTCACTTGGGGACTTGGTAGCTCTGGCCAGAGTCAACCAGCTCACTTGAACATCTGTCACCCTTGCCTGGTCTCAGAGACTGGGAAGACATAAAAAATCAGAGTAGTCAAGGAATTCCAAGGTCTTTAGACCCTACACTAGTGACAACCAGAGGAGATGAACAGAGTTCTGTGAGTGAACAGAAGACCCCAGTAATGTTGACCTTAAATCTAAGTAATTTGAGACACCTAAATCATATCTCGTTAAGTCAAGCCTCGTGTAGAAAATGACCATAAACCGGGTGGTGGTGGCGCACGCCTTTAATCCCAGCACTCAGTAGGCAGAGGCAGGTGGATCTCTGTGAGTTTGAGGCCAGCCTGGTCTACAAAGCGAGTTCCAGGAAAAGCTCCAAAACTACACAGAGAAACCTTGTCTTGAAAAAACAAAACAAAAGGAAGGAAGGAAGGAAGGAAGGAAGGAAGGAAGGAAGGAAGGAAGGAAGGAAGGAAGGAAGGAAGGAAGGAAGGAAGGGGGTTTACCCCAGCAATTAGGAGCAGAGACACTTGACCAAGTTTAGGCTGACACCCACTGGACCAGAAGGTGGCTTGGCTGGCTGGGAGGTAGTATCTCCCCATAGGAGTAAGCTCCCTCTCTGCACTGAGAAGATACAGTGGATGATAGTTGATGTCCCTTTAGTGTCATAGATATAATTTGCTTTTCTTTCCTTTCCTTCTTTCTCTCATTGATTGATTGATTGATGGTTTTTTGGGACAGGGTTTCTCTGTGTGGCCCTGGCTGTCCTGGGAATCACTCTGTAGACCAGGCTGGCCTTGAACTCACAGAGATCCGCCTGCCTCTGCCTCCTGGGTACTGGGATTAAAGGCATGCGCCACCACTGCCCATTTTATGTTTACTTTTCTAAGACAGTGTAACAGGTGTTTCTTTTTATAACCTGTTATTTGATGGCAAAAGTTCTGTGGAAAGTATTTAAGTTGTGGGGCTTGTCACAGTGTTTCTGAAAGACAAGAAACTAGGGCTTTAGTTTTGTTTTTGTTTGTTTGTGATCCAGAAAGCCAGATGTTGCTTGTGAGTCTGATATTTACAGTAATTTTGAGTGATCTTAATGATTCTGATCAGGACTCATACTCGGAATTCACCTTCTTGTCCCATGGGATCTCTATGCGTGGGGACAGAAAGCAAGACATGGTAAAGCAGTGGAAGGTAGTCCTGATGCCCAGATATACAGTGGCAAGAGCCATAGGTATGCAGGGTATAGACCCATCACTTCAGTCCCTGCACCAGACTCCCAGTGCTTTGCATCTGTCCTACCCACCGTGGAGGCAGCTGTGAAGACACAGGGCTGGTGCATGTGGACTGATGTAGCCCAGGCTGGCTCCAAATTCACGATGCAGCAAAGGATAATCTCCAACTTCGGGTGTTCCTGCCTCCACTTCTAGAGTGATGGGATGACAGGCAGGCGCCACAATCCTCAGTTTATGTGGTGCTGAGACCCAAACCAAGGGCCGTGTGCACTCTAGACAGGCACTCTCCCAACTGAGCCACACCCTAGTCTTTGTCCATCTTTAACTGCTTAGTGTATAGGGGATGAGAAATCACGAGAACTACCTGTCTGGTCACCTCTGGTTGCTGAGAGTTTCTCATGCTTTACAAACACTTGTCATGTGCACCTCTTCCGGGCCTGTTTGGGACTTAAGTCAAGGATAGGCTGGATGTTGGGGAGAAGTTTCCAATGACTCCGTACACAGAAGGCCCTGGAGGGCAGAGGGGAAAGAAAGACATGCTCATGGGAGGGAGACGTTCTGGACAATGTGGAAACACAAGACAAAGCTGAGATGTGTTTAAGAAAACCCAATCTGTAGCGCCAACTGTAGAACAGAATAGCCTTGAAATATTAACTGAGCATGTGGGCCAAAGAACACACTTCGTCTTGAACTTGAAGTCGTAATTTCACCAAGGTCACTTACAGCATAAGAAAACTTAGGAGACCCTAAGGTGTAGCATATACTTATGAGCTTAATTAGATTTGTAAGAATTGCTCAAGTGCTCTGGGAGACTTGTTTGTTGAGTCAGGCAATTGAGCACTTATAAATTTAATAAGTTCGATTTCCTTTACAAATGCCGCTTAAAATGTTTAAAGGAGTTTAATTAGCTAAGTTTGCAAATTACACCAAACATTAGTAAAAGGGCCCCTTTAAAAGTGATTGTTAGAAATGGTTAGGCTTATAAATAAAATAACAGGATCTGTGAACAGCTCTTAAGAGCCTTAGAAAAGCCAGGCTTTAGATTTTTAACTTCAATAGAAATTAATTTTAATGAGTAAATATCAGAATGCTGTTTCCTGCCCCTACAGCACTTTTTATTTTTTAAGGTATTCAGTCTTTGGTAATAATTTACCTACTATGATGTACCTACTACGTGCCAGATCCTGTACTGGCCCCAAAGAAGCACATAGCCTGGCTCTTGCAACCTGGTAGGGAAGAGTAACTCTTCTATTGGAAAACAGGTGGCAGTTGGCATGGGAAAGCCAAAACTGCTGGAGGAATTCAGAGGCAGGATGGGATACAGGATGGGATACCAACGCCGGAACTGGATCTAGCTCAGAATTTGTCTCTTACGGCTTGTGAGTCCCTCCGTTCTATAAGTGTTTATGTTTCTGCGACCCTATTATCTTCTGTGACTGGTAGAATTACATGTACAGGTCATGAAGACAGAGCCCGAAGAATTCACTCTGAGAATTCTGTCTGTGACCTTGGTGACGACCCCGGTTGTCTCTTCCCTTTCTTACCCACCTGTAGGTGTGAGACTGGCAGACAACTGGCCTCTGGACAAGTAGTCTAAGCCAGGAGAGAGTTGAGGACTGACCAATTTTAGATATAGAATGAGATAAACCTGATTCCCAAAATGAAGTCTAAAAGGCAAGGATGCCATTCTGGTGAGGACACAGGAAATTCCCAAGTGGCAGGAGGGAGGCAAAACCCAGACGCTTCTGGCCACCAGTGCACTGGCAAGGGAGGAAGGAGTGTGGCTCTCAGGAGAACTCCGGACTAGTTTCCATTAAGTGTTATGGGTTCGAGTGTTCCTCCCTCCCCCGAACCCACCCTCTGTCTATGTCCCAAGCAGCACTCAGAACATGCACTTATTTGGAAACCAGGTCATTACAGATGCCACTAATCCAGCACGACCAGCATCCTTCAACAACGGGGAAATGAGGACACAGACGGAGGCGGAATGAAGAAAACAAGCAGGTGAAGACAGTTCTCTGCCCCAAGTCCAGAAGCGGAAAGAGGGTAAAGGCAGGTCCTTCCCTGGCACCTTGCCGACAGGGGTCTTGCATACGCCTCGATGCCAGCCTTCTAAGTCCCCAACGTGCACAAATAAATCTTGGCTGTTAGCCTACTTGGTTTGTAGTCCTTTGTTACAGCCGTCCTAGCAACCCAACTGGGTAAGAAAACGGAGCTGGAGGCAAACCCAACTTTGGGAATGGTCCACTAAATTCTACCACAGACCAACGGGAACTCAATTTCAAACCTCTTTTTGTAAATCCAGAATTAGACTCCAAGTAAAACAAGGGTGATCTTTGGCCAGCATGCTGGTGCACCTCAGTACCCAAAAATAAAAGAGTGTGAAACTGTTTTGGGATCTGGCTGACCGTTTATCCAAACCACTGTTTTCAATGTCTCAAAAATATAGGGCGGATGCGGCTGTGATATTGACATGAACTACAGCGTGTGTTTGCAGTGTGTCTGCTCCCTACAGCCTGGGATGGACTATTATTCTCTTGCTTTTTTACCAGGCTCCCGTGTGGCGCATACCCACTTAATCTAGGTAAAACCAAACAGAGGTCGTTTTACTTTCAGTCATGTGTGTATCTTCCTTCGGCCGTGATATCAAATGGTGGCCAAGGACAAAATGGGTGTAGGCTATCATCATGTGGCTTTCAGAGGTTCCCGCGGCAGCGGCCCTTCTGAGCTTTTCAGAACGTAGACAAACTGTGCCTACGACTCTGGCAGACAAACCCTGCCGTGACCCTGTGCCATCTCCCTGCCCTCCAGCATGGGTGTGACTGGCTTCTAGAACAAAAGCCACCACAGGGCTGGGGTTTCTGTCCACGAGGAAAGGCTCGGCGTCTCAGCAGACTAGTAAAGTGACTCTCCCGGGCCCGGAAAGGAAATCAGAAGGCGGAGGGATTATACCCATGGAGGAAAAACCCACAATTGGGGTTTGCGCTAGTCTCCACACTGTAGTGACACCCTGGTGACACCGTCACACGGACTCTGGGGATAAATATGCTGCTGTCTGGGCCAGAACCAAAGCCAGCCTCCCTCCCACGCTCCCCACCCCTCCCAAACCTGGAAATAAACATCCAGTGGTTTTTCCGTCTTTAGTGGCTGTGTCTTTTCTAGACACGGTTGCTCTGACCAACGATCTGCCATGTCTGTGTGGGGTGCAAGGTGGAAACTGTATGTAGGTGTGGGCTGCATGAGGACAGTGAGAATCGAAGGTACATCTTCTTATCCAACACACACTGAGGCTGCCGAGAGAGCAGAGGAAGACGGGTGGTCTCAGGAGAACCCACAGCGCTTTAGCCTCTACATCAGCACAACAGAAGGGCGTCCCCTGTGACGGAGCAGTCCCAGCTGTGCAGACACCCGCTCAGGAGAGCCGAGGCCTGGCCGTGTGACCCACAGTCTAATCAATGCAATGAACGCCTTCCAGGCTCTAGCAGGCTGTGGCCTCTAGACACCATGGAAGGAGACATGATAAGAGGCTTAGAAATGGGAGACCACAAGGCCACAGCCAAAAAACGGTCCAAACCAAAGTATCACAAAAATAAATGGTTTCCCCGTGTGGCATCTCTGTCCGTGAAGCCGAGGACCAAGGTGTGGTCCACCATCATCACATAGTTTGTGAACACAGAGGTGTGGCCATGTGTCTGTGCATCCAGGCAGATAGGAAATCCCCACAGAGAGGGACCATGCTTCTTTTATTTTTCTGAATGCCGGGACCGAATGCCCACAATCTTCCCAGGGGCTGGTCCCCTTCCTCTGCTGCTTCTGTTCCTAACGTCGGCATCTTTCCAACCTTCTATCTAACAGCCTCTGCCGGGAAGGCCGAGCTGGCGGAGCGCTGTGACCTTTGGTGGACCACCTCCCCGCTCCTGAGAGCCACACCTGACAGAAAAGGCACGACTTCATCTCAGCTACTGCTGCTATTGTTTTCAGAGGTACCTGAGGATTTGATCTGTATGGCTAGGGTGGCTAGCCAGTGACCCCCCAGGGATCCGACTGTCGCTGTTTCTTCTCCATTGCTAGGGTCACAGATGTGCATTGTCATGCCTGGCTTTTACATGGATGCTGGAGAGCCAAACTTCGTCCCTCCTGCTTCTAGAACAAGCCCTTTACCAAGTGAGCCATCTCGTCGGTCCTAAGTACTTGTCTCCCACATACGGTTCCAGAAGAACACTTGTTGTCTTGACTGGAGAATCCCAAGTACCAGACTGCACCAAGCACATGTTAGAGCCACTGGACACGGATGCAGTGAGCAGATTAGACGAACTTGACCTTGTAGGTCAAGGGCAATCCTCGTCTTTTTCTAGCTTAACTTGCAATAGCTGAACTTGAGCTCTGTGTTGTTTTTAATGTACAGGCAAGTCCTGACCTTTCCTGAAAATAACCACTTCCGTTTATAAAGCATGTGCACATCCACTTCTCACGTGAGAGTAACGTAGGCATGTACTAAGTCCGAGGGTGTCCACTGGAGCGTCACAGAGCCTGCAGAAGAGCCAGAGCTTGAGACCGCTGAAAATAAGGACAGTGTCTCACACCACACCTGTGAAGGAGGACGACTGCGTGATTTCCTGGGACTGATTTGCCCTGAGCGGTTTCATTGTTCTTATTCTACTGATCAAAAGAGATGAGTTGGTTCTTGCTTCTTTGTCCCAAAATGCTATCTTAAATAATTTTCTTTCCACTTAAAAAAAGGGGTGGTGGCAGTGGCGGTGGCAGTGGTGGCGGCGGCGATGGCTGGGAAGACGGCTCAGTGGATAATGCACTTGCCAAAAAGGTGTGAACCTGGATCCCAAGCACCCATGGGGTAGTCTGCCTATACTACCAGCACTCAGCATGAGGCCTTGCCTCAGTCAGTAAAATGAAGAGAGATTAAGGAAGACCCTGGCATCGTCAACCTCTGACCTCCATCTTCATGCACACAAACACATGTAGCCATACACGCATGCATACTACAAACACACAAGAAAACAACCCATGCCCTTGGCCGGAAACTTAAGGAAAACTAAGAATTAGTTAGAATTGCTTTACACAGTACAGTCAGCCCCTGACTCACAATGGTTTGACTTGACATGTCCCACCATAGGATGATGTGACTGTCCCATGCATTCAGCTAGACACCACATGTTTTTAAGCTTCTCCTGTGGTTCCTTCACAATACCAGGCCGTAGCTGTGACTGGGAGAAGACTTGGTCCTCCAACGTGTAGTATGATTAAGCTAGGGTGGTAAGGGGGATAGGAACATTTTAAATCCTGGCATCTTTGGCTTATGGAACATTTGCTGAGATGAAGCCCCACTGGAGAGGTGAAGCTGTGTCTTTATTTGCTCCAGTTATTATAATTTGCCAAAAGAGGTATTGTTTGGCTTGTTGGCCACACTGGAAATTCCAAGAGTGAAGAGCAGTCCAGGCCTGGGGGGTGGGGGTGGGAGTGGGGGGTGGCTGACAGGAACAAACAAGCTAATAACTTGGGACCAGGTGGAGTGAAGGTCTGATTCGATCCACCTGGCGGTACAAAAGGAAACGCAGAGAGGCGACCTCCACACTTCCGGTGACTCAGAGTTTAGTTAGAGCGCAACATGAGCACCTGGTTCTTGAGAAGGCATGAGCCAGGGACTCAAGAGTCCTGCAAGAGGCAATCATGGAGCCTTCACATCTGGAGACAGAAAGAGGACTTGCAGTTTCATGGCTGCCAGATGCCCCTGGCATCCTGGCTAGGGTGTGCCTTTCCAGAAGGCCTCTGGAGCCCAGGCACATGGACCTATGCTTCCAGTCTTCCATAACCGGGTCAAAGGGGACAAAGGGACAAACAGTTTCTAGGTCAGTTCAAATCCACAGGATGGAGACTGGGCAGGGCAGCATGCTGTGGCCACAGCGCTGACATCTGCAAGAGCTGCAAGGGCCCAAGACGGGAGCAGGTGCAGGCAGAGACCAATGCAGAGCGGGGGGACTGTCTTGTAGCACAGCACAGACCTGAGCCCTGAGCATGCCACCTGCCCTGAGAAGTTAATGTTTCCAACTGTGTCTGGGGCAAGACTGGGCAAGGTTATAGGAGCGACCTCGTGGTGACCGTAAAACTCTCCACCTGATCACACATTTCCGTATCCATGACTCAGGATTTCTACCTAACTAGCACTATAGGCAGGAAGGAGGGTCCTATAAGCCAAAATATAAAGGTTAGGTTTTTTTTAAAACTGCTCTGCAGGGCGACATATGTATTTAAAACTCCTCTATACCCTATAAGCACAAGCTATCCACACAGTTTACGCTGCATACAGTATTACTTATCATCGGTGGACCCCATGTACTTTAATCAATAGAGTTACTACTTTGGCTAGTATCCGTGACTATGAATTGCTGTCCCTTCTATCCCCATTGCAACTGATGTAAACCAGGGCAAGAAAAAACAGGACCCTTAATTATATAACCGGGAAGGCTTACATAACAGAGGTCCTGGTGCGGCTTTAACTGTATGTATACCAAGGGGGAACCGAAAGAACTCATCTCTGCAGAAGCACAAACCATCGGCGCCGTGCCAAGCACTTTCTCAATATCGGCTTAACTAATCCTAGTGATTCGCCATCCACATGAGTCTCCTGCACTCTTGACCTTGTTTGTCCGCAGCACTGGATGGGGCAGCCCCATCTCAGGGTGACAGTTTGTTAAAGTGACAGTGTGGCAGCAATCACAGTACACACGTGAGGGGAGAAAACCACCATGTCCCTTTCTCTATGGAGACGGGTCTCTGGCATCCAGCATGGCGATGATGACCGCATCATGTGCTAAAGCTACCTCCGCCGTTTCAAAATGGCAGGACCCTGATGATGGGAGGCATTTGTACTAAGAGGCCTTTGAAAGACACAGCATTCCTTTGTTGGAGGAACCCGTGGAACAATAATAGTAATAACAACAACAAAAAATAGCTGCCTCTCTTCCGCTTTCAGTATGTGCTGCCAAGCAAAATGATCCCTCCTCGTGTCTCCTTTATGCCTTGCTGATAGAAAGCGCATTTGAGGGCACCCAACACAAAGGGTGCACATGCGGGTTATAAGCCCTGTAGATGACACTCTTTGGAACCTGCAGGGGAGATATTGATTTACAGCCACCAAGATGCCAGGGACGTCTTGCTGCTGCCATAATGGGCTTGCATTCACAATGTCAAGACAGTCGGAAAAACCAAAATCCAATCCAAGTACATTAGCCGCTCTACTTCCCCCAGCAGAATGCTGGAAAACATACAGGAGGGCCAAAGTGACGCCTTGGTGGTATCTGAGACTACATGATGGCTGCCGGTGTCATCCATGTTATAATTTATGGCACCCAAGTGCGGTGAGTTCAATGATGGAAGCTGGAAGCAGGAATTTACTGCAACTGTTTCCCAATGATGCATAGTGACCTGAATACCCATCTAGTCACATAAGCTAATATTCTTTCAAGTCCCTTCCAGAGGGTCACCATGCCCCACTTTTTGCTTTATCTCTTCTATAATTCCTTTGCTCATCCCACTTATCACATGCAGAATTCTTTGCTAGTTCACGTTAAAATTCTCTGCCTTGAAGAAGACTTTCAGAAGCCAGGACTGTAAAACTTAAGAGTCCCTAGAAATTCCAAACGTCTGGATGTGAATTCAGTAGTTGAGATTAAGGGCAGGCAAGATGGTTCAGTGGGTAAAGGTTCATGCTGCCATGACACCTGATGACGGGAGTTTGACCTTGGGAGCCCCATGATGGAAGGCCAGACCAGCTCCTACACATTGTCCTCTGACCTCCACACCTGTACATGGTACAAACGTGCCTGTGTACGTGTACACACACACACACACACACACACACACACACACACACACACACACTCTTCTATAAAATAAATATTGCTAAGGCTTTGTCCTGACTCTACTGAAATCATTTCAAAAAGAAAGAAGATTTGAGTTCAAGTTCAGATGCTTCAGGCAAAGTGACCATGGATTAGTCACATTATGCTTAATGGCACAATCTATCATTTGTCAAGAGAATGGGCTGGAATACATGAACTAAAGTTGCTTGGCTTGGACCCCTTGGGCCCCAAGGGGGCTTCTCATTTTATAACGGGAATCATACCATAGCTGGTTGTGCTGAGGGTTTTCTAGAGGCATCCGAAAGAGGCTGGGCTTGTTTACTCTGCTCAGAAACCAAGCTGCGCAGCTAATGACCAGACTACCCACAAAGATCAGCTAGTAGCCACTCCAGTGATGTTAGGGCATATCCAGCCTTCCCTAAGAAACAAGGCCCTCTGGGTAGAATCGAAGTCATCTCCCCAAGCATCCTACACACCACAGGCAGGCTGCACCCCACAGCTGCAAACACACAGTACCAAAAGGGGGTGGCTTAGACACCACTGTCTCACAGCTGCAGTGGTTGGAAGTCTAGAGTCAAGGTGTTGACAGGGCTGTGCTCCATTTGGAACCCATGGAGAGAAACCATCCTTGTCACCCCAGCATTCCTCAGCTTGCAGATATGTACAGCCTCTGCTTCGACAGTGACTTGTGTCTTGTTCAAACCTGTAAATCTTACAAGGACATCGATCCTTTTGGACTGGGGCCTATACAAATGTATTTTGACTTTCTGTGCAAAAAACCCTACTTTCAAATAAAGTCTCCTTCATAGATTCTGTGGGAGGGCTGGGCCTTTGCTGTGCTGCTTGAATGGATACAAGTCAACCTGCAATAATACTAGGCAATCACACCTTGAAGACAAAACAGATATGCGTGGATGCACAATGGTGACCAGAGCTCAGCATGGAGAATAAACAACTTGAATGGAGAGACACTATGGTTTGAGGAAGAAGATGCTCAGGTTTCATGGGTTGGGCACATATGAGAGATGGCAGGCACTCCTTGCCAGTCAGGGCCCATATGCCCCTGGCTGTGATCATCTTCAACATGCCTGTCTTCTAGAGTCCCTGTGCAGTACGCCAACCCGACCTCAGCTACTGAAATCCTACTCACACGGTAAGTTTCTGTTCCAATTTCAACCCCTTCTAGCTGCTTCCTCATTCACCCAGCTAGACCCGAGGTCACCTGCCTCTGATCTTCAATGGCATTTTATCTACTTTGTGCCTTGAACTTTGGTCATTTTTGCATGAGCTCTCTCTCCAGACCACTCCCTAAAAGCATGGGCTACTGCTTCCTCAATCCCAGTGCATTCTGCAGGTGCTCGTAAACATTTGCTGAAGTCAACAGGCAGGGAGATAAAAATAGAAAGAAGCACTGCTATGCTGAAAACTTCACCACAAGGGACCTTTGAAACCGAGGGCTGCTAGAACCTTGTGCTCTGTCCTTTCTCACTGAATCCAGTGACCTCTATCCCTGGGCCATACGTCTTTGAAAACAGAAGCTCCAAAAAGTATGCCCCACTACTGGGCGCCAGTGGCTCTTGGAAGCCATTAACTACTGTGACGAGAAGCTTCCGCTAGATGATAACACGAAGTGGCTGCCAGATCTTCGGAAATGCAGTAAATCTCAACTGGAGGAGGAATATGATCTTCCCAAGGATGCTCACAGTCTCTCTTCCAGGACCTGCAGCTGTGTTAGATTATACAGCATGATGTGATGAATCCAGAGTCACCTGTTCTTTCAGATGGAGAATCGGAGGGGACAACAGGTCTTCTGCCCCAGGTCACGCAGCTTAGGAAAGGCAGAGTGTCATTACCTAATGGTCTATCGTTTATGTTTTTGATGAAGAATGCATTCTTTAGGTGTCAGTAGGCTCTGGCTCTTAGGAAAGGGGAGGAAGAACGAGGATCACAGACTAGTGTCCCACTCTGGGAACTGTCTTTATTGACAGCCTGGCTGTGGTCACATGAATGACTGGACACAGGGAACAGAAGGAACCCTTGGGAGTGGTGACCAGCACCTCCCCTGTCAGTGAGACTTCATAGAGACCCACGATCTGCCAAGAAGCCACAGAGAGGTCACAGTCAAATAGAAGACAGAGATTCCCACCGTTTATTGTTCTAGGCATAGTGTGGTCGGCCCATTATCATTTTGAAGTAGACAAGATCAGGAGTCACAGCAACTAACTATGGAGAGCCACAGAGTGGTCAGTAGGTCTATGGTAATAGAGCTGCTGATACTACCTAGAGCATGGAGTGAAGGGAAGGTTGTGGGACTGTCACCCAGGAATCCCACCCATCGCCGCCCCTCTGCCTTCTCCCAGCTATCTGTGATCCTGAGAGATGCTGGAGTATTCAGTAGAGATACCTGAAAGAGGGGCCCTATGAAACAGCTTCCACATGCTCATCATCCATGATGGGTGGTACTCTGTGGGGATACAGCTGTTGGGAGCTCGCCTGAGCACCTGTAAGGAGCCCCTCATCCACACCCTATAAGCAAACCCAATAAACTCACTAATTTACCAAGCTGGGGGTTGATAGAATCACTACGCTGGTCTGTCACTGGTACCTTCTCGGGGTGAACAGACATTTGTTCACACTTCCCTAGGAAAAATTAATGCAACAGCCACTTATCTGTCTCCAGTTTGCACGTACCGATTAGAAGCCAACCCTTTGGTTACCCTTTTGCTGCAGCCTTGGGGATGTGTGCAACCTCTGATTTCTGATCTGGGTACTCAGTGGACAAGCTGAGTTATGAGCCTGTAACAAGTTCTGCTTTCTGTTGATTCCTTTGACCAACAAGCACCAAATCTTTATTTTAAATATGAGGGGATGCACCATGTGCGTGCAGTGCCTGCAGAGGCCAGAAGAGGGCACCGGCTCCCCTGGAACTGGAGTAACAAGCTATGAGCCGTCCTGTGGGTGCTGGGGACCAAACCTGGGTCCTCTACAAGAACAGCCAGTGTTCTCAGTCCCCCAGCCATCTCTCTAGCCCTCCACATTTTATTTCTAAAACTGACAGTGCTAGCCCTGAAAGAGATTCTCATGGACCATCTGAGAATCCTCCTTCTCTATCGTCACTGCCATCTGTCCACATCAAAAAAGACAAAGTCTCCCTCTGCCTAAGTTCCTAGTCTCCATGGTGCACAGCCACATAGCAAACTGTTAGGCAACCGAGAGCCGGCATCTGTAGTTAGGAGACCCCGTACATGTCTGGGGCAGGACCAGTTTAAACATAATAGAGTGTCAAAGTGTGCTGTTGGCACAGCAGCGGAATGTGTTCAGTGAAAGGTTTCTAGTTGAGTGTGCTCATCAGCTGAGATAAGTAAGGGCTTGCCTAGTGTCCCTGACACTGGGCTGACCCTGCCAGGAAGTTCGGGGGGTGGTCCTGGGTGGTCCTGAGCAGCTGGGACAGTTCTGTTGCTTTGCTCTACTTGCTTTAGAAGCGAATAACCTGGTGCTTGGTTTGTTTCTATAATTTATTGAAACTTCAATTTCAGGTTTTCCTTTTGGAAGCTAATTCTAGAGTTCCTTAAAATGTAATTGATAACAAGAGCTGGAGAGATGGATGAGTAATTAAGAGGATATCCAGAACTTGGATATCAGCACCCATGTTGGGTGGTTCTCAACTGCCTGTAACTCCAGCTCTAGGGGAGCTGGTGCCATCCTATGGCCCCCACAGGCTCCCAGACTCATGTGCTAGCATGCGTGAACACACACACGCACACGCACCTGAAAACAGACCATCCCCAAGGACACCTGTTTCTAGAAAATGAAGCATATGCATTTCCCCCTATTTTTTTTCCACTAAATACAACTAAAAACTCCAAACTTTACCGCTTTAACACACACAGAGGACTCCTAAATATGGGCAGAAAGCAGGTAAAGACAGAATAAAAAGGGAGTCTTCCAAATAAATACTCCTAAAAAATAAAGACGTGAAGTCAGGCGGTAGGGGCGGCGGCGGTGGTAGTGGTGGTGGTGGTGCACATCTTTAATCCCAGCACTTGTGAGGCAGAGGCAGGAGGATCTCTGTGAGTTTGAAGTCAGCCTGGTCTACAGAGCAAGTTCCAGGACAGCCAGGGCTACACAGAGAGATCCTGGCTTGACCAAAAATATACATGAAAATCCTTAATACAACATTACCAAATAAAATCTAGAACTATACAAATAGAAATAAATACCACGAACAAGTCAGACTTATTCCAGGATGAGTTTGATATTCAGAAATCACTTAAATAGGATTGTGCTAGCTTCCATCAAGTTACTGAAGACCAATATAGTCCATTTCAGCTGATGCAGAAAAACCAGTGGACAAAAATCTAACACAATTGTTGTTTTTTTTAAAAAAGCTCATCAAAGTAGAAAAGAGGGAACCCTACTTAACTTGCAAAAGGACACTACTGTATTTAACACATCTAGTAGTTCAAACCAATGCAATAAAGCAGGAAAATACGATAAAAGGCACGCAGATCAAGAGGAAGAGACAAACTTCCTTTCATTTGGAAACTATCCATGTAGAAAATGTCAAAGGAGCCACAAAACCCTAGAAGCGGTAAGCCCATTTATCAGTGTCTCAAGGCACACAAGTAGAACCAATTGTACTCCCATAGACTAGCCATGAACGAATGGGCACCAAAAGGAAAAACACACACTCATTTCAAGGAGAATAAAACACTCAGTGTAAATCTAACAAAATATACACAGGGTCTGTAGGTGGAAAACTTACATGCTAACAACAACAACAAATCAAGTAAGAGATAATAAAGGAAAAGGGAGCCATGCTGATGAATCCAGTGATTAATGTTATTTGCTTCTCAAAACAACCTGGGCATGTGTGATGCAATTCCTGTCAAAACCCCAGGAAGGTGTTCTCTAGACACAGATGAGACCACCTTGAAATGTACACATGTATATGGGACGGCAAAGGAACCAGAAGTTAATTCCGATAAATGAATTTTGAAAGTTCTGAATCATTTTATCCAATTTGAAGACATATAGTTAGAGTAATCAAAGCTGTGTAAAAGCCGTTTTTTTCCTTGATAAAAGTGTAAAAGAATCCAACGAAAGGACCTGCACACATACACATATTTTAAACAGATGTGGCAGGAACAACTGAGCATCACATCCTTCTGTACTTAAACACCATAACTGAGCCGAAACCCAAGCATCATCCCCCTGGACCATTGACAGCCTTAGGACCGTGGACGCTCCCCTTAAGGAAGGCCTTATGCCTTCAAGAACATGTCTTTTGATCCCAGCTCTGCTTCCTGCCTGGATCATTTTGATGTGCCTCTAATTTAATTTGTACACATATCCCAGACATCTGGGATCAATCTGATAATCTTACCATTATTATTATGCATTCCAAGTGTGTCTCAGCTGCCAATATCATTGGGGTTTGACTGTGATCTAATAACTTTAATTGTCAGCAATTTCTAGGTTCTTCCCAGCAGTCCTCATTATTATACTATGTACATAATGTACTATGTGCATCCATATACTATGGATGAGTGTTTAATAACCTAGGAGACATGAATTTATGTCACTAGCAAGACAGTGGCATTGAAGGTCACCTGCACTGTCCTTTTAGCTACATGAACTGCTGGATATTTTATTTGTGACTCTTTCACTTAGAGATCTATTATAAATACCTCATATTTATTGAACACTTAATCATCTAGTTGGAAGTTCACGGGATAAACCCAAATACTGAGTATTTCTCTCGGCACAGCGGCATTTCTTGGCTAAAACCTGAAAATGACAGTAATATCAATGCATTGACTCGCCTCATCAATAGTGTGGATGAAACATATAGATTTCTACATGGCTTTGGAGACTATAAGTCAAGACTCTTGCTATTGGAAGAACGCTAGAGTACCACCCTTGCCGCCACACAAGTGACAAACAGACAACTTAATTGCAGTCTGCCTGTAATTAACACACACCCAGCTATAGCAAACACGAAAATTTAAAATGAACAATTACACACTGAAAGAGACTGAATGATCAGCTGCAGGGCGGGGGCAGGAATCTATGAATGAGCCGGTGTTATCCAGTTAGATGTGATTCCCTCTGAGCGCCTCCTCCCTAAGAGTGTTTTCAGCTAGGAGCAGAGAATGTCTCCTGTGGAGCCTGCGGATCCACAGAGCTGAATTGGTATCTCCAAGCAGGCAATTTTCCTAGTTGTAAATAACCAGCCGTTTTGTAAGAATCAATTAGGAGGCTCCCGTCTCTTCTTTGAGAGTCTTGAGTTCATCCATCTTCCTTTGTTAAACTCAAAAGTGGGGTTCAAGGGACCCAGAGAGAAAGACCTATATTTTGTCCCTCAGATGTCCTGGGGTAGGGGAGGGAACAGGTGGAGTTTCATTTTTATATCTTCCTCTCTTAAAATTCAGGCGGAGTACTCTCAAGCCTCTGCTTTTCCACAGCCGGGGACGGGATGGGAATTCTGTACTATGTCTAGCCACAGGGAGAGATGAGACAAGGCCTGAAAGAAAACTGAGGAGAGCTGTGGGGCATCTGTACACTGTGTAAAGGTGTACTGCTGTAATTGGTGTCATAAAGAGCTGAACGGCCAATAGCTAGGCAGGAGGTATAGGTGGGACTTTCAGGCAGAGAGAAGAAGAGGAAAAGGGATCTAAGTATAAAAGACACCAGGAGACAAGGAGAGGAAACAGGAGGTACAAGCTGGAAGAGAGGCAGAACATAGATTAATATAAACGAGTTAATTTAAGTTATAAGAGCTAGTTGAGGCAAGCCATAAGCTAAAGGCCGAGCTTTCATAATTAGTAAAAAGTCTCTGTCATTATCTGGGAGCCAGTGGTACAGAGACAGACTGCTACAGAGAGTCTCAGGGCACAGAAATCCACACAGGTGCAGACCAGCTTTCACTCAAGGATGCATGTCACCTGGCACCCAAGAGCTTGGCTCATGGCCCTGCCGTCATTCATCTGATTTGTGCTTATGGCAATGGTAAGAGCAACAGTGACCCTAAGGACCTACTGAGAACCTACTGTGGGGTGTCTATCCTAAACACAAGCTCCTTCGATTGCACGCCACTATCAATCCCACTGAGAATGAGGGAACTGAGTCTAGAGAAAGTCACAGGGCTCCTGATTCCAGAGTCAGAGGACTTAGACTGAGACTTGGCCTGTCTAGACCCCAAAGACACACCCATGAAGCCCAGTCAGCAAAAGCTCGCCAAATCCCCACTCCATCGGGCATGGGCGTTTCCACAAAGTATCAAAAGACCAAGTAGCTGGCAGGCCCCCAGCTCCACACAGGTTAGAAGTGGCAAAGCCAGGCAGCTACAGCAGCTGGTGTAGGGCCCAGGACTGGGTGCTCGGGCTTCTAGAGAACATCTACCACATCAGTCTCCTCCAATGAGAAAGCAGAGTTCACCAGCACTGAGATCAGTCTTTCTTTTAAAAAATAGTTGTGGCGTGAAAAAGAGCTAATAAGTGAACAATGAGGCAAGGGACATGAATAGAAAATACCAGAAAAACAAATACAATAGACCTTCAAACTTGCTCAACTTTTAGATAAACAAGCCTGATGAGGAGACCTGCCCAGAAACATTTGGGCATGAGCATGCTCACGGCACACTGGAGTTGCTTTAACACGGATTATAAAATACTCCAGAGTTGACTAAAAGGATGAACAAGACAGAAAGCCATTTTCATGATAAAAAAGGACGTGAACAAGACATGAGAGAGGTGTCCACAGGGTAAATGTACATACATGCCTTCCCCGGCTGTGTTACTACTTTTTCCCTGTACTTTGTGGTGTTTGGGTTTTTAGCACACTAAGAGAAACACAGAGGTGACTAGAGCGGGTAGACCAGCACGGTGTGCCTGGAGTGCCGCAGGTGGCCAGGGAAGGACGAGTCTGGCTCCTGGGAATCCTGCCTCCTGGCTTGGAGCTCTTTCCAGTTCCTCAGCATGTGTGTGGGGCAGAGCGTTTGGTTTTCTTTCTCCTGTGCCTGTTAGTACTACAGGGACACTCTTGGAAGAACTGCCCCAATCTGCCATGGCTCCATGATTTGGCTTATTAACAACAACTCTGCTGGGCTCCAATTTTCCAATTAGCACCACCATCCCTATCGCTGACACTGGTGTCCTGAGTGACAAGTGGCTGAATTCCCCAAAGGGATACAACAGCACTGCTCCTTGATGGCCAATGGCTTGGGGGGACAAACCTGTGGCCCTTGGGTCACCATCACCCTCAGTTCAAAATAGCTAGGAATGTAACCCAACGCAAAATGGTAAACTCACTTAAAACATGGAGGTATTATTATTATATCTTTGTTGTTGTTGTTTTAACTCAAATGCATGCTTCTCAAGCACAAACCTTGGGAGATTACATTGTGGTCCAGAGATGCCAAATAGTTAGACAATGTGGTCCAATACAAACATTCAGATGAATGGATTTTTTGGGGGTTTTGTTTGTTTTTGCTTTTTTTTTTTTTTTTTGAGACAGGGTTTCTCAGTGAAACAGTCATGGCTGTACTGGAACTTTGTAGACCAAGCTAGCTTTGAACTCACAGAGATCCACCTGCTTCTGCCTCCCAAGTCAGGTGGATTTTTTTTGTCTACAGAGCAAGTTCATGCCAAGCTCGAGTCAAATACCATTCAGTGTGGTGACTGAATCCAAGACCTGTCTCACCGCAGGCCGACCCTGAACACCTCATCCTGTTAACTACCCACTATCATATACACCAAGGTGGCCTATACACCAAGGTGGCCACGGCTTTCGGATAAGCAGCCTAGACCTACCATGGTAGGCTGAAGGGGACTGACAGGCAGGCCTGGGGACTGACAGGGCAAGCGCTCCAGCTTCTGCTCTCTGTGTGACATCAGGTGATCGCATACTTATTTGCTCATACACAAAGTGAAGACGTCTGTATCTCAGGAGAGAACCAGAGAGTTGGCTGTATCTGGAGACACTCACCCAAGGCATTCATTCTTTCATCCAATGGAACAATTGACAGTTGACTATTGTTGCTTGGGATCATCTTCAGAACCCCAAGTCTGTTCTTTAGGACCTGACACCCAGAAGCCTGGAGAAGTGAGAGAAGCCTCTCCCACATAAGAACATACAATCCAGCCCATCAGCTATTTGCCATGAGCCTGTTTCTCTTGGAGAGGCCTTTTCCTACGTTATGGAAATGTTCCTGAACACTACTACTCCATGACACTGGCCCATGGACCTGACTCATGTTATTCCAATTACCTTCTGCTGGCACCAGTCCATGAGGAGAGTGAGCGTCAAAGCTAAAGGCTGACCATGTGTACCACCACAGTACCCCTGTGCGTGACATTACAGAAAACAAGAAGGACACCCAGAAAGCACAGGTGTTGCTGTGACTCACATTCAACAGCCCTGCTGACTTCCAGCTACATGCCTGGCCCTGGAGATCACCTTCAACAAAGCACTCTATCTAGCTCTTCTTCAACTACTTGCAACCAAAAGAAGCCTTGATTTTTTTCCCTAATTTATCAGCATTCAGAGACACCCTGCAGAGGGCACTTTCCATTTCAACACCAAGAGTGATGGGGGGGAAAAAGCAGTATCTGCAGCAATACCTTTATTTTGCCTGATTACATTACTCCAATAGAAAGAGCTGTGTATAATAATAATAATAATGAAGATGCCATTAAAGTAAAATATTTGATACTCACAAGATTAAAAGCTGAATACAGTAATCTCATAATCATGGCAGAAATGTTCAGCACTTAATCAACAATTACTCTGGGAAAAGGCCCCAATCTTGATGCTTAAGCATCAGAAAAAGGCAAAGGCAAAAGGCAGGAAATCAGTGTTGGGCAGGAGGACTGGGATCCAATCTAAATATTGCATGTGTTATGATAAGAGCCCCGAATTTTCCTATCACTGCTATGTGTAAAAATAACAACCCAGCGACGCACACTCCAAACCAAAACACTCTAGCCAAACAGCTATTTTTAAAAAGCACTTCACTTAATAGTGACAGAGTCCATTAATCAGGATCCTTTGAGGGGGAAAAGACTATCAGTTTTATTAAGGTACAATTTATACTTTATGCAAGAGTTTCTTCAAGCCTGACAGAAGATAGAAAATGGGACGGCCCAGGCAGGAAGCCAGAATCTGGTAGTACTCTTAAGGGCCAACTCGGAAAGGCTCAGAGACAAACTATACCCTCCAGGAAGGTGGGCACTCCTATCTTCAAAGAGCCTGCCAAGTGGGTATTATGAAGCATGTAGATACTCCCATATTTAGAACATTGAGTTAAAAATTTCCACAAGCCAGGTTACAACACCTCATGACCAAGAGGAAGTCAGTCAAGAACCTTAGGAAACAGGCACTCAATTATAACAGCCCACCGTCTCTTTTGGTTAAGTCAGATTTTACGACGTGAGTTTTATTTTCTAATGTTCTTTATAAGGAGCTAACCCTTCATTCAGAAGGCACCCAATGTGAGCAACACAAAGACCAGTCTTGGATTTTAAATGCCCCTCCCTTTAAGGAGAGCTGGAAGAAGGGCAGCATCTTTAAACTTAGACATGGTTTTTGATAAGCTCATTCCGCCTATCCGTCCACTTTGCCGTATTATTTCACCAGAGCACATTGTGTCCGCTACACTAACAGTCACTGAGCGTTATGACAGATTCATTGATGCTGCCCCTTTATTTCTGGAGAAGACTCATTTCCCTCCCCTGGGGGTAAACACTGCAAGGCTGACACCAGGAAACACAACCGAAGCAGCAAACGACAGCGTCGACTGCAACGACGCTGCTTCCAGCAAATGACCCCAACAGTCCTAGGCTGCCATTCTCCATGACCTATGGAGGGGAGCGGATGCGTCAACGAGCACATGGCATCTCCCAGGAACGCAGCTAAAACACAGCGGTGTTTGCGTTGCACCAGCCTGGGGAATCATAGGAGCCTTCCCCCCAGGATGCATCAGTCCCCAGGAGGACTCCCCTGAACTCGGTCTAACAGAGCAGGAGAACGAAAAATACTACAGATATATTCAGTCCTGGTTACACAGGAGAACCTCAACACTTGTCTGGAGGAAAAACTTAAAATGAACTAACACACCCAAACCTAACCCACAGCCAACCAGTTAAGTCAATGGAGCAGTCTTAATGTTAGCTATCTAGAACCCCTTTGTATAAAACAGAGGCAAAATCATCCTGAGAAGCCAAGTGCCCTCCCCAACAAATCATTATTTGTTTCCTTATGGTGCTGGGGTTGAACCCAGAGGCTGCGGCCTCAGTGTTCTATCCCTAGCAAAATCAAGTTTCTTCAATCAACAAGGTATTTTCTTAGACGGAACTAAAGAATACTGGCAATGGCCTTTCCTGTCTTTACATGTGACATCATAATACACATGGAACCCTAGGCAAGTTCCCCAAATAACCCAAGAATCCTCAGCTGTTCTCTCCTGTCTAGCGCATACCTTCAAATGTCATCCACAAGCCCTTCTAGTGTCTCCTCAGTAAGCAGAGAGACACGGGGATCTGCCTGTGGCCACAAACGCGCAGAGTTCACCTGCCAACTGCCATGAAAGCCTTGTAACTCGTGAAGGGAAAGAATGACTAAAGCTAGTACTTAAAAAAAAAGCCTGTTGTCTGATTTCCTACACGCAGGCTCCAGGCCTGTGCTAATATATAAGCTGAAATGTACACACTAAAAGAAATTTGCTCTTCAAGATGAGATGTGAATGAAAAGTTTAATTCAATGAAGACTCTCGAGAAAAGCCACTTAACCTTGCCATTCCATGCAATGTGAGTGAAGATGCCCCACACTCAACTCTTTGCTTAGACTGTTGAGACGGGAAAACGTGGGGACACAGAGGCAGGCACATTAGCCCCCATCCCCTCCCGTGTGGATGGTGAGCTGTGAGAGCTTTGGGGTCCGCAATGCCTTCGATACCCATCAACCAGGAACCATCACGCGCTGCAGGTAGCAATGGAGAAGGAGGTGAAAGTCCCTGCCCTCGGCCTTTTCATGCTAGGGGGAAGCACACGGAAAACAGTGAAGATGCCTTGCCTTACTGTGAGAAAGCACCATGGTGGCGGGGATCCTGAACAAATCCCACCCACGAGCAGACTTGACAATGCAGTAACCAGTCGGGGGGCTTTTCTGCATTACATGTGATGAGGAAATGCCAAACCGGGAACAAAGACAAAGGGAAGCCGAGTGGGAGGGATATTCCCAAACGCAGTGTCTGGACGGGCATTCAGGACCCCGGCGGGTGCCACTGTTCCTTGCCCTCCTCTCTGTGCTGCCCATCCATCGACCCAGCCTGCCATTCTCACCCCTGAACGTCAAACAAAAACGGTATCTTCTGGGCATACCATTCCCCGGAGCAAACGTTTCATTAGAAAATGAGAATTATTTCCCTATACACTTCTCAGGCTTTTCTTGGCGGTGGTGAGGAAGGGCTTAGTTTGGCCAGGTCCCTTTTAAAAGTATCTCTTGAAGTACTCTACCCCGAGACCATGCCTAGATGCTCAGCCTCTGGGCTACAAACGATTTGTGAAACAAAATAAAGAAGGTCTATCCATTAGGACCGCCATTTGGAAATACGGTTCCGTGGGGAGGAAGGGATTTTCACGGCTGACAGAGACATACTGCAGGTATTTCAAAGCCTATTTCTCTGACTTTAACTAAGTGGGGCTTTCCTGTTCCTGTCCCATACTTGGTCTTGGAAAGAACCAGACAGAAGGACTCCTGCATACACAGAACAGAGGCAGTACCCCCATGGGACACTCCCTAAACAGAACCACCTGCTTCCTGTACTAGCAGCTAGGACCCCTACGGTTCTTCTCCCTGGCTATGTACGCAGAATCAGGGCTCCCGGTTGGTTCAGCAGGTCCATGACTTGCAAAATTTCATCATTGAAGTCACTTATTGTGGAGAAACGATGGCAAAAGAGCATGGGACGCCCCCTCCCCCATACACATGGTATGATGAAAATGCTCTCAAACTGATTGGGGTGGTGCCTGGCCAGTCGCTCCACGATGCTGCTGAAGCCCGAGCTTTACAGCTTGCATGGGTGAACCACACAGTACATGGGTTTGGGAACTGTAACTCAATAAAACATTATCCCTGAAGTCATTGCTTCTGTCAGCCCTAAAATATTAGTGGCCTTTCTCCATACTTTGTCCTCACTGGGGAAGGCAGGGCTGAGGAATCTGTTGACATTTGCAGCACAGGGCTGTAGATTAAAAGATCCTTTTTCCTGGGGCCAGGGCTTCATCCAAGCCTGGGCGCCTGGCCTGCAGCAGCTCAAAGGCCTACCAGCTGGAGTTGAGCACCCAGAGCCCGAGACAATGGGCTTCACAAGCCTCAGGCTCTACACCTCCTTTTCCGGGGCATAGCTGGAAAAGTCCAGATCTCACTGAGAAAATCAAATCAGATGAATAAACAATCCCTCTCCCAACCCACTGCTCTAATGTGTGTGTAGGGAGAAGAGGTGAGGGAGACACTTCATCTCCTTCCTTTCCTCTTAATGAACATTCATCTACCCAACTGCCTGACCACCCGTCCACCCATCCACCTATTCATCTTCTCTTCTCCCACTCATTCACCTACCCATCTACCAATTCATTCATCTGTCTTCTCATCTGTCCATCCATCCATCCACCTGCCCACCTAGCGACACATCTTCCCTCCAACCATCTATCATCCATCCTTCCCTCACCTACTCATCCACCCACCCAACCTCCACGAGGTCTCTACTCTCCAAAAGGGGGGAAAAATCCGTGGTGAACGACCAAGTCTCAGCCCTCTACCGTCACAGATTATGGCTGTCCTTACCTAGATTATGACAGCAGCCTTCCTCCTGTCTCCTTCTACCTGGTTAACACATGTTTATAAGAAATCAATTATTTCTAGTCATCCCAATCCCTTCTAGCGGCTTCCCATCACAATTAGAACAAAACCCTGTATTTCCATGCCGGTTGCTCACTGCTGATTCTGCTGTTACTTCTTTTCTTGTTTGTTTCTTTGTTTGTTGAGACAGGGCTTCCGTGTACAGCCCTGGCTGTCCTCCAACTCAGAGACACCACCACACCAGCCCTCTGCTGTTATTTCAAGCAGCCACAGGACCCTTGCATTTGCCCTCTCTGATCACAGAGCTTCTCAGGTCAGTGGGAGCACATTTTGGACTCTGCATCACTTCTTCAAAAAAGGTCTTCCTGAGCTACTTGGCCTAAAACTAATGCCTTACCCTGGCCAAAATCTAACCTTTACCTTGCTTGGTTCTTCGTGTTGGGCACCCAGCCAGATCTGCTCTGCTACTGCCATAGGAAATGCCACCAGGGCAAAGATCTCACAGCCCACCCACTGTTTCATGATAAGATTCTTTCAAAAAGGCACACTGATGATGGCCAGTTCAGTTCTGCTCTTCACATGCTTGCATCCAGGCAGTTGCTCTGTAGTTAAGTGTGTGGAAGAGCTGCCTGTGACTCTGAGAATACCTTTCCCTTCCCTTCTCCCATGACTACATTTAGTCAAACTGGACAAGAGAGCTTAGAAATGTAGGTAGTGCTGTATTTACAGATAAGAGACCGTAATGGGAGAATGTCAGAGCTGGAGGATTTCTTCTGGAAGGTAAGATAAGCACATACATGCACACGAACCAACCAACGAACGAACGAATGAACACACACAACACACACATTCTCATTCATTCTCTCTCTCTCTCTCTCTCTCTCTCTCTCTCTCTCTCTCTCTCTCTCTCTCTCTCTCTCTCTCTCTCTCTCTCTCCAGGAGGTCGGTGCAAAATACCCTTTCACCTGTCAGGAAACAGAGTCAAGAAATCCACACAGCCCTCGAGAACACAATGAAAACTTCTTTGACTACAGAAATGATTTTGATTTGAAGTAAAAAGAAAAGGCAAAACTTCAATTAAGAAAATCTCAAGAGCAAATGATCTAAGAAACAAGCAAATTGGGGCAGGGGCTGCATATAACATTTTTTAAAAAGCCATTTGAATGGTTTAAGCAGCTTATTTGAGTGGACTACTTTAAAATGCCAGGAATTCAACCCCTTGATTTGAGAGCTCTGGAATTCAAGTGCTTCAAATTGAGAAAATAATACACAAGTAAATGGTTGTAATTTCTCCTTTGTGCGTCCCGGCATTGTGTCTCCCACATCTCCAACTCTGTGCATGGCTATCTTCCCCTAGGACCTCGAGCCTCTCACGGGAAACCACGGAGCCAATACAAACACCAACCCATCTGAATACCAAACATCATTCCATAATTGAAATTACAAAGAAAGCTCTCGCCTTAAAAATACAAACAAGGGGTAAATTAAGAATTCCAGGGGCATGTTGAAATGAGTCTCCTGAGAGTCTGGACTTCACAGATAGGCTCTACTTGCTAAAGCTTGCCAACAGCGGAGAGGAACATTCTAGGAAGTCCTGGAGTCCCACGGTGTGTTTATGGACCACCCACTGCAGTCAAGGGGGGTCACTATCTCCTCCCTTCCCTGTGACACGGTCCTGATGGCAGACAGCTCAGGTGGGCTTCTGAGGGCAAAGGCTGTCGGGAAAGAGGGTCTTTCTGCCAGCACCTGCTGCAGCGCAGCCTTTGAAGCTCACGAAGGCAGCGCCGGGGATACACAGTGGCACACCTTCCAGGATGAATCTACCCAAACAGACGCAGCATTCTAGGAAAGAGATGATCATTTCCAAAATTTCTCGTGTAGACATAGCCATGCGGCAAGGGGGATAATTGCTACACTGCTCATTTGGAAGGCGTTCAGCAAGTACCTATTATACACTGGGGACTCTGGCTGCTGAGAAGAGACTCATGGTCCCTGTTCATTCAGGAGAAACAGACACAAGCCAGCCATGGGACAATGCCATAAAAGACACAGCAGCGTGTAGGTTTCCAACAGGAATTCAGATACAGTCCTATTACAGCCCACAGGCCAAACCTGAGTGTTCCTCCCTAAACGGAGCTTCTGATGGTCTGTCTGAGCATATTTTCATTACTGAAAAAAAAAAATCAAAAAGAAAAATATCTCCTGACACATGAATATTATATGAAATTCAACTATCAATGTCCATAAATAAAGATTGTTTTTGGACTGAGTCATGGCCATTAGTGTTCATTTGATCTGTGGCTGAACAATCTCAGTCTGCAGCAGAATGGATCCATTGTATGACATGGAAAGCCACCACATTCACCATGTGGCCTTTCCCAGGAAAGGCGCATGTGTGGATCCCTGGATTAATCCAACAGAGCATGACTGAAGTTGAGGGTTTTGCTTTTAAAAGTGGGATGTAAATACGTAAGAAACCATTTAAACTCCAGTTTACTGTGCGGTAATTCCTGATGGAGCACTCTGGAGAGAGCCCATAGAAACTGTCAGTTATAAAGGAGAGCACCCTTTGATGTCTCCATTTCACAGAGGAGAACCTGGACTCAAGACATCAAATTTTCCCTTCAGGCCATGGAGAATGGCGCCGTCAGGAGGGAAAAACAATGCTTCTGCCATTGGAACATTTGTGCCCGGCTCATTGGCTGAAAAAGATGCTGTTGACCCAGAACTGCCTAGAGAGGAGAAAAAAAAAATAAGGATCAAGATAGAAAGTTGTGGGTTTATGTTTAAAACTTTAATCAAAAGGGAAAACAACCAAAACCCCTGCTCATGAGCATTACCACCTTGCAGTCACCATGTCTCCATGTGGCCTCCAATCATGTCTGCCTTCCGTCTCCCAGATGCCTCCTACAGCAGTACTGTAACTATTGATGTCTGTCTCATGGTCCTGGGAGACACCACCATCGTCTACCTGGCTTAGGTCACAAAATCCCTCCCTTTACTATAGCACCTCCCTGAGCTTCCTGACCCATCATCAGGTCCCCAACTTCTCAGTCCTGGGAAGTGGCTTCTGTTCAGAGACAAGAGGAGGCATGGGAAGGCAGAGGGCCTGCAAGGGCTTGTCAAGGGCACTGGGCATCTGCGGCCTGGTCTCTATGTTGATCTTGGAGACCGAGCCAGGGACCGTCTGAAGCCACCACCAGGTCGACTACAAGTACCTCCCTTGTAGTCAGTGTTCATCAAGGGCAGAATGTCTGGAGAATGCAGGCCAAGGGGAGTACACATCTGGCGGCATCCTTAGCCCAGGTCCCCGGGTGCGGAGAAAGGGCCTCCAGCAGGGATCTAACAATTCCCTCTAGGACACTAGGTTGTAAACAGGTGACCCTGAGGACTTCCTCCAGGAAAGGTTGCCCAGGGTCAGCACATCTTTGCAAAGCTTCAAGGCAGAGAGTTGGTTCAAGTTCAAATCAAGTTGTTAGGCATGGTCTCACTTTTGCCAGATGTTGTCCCCAAGGACGGGAAATAAAGGACTCTTCCCTAGGATAAAGACACCTCTGTTTTAAGTGCAGGGTGGGAAAAATGGTGTGCGTGTGCGTGCGCACGTGCGTGTGTGATTTTACTCTCAGGGTCATGTCTAAAAAGTCTGGCTAGTGGGAGTGAATTCCTTTGGGTTGGAGCACCAAGTCAAGTTGCCAATGAACAGAAGAGAATCAAAATTCAACTATGGTTCACAGAATTGGAATGCGCAGACATGCCTATCACAGGCCTCCAAATATGAATACATAATAAATATTTGCCATCACCGCCCCCCCCAACTTCTCTGCACTCTCTTGCCGGCCATTGGTGTGGAGCCCCAGAATCTGGCTGGTATTCCTGAGTCTGCTGTCCCCATGTAGGCTCCAGCTGCATGCCGAAGCAGATGCGTATCCTGGCCAAGTTCTGCAGCTGAGTTTGTACACAGCCCTTGGCTCCATGCCGGCTGCAAGGTCCCAAGGTCAAGGCCCCCACCAAAGCACCCAGCACTGCCATCTCAGGATTCTGTGTATCAGGATCTTAGCCCTCATTAGTATCATTAGTATTAGTATTAGTATTAGTGTCAGAGTCAGCACTACAGTGTCGGTCAAGAGCATGGATCCTGGAGCTGGCTGCTTGGATGGAAACCTCAGGGCTGACCTGCAGGTCACGGCCACTCACTAGCCCTTATGGAGCTTGTGCTCAGTTTTTCCAGCTGGGAAGCAGAGTCCTAACAAATAGCACCTCCTTCCCAGGACTTGAAGGGACGGATGAGTAAAAGTGAGCTGAGGTGCCGAGAACCGGGTCTGTGCCGGGTCGTGCCGTTTCACGGCCCCATGGCATTGTTCATTCTCTCCCACTCTCTACGGCGCCGCTTGATGGCGCAAACCTGAAAGGACTCGGAATTCAGCAGGCACACTCCCCACTTAGCATTCGAATCCAGATGTCTGAGGGAAGTGGGGATGTGGTGACATGGGCAGCCTGGTCAGAGCTGGGCACCTGGGCAACAAGGCAGTGGCCACTTGTGTCTGGCCGCAGCTGCTCTGGAACACTGGCTGCTGAGAGAAGCCAGGAATCCAGTATCTATGAAATTTCCTGAATTCAAAAAAAATTTCAAAACCAATCTGCCCAATCAACAAACCCCACCTGTGTTCCAGTGTGTCTGCCTGTCCCCCTTAGAAACCATCAGCCTGAGCACCCCGCCCAGTGTACAGGACCCCTTCTCAATTCTGCTTCTGGTGCCGGCAAAGATGGCACACACCTGTAATCCCAGTACTGGATGTGTGTGTGTGTAGGGAGGGGGTGGGGGGATCAGGAGTTAAAGGCCAGTGTGAGGCCAAGCTGGGTCATGTGAAACTGTTTCAACAAAACAACAACAACAACAAAACCCAAACAACTTAAAAAACAAACTTCCGCTTCTGAGCACACAGCCCCTCCAGTGTCCAGAAGAACGCCTTGTCCTTATCACCTTTTCAGAGTCAGAGTCCCCAAGGCTACCTTTGATGATCACATCCTGGCCTCCACAACCCCAACACAGCCCTCTGCAGACCAGCTCCCAGTAATGAGCACTTAGAGGCACTTAGCAGAGACGGCAAGAGAGCGAAGTGCTTTATTGACATGTGGGGAATCGATGAAGAAGCTTTGTTACCCCCAAGTGCATTTCCCACACTGGCTCATCTGGGGCAGTCCAGATTCTTAGAGGCCAAGTTCCTGGAGGCCAGAGACTGCTCTCCGACACTCTCCTGGCATCCAGACAAGTGACTGACTCCCTATCAGAGCCTCCCGAAAGCCCGGACAGCTAAGGACACAGTCCTTAAGCATCTCTCAAGAAATTCACACACTGACACTTTCATCACTAGCCACAGATGAGTCCACGCTGCTGCGTTTTGCTTTCATTTTGATTCCACTAGTGTCTCTGAGTTTCTTTCTGCCTGTGCAGACTCAAGCTGCACTCAGAAAAACTAAGTGTGACCACCTGGCACAAGCTGCCTTTGAAGATGAGTCCCACTCATCCACTCACTCCACATCAGTCACAGAACTAGATCCGACGGGTGGTGAAAATGTGAGTATAAAAAGCCTTTTGACAAAAGTCTATTCCCTCAGACAGAGGCTGGCCGGAGTCTCTCTCTGTCTCTCTCTCTCTGTCTCTCTCTGTCTGTCTCTCTCTCTCTCTGTCTCTCTGTCTGTCTCTCTCTCTGTGTGTGTACACGTGTACATGTGTATGGGGTGAGAAGCTGAATGTGTGCAGGCCTGAGTTCAATGTCAGGAACCTTCCTCCATTACTCGCCGCCTTTTTTGGGGGGTTGGGGGATAAGGAAGAGACAGGATCTCTCACTGAACCTGGAGCCTACAGATTCAAAGGCACTGGCTGGTCAATGAGCTCCCAGGATCCTCCTCTGCCGCCCCTCCCTAGTGCTCAGATCACAAGTATTCACTGCGCCCCTCCCTAGTGCTCAGATCACAAGCATTCACTGCTGTTCCTGAATTTTTTTTTTTTTTTTAATGTGAGGTACTGAGGATCTTCATGTTTGTAACATTTTACTGAACGAGTCAGCTCCCCACCCCGTCTCTTCCCCAGAGTTGCTTAAGAAAGGGTCCCATCAACACACCCTTCTTTGTGTGGTCATGGAGCTCCTCACCAACTGCATAATCTTTGCCTCTATGCCATTTCTCAAAGTTTGCTGTAGAAGATACAAATGGGATTCTAACTAAACCATTAACAATACCTGGAGGAGTCCCTTGAGATCAGAGGTCAGCCATCTTTGATTTTCAAAACATACCCCAGGCATACCCGCCATTTTATCATTCTTACCATCAAGACAAGGGCCTCTGGGGAAATCAAAGACAGAAGTGGCACACTATGCACAGCAATTCCTCCATCCTTCTAGAGCAGTCTCAAATGGTTCATTGAAGGGGGAAAAAAAAAAAAGACCCAAGACACCTAAGGGGGAAAAAAAACAAACAGCGATCCAGAGTCCCACATGGAGGGCAAAGTGAGACAGACCTGACCGCTCCCCGAGGCACACATCTGAGAAGTCCTTAATAAAAGTACTTCTTCCAATGTCCTGCCATCAGCCAGGGAACAGCCTGTCCTTCCTGCACACTACACTGCCTTTTTAAGGACACCTGCTGTCATTTTCAATGGGGAAATAGAGCGTTTCTCATGGAACAATTGGCATAAAAAGAGCTCTCACATAATGCCCTTCAATCTCCCACAAACGAAAATCAATCAGCCAGTAAGACTGTGTCACCCAAGATCAAAGGGGTGAGTTAGACCTAAACAGGCAGGTGGACCTGACGGGCAGTCCGGGAAAGGAGGGAAACGGGGCAGGATTCAGGCTTCTTCAATGACCTCATGGACTTGTCGCTTCCTACGAGGCCAGGACAAACAGGCTGCGTGTAGATCTATTTTGGTCACACAGCTGCAAACATATGATTGATGAAGATGTTTGGCGTCTGGCTCCCAGGAGCAGTGAGCAACTGCCGTACCAGCCATTAAGGAGCAGAAGGTCTGGCTGTTCACTCATCCTTCCTCATTCGAAGCGTGGGAGGCAGCCACTCCAGCCCTGGTCCTTGCGGCTCTTCCCTAAGCCACAGGTTTCTTTTTACATTCCCTTATCTGTGAGAATAAAGCACTTGTGTGCGTGTGTTTGGCATCCACCAGCCTCACTGTACTCCATCAGTCTCACGCGCGCAGCTCTCTTCTTGGTAGAGTTTATCTTCATCGATTTCTATTTCTGACCTGCTTGATGCTGGCTCATTCATTATTCAGTGAAAATCTGGCCATAAGACGGGGCTTGATACCCTGCCAACAGGAGCCTGAGCAGGTGGGACCCCTGTGAGTCTACCCTTCAAAGACCCAGACCCCAGATAAAGCTGTGTTATTTCCACTCTGCACAGGGTTCATTTTTACATCCGTCTTTCTGAAGAACAGATTATTTCTGCTTGAGTAGAAACTTAGCTCAGTAGGGCAAAAAAACAAACAAACAAACAAACAAAAAAACCAGAATCACATGGCTTTGACGGCAATGGTTTGATCCAGGCAAAAACAAGTTTATTCTTTAGAAACAAATCGTTAGCCAATGGACAGACGCCTTGGTAGCCACCCATCTTTAGTGAGTGCCCTTCAATTCCCGGAGGGAAGACGGGTGGAGGTGATCTCTATCAGCTACTGTCACCAGCCAGACCCATCCACTGCTAGGCGAGGAGACCCAGGAGGCAGAGTCCAGGGGACATTGCCAGTGTGATCTATGGAGATGCAGGGAATAGATGCTTTCGCCGCTTACTTGATTATTTCCTTTGCAGGAGACAGGAGCAAAGGAATTGTATTTAAACCATTAAGAAGAGTCCAACAGACAGCAGAAGAAACTATTTCCAGAAATTTCCAGCTGAAGCTCACTACTGAAGTACTAGAATTCTCCTTCGGAGAAACTGTTTAAGAACAAGCTACCTACCTACCTACCAACCTGTGCATCATCAGAGGCCCCTGGAAGACGCCACATTAGAGCACTTCTCCCAGTCCTTGCGGGGCGCCTCCCTCCTGGTGAACCCTCCTTAAGCCGTCTGAAATACCATGGCTAGCTGTGGGTGTGAGCTGTTCCCAGGTCCTGCTCTCCATTAACATCAGCTTTACAAGGCAAGGGATCTGGGAGCTTTCGAGCCCTCCTCTGGGGTGCCACCCCCTCAGAACACACCCATGGAAAAACCAGAGAGTGTGCAATTGCCCCCAGCCTCAGACACTGTACCCAACAGTACGGGAGAGCATCCATGCTTGTCTTTCTCATTGGGAAAAGTAAAGAAGCCATCATGAAGAATGAAATCAAGACTGTTCTTCCACGCACCACTAAAAATGGTAACATCTCTAAACATGAATACAACACATGAATGAGCGTGCATGCATACATGCATACACACACACACACACACACACACACACACACACACACACACACACCATGAGTTATAGATCATCACAGATTCCCTGCAGGCCACTGCATGGAGAGGCAGCAAGATGGGGGTAATGGTGTTTCCATGGTCTTGCTGTGGCCGATAAAGGGGACGAGAGGAAGAGGACACAGGAAGTCTTGGTCCCAGCTGCCTTCCACCTCCAGAACAGAGAACAATTCTGACTTTGCGTTCTTTGCCATTTCTGTTCTTTGGGAGGTTTCAAGAGAAAGGAAGAGAAGAGAAAGTCCAGCTCACGATGCATTGCTAAGTTCCTGGTTTCTTCTGGAAACAGGCAGGGGTAATGATGATGATGGCAGCCATGCCACGGCCAGAGGCAGGGCCTGGCACTCAGGGCAAGAGTCACTAAAAGTAGCTACTGGGATAAAGCCAGGCTCCTGAAAGCCTTGAAGACACTCGACTAAATCCCACACTTTACATGCAAGCACCTTTCATCCACGAAGATAAACATAACGGAGTAATAATTTAAAGATCAATTCAACACACTTCATTTCAGATGTCTCGTTCACACGATGCCTTTTCTATCTACATGATCTCATTTTCTAAAGACTACACCAAGAGAGGGGTGAAGGGCAGGAAACATCCTGATGGGAATGAATCCCCTCTTCAATGTGAACCCCATTCTCCCATCCTCTCACACACTTGGGTAACCTGGGCACCACTAACTCCCCAGCTCAGTACTTCCTGCGGTGGCCACCATCTCATTTAGTTGGGAGAGGGGCGTGTGTTCCTCACTGCCTGAAGAAGCGGTCCCTGCAGTGTCTGTAGATGTCAATCAACTCCAGATTCCATGACTCCCTGAGCAGACTCAGGCGGATAATGTCTGGGCTATTAATGCAGTGGCTACCGAGTGTCTGTGGTCGTAGGTCTGCTTACAGCCGGTACAGGAACTTCCTATTAAACCACACACAAATCTTTTTGGCTTATTTGATGAGACAGAATTGTCCTGTGGTCACTGTCCCATCCTCTCTCCAACAAAAGGACAAATGACTCTAGGGTCTTAGAACAAGGCACCTCTTTGTCTCTTCTTAGTGTCAATTTAGTTTTAACTGGCTCAACACTTAAACTATATAAATGATCATACTTCTTTCTTTGTCCTAGCTATGAGGAGGCTGGAGCCAAATTTGTGACTGACCACCCTCGATGGTTGACTTTGATTTTCAACTTGATGGGATTTAGAATCGCCGCAGAAACACACCTAATGTCTGTAAGGGAGTTCCTATAGTAGGTGAATTAAAATGGGAAGACCCATCTTAAATGTAGGTGGTATCACTCCATGGGTGATCCTAGACTAATTTTTTAAAAAAGGCAGGCTGCCTGGGATGTTATGTGACCAGCTGCCTCAGGCTCCTGCCACCGTGCCCCCCTCACCTTGGTAGAGCGCACCTTCGAACTGTGAGCCCAAATACACCCTCCCCTTCCTCGAATTGCTAAGCTAGGTATTTGTTGTAGCACTGCAGGACGTAACTAATACACCATCACGTCTTCTGAACCACTACATGGAACTTAAATATCAATCTTACTATCCCCCAATACCATCTTGATTTCCTGCTTCTTCTCTCCCTTCGCTATGGTTTCTCTACTTGCTTTTTGGAAAAAAAAAAAAACAAAAAACAACTCTAGTTGTAAGGCTTTTTTTTTTTTTTTTTTTTTTTTTTTTTTTTTTTTTTTTTTTTTTTTTTTTGGTAGACTTTTGGGAGCACGGTGAGATACGTTAGACAAATTAACTGAATCCAGTCATCAACATGTGGCCCTTTGCAGCCATGGCTCTCAAGCAGATGGCAAGGGCTCTGAGAAACTCTTCAGCTTTGCGGTCAACTCTCCAGCAAAAACTTTTCCTTCCGGCTCCAGTTGTCACAGAACATCTGGAAGCCTGTCTGAATTGCATGTTCAGTACATTTTGAAGTAAACATAGAAACAGCCTCATAAATTCAAAGTCAGGAGTGACAGTCAATTCTGCATCTACTTGCAACCCAGCCCAGCAGACCTGCACACTGAACTTCTTAAATGGTGTTCCTTTTGGCAATTCACTCACTAAGCTGCTCTTCAGATCTCATATACAGAAGCGACCAAGCCTGCATGCAGCCTGATGCAATGGACGATGTACCTGGATCTTAATTTCCATTGCTTAAAAATCGACACAGATTAAGTTTTCCTTAGCTAAAAATGTGGGGACCAAAAGGGGTTATGACTGCAGGCTTTTTAGATTTGAGGATCTGTGCACATACATAGTGAGCTACCCACTGCAGGGATAGGCTCCGTAAACACCAAAGTCATTAGTGTCATTTATGTCGTACACACATGACCTGTGGAAAAGATTGCCTGTAAGAAACCAAGATTCAACATGTAGATTTTTCACTAATGAAGTCCTGTAAGTTTCAGGTTTTGGAGCAGTTTGAATTTCAGATTTAGAGTTTTCTGATTATGGTTGGTCAACCTGTAGAAACTGTTGACAGTCCTGGGTACTCTAAACAGCCTGAGGGGTAGGATTACAAATCCTCCCCCCACAGTTTAACCCGCACAAACCACCCACATGTACTTACAATGTTTGTGACCTGCCATGGGCGTGCTTTCAAAGCCACAGAGCAGGGAACACTCGTGCTACGTCACTGCGTAGTCTGGGACAAACTACTGGGACAGTAGTCACTGGGCTGGCCGGACAAACACTTCATGCTTATGGTGATCAGAACGTCTGATGGACCCTGTTAAAAGTATGCACAGGTCTCTCTCCCCTTCTTAGCACTAAATAAGCCATCTGATTTGGGAAGACAGAAGCCATGTCTGGTACAGCAAGCTTTGGTCTTACCTCATCATGTACAAGGGTTTTGGACCATGCACAGAATGGTCTGCTATTACTGATGAGAAAAGCCACATACAATGTCAAAGAGGGTCAGTAGGTCAAGAAAATTAGTCGCAAGCTCCTTAATGATGAAGACATGTTCTGAGAGACATCTCGTTAGGTAGTTGAGTCACTGTGTGGACGTGGAGTGTGCATTTGCACAAACCCAGACAGTGAAATCTGTTCTCTCTCCTTGGACTCCTAGTGCAATCCACGGATACAACAAACACAAAATGCAAAGGGCAGCCAGGTGTGTGGTGCATGCATATCTGGGAGACTGAGGCAGGTCTGAGGCTAGCCTGGGCTAAGGGGTGAGACACTATTTCAAAATAAAGACTCTGGCTTACAAAATAAAGACCTGAGGTTACAAAACAAAACAAAATAAAAAAACCAAAACAAGAGAACACCAGAGCTGGGGACACAAATACAGCAAGACGTCCCTCTGACATAGCTGTTCTCATTATAATACAGAGCCAGGGCTCCTGCCCTCTTGTCCATGTTTCTAAATATCCCAGAAGAGAAGTGTGGTGGTTTGAAAATAATTGGTGCCCATAAGCCTATAGGGAGTGGCACTATTAGGAGGTGTGGCTCTGTTAGAGTAGGTGTGGCCTTGTTGGAGGAGGTGTGTCACTGTGGGGGCGGGCTTTGAGGTCTCCTATGCTCAAGCTACACCCAGTGTCTCAGACCAGGCAAACTTCCTGTTGCCCGCCAATCAAGTGGTGATGCACCCGTCTTTAATCCCGGCACTTGGGACGTAGAGGCAGGCAGATCTCTGTGAGTCTGAGGCCAGTCTGGTCTACAGAGCGAATTGTAGGACAGCCAAAGCTACACACAGAG
The DNA here is from genome assembly GCF_004664715.2 of Peromyscus leucopus. NCBI lineage: Eukaryota > Metazoa > Chordata > Mammalia > Rodentia > Cricetidae > Peromyscus > Peromyscus leucopus. The sequence goes on from NC_051075.1 coordinate 66,174,843, forward strand.
AAACCCAGTTTGGAGGGGAGGGAGGGAGGTAAAAACCCTCTCATCTCCGTCTCCAGCACCATGTCTACCTACATGCTGCCATGTCCCACCATGATGATAATGGACTGAACCTCTGAACTGTAAGCCAGCCACAATTAAATGTTTTCTTTTACAAGAGTTGCTGTGCTCATGGTGTCTCCTCCTAGCAATAGAAACCCTAACTAAGACAAGAAGGGAAGGTGTCTCCAGGGAGAAAGGAAGGCAGAAATGGAGGGCTGGACTTGGGCTTGGGGAGAAATTCTCCTGGCAGACAAGGCCTGATACCTGGTCCAGTTTTCTTACCAGGGGCTTGAGGACTCTCCTTGCCCAGAGACTGACTAGCTAATACCTGAACAAACTCATCACACACAAATCTGAAGCCAGGGTAACATGTGACATGCCATCATCAGACCTATCATCCCATATGCACCAGAAATGCTGTTCAAATGAATTTGGTCCAGGATAGGCTCTGGTTAGACTTGAACCCTGAACACAGTGAGAGCTGGCTAAGGAGGAAGACATCAGTGCAGAACTCAAGCGCCTAACTGTAATGGACAGCAATGCTGTTCATTCTTCTGTGAAAACAAGGGAACACATCTCTGAATGAGATGATTTCAGAATCTATGGCCAGGGACACCCAACACTAAATCCACTTCCACATACAGGCTGAGTTTCCCTTACCTGGGAATTATGGAATAAAAGCTTGCTTTTTTTTTTTTTTTAAAATTTTTTCCAGACATATAGTGAGCTATTTTGAGTGTGCAATACAGGTCTGAACAGGAAACTCACTTGTGTTTCTGATACATGTAGCCTAAAGGTGATTTTGAACAATGCTTTCAGTATTTCGGATCCAACCATCACAGGAACTAAGGTGTGGGAGTCTCCATTTGGGGGTGTGCAGAGAGGTAGTCAAAGTTTCAGATTTTGGAATATTCCAAATTTGGGGGGGGGGGTTTAGTCATACGTCTTCATTTTTAATCACTTAAGAATGATGGATTTTTTTTGTTTTTTAATTGCAACACACTCTTCAGGTATTTGAAACCCTAAGAGGTAGCATTAACCACTTAGTATTTACAAAGGCTGAGGTGCGAAGCTCTTGGTTTGATTCAAGATAACAAATGGTCCACTGATCTGACAGGCTTGACTGAGTACCTGCATCTCTTTGAGAAAATCTGCAAAAGAAGGACGCTGTTTCTCCTGACAACCTCCAAGGGTGCGAGCATGATTAGCCGTGCCTTTGGCTGAAGATGACATGGGTTACCCTGTATGCTGCTGCAAATTAGAAATCCCAGTGAGCCAGGCCTGCTCGTTTCCAAAATCCCGCAAGTTTACAAGCAACATGTCCGGTGTGTTTTGAATAACAATTTCTAAACCAATTACTTTGCCAACCGTTACCCATCAAGATGTGATGTGGTGAGAAACTGCTTTTGTCTATATAAACACTTAAAGTTTGCCTGATTGACCCATGTGCTCTGGCAAAGACATTTTTCAAGTTTTTGTTGTAAGCTTTTCTTTTTTCTGCCAAAGTTAATTTATAATCATGTAACTTCATCTTAACCTACATTTGTGAATGAACTCTCTGCTTATGAATTAAAAAAAAAAAAAAGAAAGAAAGAAACTACCCTGGGGAGAGACTGACATTTTTGTAATCTTTGTCAGCGGGCCTGTTCAAGATGGAGTCTAAATATCACACTAATGATATCAATACAAACAAGTTCAGAGGGCCTACATAAAACATGCTTGAATTGTCAAAGAAATCCTTGTGACTTTGTGTTTCTCCCAGCTCTAAATTAACATCGATTCAACAAAATCTATGTGAGTCCTATTTTTTTAATCATGGAAGAATTCTGAGGTTCACTCCATGTGTGTAATAGAAATCTGAAATCAAATAAGCGTAATGAAATGGATGCCGCTCATTCATTCCTGCACATTTCCCCCTGATGTTACTTACACACAGCAAGGGCTGCTTAGGGATCCCTGAAGTAACATATACTCAGCAAGGTCCATACAGCTGAAGACAAGATCCAGCTCAGTGAATCTGTCCAAGTATTTACCTGGAACCCAGATGTGCACCTGCACACACTCACTCATGAGTACACACACATACACATGCACATAACAACGGGGAAGTGTATGGCTCAGTAGTACCGCGTATACTAAGCATGCACAAGGCCCTAGGTTCAATCCCAAGAGCCCCTTCCCCTAAAGACACTGTGCTGTTAGGGTCCTAGATGGTGTATGGGGCAGGTGGTAACAGAGCAATCCACTGTGAATCTCGGCATCTGAAGAGATGTTCTGAACTCTGGGGAAACCACGGCCACTGGTGTCTTTCTAACAAGCCCTGTTCTTCGTTCTCAACAGAGACTCATCTCTGGTGAAAATGGCTTGGAAAAACTCTCTACAACAGCTGCTGACAAGAAGCAACTTTGAAAAGGAGAAAGGGCTCATCTTGGCTCACAGTTTGAGGTGCACAGCCCATCATGGAAGGGAGAAGACATGGCTAACAGTGAAAGTATGCATACGGGACTCCTCACATCTTGACTGGACAGAAAGCAGAGAGGACAGGGAGAGGGGCTGGGGTATAAAACCTCAAGCTTGCCTCTAGTACCCACTTCCTCCGGTAAGGCTCCACCTCCTAAAGGCTCCATGACCATCAAATACAGCAGCACTAGCTGAGGATTAAGTATGCAAACACATGAATCTGTGGGGGTACTCCATATTCCATCATCGTGTCTACCTGACAGCTTTGAACCTAGTCTTTTCCCAGGGTCAAAAACCAAACCAAAACAAAAATACACACACACACACACACACAAAAAAAAAAAAAAAAAACCCAAACACTCCCACCCCCAAATCAACCAAACAAACAAAGGGTCAGGCATTATGATGACAGGGCGGCCTCATTCACATGCCCACCTGCACCGGTCACTGGAACCAGGAGGATGGGAGGGCCGGTCTGAGGGAGACATTACCTAGAAGTACACAGATGGAATGGTTGCGTGGGCGAGGGAGGTCTTTCCACTTGCAAGTCTGGGTCAGTTTCCGAGAAAGGAAAAAGTAACTGCCCATTACAGCAACCAAGATATTTTAAGAAACACAGCCATGAGCACATAAAGGTCAGGTTACATATGCAAGTAAACACAGCTAGTCAGCAGAAGGTCTAAGGCCAGCATGAAGATCTACCAAGACTCCTCCAGCTTTGTCCCCTCTGCGATAATTGCTATTATTTATGAGAATACAGAACCATCAAGGTCATAGAGTGTCGGTCAGGCTAAGATAATTTCCCAGGGGCCCAGAAAACGACAACATTCTCCCTCCCTCCCACGGCGTGTGTGGGAGGCTACAGGGGTGGCCTGGGACACGCTCCCTGCAGGCTGGTAAAAGAGAGACAAGGACTAGAATTCAGCTGTCCATCACTGAGGATTAACGTTAAATAGAAAGCTAGACATCTCCTCAAAACTCCCTTGAGCACTGAATTGTATTCTTAGACTTCCGATCTTACAGAACCAGGTAAGTGGCCAGCTGGTGGCTGTGTTAACTAGTCTTTGCTCCCACAACAAATGTTCCAGATGTGATGGTACAAACAACAGGAACTCGGCTGCACACAGATCTGAGTGCTGGAAGTCCAAGTTCAAGGGGCTGGCAGGCTTGGTTTCTCCAGAGGCCTCTCCTTGGCTTACAAGTGGTAGTGTCTTGCTGTGTCCTCTCCCACAGCACAGGGATGCTCCTGTTGTCCCTCTCTCTTTTTATAAAGATACCAGTCCGACCGGTGTGAGTCTCCACCTTTGCTGCCAATGAAACCTCTTTAAAGGCTCTACACCCAAATGTAGTCCCACTGGGGGGGGCGGGGCTTCAACATGATTGGCGGTGGGGCATACAAGTCAGATCCTACAGTGAATTCACACACACACACACACACACACACACACACACACACACACACACACACACTTACTTCACAAGTACTTGATTTCTTTTCTAACCAGTGTTCCCTGGGAGGTACTAGGGACAGAGATAAGAAACCCTCTGGCCTCAAACAGATTACAGTCCAGCTGAGACTGATATGAGAGAGATATGAAAGGACAAGGGGCCTTTTGTGGGTTCTGAAGAAGAAAGGAAAGATCAGGCAAGATTTGGCAGAGGTTCCTGCCTCCACATCTATATCCAGCCTCCCAAGGAGCAGGGTATGAGGTGCAGGACAAGTTCAAGGGTGCACATTTCAATTATAATAGCACCTCGGGTTCCCAAACAAGAGGAATCCTTTCATGACTGAAATGGCAAAACCATGCATTCAGCCAATGTCACAAGTAAAAGAGCCCCTACCAAACTCTAGCACCACACCACCACCAGTGAGTGTATGCATGTGTAGGTGTGCACGCATGAGCATGTGCATATGCATCTTGGAAAGCAAAGGAAAAACACTAACTAGGGTGGGAAACATCGCCGGCCCTTTTAAGATAGCTGACGTTACTCCTCATAGGGAGGAAGTTGAAGAGATGACAGCCGCGTGTTCCAGGAACAAGGGAATGGTGAGTGGCTTGGTCCCGGGAGCAAAAACTAATAGAGGGTGTCAACTCATGCAGGGCACAGCTACACCACAGTGAGCTCAATGATAACTGCTGCATGGGGTGGCCATCTAAACGGCAGTGCGCACAGCTAGGACTTGAAGAGGGAGAGAGCAGCTGGACCAGAAGGATGTGGGCACAGACTTTCAGACAGACTGAGCAGCAGGTGGAGGTGAGGTGCCCCTGGGGTCAGGCTCGGAAGAGAAGGAAAATGGAGCGAGCTGCAGACAAGCATTAGTCTAAAAAGCCTTTGGGCTTCCCAATCTATTTAGAGGGGGAAAAAAATCACACTTGAAATCAGTATAATTTGAAGAGTAACTAAGTAATGAAAATCCAGTTCAGAACCAAAGGCATGGCCCCTTCAAATCTCACTTGCTAGTTCCCAACTTAATTTTTAAATTAAGACTCCTCTAATGAGACTCAAAACCACTCTCAATGAATTCAGATGGCAATAAGGGGAAGAAAAGATGCTAAATGAGAAAATGTGTTCCATCTCATAAGCCAGTCTGCTGAGGGTCGCAGCGAGAGAGAGGGTGGATCTAGTTCTCTTTTACAAAGGCCCATCTAACTACACATGGCATTTGTCGGACACATGGAATCAATGAACTTGGAAGAGAATGGGGAAGTGCCGAAAAGAGCTTCTATGTCTTGACTTGACATAGACTTGAACTTAGCAAAGATTCAACACACACACACACACACACACACACACACACACACACACACACACACACACACCACAATTTAGCACAGATACACCTGCAGCTACATATTCATTTACACAAATACACAACTTGCTTTGGCCAAATACTTCATTTGTGCATATTTTTCTCCATCTGTGAGAGCAGGTGGACATGACCCACTTTAGGACATTTCTCCTAAAGAAGATGTGTGTGCAAGCCAGTGTTCTGTGGCTCTAACTTGATATGTGGATGTTAGAGCTCATTAAATGACAGTGGTCCTGGCATTGCTGGCTTAAGCTGCCATCCTGGAAAGCTCCCCTTATACGCCAGGTGACAATCAAAACACTAAGGGCCCCCTACAACAAGAGACGCTGAAACTGCACGACACACAGAAGCCACCAGTGACATACATGTATTAGTTTAAGTGATACTGTTTGCTTTAGGGGCGCCTGATTGGTTGGGACCTTTGGTTGAACACAAGAAAAGCTCACTTTCCACTGGCCTGGGTAAAACAGAGGCTTAACTCATGAGCAGGAACAGGCAGAGTGGCCCCTAGTCCATGACTCGGTGTGTTCAGGGTAGTTCTTTCACACTGGCAGGTTCTAAACTGGAATGGATAGGATGTCAGGATAGTTTGATGGTGATGTCAGCATATTCTATAGAGCTTCCAAATCCAGGAGAAAAAAAAAGCACAGTGCAGAAAACCCAGCCACCTTCAACCTGTCATCAAGGCCAGAGAGTGCCCAAAAGAAACTGATGTAGAAAGGAGATGCACACAGTGGTCCCACAAGATGAGAAATGGGCCCCGGTCCGATTCCTGGTAGGTGTTCCACCTGTGAGTCAGCTGACTGGGACCCACAACAAGAACACAGCTCCAGGATCAACTCATTCCCATACTTCTGTGAAATCAGAGGCTGAAGTGCCGGGTTTGAAAACAACACAGAACTGGTCTTCGCAGAGGTCTCGAATTTCTGGTCTCTATTAAGACCTTGTCACAGTCTTGCTCAATATGATCAAGATGCTGGGTTATAGTCTCTTGTGGCAGATGTCACCACAGCAGAGACTTGTACTCCTAATTCATGCCTGTAACTGGTGTCCAATTAGCAGCATCAGACTACATGAGCACATCCCATAGAGACTCATGGTTTGAACTAGGCACAATGGCACACAGCAGGAATTCTAGGGCTTAAGAGCTGAAGGAGAGCAGAAGTTTCAGTCCTGCCTTGGCTACATAAGGAGTCCCAACTCCCCCTAAAACAAAAGCAAACCATCCACAGGCTAAGAAGGACTGACTGATGTATGCGTCAGTAACTGTTGGGGAGGGACGAGGTCCACTGGGACCCATTCTTCAAGGATGGCCTAAGCGCCTTACCACCACACACAGTGGCTAGCTGTCGCCGCCCATCGTTCCCCATCCCTGTTTACTGAAACTGATCTTTGTGAATGCTGGGATCTTGTTTTATTCTGGCATAATCCAGGAGACTAAGCAGAAGAACAAGACATAAAGATCACAGGCAACTCCAGCCCACTGGGCTTCTCTTTCTGACTCATTTCTGTACAATCACAGTCTTTCAAACATGTCAAGAATGGCACGAGATGTTCTCAGGAGGAAGGAGAGACTGAGTCTTTCCCTGCCTCAATGCACCAGAGGCTGAAAAGGGCCTTAAATATCTCTAAAGGCAGAGCGACAGGTGAACTGAGGGAGAGCTTTTGTTACTGCTGCTGCTGTTTTTTGTTGATTGAGGGTAAAGGTACTGGCCACCTTACGAAACTGCAGGACTGCACAGATGTTATCACGAACATAATGAGTTCTCTGCACACACATACTGCCTCTTAATTCTCACCAATTTCATGAAGTTGGGACTCTTTTTTACTGGACTGGGCAGAAAGAGGAGGCTTGCACCAGCCAGGTGATCTGCTCGAGAGACGCACATGGCTGGGAGTCCACACAGGTTGGCCTTGGCTAATTCCAAGGTTCCACTTCTGCTCTCCCAGTGTCACTAAGTCCTCTGGAGTGAGGTCGGGAACATGGGCACCTACATTTGGAGCACCTCCTATGCATCAGGGATGCTACACACACCATCGTCAATCCTCTTAATTATGGCAATCTTGCAAGACTATTGCTTCTTCATTTTGTAGAAGTGCGAAGAGATTGACAAATCCTTTTCAAAGTCAGATGGTAATGGGGAGAAGGGCAGGGCATGGACTCAGGATTCCTGCTTTGAGACCTGATATCTACCCTCTGTTTGCATGCTATCCTTTAATAAAACCACCTGGAAAGGAGCTGGATGAATGCAGACACTAGTGAGAGATTGTTGGGATTTCTTTTAGAGGTTGCCAAGGGCCACTGAGAATGATGATCCGTACCAGGCCTTATTAAGCGCCTGGGCCACAGACATGTGCACAAGAATGTATGCACACATCCCAATCATGTGCATGATGGCACAGATGTGAAAACCTGGAGGCCTGCCTCTTGGCAAAGGCTTGGGAAAGAAAGCACAGTGAGCGGAAAGAATACAAACTTGGCATTGGGAGCATACAGGTAGATGCTGTGATGCCAGCTCTGAAAGCATCACGTGAACAGCCTGCTCAGAACACATCAGAAAAGCTTCAGTAGTGGTAAGTCTTTCGGTAATTTTACAAAAATATTCTGGGCCTCCACCCGAGCAGTTCCGCACAGCTTCAAGGGGAATGGTGTTTCTTTTCCAATTGTACTAATAAAGCACAGGACTCTTGGATAGACAGACACATGTCCTGAATGGCAGGAGGATCCAAAGATGTTTCATCTCTACATTTCATAATCTTGTTATAGATATAACTTAGTAGATTAGAAAAGTATTTCTACATGCTGTGCGAGCTATAAAGGAACACTCATAGTGACAAATTTAGTGTAAAGTTAAACATATATCCATAAAAATGCACATCAAATAAAATCGCTGCTCAGTAGTAGGTGTTACTCACTGTATTACTCTTTCAGGGGCTAATGCTAGGATTTCTTCTGCTCTATCCCATCTTTAAAAACCATAGAGGTGTGTTGGGGAGTTAGCTTAGTAGGTAAAGCCATTCCTGACCAAGTGTGGGGATCTGAATTCAAAGCCTAGGACTCCAACCAAAGCTAGCTGCATAGTGCAAATGTTTGTAACAGCAGGGTCCTCCTGGGAGAAGAAGTAGAGGTAGGAGGATCCCTGGAAGCTCCCAGGCCAGCTAGTCCGAAGGAGCTGCATGACCAACAGTGAGGATAAAGAATGGCGGTTGTCTTGACATTCACGCTTGACATTCACAGCTTAGCATACCTGAGAGAGAGGGAGAGAGAGGGAACGAGAGAGAGAGGGGGAGACACAGAGACAGAGGAGGGAGAGAGAAAGAGAGAGTGCATGTAGACGAACACACACCACCACCACCACCACCACCACCACCACCACCACACCACCACCACCACCACCACCACCACCACCACCACCACCACCAATGTCATGTCCTCAGCCTTGAGGGCAGCAACTTCTAGCTCTACCGTCCGCTCACAGGGCTGCTTTTCCAGAAAGCAATATGAGATTTTCATTCGGACAATTATTAGAGACAGGGGTTCAGAGAGGAGCTAAAGTTAGCGCCAAGCAGGAAAATGCACAACATGTAACTCAAGGTGTCTTAGATTCCATGGCAGGCTACAGACACTGGGGAAGTTGGCATGGCTGGAATCACGGGTGTGGGCATGCAGCTCAGCTCCTGCCTAGCATGCACAAAGCCTCCCATCCCCATCACCACACCAACTGAACAAGCTAACACACACACCTGTAATCCCAGCACTCGGGGAGGTAAAGAACAATGTGGTGGTACTGTGTTCCCCAAAATATTGTGCACCCTAATAAACTTTTCTGGGGTCAGAGAAGGGAACAACCACTAGATACAGAGGCCAGAAAATGGTGGCACTTGCGCCTTTAATCCCAGCACTGCAGAGGCAGAGATTCCTCTGGATCTCTGTGAGTTCAAGGCCACACTGGAAACGGCCAGGCATGGTGACTCACGCCTTTAATCCCAGAAAGCGAGCCTTTAATCCCAGGGAGTGATGGTAGAAAGCAGAAAGATATATAAGGTGTGAGGACCAGAAACTAGAAGCATTTGCCTGGTTAAGGATTTGGCTGGTTAAGATTCAGGCTTTCGAGCAGAACAGTTCAGCGGAGATCCATTTGGATGAGGACTCAGAAACTTCCAGTCTGAGGAAACAAGATCAGCTAAGGAACTGGCGAGGTGAGAGGTAACTGTGGCGTGTTCTGCTTCTCTGATCTTCTAGCATTCACCCCAATAACTGGCCTCATGTTTGAATTTATTAACAAGACTCTTTAAGATTCATGCAACAGAACAATTAGAAGTCCAAGGTCATCCTCAGCAACACAAGCCTCGTTGAAAAGGGTACTTCCTTGTGTTTTTTAGTGAGCATAAAAGCATGTCCCAAAGTGCAAACAAAACACTAGAGGAGCCAAAGAGCACCCCTTTAACTTCACCTCTGTAAGCAGAGCAGCCAGCTGACGGCTACTGCGCTCCCATAAAGATCTGTGCTCGCTACGGGACAGAAAGACAAACAGTGCCAGGAAACAAAGAAAGGGCTCCTCCTGCAAACCCAGAGTCTATCCTGGGCCAAGGAGGACAGAAGGCAGCGAGCACTTGAGGGCAAATGCAGAGAGGGGCTGTCCGTCCCCTTTCTATTAGTGCGGAGTTGTTTTAATGGGTGTGCCTGGGGGCAAGAAGCGGGTTGATTCAAGAGGTGAATGTCCTCCTTGGCACAGTGGACAAAAGAGTCAGCTTGTGGAAGAGATGAGAGACATCAGAAAGCCCAGGGCTTGGAAAGAGATGGGGGTGGAGGGGGAGAGTCCTTAGAAACCCAAACAAAACCTGAGGTGTGGGCCCTTGAAGGAGAGAAATGGGTGTCCTGGACCACATGGTCCCCAAATCCTGCTGGATTCAGGAAGGAGATGCTGCATGGCGAGGCTGGCACTCGAAATGGGAATGGAGAAGGATGTTCCTGAGTAGATTTTCAGAATGTTTCTCCTTGAGCATGTGAGAAGGTGAAGCCTTTGGAGATAGAGGCAACAGGCGGGTGGTTCTATCATTAAGGACGAGGGCCTAGGAAGGGATTGATGCTGGTCTTGGGTGAATTCACAGGAGAGAGAGTTGCCAAAAGTGAACAGGACAAGCCCCTTGGGGGTGGTAGTGGTGGTGGCGAGGTGACTTGGCAGTTAGGAGCACAGGTGGCGCTAGCAGATGACCTGGTTTTGATCCCAGCACTAACATGGTGGGTGACTCTACTAACATGGTTAGTAACTAACAGTTACTAACATGGGGATGCCCTCTTCTGGCCGCTGTGGGCACCGCACGCATGTGGTACACACATCCCCACGCAGGCAAAACATCCATACGCCTAAAATTAAAAATATATCTTCTTCTGGTTTCCTGTCTCGCCCTGTGATCCTTTCTCTGTGTGTTCCTATCACTGGGATGCCACCGTCATGAAGCCCTTGTCAAAGGAGGAATCACGAGAGCCGATCCACTTCAGACGTTGAGGTTGAGAGCAACCTCTTCTCTTTGTAATTTATCCTCTCTTGGCTATTTTGCTATAACAACAGAAATTGGACTAATATGAAGGTTAGGTCACTATCTTAGGAAGCCAAGACAAGATTTCTTTCCAGGTTGTCTGAATCTATACCATACTGCTTCATGACGAGCTGTGAGAGCTTTGAAAGCCTTTCTGTTTGATGACTGATTGTCCAGGCAGCCTACATGCACACTCTCTCTGCCCACCTTCTTGGATCCACAGAGGACATCTGGCTAAAGGTTACACTTCTTCCATGGTTCATTTTAATCTATTGTTTATAGGACAGTGGCTCGGATGGCTCGGAGCTGGGACTCAGGGAGGAAACTGTCCCAGAGGGGCGTTCCTGCATCTACAGTGAAGAGAAATGGAGCTTGGGTTGCATCTTGACTAAAGTCATGGAGTTCATGGAGGACCAGAGCCTGAGGATCTAACTCAGAGCCTGGGTTTTTCTGAGCACTCACACTTGAGCCTTTTATGTCCTGAAATAAAATCAAATGGGAATTCCCTCATCTCTCTAGGGGTAGGACGCATGGCCGAGTTACAGCAGCAGATGAAGGTTGTATGGGTGGGGGGGTAGGAAGAGGTGCTGGAAGCCAACACAGAACATGAAAAATTCCATTCCCCAGGGCAGTCGTCTTCATGCATGGCTTACCAATGGCGCATGCACTTGTGCACACCCAGAAACAACATGCACCGGACAGCAAGAGAACCAGTCTCCTTTTTCTCCCCCGCATTTGCTGTTGGGCTTGTGGCCCCGTCATCCTGCTCTGTGTACTGAAAATGTCTCTGAGGATTTCCTTCCGTTGCATTAGCTTATTTATCCTGTGGGCTGTCGGCAGCCAGCGGAAAGAAAAACCTGTTGTGTGGGAACAGAAGTTATTTCGATTCATTCGCGGCATGCTAGGGACACAGATGTGTAATAGTCATTTTATTTTGGTACTATTTGGTAATAATAATAACAACAGTCAGCCAATGCTAGAGTGAAGGAGGAAGGGGAAGGGGAACCAGAGGAGGCAGGGTATCAGCTGCTGATTGGGGAAGTTTGAGAAGGAGTTCTTGTTGGTGCTGACAGCAGCTGGTTTCTTACGGCAGAGCAGGCCCTCTCTAGCTGGGCTGAGTGGCCTCCCCTGGGCAGCTCCAGCCTGACACAAAAGTGAAGAGAGAAACTCACAGGTAGAGTAGTGTGGATGGGTGCAGGGGGCGCTTCTCAGAGGAAGAGCGGGGATTAGAGCGGGCCAGAGTGACCGACCGGCTGGGTACAGCAGCTTCTCACTGAGCAAAACTGGCCAGTTCAGGGGCTACGAGGCCTAAGGAGGACAAAGGAACAGAGATGGCTGCCAGGAAGGTCAGGCCCTGCTTGTGCCAAGTTGTAGCAGAAGGCAAGAAACTAAAGGTGTGTGTGTGTGTGTGTGTGTGTGTGTGTGTGTGTGTGTGTGTGTGTGTGCGTGCGTGCGTTGTCTTACGTCCTCTTAGGGCAAAACCATTAGAGGCCAGACGAAGGGGCAGACCAGGGTGAGCAATATCTTTAATTATGAAACACAGACTCGTGGAAATAACTCAAGCCATGGTGACATTTAAATGAAACAAACTAAATCTAAGTTTGCAATGGTTGGGGGTGGGGCGGAAAAGGAGAAATCCTTAAAAAGAATTTCCTCCTTTTATTCAGAAAATAAGACGTCACTAAGCTAATATTTTCGTTTCATCTAAACACATACAGACTGTACCGCAGAAACGCAAAGAGACGGGGTCTGTTGGAGACACCTGCCAGCTGGCCACTCCTGCAAGCCTCCCAGTCAGACCCACTTGTGTTTAGATGTGCCCCAGGTCCCTTGTTAGACAACAGGCTTGTCCCCTTGTGAGGCTCTGCTTGGTTTCTATTGTACAAAAAATGAAGGGCTCTCCAGGCCGTGGAAACTGCTAGAACACTGAAATCGTTTCTCACAGCCTAAATGGCATTCAGAATAAACACTGTGAATTGATGAAATGACCAATTATGTGAAGTAGCCCTGCCTGGTGTAATCCAAACCAAATCCTCCCCCATTATCCTCAAACCGAGAGGTGACTCAACAGCCCAGCCTGCCTGTGATTTCTGAACCAAGAGACGGTGCCACACTCGAGGTCCGAGGAAGACCCTGGGTGCTTCTAGCTAAGTCTTCCTGTTAGTTTTATGTCAGAAAATACCAATATACTGTTCAACAGCTCACAAGCCAAGCAACTATGAAACAACCAGGCAGGTCCCTGCTGTATTACATCCCTTTGGTCTCAACACCGTTTCAGGTTTTCACTCACTTCCACGTATTTCCCCTTAGAATATCACATTACAGTAAGTCCCTGACTTTTGGGTTGTTTTTGCTTTGTTTTGTTTTGTTTTTTTTTTTTTCAGCTTTACGATGGTGTGAAAACCATATGCCTTGTCGGGGGAACTGTCTTGGAAGAGCAAGGCATGGTGGTAGCACACCTATAATCCCAGAAGGACCAAAAGTTGAAGGGTAGCCTTTACTGCGTAGCAAGTCTGAGCCAGCCTGAGCTACACAAGACTACCTCCAAAAAGTAAGAAAAAAGGAAACTGTCTTTTCAATACTGATCCTTCCTAGATGAGGGGTATAGGGCCATGACTTCTTACGACACTGGGCAGTAATGACAGTGTGAAACTGCCATCGGCCACATGTTCACAAGGGCAAACCACTGACACTCCCCAGTGACCTGTGCTGCTCAGCACACAGGGCAGTAGGTGAAGCCCTATGCTGTTTCCTACTTACAGTGGTTTATTTGGATCAGTCAAGTGGCACCTGCCGTCACGGGCCGCATGTCCAGCGTTGTCGTCCTTTGGGGCCACGTGCTTTTGTGGTTTCCCTCTCTGGCAACGCCACATCTCTGAGTCACACACACACACACACACACACACACACACACACGCACGCACGCACGCACGCACGCACGCACCCATCTTTCTGTTTTGAGGCCTTGCTGAAGGGTCAGCCCTCTTCACCAAACTTCCTGCCAAAAAGTCAGCCTCCTCTTCCCCACGTGGCCCAACTGCCTGTCTTCCTGTTCCTGGACCCTCGCTCACCACTCTGGATGCACACAATCCTTGAGCCTGGGTTCCTTCCAGGTCTGGTGTCTAAAGAAGACTGCCCCCTACTGGTTAGAGGGAAGACAAGGTGCGTACATGGCTGAGAAAGCGGGCACACAGGTCAGGTGTGTGGTGGGGGGGGGGACACCCCTTCTTTGCATCCCAAACCTTTAGGTGTGAAGCTGACTGCAGGCGTTAGCAACTTCTGGACAGCCCTCTAAGCTTCCAAAGAAAGCAAAAGGTCGTTTGGGAAGATGCCCTTCAAGTCTAAAGAAATCTTTTCAGGGTAGAGGATCTCAAGAACTCTAGATGAGTAGAGCAAAAATGGTGAAAACATCACAGGAAAAAATGTTCGCATATCCCTGCCCACACTCCCAAATTTACAAAGATTCGTGTGGTTTTCAAATGCACAATAAAGAACACACACATTATACTCAATTGAACGCAGATCGGAAATGTGTACTAGTTTAAGTCCCAGTGTATAAGGAATCAGGAAATTTTTGAATCATGGAGAAAAAAGGAAGACACATCCACCCACGAAACGGAACCCACTGTGCTCACCCAGCCTCGGGCGTTATCAACTCTTTCCAAACCAAAACACCTGATCCCCACAGAGTAATCTACTAAATGTGGAACAGGAAAAAAATCTAAGCAAACAAAATCCCAATTCTAAAAATAATCCAAAGGTGAACCGTACCCAAGCTCTACATGAAAAGACACCGGAGACGCTGAACTTCACTTGAGAAAAACCCAGAGGGTGACCCAACCTTAGCAACCACGTGTCAATTCCTTCTCTTCTCGTAGACATTTAGGGCACCTATGATGGCTACAAAAGTAGGATTCACCCAACTTCATCTGTACCAAAAACAAAACAAAACAAACAAACAAAACCACCCCAAAACTCTCTAGCTCCTGGTTTCACAAGCTATTAAAAAGCATGAAACCGTGTGGCCCATGAAACAAGAACCATCCCTCTCACCATGGCTGGGACTACTCCAGAAACTCAATGGTAACTGTCTCTTCTTAACCACAGGAGTACCTGACCCCTCCATACACATGGCTCGCTTCAGTGTACTCTTTACAAGTCAGGCTGAACAGCCGGCCAAAAGGCATCAAACCCCCCACCCCACAACAGCACAGTTCTGAAGCTCTTGGCACACTGCTGTCCACATGCTTTCAGTATCTCCGCTGCCCTCTCACTCCCAACTCCTGGATATTCAACAAGAATTTAGGGGAGGGGTGGGGATGAAATCTGAGGGCCAGCTTACCCATAGAGCAGATATCCACAACAGCCATAACCCAAAAGTAACTTTTAAAGAATTGGGCATACGTCATCAGTTTTCAGCCATCCATCCTTCAATGCTGGCCATTGTAAAGCGATTTAACAGCACAAGCAGAGGTGAAAAGACAGTTTGAATTCCTTGATAGGAACGAGCACCACATTTGAGGAAGGGTTGGAACACAGTCCCCCAGCAGATGACTCTAGATGACCGACTGTCCCTGGAGCATCAGAACAAACTACAGCCAACCTTCCAGGCACACAGGAAACGTTAGGAGGAAGCAGGAAACAAACGTATCTCCATGATGACAAAAGTGTCAAAACACCCAGACCAGCCTCGATCATCCCAGGTACCAGAACCACAGAAGAGTTTGCTTTGCCTGATGTGCACTCCACATTCCCACTGTCACTGTTCCGACGCCACCACAGAAACGGTCCTGGGACAGAGGCCTGGTTTCAAACTCACATTTCACAGCAGCAAAGACACTTGAGCAGAAGGAAATAAGAGAGTTGGCATTCAGACCCAGGGCACAGCAGTCACACACCTCTCCAGAGAGCAGCCACTGCTAACCAGACGGGAGCAGCCTCGGCTGGCACCATGCGCCAGGAGGAGGTTAGGAGGAGATGAGGGAACAGGAGGTGGTGCCTCCCAGACACCTACCTTGCAGAAGGGCTCCATTTCTCTTGAAGAAGGTACTGCCTGGCCAGATGGGTGGACCTGATGTGCTGGAAGAGAACACAGATGTGTGTGAGGTTTGAGACCGGGATCCACCTCGCTTCCCAGCAGCCCTTTCTCTAGCGACCCCTTCTCCAAACTTCACACAGGGTGGCCTTGAAAAATGTCCCCAAGGCATGCTTTAAAAATAATTAGGTTAAAAACAGGCTTTCTTTCCCCACAGCAAAACCTTCTATGTGAGTACTCTGGTTATCATCTTGGCCAGGGTCACACCTGGCCATTGAGATCATCTACAGGCCACCAGCAAATGCATGTGGTTGGTGATTTGATTTGGTGGTTTCATTAAGTGCTGAATGCTTGCTAACGTGTTCATGAGCTCAGGGATACATGTGGCCAACAAGTCTTGTCTGTGTCTTGGGACTGACCAAGGCCACTGGCACTCCCTGGTTACACATCGGAACTTGTGGGCAATATACCCAAGCGGGCCTTTCTTGCCATCTCTCCAACCAAATCCTCTCCACAAAGATGTGACCTTGGTCCCCTCCTGTCCTCCCTAATGCTGTTTTGCATCTTGTTTTCAATTTCTTGGCTTAAAATGTTGTACTCCGTCCCCCATAAAACACTCTGCACATGCGTTGCCACCCACACTCTAGTACCAGCAGAGGCAAGACCATGAGCAAGATCAATATATCACTAAGGCACCTGCTGCATCTCTGGATGAGCATTTTCACTGTCTTAAGACAGTCAGTGAAAAACTTTATGGCTACCCAATCTTAGTAAAAAACCCTTCGAGTGGAAAGGGGGTTATCCTCAATCAGGGACCAGCTTAAGATTAATGTTAGGAAGCCGTCGGTTCACAATGTTAGCACATCCGGCCCGAGAGGCAATTTAATGACGCTCACCAAAACAGTATATGGCAAATGATGTTGGTTAATGCAGCATCAATCATATTCAACATTTAACAAATTAAAATTGGCCAGAGAAATACATTTGTAAGTCCACCACAGATGCATGCATACACACACACACACACACACTACATTTATTTGTAAGTCCATCACAGATGCATACACACACACACACACACACACTACATTTGTAAATCCATCACAGATGCGCGCACACACACACTCACATTTGTTAAGTCCGTCACAGATGCACACACACACACACACACACACACACACACACACTACATTTGTAAGTCCATCACAGATGCACGCACACACCCCTGAATGAGTACAAGAATGCTTCAATAGTCAGCTGGAGTCTGGCTGTGAAGGATAGCAGGGCTGTTAACAAGAAAGGAAGATACCAGGCATTCTGCCTGCCAGAATTTCATTACCAGAGGTACAAATATTGTCACAGCTATAGGGACACAGTACATGATTGAGGAGGAGTTAGGAAAGGGAGAAGAGCCACCACACAAAAATGCTATTAAATAGCACGATAATGTCAACTGCGCTTGCAAACACAGGCATCTCTTGTTTTCCTGCACTCCACTTCTGCATGCCTTGCTAAGTTCCAGGCTGGGTTGGTTTTTTTTTTTCTTTTTCTTTTTTAAATGAATTATAGGTTTGCACACCGTGTGGAGCAACTGTATCAGAACTATGTCCTCAGTCCAAATGACCGTTGGCACTCTTTAGCAACAAAGGAGCTTTAAATTAAGGTTTGTACATCTCTATGCATAAACATTGCAAGCATAATAGACTGTGCATATACAGTTAACAGTGTGTGTGTGTGTATAAAACTTTTATATGGGAAAGCGAATGGTGTCACTTACATTAGTATAGCCCCTGCTCCACTGTGGAGGCCTGAGTGGCACCTGTAGATCTGGGGAGTTCATGTACTGGGAACTTGAATGCTCATAGACCTTTCTGTTTTATTTGCTTTGGATGCACTATACTAAAAGTGATCAGAAACAATGCATTCCATACATGTAGTCCACACTGTCAGCTCTGGCAGGTGGGGCTTCTGAGAGACAAGGGGGTGCACGGAACAGTAGCAAACCCTGCTGGGGCTGCAGAACGATGGTGGCAAGCTGATTTCTCTCTGGCGTGATTCCTTTCTCATGGCATCTGGGGGGCCCTCTAAAACTCAGTCAGGAAGAACAAGGTGCGTTAAAATGCTTAAGCTGGCCTTGAACAAGGCCGGTGAGTTCCCTGAACCTGCCACCTTATCTTTATAATAAAGCAGGAAACAGCAAGCTAGCTGGCTGCTGCCAATACTGAACTGGCTGGCTCATAAAGATATTTAAAAACTGAGGACTTCATGACGTAGAGGAGTTCATTGCTTCTGGAGAATTCAATAATTGAGTATTACTGCAGAAGCCCGGATATCCAGCTGACTGCCACCCAAATCTCCTTTTTATCCTGACCTTGATTTGGCTGCAAACCGAGCCGACACCCAGGATGGAGCAAATATGGGGAGCTGAGGTCAGATAAACCCGGTGGTTTTAGATAAGGAAAATTCTCTGTAGGATAGAAATCTACCGGAGGATTTCCACAGCACCCTTTTAACACCTTAAGTCACTGATCAGTATTCTGCGGTCACTGGGCTCTGCCTTCCCTCTGGTCTGTCCTCAGGGGGTGGAAGGAGGTTTGGCCCAGCATACTGCCTGCAGTGGCCCCTTACTAACAGACCTGCTGCATTCTAAGAGTAGGGGCGTGCGTGTGCGCGCACGAGTTAGCAGCAGTGAAGTGAGCTGGGCATTCCCCAGTGCCGTATTCCACCTGCTCCTTAGATTCTCCCTCAAAATGACGTCATCTGACTGCTAGGGATTTGAGGATTTGTCAAGTGCCTACTGAGAACTGTGTTTGGTGCTACAAAAAACTGGGGGAAAGAACAAAAAACACTAATAAAGCTCCGATCTGTGACTTCTAAGAACTTAACTGTCATACGTCCTTCTGATGGCCCTGGCTCCAGCTGCAGGCTGGCAAAGCACAAACTTGATTTTTATTCCTGCAGCTGGCGAGAGACATCCCTGGCTGATTGGCCTTTAGAGCTCAAAGTTAGTTAAAAATACATCCAAATGAAATTACTTAAAAATGCATATTAACTACAAGCATTCAGAGAAAACAGTGGTGTGATGTTTGTGAGGGGCTGTGGCCCTCCCACCCGCACCCTCTCTTGCAGATCAAGAGTGGAGGGGAGGAGCGATATACAAAAACGGGCTCCTGTAACTACAAGGGGCTGGTGAATGTCACTTCCATGCAGAATGGCCAGAAAGGACCGAGAACTGGGTGGGTTCTAACTATCTCACCATGGTTCCCACACTGCTGATCACTACAACAGCAAGGGGTCAACCACCGAGCCTACTGTTCCCGACTCTGTGTGGACTTATGCTCCTATCAGCACAAGCCCAGACTTGGGCTTCCAGAGCGTCTGCCTCGCTCCCCTGCTCAACTTCCCCGCTTGCCCTTTCTGCCTTCCCACACAGAATTCTCTTCACCATCCTTCCCCAGGAAAGGTCTTTTGTTAGGAATCTCTCCTAGGCAAAGTCCCAGGCTAGAAAAAGCAGTGTGACTAACCATATGCCAAAGACAGTGGGCTCCCGTTAGTAGAAACAATACAACGCCCGCACGCCCGCCCAGCAAATGTCTCATTTCAATAATGCGCTAACGGTGACCTTCAGCACTATCAGCCACACCGGCTTGGTGGCAAAGGAAGCGGCCCAACAGGTGAAGAGGGCCTTGCCTGCCAAAAGTCTGTCTCTGAACTAGCATTTCAGAACCCTGCGCAGCAGAATGTCGAGCCCAGTGCTGAGCCAACAGAAACTAAGAGAAGGCACAATGTCTCCCAACAGCACACCACGTAGCCCCCAGAGGCCTGCAGTATTCAATCACTCCTGCGCTTCATGTTCTTTTCTGCACTCCCAAGAGGATGCTCTCCCAGCAACAGGCGACAGGGCCCTGAGGAAGTTCTTGGAATCATGATACAGTTTGTCAGATGTCTGCCCTATACACATGAGCATCACTCACTGTGAAATTGGGAAGTATCATCAACCCAAAGCTTGAGCAGTTCTGGCAAGACCCACTCCTGCATTCGCCAGTCTGGACTTTTTCCGTGCCCAGCGGCAAGCAGACTGAGGAAAGTATTGTTTTTCTCAGGTCCCGGATGCCGCACATGAACTGAGAGACTGCAGAGAACAGGTCGCTTCAGCATGGAGGGCATGTGAAGGAATGCCAAATGAATGGAGCCCAGTCAGAAGCAGGAAGGGGCGTGTCAGGGGCGGGGAAGAGGGCGTGGACGGCGGCTTGGACAGAGTTTGGGTCTTGCAAGGTGAAGTCATGGAGACTGGGCACACAGTGACTCCAGTGCTCTTAACACTACAGTGCAGCACACTTAAAAACGGCAAGATGGTACACTTCACGCTAACATCTGCTTACCCTAGGTTATAAAAATGGATGTATAAAAATCCCAAGAGTTAGGGAGAAAGTGTCAGGTGTGTGGAGGGAGACAGAGGGGCTCCGGAACGGGTGACTGACCTGAAGCCTGGCGTGTTGGGCAGGAAGACAGGGGTGGGTAATTCACGCTCTCTCTGTCTGCCCTCCCTCGCTGTTCACCAAATTGGCCCACAGCACACTGACAGGGCGGCTCAGCTTGCTTCAGTCCTCGTGGGGGCCTGAGCTTGCCTATTCTTCAAGCAGTGTGGCAGTGACTCCTGTTACACCCTAGCACTGGAAAGGGTGTGTGAAGGAATCTTCAGGATTTATAGATCCACCACTGAATGTTTTGCCAGGAATAAAACAGTCAGAGTACCTGTACACGTACGTACGTACGTGTGTACACACACACACACACACACACACACACACACACACACACACTGAATTCATCACTGGCACACCAGGGTCCACCAGTGCAGGCCAACCCTACCTGAGGAGAAAGAAAGAAAAGAAACAAACAAAAACAAACCATGTTGGAATTCTGTCCCTTCAAACTAACCGAGGACAGATCACCAGGAAAATAACAGAGAAGTGGAGAACCTCCCCTCAGGCCCTCCCAACCCCTGAGGGAAGGACGCAAAGTGTCTGAAATGTGTAATGTAGTTATTAGGAGGACCTAGGCAGAGCTACAGACACAGAAGTTGGGGGTAACCAATCACCCCACTTGTCGGAGAAGCATCATTTGGAGCGTAGGTAAGCAAATATCTGGAACTCTCAGGACACCCTCCATACATTCATAACCTCTCATCATAAAACAGGAGCCTCGGGAGTCATCGCAGAAGAACGGGTCCGAAGCTAGAAAGAGCCGCAGGTAGTGGACAGCTGCAGCAAAACTATCCGCCGGACGTGACAGGGCTGTCCACACGCGCTCACAGCAGCTGCGCCTGCACGCACGGGTCAAGCCCGCCAAAACCCCAGTGTGGGTGAGGGAGGGGCTCAGGAAGCCCAGCTCCTAAATGAAGGGCTACTGGCAAATGATGGCTGCTGGGATAAAGAGAATCCATTTCTTCAGAGAGGTGGCCTCAGGGAGGCTCCAGTAGACAGTCCTATACCCCTGCACGTGCAGGCAGGACTAAGGGGGCGGGGGAGAGGGGGGCACGGACCACAAGAAGGAAGGTGGGGTGGGGGAGGAGGAGCTGGAGGGAGGGAATGGGAGAGGAAGCTTAATCAAAACACTTTATAGGCATGGATGAAATTATCAAACAATAAAAAACATTTTAAGAAAGAAAAATAAAGTTACTGAAACATAATCGAACAAAAACAAAGGAAATAAAACGGGAGAGTCTAGGCATTAGAAGGGAATCGTAGAAAGCGGCTGGTCCTATCTGAGGCGGTGTGAACATCCCAGAGGGTACAAAACACAGGTGCAGGTCTCCTAACTTGCCCAAGCCTCAACTGTCCGCTTGTAAGCTGTGGGGCAACCGATCACCTGCGGCACCCAAGAACGAAACAGGATGAGAGGTATCAGAGAGAGGTGCTCTGTAAACCGCAAAAGTCCCCGTTGTCATCCTGATTCCAAGAAACCTGCAGTTTGGAGACATTTCCCGACACACTCCAGGCCACAGGAGGCCACACAGTGACAGAGGAGACAGCCAGCCTTGGTTTGGTGCCCGCACTTCCTCAAGCGCCCTGTGCTCTCTTCTGCATTCCTGTGACAGACGAGGGCGCGTCTCATCTTTTCCTGAAGGATGTTTTCAGAGTTTCCAAATGCAACTGTTTGTTAGTCCAGAGACAACCAAACAGTTTTTAAACACCAATGGCTAAAGAAACAGCTTCAGGGACAGACACCTCCTCCTCCAAAGAAACTTAAAACCGGCCAGGTGGAGGCCTCCCAGGGCTGGCGAGTGTTTGGAGGCTGACAACCGTCAGGAGGCAGTCACTGAAGTGATCAGACCACCACCATCTGGGACCCCAGAAAGCGTAAGCAACAGAGTGGCAAGATTCTCGGAGGGCAAAACACGGACGACAGTAGGAAGTGGAATGGCTTTGTAACCTAAGCAACTGTCATCACTGGAGACTCCCACAGACCAGCCCACAGATGGCCCTGTGTGTCCTTGACTACCCATGCCCTCCTAGGCCGGGGCCTGGGATGCCTGTAAGCAACTGACAACAGGTGACAGTGTCTCTGGGGCGGACACACTCTCATTTTATTTATATCAGTAGTGGCTGGCCGGCTCACGACTGTCAATTAAAGTTGGTTTTCTTTTTCTTTTTTTTGGGGGGGGGGCAGGAAAGAAGGGAAGGAGGGAGGAAGGGAAAAAGGGAGGGAGGAAAGGAGGGCAATGCACTGTATTAAAGTCCCACCAGATGAATGGCCTAGAGCTTTGGTGATGGTGGAGAGCTGGGATGTTACAGGTCTGCAGCCCCATTATCTCGGTTCTTCAGTCCCTTAGTAGCCATCCATTGCCGGCCCCCTCCTATTTAATAAGTCCTTTCAGAAAGTACTAACAGAACACTTGCTTCGAGCAGCCAGAAGGCTCAGGGTCTTGGGCGGGTAGCACGTGAGACCTTGGCAAGGTTTGCCCGGAAAGTGCCTACCTGATATTCCCACCGATGTTTTGAAAAGCCTCTTCTTTTATGATTTCCTTTAGTTCTGTAACTATAAAAACTCCAACAGACTTTTACCACACTGAAACGTGCTATTTGGGGCACTCTGAGGATCCGTACCCTGAGGAACCAGGTGAGAAATCTGCCAAAGCCTTGCTCTGGGGATTCCCGGACTCCAGAATTAAATTTCTATTGTTTAGGAATTGCCTCGCTTAGAGATTCTGTGAGAGCAGCACAAAGAGAGAAAATGGAAACTGCCCCCCACCACCACCCTCCCTCCCCATTCCTCCTGTCCCACCCTCTCAGGTAACAGCACTCTCTGCCTCTGCTTATGTAAGTTCCCCATTGTTTGGGGCATTATCTCTTTAAAATCCTTTCCACCTTCAGCCTCAGAATACCCTCAGCCCCATTCTTTCCAGACCTTTCTGCTAGCTTCTGGTAGTCTGCCACAACCTCAGGTGCTCCCTGGCTTCTCCAAGTGTCACTGTGACCTCCACCTTCAAGTTCACACAGCATGTCCCCCACACTCCCTCGTCTGTTCCAAAAACCTCATGAGTGTAAGGACACCGATCATATCGGATTAGTGGTCTACCCTGCTCTAACAGGACCTCACGGCGGCTAATTTCATCCTCAAGGACTTTATTCTCAAACAAGGTCATATTCTAAGGTACTAGAAGGTTAGGGCATTAATGTATGAATTTGGAGGCTTCCACAGTATACCTGTCACTGTTTGTCCAGTGGTACCTTCAACATTCAAACACAGCACACTTGTGCTTTTCTTGAATCTTTATTTAGTAACTACAACACTGAGAACTTGGCTTGTGACTATCAGATAGTGGCTGAAGGGATGAGTGCTTAAACTTGAAATCTACACTCCTCATCTAACAAAAGAGAGGAAAGTGAAATCCGCACCTACGTCCCGGGTCACACTCCTGGAGTCTCTAACAGTCATTGCCCATTTTCTCTTCCTCTGCTCCTTCCTGTCAACTCTCCCTAAGGTCTCCTCTGCCTTTGTAGCCTCACTGATTCCGTGTGCCTGAGAAGTTCTTCCTAACAGTCAGGAGGCCTCTCCACCCAGGCTCTCTCTCACAGCCATTGAGTAACTCCTCCTTAGCCTCGCCAAGCCAGGTGGGGGTGTGGGAGGACGGGGGTGGGGGTGGGGTTAGCACATGGGTGTCACTGGAGCTCTTGCTCCATGTCAACGGGCATCTCATTTTCGTGTGTCTTCTTCTATATAATGAATCGCTATGTAATGTTTCATTTGTAGACTTCAGGGTATACAGACACAGGAGAGCTCATGGGGCAGGGCAGGTGCCATCAGGGCTGCGTCCTGCTATCAGTCAGCTCAGAAGCCCTGCCATCTTTCCCAACATCTTCCCGCTGTCCTCCAGACGCTGTCTGGGGGGGGGGGTGTCTTTAACACACACAGGCCATACGCTTCTAGGATTCATCGCAGCCCATCTTCCTCTTTTTTGCCTGTCCCTGTCCTGTGTTCTCAGGAGAACCACCCCAGGAGGCATCTTCCAACAGCTTCCACCGGGCGAGCTCTCTGAATTCTTCTGGCACTTAGAGTCTGTCTATCCAGCCCCTCGGGCACCTGATAGCTTTCCTTTTCCTTTCCAGGGCGTGTATGCATTTGTCCAACAGTGACTCCCCACCTAGAGGTAGACTAAAGTCACTGCACACAGAAGACAGCTGTCGTCATTCTACAAAAGAACGAGTAGGGATGTTGCTTGCATCTCCCTTAACACAATGATTCAAACTTTAAGAATTAAAAACCAATCTCTAATAGAGCTATAATGAAATCCTTTACAAAGGAGCATGCCTATGCTATGCCTCCTTCCCCTACGATCATATAAACATTCTTTGGAAAAGGGAAAGAAAATCAGAAACCTCATCACTGATGGTAAGTAATGAGCGAGGTGATTTTGAACTCCTTTTTTCTGTGACTTCTTGATTACCTAGGAATATATAAATAACTAGATAAGTACATGTATATTTTAGATAATACGGAAGGCCTGTTGGGCGTCCTGAAGAAATCCTGCCTAAACCCAAGGCTGGGTTTTCAGAAGCACCAGCTCAGTATACATCTTACTGAACAGTTGCAAAGGTGTTTATCATTATCTTAGTGCTACACGTTTCTAATTTTACATATGAAAACCATGGCACCATTCAGCAGAAAGCACATTATTTGCATGATGTATTTGCATTTGTAAAACACCCACATTTACTTTTACTGCTTAATGGGCCCCGTTTAAATGGGCCACTCTACATAAATGGAGTACACTGGTTCCCAACTCAATGGTGCTGATAAGAAAACTACTCCTTTTAGATGCAAATGAACCTACTAATCACAACTGAAATGGTGGCAGAGGAGGGCTCAGCAGCTGTTCCTAGAACTCCAAGTCTAGGGCCAGTGTGGTTCCAGCTTGAGCTTTGGAGCAGCCTGGGATTTCCCCAAAAGACATCTGTCCACAGACCTCGGGAGATCAACTCCATGTTTTCCGAAAGAGACAAGAGATTCTGAGATGTGAGTCCACCGTGCACATGTGGCCAGGCCTATCCCTGTCAACACATGAAGGAGAAGCACACAGAAAAGGCAAGGTCCATGCAGGTAGTTAAAGGCAGCTTATGATCAATGCCACCAGATTGCCCATGGGGCTCACTCTTAACACGTATATCACAATGGAAACAGCACGGGGGTTCCTCAAGAAAATCAAAGGCTAGGGAGATGACTCAAAGGGTAAAGCACCTAACTCATCAGCCAAAGAACCTAAGTTCGGATCCCCACCACTGCAGGAAAAAGCCAGGTATGAAGAGATGAGCCTGTAACCTGGGGGTGGGAAGGCAGAGACAGGAGGGCACTGGGGCTTGCTGGCCACAAGCCTGGGAGAGAGCTGAACAGTGAGCCCAAGGTACAGCGAGAGACGCTACCTCAAGGAGTGAGAGAGAAAACCACAGAGGAAAACACCCAATGTCCGCCTCTGGACCTCTAATGCACATACACGGGCACTCACACCTGTACTCACATACACATAAAGAAAACCTTATGATCCACTTGTTCTAGTTCTGAATATACAACCCCACTAACCCCACCACTGTCAATAAAAACAACTCTAGCCGGGCAGTGGTGGCGCACGCCTTTGATCTCAGCACTTGGGAGGCAGAGGCAGGCTGATCTCTGCAAGTTTAAGACCAGCCTGGTCTACAGAGTGAGTTCTAGGGCAGCCAGGACTGCTTCACAGAGAAACCGTCTGGAAAAAACAAACAAAACAAACCCCAAGAACTCTAGATGTTTGTACATCATGTCCACAGAGGCCTTATTCACAATGGGAGGTGTGTGTGTGTGTGTGTGTATGGGGGGGAGACAAGCTCATTGATGGATGAATGGACAAGTGAAATGCCGTACATACACAAAGAAACATTCTTCAGCCTGCAAAGGGAAGGTGATTCTCTAACATAGATAAACCCTGAGGACATTCTGTTAAGTGCAATGAACCAGTTACAAAAAGACAAATTCTGTACGGTTCTCTATATCCGAGGTGCCGGGAGTCATCAGATTCACAGACAGGAAGCAGAATGGCAGTTGGTGGATGGGAGATGGGTGGAAGGGCCCTAGGGAGTGGCCGCTCATGGCTACGGTTTCAGTTCTCTAGGAGGGAAATAGTTCTGGAGGCAGAAGACTTTGATGGCAGCCCAGCGGGGAGCAGCCACACTGAGCTGGACACCTGCAAACGGTCACCGCGCCACATACTTGCATGTGCACTTGGCCCTGCTCCAACAGACGACAAATGACAGATTGCAGATCAACAATGAGAGGCGGAGACGGATGATCAACGGGACAAGACAGATATGGATGGGCATGGATAAACAGACAGAGGGACAGATAAACAGATACCTGGAAGGTGGGTGGACACAATTCAGGTGTGACTGCCCCGCCCCCAAAGACTCGTGTTTTGGAGGCTTGGCCGCCAGAGTCTATTTGGAAGGTCAGTGAAGCCCTTAAAGGTGGGAACTCTGTGAGGGTGTGCCTCCAACAGAATTATGGAACCCTGGTCTCCTCCACTGCCTCCTTTCTACTTCCCAGTTCAAAGGTGACAACTTTTGCCGCCTATCTTTCCCCAGGCCTGAAAGCAAGCGGCCCACCAATCTAGAACTGGAACCCACAAAAGTAGGAACCAAAATAAACCTTCCTCTTGATGAGCTGATTATTTCAAGTCGTCTGTGATGGGGGGCAAAAGGCCAACCCACAGGAAATAAACAGGAAAGCAGCCGTTCCCCAAGAAGGCCGGTAACTTTGTTCCTCTGTTCCTGGGCTGCCGAAGCGAGACATACTCCCTTACTTTTTTTCACTTGCTCACTCATTCACTAACTAAAACATTCCTTTACACTGAATGCAGCAGACAAAGCAATAGAAACTGTCCTGTCATGAAAGAGATGGGAATAAACATTGCCCCACAAGCAGGTAAAATCGAGGACTCTAGGATGCATCAAGGATGACAGACATCTCTGCCTAATGTTTGGGGAGACTGTCCCTTCTGGGTCCCTTGAGGAAGCTGTTAAAAACGTGTGGTGTTCCTTTTGTATGGCAGAAGTCACTCAGGACCCTTCGGCCCGACGCTTTCCTCACGTGACTCTTCTCTAACCCCCAACAGCATGGCTGTTGACCCAAGATTTTTAAATACCAACTGTGCACCCAGTTCTCTGGCTGCAAGCTCCCCACTCCCACCTGAGAGGCTACAGAAGCTGCAGAGCGGTCAGCTCCCTCACTGGAGTTCTGAAGAGATCAGAGCTCTCCATAATTCACCCATGGTTTGGACATGGTCATATCCCTGGTATTCCTCCTGATGCTGGAATCCAGTCAGCTAAGAAAATGGCCTGTTTGTTTGGAGAACAGAGATTACCTTCGTTTCCCAGTTTCCTCCTTTGAAAGTCACTCCCATGCCACACCCCAAAGATGAAAGGAAAGTTAAAATGCTGATGGGGGCGGGGGGGGGGGCTGGTGACACCACAGGAGACCTGTCTAAGTGTGTCCTCAAGGGTAGGGAGCTCAGACTCCCAAAGTGGATTTCTGAGGACCAGGCAGAGGCTCTTCTCCATGGTTTAGCGGACCTACTTACAAGCTGGCTTGACAGCAGGACAGAGCTACTTTAAATTCCCAAAACGTAGTCTCTGCTATCTGCCAGGGTAACACTTGTGACTGGCACCTGCCTTGTCTGGATACCTCCTACTACACAGAGCCGCTCTCCAGGTGTTCATTCTCTCTCTCTCTCTCTCTCTCTCTCTCTCTCTCTCTCTCTCTCTCTCTCTCTCTCTCTCTCCTCACAGGCCATTCTCATAAGTCATTTAACTGTGACTCTTGCCCAGATACCTCAGGTCTCTCTCTCAGTCCCATGCCACATGTTTAGCTCAGGAAAACAAATGGAAACAGGTCTGAGGACCCCAAGTCACTGGTCCTCTCCCAAGATTACACGTGCTGAGGCCCAGGCAATCCGAACAACATTTGACTCTCCCAGGGAACACAGAGAATCAGCATCCCCTTCCTGAGGTGAACAACGAGAGAACGATATTGCTACCTTTCCATGGCAGATTCAAAAAAGTAAAGTCAGCTGAGCCTCGGGGTCACGGGTTTGTAGTTCTGGCTATGGCAGAGGCTGAGGCAGGAGGATTAAACTTCAAAGTCTATCTAGGTTACAAAGTTACCTCAAGGCCAGCCTAGGCAACTAGTGAAATCCTGTCAAAAGAGGGCTATATACAAAGCCCAGGGAAAGAGCACCAGCCTATAGCATGGGTGAGACCTGAATTCATTCAATCCTCAATACTCTGCCCCACCCTTGGGGTAGGAGGGGGAAGGAATCGAGTCATCTCTTGGCTTATGTTCAGGGATTTAAGAGGTCATGGGTTGAGCTCTACACTGAACACTTTTCCAGGCATTTCTTCCGAGGTGTGAATGGAGGCTGAGGTCTCACTGGACATTCTGTTCTGATTCCTCAGTCTTGATAACATTTCTTTCAATTGATATATAATAACCGTGGTACATGTGCTTTTTTTTTTTAATGTGTGTATATACAACATACAAGGATTATACTTGGGTAATTGGCATATCTATCATCTCACACATTATCATTTCTTTGTGTTGGGAACAGTCAAAATCTTCCCTACTATTTTGAAGCATACAATTAATTGTTGTCAATCACAGTTACTCTACTGTGCACAGAACATTCAAGTTATTTTTCCCATAGAACTGTCTAATTCCTATGTCATCCAACGAGGTCCACATAATTAAAGCCTTCAACACACTCAGGAAAACTTAGCTTCCCGTGGCCTCCATTCACAGACTGCTTCCTGGCTCAGGGTGGGTAGGCTCTACTTCTGGTCTACTAACCACCTGTGGGATGCTTCCTTCTCATCGTGTCCCCTAACCTGGGGGGTGGGGCTCACCCTCCCTCCCTCTCCACCTACTTCTCTCCACCTCTGCCTTCATCACAGGCAATGTTCATAGGCGTCACACGCCCCTCAGCTGGAGGGCAGCTCAACTGGTCTTAGCTTTTCCAGGGAAGATGCTCACGTGTGTGCACACACGGGAACTGTTGAACTTTACGCATGCATGTGCATGTGCACAGAGGCAGGCATTTAGCAATGTCTTCAGTTTTCACATAATCCAGTCCAGCACGTGACAAAGAGCGCTGGCCTCTGGCTCCCTGGGATCTGTGTCACTTCCAAGTTGCTCAGCTCTACACCCGCCCTGCTTCCCTCCTCTGTCACCCCTCACTTCCTGCTCTTTTACTCCTATGATACCAAACTGCATGTGGTCTCCACGTACGAGCAAACGCCTCTTGGTTCTGGGCAGCTACTACCTTACTTACAACAGCCTCCTTTCCCATCCTTTATGCAAACTCTGCTCATTCTAGAACATGCTGCCCCGCCAGGCTGTCTCCTTTTCTCCACACTCTGTACACAAAGTAGATTCTGTCTTTATATACATGGAGGCATTCTAAGTGGCTGGCAAGTGCAGGTGTATAGCAAATGCCTCTGGAGGAGGAGGGAGGAAGGAGGGAGGGAGGGAGGAGGAGGGAGGAGGAGGAGGGCAAAAGAACAAAAAAAGAGGGGGGGAGGGGGGAGGGAGGAAATGGGCCAGGTGTGGTAGCGCCCTTTAATCTCAGGACTCAGGAGGCAGAGGCAGGCAGATCTCTTGAGTTTGAGGCCAGCCAGGTCTACATAGTAAGTTCCAGGAAAGCCAGGACTATGTAGAGAAATCCTGTCTCAAAAAATAAACAAACAAAAAATAATAAATACATGAAAAGAAAGAAAGCTAACAAGTTCTATGAGGTACCTGCTATCAAAACCCTCTTTTTATTGCTACGTGTACTTTATTCAAAATGGTGAAGTCACATAAAAGTGTCAAACAGGAATAGCTAGTAAGGGACTCAAGACACACAGACACATAGACACAAGCAAACACACACGCACACGCACCTCCCAGTTCCTGATATCTATTGACTTTTGTCATTTATAGAAAGTAGAAGAAAACTGAGGAAATGACTCAAACACTGCGAAAGTTTGGTAGCTGTTCTTCTCAGAACGGGCACTCTAGAGGGTGGGCTTGAGATCTGCTTGTACCGCAGCATCTGGCTGGACTCAGGGCCAGGGCAGCCAAGCACTACAGTAACACCACCATTGCAGCCAAGGTTCAAAGGCTCTGAACAGGGGGTGTCTACCCAACTCTGAAGAACAGGTTTCCACACCCCTTTGTCTATCTGTCTGTCTTCCCCTCGCCCCCCCTCTCCGAGGCTGCTGTTGAATGCAGCTGTTTTCAGCTCTTCCTTGTGATCACTCCACTAAAAATAGCTCTGATGTTGTTGCATGGAAACTTGAGCAGAACCTGAAAGCAGATCCCCTTTTAGTCTGAGCTGGTTCAGCTTTGAAAGACAGGCAGCTATGAACATTCCCTCATGTGTTTACACAATGCTGAAGTAGTTGTGTAGCTCACAGCACAATGCAAAAGACAAGACAAAACACACAAACAAAAACCATGCAAGGGCCAGAGTCGCAGGGCCAGGCTTGCAGGCTTGGCTCCCATCCCGTCGACCTCCTGTGTTGGAGGACTGTGAGCACAGCTCTCAGGAAGATCCTGGGACAGTTCCTGAGAGCTGAGGTTTCTGACTGCTTAGGGCAGGGCTAGGGGACGCGGTAAAGAAAGTGATTACATAGACAGACTTGTAAATAGGGAAACCAGGCTCCATAAAATCCTATTAAAGGCAACCAAAAGCGGTTTATAGAAACTCAAGAAGCAACAAAAAACCCATTCTTCATTTTGGCCCCACATCTGATGCCTCGCAAGCACTGAGCAACTGGAACACTCTGGGTGTCTTCTGCGCAGTGGGTTCCAACGGATGCTAAAGCGCACAGAGAATCCGAGAGCAAGCTCCAGAAGCCAGGGCTGTCCTCCTGCCTCATTCCTCTGGCTTTCTGCAAGGCATGAGCACTGGTACCTCCCGAACTGCAAGAAGGCCACCTAGACAATAAATGTACTGAAATGCCTGATGTTTTGTGTGATCCCTCACAGTGTCTTCTTGATGCATGTAATTGGGAGAAAAAAAAAAAACAAATGCTGACCAGTGTCCAGGGACAAGTCTGAAAGACAGTACATTTTCTTAGAAGAGCACCTACCAAGTAAATGGTGTGTTTTTCTTCTTCTCAATTCTATGCATGGACAAGATGACTCATATCACATTTGCTTATGAAATACAAATCTTGTTCTATGATGTTTTGTCCTAGAAAAACTTGTGCTGTGTCTGGCTGAGTCAAAGAGGGAAGGAACAAGTGCCCTGCCTGCCAGCAGCAGGATTTGTCCCTTGATGGCAGGTCATCACATTTACTCACTCAATGCCACTGGGCTTCAAGGTGGCCCAGTGGTGGCCCCTATTTATGAACCTGAGAACCTGTCTCATACTTAAGTCATGAACTACTAGTTAGCATACATGGTGTGGTAGTTTGAATAAGAATGGATCCATAGGCTCGTATATCTGAATGTTTGGTCTTCAGTTGGTGGAACTGTTTTAGAAGGATTAGGAGGGTGGCTTTGTTGGAGGAGGTATGTCGCTGGAGTGCAGGGGCTTTGCCATTTCAAATGCCCACGACATTCCCAGCTCGCAATTCATTCACTCATTCTCCTCTCTCTCTCTCTCTCTCTCTCTCTCTCTCTCTCTCTCTCTCTCTCTCTCTCTCCCCATTCTGCTTGTGGAAAAGATGTAATTGCTCGGCTACATCTACAGCATCATGCCTGTCTGTCTGCCGCCATGCTTCCCACCATCATGGTCATGGACTAACCTTCTGAAACTGTAAGCCCCCAATGAAATGCTTTCTTTTACAAGTTACCTTGGTCATGGTGTCTCTTCACAGCAACAGAACAGTAACTAAGGCACACATCACAACGATAACTTAACAAGAACTTCAGATCCTCCCATGAGATCTTGTGGAAACAACACCCTTATCACAGCAGTGCCCTCCCTACAACCTTTCTTGCTCTCTGCTCATGACACAAGCGTAGGAGTGAGCAGGCTCACTAAACACTCCATCAGTTGAAACAGTATGCCAAGGCCATGTGAGTGGGGGAAGTTGTTGCCCACGGTGTAGACATTTGCACAACAGAGTGCACCTGACACACTACTGCATCTTGAACACTAATTTTTTTTGTTAACAAGACAAAAAAAAATTTACACGTACTGCCAACAGCTTGCTGGCAGCCAACGCCAGGATGAGCTGTTGCCCGGCAACAGTCAAGCAAGCTTCCTCCCAGGAAAAGCCACTGCTGGATCTAGACTAACTCCAAAACGGACAAATATTTAAATTTTTGTGTTTGTTAAGGATTTGGGGTGGAGAATCCTGGAAAGACTGATTCATATTAAATAGATCTACAAGGTGGATTTGCCTCTGGATCATGATCACAGGCTGCAATGGAAGAGTTTAGAAAACCTAGATGTGACTTTTCTGATTCCCACAAATATTATACTAAACCAATCATGCATCTGTATTTTTAAAAATATCCTTGTATATGTGTGTGTGTGCGTCCACGTTAGTGTGTGCTCATGCGTGTAGGTGCCTGAGGGAGCTAGAAGAAAGAGGACATCAGTTCCTTGGAGCTATGGTTATAGGTGGCTGTGAACAACCTGCATATGAGTCATGGGAGCCAAAGTCCAGTCCCCTGCAAGAGCGGCGAGTGCTCTCAACAGTTGAGCACCCCTCCAGCCCTGCACCCGGATTTCCGTGGAAGCACATGCTTTGACTGTTTTTCTAAGAATAAAGGTGAGAACAAGAGCCTGAGAGACCCAAGCCTTTGAAATATACAGTCATCCTGGGTATCACTGGGTTCCAAGAACTCTCACTAAGGTCCACAGGTGCTCAGCATCCCTTAAAGGAGACGGCATAGTATATGCACAGATGTGCCGGCCACCTCTGGGTTATCAAATGCAATGCAAACACTGTGTAAACAGTCACTATACCGTATTGTTTAGGAAGTAATGACTAGAGAAAAGGCCTGTACATATTCAGGACAGCTACCCTCTCCCCCAAATACCTTTGGTTCTGTGAGGAGCCGAATGTCAGGCCATGGAACCCAAAGATAGGAGGCCTGGTTGTATTGGCAAAAAATCAGAGCCCAGCACCACCATTTTTATGATTCTTACAGAGGCAAAGCTCAGCAGCTTTATGAGCAGAAGTCTCCCTTCCTGTGCATTCTAGGTCTAGAGAACCTGCTTCATCCCCATGAGGGGAGCTGAGGATAAGGCACATGCACACACCACCCCCCACCCCCCGCCACACACACATATACACACTCTGACTCTTTTTCCCATGTAAAATATATAGTACTCTCTCCAAATAGGGTTGGGGACTCTATTCATGTTCAAAGCTGGCAAACCTCATACAGCTTAGGAAGTAAGGATTGATGGCTTACAGTGATTTGGAGTGTGGATTGAAAGACCGCTATTTAATGGTATATGCATATTACACAAGATTAAATTTTCAGTACCCAGAAATAAAAGTTTACCAGGGTACAACAAACTTGTTTATTTATATATGTGTTAATTTTGTGCTAAATATTTGCTATTTTTCCATTTGCAGAAGAAGTCTGCAAAAGCCTAAAGTGAGGGGGGAAATGCCAGTTCTTGGAGACAGAAATTGATTTTAGATGAACTTTAAACATAACAACTGAAACAAAGCAAATAGCCCATTTGCCACTGTGATGCCTCAAGTCTTGGCTGATCTGAGAATGTATTATTCAGTGACTGCACTAGCAGAATTCCCAGAAAACAGTCCCCGTGGAATGCTAATTTCATTACTATTAAATTTCATAATCATGACTTGGAACCATCTCCCTTCAGCTCACTCAACCCTCCCCCCACCTCCACACACACAAATTCAAACTGTTTTTGCTTCAACTGTCTCTCCTTTCTGTGGTTATGAACGGAACAATCTGAGGGGCTCTCCGACCATCCATTAAACCCACACCAGTCTTTAAATGGAAATAATTCTGGCTGTTAAAATCGAAACATGCATCCCGTTTTCGGGGGCTGATGGGAATATGGAACCAATTAGAGTGGGTGTGTGAAGAAGTCTGCCCACCAGGTAACACTGAGGACCAGTCATCCCCCATGACTCTGAGGAGGAAGTGCTAGCCGAAACAAACCACTAGGAGGCCAGAAGGCAGTCAGCATCCAGTCAAACAAAGTCTGTGTGCGTGAAGCTGCTGAAGGAAGTGGGAACGAAGCTGGGTAGAGCAGAGAGGCGGCTTGTAGAGAGACCATCAGTGCCACAGGCAGAGGACACACGGACACACACACACGCACACGCACGCACGCACAGGTATCTGAATGCCCAGAGAGGGGCCACAGGAACCTGAATGGTTTCTGGATACCTGTTCCCTAGCTGTAACTGGTCCCTGTGCATGTGTATACGGTGTCCTTGATGACTATACAAACCCTGCTTATTAGTCTCTTCTTTATGATATGTAAAAGCTTCTTTTACAAGAAGAATCCAAACTTCAAAACCAGGTTTGTGCTCCCCCTCCCCAGCCACCACTGTCACCCCTTACAAGCTATTCCACTTCACTAAGTCTCTCCCGTATGAGAGGGGTGGGACCTCTCTGCAGCCCCTGTGGATCAATACTCTAGAACCCCAATTCTGTGCTTTTGGGAGGCCTCTAGCATGCTCCATCGGCTCTGGAACTTACCACAGCCCTACACAGGACAGAAGCAGGGAAGCCCGAAATCCAGGACACTGCTTTTTTCATCACATAGATGATGCTGGTGGCATCGTTAAAAAGAAAAAAGTGGGTGTGTGTACACGTGTGCATGCGTGTCGTGTGTGAGCGCGTGTGCCAAGTGTCTGTGCGTAGATTTCACGGCACAATCGATGTTTTGAGTAATAAAAAGGGAATTAAAAAGATTCATAACTAGTTTTAGGCTGGGAAGGAAGGAGTCACACCAGGAGGGGCAGGGCTGGGGGTGGTTCTGTGGATGGCTTCCTGTGGGCATGGAGTTTAACCCTCGCTGAAAACACAAGATGCCTTGGTGTCAAACAGACCACAGGAGCAGAGTTCACACTGTGGGAATATGCAGGCAATTCACACCCTCGTGGAAAAGACTATCAAATGAGAGAAAGAATAATGCTGACCAGGAAACACAAGGAGGTTCCCAATCCCAGCAAAGACCACATGGAAACGGCAAGTCTCAACAGCCCAACTAGATTAACAGATATCTGAGACTGAGCAGATCTAACGGACGGTAGAGGAGACACATACATACATACATACATATATACATACATACATACTACAGACAGCCAGACAGCCCCCACACACACACACACCCTGTGACCCACCAACTCAGCTTTAGGAATTAAGGTTTCTATCCCACAGCTTGTCAGGAATGAACCCGGGCTTTAGAATCCACCAAAGGCTGTCTCACAACTTCCACTTGCTCCTGTGACGCACAGAAGATAGCTTTTCTATCTCACCTGCATAATGGAGACATGGCAGCTTCTGGGCCACAAGCCTGTGAACATTTCATTTACATACTCAGTGTAGCACCCAGCTCAAGGTCAGGATCACATATGTTACTGCCACCTGCGGCGGCCATCTGCACCGGGGCCCACGATCTGAACTACCCCTTGGCTGCCCTGTGGGTTAACTGCTCACAGCCACCAGCCTTCTACCAAACTGCTCTCAGCTGAAGATTCCAAGAGGCCTGGGAGTTCCAAGATAAATGGTTGACAATATAAAAGCCTGGCCTCCTGGTTCCAAGGGGAATGTGTTGGTGTAATTATACTCCAGTCAGGCCAAGGCTCAACTTAAGGCCATCTCTGCTTGGTCTCTCCTCATCAGCAGTGTTCCCTTCTCCTCCCCAACCTACCCCTCCCCCAACTACTCCCTCAGCAAATCCCTCACATGCAAATACCACTCAGGCTCTGCCCCTAGAAAATCCAACCCATGACTCAATAGTAATGATTTTTTTTTTTTAAATTATCAGGCGAAGGTGCCAAAGTCTAACCCTCGGCATGTTTACTGAGGCATGGTTATATTATCAAGAAATGGAGAGCAGCCTAAATCTACACAAGGAGATGTTAAACGTGGTGCAAGAAAGGAAAAAAAAAAAGAGCATCTTGTATATTAATGTTGATGGGTGAGAGAAGATACACATGGCACAGGATTGAGGGAAACACTACACACTACAAAGTACCAACTACAATATAATTTTATACATAAGCAAACTCTCTGTAGATACAGTAACTTGTCAAGAAGTAGTCCAAGCTGTATTCCCAACATTCCAGCAGACTGAGGCAGGAAGGCTGCAAGTCCAAGGCCAGACTGGATAACTTAGAGAGACAGACCTTGCTTCAAAAACAAAAGATGCTCCAACACCCATATGCTGGTTTGAATGATAATCCATATGTTTGAATACTTGATCACCAGTTGGTGTGGTGATATTGTGTTCCCCAAAATATTGTGCACCTAATAAACATATTTGGGGTCAGAACAGAACAGAACAGCCACTAGACAGACACAGAGGCCAGAAAATGGTGGCACACACGCCTTTAATCCTATCACTTAGGAGGCAGAGATCCATCCGGATCTGCATGAGTTCAAAGCCATACTGGAAATAGCCAGGCATGGTGACTCACGCCTTTAATCCCAGGAAGTGATGGCAGAAAGCAGAAAGGTATATAAGGCGTGAAAACCAGGAACTAGAGCTGGTTAAGCGTTTAGGCTTTTGAGCAGCACAGTTCAGCTGAGAGGCATCCAGTCTGAGGAAACTGGACCAGCTGAGGAATTGGTAAGGTGAGGTTGCTGTGGTTTGTTCTGCTTCTCTGATTTTCCAGCGTTCACCCCAATACCTGGGGGTCCAGGTTTGTTTTTATTAATAAGACCTTCTAAGATCTGTGCTACAAGTTAGTGGAACTGTTTAGGAAGAGTTAGGAGGTATGTTGCTAGGGGTAGGCTTGAGGTTTCAAAAGCTCATGCCAGGTTATCTCTCTCAGCTACTTCTCCAGCACCATGCCTGCAGGTGCGACGCCATGCTCCCCACTGTGATGATCATGGGCTAACTTTCTGAAACTGTAAGCAAGTCCTCAATTAAATGCTTGCTACTGTAAGTTGCCTTGGTCATGGAGTTCCCTCACAGCAATAGAACAGTGACCAAGACAACCTATGTCCCTGGTGATGCTGTTCTCTATAGCCAGCAGCAGCCCAAGGAAGTGTCCCTCACCAAATAAATGGAACACACATACAAAGAAGCATCAGCCTTGAAAGGGAAGGAAATCCTGACACCTGGCTGCTACAGCATGGCGAGATCTCAGGGACAGTAAGGGAAAGAAGCCAGGCATGAAAGAGCAAGCATTGTCTGATCCAATGAGGTGCCTATTGGGGTCAAAGTCAGAGAAACAGAAAATAGAATGGTGACAGCCTCAACTAGATGGCATCAGTTTGGAAAGGTGGGAAAGTTCTGGAGATGAAGTGAACAATATTATAAATACACTTAACATGACAGAACCGTACATGTTATAGACGGCCAAGCTGGCCAGACATGGCAGTGTCCACCTGTGAGCTCCACACTTGAAAGGTAGAAGCCAGAGGATAAAGAGTTTGAGTGTCTCTTTGCAGAGAGTTGCAGATCAACTTGGACTGAGATATGATACCTGACCCTGCTCCTCCAAAAATTGAATAAATGCAAATGGTTATGGTACAGTCTATTCTATATTATTTGACCACAACTTAAAAATAAGAAAATATTAATAGATTTTTCCTGTGACGTCAAACAACATGGAAACAGGGGTGGCTTTAGAGTTCCTTGTGTTCTTCCTTCTGACCATTCTACTTGAGCAGGAATGAATTCAGGTTTGAACACAGTATGTTTCCCACAGACTCTTGTGTTGAATAATGGTGATGGCATTCTTTTGAGAGTTGATGGAAACCACAAGAGGTGGGGGCTAGCTGAAGAAGTAGATCATTGGGGACATACCCCAAAAGAGAAGACTTATCTTACCACTGCCTCTTTCTGACCCTTACTCTCCGGTTCTTGGTTATGAGGTCAGCAGACATGCCAGACCACACCCTTGGTATGATGTTCTGCCTGACCATGGCCCAGAAACAGCAGAACCGACTACCATGGACTGGAACTTCTGAAGCCACTGAGTCTAACTAACATACATCTCTCCTCCATTATGTTTCCCTATGCAGTGGTCCACGTTAGCCTTGAACTTGGGACCTTCTTAACGCCACCTCCTGGGACTGGATATGCCAAAACCACCAGCAATCATTTCTTCTCTTGAGTTGTTTCTTATAGCTATTTCTCAAAGCAACAGAGTCTACTAACACAGTGTACACCAATTTACTGATTTATATTGGTGAATCTATTTTAGTTCTGTGAAATTAGAAATACAGTACCTCGCTACATTATGGTAAGAAACTCAGTACCTTAGGACTTGGGGTTGGAGGCAGACCGTGGGTGCTTGTTTTTAATAATATGTGGATCTTGGTTTTTCAGCTTGTTCCTTTTTAAAAAACAAAATTCTTGAGCTCCAACAAAATAACTCAACACTCACTGCTCTGTAGCCCATTAAAATGTCCAGGTTAACTCCATTAAAAACTAACAAGAGAGGATGCTTCAACATAAATCCTCGCCCAGAACTTCTTCTAACTCTCTTTTTTTCACTGGGGACTGAACCTAGGTTCTCTTCTACACCAGGCAAGTACTCTACAACCTAGTTATATCCTCAGATCCCTGCCCAATTTTCTTAATTTGTTCATTCAAATAACTATTCTTAAGTGCTTATCAAGTGCTGGGCAATACACAAAGTTGGGGATTGGAAGAGAGACCCAAGATGAACGGGATGCTGTGGGGACTCCCTGGTTCTATGCCAGGCCTCGAATGCACATACACCCACACAAAGGCAGTCTGTGCAATCATCTCACAGCTGGTGACGCTGCCAGCCAACCTCGAGCCTGTGACACTGCACCATGACGAGGGACTCCCAGGTACCATGGCAGGGAAAGGAACTCGGCTGAAACAGCCATCATCTCAGACTAGAAGGATAGAATTTCCTTCGTGTTCCAATCTGATGCTCCTCTCCACTTGGGTGAGCCTAGCCATCGCCTCCAGTTATCTCCCTTCATGGACTTGATTCCATCCTGACCCCATCTCCTGGCTTTGTCAAACAAGGAGGTGATGACAAGCGTGCCTCCTTGCCCACGGCCCAGCCTTGTGCTCAGTCTTATAGACGATATATCTTTCCACTCTTCTCCCGCTACCTACTCATTCTAGGTTCTCCGATTAAACATCACCTAAGTTCAAAGCTATCCCTCAATTCTGGTCTCTTGGTAGGGCCCAAGACAGTATTTTTAATGAGGCAGCATAGTGAACTGCCAAATATATTTAACATCAGTATAACCGCCCCCCCCCAATATATAGGATATAAAACTACTGCAAGTCAGATAAAACCAGATGTTATCTAGTCCATCCACTCACCCTCTCTACCTGCCAAAGGTCAGAGCTAACAGGGAGCAGACCCCGCGGAAGACCCAGGGCCCCAGGTTTCTGTGTCTCCTCCTTCCCCTGGTTCTGTACCACTGTTCTGCTGTCTGTACACTCGACTGGACACTGCTTTCCACACACTGTCAGAAGAGCAAACAACCGGCAGATCCAGAACTGCTGGCATTTGAGACCTGAGATACGCTCAGGAATGGGGAGAAGGCACAGCCCAGGCTTAGACAGGCTCAGAAAACCGCGGGGGACTGGAGATGTCATTTTGTCACAAAGCTCCGTGTGGGCTACACCTGCTAGCAACTCGGAGTTCCTCTTCTACCACCAGTCCCAGATTTGTGCTGATCCAGGCACGTTCTTCTGGGGACTAAGAATTCCTACCAATCCCTGAGGCAGAAGGGAAGCAGTGCTAAAGGGGCCCAGGCAGACAGTGGCTGTGAACTTCAGCCTGGAGGACAATAGTGAAGGGAGGCTGCCATTATATTGCCGATTTGGTTTCTGGCAAGACTCTAGATGAGCTCCTTGTAATGCACTGCAGGAATGGGCTACCTCAACCAGGCTCCTTCCTCTGTACCCTCCTGTGTATGGAGTCACATGGAGTCTAGCTTGGCCTCAAGACTTACTGTAGCCAATGGCATATGAGCAAATACAACACAGACTGGATCTCTTAAAATATTCAGGCTTGTTTGTTCCCTAGTGGGAATTCCTATGCTATCTTGTAAATAAGCTTGACATAGTTTACCACAAGATTTTACATCCCTTCGAGAGAGGTTCCAGTTACCCTCAAAGAATCCTAAATACACAAGTGAGCCCAGCCAAAAATCACAGGGACCAACAATACACATTCCAGTTGAGTCTAGGCCAACCTACCAGCATACCAAACAAGGGGTAAATTACTTAATTTGTGGTGTTTATTATGCAGCAGAAGGTAACTAATATACTGTTCTAGCATGTAAAAACATGCCCAAAAAAGCATGATCCAGAGGCTGCAATTCTCAAGATGGAGTTCCATGTGAAGGTTTTAGTGGGCACCTACCTGTTTAAAAATTAACCGGCAAAAGCCTGTAGGCATTACTAACGAAACTCCTCGGACAAGGCTGTCTGTGTGTGACAAACGGCATAGTCACAGCAGCAGCCATCCTCAGCCAACCTTTCCTATCCACTAAGGAATATAAGACATGGTAATTCTCCCTGAAGTCCTGCCGGCTGCCTCAGCAGTTTGAGTTAGTTCTAGAACAGACCCGTGGTTTCTTCTCTGTGAGTTCCTTCCATGTCCAGGAACCGGAGGAAATCTAGACACCCTGGAGAGTTGCTCACAAGTCATTACACCATGATTGTTCTCTTGAAAGGGCCTGCTCTGCATAAAGTAGCTTAAAATGTCACTGAGGAGAAAGGCGAGCTTCAGCAGGGGTAGAATCAAAGGGACTCCGAGGGCAGACTTCCCTCCTATGATTGTTTCTCAGCAGCACAAATCCCAACAGTTCCCTACCCCCTTCTCTGTGTCTGAGATGGCAAACTCTGATACTGAACTGGGAAACTCTGATACAGCCATCTGGTCAACCTCATCTCCCACACCATTCAGAGGTCCCTCTAGTCATTAGCTGACCTGACATTAGTTAACCCAGGCATCTCTTATACTGTTTATCAGTGAGGGTGTCTTAGAGCCTCACAACTAAACCATTATATTCATTGTATGAGTGAACCATGCTTAACCAACCTTCTGTTTCTCATTCATTCATTCATTCATTCATTCATTCATTCATTCATTCTAAATAGTCATATCCAGTCACAATGCCAGAGAGCAGTTGACAGCCCAAAGGACAGCACCAAAGGTGGGTAACTACAAAACATAACCTCAGGTGACACTGAGACATGAAACACTTGTATGTGCTTCCCACTCTAAGGATATCAAATACGGACTGACCGAAGGACTTTATACACAGAGAGCTAACAGAATGTGCCAGATAGTGGGTAGAGCTGAGTTTCAAACCTGTTACACTGTCACTCAGCTGCCACATGGAGCTGTTGTTAACTTGATGGATCTGGGTTTTATTTTACTAGCAGTGCTCTATGGTGTGTAGATGTAACCAACCGTCTTATTAAATAAGAAACACAAAACCAATGCAAAGAAGAACCAATGCAAAGAAGAAAGCCAAGAGGTCAGAGCCAAGAGCCAAAACCTTACTCTTCCTCCTGCAGTGGTCCTAGCTCTCCGAACCAGAGCTAATTCCTGTGTGTCTGTCTTTCTATAGTGTTTCTGTTCTGCCTTCTCATTGGTTGTAAACCCAACCACATGACCGCCTCTTCACGCCCGTCTGTATAGACCTCCAGGTTTTCTACTGATTGGTATTGAGATTAATGGCAGATGTATTCAATACTGGCTGTATCCCTGAACACACAGAGACTTACCTAGCTCTGCCTACCAAGTTCTGGGATTACAAGCGTATGCCAGCACTGCCCTGCTTTCCTATGGCTTTCTAATAGCTCTGATGCCCCCGGGCAACTTTATTTATTAACATACAAATAACATTTGAATACAAATAAAATATCACCATAATGGTGGCTTAGTTTTAGACAAAATGACATTAAGATGGACTGAAGGGAAAAGTAAGATATTAAAAACAGGCGACTGCAGCAAATCCAGAGGCAAGGTAGGGAAGATCAGGACAGACAATGTCACAGGAAGCCAGGATTCCAGAGATGGCGTTATGTGCAAAATTAACAGGTCTGTGTCTCTGGATACTGGGAGGCAGGGAGAGACAATTCAAGAGGTAGAACAGGCCTGAAATATTTAGGGGAAAATTTAAGGAGTTTCCAAGCCCACTCCTGGTTCAGTAAGTCACTAGGAAGACTCACAGGGCTCACAGCAAAGCAGTCAGTCAATGTAGACGCTCACAAGGTCAAATCCACCACTCACTGTAGTGCCAGCTACCATGCATCTTCCCTACATGAAACATAAGGTGGGCTCTCCTTCTAGCAACAAATCCTGACAACACACGGAAGGTGCTGCCTACATAGAAGTGTGTGTGTCACCCACAGAGCCCACGCATTTTTATTGGCGACAATTCACATGGGCATCCTCCACTAGAATACACCAAAATTCCAGGTGGCTTCCATCAGCCATACAGTGTATACAGCGGTGTGGGCACAGACAGCCAGTGTTTTGGAAAGGTGGGGGAACCCTCGCCATAGAGCATGTTTGCAGACACCAGCCCAGGGCCAAGCCTGCAAGGCCAGTTCTAAGGTGGACAGCCTCCGGCTGCTACATCAACACTGTTCCAAACGTCAAGGAGAGGCCAGAGCTTGTGTTAAAAGGTGGCATCTTATTCAACACACAAGTGTTCAAGTCATCCGCTGACAACAGTTCTCAGTCACATTTGGATGACAGTTCACACCTTTCCCACATCCAAACAGATTGCCAAAAATAAACACAAATACATCTCAAAGCAGGGCCAGCAGGTATTAAGGTTGCTACCAATTACTCACCATCCGGGAAAGGATCCCTGGGAAGATGGCAATCTGCATTTCATTATTCAGATAAGTCAACATTAGGTCTGCTCCAGAATCAAACACAATTAAAGCTTTAATTAACTCAAACTCAAGCAGTCCCATCTTCAAATAAAAAACATTTTCAGGCAATGGGTAGGAGGAAGGCAGAGGTCACTTCATATGGGTTACTTCCTTTTATGCTTTTGTGTTTGAGTGCTGCATCTGCAGTGTGTCAGCAGAGACCAGAAGAGGATGCTCTACCTACTATTCTCTCATGGAACCCGGAGCTAGGCAGGGAGCCAGAAAGTCCCAGCAATCCTCCTGCCTCTGCCCCCCAAACAATACTAGGGTAGGTACACAGAGTCACACCTAACTTTTTATATAGGTGCTGGGGAATTCCAATTTACGTCCTCACACTCGTACAGCAAGGGACTTTGAGTCATCTTCCCAGCCCTGACTTTTAAGAGGAAGGGACAAGACAGAGCCTCAAATCAGAAATACACTAAAAACAATTACTTCTCGAGCCTCCCAAGGGTAGGCACATTTTTACATCCTCATAACTGCAAAGTAACCACTGTAGTGAAATCCCCTCTACCAGCTCTCACTCCATCATTTAGCACATCCTCTCTATTAGCAGAAAACAAATCCACAGCTCCAAATGGACTGTCAGTCATGGAAGGTGGAACAAAAGATTTGGTAGTAAAGTTTGTAATAAGGTGTACTTGCTGTCTCAAGTAGAATGGGGAATTTCTCAAGCTTTGTGGGAGGAGAAATCTCTCAAAAGTTTGCTTCAGGATTATTCACAAACTGGGTCCCCTTGCGTTATGGCTTGAACCTGAAGCTGGGGAGCCTTTAGGAGGCGACACCAGCCGGCAGAAGTTTGAATCACTAATAAAAGGTAATGTCCATTCCTGGTTCCTATTATAGGAATTATTAGTGATCTAGGATCCTGATCATCCATCATGAGAAAAGCCCCTGCTACACCTTCCCACTGCCATGGACTACTCATCCTTGCCCACCATGATGGTCTGAAATGTCCTTTCTTTCTTAGTTGGGTACTGAGATCACTGTAATGCAATGCAACAAGTAAAATAAAGCTGGTATTGACTTTTCTGTGTGTGTATCAATGTGAGAGAATGTGCACACATGTTGTATGCAAGTGCACATGACTGTGCTCATGGAAGCCAGAAAAGCAGGTTGGGTCCCTTGGAGCTGAAATTATAGGCATTTGTGGCATGTCTGGCTTGTTTCATGAGTGCTGAGAGCCAGACTCCAGCCTGTATGATTGATTATACAGCAAGCATTTTAACTCCTG
Source organism: Peromyscus leucopus (assembly GCF_004664715.2). NCBI lineage: Eukaryota > Metazoa > Chordata > Mammalia > Rodentia > Cricetidae > Peromyscus > Peromyscus leucopus. The sequence continues at coordinate 66,219,559 of NC_051075.1, forward strand.
AGCCATCTCTCCAGCCTCTAAGTTAACTAATACACAACCATCTGCTGTGGGACGGTCTGTATGTCAAATTGCTCTGATTGGTCAATAAATAAAACACTGATTGGCCAGTGGCCAGGTAGGAAGTAGGTGGGACAAGGAGAGAGGAGAATTGTGGGAAGCAGAAGGCTGAGGCGGAGAGACTCTGCAGCCGCCACCATGACCAGCAGTATGTGAAGACGCCGGTAAGCCACCAGCCACGTGGCAAGGTATAGATTTATGGAAATGGTTAATTTAAGATAAAAGAACAGTTAGCAAGAAGCCTGCCACGGCCATACAGTTTGTAAGCAATATAAGTCTCTATGTTTACTTGGTTGGGTCTGAGCCGCTGTGGGACTGGCAGGTGACAAAGATTTGTCCTGACTGTGGGCAAGGCAGAAAAACTCAAGCTACAAATGGCGCCCAACGTGGGGCAAGAGTTTCTACCTAAAACCTGAGAAAAGATTCTAAAATGGAGCTAAAAACAGCTTCCTAATTGTCTCTCTCAAATGAACGGCAACCTGCCGGTTTGAGCTACTGGCAGGATCCTAGCATGCGAGCTCGATCTGCAGTATGGCGGGAATGAGGCCTCTGCAAGTGGCACATTAAGCTGCGTGGTGGATTTAGCCTTTGCTAGTACAAAACAAAAAAAGAGGTTTCTGGGCTACACGCTGCTTTGATAAAAGCATAGACCCAGGAGGGCTCCCAGAGCTGGCGGTAAACATACCACCGCCATGTTGGGAAACTGAAGTGGGCGGAGTCAGCAAGCTTAAAAGGCTGCAGTTTAAAGCAATAGGCTCAAGGTAATATAAAACATAAGCCACATAGAGATGGCTATCACACAGAGAATCTGGATTATGTTCTCTTTGATATTCGTAACTGAAGAGAAACATTTGATTGCAAAAGCTGTTGAGTTATGCCAAAATGTGTATTTTAAAGGTACCTTAACTTCAAAATTTGGATGTAAGGATATGTTGCTTTGGAAAGGAGGCTCTGCTTTTGTTTCTACAGAAAGCCAGAGGCTATGGATTTGTTCCAGATTAAGATACATCAGGTTTGACCAGCCAAGACCACCTGAAAGGTCTCTGATGACACCATGGCCCAGATGATCCAACATCCAGAATCGTTTCAAGGCAACTGGCTAAGACGATACGGTCTCACGGACTACTCCATGATCCTAAAATTTTCTTTGTGTCCCATAAGATACAGCGCCCCCCTCCAGCAGGAAGTAGTAAGAGAAGCTACGCCCAAATTCCCAAATATACCAAGCTGACTTTGGAGATGTGTAAAAGTTAAAACCTTCCTTTTAAAAAAAAGAAAGGGGAAGTGCTGTGGGACGGTCTGTATGTCAAATTGCTCTGATTGGTCAATAAATAAAACACTGATTGGCCAGTGGCCAGGCAGGAAGTAGGTGGGACAAGGAGAGAGGAGAATTGTGGGAAGCAGAAGGCTGAGGCGGAGAGACTCTGCAGCCTCCACCATGACCAGCAGTATGTGAAGACGCCGGTAAGCCACCAGCCACGTGGCAAGGTATAGATTTATGGAAATGGTTAATTTAAGATAAAAGAACAGTTAGCAAGAAGCCTGCCACGGCCATACAGTTTGTAAGCAATGTAAGTCTCTATGTTTACTTGGTTGGGTCTGAGCGGCTGTGGGACTGGCAGGTGACAAAGATTTGTCCTGACTGTGGGCAAGGCAGAAAAACTCAAGCTACAACCATCACATAAGACTCTGTTCCAACTACCATCAGCAGCAGGACTCATCCCTCTTGGGGCTCCTCTTCTTAGGTAGAACTGAAATCCTGCTCTAATATTAATAAAAACCAAAGAGAGCGCAGAGCTGCTACTAACATAAGGAAGAAGATGCTAACTGAGATCTAGGGTTAAGAGGCAACTGGGTTAAGAGCAAACAAAATATACCTCCAGGATGTCCTAAACAGAGAGAGACCAGGAAGCACCAGGGGAGCTGTTATGGCAAGTGTAAAACCCAACACAGGATGCTAGAGAGATTGCTCAGCAGTGACGCTCCGGCAGAGGACCAGAGATCGGTTCCCAGCACCCACATCAGGCAGCTGACAACTCCCTATGAATTCCGGTCCCGGGGGCGAGACACCCCTGGCCTCAGTGGGCACTTCCACTCCTGTGCACGGAACCATACCCACACCCACATGCATATGGGACTAAAAATAAATCTTTTAAAAAAATTCCAAGGGCTAGAAAGATGGCTCACTGGTTAAGAATACTTGCTGCTCTGGTGGACGACTCAGGGTTCTTCAGTCCCAGCACCATGTGGTAGCTCACAACCATTCACAATTCCAGTTGCAGAGAGTCTGACCCCATCTTCTGACCTCTGAAGTTACCAGCACACACATGGTTCACATACATACACACAGGCAAACACTCAGACACATAAAACAATTAATTTTTTAAGAGAGCAAGCATGCATACACACACACACACACACACACACACACACAGGAGACACTGTCTTCGCAGAGCTTTTATGAATGGCCTGACATGCAGGAATCAGGGTCGAAGGGAATGGGATCTCCTCAAGGTTAAAAGAAACTGTATTCTGGTCACACCACTCGCTCCCTTCCTAGACTTTGGCTTGAAGACACACTGACCAAATGAGATGTCTTTAAAAAGAGGTCTTTGTGCTCTCCCGATAGATCTTATGTCCAAGTTCACTTGTTGAGAGCTATTCGTGAGTTTCCCTCTCTCGATTCCTGTCTTTCTTCTTCCTTTTCCCCCCTGACAAAAACAACAAGTGCAATTACAGATCAACTGGTTTTTAAGTCTCTCAAGAGCCCCAGGACACTGATCTACACTCCAGGCCCTCAACTGGATTGCCTCGCTGTCTGGACAAAACCCACTAAACTATTTCTTGAACAAAAGCAAGGATCTTTTAGGTGCTATAATCTCATTCCAAATCCTTTTACCCACTCCCTACTCTTTTGGCCCCGACACTGCAATCCTCTTTGGGTAATCTGAGGTCTGGCGGGCACCAGGCCTGCAGTGGCTTTTGCTTTTCCTCCCACTCTGTGCCATTGTTTGCTGCTGGGAGGGGGCACGGTGCCAGGGTTCAGGGCCCCATAATGACTTTGTTCTTACAGGGCAACTGTTAATAATTAGCAGGAAGCATTTTGCCTTTAAATCTCACAGCTTGAGTACTAAAGATCTCACGGTGCCAAGGAAACACTTAATTCCAGGGTGAGACGGTTCCAACGTCCTCCCGTGGGCCTACCCACGGCATTCACCGGCCTCATTCATCTAGTGATAGGTGTGAGTGCCTCTTCTCTGATAGGTGCCAAGCTGAGGAGGAGGTGGGAAGTGGGGAAGAGAGACACGGTTTCCGTCCCCACTCTACCTAAACTCCATTGAGGAGAGGTGACCGCCGGTGTAGGAGCCAGGATACATACTCAAGCACATGCCGTACTAGTGTTCTGAACCAGAAGAGAGGACACGATGAAGGACAGGAAAGAGATCAATATGGCAGAACTGTCCAAAATGAAGAGTATCCCAGGAAGACTCAGAAGCTGACTAAGAAGAGGCGTGCTGGGTAGTTGGGAGTCACAGAAACAGGAAGGAAGCCTCTGCCTGCAACTGTTCGGAGCAGATAAGATGCCTTGAAAGGACCATCCACTGGAATGTTCACGGGGAACGTAGTAATTCACTCACTCGTTCATTCAAAAATAGCTACGTTTTGTGGCACTAAGGGCCGGGTACCATTCTAAAACCTAGATACAGCCGTAGCAGATGCACTCCAGAGCACGGCCCTAAACAAGACAAAGCCCGTGCAGTCAAGGAATTTACACAAAAGAAATATAGAAGATGTGTGTGGTAACCAAAGCTAAGGAGGAATGTCAAGAGGGACAATGGGAAGAAAGGACGGAGGGTCGGAAGTTCTCTTCTAGATGAGGCAGACAAGGAAGGTGTTTATGAGAAGGTGAATCCTAGCGAAGACCCAAAGAAGGGGCAGAAGCATAGCACTGAAGGCGGCCACCCGCAGGGGCCAGCACCGTCCTCAGAGACAGAGAACGAACCCAGGCAAGGACGGAGGCTCAGAAGAGGCATCTGGACCAAGCCGCCAGTGTTCAAGTTCCAGCTCCATTATGTCACTATCACTGTGACCTTGGCCCTGGTTTAGAGGGGCTTGGAATGTTCCAGAAGGGGTTTTGTAGCTCAGTTTCTCATACTGCTCTTGACAGTTCCTCAGATGCAGCTAACAAGCTCCTTTGGACACCGCAGAGACAAGATGCGGAAGTGAACCACCACCATGGGGCGGGGTGTGTGTGTGTGTGTGTGTGTGTGTGTGTGTGTGTGTGTGTGTGTGTACACCACCATGGGGCGGGGTGTGTGTGTGTGTGTGTGTGTGTGTGTATGAGCCATTTAGGAATGAAGAGTCAACTTCAAAATAATTAAACAGCCAAGGCTGGCTCTGGCCAGCACTGGCAGCCTTAGTTCAATAGCCAGAAATTATTCATACTTTCAGGAAGGTGGCAGGACATTTCTAATCTCAGGCAGAGAAAACACTAGGCAAGATGTTGAGATATTTATCCATAGCCACCATGCAGGGGAACAAGAAGAGAACCTTGGCACACACACATCTGGTGGAAAACATCTCCAAGTGTGTCTGTGTACATGTGCTACTGAGTGTGCCTAAACTAGAACATAAAACATTTGTAAATGGACCTACTTACAAGGCAGTGGCTCTCAACCTTCCCAATACTGTGGCCCTTTAATACAGTTTCTTGTGTTGTGGTGACCTCCAACCATAAAATGATTTCATTGCTACTTCATAACTGCAGTTTTGTTACTACTGTGAATCGTAATGTAAATATCTGATAAACAGGATATCCAATGGGCGACCTCTAAGGGGGTCGTGACCCACAGGTTGAGAACCACTGGTCTAGGGCCTTTTAGTTGTCACTTCACTGGGTGGCCAGTATTTCCTGGCCTTGTATGACAGATTGGTGACACAGAGCATGACAGGTGATGCTACATATCCTGACATCATATGGTTAGTGACAGTGCAGGTGGCCCTGAACCAGGTATGTGTGGGTGACTCAAGTTTACACTCTGTCCTTGAGTGCTATGAGAATATCTTCACCTTTCAACAACCACACCTACCTGTCATGTGATATATGGACAGAAGTCAGCCCTATCTAAGACATTGCTCACAGAAAATTACTGCAGGCATGGGGCACAGACCATCTTTAATCTGGAAAACATTTTACCAATGATACAAAGCAACACTTGCTATTTAGGACATGCCTTCTCATTCAATGCATCCCCATTCAACAGCTCCGGGTACCAGGCACTGTGTGGACCCTGGAGGTGAGTACAACGTCAGACCCCTACCTTCTGAAACAATATGCCTTCTTTAATAGATGCGGCCAAACAAGACAACTTTCCTTAGGTAAAATCTTCCTTAGCCCACACCTCATTTCAACTGTCTGGATCGTACAAAACTAACAAACAAAAGATAAAAAAGACAAAAGGGCTTTCAATGTCTGGGCTCCCACAGAATTCTGACTTCACTCACATAATGATCTGACAGGGACAGTTATCAGAATTTTTCTCAGGCCCGAACAATCTTCCCACTGAGGACCCTTGAATACTGACCCTTGTCCCATCCCACAATCCTCCAGCTGCTGGGGAAGTCACCAAGAGTGTGAGACACACAGTCAGCAGCGCACTGGGCTAGAGTCAAAAGTAATGAATTCTCTGATAGAAAATTGATCTCGCTTGTTCCCATAATGTAAGCTCTGTCGAGAGAGCAAACAAACAAGGCTATAATAATTAATTGAAAAGAAAGACTCTAATTAAAATTTTATATTAGTGTACATAATGGCCAGAAATAGTAAACATTGCTTTAAAAAAAATGTCAGAGCTGTAAAACAACAAAAAGCTCTGCCTGTGCAGATAACCAGCAACCACTTAGTATTGTCAGTCAAAACACACACTCCATCTCATCCTCTAGCCCACAGCAAATGGCATGAAGAAAGAAGAGCGTAGAACATGAAATATTTAACCACTTGCATTGGATCCAACTCAACGCCTACCCATTGAGTGTTTCCAACTTCTGACACGCCTTCCCTAACACTTCCTGCGTAGCCAGTACACACACAGATGCGTGCGTGTGTGTGTGCGTGTGGGGGGGCAGTCTGACCAGAGCTGTGGAGGGCTTTGCAGGGGCCGAGTGCAATCACTGCACGTCTACAATTACACCCTTGTAAGAGAAATGGCCGTGTATACACAGGATCACAATGAAGCCTACACATGCCAAGAACCGTCCTGGTGGACCAAGAAGTCGAATCCAGCATGCAGTGAGCTCTTAGGATGTGGTTTGCAGGAAAAACTACACACAGAGAACAACTGAAACATGGATATGAACGCTCAGTTGCAACGGGGACGGCCAAAAGGGCGTTCTGAATATTTCTCATTTCATCCGTGACATGCTCACCCACTGGAGATCTTACTCCTCCCCGTCTAGGAAGCCCTTGCAATGAGCTTGGCTACTGCCATCTTCGGGATGGATTACCAGCCCTGGAGTGCTGGCACATAGCTTAGGAAATCGAAATGAGAGGTACAGAGTCGAAGTTTACACTACGCTGTAAACTTATCTGTGGCTTGTGGACCGGATGTGTAACTTTCACCCAGTGGATTGATGTGGCTCTGCAGATGATGGGATGGACAGGGCTGTCACAAACAACAATACCTCCAGCGAGGTTTCAGGGCAGGACATTTGGTCCACTTCTCCCGACTGCTTGTCTAGCACTCGAATGGTCTACCACTGGAAGAGGTGCCAGGCTTCCGGTTTCCCAGAGCTGTCTAAGTGATCAAGGACGTCACTTTTAATTGTGTAAATTCCTCACAAGCCCGACAGACCGCGTTTGCTAGCTGTCGGTAGTACATGCACAGTCTCCCAGAATCCAGAGGGACTGTAGAGATGGCCCAGCCCAGCCACTGGGTTTACAAGCAAGGAACTGAGTTCTGTGAAGATGAACTGCCCTGGGTGTACCCAGTATAAAACATCTGGGTTTCAGATCCCAGCAGTGTTCTCCCCAAAACAACTGTTAATGGCTTCTCCCACTTCTGTCTACCATCTTCTGTCGTCACCACTGCCTTGCAGACCCTCAACACTTGGAGGAACTCCAAACAGACGGGAGAACTACCCCCAGTTCAGCCGACTGAGATTTCTCCGTCCATCTTCCTGATGGGGTAAGCACTCGGATGATCAATAGGAAACCTGGTTTAGTCACGCACATATCCCAGGGACCCGCGCGAGGAATGTGTGTTAGCCAGGCCTAGGAGGAGGGAAGAGGGGTGTGGATTTTACAGGGTGGCAGGTGGGATTGACTTTAAAATATCTAGTGACTGATACTACATCCCAACCCGTAAGCACCATATGTGGGCCTGGCCACACGGTTGCCAGCCACTTAATAAGTTAGGGCAGGCTTCACCCTCTACTCAGACACGGAAGAGAAAAGACATGGGGGCATGGAAATAGATAGCTTCCCCACATCAAGTAATCATGAGGCTGGAGCAGGCAGGAAAAGAAGGCGGGTACTACGGGGCACTCCTACTACAGGCTTCATCTAGCTCAGCTGATAACGGTTATCAAGTTGATACCATGCCATCAAGACAGGAAAGAGGACGCAAACCCTCCCCATGATATAATCCTCTAGTAGAGAGATCAAACCAGAAACCACATCACTGCGGCAAGACTGAACGCAGTCCTACACACAGCAGGCCCAGCCCAGGGTAAAGGGATCCTTCTGACATCATCAATGAGAGGCTGATTTCCTCCAACAAACCTTACCTTTTTGTATGAATGCAGCAGGAATTAAACAAATTAAAATGGGGATAAAACCCTAGGGCCTTTCTTCTTTTTTCCTAAATAGAGCCAACCGATGAAGTACCCGATACATAAAACTCAGAATGCAGAAGGCCCGTGGGGTTTGGCAGTGGTTCTCAATCGGGGTGATTCTGTCTTCCTGGGCACACAAGCCACTGCCCACAGCCCTTCTGTCACAACTGGCATCTCATGGGTAGAGACCGCATTCTAAATGTCCGACAACGCACGCACGCACAACAAGTTTAAAAAAAAAAAAAAAAGAATTCTCTAGCTCCAAATGCCAAAGTGCTAAGGTGGAAAGGACCGGGGATGGTCCAATACTCCCACAGGTAGATGAGGAGTTTCAAAGTCACCATCATGAGAAGCTGACCCATCCAGAAGAGTCTACCAACCCCCTCTGTTCCCCTTTTACTCCTGGCAATTTTAATGTAACAAATAAATTATGTCTGATGCTCCTTAGCTCCCAGTATCTGCTTCCACTGGTGGAGCCAGAGGCAGGCTCTCCATATTCCCTCAATTAAGGATGAAGACCTGGGGGCCACAGAGGTCCTGACAGCCACGGGGTTGCTAGAAGCACAGGCCTGGCTGGCATTACCAGTAGAGGGGTCAAAAGCAAAAAAGTGCTTGCAGTGAGAAATATCCAAAGTCGCCAGACAGTGGTGGCTCATGCCTTTAAGCCCAGCACTCGGGAGGCAGAGGTGGGCAGATCTCTGAGTCTGGGATCAGCCTGGTCTACAGAGTGAGTTCCAGGACAGCCAGGGCAACACAGAAAAAAACCTTGTCTTGAAATACTCCCCCCAACCCCCCAAAAAAGAACTATCCAAAGTCGTGTAAGGCAGCAGGTGACTCCATTCTGTTGCAGTATTCTGTACACAGAAACTGCTTTGTACTGGAGTTTCAGAGATCTCACTCAGCTCCAAGAAAGACACACACCCCACTTCACCAGGCCGCCACCCCTGCCTGCCTCCTTTCCGGTCACCCCAGTTATTTTGATTCTCAGACGAAAAGGGAGGCAAAAGCGGAGACGGATCTCCCGTGGATCCCTTTAACAGACTCAGGCCTAGGAGTCCGTCACTTAAACGGCTGTTTGCAGAGTGCCTGCAGGTCTGGTAAAGAAGAGTTAAAGGAGATTCCGGCCATTTGTCTACAGGTGAGGGGGAAGTCTCAACTGAAGGATGGGGCGGACCCAAGAAGAAGACCAGGCCACAAGCGGCGGCGAGTCAGGCCTGTCAGCCCAGGAGAGACCATCGCTCAGCTTGCCAGGCTGTGGGAAAGCGGTCTAAAGACTGCAGCCTCAAGACCGCCCGGCCTGTCTTATTTGCCTCAAGGTTCTCCCCTCCGGACCTGGACTCCTAAGGGGGTGGATCCAAAGGAAAGAAGGGATGCTAAAATGCAAAATAAAATGTGCTCTTCCCCTCCCCCAAGAAAAAGTTGTGTGCTTCCTTTTTATTCTTCTTCTGTGCCTATTCTGGGGAGGGTGCTAAAATATATATAGCATGAAACTGCCATCTGAACCAATTTTTTTTTTTTTTTTAAAGTTCAGCTCAGTGGCATTTGGGACATTCCTATTGCATAATCGATTCTGCCCCTGTCTGTTTCCAGACTCGTTCATGACCCCAAACAGAAAACGACACGGGAGCTTTCTGTAACCGCCTTACTCGTAATGCTTAGCATAATGTCCTCACGGCTCCTGCAGGTCGTGGCATGTCAGAACTCCATTCCTTTTTAAGGCCGAATAATACTTCCTTGTGCACATTCTGTTTAACTACCTGTGGATGGACATCTGGGTTGTTTGCACCAGCACTGATTTTTTTTTTTTCCTTTTAAACAAGGTGTTAAGTGTATTTAGAAGTGTGCTGATGTGGAAAAAAGAACAAAGTCCCAGATCCTGTCACTAACCTCGGCATGTGATCATAACCCCCGTACGAGGCTCAAGTGTTTTTCCTTGTAAAGAGGAAGTGAATTAGACGAGCGTTCTCCAGAAGAATTTGGCTGTTCTCTGTAGTAAGAAATAGATGTTTTGTTCTGACCGGCTTCACACGAGCACACAGACGTAACTGAAACCTAAGTCACACAGAGCAGTCGCCCCTCCTGCATGCAATCACTCTAGCATTTTCGATCTACTCTATTATTTCTCGGAAAGAGGAAGAGTTCCCATCACTAAACTGATTTTCCCTCCAGCACTGAGTAACAACTGATGCAAGAGACACTATTTTAGGTCTATTTTTCCCCTCCAAATTGGTATCCCTTAGAATGTGCTAATAATTAGTCCACCATCACTTTTTAAAACATCAGTTTCATAAAAAGTGGGAAACTCTTTAGTGCACGCACTACAAAGAAGTTACTGTGATCTGTATTCCCCCAAATTTTTGGCCATGAAAATTTTCACATACAATCAAAAGTAAAATCCCAACACCTACTGAACACTGTTCCCTCAAGCCATTTGGGGACCTCCACACTGGACAACTATATGGTCCTTTTAATTCCAGTATTCTATGATGTGGGACAGAAATTCTCCACACGGGTTTTCCTTTGCATACAACAGAAGGAAGCACCGAACACAGTAACTACAGCTCCCAAAACATACGCAGCATCCACTCCAGCCTACAGTTGATTTTCACTAATCAATTTCATGTTAAGAACAAGTTCATATTCAGGACAAAATTAAATAGAGAGTATCAAACCCAACAACAATGCATTAAAGACTTAGGACAGCATACCGGAAATGTCCAGGGGAGAGCACAGGAAGAGGCCTGATGACACTGGTCTGGACGCTGTTTGAAGAGAATGCAAAAAGCAGGGGAGAAAATGGTCACAGGGCACAAACTCGGGATCACGATGAGAGGACTAAGACCCTCCCCCGCCCCGCCCCGCCCTGCGCAGCACAGTGACTGCAGCTCATTGTGTTCACACACGAAATCTGTTAGGTGTGTGCAGCTCTGAAGTGTTCTACAGGTGCGCACATTAGGGCACATGCACACACACACACACACACGCGTATACACAGAGACAGACAGACACACACACATGCGTACATACAGAGACAGACAGACACACACATGCGTACATACACAGAGACAGACAGACACACACACATGCGTACATACACAAACAGACAGACACACACACATGCGTACATACACAGAGACAGACACACACACATGCATGCGTACATACACAGAGACAGACAGACAGACACACACACACATGCGTACATACACAGAGACAGACGGACACACACATGCGTACATACACAGAGACAGACACACACATGCATACATACACAGAGACAGACAGACAGACAGACACACACACACACATGCGTACATACACACAGACAGACACACATGCACACATGCGTACATACACACAGACACACATGCACACATGCGTACATACACAGAGACAGACAGACACACACACACATGCGTACATACACAGAGACAGACAGACACACACACACACACAATGTGAGATGATAGAAACATTAGTTAGCTTGACTATAAGAATCATTTTACAATGCACACTCACATCAAAGGGCCAGGTTATAGATCTTAAAAATATAGGATCTATCAAAAGAACTGGGGAGAAATTACAGTGAAGACCCAAGAGTAACTACGAAGAAAGAGCCCGTGGTCTGACTCGGTAATTTCAGCTAGTTCTCTTGTTAGCAACACTCCTGTGGGGATGGATGCCTGAAAGCTGTCTGGGACCTGTTGTGTTTTGTCCCCCCAGTTAACTGGTGTGACGGGGCACATACAAACCCGAATGACCAGTACAGTGCATCACCTGTCGGAACCCACCCCTTGCCTTAGCGAACCTCCAACTCCAAGGCCTGTTCTGACAGACTCTAATACATGTAAACCAAACAGTTAGTCACGTAGTTTTACAAGTACATTCCCTGCTTGTTCCTTCACAAAACACACTGTGTCTTAGTCCATTTTATCACCTGAAGGTGAACTAGAGGATGAAAATCATGCCAGTGCGTATTTAATTTGTGTGTGTGTGTGTGTGTGTGTGTGTGTGTGTGTTTTCTAGTTTTGGCTTTTTTTTTTTTAGTTTGTGCAATACTAGAGACTCAGACTCATGCTTCGAGACTCGTTTTTGATGAATGTTAACAAAATACATTGCTTTATCTACAATGATTTTAAAAGAACATATACCCAAATCCAAAAGGTGGTTATTTTTCCATACAAATACAATTTTAAGAAAAAAAAATTATGAACATTTATTCTCCAGTACAAAGAAAACAAGCTGGATTCCAATGGTGGCATTCAAAGATAAGGGAGCCTCTGGATGCAGTGAACTTGGACTTTCTCTCTTACTAACGTCATTATAAATAACTCCCAAATAATAAAACCAAACTCATCAGTTTGAGGGTAATACCGTATGATCTGTCCTGACTCCACAGCTACCTCTCTATCTTTTCTACACTGGAAGCCATCCTCCTGCATGAACATGCCTACCACTCACCGAGGAGCCTCAGCACCCGCTCCCCCCCTCCCCACACACTTGCCCTCAGCAACTCTTTCAACACCTTCACTTCCTGCCCCTTCCCATGGCTTGTTCTGTGAGCTCCACCCCTACTGGGGCTGTCCAAACCAGTTTCTACCACCCCTCACGCCTCACACCCTCACCCCCCTTTCAAAAGATGTCAACTATGTTACTTTTCTCATCCTGGCTGTGGAATACCTGATCAAAGTATCTTCAGGAAGGGAGAGCGTATTTTTGGTTCACAGAGTTCAACCGTACCGTCCACCCTGGGCAAAGCCCCTGTGGTAGAGCTTCAGGCTTTGGGCACACCACATCCATGGTCGGGAAGCAGAGAGAGGCTGACGCTAGTGCTCAGCTTAGTTCCTCCTCCCTTTTCCCATTGGAGATATGTTGGTTTTATTACTATTATGATGCACGTATATGTGCCCAGCGGGTATGCATGCACGATGCACAGGCACATGTACAGAAATCAGAGGACAACTTTGGGGGCGAGGGGGACGGTCAGTTCTCTCCATCTACCTTGTTTTGAGGCAGGGTCCCTCTCATTCCTGCTGTGTTTACAAGGCTGGCTGGCCTCAAGCCTCCGCCTGGCCTTAGGAGTAGTACGGAGGTTATGGTGCCCTTCGCCATGGCTGGCTTTTTGCACGGGTTCCTGGAGTCAAGCTCGGGGTATCAGGCTTGCACAGCTTGTTCTCTTCCCAGCCAAGCGACCTCCCCAGCCGCTGCTTTCTCCTTCTGATGCGGTCTGACACGTCCAGCTTAGGGTGGGTGTTCACACCTCAATTACGCTGATGTAGAGAAGACCTTAGAGACTGGCCTGGAGGTTTATCTCCTAGGTGACTCTCGACCCGTCATGTTAACGATATTAACCGTCTCCTATGCCATTCCTCCTTGCCAAGGGTTACGTCAACTCTACATACTGGACAATGTTGCCATAAAAGACAGTGGCCATGAGGCGGCAGATCGCAGTGGGGAAAGAAAAAGTGCAAGCATGCTGGTGTGGTCCCAACTCCGCCACCTGCAGCCACGGCTAACCCTCCTCTCAGACCTCACCAATGTAAAAGAGCGGTGGAGTCCAGCTCGCTTGGTTCTTGGGGGATGATGAGAAGGGACCTGGCACACAGTAGGTGCTCAGACAGTGCTTATTGGTGTGCCTCTCACCCTAAATCCACAACAGTTTAGGTTTAAAAGAGAGGAGGAAATCAATTCGAAATTCTTACCATGCTAAAAAGAGCTGACTTCCAGAGTTCATCTCTCAGAAGTCTAAGGCACTGGGCAGAAATAGATTTTTGTTTTACTAAACATCAAAGAGTTGTATTAGAGAAATTCAGATGGTTTTCCTGCAACTTTTGACTTCACCAACCCTGATGACAGAGCACACCACATCTAAGAGCGGAGGGCAAGAGGGGCAGTGTCAGAAGGAGGAACTTCAAAGGGCTTTAGCAAGAGTAAAAATTCCATCGGCATTACCGTGTGGCGTGTTGGTATGTGCAACTGTTCTTTCCTTTACAGAGCTGGGGCGCTGCTGCTGAGTGAGGGGTCTTCGGGACTGAAGATGACCCCCCAACACACACACACACACACACACACACACACACACACACACACACACACACACACACACGCACGCACGCACGCACGCACGCGCACACACACACACAGTAGAATCCTGGGTCTGCAGAACAAGGGACATGGAAGTTCCAAACACAGAGGTTGCCATCTGGGAATAAGGTGCTCCCTCTGTCGACAGGTAGGAAAGACACCACTCAGGGCTTTCTTGCTGAGAGATGAACATTCTCGGGGCAATTCCCTGGGAAGGAAAAGCCAGACTGAGAGCAGGGAGGAGCCAGCTTTGTTCTCATCAAAGAGGAAAAGGACGGAGGGGAAGCTAATGAGTTACTGCCTGAGATGTAAGCAGGATTAAGGGTCTGCTGGAGAAAGCGCACAATTGATGGTCTGGCCAGCCTAGGTTGGAAGCTTCCCCCATTAAGATGAGGGGCTAGGGGTGGGTGCTCCAGCCCTTACCTTTCAAGTGCCTGTCAGGAGCACAGCAGGCCTCAAAGCGGGGCTTCTTAGCAAAGGCACAGGAAAGTCACAAAGCTGGACCGTCCCAGGCCCGGGGCACCTAACATGCACTGGCCCTCCTACTGGAGCCGGAGAGTCCCATCCCCTGACCGTCTCTGGTACCTGGGGGTCAAGAGCCTGCAAATAAGAACCTTCCCACGCAGAGGCAGCATGATGCGTCTCCTGGGCTTCAGGAATAACAGTGTCCAGAGTCGGGCTTCCTCTACCCACAAGGGGCACAGCAAGGCTGGGAGGCAGAAACACCTACCTTGCCCAAATTACCCAGGGACCTCAGAAGAAAGAAACACAGAGCCTCGCTCCTCGTTTCCCTCCAAATGCGACTAGACGTGGGGCTGAAAATACTTTGAGCTATTCTCACAATGTGTGCTGGCCATTGTAAGAGTAACCACCCACCGGAAACTATCTCCCAAAGAACCTCTACGTAAACCTTTGCTTAAAAACCCACGGAGAAGACAGCACTTACAGTGCGGCCCCGTTTCCACGGATTAGAAAGTCTAAAAAGACACGTGGCGACACAAAACCAACCAATACGTAGTGTAGGCAAAAACTAGACCACGTGATTGTCGAGGAAAGAGAAATCGTACGCTGCTCTTCTAGGACTAGGCACGAGAGCTAAGCGTCCTACCCATTTCCTTAATGTAATATCCCAAAGGCCTCATGTGAGACAGGCATTTAAACCACAGCAGGGGTGACAGGAGGGAGGTTCAGGGAGTTGAGGTACGTGGCCCACATTCACTTGCTGATGGAGCGACCAAGCAATAGTCACTTTCTGAGACTGGGTCTGGACCAGGTGTGCGTACAGAAGCTGGGAGGGAGCCTGGTGGGCCTACTATGCCAGTCTGCAGCAGGGCAGGCGTGTGGGTCTTACATCCTGCTCCATCAAAGCAGACAAGCGTCACGTTGACTGGCTGCAGGCCCAAGATGGAGTCCTGCTTCTGAGTGCCGGCCCACAACGGGGCAGCCCTGGGGGAAGCCGCTGTCGCTCACCCCTTGACAGTCTGACATCTTTAGATCACTTTCATTTCCCTGCTCCCGTGTTCCTTCCCAGCTGGCTTCTTCCTCCCGAGGGTGGCCCAGCTGCTACATCCATCTGCAGACCAACTGAGGGCCCCTCCACAGCAAGGGCAGGTCAAGAGGAGGCTGGGCATGGAGACTGTGGGTGGGACAGACTTGCTGAGGTCTGGCCAGCATATTCTCCCTTGGGCTCTGCTGCAAAGTGAAGAGAGGTAAAACCTCTCTATGTGCCTCAGTTTCTCCAAAGGATTTAAAGAAAAGGTAGGTGGGGAATGGTTTTAGCTCAGAGGGGGGGGAAGGAAAATGAAATGCTAGTTAAAAACAAAGTCCTTGGCTGGGTGGTGGTGGTGGTGGTGGTGGTAGTGGTGGCGGCGGCGGCAGCGGCGGCGGCGGCAGCGCTCGCCTTTAATCCCAGCACTTGGGAGGCACAGTCAGGCAGATCTCTGTGAGTCCAGGGCCAGCCTGGTCTACAGAGCGAGATCCAAGACAGGCACCAAAACCACACAGAGAAACCCTGTCTTGGGGTGGGGGTGGGGGTGTCCTTTTGCTCAAAGGCCTCACAGTTGGAGAGGGAAGAGGGGGAAGGGAGCAGAGAAGGGCAGGGAAGGGAGGAGGAGGCCAAAGGCAGAGCAAAAAGGAGGTAGAAAGTTACAAAGCATGGAGGACTTGCTCTCTGTCTGTGCTTTCCTGTTCACCTTTACTCTTCATGAGCACGGCCATAGGGAGGGAGCCCGCTCAGTTCCTCGGAGGCACAGGGTGGGGTGAGCAGCTGGTGAACAGACCTCTACCAGAACTTTCCATGCAAAAGTAAACACACAACACGTCTCAACCTGGCCTGCTGTGATTAGCAACATGTTCTCAAAAAAAGATAAGATTAGAAGACATGTCTGGTGGCTTATGGATGTTTTCTCCAGACGACCTGAGGATCATCTCCAGTTGGCGGGGACTCTGGAATTCCTGATGCTTCACAGATGATGGTTCGATAAATAATACTAAGCAGGACTTGATGTTTGAAAAAAAAAAAAAAAAACAAAGGCTAAAGAATGTGATCAGAGATTCTGGACAAAAACCACGCGATCCTACAGGGCAAGAACACCAGTTTGACTCCTTCAAGAAGACTCCTACCTATAGAGGGTGGGTGGTGTTCCCAGTAATTCACTGTTTAATGGGGGGAAGGTCTGGATGATTTGGTGCACCACTTTTGGAAATGATCTTATGCTTAGCAAAACACTGCAAAGATAATCTTACTCACATGGAAGCAAGGGTCACTAAACAAGGGAGGTAACTGCAGGGCCGGTGACAGAGAATAAAGAGTAACTAAATCAGGTCCATCTTGCACTAGAACTGACCCCTCACTTGTGAGGAGCAAGGGCAGGCCTGCTGGCCCTGATGTTTGGTTCACACTTCACACTGTGGACTTGGAAAGCTGTAAACATCAAGTCAAGTAAGTACACACGACCCCACCGCACCTCGCTAGCAGCTCCACAGATATAAGATCTCAATCTGGAAGGGGAGATGTTGAGTTCTCCAGCAATGGCAAAGCCCGTTAGGATGACCCAGGCAGTTCTGACCAGCATCCACCAGGGTCACCTCATCCCTTCTGTCCATCCATCCCCGCTTCAACCCAAGCATCCACCCAGCTTTTGATATGTCTCTTCTAATAAGAGATCTTTCTTCTAAATTTGAGCCTAGATCTTTCTATGACTTCTACCTCTTGGATCCAAATCCCTCTTCACTGATGGTGCAGGTACCTGGCTGCTATGTTCGCCTTCTCTGAGAGATTTCTGGCCGTCACAAAGGATCTCCTAGCCAGCGCCAGTGCCTTCCTGTTATCTCAGAGGACCCCCCTCATATGGACAGAAGCCTTGTAGAGAGAGGGGTCTTTGATGGTGGTGGTGGTGGGAACGAGTGGTCAACAGACACTTACCATTTATTAAGATCACTGACTACACCTCACTATCATTCTGACTGACACAATCCATGGCTACATACAGTGAACAAATCCTTCTCCTGTTTCTCAAATCTCTTAGGCACCATGGATTTCACTGCCTCATCTAATTACAGTGTGTGTGGTGTGTCTGTGCCTGTATGTCTGTCTGTCGCACATATATGAATGATGGGGAGTGGGCCACTAAAATTGACATCATGCATCCTTCTCTATCACTCTCCCCTGTATTTTCTGAGGCAGGGTCTCTCACTGCATCTGGACGTCCAATGATTGGGCATGGCCTGTGAGTTCCAGGGATCCTCTAGTCTCCTCCTTCCTAGTGCTAGGATTACAGACGTGTGATGCTACACATTTCTTTTCACATGAGTCCCCGGGGGGGACCCAAACTCAGGTCCCTCACACTCGAGCAGAAAGCACTTTGCCCACTGAACCATCTCCGCGCCCCGCCCCCCCATATTATATACATTTCCTTTTTACTACTGGATGTGTAGTTGTGTGTGCTGCATGTGGGAGAGTAAGGGGACAACTTTCAAAACCGGTCCTCTTCTTCCATCTTCACGTGGGCTCTGGGGACTCAGCTTGGGTCAGGCTTGCAGAGCATAGAAGGGCCTCACCAGCTGAACCATCACACCACCAGCCCTCATCCTCTTTTTCAATCTAGAACATCCCAAACACTTGATGTAACGAGAAGCTGGAGAAGGAGCAGGCTTGGGTGTGGCCGAGGCTTGGGGTTTGTCGTTTGTTTGTTTTGTATTTATGAAGGAAACCACCTTTCTCACCTCACACTATAGCAAAAACAAAGTAAATGCCATCTTTGTTTTGGCGCAATTTTTCTTTCCCGAGAGTCTCTCTAGCACGGATCCCGAGTCCTTCCCCTCGTGGAAAGTGAGAGGTCTGACAACTGCACCAGGAAGTCGGCCCCATCTGCAGTCAGCTCCTCCCGACTTGAAAAGCCTCAGGTGCTCAGATGTGAAAGCTGCCAGGCCCTCAGCTGGGCTGTCTAGAGCAGCAAATAGACTCTAAGCAAATAGGAAAAGACTCCAGCCCCCCTCCGGGCTCCATCCACACCTCCACTTTCTTCTCGGGAGGCATCAGAAGCACACTGCGTCTTTGTTTTCCCTGGCTCAGGAGTGACAGCAGCATAGACTCAACAGACTCCTAACACGTCCGCTAAATACGAAGCGGCCACTGCAGGTCCCCCAGACTGCAGAGATGACAAAGTCACTCCAACCAGCTTGGCTCCCTGGGCCAGGAATTTTATTCAGTACCTGAGTAAAATAGACACCCTCGGCCACGCTGCTTACACATTCAGCTTCCAAGTATGCACACAGAATGAGATGCGATGAATGGGCCCAGTATTCATGAGATCCACCTAGAATCTAAAGGCTCCACGATAACACGGGCTGTTTTCCAAGTAAATAAAATGATGCCGCCCTGAATGGGAATTAAATGTACAATGCACAGCATACCCAAGGCAGAGTGCTGAGGTCAAAAATATTCTATGAGACCAACTCGCAAAACGTAATGGAAGTCAATAGATAATGAGATTTGATATGAAAATAAAATTATAGTCAACTAATGGATTTTAAAGCTCATACTGGGCAGCATAACTCTGACAAATAAGAGAGTGTTCCTATATTTGAAATGCTTCCCATTACCCACCCTCTCCAATTTTCCTGACAAAGTGAGACACACGTCTAGAAGCCCCAGTGCAGAGAACCCGGCAGTCCGATCCCATACCTATTTTACACTAGCACCACACTCGCCTACCAATTTAGCACGGTGAGGCTTCATATTGATTCTCAATTTTTTTAATATTCTTGTAAAAATGACTCTAAGAAAAAAAGTACCAGATGAAACATAACTTTCCAAATATGTAATCCCTCACCCTTTAAAATACAGTTTATACAAATATGTGCCCTGACAGCAAAGGGCATTCCAAGGACTAGTTATGATTTCCATCAGGTGTGGCGCTTACCATGAAGTAAGAGTGGGCTGCTGCTGTCCCTAACCTAGGTCTTCTCGTGTTCTTTATGTGTGAACAAACTGAAACTCAAAATAGCACAATGATCTCACAATTAAACTCCCTCAGTGCAAGGTAGGAAGACTGGAGTCCCTGCAGCTTCATAGTTCTGCTACCACACAGTATTTTACAAATTAGAAGGAAAGGCGTGTGTGTGTGTGTGTGTGTGTGTGTGTGTGTGTGTGTGTGTGTGTGTGTGTATGTGTGTGTGTGTTGTATCATCCTATCCAAGCAATGAATAAGTTATTTTTGCTGAGGGCAAAGTCAGCATTTTGAGTGGAGGAATTAACACCGTTAAGTTAACAAGCTTAACATTTTAAGGATTTACTGATCTCTTAATTGTCTGAAAGGATAAGTTTCCCAATCACCTCAAGAGCTCCCTTCCCCCTCCCCAGGCCTTTCCCAAGGGGCCATCACCAGTCCGAAGTCTTACCCCAGCAGCCAAGGCTATTTGCCTGGTGGGCCCTCTCAGGGTTCCACCAAAACAAACATGACCTCACACACTTAGCGGGATTACTCTGTCTAAAGAATTACAAAGCACGTGCACACAGCAGCAGGAAGGAGCCACTAGCACTCTGCAGAGTTAACATTAAAACAACCATTTTCACTAAGAACCTTAATATCAGAAAGGCCAAATGCTTGGGGAAAGCCACTAACATGGCTCCAAGTTAAATTAAATGGCTACAGAGACAGAGACGGGGAGAGAGATTGAGAGAGAGAGAGAACATAAAGAGCATGCCTGGGGTTTTACACACACACACACACACACACACACACACACACACACACACACACACACACACTGAGACAGGGTTTCTCTGTGTAACCTTGGCTGTCCTGAAACTCACTCCCTGTAGACCAGGCTGGCCTTGAACTCACAGATCTGCCTGCTTCTGCCTCCCCGGTGCTAGGATCAAAGGCATGAGCCACCACCCAGCTTCTTTATTATATTTTTTAAAAGTGAGAATAAAAATTTCTTGAAGTGTTTTCTACACACTACATTAAAACAAGTTCTAAGATACGGTGCCATTATTCTCAGAGTGATGATTTCTTAAGAAGTTATGGGAGGCATGATGGGAAACAAAGAAACCCTCAATCCACGTTTTTGACCACTCAGAACCCACCCATGACCAATCTGTCACAGTGACCGGAGATTGCTGAGACGCAGGGATTTCTGTGGAGCCTCCAGAAAACCCTACCGAGCTCACCAAGCCTGGCCCAAACACGATCACGTCCATTCTGTACAAACTGATCATGCAGGAAACGCAATAAACCACCCTGCCTGGTGCATCACACAGCCTGTTCCTCATCTGTGCTGAAGGAGTATCACAATGCTTGCCTGCAGACGGACTTTGGACTAAGGTGTCTAACTAATAAAAACACTACAGCAGATCCTACAACAATCTGCTGTCACAAACACCGTGGTAAGAGTGTCAACAGTTTCTAGGACATCAATTTAGCATTGAAACATTTAAACGCCACCCGATAAGGTCCTCAAATGATAAACGCTTGGTTCATCCACTGGGGAACTACCTTTTCATTTAACCATCAGACACGGAGAGAGGCAAAAAATGGGGGGGGGTGCAGATTTCATTTAAAAGTTGATGGGAAGCTGGCAAGATGGCTCAACAGCTAAAGAAAGGCACTGGTCACCAAGTTCAAGGACCTGAGTTCAATTCCTGGGAGCCATACGGGGGAAGAAACGAACTCCCCAAAGTTGTCCTCAGACCCCTATGCACATACACACCTATACACAAATTAAATAAATGTAACTCAGGTTGGTGGGAACACGGATCAGAACAGAGTACAGCTTCAGAAGGCACTCGCTCTGGCGGCATCTACAAGAAGCATGCCTATCCTCTCCCGAGAAGGGCTCCATCTAGGAAGGGCAGTCGTTCACGCTAAACAGTGAGTCAGCCCACTGTGCTTTCCAGAATCCAAAAACAACAGCCCCCCCTCCTCTGGAGGCCATGCTCACACCTGACCTTGGCAAAGGTGTGGAGACCTTGTGCAAGCTGATTTGGCCTTGGTCCCTGAACTCAGTCAGCCATGGGGACTCTACAAAGCACAGCTGAGCACCTCTTTCTTCACAGTGAGAAAGGGAGGGCCAGGAACGAACGTTAGATGACCACGACACCCCTCTTACGGCTCAGCAGATCCTACAAGGAGTGGAAGGAAGGAAGAAGCCCTGACCGTCGGCTCTTCAGTGGTACTGTGACTATGACAGAGAAGTCCTCAGACAACATGCTCAGGCAAGAACGGTTCGCCTCCTTACAGCAAGACCGATCTGGGTGTAAAAGCGATAGAATGAGCAAACTCAACTCATCTGTGTTTGGGGAGCTGGTTGTTTGGTTACGACAACTGGGGGGGGTTCCCACGTACCCCCATTCAGGTTCCCGTCATGCTAACACCCTGCGTTATTATGATACATTGATCACAACTAAGAAATCCACACAAGGACATTACTTCCAGCTGAACTGCACAGGTTAGCTGGCGTTGACTTTTTTCTGTCTGATGTCCCTTTTCTGTTCAGGGTCAGGTTTCCTACGGCCGTCACGGTGTCTCCCCAGCCTGCTCTAGTCTCCACAAAGTTCTCAGAAGACATTCCTTCTTTCTGATGACCTCAGCAGCTGTGAGGAATGCCAACTCAGTGTTCTGGAGACCATGCTGGTGGAGCACAAAGCTTTCCCTGAGGCTAAAACAGGCAAAAGGGTTTCAGCAGGAAGACCACCGTTTGGCTTGGAACTTACACATCCCCTCCACCCAGTAAGACCCACACGCTGAATGAAGGGCTAGTCCCTAGCTTGTGGCTGGGAGATGGCGGAGGTGGGGTCTACTAGAAGACAGTTGGGTAATGGGGGGAGGGGCATGATCTTGGGGGGAATATTGGAACTCCAGGCCGATTCCTGCCTCTTTCCTTCCTCCTTCCCTGCTCTGCTGCCCTACTGTCCTGAGGTAAGCAGCCTCCACTAACATGTACTCCTTCCACATGTATGTACAGGCTGCCACTTCCCTAAAGTAACACAGCCAAGGGACTACGAACAGAAATTGTGAGCCAAAAACATCTTTTGCTCCTTTTAATTATTTACCTGAGGCATTGTCACAGAGGCAGGAGACTGGCATCGGGTTAGGTGTGCCTGCTACCTTCCACCCAAGAAGAGGAGCTTAAAAATTATGTATTTTGATTTTCTTCTGTATATGGGATTTTGCCCTCACGTCTATCTGTGTACCGTGTGTGCTCAGTGCCCACAGAGGCCAGAGAGGCTTTGGAGCTCCTGGGAATTGAACCCGGGTCCTCTGGAAGAGCAGCCAGTGCTCTTAACTGCTGAGCCATCTCTCCAGCCCTAGAGGAGAGCTCTGACTGGTAGGCAGTGTTGCACACTATACACATCCTCTAGGACCCCTCTCTACAGTCCACTCTTTGCAAGACGTCCTTAGGCAGAACTATTCCCATCAATGACATGGAATTCTTCTCTATGGGATATTTAGCTCATTCATGTCTATAATCCGGGCTCACAGACACTTGTTTGATATTTCATTTATAATGCGATTAACATCACTCAGTCCGTTGTCCCACCCGTCCCAGGTGGTTCACACAAGCGATTTTAGGACGGTCCCAGTGTCCTCCAAGTCCCCTACTGCTTTGCATGTTCAACACACCCATACTTTCTGCTTCTCCAGAATGCTGAGGGTTGAACGAAACCTTCCTAAAATTCCTATTTGTAGAAGTCCTAGGCCCTAGTACTTCAGAATGTGACTGTATTTCAGATTCGTATCATTGGGGGTGTTAAAGTCACACGGTGGATAAGGTGGGCTCTTATTCATCAAAATGCTTAGTGTCCTCCAAGGAAGGACAAACTGAGAGAAGGCCATGTGAAGTGTAAGAATACCACAACTAGTCAGGAGGCCACCAGAGCAGGGGAGCGGGGAGGCAGCAGGGGCGCGGGGAGGCAGATCTTCTCCCACAGCACCAGAAGAAACCAGCCCTGCCAACCCCTTAGACTCCTGGCCACTGGGAGTGTGAGGCAACACATTTATGCTACTTGACTCACTCCGTGGTGGGACTCTGTCATGGTGCCCTACGTAAACCAATAAATTAATACACAGGCTAACATCACCTAGTTAGTTCTCTGCATTTCGGTTAAAAACAGTACTTAGCATAAAAAAGAAAGCGGGTGTAGAGGACCATTCCGACAAAAATCTTGGAAAACAGGTGCAAGCCGACATAATGCGATGTTTAGCATTACATTTGGATGGGAACAAGGTTTGGGGCAGTGTTTTCAGACGCCTTGATTTCCTACCGAGCTTCCAGCCACCTGCAGCGTGGCCCATTGCTGCTGCCAAGCACACCTGCCAGGGGCAGCAACAGCCACCCTTCTGGTATAATCACCATCTTCCCAGCATGCCAAGTACCAGCTCCGCGCAGTCAAACCCTTCCCAGTGACTCCACGGGGGAGCTGACAATGACCCCTTGAGTCACAGTGGACCTGGCCAGACCAGGTTAATTCAGCATTCTGGTATCTGTTTATGACTGGCTGTTCCACTTCCCTCTTCCCAAAGTCACATGGACAAGTGGCCCGGTGCATGGAAATTCGTTGCCAACGACTGGGCGTGGCCCAGCCTCAGTATGGTTTCACGCACTATGGGCTCCTCCAGCAAACTCTTTACAAAGGCATGGAGAGAGCAAAGTGCTCTCTGCTGGAGTCAAAACATGGAAGAGACAGGCTGGAATCTCACCTGTCACCTCACTCACCCAGTGACCTTGACGGACTTGAAATCTAAGCACTTGCATGGGTAACTAATGGAAAATCCACTGTGTCCTCCACCCTCAGGTAATTGGGAGAAAGGGAAGTTGGCTTTTACTATAAAAAAAAAAAAAACTCTGGTTCATCTGCATTTTTATGTTCATATTAAAACTCAAGTGAAGTCATTAGGCTATGCCCAGCTCACAATACCTCTGGCCTGAGTATCTTCCACTTGTAAACCCCAGAGCTCTGTTATAATCCTTCAAATTATTAAATAATTGTCGTGCTTCCCTTGGGGTCACATTTGGCAACAAGATACTGGCCTAAATGAACCCATGACACGACCCAGTGAATTACACTTACATTTTTAACGTGCTAGCAGCAAACGAGTGTGACATACTTCTAGGGCAGAAACTAGATAAACAAGTGGAGTGGGGGGTCAGAAACTGTGAAGATGGAAAATACTTCAGTAATTCGTGCCAGGCTCCCCACCAACCCCAGAGAGGAGCAATTCTCTACTCCAGTCCCAGTTTCCATTTCAGGAGTGGTTACCATCACAAGCAGAAAGCCAAGCATATGGCTCTGTCCTTCTGGACATTTCTACAATGTAGGCTAGGCTGCTCTGGAAAATCCCATTTTTTTCCTCCTACAGCTATATGACCTCAAGTTGTCATTTCAAATAAAGTATGCGTCCACTGATTTTTATGAACACAGACAAAAGCTGCTACAACCTTGGTTTCCCCCCACTCCTTAAAAAATACCCTTGTGAACCAACTGTAGTTGCTATGGAGGGTTATTTGTTTCTAAGGCAACAGCGTATATCTAAGTACTAATGGCCTGTCCTTTTGCCAGGCAACAAACAGCCTTGTGATGCAAGTGCACCTGTCTCAGCTACGCGTTACTATGGAGACACTCCAGTTGCTATGGCTACCATCACGCTAATCGCCTAGCAAAGGCAGACATACAGCAGTCTTCTCATAGAGCCCAGCTGCTCCTCCCGTCTCTTGCCGGAGACTGATTGTCTAGGGCCTGTGATGGAATGCACAAGAACTTCATTAATGCCACGTCAGAGGCTCACTTTGTATGCCCTCCTGCAGAACAAACATCAGAACAGAAAAATCTGCAAGTGGACTGTAAAATTCCCCAGGCTTCTGACATCAGGCCATTCCCAATTAACATAAAGGTCTACTCCGGGGCAATTGCTTTTAACTGGATAGTTACAAAAGAGATGTTGCCACATGTCTTTTAGAATTTCTTGGTAGGGGACTGGAAAGATGGATCAGTGATTAAGAGCACTGGCTGCTCTTCCAGAGGACCCAGGTTCAATTCCCAGCATTGACAGTGTGGCTCCAACCATCTGTAACGCCAGTTCCAGAGGATGTGATGCCCTCTTCCAGCCTCCAGACAGCAAGCGTGCAAGAACTCCACAGACATAAATGCAGACAAAATGTCCATACACATAAATACACAAAATAATTTTCAAAAACTTTCTTGGTAGGGTTGATGACAAATCCAAGCACCAAGAGTAGCTAAGACTCCACACTTTGAAATCTGGTTCTTTGTTCTATACGGCCCTTTCTTCTAATCTCGAGCTAACATGCTTCTTCAAACCATGACAATCTACTTAACGCCTTCCCCCCGTTATATATTTGTAAAAATGCACTCCTGACCTCAATCTCATGACAAACAGACATGTGAGGAGGAGAAGTGGCCACTGTTCTCACGGCAAACACTTGGTAACCACAACAAACCCATCACTGAGGAGCCTGTCTCCATGGAAACGGGATGACAACAGACGAGTGAGCCTTCGCTCAACATCTGTATAGTCAGGCCATGGGAAGGTGGTTGTCACCTGTTTGCCTCAACAAAATGTGACCCAGGGAGATATGGAAGCCATCAATTTCCCTTTGTAAATGTTTCTGCCCAGGAAGACATTCTTTCACCTACCTGGAAGCCTTCTGGAGACACATTCCCCTGGAGCAGCAGAAATGGTAAGCGTCACAGGAAATACATCAATGGATGTGGCTCCTAATCATACTTCATTTTTTTTCTCATTTATCTGTAGTTATTGTTAAAAATCTCATACAGCCTACTGAATTAGTTTGAGAGCCTGACTCTGATAGAATAACACAATTCCAGGAGACTTAAGAGAAGAAAAAAAAAAATCCGATAGTCCAATTTACTTACCTTTGATAAGCCTGAGGGGTGGGAGGTGGGTGGTAAGGTGTCTTTTTCAAAGCCTGAATTAGATTTTGTCTATACTCTGGGTCTATGCACCACAATGACCCTTTCCCAATACTCTGAAAAAAAAAATTAAAACGAAAATGTATTAATACAGTATTATTAATTGTATTACTACAGTACAGAGTATATATAAACACATAGCTCTACTACAGTTACTCTTAAAAGCCTCCTGTTATTTGGTAACAATTTCCCAGACCTGAATGTTGTCCTCTGACAACAGGACACCATAAAATGCTTGCCGCTCCTCTTTGCACTAAGTTGGACAATTCAGATGGTCATTCTGGTACAATAATACAGTTTTCGTATCTGAACCACCCAAATACAAGAATCTCTTACTTTTCAGTATGACTTTGGAAGAACATACATAGTCTCTTCCAAAAACATCTATAATTTGGCTGACATTCATGTTAAGAGTACTCAGACGACCTCAACACTCCGTTTCTGCTCTAGAAACCCCAGCTGTTGGAAACCACATTATACTGGCATGATTTTACAAAAATGGAAAAGTAATCCACTCATTGTTTTTGGGTCGTGTCCCTCCCCCAAACTTGTTCACAAAAGAACATTTATGCTTGGAATGGAATGTAAATTACCTTCCCCCAAGAAACAAAAGACTTCAGGCAACAATAGCAAACCTAAGCCAGAATCCAATGTATTCTTTATTTTTATTGGGGGGTGGGGGTGGTGTTCCCCTTAAGTTCACAGCAATCTGCTCCAGCCTCTAAGAATCTTTAGGAGAGGTCACACTTTAAAAGTGTAAATTGGCTAAAAGTGTTCCCCGGGGAGGGGAGAGGGGTGGGCTTCCCCTGAAGGCCACTTTTGGGTGGGCTGGAGGCGATTGGTCAAAGATCGGCAGCATGCTGCTTTAAGAGTGGGTGGGACTGGGCCGTAAATGGTGTCAGGAAGAGCAGCTTTCACTGCCCTGCTTCCAAGTGGGCCAGTGTACCCACACCACTTGAAAAGATCATCTGTAAATATTTACTGATTTGGAAAGAAAAGAGGATAATGACCTCGTCCCACACCCACCCAACCCAGCTTCCCAGGTAGCTTCTCTGATACTCCTCCACAGCTGTCTCCTCCAGGCTTAATGGTGGTGTCTTCCAATTCCAAAGTTCAGAAAAACAAACAAGAAAACCTTTTTTTTTTTTTTTTTTTTTTTTTTTTTTGTTTTTCGAGACAAGGTTTCTTTGTGTAGCTTCAGAGCCTGTCCTGGAACTCACTCGGTAAACCAGGATGGCCTCGAACTTAGAGATCCACCTGCCTGCCTCTGCCTCCCAAGTGCTTGGACTAAAGGCGTGCGCCATCACTGCCCAGCTCAAGAAAACCTTTAACACAAGGAGGAAAGTACAAGAAAACCCCACCGAAGGACCACTAAAGCTAAGCCATTCCAAAAATATTTGAAGATTTTTTTTTCTATACTTCAGTTATCCCTTCACCAAATTGCTCTCTTATAAACCTCACACACTCAAAGCACACGTTAGGATAATTCTCAAGTCTTAGGAACAGCAGCACAATTAGAATGAACTGTTTCTGGTGTACTGGGGACAGGAGAGTCCTATAAGCCATGGTCAAAGAAACCACCCCAGTCACCCAGTCCCAGAGCGTCTATGCTAAAGACATACATGCAGGCTTTAGTCATCTGGGCAATTATAGACCCAAAACTCATCAGCCTACACAGCCTTTCTTTTCATGCTCACAACTGTAAGTCTGGTACAGTTCAAAGGGCTTGACCCAGCCTTTCCAAGGAGAGCAGACACTGGATCCCCCATTTCTTCCCATGGAAAAAGCTGAATGGTGTACTTTAAAGAAAGCCACAAGGCAAGGAGGAGTGGGCAGGTGTGGGGAGGGCTGGGAGGACCTCTGGGAAGACATTGAAATAAAAGAAGCCACCAAAGCAGGCTAGCTCTCAGCAGTGGGAGGACTGGCCTGACCCTCTTCAAAGGCTCCCAGTGGAGCCCATGGCCAGGGACCAGTGCATCGGAGTCTAAGCTATGGATGCCTAAGCTATGGGAAGGTCACAGTCAAAGTTCAACAGAAACACTTCTGCAAGGAGATGGTCCCAGATGCAGGAGCCCAAGGGCCTTTGTTTTCATCGAGATGGCTTTCCGGGCAGGGCAGTGTAATCTTTCACCTGAAAACACTCACAACAAAGCAATCAGGACCCAACCAGCCTTCTGGGGTAAGTAAGTATAAGCCAGGAATGTGGTTCTCCCAATCCCAACTCAAGTATCCTGTTTATGATGCTGTGATACCATTTAAAGATTAGATGGAATAAACCCCACATTTGTGCAGGAAAATCCCCCAGTAAGTGATCCAGCTCCTGAGAAGGAGGAGGCTGAAAAACAAGAATGGGTAGTCTGCAGCCACATAACCATTCCTGTGTGGCCATGGACAAGTCATGGTATCAGAGAAAGTCCTGGCTCTCTCACTGGTGAGAGACAGGCAAACCCAGGGATGATGTGATTTAAAAAACAAACAAACAAACAAACAAACAAACCCTAACACAGTGGCCATGCCTGCAGGCACCCAAGAAATAAGTGACAGGTTAAGGTATTGAAGAGATCGTAACAACAAGAACATGTCTGACTAGACATGTTCCATTACATTAAATCTGAGGGTTGTTTTTGTTTTTAAGTTCAACAGTGACCTGGGAAGAGTTCTGTATGTTGGTAAGATTTTTAGTATTCTAACATAACCCCTTTCATCACTGTATCTGCCCCCTAGGCACCCCCTACTCCAATCTCTGGCCACTGTGACTTCTTTATGCAGAAAGTCAACACCACTGACAACCACCCAGCTTCTACAACTTTCCTTTTTTGAAAAGGATCATGACCATCAAACTCACGTTTCCAACTTTAGTCAGTACGCGTACTAGTGTTCATTAACAATCTCAGGCTTCGGATCCTAAGATAAGAAATCCTAAGGATCCTTTGGACTCCGCTGAGGTCTGGGATTGCTAGTACTTTGAGTTTTAGGGGAGTCTGACTGTTTTTCTGACCAGACAAGCACTGATTGAAAAGTAGTAAGATACACTAAGACAGTGTGTCTTCCACCGAGAAGTGCAGGCATTCCAAAGAAGAAGAGCTCAATGCAATGCTTCCTGGGTACGTACCCACGGGGACTCTCCAAAGCCTCTGATGGCTCTAGGGTGAAGCATCAATCACAGACCTTGGGGTTCAGAGCAGTGGGAGGGCCAGGACACCTCATTTCCAAGCCTTCTCTTTGGTGTCATGTGGCAACTCATGTGGTTTAGTTAAGAACTTCTCAGATGGTAAAGTCCTTTTCAGACCCTTTCCAAGATCAAGGCCTCTCCCAACAGTAGTAACAGACACACTTAATGTGGTACTAGAGGCTGAGCTGGGGAGTGTGGTCATAGAGACCTTGTTTTTTAAAATGACAGGGAACTGGGTGTGTTTCTCACATGCCATTTCTGGGGATGTTTCCAACATTACCCAACCTCATTAATGACTGGTCAACCAACATTCGTTTGCTTGTTCATTCACTCATTTCTTCCTCCCTTCCTATTTAGCTACCTGCCAGTCACTGTGGAGGAGACATTAGGAATAAAAGTCACACGAAAAGGTGGCTGCCTTCATGCAGCTTGTATTCCAGAGAGGAAAAACATGAGCAGTGTAAAAATGAACAACTTAGATGGGAAGGAAAAGTGAGGGGGCAACAACTGTGGGGGATGCGGGGATTGGGGGTGTCAAGGGGGACTGTGCAGGGAAGTGTAGATCAGGGTCAGTTTCCAGGTGTGAGCACCACAGGCATGGAGTCATGTAAGGGCAGAGGAGGAGGAGCAGGGGGAGAAAGGACGCAGCTTCAGAACGCGTTTTGGAGAACTAGATGGGTATGAGAACGGATTCAAAGTGCCAGGGAAAGCAAGAGTGGTTTGTCATAACTGACCAGGTAGAAGACGAGAGAAGGGAGAAATCCAACACGCCGTTGACAACATAACCTTTGACCCCCAGTAAATGTACTGGTTATGGTATTTGTAAGAACTTACTGGGCACCGGAATGTAGCTCGGGTGGGTTCGATCCCCCGTACTAAACAAAACCACGTGTGCTGCTGCCCACCCACCTGTGACCCCCGCACTGGGAAGTGGAGGCAGCGCACCGAGAGAGCAGGGTCTCCCTTGGGTACAGAGCTGGAGGCCAGCACAGCTACAGAAGGCCCTGTCTCACCCAGAGCAGAAGGCAGGGAGGGGGAACTCGGGCCACCTATCTCCCCCAGCCGTACCCCCCCTGACCCGAGCCCTGCAGCCGAAGCCATGAGCACAGAAGGCAGGTCTGAAGTGGCCTGACTGAGGGTTACACTGTCAACCGGCCGCTCCTCTGCGACAGGGTTTGGTAAACTTTCCGAAGGGGCCAGAGGGAATCTTTCCATCTTTGAAGTCCACGGTCTCTGTTGTTGACAACGCGGCTCCACCCTGGCAACCGCGACAAACACAAAAGGAAGCCGGGCTGTAACCATCGAGTGTGGCTCTGGGTGCAAAGGCCCAGGGCGCACCTGGCTGCCCGCTGCTGCCCTGCAGTCCCACACTTGTATCCAGGTCCAACTCGAAAGCTCTGTGGCTCTGGGAACAGAAGGGCCCAGGTAAGGGGGCTTCTGAGGTTGAGAGATTTGGGCTGGTCCTTCTGGATTGAGGGGGGAACGGACATCAATGGGGATCTAAGTCAGATGCTCCCAGACGGGGAAGCAGGGCAGGGCACCTGTAGGGAGGAGAAGGAGGGGAGATGTACAGACACACACTAAAAGTCATGCTCATCAGTAAGGAGGCCACACATGATGAGCGGGGCTGTGCCTTGCTGCACTGTGTACCTGGGTAGCGCAACTTACACGCCTTCCTGACCAAACTACGTCCCCAGAGGGCCTATCATCCTGGGTTTGGGGTTTGCGTCCCCCCCACTGACGCTGATTTTCCTGGGGTCTGGTAAAGTGAGTGAGAAGCACATCACTCAGTAGGGTTTCAGAGGGTAGCCCTTAAGCTTGGCTGGCATGGAAACTAGAGTCCTAAAGACTGGAGTCCAAGTTTTATTTCAACGTCTCAGCTGTGTGACCCTGGGCAAGGTACGGAACTGCTCTGTGCTTCAATTTCCTGGTCTCTAAATGGGATTGCCGTCACAACATCTGCTTCTTGGAGCTGTGGCTGAGGAGGAATGAGAGAGTACTGGGCTTGGCACATAGCAACAGTTATCAGCTCCTGTTACTAGGAAGGTAATGCAAAGCTAAATGGCCATCTTGTCAACACCGTGCTCCAAAACACACAGGGACTGCCCAGAAGAAGCCGGTAATTGTTAAAGCTGTGAAATAATGTAAATCTCATTAATCCCCCACCCCTCCTCACTCTGTCACAGAGCTGGGAAGCTGGCTAAATGGTCAAGCACTCACGGCCCAAACATGAGGCGGGGAGTTTGGCTTTCCTGAATCCGGGTGAGCATGAGGGACAGTAGCCATACTGGTGAGCACTGGGTTCAACTGAGACCTTGCCTCAACAAATAACATGCCAAAGCACCCATGAAAGATGCCCAAGATTATCGTCAGGCAGGCCCTGCATGCGTGTACCCCACACACGTGCCCATACATATGCAAACAGAGATCCACACGTACACAACACAGATCTACCTATACATGAGAAACGAAGCATAATCACACATAGCTGTCTGTCTGATGTTATACTCTCCATCATCGGCCTAATGGACTCCATGCACTGTGCATGGAGACGGAAGGGGAAAGGAATGGGTGGAAGTAGATCAAACGTCAAGAACCAGCCAGTCACAGTCAGGACAGTCGGGAGAGCTTCAGAGAAGCTCGGTCTTCTCGCCCCTCGGGGCGCGTGTGGCGGTTCTGGGCTTCCTATCAAACGTCTCTGCTCCCAAGAGGGCCATGCAGCCCCTCCTGGACAGGGTGAGGAGAAGCCTGGCTCAGAGGAGAGAGCAGAGGGCAGAGATGAGAAGAGGTGCAGAGCCAGGCTTAGGATAGAGTTGGGTGGTTCTGGGCGCTGTGCTCTCTCTAGGGAGGCGTCCTTACACATAGTTGCAAACCATAAAGTTCACTCGTTTGTCACCAAGGAGCTTTCTAGAGGGGCCTCAGCTGACATTTTTATCATGCTGCCATGCCTTACAACGTGTACAAACTTTGCCCAGGGTCAGGGAGGTTAAAGGTCTTCTGGACCAGTCCAGTGCATTTTACCCTGGTCGCTAACTAACCTCCGGGGACCACCAGGCTACAACACAGCTTCCTCTCCCCAACTCCTGGTTCCTCCCCATACACAGACCAGCTCACACTCAGCTCCTCAAGTCCAAACTGCCAGGCAGCTGGGGAAGGGGTCGGTGAGCAGAAGTGGTGCCCTCAGAGCCCAGGCCCCAGATAACCCAAGCTTGCCACTGCACATAGACTTTAGTGAACCACATCCCCATCACACAC
Organism: Peromyscus leucopus; assembly: GCF_004664715.2. NCBI lineage: Eukaryota > Metazoa > Chordata > Mammalia > Rodentia > Cricetidae > Peromyscus > Peromyscus leucopus. The sequence continues at coordinate 66,252,417 of NC_051075.1, forward strand.
ACACACACACTTCCACTGCATACAAACTTTAGTGAACCACACACAACCCGTCACACACACTTTACAGCACATGAATCCCACACACTTCCACAGCCCGAGCAAAGTGTGTTTCTTGGGCTCCTCTGGAAGCAGGCCACTTAACCATCATTTGTACAGAACAACGGGGCAAGAGATGCTGGGCAGGGTGTGGAGACCCTGAGGAGGAATCCATTTTCCTAGTGCAGGACCTCAGAGGGAGGCAGGCAATAAACTATAAAGGATTACCTATGCTGGCCAAAGGAGGCTACAGGACCATCAAGCAGAGAAAAGATGAGGCCTGAGGGAGGAAAACCTTCCAACTGCACAGAGCATGCGCACATACTCAGCTCACTCCTAGCCCCTGCCCCCACGGCACTGATGCTCCTAGCAATCTCTCTGTGGCATGGAATGTAGTTCCGAGGTTGGTACAATCTTCCAACGGGTTGAGGGACAACCACCTTATGCCTGTGTGTCTGTAAGAGGGGACCAAGAGTGAGACCAGAGCTTCTCTAGAGAACATTCCAGGAAGGAGGCTCCCCATGTCGAGGGAATACACCTGTGTGGTTCCTGTCCATGCTGCTCAGATACTGTGTTACCTGGGGTGGAGGCTGGGGGACACCATTGTCTTTTTGGACTCCCATTTCCTCATCAGCATCTCAGAGATAGTCTCCCTGATCCTCACTGTGATGAAGCCATACACAGTGCCCCCGGCACTGCACCTGGCCCGGACGGGAAGCAGGTCCATGTAACTTCTCTGGACACACAACACTGGGGAAGCGGGCAGGGATAGAACAGGGAAAGGTCATTCTAACAAACGACCATGATGTCCAGATGTGGGCCTCAAGGGACATGGGAAGAACCAAGGTGAGATCCCTCAGCACAGGACAGACTCCCGGGAGCACTTGCGGTCCATCTACAGTTCTATTGGCTACAGTCTAAAGACACTGGGGAAAACCTTTACATTTCAAAACCACTGGGAAAATCATCTCGGAAATTAGCCAAGAACATGAAAGAGGGAAGCAGGAGGGAGAAACACAATGATGCAGAGAAATTTTGTCTTGAGAAGTCAGTGCCCCTTTCTGTAACGAACAGGCAGTTGTTCTAGAAGCAGAAGATGAAACATTCCAGCTGGGTGGAGTGGATCACACCTATAATCACATAGGCAGGTGGAACTCTCCAAGTTCGAGACCAGCCTGGTCTACATAACAAGTTCTAGGACAGACAACATTTACCTAGAAAGACCTTGACAAGGGAAAGGGGTTGGGGTGGGGAAGCAAAGCAAAACAAAGATCCCTTGAGCATTCATCTAAACTTCCAGATAGTTTGGAGAGGTTTTTTTTGTTGTTGTTTTTGTTTTTTTAACCAAAAACAGAAGGAATAGGGAAGAGACATGCTTCTCATTTAACACACTGTCCTGAGAGCCAGGATATTGCTGTAGGGAGCAGGGAGACCAGCCCCTCAGCAAGGGAGGTAGGATATCTTGACCCAGGCAGCCCCAGGGCACAGATGTGTCCTCCAGGTACCAGAAGAGAAACGCTGCCACTTCTGCCCACAGACACTCTATGACTTTAGATGGATGGCACCTCTCAAGTGTCACCTGTACCACATGCAGACCCATGAGCTCTGTGGTGCCTCCAATGTCTAGCTCCTAGCTCTTTCAGAGGCTCACTCGAAAGCCCTAAATGACGCCTGTTCACTGCAGGTACCTGGCTTGTGGGAGAGGTGGGTAGGAATTCTTTGAATTCTTATAGTGAAGGTGTGTGGGTGTGTGTGTGGGGGGTATCTGTGTGTTAATCTATGCAGGAAGAATCAACAACCTCCTTGCATTAACACTTAAGTAAAACCAAAATAATTCCAAGATTTGATTAAAACCAAATTAATCTCTAGCAAGAACCCAGCTAGCCAGCCATTTCTCTACCAACCACCAATGTTACTGCCTGAGGGTAACAGCAGACCTATGAGATGACATCTGCATCTGCACACATGGATGGACACACACATGGACACACACACACACAAATTGTAAAATAATATTAATTTTGCAATAATAAATAATAAATACAATAATAAAGACTGGCAAGATGGCTCCACGGGTACTCACTGACACACCTGAAGCACGGAGTTCAACCCTGGGTCTCCGTGGGAGAAGGAGAGAGCTGACTCCTTCTGGATGTCCTCTGACCTTCACACACATGCACACAATAAATAAACAAACATAATACAAATATATGTACTATGGGCTGTTCTACATATGGGCTTTCTCTTTGGTAATAAGGCTGGTCAGCACTACACTTAGCAGTCCTTCTTGCTACGTAGCCCAGGCTGGCCTGAAACTTGCAAGCACATTACAAAGAGAATAAACGGCGGAATCAAGACCTAGGTCTGGGGGCTATCAGATGGCTCAGTGAGTGAGGGGCCTGCTTCCCACACCTGTTGACCAGACAGTGAAGCCCAGAAGACACATGAAGGAGAGAACCAGCCAGGCAGTGGTGGGGCACACGCCTTTAATCCCAGCACTCGGGGAGGCAGAGGCAGGTGGATCTCTGTGAGTTCGAGGCCAGCCTGGTCTCCAAAGTGAGTTCCAGGACAGCCAGGGCTAACAAGAAAAATTCCATCTTAAAAAACCAAAATAGTGGAGAACCAGCTCTTACACAGTTGTCTGACCTCTACACGTGCGCTGTGACACACATATACATACATCCACATAAAATAATAAACCCCACCCCAAAAAAATTAAGTTCTGTATTTGATCACTTTTCCCTGCTTTTTTATAGTTTAAAAGGTAAACTGACTTAAAGCTAAGAGATGTGAAGAGTAAAATTTAGCACTCACCCCACTTACTCATAAAAATCCTGGTTAGTTTTAGAACTTAAAGACCCAGGAAAGGATGTGATGACGCGGCCGGATGAAGCGGAGTGGGGGGGAGCCAGGCTCTGGCTGACTCTGCACTCTCTCCCGCACCTCCACCAGCTTTCAGGTGACTCAGAAACTGCAATAATATTTTATGAGGGCAATTACAGCGGCTGGAGTCTGGCATACACAGACACCCCTGGATAACACAGACACCCCTGGATAGATTACAACCAGCTCTCCCAGGACCACTTTATCTTTTGGTTACCCATAGTTACTCATTTATTTTTAAATGTTCCAGTGTGATCTTATCTAATCGGCACATATAATTTGATCACCTTATTTCCAAAACTAAAGGTTGCCAGAAGCACCTGGCCAGGTTCTAAGTGCTAGTGACGGGCGTGCAAGGAAAGGGAAGCCGAACACTTAGCGCTTTTGGCTTTATAAAAAAAAAAAAAATCACAGGACCTGAGCTCTGAATCAAAGTCACTGGGCTGCATGCTTGTCTTCAGGGAGTGACCGTGGCCCACTGATAACCACAGACACACCCTCCATCACCTTCACCAAGACCTCCCTGGGAATTCCTGAGCTCTGGATCCAGCTCTCAGCCACAGCATCCTGCTAAACTACTAACCCCACTTTTATGGAGAAACTGCCTTTTCAGTGACTTTTAAGTTCCAGCCCAGGTATTCTAGCAGTGAGGGGCAGCCTTCAGTTCAGTGTCTGCAAATGGACCTCATCTGTGTGGCACCACAGCTCTAAAGATGGATCTGAAAGCACCCAGGACCCAAGTAGAGGAAAGCTGAAGAGCCAAATAACAGGCTACGGTTAGAGATTCTTTCATTTCTTCTAAGTCTTGGTTAAAACGGACGAAGCCAAGGAAAGAAGTGAGCTGCCAAAGTGGAAATCGGGGAGGCTAACAGCCAGTCCCAAACTTCAAGGGGGACATGAGCCTTAGCTATGGCCAACACAGAGGGAAGAGAGTGGATGAATCCTACAGTTGATGCTAAGGGATTGGTACCTACCTGGAAGGCCTTAGCTACAGCCAACACACGAAGGAGATGGAAGAGAATGATGAATCCTACAGCTGATGCTAAGGGGGAGGTGTGTACCCAGAACACCACTTCACTTGGCCCTAAAACAGCTCACCATGCAGTGTAGAGGCCTGAGCTTCCACACTCACTGACTTAAAAGCTATCATGTGCTGGTCAGCCACCTCCAAAACCTCCCCTGTCGGGGCATGCTTTATCTCCCAGAGGCCTATTTTGGAGAATTTAAAAGACAAACAGCCCCAAGCTCCTACTATATTAGTTACTTTTCCTGTGTCAGTGATAAAATACTCGGAAGAAAGCAACTTAAAGGAGACGGGGCATACTGGGCTCACAATCCACCACAGCAGAAAAAGCCAGGGCACACTGGTTTGAAGCAACTGGTCACATTGTGTCCACAGTCTGGAAGCAGAGAGTGATGGATATTTGTGTCCAGCTTGTTTTCTTCTTTTCATGCAGTTCAGGACCCAAGCTCTGGGAATGGTGCCTCTCTTTTAGCCTGACTCTTTTAAGGTGGGTTTTCCTACTCCATTAATCTAACCAAGATAATCTCGGCTGGGCGATGGTGCACACCTTTAATCCCATCACTGGGGAGGCAGAGACAGGCGGATCTCTGAGTGGGATCCAGCCTGGTCTACAGAGAGAGTACCAGAATAGCCAGAGCTATACAGAGAAACCCAGTCTCTAAAATCAGCAAACAAAAAAGAGATAAAAACTCACAGACTTGCCCAGAGGCTAACCTAATCTAAATAATCTCCCAAAGGTGTGCCAAGGAGGCATGCCTTCTAGGAGACTCTAGATCCAAGGGAGTTGACAGTATGAATAACCCTTGCCTTCTCACACATGCTACCTACCTGTGAGTCCTGCTGCTGAGGGCTACCAGCATCAATGCTGGCTGACTTTTCAGAGTGAGAACCAAACCAGCCACATGGAGATTCACCTAGACTCCATCTGTGAGATCCTAACATGGCCAGACCAGTTGGACAACGCACCGGCTTGTCAATCTCTAGGAGCTCACCTGAGAACTCATCGCAACCGGAGGAGGTACAAAGAACAGACGGCCCTGAAGGCTCATCCCTTTGACTGACAGCTGACAGTCACCCTGGGTGTCCCAATGGCAAATGGAAGGCTGGTGAGAAAGGCTTCCAAAATTCAGCCCACATTTCAGATTATCTATGCGAATTTTATGGAAGGAATATTGAGTGCCCTCTGTATATTGCCACGCCTAGTAAATCTCAGCTCTGCTTACAACTCAGATGTGCACACTTTCAATGGGGGCAGCAAAGGGGCTTCAAAGAAACAGCAGCTGTGATTCCATTAACATTAACTGACCGGGCGCCCCGTGCACTCTCCAGCATCTGACATTTGTTATTTCACTTAATTCTCCCAGCCAGCCTAGGAGGCGGGGAGTATCGGGATAAGGAAATGAAGGCTCAGACAGGCTAACACACTTGCCTGAGGTCACTAAAAGCAGTATGAAACTAGAAGCTGGAACTCACCACCAAAACACACCGTGACAGACACCACAATCAGGCAGTAGCCAGCTGCACTACAAACACATGCCACATTTTAAAGTCACAATTAATGTTGGATGGACCACTATAATAAGCAATGGACATCCCAGAATAGGAATGTCACACACAAGCTCATTCTGATATGTGGAACACACACACACACACACACACACACACACACACACACACACACACACACACGAATTCCTTTAGTCAACTGTTTCTGACAAAAAAAAAAAAAATCAAGCCTATGACACTGACGTCCTCACTGCTGTATTCTATTTGTGTTGCTGGCATGTGACCATCTCTCTGCAGAAACATCACCTCTCCTCTTATGGGACAAATTCTGAACAGTGATCACACACCTCAAGTGAACCTAAAAGACTCCATGAAGCAACCTGAGCAGGTTTTAAAAGCATTTATAGCCACAAAAGCCAAGCCCTGTAAGGAGGGAAACCTGGCCCCGATCATGGTCGGCAAGAGGCAGTGGCAGGATTCAAGGCTGCAGCCCCAGGTTAGCAATGTGAGAGAACTCAGCCTGGCCACAAACATTTCCAATTATGTGTGCATGGTTCCCAAGGTTCTCAGATCTGCATAAAGGGCTATACCAAGATAAACCACATGCTGAAAGGTGGGAACAGCTTGTATACACCTGCCCTGATCCTGATGAAACCTTTCTGTATTCTCTTGGCAAGAAATGTCTCTTATTTAAAAAAAAAAAAAAAAAAAAAAAAAAAGCAATGCCCAGAAAATGAAGGAGAGAAAGCCACAGTCCAATATGGTTCTTTCAGAATTACCTAGAGTAAAGGTAGTGGCACATACCTGTAACACCAGCACTAGGGAGGCAGAAACTAGAAGACCAAGAGTTCAAAGTCATCCTTAGCAACATATCAAATTTGAGGCTGGCCTGGGCTACATGTAGCTTGTCTCAAAAAAGCACATGGTGGGGGGGGGGGTTGTCCAACAAAACACCTAGAATTGTCTAAACTGGACCTGACTGGCTGAGCTATAGTGCTTGCCGTGAGAGCCTAAAGGCCTGCATCTGACCCTCAGCACCCACATACAAAGCATAATCCCAGCGTTGGGGAGGCAGGGGCAGGGAGGATCCCTGGGTCGCTGGCCAGTCCAGCAGAATCACTGATCTCCAGATTCAGTGAGCTCCTATCACAACAAGACAGCGAACAGCAGAGGAAGCCCCAACATCTATCTCTGGCCTCCACACACGTCAACGTGGGCTGGGGAGATGGTTCACATAAAAAGAGCTTATAAATTCAAATCCTTGAACCCACCTTAAAAAGCTAGATGTAGCTAGGCGGTGGTGGCCCATGTCTTTAATCCCAGCACTTGGGAGGCAGAGGCAGGAGGATCTCTGTGAATTCCAGGCCAGCCTGGTCTACAGAGCGTGACCCAGGACAGGTTCCAAAGCTACATGGAGAAACCCTGTCTCAAAAAACCAAAAAAAAGAAAAAAGAAAAAAAACTAGATGTGACCCCCATATGCAAGTGCCTGTAATTGAGGGGAAACACACACACACACACACACACACACACACACACACACACACAGAATCAATGGGTCTTTTGCTGGCCACTAGTCTAGTTTGAGGTTTAGTGAAGACCCTGTCTTAAAGGAATGAGAGAGTGATAGGGCAGGACACCTGACATTCTCCTCTAACATCAGGGTCGTGCATTTACACATGCACATGCATGTGTGCGCACACACACACACATGCACACACACACACACACACACACACCCCACACCAAACACTCCCCCACATACACTATATCCCACATACTGTACACACACACACACAACATACTGCACACACATACCACATACCTAACACCCCCCACATACACTACATAACACACACACACACAGAGCACTCAGCTCTCAGGAAAGGGGTCCCTGGCCTGGGGGGTGGGGTGCACACACAATAGCGAGGACAGGAATGACACTTTTGATAAGTAACATACAAATTCAGCACTTACAAATGCATACATATGTGAGCCACCATTCTCAATCTTGTATGAGACAAAGGACACAAATGCCCATGGAGTGCTCTGACTGTGCAACCTAACCCACCACACCAACCACAAAACAGCGCGTCTACTTCGGTGGGCTTTTCCTCCTGTGGCAGCCCCGAGAATAACCTTCAGCACACGGCACACTCCAGGATGGTAGAGTCTTGACCAGTTAGTCTTGGTGATTTGACAAGGTCTGTATTAGTCACTTTATGCATTATCAAGACAAAATACTTCCTAAAGGAGGGAGGGGCTTAGATTGGCTTAGAGGGTACAGTCCACCGTGGTAGGAGAGTCACAGCAGCAGGGGCATGAGGTGGCTGGTCACACAGCAACCACAGTCAGGGAACAGAGAGTGAATGCTGGTGCTCAACAGCCCTTTCTCCTGATGGAGCCAAGACCCAGACCATAGAGCGGTGTGTCAACAAGTAAGGTAAATCTTCCCATCTCGATTAACCCAATCTAGACAGTCCCTCACAGGCCTACCTAGAGGTAGGTGTATCTCCTAGGTGTTCTAGAGCCTGTCGCATTGGCAATTCACATTGGCAATCCACATTAGCCACCACAGGGCCTCATCCAAGGTCAGGGTCACCTAGCACAAGAAAGTTCTTCTTAGAGTGTAAGATGCTCATGTTTCACAAAAGCTAGCTCTGTACTCTCCCCCACAAAGCCAGCTAGGGAGGGAGGGAGGGAAGGAGGGAGGGAGGGAGGGAGGTTGGTTGGTTCTTCTTTGGGAAAGAGCCTTTTGATTTTTGTACCCTCTTCCAAACATGGAAAAGTTATTATCATCTGCTTAAAAATAAGGACTATCAGAACTTACTGAAAAGAGTTTGGGGTTCTGAGGCTTTTTTTTGGGGGGGGGGAGAGTGTCATACAGCCAAGGTTGATTTCAAACTTGCTGTGTGGATGATGATGATGACGACGACGACGACGACGACGACGACGACGACGACGACGACGACGAACTCCTAATCCTCTTGTCTCCGGCCCCCAGGGTTATAGGTGTGCACCACCACGCCTGGTTTACAGAGTGCTAGGGATTGCACCCGGGGCTTCATGTATACTAGGCAAGCTCTCTAACAACTGAGCCACACCACCAGAGATGAAAGAAAGATCTTTAGACGGTAACAAGCCTCCTACCATGACCCACTTGACCACTGGGGGCCACACTCGCCCTACTAGTACCTGTGATGAAGTGTACCTACCAGGTACTCAAGGCATGTGGGGACCACTGCGATGGATGTGGCCACCTGCCCCACCCCCACGATGCATACCTATGTGTTGGACTTATTCCAAGGGTCCAGCAGGGTCACCTGCTCCGTCCCCACACCAAGCTGACATTAAGATGATCCAGCCAGTCTCTGGCTCCTCTAAAGGAAAGCACCAGTGAGCCACGGAGTAGGGAGGAGACAGGGGGCAGGACATTATCCCATACTTGGTGCTACTGGGCACAGCGGGTTAGCTGCATCTGCTTCTCAAGGCCATGGTGCCTTTGGAGAGGGAAGCCCAGCTACTTTCTGTCTTCTAAGGCCTACTCCTTTCCTTCTTTACCCCTTCAGACCCACAGGGCAAGAACATGCCCTGGCATAGCCTGTATCCACTTCCCTCCAGGGTGAGCATGCCATCCCACGCTGCTTTCCAATACACTTGCCCACAGCTGTGAACTAGTCTTTATCAAATTCTCCTCAGTTACTTCACTTTAGGGAGCCATCAATCTCCTGCCAGGACTGTGACTGACAGGTTAAAAACAGAATTGATTACCCTTGAGTTGTTCTCTGAGAATCTACATGTCACAATAGGTACATAGTAATCCCTATGCGATTCTCTTAAGTCGTGGACAGGCGGAAAAATAGGTCATCCATACTTCTGTAATAATTTACTACATGGCATACCTTGGAAGAGCAGAACCATCTTCTTATAAAGTGAAGTAAGCTGTGGAGCATGGAACTCGATTACAGAATTAAAGAAGTATGTTGTTGCTAAAAATACTCGGCGGGATTCCTTTCTGAGGGCATCATCCATTGCTGCTATGGTTCTGAGTCGCTCTGAATGCATATAAAAACTGCACTTAGGATGAACTGAAGAGTGCACAACATCTCAGAAGTCTGTGACTCCACGGCGGCCGCTGACGGAACATCTCAAATGAGACACAGCCCGCAGCTCGCTGTAGTCAAAGGGTCTGCATTCATCTACTCCAAGAAGAGCACTGCTCAATCACACTTCCCAAGAACAGTGTCTGATCACACTTTGTAACACCCAGCCACCTCACCCTAAAGATCACAGGTGCTCTGCTGCAGGTCAGGGAACTGGCAGGAACTCAAACAAGACTAAAATCCCTAAGTCTGGTACGATGAGCTGTCTCATGGGGTGTGTATGTGTATGTGTGTATATGTGTGTGTGTGTGTCTCTGTCTGTCGAAGGGGGGGATGACTTATGTTTGTGTTCCCTTTGGCAGTGCAAAGAATGGTGCCTTGAGACCCACACACACCAAGCTAGCACTCTACCACCGAGGGGCACGTTTAGCCCTGCACTGATATTCTTTAGTCACTCCCAACCATCCTCCTGCCTCAGCCTCCCCAGTGCTTGGATTCTAGAGGCATGCACCACCACATCCAGCTTACTTTTTACGACACTGAGGCATGTTCCAGTCAGGACTTTGTAAGGACCAAGCCTCTGAGACTGCACCTAAAGCCAAACAATCAAGTGCAGGCTTATCCTGGGCTTCCTGGGAACCCCGGGTTCCCGTAGTGGGTGGTGTTAACTTCTCAGGGTTGAGCCTGTCGGGACAAGCCCTGAAGTTACAGCATTTTAACACTTAAGTATTTTGCAACCAATATGAGGAGCAGGAACATGTTTGCAGAATGTCTTTTTCCTGGGAAAGCAGGATGAGATCTATACAGGACAGCCTTAGTCTCTTATAGCCTCCCTGTAGGCACACGCCGTGTGTGGACACTGACCACTGTCCCTTTAACTCACCTGTAGGCTCAGGGAAATTGTTTCCCTTTTATTCCCAGTTGTCTGTGTGTCTGTCTGTTTCTCTCTCTCCCTCTCTCTCTCTCTCTCTCTCTCTCTCTGTGTGTGTGTGTGTGAGAGAGAGAGAGAGAGAGAGAGAGAGAGAGAGAGAGAGAGAGAGAGCGAGCGAGCATGCATAGGCAGGCAGGTGTGTGAGCCCATGCTTTCACGGCAGTCAGAGAAGGATGCCAGGTGTTCTCCTCTATCACTTGCTGGCTTTTCTTCCCTGAGACAGGAGCTAATGCCAGTGGCCAGCAAGGCCTGGCCATTCTTCTCTCTCCTCCCTCACAGCACTGGGGTTACAGGCTTGTGTGACCATGCCTGGCTTTTTAAGATGGGTACTGGGACTTGAACTCGGGTCCTTGTGACTACACCTATCCACTGAGCCATCTCTCTAATACCCGTTTCACGTTTGCTCATACTCGGTACCAGGTGAGCCCAGGGTCTAGCATACAGCAAGTGTGTATTAGCGCCTCCATTTAAATCACATCCTCCACAGCAGAACCGAAGGAAATAAAAATGTGGTGTTTCACCACATAGGTTTTGACTTTAACACACAAAATGTATGACTATTCAAACTACAGAGAAAGTCAAAGACACACACCACAAATGAAAGTAATAAGACACAGTGAGTAACGACTGACAATGTAAGCACTGGTCGGGACATGAAGCAGCGAATAAGCACATAAAGCTGTACACTAGCTTGTAAAGCAAGTCCGACAATTTCATCAACACTTACACATATACTCATTACATGGGCCACCCAACAGATTCCTAGAGCCTTCCTCAAGTGAATACAGTCACAGGTCTACAAAGAGCCGTGGTGAAGAATGTTTCAAGAAGCTTTACTTATAATATCTAAAATCTGGAAATAATCCAGGATCTACCAAGAAGTGACCAGATAAGCATATCACAATATACGCATAAAACAGAGTCCTCGGCAAACCCAGAACTGAACTGTAAGTCCACACAGTGACATTAAGCATTCAAAAATAAAAACAAATAATCTGGGCAAAGAGAGGGCTCAGTGGTGCAGGTATGTGAGTACACATAACAGTCATATTATTCTCTTTTGTTTAAAGAGAGAGAGAGAGAGAGAGAGAGAGTGTGTGTGTGTGTGTGTGTGTGTGTGTGTGTGTGTGTGTGTACATGCACATGTATTGTGGAGCATTCAGGTATGTGAGTTCCAGAATTAAAGTCTTTATCAGGTTTTGGTGGCAGGCTTCTTTAATCCGCTGAGCCATCTCTCCAGCCCAAGTCAAAACATCTCCCCTGAGTGTAATTTAATTATATGTACATAGTAAATTATGTCCCAACAGAGTTGATATTAAAAAAAAAAAGTGGTTTTTCTTTTTTTCCCCCCCTAAACTTTAGGGTCTAGAGAATTGGTTTGGTGGTTAAGAACATGTACATAATGTCATACAGTCTGGTATGGTGGCACACAACTGTAATCCCAGAATTAGAAGTTCAAGGCCAGCTTGAGCTACATGAAACATTACACACACAACACACACACACACACACACACACACACACACACACACACACACACACACACAAGCCAAGACTTATTAGGAAAATGAATGATTTCAGGTCTTGAAATAGAAAATGTAAGACAAGCTCAGGCCACAAGGAAGCAGTTAAAGACTAAAAGGGACATGTTCAAAGGGCATAAAATGCAGCTTGAAAGGGTCTCATGGGCCAAATTTGGGATAATTTGAGCATCAAAATAATGGTTGCAATTGATTATAAAACACTGACTGAAGAAAACCCCATGGGTCCTTAGTGATGGTCACAGAGAGGGATTTACTTCCCACCATTAGGAGCAATTATTGTACTAACCCTTTTCTGTAAAAACTGGTCATTACAGTTCCTTGTTAAGAACTATCAGCTAGTGAGAGAATCACCACAGCCACCACCATCTTGTAACCCCCACTGAAATGGCAGCAGTCACCAACAGATGCCTGCACGGTCCCAAACCAGGTCTCCGCGGTATGCACACACACGGCAGACAGGCAAAGCACAGGTGCTGTGGAAAACTGCACGGAGCAGGCTCAGTTTCTCTAACTGGGGACAGCCGAGAGGGATATGGAGGTTAGGTAGCACCTGGCATTGCCTGTCAACTGCTTAAATGAAGCCAATGGGACCTGGGATTATTTAGAGCTGCCTTCCACAGGACTCGGGGCCAAGTTCAACGGTATCATAAGACAACAGCTACACTTGCATTTGGTCCCTGAGCGGAGAGGAGTGCTGTGTTTAAGCAGAGCAACATCATCTGTTCCTGAGATCCACGCGGAGCTGCTAAGGGTGAAGAGTCATTCTTCCAACTTTAATGTGCATCTGAGTTCTTGTCATAATAAAAAGGGGGAGGTAGTTCAGTTGGCGGAAGTATTCACCACACAATAATGAGGACCTAAGTTCAATTCCCAGGACCCAGTTGTGGAGACACACAAATATACACACATGCAATCCCAGCCCTAAGGAGGTACAGACAGACAGATAGATATGGGGCTTCCTGCCCATCCAGACCAGCCTACTTGGCAAACCCAGGCCAGGGAGAGACCCCGTTTCAAAACACCGGAGGGAAAGCTCCTGAAGAAAGGAAAGCAAAGGCTGACCTCTGGCCTCTAGAGACTGTGCACACGCACGAAAATGTGTACACACAAAAACCCTGTTGTTTAACTCATCCAAGCTGCAATTCTTCGCTGTGCTCACCCTAACCAATTGGACAATAATGAGAGAAACGGTTATTTGAAGGTCCCTGTATCTCTCGAAACCAACTCACTGCCCTTTGTGCCCATTAGCCAATCACACTGGACGGAGAAGTTGAGCTCCCACCAATGAGGTAAGAGGCAGTCACCACCTACACTGGGAAAAGATGGAAGCCAATTTGGTAAGTGTGTTTGCTAAACCAGTTTGGATGCTAACACTCCCCTTCTGCAAAAAGAAACCACCCTGCCGAATTACTTTCGCTTTGTCTGTGTGTTCTTTGGTTCAGCACCAAGATTATGCTTTCCCCGGCAACAAGAAAGAGTTTCAGGTCAAAGCGGAAAACTGGCCCTTACACAAATGCAGGGACAGTCCCGGCTCCCTCGTGACATCGTCCACCCACTGACACTCACTGCCGTGAGTCTTCAGGATACTCCAAGTGTGGCGTGCATGGTGGGTGGGAGCCGAGAGCACGACTCTAGCAGGATGCCAACGCGTCTGCTTCTGGAGCTGGGGAGTACCCCAACTTCTGCAATCACAGACTCCCTCTCGAGCACCCACAGGACTCCTCAGGGAGCCAGACATGTCTGGGGACATCCCTAGCAGCCTGCGAGGAATCCTGGGGGAGAGACACTTAAAACACACCAATCTGTCTGCTGTCAGACGTCATCAGATTTCCTACCACTGCAGTGCCATGTTTTAGACTCAGCTCTCCTTGAAATAAAAGCAGCATTCTCACATCACTGTGAGTGGGAGCTCACTGAATTTTCTTCAATACCATGAGATTCCTACCTGTGGGGAATGGAGGAAATGAGGAGAACACCGGTAAGAAAAAGTGAGGCCCTGGCTTTTCTCACATCCCTGGATCCATGCCTACATTCTCAGAAAGATGGTCAGTTCTAGACTCTCAGACGGCAACTACTGGGGAGGGTCTTACAGATCCCCCTAGGTGGCCTTCTGGTATGTGAAGGCACTAAGCCTATCTGGGAAGAGCTGGCCCCAAGAGTATGTGGCCATTTGTGTAGCCCAAGTGTCCCAGAGATACAAGATACCTCCCATGAAGAATGGCTGCTCCAAGGCGCAGGAGAGGGCATAACGCACTGTACACTCAGTTCTGCAGGGAGGGGAACCTGCGCACAGATCACAAGCTTACTTCCGGTGCAGAAAAGTACTTTTCCCACGCTACTCACACACTAAGGCTTCTCTCTGTAGCCTATCCCTCTTGATAAGTCTGACTCTTCCAAGAATACCAAAACACTTCGTTCCAGGTTTATTTTTAGACCTTAAATGTCCCCCAAAGGCCTGTGTGTTGAAGCTTGCTCTCAGAACAGTTATTGGGATATAGGAGGACCTTTAACAGGTGGTGCCTAGTAAGACGTCAGGTGACTGGAGTCATGCCCTTGAGGGGGGTGGTGAGACTCCCTCTTTCTTCCTCTGGACATCACTTGACAGCCATCAAGTGGAGTCTTGCTTACAACACATCCCTGCTGCGATGTGCTACCTCACCACAGACCATGAGCAATGGGTTCAGTGAATCGTGGACTAACACTTCCAAAATTGTGAACCAAGATCAAGCTCTCCTTGGATGTTTTGTTACTGTGGCAGAGAGCTGGCAAAACACCAGCAACGCCAAACTCACAGTGGAGCCGAAAAGTAGTCAACCTTCCTGAGAATATTTGACAATCCTCGGACAGCGCCTGGGACATCTGAGGTGACAGGACTTCCCAGGGACCCACACACCTGTCCCCTGCTGTACCCAATGCTAAGGTGACTCAAACTACATCCCTCATTTGTCCTCTCCTGTGAACTGCAGGGTAGTCACCTGCTCCTCCTAAGCTACATGCTAGGCTGCCCATCCTTCCTATACAGAAAGGCTACAGCCACATCCTCAGCACCCGGACCATGGACCACCTTGATCTTCTGAATCATTTTCAGTGTTACCCAATTTCCCCAGATGCCCAGCCTGGAGTCAAACCTGGCAGCCACAGGACAAAGTCCCCTTTCTACGAGACTCACCACAAAGGTGTATGAACTCCACTGTTTAACAGTACTCATTGTTCTCATTATTTGGTCAAGGTAACTGATGAAGGACCATGCCCCCTTGCAGGCCTCCAGCCACATGGAAAACACATTTGCTTTTAGCTTCATGAAGCACTCCCAACAACATCTAGTACATGACCAGACAGTGTTCCCCAACTCACTCTACCACTGCCCGGCACCCCAACCAGGTGCCATGTGCAGCCAAGTCAAGCATCTAGAAATGTGTGCTGAAACGAAAGCCAAACCAGCTCTATGCAGTCCTTCCTTCACACGATCCTCAGTCATCCCCAAAGCCTTCCCTGGTGCATCTCAGCTTCCACATACCTGCTATCTCTTGGTCATTCTCTTCAGTGTTCTAGTCTACCACACCAGGCCACACCCCTCACCTTTCCCTAGAGCCCCCTAAACGAACTCACTCTCCTCCTGCTTCCTCCCATGGCGCCACACCAGAAGACTTGGTCCTACATTCTTCCTCTTCCCTGTCTGCCCACCCCACCGACAGCGCCTGGGACATCAACCTCTACAATGGCAGGCTGAAACCACCCGCCCCTCCCCACTGCCGCTAATACAATCAACCTCCATCACCCCTGATGGAATCGCTGGCCACAGCTGAACTCTTACCACTCACAGACTTCCTAAGGGCCCAACCACCACCCTGCCACCTTCCACTCCTGTTCATGCTCTAGTCTTTCAAAAGCTCTTCCGGAAAACACCCTACCTTTGCAGGCCTGGATGTCAATCAAGCCATCTCCCAGTAGGGCACCCCCCTATCGTTCCCATTCGAGCTCAAGCTTTTCCCTTCACTCTCCCGCCAACTACTTCTCTAAGAGGCATCTCCCGTCCACCTGCGTTTCCAGATCGCCACTGTCCCAACACGACTGCTCTCTGGAGCTGGACTGGAGGCATTTGGAGCTTTCGGAGGAGTTGGGTTCGGCTTCCACGTGACAGGTTACCTCATCGGTCTCTTTTGTGTATGAAGTGGGACAATAATCACCCGTTTCGTGGGAAGGGGAGGTCATTAAGTAACATGAAAAACGCCTGACAGAGGTGGTAGTATTTGCGGCAGAGAAAACGTGAGCAAACTCTCAGAGGTCACCTTGAACAAGACTCAGCTAAGGTACCGTTCTAGAGGCCATGGGAGAGGAAGGTGCCTGCTGGGTCTGGGGTAGGAGAAGTGGGGGTAGGTGTTCGGACAGTGTGTCCCCTCCACACCCAATCGCTGCTAACACCCTACTGCCGGTAAGCTCGGCGTGCTGAGCGGTTGAGTCTCTCCCTTCTTCCTCGGTTTTGGCTGGAGTCCGCGCCATCTGTGGAATTACACTGCAGAGGCCAGGTTCCCGATGATTTCAATAAGACCTCAGGGAGTCAGAGCTAAACATATGTCTCCCGAAAACATAAAGTGATTCATACGCTTTCATCTATTAATTGGGAAAGCAGGCTTTTTTTACTCAGTGTCTAAATTCTTACTAACAGTGAGAGAAATGTCTTTCCACGCTGCGTGGCACAGTGACATCATCAGACAAGTCGTGTGGGGTGACATACGAGCCTCAGAGAGTGAAGGGGTGGCGGGTTTTAAATGAAAATAGAGGTTAAATGTATGAACGCTGTAGACTTTGGGAACCGATGAGTGTTAACTCAGAGAGTGGCTGAAAAACCAGACATTTGCTTTCTCATAGGCTAGAAATCTGAAATCAGGGAGCCGTCAGGGGCATGCTCCTGAGGGCTCTAGGGACTGTCTTTCTGGACAAGTCCTAGCTCCTGGTGGCCCTCTGTAAGAATTGACGTCCCATGGGTGTGGCTGTACCTTCTGTGGCGGCGTGAACTTCCACTCGGTGTCCATTACACGTATTTACTGGGGGAAGGAGGCACACCGCAGTACACACGCAGAGGTCCGAGGAGAAACTGAGAGGGTCTCTCCTTCCACCACGTGGTTTGAAGGGCTCTCCCTCAGGTCAAGCTTGTCAGCAGGCACTTTTAACCCCGAGTTATCTCACCAGGTCTCATTACCTTACAAAAACACTAGTCATTGAACTTAGGGCCCGGTCTAATTCATTTTAACAGAGCAGATCGGCAAAGACCTTATTGTGAAAAAGGTCACACATTGTGACCCACCAGGTGGCTATGAATTTGGAGGTAGGGGAACCCTCAGCCCACGATAGAGACGGGGGAGGAAAAGCTGAGAAACTGCTACAGTCAAAGCCAAAAGAGGCACAAAGGCTTTGATTCGCTATCACACGCTGCTTCTCTCTGAAGCCAATCCCAAAGAACTGCTGGTGGCTTCCAGGAATGACACTCAGAGAAGGGGCTCATGACTGAAGAGGGGTACCCATCAGGACATGGGATGCAGGACTGGAGATGAACTCCGTCGATCCATGCTCCCTGGCCTGTCCACTTTACAAATGAAGAAAAAGACTCTCACGGGTCCAAGCCAGACCTCTACCTAGCAGAGGAATCGGGGTTAGTAAATCTTCAGAGGCCAAACCGGACAAGCAGCCCTGCCCGTGGGTACCATGAGATGGTCAGCCTTGTCTCATTACACAAGCTAGTGGCCGTGAACAGACACTAAGAGCTAGCTGAAGGTTTCCATCCAGATAAACAGGATACGACCTCTTGGAAAACCATTTTCTAATCTTGATTGAAAAAATACAAAGCAAACCAACCAACCAACCAACCAACCAACCCGCCTTTCAGGAACATTAGTCACAACACTACCACCATGCAGTAAGATGGCTTCATCTGGCTGTAAATGACAGTGTGAAGCAACATGGAGGCACAGAGACAAAGAGAAACACAGCCCATGGTTCCACTGTGGGCAGAGTCCTGCCCAGGCAGGCAGGGAATGTCTGAGACAAAGTGCCAGTGTCAGGATCCACAGGGACAGAGGACAAAGCCAGACTGAACGGCAGTGTTGATGGCTTCCTGAACAGTGAAGGAAGGCACTGGGAGAGCTTTAAAGTGCAAGGTTTCATGCTCCGTGGAGGAACAATACCGGTGAACTCTGTGCATTTTACCAGGGAAGACAACTTTCTACTCTGCCTGGCTGGCAAGACGTTCAGTCTCAACAAATAAACCGGGTCTAAGAATCTGGAGCATTGCTTTCCCTTGTCTCTGCAGGATTTGTCTATTTCCAATGGCCCGCTGGCAATGTATCTTATGTCGTGTGGGAATCCCTAGTAAAAGGACGTAGAGAGCTGGGGAGCTGACCCAAGGGTTTTTGTAAAAGCACTTACTGCGCATGTATGGGGACCTGGGTTCAAATCTCCCATAACTCATGTAAAAGCCAGATGTGCAGTGTAGTGTGAGCATATGTAACCACAGCGCTCCTACAGGGAGGGGGGGCAGTGGCAGGAGAACCCCTGGGTGCCTAAGAGCCAGCTACACTAGCTGACACAGCCCAGCAGACAGACAGCAGGAAGGGGAGGAGACCAACATCCAGGGTTGTCCTGACTTACACACACACACACACACACTTCTACCTCTCTCTCTCTCTCTCTCTTTCTCTCTCTCTCTGACAGACAGATGGAAAGAAAGAAAGAAAGAAAGAGAGAGAAAGAGAGGGAGGGAGGGAGGGAGGGAGGGAGGGAGGGAGGGAGGAAGAAGAAAGAAAGAAAGAAAGAAGAAGGAAGAGAAAGAAAGAAAGAAAGAAAGAAGGAAGGAAGAAGAAAGGAAGAGAAGGAAGAAAGAAAGAAAGAAGAAAGAAAAAGAAGGAAAGAAAAGGAAGTAAAATATAAAGTTATAAACCTGCTATTAGAAAGTATTAGCCAATGTCTATATGCAGGGTTCTGGGTCCAAAAGCTATAATTCTATCACCTGGAACTTCAGTTAGACACATCAACACTGGTCTTTTTCGGCTTTTCTTTCTTTCTTTCTTTTTTTTTTTTTTTTTTCCGAGACAGGGTTTCTCTGTGTAGTTTTGGAGACTGGATCTCTCTTTGTAGACCAGGCTGGCTTCGAACTCACAGAGATCTGCCTGGCTCTGCCTCCCGAGTGCTGGGATTAAAGGTGTGAGCCACCACGGCCCGACCACTTCTGGTCTTTTTCAAAGAGGTTGGAACACCCAACACTGAAAACTGGATCCTCCCATCCCTTCTCCTCCACCCAGCAAGCCCATGGGTATAGGTTCACACGCAAACACCCTGACTGCCCAAAAGAAGCATCAGGAAACATGGAGAGTGAACGAGCCAAACACTCAGCTCTCCAAATGCAGAGTGTCTGGGGGATCACCAACCCCGGATTTATCTTTTAATTGTTTCCTATGAAAGTAACACTCCTTGAGGCCTCTGGGGAGAAACTGAAGGCATCCCCAAGGCATCAAGAGTCACCTGCTTCCTGGTGGAATGCAGCAGACCTGATGAAGTCACCTCAACCAAGTAGCCTCTGACTAGGGCAAAGGTGAGCTGTATTGTATCAGCTGCCATAACAAAATGCCACAGACGGACTGGGCGGATCACACACAGACACTTCTCACCGTTCGGGAAGCTGAAGTCCAGCTGGCAGATGCACTTGCTGATAAGAACGCTCTCCCTGGCACCAAGACAGCAGCTGCTGCCATCTTGCTGTCCTCACATGGCCTTTGTCTGTGTATGTGCACAAGACCATACAGGTGAGAGGGAATCCTCTCCCTTCCTCCTTGAATGAGGAAACCAGTCTCGGCGCTCTCACCTCTTACAAAACCACTGATCTGGTCCAAACACAACCGTTCCTGTATCTTCATTTGACTCACCTCTAAAAGCCCTACCTCAAACGCACAGAGCTTAGGGACCCTCCGAATAAATTTTGGAAGAAAACAATTTGGCCCATAGCACCAACACACACACACACAACACAACACACACACACACACACACACACACACACACACACACACACACACACACTGGCCGTGAGTGTGTCACTTACTATGTTGTTGCATAGGGATTACACTATTATGTCCCTCTTTCAACAATAAGGAGAGAATCCTTATTCCCGTATCACAGATGGAAACGCAAAACAGCGATCTTGCTCAAGGACACACAGGAGCCAAGGAGCCAAAGACTCAGACCCGCATCTGCCTGCCGTCACATCATCTGTGATGTCCTTCAGTCTGTTGGGGGCAGAGCACGATAAAGCATGGCACAAACTGACCGGCCAATGATGGATGCCAAAGCTTCAGAGAATTGAAGACTGGAAACGGATTCATTAGAGATAGGCTCCACGTGGGGCCCACAGGAAAGAACTGGCCTGGACGGACAGACGACAGACAGTGACGACAGGCCTAGGAAAGCAAGTGAGAATGTAACACGGTGAAAGTCTCTGCAGGGCAGAGCCAGGCCACCGGCCCGCTTCAGTGGCTCTACTATAGAGAAACAAGAATCAAGGCCGGAACAGGAATGGGGGAGCGGAGGGAGGGGAGACAGGTTTTGAGGGGTCCTGATGATGATGCAACCAACTCTACCACACAGGTGTAGTTTGAAAGCGTAGTGTGCGATCTTAGCAGACACACCACGGAAGCCTCACAGAAGCGACCCCAGCTGAGGTACTCGTCCAAGCAAAGTTCTTTCCAATGATACAATTTTATAAAATAAGATGTTTTTCCCCCAATTTGTAAACCTAAAAAAAAGAAAAGAAAAAAGAAAAGAAAAAAATCTGTTCTGGTATTGCTTTTTCAAAAATGAGACAGATAGAAATGCATTCTCTTAAATGAAGAAAACTGTTACTCTAAGAAAATGATAGAGCAGCGAAACCCACTCGTATATTTTTCAATCAGAAGACTATGTTCAGGGATTTTCTCTAAGCGGCTTTTGCCCCCCCTTTTTGAGGAGGGAAAAAAAAAGGAAATCCCAAAACACCAAGCAGACAATTTGCTTTTTCTTCAAACTGACAAGCAGTATCATTTTGTATTAGGTGGTAGAGAATTCTTATTATTGAATGTGCCTTTATTCTAGGGGGGAAAGCCTAGCAAAATAAAATACCAGGTATTAAAGAAAATAAAAACGGTCCAAAGAAGCGCCAGAGTAATTGAATCAGTTCCTACGACCAAATCTCCAGAAACTGCCTGAGTGTGGGCCTCCAGCGCTGCTTTGAGAGGGGTACCTGAAGGATGGGAGCCAGCCCGGTGGAGGAAGCAGGCCCTCTCACGGGCCAATCCAGATCTCTGGAGTCCTTCCCTCAACATCCCTGTACGTACTACTTCAGAGAGCAGCCCAGTGGCTGAGCTGAAGAAGCCACTGTTTCCAGAAAGTTCGCTCTCCAGCCCCTAAGGTGAACACTGGATCTAGCTTGCCATATTCCAAGGGGCTGGTATATAGGAAACTGTATTTTTGTTTGTTTGTTTGTTTGTTTGTTGAGACAGGGTTTCTCTGTGCAGCTCTGGCTGTCCTGGATCTCGCTCTGTAGACCAGGCTGGCCTTGAACTCACAGAGATCCTCCTGGCTCTGCCTCCCAAGTGCTGGGATCAAAGGCGTGTGGCCACTGCCATCTGGCAATAAACTGTATTTACTTATGATCAGTCTCTTTGGGCACATTTCCATGACTGCATTTAAAAAAAAAAAAAAAAAAAAAAAAAAAAAACACTTAAGAGAAAGGGGTCATAAAGGAAAAAAAGAAATAAGAAGGAGGACATGATGCTTCTAGGTATGGTGGAGGAGAAGGTTTATTGTAGGTATGAGGGAGAAAACAGCCAGAGGCATCTGAAGAGTCCAGAGTGAACATGGCTAGTCGGAGCCCAGTCCCGAGAACAAAGAGAGGTAGGAAGCGCAGAAAGGAGCTGCTGACCGAGAGGAGCAGTCTGGGCCAACGGACTGGTGTAGCCAAAATCGTCAACTAAGTTATATAGGGGGAGGGGGAGTCCCCGCCCCGTCTCTGGGCTGGAGATTAGGGTACGGAGGAGTATGCCAGCCAGGAGGACCTTATAACAGGTAGGGACTACGGGATGCTGGAAGAAGCTGGCAGCTAGCGTTAGCTTTGATATGCCAATAGGCACCTCAGTTTGTCCCGGGTTTGAGACCTAACCAAGTCACACTGAACCTACCCCAGCTTCCCAGTGCTGGCCCTGCCTGGCCTTGCCTCTCAAAGACAGGAGTGAACCCCATCCTCCAAAAGCAGCCTGCGGGGCGGGGCGGGGCCAGAGCACAAGTGCCTCTCAGAAATAACAAGCTATTACTAAACTCAACAAAAGTGCCTTCAGATGCCCAGTAAACTGAGGTCATGCAAACATTGTATCATCAGGAACAAAGGAGTCAATACATTCAAAACTCCGGAGGACTCCCGCCAGGTCCTCCATTCCGTACCAAGTGTCCATCTGACTCCGGCTTTCACGGTTGTGCGAGGTTGTGTGAGCTGGATCTCGTGACTTCATGCTCCCACCCAAAGGACTGCTTGTGAAAGAAGACGCTCCCCAAACCAGAGCTGCCCTGACTCCACAGAAGGCACCTTTACTGAATTGACCTCTTTCGAGATGCTGGACAATGAGTACTCCGGAGTATTACACAAGCCAATATCCAGGAAGCAAGGACGGTCCTACAGGTTCAGGGCACTGACTGACCTTGGACAGGACAGCAGAGGCCAGTCAGGGGAAGCAGGTGACCCTACAGGTCTACAGAGGCCAAAGCTTGGCCTAGAAGCCTCCCCAAAGCAACCCAGGACATCGTGAGTACACCGTGAGAGGAAGGGTGCCTCTCCCCCAAATTCAGTGGACCTCGACTTTGGCAGGGTAATTTTCTGAGTTTTTAAAACAGGGCAGCACCTTTTGAAATCTGCAAACCAATCAAACAACCAAGCCATTCCCCCTATCTTGCCCCACAGGGGGGAGGGGGGGGACACACGACACAGACCTTCTAAAAATGCTGCTTTCATCTGTGGGAGGGGGCGAGGGCAGGAGCTGAAGGAAGGAAGCATGCTAACACACCGGAATCATTTACAATACCAAAGGACAGTTTGAGTGCTTGGCACATCCGCACGGGTCCCAGACAGAGCTCCACGCGCAGACTACCATGCCATGCACCTGCACCAGGTACAGTGGAACCCTCCAGCTCTCCCCGCTCAATCGTCAGTGCCTGTGGACCCGTGAGGAAACCCACCCACGCCCTCTGCCCCTCACCCTATGGCTTCTTCCTTGTAGTGCAAACAAACTCCCTCGAACAGACAGTGTGAGGAGCCAGATAAGGTCTAAGCTCAGGAGACAGACCAAGGTCCAGACCCAAATCTACCACCAGCCCCACTGAGTAGCTACAAAGCCCTCTCTCGGCCTGGGTCTGCCACCTACTTGAAAGGACACAGTCCCACCTGCCTCAAGTCCAAGGACCTTTCAACGCCCTGAGGGGCGTTGGCGTTCTCTGTGCGGCCAGTCTTGGCACGGGGGGCATCCTTACCCTTGCTACTTCTTTTACTACTGTATTTGCTTTCTAGGGCCACAGTCACAAAAGACTGACAAGGCTGGGCGTCAAGGCTAGTCAGAAGTGTATTTTCTGATAGTTCTAGAAGCTTGCCCCTACCTAACCTCACATGGCATTCTCCCGTGTGTCTGGGTCTCTCTCTTCTATACATAAGTAGGGACCACCCCCACCCACTTAAGCTTGACTACATATTCAAAGACCTATTTCCAAAGAAGGCCGCATTCACAGGGACCAGAGACTTAGAAGGCAACAAATACATCTTGCTGAGTTGGGTGGCCGTGGTGATGCACGCCTTTAATCCTAGCAGTTGGGAGGCAGAGACAGGCAGATTTCTGTGAGTTCAAGGTGAGCCTGGTCTACAGCATGAGTCCAAGACAGGCTCCAAAGCTAGAGAGACCCTGTCTCAAAAAAAAAAAAAAAAAGAAAAAAAGAAACGCTATTTTGCTGAGGAACTCAACTTAGCCCTCAAGTCCCACTTAGGAAAATAATTGCAAAGCACCCTGGGAATTCCAACAGTGAGATCATGTGACTAAGCTCCTGTCTGAATGTGTGTGCTTGTGATCCCGTGTGGTTGTCTCCAAAATGCTGACGATAAGCATCGCCCATGATCTGCCATGGCCCAGAGGCACGGGACTTGCCCATTTGTCAACTGTGGAGCTCCCGGAACAAGGCTCCACCCCTCCACACCAGGGAAAAATAAACAGCACAAAGTGTATCAGCCAAAGACTTCACACGGGAGCGAGATCAGCCAGGAGGACTGCCTTCAGAGAACTCAAGGTAGGTAACACGATAGCCATCGGGCAATCACCCACGCCTGCAGAGACCGCAAGCCTGTCCTCACAGAGGCGGAGAGGAGAGAGCCACAGCTACCAAGAACCAATGGGGAACAGGCAGTCCAGAGGGCCAACCTGTCCAGGGCAGGAACTTTCGGAGGCCCAACTTCACCTAACGTGTCTTAGACCTGTCTGTGATAAGCAGACGACTCTAAGGAGTGTAGAGAAAGTGGAGGGGGCAGAAATGGAAACCCAGGTGAGCCCTTGGTCGATGTGCCGGACTACAACATCTGGCCAGATGTGTGTGCGTGCACGCGTGCGCACGTGCATACTATGGGGCCTGCATGGTGACAGCTGGCCTTAGAACTCCAGTAGGAAAGGAGGAAGAAACTTGATGTCACTGTCCTTATCAAAGCCAGGGGTCGACCCCTTAAGACTTCACGGTCAGAAGAGCTGCCTCCCACCTGCTGACCGGACAACACAGGCAACAGGAGAGCCAGCTGGCCCCAAGGACTTGCCCGAGATCACTGAGCTGGTCCAACCGAGTCAGCTCTAGAACCGGGATCTCCTGACACCGGGCCAGCACACTGAGTCACCCACACTTTCCCTACCATCAGTCTGCGCAAACACCCGGGGACAGCGGTCACTCCTCTGCCCTCCTAGAGCGCAACCCAAGGAGCAAGGGCACGGCGCTGCCTTACAGAACCACTACCTCCGGGTGGGCTATGCCCTCATCTCCTCCACTGTGCCTGGCCCAAGCCTGTTCTAATGCATTAGGTCCACACTGGCTGAATGAACGAATGAATGAATGAATGAATGAATGAATGAATGAATGAATAAATGAGTTCTAAGAAGTTTAGGGTACCACTTAGGCGTCATACCAGTACTGTTAACTTAGGAGTCTCGTTTCTGGAAAAGAATTTCTCAAATGTATCACTACAGACAGAGGAAGTCCTTAAAAATAAGCCAGAGACCAAAACTAATCAACAGAGACTTCATCAAAACAGATATTCAGGTAATAAGTTTTAAACAACAACAAAACGAAAAACAACAACAAACGAACAAATACCTCCATGGGTCACAGTTGCCTTTCCTCTGAGAAATTTTAGCGCTCTCTACCTAATACCGGAAGGAACAAACATGCCCTGTGCTCGCAGGCAGGACCCGTGTGCATTGCACAGTCCTACATGCCAACTCACAGGTGACATAACACCACATCCAGACTCGGGCGAAGACTAACCTTCCAGGACATCCTGTGCAATTCATGAAACAAAGAATCGCACGAGTCTGAGCAGTCTCAGAGGTCACAACAAAGATGATAAATCACTTATAAAGACAGAGGACATTTGACAATTCCATGAAAAGATAGACAAAGGAACACGAAGCACATGGAAATATCACAAGGTCGTGTCCTCTCCCGGTTAATCAGTCCTTAAAGGAAGAGAAAGAAAAAAAGGACCAGACTGAGGCAGGAGAGCCCGTCCTCTGCACAACCGTAGAGGTGTTTAGAAACTGCTTTCCCTCCACAGAACTTCGACTCTTCACGTATCAACCAACGTCACCCTGTAGGGTCCCAGCAAAACTCCACTAAAGCCTTAAAGAGAACGTCATCAGCCAAGGTGTTTGCTGTACACCAGTTCACTTTAACAGGGACAGACACACCAGTTCACTTTAACAGGGGCAGACACAACAGTTCACTTTAACGGGGCAAAAAAAACACAAACACATTCACTTTAACAGGGGCAGACACACCAGTTCACTTTAACAGGGGCAGACACACCAGTT
Organism: Peromyscus leucopus; assembly: GCF_004664715.2. Taxonomy (NCBI): domain Eukaryota; kingdom Metazoa; phylum Chordata; class Mammalia; order Rodentia; family Cricetidae; genus Peromyscus; species Peromyscus leucopus. The sequence goes on from NC_051075.1 coordinate 66,278,566, forward strand.
CACTTTAACAGGGGCAGACACACCAGTTCACTTTAACAGGGGCAGACACACCAGTTCACTTTAACAGGGGCAGACACACCAGTTCACTTTAACAGGGGCAGACACACCAGTTCACTTTAACAGGGGCAGACACACAGTTCACTTTAACAGGGGCAGACACACCAGTTCACTTTAACGGGAGCAGACGCACCAGTTCACTTTAACAGGGGCAGACACACCAGTTCACTTTAACGGGGGCAGACACACATTCACTAACGAGAACACTGCACACGGAGGGCACAGTTACTTCAAGACACACAGTTCAAACAGCAACGCCAGTTCTTTAACAGGCAACAACTACTAAGAAATGCACAAGAGCCATCTTCAGCATCGCCGAACCGCCTCTCCCAACTACCGCTCACACCAGCACACGCAGCACTGCGTCTCCTTGCTGCTAACTGTGCCAAGTGTGGCAGTGATGGAGACGAGGAGGAAGAAGGTCTTGGCCGTCAGGGATGGAAAGAGGCTGTCAGTCTGGACAGACCCATAGGATCAGAGGTAATGGTGTTAAAAAAACAACCACCAGAAGCAGTGTAGTGTAGGGGAGCAGCTCCCACAGAGCCTGCCTTCCCATGTGTGATTGTCAACGCCCAAGTGTTCCAGAGCTCAACTTACGTTTTATAGAATGCCTGAATTAACTCCTGTGCTTCTTCATCGTGTCACATTTCACGAGGACCTACCATTTGCCAGGTCCCATCCTGGGTCTCATACACAACACAGAAGCATTTCCTACCCTCAGTCTCCAGTAGGGAGAGAAGTTCAAGGAAGGGACAGATAACTCACTGCAAAGTAAGTGTTGTAAAATCATGGCAGACTGCGTGGGAGCAGATTACATTAGGCATGGGAGAGATGGGCTGGAGAGCTGGCTCAGCAGTTGAGAGAGCTTGATGCTCTGGCAGAAGACCTGAGTTCAGTTCTCAGCTCCCACAGTGGGTGGGTGGTTCACAAAAGCCTGTAAATCCAGTTCCAAGGAATCCAACACCCTCTTCTGGCTTCCAGGGCACACACGCACACACATACACATATACTTTCACATATGTATACATGAATATATGCACATGAATAAAAATAAAATAAACCTTAAATAAACTTGTCTAAGCAAGTTTGGGCAGAGATGTGGGGTCAGCTGAGTTTTCCAAGAGGAGACACAGCTTCTAACGGAGGGAAGGAGGGAGAGCGTCCAGGCAGAGGGAGAGCGTCCAGGCAGTGGGAGAGCAGGTACAGCCAGAAGTCAGTGTCTCTGGGGGAGCCCTGATCACAGTAGAGTGCCTAGAGAATCTAAAAGACTAGGGAGAGATGAGGGAAGCCAAGCTTCCTTCAGGGGGGCAGGCAAGAGGCCCCGACCAATAAGAGATCAAAGAGGCACGTCCATCGAATGCCACAGAAGAACTTGTTTTTAATTCTAATTTGAACAAAGCATTGAGAATTCTGTTGTTGTTAAACAATCAGGTATGTTCTGACCCAAAGACTTTGTACGATAAACAGGAACGGAGTTGGTGTTGCAGTTGCTTTGTGGCTACAAGCGTCTTTAAATCCTGCTGTAATATAGATGCACGCTGACAGAGACGGGATGGCTCGGATGTGCTGTAAAATAATCTAACTATGGGGCTGAGGAGGGATGGGAGAGTCAGAATAAAGCCACGGAGATTACAGCTGATGCATGTGATATTTACATTAACCCTTTGAGAGCTGCACTGTACATTACAGGTCACTGGACATCATTAAAATCTTAAAATTAAAATTTAAATGGAAAGATAGCACTCAGAAGAACCCCTGAAGTTTCTCCTTGTTCTACAAACTTCAGAATCATCATTTGAGGAGCTTATAAAAGTAGATTTCTAGGGCTAGGGGCTGAGTTCAGTCCCTAAAGTGCTGACCACACAAGCATGAGGACCCAAGTTTGGTTCCACTGCACCCACATTAAAAACGGGCTATGGTGGCATGAGCCTGTGATCCCTACGTCGTAGAGACGGAGACCAGAGGCTCTCTGGGGCTCTCAAGCAAGGCTGAGTCAGCAAGCTCCAGGCTCAGGGAAAGGCCTTGTCTCAAAACACAAGGAGCCCAGCAACTAACAGAGACACCTGAAGTCAAGCTCCTGCCTCCACTCAAGTGCACACACACACACAGAAAATGCCCAGTTCCCATACAACAGCTCCAGGAGTTCTCACTAAGTCCATGAAGTCTGCCCTCCTGGATTATCCCGGCTCGATTATTCTAAAAGCTGGTGATGTAGAAGACACCACACTCCAGGCCAGAGAGCACAAAGGGCTGTGTGCTGAACTGTCCTGGTGGCGCCATGATGGGCGCAAGGGGAGATGGGAAAACGCAGGTAGATGAGTCCAAGAACAAGAGTTGAGGGACAGTGTACTAGGGAGGGGATGGAAAGTCACTCATGAGGCGGAAGCAAAGGGCTTTAATAAGTGATCAGGCGTGAGACTGAAGACAGAAGCATCCAAGGTCATCCCAAAGCATCCTACAAGAACCCGGGTTACAGAAAGACAGTCATGGTATGTACTCACTCATAGGTGGACTCTAGATATAAAATAAAGAACAATCAGACCACAACCCATAGAACCATAGAGGCTATATATATAGCATGGAGGTCCCTAGGACGACTGTGGCATATAATAAATTTCAGTTTTACTCAAAAAGAAAAAAGAACCTGTGTTACATACTTTGTGTCCTCCACAGTACTAAGTACAAAAACCTCCATATTCTAAGAACTCGGTAAATGTTGTTGAATCCCAAAGAAGGTTACCATCACTGTGCTCACCTACAATGCCAAAGAAAACCAACAACCTGAACCTACAAGCTACCAAACCCAGATGGCGGCGCTGAGAGGGGCCTCATTCCATTGCTCCGTATGTCACAGAAACAGCAGAGCGGTCAAGATGTTAGCGTATTCACATCAACAGGATACATCCACGATCAATCAAAACAAGAATCATTAAAGAAAAATAAGAACAAAATGCTTGAAATAAGAAACAAGCGCCCAAAGACTTTTTCCTGGTTTGAATAGAAATCTGGTCTACACACTCAGTCCAAAATGTATTATCTCCATCAAATCCCTCTTCCAGGGCTCAGAGACCCTGCGGAAGAGGAGGCAAACAGAATGTAAGGGCCAGAAGAGACGGAGGATACCAAGGAAACAAGGCCCTCTAAACTAATTGACACACACATGAACTCACGGACACTGAGGCGGCATGCGCAGGGCCTGCACGGGTCTGCACCAGATGGGGCCCTGGAGCTGCAAGGAGAAGTGGACACATGCCCCCTTCCCTACCCTAGAAGCTACCTCCAATCGATGGCTGCTTGCAAATGAAAATTTGATTTCCCCCAAGGGAATCTCACTGGGGAAACAAACCACTCTTAAGGGTAGGCTACATGTCACAGCAGATGGCCAACAGAAAACAAGCTCAGTGGCATCTTTGGAGGTTCCTTGTCTCTCATAATGTCACTCCTTTTTTTTTTTAATTATCTTATTCTTTTTCATATTTTCATTTTATCTTATTTATATATTTTTTCTTCTCTCTTTTTACCCTACAGGGTCTTTGTGTACATACTGTGGCTTCCAGTGTGGTGTTTCTGTGGGATTCCTGAGTGTGTGAACCAGTGGGTCTCTGTTTCCTGTGTCTTTTCTTGAGCTCTGTTCCTTCTGTTTGTTTGCCCAATTCTGATGTGTGAGATTTTGTTTTATCTTATTATATTTTATATTATCCTTTGGAAGCCTGTTTGTTTTCTTATGAGAGACAGAAGAGGGGTGGATCCACATGGAAGAGGAGACTGATTGGGATGTGTTGTGTGGGAGAAAAATCCATTTTCAATAGAAAGAAAATAGATTACAAAAAAAAAATAATGAAAAGAAATCTGGTTCATACTGGTTAACTCTATGGGACAGCATTCTCCATGAGTTTTCTCCATGAATTTCTGGGCAATAAAAATTGTTGACGTAGAAGTATCTAAGGCACCAGGGGAGTCACTCTACACTCAGGAACAGCTATGGACTCCCCAGCGAGCCAGGTCCCCAGTCCTACAGCCTTCAGGACGAGTCCTAGCTCCTCAGTACATCATTCAAGAGGTTATGGCACACTTTAGGCCCTTTACCACAGGAACCATCCATCTGCCTTGAAACTGAAGTAAGTCTCAGAAGGCAGCCCAGAGACTGGCCAAGCCATTGATGCTCTCCGAACCTCCAATCCCCCTGTGTAAAAAGCCCGTGCTAGCTAATTTACAGTTGCTGGGAAGCTGTGAGACCCTAAATACAAATGGCTCTCACCATTCCAAAGAGCCCCCAAGAAACCCCTGCGAAAATTTCTGCTCCCAATTTCACACTCAGTGTCCCAAGCCAATGCTGATGGCCTGAGGGACAGCCTCCTCCTGTCACCAGCCCTGGTGCTGACACTCAGAAGACAGCTAACACAGTCCTCTCTTCTCCTCAGGCCCCTCCGGTAACACTGCTATCCAGGATGGGCCATCCGCTCCTCCAAAGCTCCAACCCACGCAACTCTGGCCACTGGCCAAGCCCTTGGCAATCACCCAATGCCTTCCCGGTCTGTTTTAATTTTCACCCAGTCTCGACAACCAGAGTTTTGTGAAATCTCTGTATCACTAGTCCCTGGCATAGAACAATCAATCACACTTCTCCCCGTTTTGAAAATAGTATGATGACATGGGTTGGTACACAGTGGTCAAGACAATTGCTCAATCTCTTGATCTGGAAAATTAGGACAATGTGTATTAGACAGCTGGCATTTATTCCTGCCTGGATCAGGGGCCCCGAGTTCCTGATTTCTCGGGAGTCACTCAACCCCGTGACTGGAGGACATTTGAGGGCAGCTGGCAGGAGGCAGGAGACACCAAAGAAAGCTGCGGTTGTTGGGGGACAGCCACTGCAGGTCTATGGAAATGAGAGAAAAGCGAAAGCATCGCGGGCATGTGACTTAGTTTCCTTCCCAGTGGCAAACAATTAGAGGAAAAGGGTTTTAGGGGAAAGGAGGGTTACCTCATCTCACAATTCCAGGTCACAGTCCATCATTACAGGGACTCCAGTGGCAGGAACTTGAAGTAGCTAGTCACATCCACAGTCAAGAACACAGACAGAATGCTGTGTACCTGCTCAGCTAGATTTCTCCTTTTTATCTAACCCCGGACCCCAAGCCCAGAGAATGGTACCACCCATTGTGGTTAAGTATAATCAAGACAATCGACACATACACGCCCACAGGCAACCTGATCTAGACAGCCTATCACTGAGACTCTCTTCCCATGCAATCCTCAATCCTATCACACTGACCATTAAATCTAACCATCACTGCATGGTAAAGGAGCAGGAGGGGTCCTAAAGTTCCCTGCTGTGCTAATATCCACCACCTACTAAAGCCCCGAGTACGCCTCAAAAGTGAGTTAGTTAGTTAGTTAGTTTATTTGTTTTGGAAATAAGGCCTTACTTTGTAGCCCAGGCTGGCCCTGAACCTGACACCCTCCTGCCTTAGCCTCCAGAGTTCAAGGGTGACATTACAGATGTGTATCACCATAACAGACCTCACTCTATAGAACCCCCAAGAGGCAGCCTTTCCCAGCTGCGATCCTGAATCCACAGACCCAGGCCTGTTCTGCCCTGGGCTGAACACCTGACCCAGGAGGAGAGCAAGTCTTAGTATCTGAAATGATGGCAAGCACACCCACCACACAAAGAGGAGGGTGGGCACCCGCTCACTGAGCACTGGGACTGGACCACTTATCACAGACATTCCAGGACAGCAGGACAAGGGTGGGAGTCGGCAGACATTGAGAGCCACAGCGAAGAAGCCAGGAGGCCAGACCAGATCCCCAGAGAAAGGCAGTGCAGAGTGTCCATGTGGCCACAGAAGGGCAGGGGCAGTTCTAGCCACGCCAGACCTGAGGTGAGCTGTGTTGCTCTTGGGCTCTGGCCCGTTGTACTGATTATTATGTCCCTGGGATAGATGTTCTTTTACTTACCCCAACTGCAGTGGCGACCAAATACTCTCTGACTACAGCATTCTGTCAAAGCAAACAAAACTGCTCCTCTAGGAAAACCCTCTTATAATCTATTTCAACTGACAGCAACTACTTTTGTCTGATTTCAGCAACTACTTTTGTCTGATTCATTACCACAAGAGTGCCCTTCCTCCGGAAGAGGAGAGGGATGCAACCTCTCTTAAAGCTAGGCTAGTTTTTTTACACCAGTCGGGCCAGCCTGTGTAGCCCTTCACAATGCATTTGAACGAGTCTGGTCAGCTCACCCTCCACTCCAGGGAGGAAAAGAGCCACCACATCAGTAACTCCGTTGCTAAGGCAACTGCTTACTTTCCATATCAACCGCAAACTCGTTGCTATGGAGACACGTATACAAGAAAAATCCTTCTCTGGCCAGGGACCAGATGGCAGGGAACTCACAGAAGTCTTGGGGTAGGGGACTTGGCTAAGTGGGGTGCTAAACGGACGTGTACTGGAGTGCATTTCCCCATCATATCAGAGATACAGGGCTGCTCCAAACACATTTAGTTTAGAAGCTGCATCCTTACTGCAGAGAGCAAAGAGCTGAGACAGAGGTCTGACTTCCTTCTGGTTGAGAGGTAATCCAGGAATTCTCTTTTCCATTACTTATGCATTAATGACTCCCTAACTTACACTTGTACTCCAACTTCCCACTGGGCTTCAAGTTCACATATCAAACTTGCAACTGATGGCTCTATTTAGATATTTAAAAGCTATCTCACGAGAGAGAGAGAGAGAAAGACAAAAACATTGACACAGGGCATGGTAGTAAACGCTTTTAATCCCAGCACTCGGGACGCTGAGGCAGGTGGATTTCTCTGAGTTGGAGATTAGCTAGGGCTACATGGTGAGACTCTTGTTTCTAACAACAAAACCCTAACTCAAACGGAACACTGTCGAATTCCTCCCCTACCCCCCCCACCCAAATGTGTCCCTATACCTGCGCCTACAGATTGTGATCTTGAAACAAGCCGGAATAACTGTCACCACTCAGAAGCCTCGAAAGGTAATCTCTCTGCTCCAGTCCCTTTAAACGTCCGCCCCTCCTGTTTCTAATGCGCTTCCTAAAGCTGTCTTGCTGCTCTTTGGACATTCCCAGCTGTTGCCACCTCAGAGCCCTTTTGCAGAGTTTGATCCCGCTTGCCATCCAAGGCATGCCCAGTCAGTTCCTCTGAAAAGCCTCCTACAGTCCCTCCCTCCTTCCTGCCCCTTTCCACTGCGGTACCCTCTTTAACTTTCCTCACGGCATGCATCACTACCTGACACATACATAACCTGCCCGGCCCACAAGCTGGGAGGGCTGTGTAAACACACACCTCCTCATCTCCTACCCCCCAATCTGTGGAGCGTCTAAGAGATCACCCAGTTAGCCGTGATCCAGTGTCGGACCGTCCCACAGGCAGGTACAGCCTTCGTGAACCACTGCTGAAATGTAGGGAGGCTACTTTCCTTCGCAAATACAAAGCCTAATTTTCACTTTGCAAACTAAGTGTTCTTTGAGGTCTCCGGAGCTTAGCTGCAAACACTATCTTTCGCCTTAGATGACATCATCTACAGCTGATTCATCCGGCATCTCAGGACTCACACCAGCAGTGCTTGGGGGGGGGGGGGTCTCTATATCCTGGCTCTGTGCCAGGCAGCCTGAAGTCGGTGCTCACATGATTTGACCTTTCTTTCTAAAAACAGCATATACGAAGGTTCCGCTACCTGGGAGTCTTCTGGCTAATGACATTAGTTAAAACACTTATAGGTCTTGTCCCCAGAGGAGGACAGCTGCAGCCTTCCAAGAGACACTTCAAAGGGCTCCCGTAAGTGGAGGGGAACCCTGGACTAGGGTCCAGGGGAGCGCGCGCGCGCGCACACACACACACACACACACACACACACACACACATACACACGATGCAAGAGCAGCTAGGAGCTCTGCCTGTATTTACTGCCTCCTGCTGAGTTCAAGGGACAGGTACTCAAACAAGCCCAGGCGGGAGAGAGAGCTCAAAATCAAAGGCTTAACTCTGTTCTCGGAACTGCCTGTAATCTCAGGGAGCAAACTATCAAGTTATTATTAAAAGAACAACTCCGTCTTCAACGAGATCCTTCCTTGCTTTCCGTCTTAGCCATCTTGGCACAGGTCCCATCTCCACCTCTATCAGGGCCACTGCTTTGGGATGAAGATGCTCAACGCAATCTAACCAGACTATCTTGAAGCAAAACTCGAGTCAACTGGACCGTTTTAAAGAAAGACTGGGTTGGCATCTTTACGCTGGCCCTGCACCCATACCCTTCCACTAGGTCCCTAGTGTTATTGACAGAGCCTTCCAGCCACTCTCTTCCTTTTTATGCTGACAATGCCCCAACACATCTCTTGTCCAGCCACGTGAGTCTCAGCATCCAGACCTTTGTGACAGAAGTTCCCATATGGCTCAGTAATAGAATCAACATTTTATGTGTGTGGAGGCGTGTGTGCATCACAACAGAACTACATTTCCCAACCTTCCTTGTAGCTAAAAAGAGATCATGTGAACAAAGCATAGCCAATGAGATTAAAAAAAAAAAAAAAAAAAAAAAAGCAACATTATGGAGAAAGTTCCTGAAAACTACTAATTCCTCCTTTGTCTTTCCCTTCATCTCTGTGCTAGCTGGTGCCATCTTGGTCCATGAAAGACTTGAACAGAAACCAGCAATGCACTAAAAATAACAGCAGGGGACTCATCCCTGTGACAGAGGAATACTTGGCCAGCTTGCTTAAGTCAGTGGCCCTTGCCTTTTCATAACAGCCATGCCAGAGCCTATCGGATGTTCCTATGGTAGGGCTCACTAAGACTGCTCTGTTAACTACTGGACTGTTGCCTTCCCCCTTGCCCATCATCGTGTCTCCTCGCCTCCTAAGGGCTCTCTCTGCGAAGGAAAGCCTGCCTAGCTGCCTTAGCATGGTAGCAATCGGGGCCCAGCAGGCTTCCGGGACTACCGGTGGCTTTGTACATTTTCATTCTACGTCCTCCATGGAATGTTAGCATCTATGATGAGAATCAGACCTCACGTTTAACTCGGACCTTCAACATCACCTGAAGGAGCGGGAGAAGTTCCTGAAGAAGCTATCAGGTCCAGGATACGAATAGCCTGTTATCATGAAGGCACGACTTGAAGAAATAATGATGGTCTGAAAGGGGCCAGTGTGAAAGGAAATACAAAGGACTGACGAGTCAAGATATTTATTATGCACAGAGAGAAATCACAAAAAAAAAAAAAAAAAATTAAAACTGGTAAAGCTAAACTGTCCACAAACACAGTGGCATCAGATAAGCATTACAGTAGCAGCACACACTCCGTATCTTTGTTTGGGGGGCTTTGTTTTGTGTCGAGACAGGGTCTCCTAGAGCCTAAGCTATGGCGGGGTTCACCACACACCAGAGGCTGTTCTCCCCGATACTGAGCTTCCCGCCTGCACCTCCCAGGTGCTGGGATTACGGGTGTGCACCAACTGTGCCTGGTCAGCCGTTAAAGGATTTTAAAATTTTTCTGTTTCCAGTGTAAAAAGCAGTGGAATTTTCCATGGAGGCTACAACTGCCCACCATCTTGCCAGCATTTAAAAGCATTTAGATGAGCAGGACTTAGATGACAGAGTGGAAAGTATGGGTGGGCATGGCAGGGCAACTGAGCAAGTACAGCGGGGACAAGGCCCTTAGGTTCCATTCCCCAGCACCACACGAAACTTAAGAACACGGGTTAATCTACACACTCATCACTTCTTTTAAAGAAGCGAACCGTAGGTCTTTCTGGTGTGCGGGCCTCCTATTAGTTATTGCAGAGAACTCTCTTGCAGCTGAAATGATCTCAGAGGGAAACCCCAAGGCATTTTCAGCTTGACAGGGAAGGTTCGAAAAGCAATCTGTTGGCAGTGTGCTGAGGAAGAGGCGTCAGCATTGAGAAAACCTCGGCTCTCCACAGCCGGGGAGTCAGGGATGCTGACAGATGGGGCCCTCCATCCAAAAGAAGCAAGTCTCCCAGGGGCACTGCCAGACCCTCACAGAGGACATCAGACTCTTCCGGGGAAGTCACCGTGGGGCCTGCAGAACGTGGACCCCCGATGCATGAAGGGCCAGAAAGGCGGTGATGAGAGAAGCAGGGCACAGATAATTAAAATGGAGCACTGAAAGAATAACAAAGGCTTCTCTCGAAGCATGGGTGAAGTTGTCTTCACTGACTTCTTTCTCCAGCACCTACAGTGTTCTGCTCTGTAGGTGGGGTTCAGAGGGCCAGGGACCCCTGTAAGCAGTATTCACCATTGTCGAGAGCTGGACAGGCAGCAGGCTCAGAGGCCACTGAGGGTAGACATTTACAATGAGCTTCAGACCCCACTTCCCTGTTCCCTGGCAACCCAGAAAGAGTATCAGCTTTGCCCCTCCTTAGGATTCAAAAGACCCTATGAAGAGATGGAGCTCTGGGGGCTTTGCTAAGGCCCACTAAGAGAAAGCTATGTATGTCCTCCAGGTCAAAAGAATAGAACGTTGCCTCTGGCCCTGGATGATATTCTAAGCTGTCCCAAATATTACATACTATACAAACTCCTTTAAGAGGTAATCCAACTAGGCCTGTCCATCACCTGTGCAGCAGACCACTGGAAGCCGATTCACCTGACAAACTAAGGAGACAGGAAGACCAATTACTCCCTTAATGAGACAATGTATGCGTGTCGAGAAAAAAGCCCCTCCCCCGGTACAGTGGATCACACACCTTCACTGGCAGCCTGACTGCTCTTGTGAGTTCGAACTCAAAGAGCCCAACCTTTTCTTTTCCCTGCCTGTCTCTTCTTTGGAAATGGGTCAAAGTCCTCAACACTCTTGCCCTGAGTCTGGAGACTGTCCCTCTTTCTGTCTCTTCTCTGTGTAAATGCCTACCAACCTACACTGCTGAGCCTGCCTACTTTCTTGGACCCTAACTCACAAGACACGGCTATGCTTTTCCTCCTACCCATCTCCGGCCTCCCAGCAGCTACCATGATATACAACCGTCTACCCTGTTCTTATTCTCTTGAACTCTAATCAAACTGTCCTTGAGCTTCCCTCTGAGTCAGTGCTTTCTCTTTTTTTTTTTTTTTAATCTGACTTTATTTTATGTGCATTGGTGTGAAGGTGTCAGATCCCCTGGAACTGGAATTACAGATTGTGAGCTGCCATGGGGGTGCTGGGAATTGAACCTAGGTGCTCTGGAAGAGCAGCCAGTGCTCTTAACTACTGAGCCATCTCTCCAGCCCCATGAGTCAGTGTTTTAAAAGCCCCTAGCCCCTAGGGATTGAACCTAGGATTCATGCATGTTGGTCAAGTGCTCTACTACTGACCTACAACCCCCAATGGATACATTATTTTTACTCATGAGGCCAAAAACCCACAAAAAGGTACAATTCCCCTATAATAACAATGATACAGTTGACTATATATCTCAATAGACTTAGTTATGGACTTCAAAAAGGAAAGTTGGGGATTTTGAAGTTGAATGAATGAATGAATGAATGAATGAGCAAGCAGACTAACAAGCAGCCTACTTGAGAGGGACAAGAGGTAGGTATGTGTCTCTCAGGCAATGTAAGGATGAAGAAGGAGCCCATCTGGAAGAAACAGGGAATGGAAGGAACATATGGACAGGATCAACCAGGACACATGGCCAACAGGAGTGTGATGATTTGGAGGGAACACAGAGGATGCTCATCTGAAGATTCCATCAGAGAGTGGAGCACCATCTCAGTAGTTAAGAGCACTGGCTGTTCTTCTGGAAGACGCAGGTTTGATTCCCAGCACCACGTGGTGGCTCACCACTGTCTGTGACTCAAGTCCCAAGGGATCCAGCAACAACTTCTGACCTTCAGGGCACCAGGCATTTGTGCTATGCACAGACTTGTGCATGCAGACAAAATACTATACACATAAAATAATGGTTTTTTGGTTCTTTTTTTTTTTTTTTTGGTTTTTCGAGACAGGGTTTCTCTGTGTAGCTCTGCGCTTTCTGGCTTTTGAGACTAGCTGGCCTCGAACTCACAGAGATCCGCCTGCCTCTGCCTTCCGAGTGCTGGGATTAAAGGCGTGCGCCACCACCGCCCGGTTTTTTGTTTTTTAATAGAAAGAAAGAAAGATTCCTGTGAGATAGCTGGAAAGGGGTCAGCAGCCTTGGAAGCAAATGAAGATGGATCCCCCCACACCCCCATGCTCTGCTTGGAACTCACCTCCTGTTGCCCTGGTAACACTAGAAAGGAAAACATTGAAACTGTTCCTTCTACACCTCCCAGCTGAAGAATGAAATACTCTGGCCCTGGGTGGAGATGTGACATTCTGATCTGCTCCAAAGATTAGAACATTATATACTATTATCTCCTCCAGGCTTAGTTCGCTTTCTATTGCTGTGATAACACTCTAAGATCAAACTTAGAGTTCATCATGGGAGAGGCCAAGGCAGGAACTGAAGCAGAGCATGTGAGGAATGCTGCTTACTTGCCTGCTCCTTCTGGCTAGCTCAGTGTGCTTTCTTATACACCCCAGGACCACTTGGCCCAGGGAGGGCACTGACCCCACCCAGCAGGCTGGACCCCTCACAATCAAGAAAAATCCCCCAAGGGCTGGCTACGAGGAGAGAATTTTAATGGGGACATTTTCTCAGTTGCCATACCCCCTTCTCAGATAACCTTAGCTTGTGTCAAGTTGACAAAAGAAAACTAACCAACACACCTAATCTAGCTAGACCTGTACTAAACTAGTCAGTAACCTCAACAGGACTACCCTACTCCACCCCGATCCCCAAGAACGCTGATCCATGAAGACACGCTGAGGCAGTGGGAGGAATGATTACCCCTTCAATGGAATAATGTACTTACGCTTACTGGAAGCCCTCCCTCATAGGGTCATCCAGAGTCTCTACCATGTGGCCTGCCTGCTTCTGAGTTCTAACTTTACCATCTTCCCAGCTTTTCTTTCAGACACTAACCATGCTTTCCCTGACTCTTTCTCTGAATCCCAGCCTCCCCTGACCATCAATCCTGGTAAGAATTCAACCTCAACAAGAAGATAAAACTATCAACAGTCCATTGGAAACTTTTAAAGGGCAAAGGTGGACCACCCCTCCTCCTTCATAAACAAGTTTGGACTCCAACTCCTGTAACCCTACAGACGGAAGACTTTAAAGAAAGGGAAAGCATCAGTCTCTGAAGAGAATCCCAAAGTATCCTCAAAACTTGAAAAATGCCCAGTGTAAGGAGGAAGCACCACATTGCAGCTTCTAAAAATTGAAAATACCATATGAAGGTCATGTGGTAGCACATGGCTTTAATCTTAGCACTAGGGAGGCAGAGCTCTCAGAGTTCAAGGCCAACCTGGTCTGCATAGGGAGTACCAAGCCAGTCAGAGGTACATAGTGAGACCCTGTCTCAAAAACAATCAATTAAAAGCAAAAAAGATATGTCAAGCCAGACGGTGGAGGCACACGCCTTTAGTCCCAGCACTTGAGAGGCAGAGGTAAGTGGATCTCTGAGAGTTCAAGGCCAGCCTGGGCTACAGAGTGAGTTCCAGGACAGGCTCCAAAGCTACACAGAGAAACCCTGTCTCGAAAAAAAAAAAAAAAAAGAAAAGAAAAGAAAGAAACCCTGTCTCGAAAAACAAACAAACCAAAAAAACAAAAACAAAAAAATCTGAGATCTACCTTGACATGACATTCTGAACTGCCTAAAAGATCCTTGGACTACTGTCTTGCAGAGGCACTCTGGTCAAGAACAAAAACACAGCATTGTCCCTTAAGAGTTAGTCCAAACAGGGGTTGGAGAGATGGCTCCAGAGAACAAACACTGCTCTTGCAAAGAGTTCAGTTTCCAGCATCCTTATCGGGTAACTCACAACTGTCTGTAACTCCAGCTCTGGAAATCAGACGCCTCTGGTCTCCTCTGACATCTGCACTCACATGCATATACTCACACACTCACACAGACATAATTAAAAATAGTATAGTCAGATGTGGTGGCACACACATTTTTTTCAGGCCAGCCAGGGCTAGAGAGTAAGTAGGAGACAGACAGACAGACAGACAGACACACACACACACACACACACACACACACACACACACACACAACTCAAATAGGCCTATCAATCACCTGGGAAGAAACGCCCTCCAGGAACACCATCTGCACTGGAAACTAAGAAATAGTGTAGTCTACGTCAACCCACAATACACCACATTTCGTAAGTCACAAGTACCTCAAGCCTCTGATTGGTCTTAGAGTATTTAAGTATATTCAATGCTCTTCCAAATGTGCACTATCGCCCAGTCTGGTTATTGTCCACTCTTGCCCCTATGTGACGGCACCTTTGGTCACTGTCCACTTTCAACTCCTGGGGGTACTTTAAAATAAACTTTGCCTATCTTCTACACAACACTCGGCACCTCTCCTCTGAACTCAACAGAGATTTCATGGACCAGGGAGTTGAGGTGAGTCCTAAGCAAGAATGGCACATTCACATGCCAAGATCTCCAGCACACAGCCAACTGGAAATAGCAGAGGCTGATAGGTCCTCCCTGGCCTCAAAAGCATCCCCCACACCTCAGCACATTTCTGCATATTCCAGAGGACCTTACTGCTAATGCACCAGGGTCAGGCTGTGCTGTCTTCCAAAGAGCAGTGTGAGGAGAGGAAATGAAAAGCAAGGCAGGGGAGGGTGAGGCAGGGCTGGGCTGTCTTCCTCCTAAAGGGATCACCAGTTCAACAGATTACCGACCAGTGTCACAGGAAACAGAAATGCTCTGGGTTCCAAAAGGTGAAGGAGTAAGAGGTCACCATGCACAAGGGAAACTGTCACAAATGTTAGCTCACGTGATACATGCCTTTAATCCCAGCACTCGGGAGGCAGAGGTGAGGCAGCCTGGTCTATAGAGCGAGTTCCAGGAGAGGCTCCAAAGCTATACAGAGAAACCCTGTCTCGAAAAAAATAAAAACAAACAAACAAAAAACCCAAGAATACAAAAAATAGTCTCTACACTTAGTAAATCTCTCCTGCTTACCCCCTCTAGTTCTTTATCCTGCATGCCCAGAATTAATCAGGACTTCACCTGTCTCCTATGCTATGGCATAACTGTTCCCGCTGGGCATAACATGGCCATGTCTCTGTCACTACGATGACCTTGCTTAGCATGTTTGATCTAATGAAAGGAGAAAGAGAAAGAAAAGGAATAGAGGGGGGAAAACTCTAAGCAAACAAAACCTCAAGAACCTCTCCCTAGACAAACAGAGTACTCATTAGCAGTTGATATGTTGCCAATGAATTCGGGTAGTGGTCAACAGTGCCTCAGACATTGAAGACCCCAAGGCACTGAGCCACTTCCAACGGCCGCTTCTACACACGTGAAAACCGAGGGACCAAGGTGCTCAGGTATGCCAACACCAACACCAGAACCCGCGTCCTGCTAGACCACGCAGCCACCTCTACAGGCCAAAACTGCATTCAGAGCAGCCAGCCTCACATATAATAAGCACACTGTGTACTCGGTTTCCTTTATAAACCTTCTGGCGACAATAGTATTTTTTGTTAAAACAGCAAGAATGGAAATAAATGAAAAGCACGGAAATAGAAACACATATACCTGCTCCATTCTAACCGAGTCTACAAAAATTAACTGCATTTTTATTTCTCATTTTCAAGTCCCCAGAGAAGTCAGTACACGCTAAATACAAGTCCTGAGACTTGTATCTAAAAGAAGAAGAAAAAAAGAACATGATCCCAGACTTTAAAAAATCAACAAAATGATTTGATTGATGTGAGCAAAGATCACCCACTGATAACCTGGCAGGATGAAAGACGGATGTGGAAGTTCACAGAGTAGGGAACAGCTGACCCTTGCGAAGCATCCCGGAAGCAAGTTAGACAGGCTTCAGGAGCACAGACCCTCCTCCACACACAGTTCCCAGGGAAGGGGCCTGGAAGTCAGCAGGCAATCTCAGAGGTCACTTCCCTCCCTGAGGCTGGAGACAAATTCCAGGACACCAAGAGAGGCAGGCAGAATGTAAGGCACTCTGAAGACCAAGTGATGGGTGACTTTAAAATGGAAGGGAAGGAGAGGTGGGCGGTGGTGGCACGTGCCTTTAATCCCAGCACTCAGGAGGCAGAGGCAGGCGGATCCCTGAGTTCCAGGACAGCCAAGGCTACACAGAGAAACCCTGTCGCAAAAAAAAAAAAAAAAAAAAAAGAAATGAAATAGTGGGAAAGGAAGGGACGGGGTGCAATATATTTAAACAAATAAAAAACATGCACACATGCCACATTGGGGTCCTAATTCAAGCATTTAACAATCTTGGCTATTTGAATACTTGGCTTAGATGACATTGAGACTTTCCATCTTGGGAGGCTCGGATGGGGAATGAGGACTGGACAGACACACTAGCATTGTGGCTACATAACCGACTACAGCTTAGTCTCCTACACGCTGAAGTGCTAAAATAAAATGACTCACGGTCTTCTTCAAAGTACTTCAGCAGGAGCAACAGCAACCAAAATGAATGAAACCAGACAATTCTCATTAAACGCTAACTCTAGACATGGGTCACGGGGTGACAGGAGCACAAATTCACATCATTCTGTCCACTTCTGCCAGCTAAAAACGTCCACGATTAAACGACAACAAATTTAACCTGTCTTTTGAAGCACTTAGGGAGACAAAACAGAAGCAAAGCTGCATTTTCTCTTGACTTAATTGGGAGGCACGGTTTTTGGTTTTTGTTGTTTTTTTTAAGACACGGATCTTGATGAGCTAGCTCTTAGGAAAAACAAAAACAAAAAACATCCCAGCACTTGGGAGGTGAAGAGGCAAGAGGCTCGGTTCAAGGTCACCCACAGCTAAGTATCAAGTTTAAGGCCAGCCTAGACTACTTGAGATCAAAACTCAAAACAAACAAACCAGCAAATGGTCAGGGACCTTACCTACAACACCGAGGTACCTTGACGCCTCCCAACTACCAACTTCCCCAGCCCATCTCAGAACCAAATCTCCAGGGAGGGGCCTGAGAAATAAGAGGTAACAGTTCGAAGTGCCTTGGGTGACTGATGCAATCTCGCCTGTTCCTTCCTGCTCCAGGGACCTGGCCAAACAGTTGTCCGGTGGGGTCTGTGCTCCAAGCCCTTGGGGACAAGGATCACACAGGATTCCACATTCCCACAGCTATGCCAAGCTTAAAACGGCCTTCTCCAGTTTCAAAAAACGTATCAAAACATAAAAACAAACAAAGAAAAAAAAGAAGGTGCCTGGCTTCTTCCTATCCTCACCTTCATCTGACGGATTTCTCACCGACATTTGGGTGTGTTTAGACATTTGTGCTGGGGTTGAACCTACTGCCAAAGTAAAACTCCCCGAGAAGAAAACAAATGTCTCTACACAGCCCAAGGGACTCTCACTGGGCAATGTATCAGCAGGAATGCCTTCCCCTTTACTCAGCAAATCCAGGAGAAAAACCCCAGTAAACAGGCCAGGGCTACGGCCCTGGCAGCACTGAGTACGTCTGACACTTGAACAGTCACAGAAGCCTCCAGCTCACCCAAGGAAAAGAAAAGAAAAGAAAAGAAAAGGGGGGAGGGGAACCTCACAACTGTAGCTTTGTTTTTAAACAGCATCAAAACGCTGGGAACAAACTTTCAGCCACAAAACTGACTGGCATTTGATCAGGAACATGTCAATACAAGTCAGCACCTGGGCTAGGAAGCTAGAACTCAACAATTCAGAAGATTAAAACAATCTCAAGTCCTTCAAAACACTCCCTGTCAACAGGCATCAATGTTTGCCCAGATTGACAGCCAACACCCCTGGAAAAAATGTGACTCCCAGAATCCTGTGTGAGCCTAGGGGGTGGGGGGCACTCAGTATAGCCTCCTGGTAAGCTCTGACATGCACCATCCAGTGCTTGGTAGCAGGCAGGATGATGAATAATCTTCGCAAGACTCACTGCACGCTTGGAGCTGGTCCTGTTTAACATTTCAGACTGCGCACTAGCTAAATTACTTTTATGTGCGGCGGTGTTATGTCAAAAGTGAAGGCACAGGCATGCTGTAACTTGCAGAAAAGATGACATGGAGCTAAAGGACCTATTCACTGTTTGACCCGTGGCAGGCGGCTCTCGGGGCCTGGTGAGCACTTTCTAAACCTAGAATTACCTGCTCGGACTTTCTCTCTCTTGCTTCAAGACGTGACCTATACAAACATGTTTAATGCCACAGCCTGGTCCTTTGAAGGAGAGCAGTTTTTAAGTTTTTTAAAATTATCTTTTTTTTTTTTTTTTTTGAGACAGGGTTTCTCTGTGTAGCTTTGGCCTTTCCTGGGACTCACTTGGTAGCCCACGGTGGCCTCAAACTCACAGAGATCCGCCTGGCTCTGCCTCCCGAGTGCTGGGATTAAAGGCGTACGCCAACACTGCCCGGCTAAAATTATCTTAAAGCATGGAACAGAGTCAAATCCTGGGACTGGTCTCTGAACGCTTAACCTGGGAAAAAGGAAAGACTGAGTTCCCAAGGAAAACAGATTTCACTAGATGAGAGGCACACCTTGATCATCCCAGATATACATAAAGCTAAGGACCCAGAAAAGAAGGCGGCTCGTGAATGTATACACACCCCCCGACATCACCAGCATTGTGACCAATGGCTTGGCAGTTAGGAGTGCCCACGGTCTGCCCACAGTCTGGCAGCAGACCCAAATTCAGTTCCCAGGGCCCACATTGGATGGCTCACCACCAACTGTATATCTAGCTCTAAGTACTGTAGAACCCTCTGGCCTCTGAAAGCACCTGCACTTACTTACATATGTTTATAAACACACACACACACACACACACACACACACACACACACACACACACACAAATTAAAAAAAAAAAAAAAATTAAAATGCTTTAAAGCCAGTGTCTAGTGGGAACCTTAACCTAAGCCAGCACACTTCATACTAGCAGTTTCCAAGTTGCCAAACACTTACACACAGACTGGATTTCATAAACGTCATCCACACCTCCAGTCTCTGATTGGTCTTAGAATAAATAAGTATATTCAAGTATCTTCCAAAAATGCATCATCTCCCATTTATTCCAGAAGCCTGAGACATTGCCTTTTCCCCAATATTCAGAGTCATTTTTCTCCAGCCCTTGATGGCCATTTTCCTTATATGCACTGTGTTAATACACTGTGGTCTATGCATTGCATGCATTATCTATGATGCCACACAGATCTTTGAACTTTAAAACCAAACTGACCCAACCACGTGGAAGGAGGACATGAGGACACTGGATTGGCAAAGCTCAGTTGTGAGAGTATGTGAAATCCTATCAGGGTACCTCTCAAAAGACTGACCCCCCTCCCTGCCCCCCAGAACAAAAAGAATGCATTAGCCAATATGTTTAAGAAAAATGATGTATTGTGCGACGCTTTAATCAGCAGAGCAGGCGATCTCTGTAGTTCGAGCCAGCCTGACTACAAGTGAGTCCAGAAGCAAAGCTACACAGAGAAATGTTGAAAAAAAAAAAAAAAAAAAAAAAAAAAATGATGTTTTCAAACTATCTAACGTGTTAAATTATCCACTCATAAGTACTTCAGCGTGGTGGACTATGCATTCATTTTTAATGCTGAAAACGTTAGGTTAATTAAAAAAAAAAAAAAAAAATCAGTTCCAGAGGACACAAACAACATACCTGACTCCTCTCTTTGTCCACTTTCTTGAAACACTTGTTCAAGGACAAATTATGTCTCACTGAATTTTTCCACCCGGTGGGCGCGTTCGCAAAATAGGGGAAATGTTCCAGGATCCAGTTGTAGATGTCCTTCACTGGCAGGCGCTTGGTCGGAGAGTCCTCGATGGCCATAAATATGAGGCAGCTAAAGGAGTACGGAGGCTTGCAGTTGGGGTTCTGCCTGGCATCATAGGGCAGGTCCGAGTGGGCAGGGGATGGCGGAGTGTCATCGTCCAGGTCCTGGACGGGACTGACACTCCTGAGGACCGACTCCCCAAAGCTCTTCAGCAAGTTCTTGCTTTCGTGCAGCCAGTTCAGGTTGGTCAGCTCTTCATCTTCCATGGTCCCCTCTTCTAATCTGATGTCAGGCAGAGGGAAGTCGAGGTCATCATCTTCCTGGAGGGCCTTGGAGAAGCCGCTGCCCCGGTAACAGTGACTCAGTCCACTGGACACGCTGATTCCTGAGCTCTCGGGCTTCTTACTGGCGGGCATGACTGGACCCATTTACGTGAAGGCTCCTAGGAAGGACAGCGCAGAGAAGTGATGAGCTGGAGAAATGCAGAACAGAGATCGGTTCAGGTCCCACCTAACTCCACCTCCCCCTATCTGGGTCTCAGTTACATGGTGATGGCATCGCAGGGCTCCCACATGGGGAGCCACACAAGCCCACCATCCAGTTACACAATGAAGAAAATGACCCCGGTGTCATCAGCAGCATGGTGACCAGATGGACCTTACACAAAACAAAACTGAAAATACAGGTGGCACTTTTAATGAGCAAATACATCATAAGCAGCTTCTCCTTGGGTCTCCAGTCATCCGTGACCACAGAACTTATTACTATTTGGTGTCTCTGATCCTCGACCATAATGCACATACATCCATAACATGCAAATTTCTTTAAAGACTCAGGATAGACACAGCAAAGTAAGTGTAATGGACAATTACTGCAGCTTTATAGTACCAATCTTGTTAATCCTCCTCAAAAAGAAAATAATAATAATAATAATAATAATAATAATAATAATAATAAGTCCCAGGGCTGAAGGTGCTCACTCAATTGTAATCCCAGCACACCTGTAATTCCAGCATTCTGGAGGTTATGGAGGAGAGAATGAGGAGAATGAGAGTTCAAGGCCAAGCTGGGTTCTGTGAGATCCAGTCTCAAAAAAAAAAAAAAAAAAAAAAGATGGCTGACAGAACATCAAGGTACTTGCTGCTGAGTCTGTTCACCTGAGTTTAATCTCCCAGACCTACATGATGCAAAGAGAGAATCACTCCAGCAATCTGTCCCCTGAGCTCCGCCTGCGCACTATGGCAATCATGCACCCCCATATATACACACATACATATATGCACTCATATATATATATATATATATATACATATATATATATAAAATAAATAAATGTAATCTTTTGGAGCCTGTCCTGGAACTCACTCTGTAGCCCAGGCTAGCCTCAAACTCACAGAGATCCGCCTGCCTCTGCCTCCCGAGTGCTGGGATTAAAGGCGTGCGTCACCACCGCCCGGCTCTTTTTTTGATGTAAGGAAAAATAATAGAGATGATAGGGAAGGCAAGGAGAATGATAGACCCACAACGAACCCCCACGGTTGTGCATGTCCAGCGGACATAGACACTTACGCCTAGCCAGCTCCGGGGCAAAAGAGCTATTTCCGGGCCAAGGCATCTCGCGTGACCAGGACCCGGTGGCTTTGTGTGGTTGCGTAAGAGTGCGCAACGCAACCATGTGATCTGCGCATGCGTGGAGCAGCCACATCGACCTGTGTACGCGTGCGCCACCCAGCCTTTATAAGCCAGAGCCATATTCCCGGCTTCCTTCCTCTTCTCCACAAGCCTGAGCACTCGTCTGTCTCTCTCATCTTAATAAAACTCTTGTTAGTAGATTCTGTTGTGTTTTGTGACATTTCCTCGCAGGGTAAGAACACCGCTAAATAACTAACGAGAGTTACTTCCAATCCCATAAAACAACCCACAGAAGGGTCTTGGAGGCAAATTGTAACCAGAAACCACTGGTTTGATGGTTTGGTTTTATTTTGTCCCCCCCCCTCCACACACACACAAAAAAAAAACCATAGGGAAAAATTGCAACTTTTATCACATTTGACAAGCGTAACCGAGGACAACAAGGAATTCTTCAGATTACACTGTAAGGAAATACATTCAATTCAAGGACATTACACCTAGAGCGAAAAAAGCATGTAACCTCGGGCACTACCAAAAAAAAAATGGAAATGAAAGATAAGCCATTAACTAGAACTAGAATTACTGAGGAAAATAAAGTTGAGAGAGCAGCTAGAAACTTCAGAACAGGCAGGCAAATTCCACACAAATTGTAACAGATTCTCCCCCCCCATCATCAGCATCCCCTACTCTTATCAATGACCCAGAACAGAGTGTAAAAACAACGACCTGACAAGAAAACACAGGGAGACGGCGGTGTCGCAAATAGAATGAATGACTCCTACAGACGCAGCCCCCTGGTACACGACACAGAGAAAAGGGGAGACGGGGCCTTTTTGCTCGGTGTATGCAGAGCTAAAACTATGTACTTCCTTTATGAAGAGCGTCTCTTTTGGCTCAATGAGGAGTTAAAGCCATGCACCAGAGAAGCATTAATACAGGGAAGGTAAACAAACGGTCATTCCAAGCCTCTAAACACCCACTAACACAGCCTCTAAAATGACCACTGTTTCAGCGCAGGAAGTTCTATCACTGGACTCTAGAAAGCATGATGCAGAGCTTCAAACAGCCAGGCAGGATGCCAGCATGCTGCAGCATTTTCCCACCGGCTGGACAGAGGTATAAAAGGTGGCATCTCCCAAGTGGATGCTGGATGCAAGACGCCATCTCTAAAAGAGGAGAAAATCTCCACAGGGGCCTCACGGCCCAACCCAGGCAGGGCAGTCCAGATGCATCCAGTTCATCCAGGAAAACAAATAGCTCTCCCTGTCACATAAGGGAACTAATCTATGTCATAGAAAAATGGTAGCTTGTATCTTCAAGTTTGGAGATATTACCGAATCCAGCCTGGTACTGCTTTTAACTTCCTTATGAAGAAATCGGGGCAGCTTGGCTCAAAGTTTCTCAGCTTCCCCTAGAAAAGGTTCTAACTGCCAGCACAGCCACACAAGAGAGAACTACCCAGCCAGTGAAGTCAACTTTAGCCCCAAATGAAAGTTTTATGTCTCCTGAGCTTCCAAACAGGAAAATTATATCATGGCTGACAGTAAAGTAATTTAATTGCACTGTTGCTATGACAACATACTGCTCTCTTTCTTTTTAATTTGCTTATTTGTCAGCAGCTTCCCAAAGGAACTAACATGCTATTCTCCATGTTTTCTTTTGTTTTCAACAAACACTGCCAGCAACGTGGTCCTCTAAGAAAAACTCTTAAATGCCAATGCCAAGAAGAGGTGCTCTGAAGGGTCCCTAACCCCTGAATTGTTTCCCCAAACTCTCCATTCACTTCCTTCCCTATAAAATCCCGCGCTTTTAAACAGTATGGAAGGCTTCTGACCACTGTACTTCTTCTGTTACAACAAAACAATCTCTAGAAGCCACAGCTGAGGAGTTTTCCATTATTATACCCTAACTATAAAATTTTCCAAATCTCTTTTCCCTCTTTTTCTTCTTTTAGAGGGGTGGAGGGATAGGAAAGTGTGAGCATGCAGTCAAGCAAACATTCTTAATCCGCTGCTAACAACGTCTCTTTGAATAGTTATCCAGTGACCGCCTTAAAATTTTCAAGCTATTGGTTACGTCTCACACACCCTCCTTTTGTTTTGTTTTGTTTTTTTATGACTTCCTGTGTTTTATCTTCCTTTCTTTCTTTCTTTCAACGCAGAAAAATGGATCAGGAAAGCTTACATTTTTTTGCTACTAGCAGACCAGCTCAAATAACTGACAATGCCATTATGGCCCAGGTCTGAAGAGATGCTAGTGATGAACTTTTTCAAAAGTTGAAAAATCTTCCTCAATCGAAGCTGAACAGGCTCAAGTTTGGGGGACCGGGAACCTCCCCCTCCTTGCGCGCGCATACACGCACGCGCTCCACTCCCTTTTACTGTACTTGTCAAAAACATTTCAAGGGGACCAAAGGGAGCAGCGATTGGCTGTACCCCGCGTCAATCAGCGGCGTTGCCAGGCAACGAGAAAACTGCTCTTCTACGCGTACACAGGGCAATTGGGAGCTCGCATACCTTCACTGCCGGTCAGATGTCATAAACCTTTTATTGGCCGCAGCGTGGCGAGCCTAAAAACAAATCAATAAGCGCCCACTGCCCCCCCAACTCACATGGGGACCCAGAAAAGCTTGCAAATAATCGGGGTACAGAGGAGTAGGGCCCCGCGGGTCTCGGGATGCTCGCGGCCGGTTCTGAGCGTGCTCGGTTAGGGAGGGGATCTTTGTTAGGCGCCTGTTCGCGGTCTTGGGGTCTCCAGTTGATCTGCACCCTCTGACGGACCCGGATTGCTAGGGATGCCTGCTCTGCAGACAATACCAACTCTGTCGCTCTCAGGGTCTGTGGGGAAACCGAGGCACGAGAAACCGCCAGCTCTTTGGAGCAGGAAACTCCTGGTCGGGCAACTTCCAGGCTCAGGGCTGGGGGTCCTCCCACTCCGGGTCCAGCTTAGCCTGCGCCCCGCACAGTAAGACCAGTCCTGACCGCTGCGGGCCACCACGACGGCTCTCCAGCGAGGACCCCAGCCTGGGTGGCGCGGGAGGGCGCGGGCGCGGACTCACCTGGCCAAGCGCGGCGCGGGGCCACCGCTGCCTTCCGTGCAGCCGACAAAGTTTCGCGGGCGCCCAGCGGGCATCGCTCGGGGCCCCGCTGCGGACGCTCGAGCCCTGGGCGGGCGGCTGGGGGCGGCCGCGGGTGCGGACGGCAGGGGTGCGGGGGGCGGCGCGGCATGGGCCCCGAGCGAGCGTCCCCGGGCGCCGCGTCCTCCCGCCGGCCCCGCCGCTCTCCACGCCCCGTCCCGCCTCCGCTCGCCTCCGCTGCGGCGCGTCGGGCCGGGGCGCGCCGAGCGGCGAGAAATTGTTTCCACTGCAAACAAAAAAAGGCGACACATGACCAGGCAGGAGGAGGGGAAGCGCGGGGAGGGAGGGGCGGAGGGAGCGGGAGAGACGGAAAACGTGGGCCGGGCGACCCCGGGCTGCGGCGCGGGCCCTCAGGGAGGCCCTTCGGCCAGGCTGGGCCCCGGGGCTCCTCGGCAGCACCCTGGGACGGAGGGGAGCCGGGCAGGTGGCGCGGGGCTGGCCCCCTCCCCTGCTTCAGGCCACATGAGCGGTGCTGCGCAGCTGGCAACGTGTCGCCGCAGCGCTTTTACCCCGGCCGCCTGCCTTACAAGGCTCGAAAGTAAAAATAAAAAGAATTACGACGCGAGCGAGGCTTCTGAGGGTGAGGAGAGAAGATTGCACTTCTCTCCAACTACTACGGTAGCACTCCCGGGGCGGCTCCAGTCCTCTTCCACCATGCACCTCCTGCCGGGGCCGAAAAACTGATCCCCAGCCTCCAGCCTAGGTTGCCTTGGCTGCGGAGGGCGGGAGGATGGCCGCCACCAGGGAGAGAGAGGTGCACCCCAAATACAACGTCAATAGGTTCTCCCCATGGGCCGTGCTAAGGAGCCTTCTACATCTGGAAGGAAAACAAGTCTCCCCTCCTGTGCACTTTGAACATAATAAATTAAATGATAATTTGCAAACAGCCACCCCTCTACCCCCACCCCCCGGGAATGGCGCAGCCACTTCTCCCAGTCTCCAGGCACTTCCAGAGAATGGCCACCCACTGCTAAAGGCACACCAGCCAGGCTGCCTTTGGAGAGGATGAAAGCAGAGTCCAACAGGACACCCTGCTGGTGACATAAATAAAAATAGAGATTGCTCACCACTCCCAGGTAGCTAGGCGAGCAGGTTCTACAAAGAGAAGCCCAGAGCCATCCTCCCACGCCCACCTGAACAGTGTGGACAGCTAGCAAGAGCAATCTGTGTGATCTGGGCTGAAAACCCTCCAGCCGAGAAGTAACTTTTAACCTAACCAGACCAGGGACAGGAAGAGAGAAAGGTGAGAGAAATACCACGTGCTTCTGAGAAGTTTTTGTTTCAAAAAAAAAAAAAGAAGAAGAAGAAAACCCAATCAAGCCGAGATTCCATCCCCCACTTAACTAAACTTCGAGATTAGGTAGGTGGCAGGGAACCTTCAGTGATTCAGACTCACTGAGACTTCACTCCTTGGCCAGCAACTAGAAGACTCAGAGAGGCAAGTCCAAGGTAGCCTGAGGTCATCCGGTCCCACCTCCGATGTTATTGAGCACATAATGTGACTAAGCAGAAGGTACCCCGTGGCAGACATATTAGATCATCTCAGGAGTCTCAACACCAGTGATTCTAAGGGCCAGTCCTGGTAACCACAGGCAGGACAAGAAAGAGAAGGTCAGTCACCTGTGGCCCTGCTAGGGCAGGTCCCACTCCTCCAACAGCACAGGTCACCCTACAGTGTGTGAGCTCCACCGGAGGAATCGGGTTAGAACTGACCTCAGAGAAGTTGTACTCTTCAGTTC
Source organism: Peromyscus leucopus (assembly GCF_004664715.2). Lineage (NCBI taxonomy): Eukaryota > Metazoa > Chordata > Mammalia > Rodentia > Cricetidae > Peromyscus > Peromyscus leucopus. The sequence goes on from NC_051075.1 coordinate 66,304,942, forward strand.
AACTCTACCTAGTCAGCTGCTAGCCGGGCTAGCCCCCAGCCCCCTCACACTCTAGCTAGGCATCTCTTGACATGAAGTGGGCATAGCACATTATTTTCTCTCCAGCCCTTCTTCTGTACCCAAAAAAGCAGGATGTGAGCCCAAGGTGATGATGTCCAAACCGGGTCATTGCCAACTGTTAGCCTCCTAGTGTGGGAGCTGGGCATGCCACATGAACACAAATTTAAGCAAACGTAACTAGTTTAGGCTCTAAGAAGCCATCAATGGAGGGCGGAGTACAGTGAGTGAGGCAAGCTGCCTTTCATAAGCCTGGCGTGCCTTTCTTTTCTTTCCCTCTGAGGGTCTTTGGTTTCTTACATTCACAAACCTGAGGGGCTTGTCTGTGGAAGTTCATGAGACCCACCTGGGCAGGTACTCCTAATCCTGATATCCTTAGATGGTGTCCTATGACCTCTAATTCAGGCAATGGATGTAAAAAGCACAACAAACAGATTTATGGAGTATGGCTTTTTTTAGGGGGAAGGGGGTACGAGACAGTGTTTCTCTGTGTAGCCCTTGCTGTCCTGGAACTTCTTCTGTAGACCAGACTGGCCTTGAACTCACAGAGAGCCTCTACCTCTCGAGTGCTGGGATTAAAGGCTACCATCTAGCAAATTGTATTTATTTATGTGTTTTGTTTTGTTTTTTTAAATCTGTGAGTGCTCTGTCTGCATGTATGCCTGCATGCCAGAAGAGGGCATCAGATCCCACTCTTAGATGGCTGTGAGCCACCTTGTGGTTGCTGGGAATTGAACTCAGGACCTCTGGAAGAGCAGCCAGTGCTCTTACCCACTGAGCCATCTCTTTAGCCCCATGACTTGATTTCTTAATTTCCCTTTTCCATTACAGATGTGCTAAGAGATGTCAGATGGTGCTCTCCTAAAGAGAGAGTATTAGGCAGACCTTACCTGGTGTGCAAGAGCCACAGGTCAGCCTGCTGTTGACTGAAAACGGACCCAGCCAGACCTTTGCTGTAAGCCGGAGAGAACCTGGTATGCCCTCTTCCAACTGTGATTCCACAGATCCCTGGCTCTGGGACATGTATCCTTGACATTATCCTCCAGGGGCCAAATTACTTTAGGAATAGTCTCACGCTCAATTTTCTTCATGTGTTCTCCAAGTATACCCTTATATCTTGGGTGCCAAGAAATCTCAGGCAGGCCAAGTCATCGAAACGATTGTTTCTTATAGCTATTTGACGGCAGAATCCTATCTATGACCTAGAACTCACTTGGGAAAACATTTCTTTTCTGGATGGGGACTTGAGGAGAAGACCACTCTGTGCCTCTGCTAAACATGGGCTGGTGTACCAAAAGACCTACGTTCTAGAACTGCCAGCCCCAGTCAGTGTGGGCCTCAGTTCCTCCTTCATGGTTCTTAACAGAATAGTTGATAGTCTCGCTCACAGCAATGGCAACTAAGTAGATACAAGGGACACCTTTGCTTAGGTGCAAAGACCTGAGGCAGCCTGGAAAGATGGCCCTCTGGTCCAGGATACCTGCAATTAACTGCTTCTAGTAAAAGGGACACACAAGAGGGAGCCCAGGGCGGTCAGAGCAGCTGGCTGCGTGGAACTGGGGGTGGGGGTGGGGGAGGGAAGCAGGCAATTTCTCTTTCTTCTCCCTCCCTCTGGTATGAGGTATTTCTAGTTTCTCTCCAGTATACTCCACTGTACTCCCTGCAGGTCGGCTTGTTAAGGTCACACACGGCTGCCCATGAAGCGTTCCGATTTCTAACACCCACCACCTGCAGACTGTCTCAAGCACTCTGTTATCCAGTTTAAATTCTCGGGGAAATAATCTGACTGAGTAATGTGTCCTCCCCACCCCCGCCCGCCACACACACAGAGGAGAGGCAAAGCATGTGGTAGAGTATCTGATACTTGGAGAAAGGAGGGTAGATAACTTTGCTAGAGAGGAGCTCTCATAAGTATGGTTGGAGTTTGACCTGCCAGGATGGAGGAGATCTGAGGAGTTGTTTGCCTGGAGAAGTCCCGAAGAATCACCTGGGAAGCCACTCCTTACAAGTCCCAATATCCTTAGACAGGATCCTAGCATCTACATCAAGAAAGCCCCCATAGCCAGGTGGTGGTGGTGCATGTCTTTGATCCCAACACTCGGGAGGCAGAGGCAGGCAGATCTCTGAGTTCGAGGCCAGCCTGGTCTACAGAGGGAGTTCCAGGACAGCCAGGCCTACACAGAGAGATCCTGCCTCAGAAAAACCCCAAAAAAAAAAAAAAAGGCCCTCACTGAATGATTGCTGACAACCTCTACTCTAGGCAGGAGTCGTAAAAGGTGCAAACAGATTTATCCAGTATGACTTGATTGTATTCAACATGCCCTTGTTTGTTGAACAAATATTTACGGAGCACTGTGTTAAGGGCCAGGGGGCCAAAGTCTTGTTCCTCCAGGGTTTATATATTAGGAAATAGGTGTGGAAGCCTCATAACAAAGCTCATGGAATGCCAGTGTGAGTGTGCCCTTCACACTCTGTCCTCAGAGAAGAAAATGGCTGGGGGTTTTACAACCCAGAAGTTGCATTATCGGAGAAATGGGATTCCAAAGATGAACGGGATGCTGGAGACAACACGAAGTTTTGGAGAGGGAAGAAGAACACGGAAAACCAGAAGCTGGCAGACAGCTCGGAAATCACGGCCACCATGCATGCACACAGAAGGCAGAGCAGGAGCTGAGAGCTGCTCCCTGTTGCAGCTCACGTTCACATACATACAAGCCCCGGTCCCATCCCCAGCGCCAAAAACAGAGGGAAGACAGACAACTCTGTAAAAATGTGTTGTACAGATAGGGAAGAGGGCTGGGGAGATGGCTCAGCAGCTGGGGTACGTCTGCTCTTGCGGAAGACTGGGGTTCAGTTCCTAGCACCTCATCAGGCAGCACACAATGTAATTCTAGTTCCAGGGGATCCAGTGCCCTCTTCCGGCCTCCACGGGCATCTATCTGTACACATGGTATACATGCATACGCTCAGCCATACACACACGCACACGGAAGGGCGTAAGTCTTTTTTCTTTTAATTAGGGGGAAAATACTAAGTTAGTGGTTCCTCTGAGAACTAGTTATTTTTGGTTTTGTGATTCTTTTATACTTGCGTTTTCTCTTTTCTGGAAGGAATACCCACTACATTTGTAGTGGTCTATGCTTCCTATTAGAGCAGGGCTCCCTGTTATTTAAGTGTGCATCAGAATTACCTAGAGGGCTAATTTAAATGCTGCCAACTGTTTCCCCACACCCATAATTTCTGGTTGCGGAGGTCTAGGCTAGACCTGACATTTTGCATACCTAAAAAGCACTCCAGGCTTAAGAACCATACTTTTAGAACCATATTGTGAGATTCGCTGAATTCCAGGAGAATCTATTGGACTGGAGGTGGGGGAGGTATACAAGTCACCAAAAGACCAGGAGGTTTGTCCTATGAGTATGAGAAGGGTAAAGACAATCCCTTAGTCATGCCTTGGCCATAACACATGAGTGGAGAAGGGAGAGACCCTCGGCTGGGAGGCCTGGAGGTTCCTAGGTGAAGTGGAAGGCTTGCTCACCATCTGTCAACTTCTGTGCCTTCCTTCATGTGTTTACCAGGCAGAAGCCCGAGCGAGGGTGGAGCCTGGGAAAGGCTGCTGAGTATTTCTTCAGCAGGGAGTAGGCCAGGGTGCTAAGGGAGGCAGAAAGTTGGGGTGCGGGACAAGGGGAAGTGCAGGTGATGATGGGTGGAGTGATTCATTAGCTCAGGCTCCCCTGCCAACCCTGAGCCTGTGAAGTCACCTGCTAGAGGCAAAATGGGAGTGTAAACCTCTCAGCTCCTCGGTAACCATAAACAAAGTGGTAAAAACCGATGATGGTCTAGAAACCAGGCTTAGTCAGTTCATTCAGCCCACAGGGATTCGCGTCATTAAGAGATCCCAGGAAAAAAAAATGTGGCACTAGCCATAAAGGACAGGAGGAGACCTGGGGAACATTATCTTATATAGAGTTTTTGTTTTTCTTTTATTATTTTATTTTATATACATGGGTGCTATGCCTGCACATATGTCTTCGTATCACCTGTGTGCCTGGTACCTTTGGAATTCAGAAGGCGGCCTTGGATCCCCTGGAACTGGAGTTGTGGGTGGTTGTGAGCTGCTATGTGAGTGCTGAGAACCAAACCTGGGTCCTCTGCAAGAGCAGCCAGTGCTCCTAGCTCCTGAGCCTCCCTACAGCTCACTGGAGAGCATATATGAAGCAATCATAAATACACAAGCACACCAAGCCGAATGCCAAGACCAGAACAATGCAGCCCAACAGACACATGGTAGGACTTACCAGCTAGATGACGCCAGGCAAGGGACAGAACATCTTTCCCTTCTACTTAGTTCCCTTATCTTAAAAAAAAAAAAAAAAAAAAAAGGAATGGAGCCAGGTGGTGGTGATGCACGCCTTTAATTCCAGCACTCAGGAGGCAGAGGCAGGCAGATCTCTGTGAGTTCGAGGCCAGCCTGGGCTACAGAGTGAGTTCCAGGACAGGATCGCCAAGTAAGCCTGATATCCCACGTTAGATCCTCAGAATGCAGAATGACAGGAGAGAAGTAGGTTTGTCCTCTGACCATCACACACACACACACACACACACACACACACACACACACACACACGCACCAGCATCATACATACAAATAATAATAATAATAATTAATAATACTATCTAATGGGGAAATGGAATTATAATAACTAATTACATTAGCCAGCTTTGGGTCACTACTACAGAATGCCTGACATGATTGACTTATAAAGAGGAAAAAAAATGCATTTTTTGGCTCATAGTTTTGGAGGCTCCTATCAGTGGCCATGTTGTTTTGGGCCTGTGGTGAGGTACACATCATGGCAAGTGTATGTGCTGGGACAAAGTTACTACCTCACGACTGGAAGCTAAAGAGAAAGTTGGAGGTCACAAGACCCCACAATCCTCTTGAAGACATGCCTCCAATGACCCAGACCTCCCATTTGGCTCCACATCTTCTAGGCTCCACCTTCCAATAGTACGACCACCCTCGGGACCAAGCTGTAATACACGAGTCTTTGGGGGATGCCAGCATCCAATCTGTAGCAGCCTCTCACTGAATTGTGATGATGATTAAAGGAATTAATATTTGTAAGGAATGTATAATGGAACCCAGGTATGTAGTGCAGGATTTTGGTTAAGTAAATAAATCAAAGGAAAGATTTAGTTTGCACGCTGACATATTTGCATAACAAATTATAATTTGTATGCTGTATCATGGACTGTAAAAGACAAAAGGAAAGAGTAAATATTTGCTATATATAAAAAGAGGGAACTGGGTGTGACGGTGCATGCCTATAATCCCAGCACTCTAGAAGCAAGGCAGAAAGATCAGGGGTTAAAGGTCATTCTGGACAACAGAGGGAGGTTAAGGCTACACGAGCTTGGTAACAAAGGGGGGAGGTGATATTTATATATGCAAATATATAAATATTGTGTGTGAGCATACTTTTTTTTTTAAATACCAGGTCTGGCATATAGCCTAGACTGGCCTAAGATTCCTGATCCTTCTGCCTCAGTCTCCCAAGGGCTGGGATTATAGTTTTGTACCACTACACCTGGTTCAGTGTATTTAATTTGCAACTTTCTCATAACTTAAAAAAAAAATAAACTCATCCTAATCAAAGGCGCCAATTCACAAAAAAGAAAAACAAAACTGGTACCATCCCCTCGAAGTGGCTCAACTTCAGTGGAGTCAGAGAAACACACTTTATAGCAACTGTAATAGCTCATCTGTCAGATTGACTCACTTAAAAGTGTAAACAGGGGCGCACGTGTTGATGAGAAGGCAGCCCCAAACAACTGCATGGAGGGTCCACCTTAAAAAAAAAAAAAAAAAAAGAATTCAAACGTGTTTGCTGAACCATGCCATCGATCCTAGATTGCCAGCTGATAGGATGTCTCCTGGGTATTTCCATTCCACCCGACTTCCTGATCCCTGAGGCAATAAATTCCAGAAAAGCAGGAGTCAGAGCAGCTGGACTCTGGGATGTACATGCAACATTTATGCCAGGAGGTCTCCAGCAAAGGCTCCCCAGAGTGCACCTAAAAGTGGTTCAAAGATATTGTTTAAAAAAATCACGAAAACTGCCTAGCGGTGGTGGTGGTGCACGCCTTTAATCCCATCAGAGGCAGGTGGACCTCTGTGAGTTCCGGACTAGCCTGGTCTACAGAGCAGGTTCCAGGATGTAGCCAAGGCTACACAGAGAAACTCTCTCTTGAAAAACCAAAAAAAGAAAAGAAAAGACTCGTGAAAACTTGAAATTGTGGAGATAAGAGGCTGGAGACATATTATTAAACCATAAGCCAGCCCAACCCATGGCCACTTTGCTCCCTCATATTTTCATTTTTCAGGTAGTTTTAAACAGTTTTTAAAGGCCTTAATGAGTTTCACATTCTCATAGACTATATAAAACAATTTACCAACAGTTCATAATGTAAGAGTTGAGGGGTATAAATATATTGGCAAAGCTTTCCACAAAATTAAAAAAATTAAAGTATTTCCTGAGCTTTTCAACGGAGGCAAGGGAGGTAACAAAATAGTCCCATTTTAAAAGCTAGCACTAGGAACCAATGAAATTGCTCTCTACTATAAGCCCTATATTCTGAGATATGAAGTCTGTCACCCTCCAAGGCTCTGTTGAAGCCATTGAGTAGCAAACTTTCTCTGTGAAGACACAAGAGTTCCAAACACCTGTGCATTTGTTGTTGTTGTTGGGGGGGGGTGTAACACGAATCTTAAAAGGTCTTATTAATAAAAAACACGGGAGCCAGATATTGGGGTGAACGCTGAAAGAGCAGAGAAACAGAACAAACCACAGCTAACCTCACCTCGCCAGTTTCTCAGCTGATCCTGTTTCCTCACACTGGAAGACTCTGAGTCCTCATCTGAATGGATCTCAGCTGAACTGCTGCTAAAAGCTTAAAAAAGCTTAACAAGACCTCTAGCTCCTGGTCCTCACGCCTTATATACCTTTCTGCTTCCTGCCATCACCTCCTGGGATTAAAGGCGTGTGTCACCATGCCTTGCTGTTTCCAGTGTGGCTTTGAACTCAGAGATCCAGACAGATCTCTGCCTCCTGAATGCTAGGATTAAAGGCGTGTGCTACCACTGCCTAAACCTATGTTTAATACAGTGGCTGTTCTGTTCTCTGACCCCCAGATAAGTTTTTTGGGGTGCACGATATGTCAACCACGTGAGGGGTGGGGAGTGTAACATCTACTTGCAGGACTCTTCTACAATGGTGGTTGTTACCAGAGATGAGGTGTGTGACTCGCCTCCATCCCCCGAACCTAGGGAGCCCTGTGTGAGCTGAAGCAGACCCAAGGACTGGGACAGTGGCTCCTCCCACCCTCCTGGGACCCTGCCTACAACGGAGAGCACGCCCTGCAGGAGCCTGTCAATCTTCAGGATGGGGGCCACATTTATCTACTGTCCATTCTCCTCTTTGTAAACATGATGATGTATAAAGAACCACAAACACCTGACCGTTGTTCCTGGGGCAATGGTTAGGGGCCCGCAAGCTCTGGTCTCAATCTCTCCATCATCACGTGACCTGTTTGTGTTCGCGAGCACCAAGCTCCAGGTTGAAGACTCCAGGAGGCACACTTCTCCATATGACAGACACACCACAGCCAGCTCACCCTCAGAAACTCCACACGGCACTTCAGCCCCTCTTGGGCACCATTTTAAACGGCAAAATCACCAAGCAAAAATAGAAAAATGCCAAAACTGTGATACTAGATGGATCACAAACAGGACACTGTTTGGATCTCAACTCACTCCTCAGCTAGGGACAGGCACAACGGACAACTCAGGCCGTTCACGGTCCCACATGTATCTGAGAATGACCATGAGCAAGCACACACAACTATTAACTTGGGGGTTACAAACACAGTTTGAGAAGTGGGCAAATTCACAAGTAGAGACTCTACCAATGACAGCTGTCTTCAACCAACGCTCATTTATGTAGCACCTAGCCAGTGCCAGATGGTAGCCTAAGACTGGTATCTTTGGTACAGGAAATGTGCCTGTAGGTTCATGTGTGGAAGTATGGTCCCAGCTAGCGGCACTATTTTGAGGGTAGATGGTAGAAACTTTAGGAATCAGGACACACCTTGTCTGTTTCCTCTTCCCTGCCTCTCTCTACTTCCTGCCCACCATGATGTTTGAAGCTCTGGTCTGTAACCAGACAACCATGGACTGAAGCTTTCCATCTGTAAACCGAAGTAAAGTTTTATTCCTCTTAAATTGTATTTTAAAGGCCAGGCAGTGGTGGCTGCCTTTGATCCTAGCACTGGGAAGGCAGAGCCAGGGCAGATCGTGAGTTCGAGGCCAGCCTGGTTTACAGAGTGAGTTCCAGGAGAGACATCAGAACTACACAGAGAAATCCTGTCTCGAAAAACCAAAGGAAAAAAATGTATTTTAAATAAATCAGGGATTAATCACAGGGACAAAACATCTAGCCAATCCCAGCACTCAGGAGGCAGAGACAGACAGATCTCTGAGAGTTCAAGGACAACCTGGTCTACAAAGTGAGTTCCAGGACAGCCAAGAATGTTACACAGAGAAACCCTGTCTCCAAAAGACTCTCCCAGCCTCCCAAAATTTTAGTCTCACAATCATATGAGGAGCTATTAGATTTCATTTTCTAAATGAAGACCCGGAAGGTTTGGCCACCTACCCAAGGTCACACAGCTCATAAGGGATGTGTGGGAACCAATACAGTCCTCAGAATTCTGAGGAATCTGAGATCCATCAGAGAAACTCAGACTACCTAGCTTGTTCTCAGTGACCTTCCTTGGGGGCAGGGACATGAAGGGGACAGCAGCTATGAAGGAAGGCACAGAGGGAAAGCTCGTGATGAGGACACAAAGGAAGAACAATAAGAGGACTTTTTAAGACAGGGTTTCTCTGTAGCCCTGGCTGTCCTGGAATTTGCTCTGTAGACCAGGCTGGCTTTGAAATCACAGAGTTCTGCCTGTCTCGGAGTGCTGGGATTAAAGGCATGCACCACCACTGATAAGGGGACTTTTAATCAGAGAAGGCAGTACTTGCAAAACAAAAACAACAACAACAACAAAAAAGCTCACCTGTTGATACAGGATGGTATGTTACACACACACACACACACACACATACACACACACACACACACACACACACACACACACACACACACACACACACACATCAACCAGGGGCAGGAGAGATGGCTCAGTGGTTACGAGCACTTGATGCTCTCAGGTTCAGTTCCCAGCACCCAGGATGGCTCACAACTATCTGTCACTCTAGTTCCAGGGGATCTGATGCTCTCTTCTGGCCTCTGTGGGCACCTGTATATACACAGCACAAATACATACACTGAACCATACACACATGTACAAATCAATCAAATAAATAAATCTTTTTTTAAAGGTAAATAAATAAACCAGATACCAAATGTCAAACAGACTGCAATTACTTAGACAGACAGACAGACAGCACGTGGCGCAGTGTACTCAGAAACTTCAATCACTTTCCTTGGAAAAAAGCAAACTCCACTCTATGCCCGTCTCTGGCCACTCATCTACTAACTCCACCAAGACAAGCAGCCTCATCGACCCTTGTGGGAGCCCATTTTCAGGTTCCTCGTGGCTTTACCCAGCAGGTCCGCATAGAGGATGATTGGACCACCGGCCTGAGTGAAGGTGTCTGAGATCGTCTGCACTTAGCTGTGCTGGGGGGGAGGTCTTTTGCTCCACCCCTTGGCATTTCTATAAATACCCTGGGGCAGAGACAGCCAGGGTCCATTGGACTGACTAGGTTCTAGGTCCTCTCGAGGTTATCCGGTATTTTCTGTTTATTTCTACATTCTAAATCCTTCTATCTAATATTTCCTGCTGCTCTCCCTCAAGAAAACTCTGAAGAACTGTGGGGTTGGTACTGCAGGGTAGCCGCCCCACAGACCCTCCCTCCTCTGGCAATCATGGGTGCCTTTGTGATTCTCCCCGGTGAGCACATGGTTTCAATGGTTCGCTCCCAAGCCTGGCCACCACCAAGACGTGCCATGCCGTCTCCTGTCCTGCTTTTACAAAGGGATATGAGAGAAAGCAAACACCCTAAAGCAGGTGAAATTTCTCAGAAACGGCACATAGCTTCAATTATTGGCAAACATATTTCCCCACAGTACAAAGTTCCTTCCAGAGACCAGTGACTTCCCCAGATTGTTACGACATCCAAACCTGCCGTCTCTGCTGCATGGTCAAGCTCACAATACTTTCTGTTTTGCACCCTCTGCTGCCTCTCAAATGTGGCCTCTTGTGCCTCGGTGTACATGTGTGTGTCGGGGGAGGATATCACATGTGTATACATGCATGTGGAGATCAAAGGACAGTCTGTTCCTTAGGTATCAGACACTATTTTCTGAGACAAGGTCTCTCACTAGCCTGCCAAGTAAGCGAAACTGGCTGGCCTGCAAGCCCCGGGGATTCTCCTGTCTCTACCTCCCCACCTCTGCGATTGCTAGCAGGTGCCACCACACCTGGCTTTAAAGGGGGTGGGAGTGGGGGTCCTGAGAATAACATTCATGTCATCCTGAATGAGCTATCTTCTTAGCTCCTGGATGCCTCTAAGATTTTTTTTTTTTTTTTTTTTTTTTTTTTTTTTTTTTTTTTTTTTTGGTTTGCGGTGCTGGGATTTGCACTCAGAGCCTGATGGATGCTAGGCAAGTGTTCTACCACTGAGCCACCCACAACCTTCCCTTTAATCCTGTGACTCGGTGCAAGCAAAAGGTGCCCATAAGCTGTGAGGCATGACAGCATGTGTGCACCTCATCACAGCAGGTGGAGGCTGGAAAGGAAGTAACCACACAGACTACTGTACACTGTGTGTGTGTGGGGGGGGTGGCGAGGTGTGCATTCAACAGCACCTCACATCTCTGTACTCCAAGCCATGTGACTGGTTTCAAAGATTTGCCCTCCAAACAACTAGGCATCCTTTTTTAAGCTGGCATTCCTTCCAAAGAGGAACACACTGAGCGTCCTTCCTGTGTGCCTCAACACAGTGCTGCGTCAGCTATCCAACAATATGGATCCTGGGAAACGGTGCTGCCCACACTGCTCATGGTAGCCACTAGTGCCTGTTGCCAGAGCAAATGTCAAAAAGTGTTCAGAACAGAGGTCTAAGTACTTGGCCGACAGGGGGCCACCCATGGACCAAGGTGTGCATATCAGTGTTCTGGAGTCAGGGTAGAGTGTAAGTCTAGGAGTAAGTGAACATCAGAGCTCATGGATGCTGCCTAGACCAAGCTCAAACGGAGATAAATGGCCCTGTGATATTTGATTCAAAACCCCACCTACCACTGGCATACATAGGCTTGCACACACGCCAACCTCCCAGGCATATCTCCTATGGCACAGGAAGGAGGCAGCCTCTATGGTTCATTTTCTCTTATCAATGTGTGCTGGTCACTGTCAATCCTCCTGACCTCTATGTTGCCTGGAATCTGTGTGTGTGTATGTGTGTGTGTGTGTGTGTGTGTGTGTGTGTGTGTGTTTTCTCAGTCATGCTGTGCCTTATTCTTTAGGATATGGTCTCTACTGATTCCTGGAGCTCACCAATCCAGCCTGGCTGGCAGGGTACTGATCTCTAGGGAGCTGCCTGCAGCCACCTCCCCAACACTGGAGTAACAGACATATGCTGCCTCACCCAACTTTTCATCCCAGTGCTGGAGATCCAAACTCAGGCCTTCACGCTTTCAAGCATTTTACGATTGAGCCATCTCCTCAGCTCCTTGGCTGGGATCTGGAAAGGTCTTCTGGTCAACCCCTTGGTAGGAGCCATACAGGTTCAATTATACCCCTGCTTATCCAACACAGTCGCTTTGCTGTGGACCAAGGGTCTTTATCCAGACCACCTTCATATTCAGAATTGGAAAAACACAACCCCTGTCTCCCCAAACTCCAACCATAACCCCTACCTAACATGTGTCTGCCAGGTGAGAGCCCAACTCAACCGCTACAAAACTTTCCCGTTTACTCTGCTTTTGAAGAACTCAACTATCACATCAAACACAAAGGGAATACTATATAGTAGTTGTTGAATAAAGAGAGGAGGAGGGAGGAGGGAGAGAGAGAGAGAGAGAGAGAGAGAGAGAGAGAGATTCCTTTCATCCATTTCACTATCTGTAGCAGACACCACCAAAACATTTTTTTAAATTCCCCCAAAACTTCTCTTTGAGCCTTCAAGTACATAAGGCCCTGAAATGTGAGAGTTCCTGGCCCAGCACAAGAGCAAGAAACGCAAGGTTTCTAGGAACACAAAAGCCAGCCCAGACCTGAAGGGGAACAGGCGGCCCCCGACGACAAGGCATCCAACTGGCAAGCTGTCATTTTGCTCGGCGGCTGAACAGAAGGCTGGAGTAATGACAACCACAAAACTCATTTAAAGTCTGAAAAGGTGACTAATGAGCTCATTCATGCTGGCTATAAATTATTCACTACAACACTGATCCCACTCAAGGCAAACAGTAGAGTAAACTTTAAACACAGACCCGGCCGGCCGGCCGGCCTTCCAACGTGCAGCAAGTTATGTCTGTAAGACTTTCCACAATGACAGGGATACTTGTCCCTGTTGTCTACTGTCACATTAGTCTTCTGTTTACTTTTTTTTTTTTACTGCCTTTAATCAAGTTAAGCAGACACAGCTGTTACACATTTATTTCTCTGCTTTTTTTTTCATTAGTTATTACAAGCAATCATGAAGCCCTAAAAATAACAGCAAATTATATTCTCTAGAAATTGAAGGCTGACCTTAAAATGAAGCCCAGGTCTTCAGAAAGAATATTCATACGCACATGTTGGATACGTGACAGCCCCACACAAAGGCGAAACACAAGTGTCTGCTCCACTCTTGGAGAGCTTTGCAATTTGCTTCTAAATTTCCTTTGGTTCTGGAGCGAACGGGTTTGCCTCGAAACCTTCCGCTACTGACCCTGCTTCCAGCGGTCATGTTTGGGTTAAGATTTTCACGAAGACATTATCATCTTAAGCAAATAGATGAAACGTCTGCCGGCTTTTTCCAGCACTGATAGACAGCAGGTTCCTTGCGAACTCACCCCAGTGCTACAGATTGCTTTCGGTTTCCTGTTTAACATTAAATGAAGAATTGTCGCTCTTCTGTTTTTACAAACCGAACTGTTTGCCACCACTGTTGCTACTAAAAGCATGATGACCGTGGCTAAGTGCTCCCCTTTTCTCTTCTTGTTTATCCCACTATCATTTTCAAGACACCGTAAGAGTTTCGACTTTCAGATCTGTTTGATAGATTCATTTTCAAGTCCCCAAACAAGCACTTCACATTAGCGCTTCGTCAGATCTCTGAACATTGTGTATTTTTAAACTGCTTTGGATCCTTTGAAAAGGAGCCACAGGAAAGACTAGTATTCAAATACCCACGGACGGAAGCTCTAACTAATCAAAAGTGAAAGCAGCAAAGTTAGATGTTAGAGTGCTCGCTCACTGGGGGGATGAATGTCTGGGGCAGGCAGACCCGAGTCCACTTTCCTCTGGGCCCCGGCTGTTCCCTGTGTCCATGTAAGGAAAATCATTCATATTTTCAGTTTCTTGCATAAACTAAATGAACACTTTGTTCACCGTTTCTGTTGCCTGAGATGCAAAAAAAAAAAAAAATATTTTTGCTTCAGAGAAAGGGTAGTCCTGCAATATTGATGGCAAAGGCCATTGCCACCTACCAACATCAATCTGTGAGTTTCATCGTGTTTATCATAGTTTTTATTCACGTTCCGGATCTAGCAAGAATTATTCACTTTAGGGCCACCCCCCCCACCTCGCCCCAAAGTCCTGGAAGTTGCTTTGGGGTCTCTTTTCTTTAGTTTTTGGTCAATTTTACATCTTAGAGAAGTTTTTTGTGTTTTGTTTTGGTTTGGGTTTCACTGTGTAGCCCCTGGCCATCCTGAAATTCACTACCTAGACCAAACTGGCCTCCAACTCACAGAGAGCCAGCCACCTGCCTCTGCCTCTCCGGTGCTGGGATTAAAGGTAGACACTGACACAACTAGCTTCATAGAGCAGTTATTAATTCATATGAAAACGGAACATTAGTTCTATCCCCACATGTGTGCTACATCTTTAGGTTTTTTGTTGTTTTTTAAGTTTTGCATTCTTATAAATTGGTTTCTTTCATTACATTTATTAATTTAGGCTTGTGTGTGTGCACCCATGAGGACACGTGAGGAGGTCAGAAGGCAATGTGTAGGAGTTGGTGCTCTTCTTCTACCACGTGGGTCCCAGGGATCAAACTCAGGTCATGGCAACTGGCAGCAAGCACCTTTATCCGATGAGCTATCTTGTTGGCCCACAGTGTAAAGTTTTTGAAAATCTAACATCACAATGCAAAAATCCAATGCCAACCAAATACTTGGAAAGGTCTGAACAGAGTCCTGCTGGAGGGTCAGCTGCTCGACAGCTCTCCTCCAACTCTTCTGTGCAGAAGGGTGTGGACAAAACACTACTTTGAAAGTGAGCCTCTATCTCTGTGAGTTCGAGGCCAGCCTGGGCTACAGAGTGAGTTCCAGGAAAGGAGCAAAGCTACACAGAGAAACCCTGTTGTAGCAGGAATTGTTAGAAAGTCTTATTAATAAAACCAAACCTGGGGCCAGTTATTGGGGTAAAATGCTGGATGGTCAGAGAGACAAAACAAGCCACAGCTAACCTCACCTGGCCAACTTCTCAGCTGATCTTGTTTCCTCAGACTGGAAGCCTCTGAGTCCTCATCCAGAATGAATCTCAGCTGAACTGTGCTGCTCAAAACCTAAAAGCTTAACCAGCCAAATGCTTAACCAGCCAAATGCTTCTAGTTCCTAGTCCTCGCTCCTTATATACCTTTCTGCTTTCTACCACCACTCCCTGGGATTAAAGGCTCGCTTTCTGGGATTAAAGGTGTGAGTCACCATGCCTGGCCATTTCCAATGTGGCCTTGAACTCACAGAGATCCAGAGGGATTTCTACCTCTGGAATGCTAGGATTAAAGGTGTGAGTGCCACCATTTTCTAGCCTTTGTATCTAGTGGCTGGTCTGTCTCTGACCCCAGATAAGTTTATTAGGGTGCACAATATTTTGGGGAACACAATACCACCACACCCTGTCTTGAAAAACCAGAAAAGAAATTGAGCCTCACATTCCGTCCCTCCTGGCAGTGTGTCTGACAGACACAGGCCACCTTTCTCATTATTGGTGAGAAACCTGGCATGTCCGTAGACTGTGTGAATATCACCCTGCTCCTAGTTTCCCTGGGGTGAACCACAAAGGATGTCAATTTTGCCGGGAGACATTCAGCGCTTCAGAACAACAGCAGTCAAAACAATGGAGAGCAAGTCCTCAAGGATGCCATCCAAGGAATTGAGAGCACAGCTCGCTCTCACTGCACAGCTCTCTGGTGTTCCCTGCAGGCCAGGCACCGTGCCAGGAGCCCTCCCTGCATTATTTATTTCATCTTTTACTGCCTATCTTTCACAAGGAAGGCACTGCCATCCTTGTGGACAGAGGACAGACCCCAAGGCTAAAGAGAAGTCAAGTGACTTATAGGTAGGGAGGGGTAAGACTAAAAAGTTAAGACCCTGGACTAGAGAGATGGCTCAGCAGTTAAGAGCACAGGTTGCTGTTCCAGAGGACCGGGGTTTGAATCCCAGCATTCACATGGCAGCTCACAACCATCTTTAACTTCAGTTCCAAGGGGTCCAATGCTTTCTTCTAGCTTCAGTGGGCATCGTGGCCATGTCAGAAGTTAAGCCCCCGGGGTGGTGTGCGGTGAACTGATGGGAATCTAGGGACAGAGCTTCATGGGACATCCTTGGGTCACTGGAGGCACTGTCCTGGGGAAGGGATTAAGATCATTTTCCAGCCACTCCTGGATTTCTTGTGTAATCTTAGTGTTTAGGAGGCTGAGGTAGGAGAATTGCATTGAGTCTGAGGGACTATAGAGGCTCTGTCTCAACACACACCACAACACACACACACACACACACACACACACACACACACACACACACCACCCCAAAACAAAAATATTAACTAATGTTAGAAGAAAATGAAATCTACAAGCCCTGTGGGTAGGCAGGTCCAGCTCCACCATCAACTAACTATAAAGGCTCTTAGATTGCTAACAATGACCCATCCAAACAGACTACTCAGCACAGGAGCCAACAGACCTCTGTGGTTTGAAGTCTGAGGTGGCTTTTCTGTTGCCTGTGACCAGAAGTACCTTTACAAACACCCATATTGAGTTAGTGGTTGGTGGAGTTTCATTTCCTACCCACAGAAATTTCTAATACAACAAAACTGTTTAACAGAATTAAATTAAAAAAAAAATTTTTTTTGGACAAGTTTAGTGACAAGACTTTATAAGATTAAATGACTTAAGAGGAAAGACCCAAATTGTAAACTTTACTGAGCACTTTCAAGGTCTGCTCTAAATAATAAAGCAAAGCCATATTCATATAGTTCTGCAGATACATGGGGAATTATGAATGGGAAATTAATTGTAGGGAATCCATGTCTAACGAAGACAGCTGTGCATTTAACCAGAAGTGAGCACAACCCCTCACTACTGGAAGTGAGCTCATTCTTGGGGGTAAGGGAGGATGCAATATCTCATATTGACATCCTGAAGCATGCAGTCTAAGACTAGGTTTTAAGAAGAAATAAGGACAGACATAATGGCTGTTTATTGAGTAGTTACTACATGACAGACACTGAGCTCCACATTTTATCTGTTTTATGTCATAGAAAACTCTCAGCTTTCTGTGTTTAAAACAAGTCACTATCAAAAAAAAAAAATCTTAAAGTGCTGTCAAAGAAGAAATTTTGCCAAAACTGACAATGTTTCCTTAAAAACTTACATGGCATAATCCGTTATGAAGCTTAATGTTTTTCTAAGCTATTGTTCTAACAACAACAAAATAACCCAATCAACCACGTCAGGGCAATGAACAAGCGATCTTGCTAGTTCTCCATGCAGAAAACAGTATTCCAAAATCAGAGTCTATGAAGAAATGATTACAGAGTTCACAGTGCAGAAAGTGTAGGGAAAACGCAATGCCAAAGCACATTACGGAGCTGATTAGAAGCAACAGCACGCTACTTTTCTGGGTTTTTCAATATTTCAATTGTCAGGCTTTTATGCATGTTTGTGTGTGTGTGTGTGTGTGTGTGTGTGTGTGTGTGTGTGTGTGTGTGTGTGTTTTCTTTCATCATTTGAAATAAGTGCTCACCCTTCTACTTTGTTGTGGTTCTGTTTGTTTGTTGATGTGGGGGGGGTTGGTGCAGGCACATACACCCTGAGGCTGGAGACACTCTAGGAAGCCTCCTCCACTTACACCCTTTTGTGTTTGTCCTTTACACTCTTGATTGTTTTGTTTGCTTTTATTTTGTTTTGTTTTCCGAGATAGGGTCTCTCTGTGTAGCCCTGGCTTTCCTGGAACTCTCTCTGTAGACTAGGTGGCCTTGAACTTGGAGATCTGCCTGCCTCCACCTCTCCTGTGCTGGGATTAAGGGCGTGTGCCTCCACCGCCCAGTTTACACTTTTTTCCTTAAAGAGGGTCTGTCCAAGCTGAACTGCTCTTGGGCCATACAAAGTCCGCATCACTCAGGTGTCCCTACCTTGAAAAGGCTTCGATCTCCTGGGCTGTCCTCTCGAGCTATGTATGCCAAGAGCTTTTTGAAGCAGATACAGTTTATGATGAGGGACCCTGGCCTCAAGTGAGGAAGAGCTAGGCCTGGACCCAGCAGCGGGCTCTCAGGTATGTCAGCTCAGCTGGAGGTCGCTAAAGAACAGAAGGACCAGCCTTCTCTGACTGAGCAGTGCACTCACAGGGCTTGGGGGTGAAGGGAACTCTCAAACCAGGCAAGGACAGTCGCTATTTCAGTTTCACTTTGATCGGAAGGATCAGTGGGTCATCTTCCATGGTGGGTGGTAGGCTCTCTCTTCCGGGATTATTATGGGCTAGACAGCAAGACAGACCACTACGGGGATGGTATGTGCGCAGGTTCAGGTCACATTGGGGGCTGAAGGCTGCCCTCTCAAGGAAGAATGAGGAGAGAGGACCAGGACTGTGGGCATGCAGAAAGGGAAACCTTTACCGTCAGCCTGGCTGTGGCTTTACCTTTTCCCCTGGCTCTGCCTCTCCCCTGGTGCTCACTCCATAGCCAGGCCAGCCTTCTTCAGGGGCCTTTGCACTTCCCTCGCTTGCAGAACTCAGGCCCCTCACACTTCCACTCTCAATAGTAACTACAGCTGCTGAAAGCTCCCAGTCAACAGCCCTGGATACTCTGTGTGATCGCCCTCCCTGCAGACCCCGTCCCTGCCTTTATTCCCCATCATCCATCTTGTTCCAAATGATAGGTGGCTTGTGACTTACCTTCTTGGAATGGTGGTTAGTAGAGCAGGGAACACAGTGGCCACCTGGCCTTGGACGTGGCCATTCTGACAAGGACAAGTTCTGGAAATCACATTCAGGGTCTAGCCTCTCCTTCCCAGACATCCCACCTACTAACTTTGGAACATCCTCCCAGTTAAGCCGGCAGGTACAGGATGGTGTATAGATATGCAAAGTGCGGAGGTGGGGAAAACCCACCCGGCTCCCAGGCAGCAGGGAGAGAGCCCAGTTAACATCTCTAAGGAATTCAAGGGTCCCCCCTTGAAACCAGAGATGTGGTAGAATTGAATTGAGGGTTTGGATCACGGGAGATGGGGGTGGGGAATTCCTCAAGATTAAGTGCTTTTCCAAGTCCTGTCTAGTACCGTGAGATCATTAAACCTGCTCTTGACATTGAGTGACCTGAGGCTAGCTGGCTTTTCCAGTGGCTCTCAGCCTCCCAGTTCTTTATACTGCCCTTTCCAAGCAGTTAGGGGGTCTCACTGTAGATTTCTTTTGATCAACTACCACCAGCCCCTCGGCTCAGCCAAGGTTTGAGAAACAATGAGTCTGTTCTCTAAGCTGAAGTCAGGACGTGGAGGTGAAGACCACAGGAAGTCTCCCTCCCTGCCCCCACCTACCACAGTGACCACTGGGAAGCCAACGTGTCTTTTGAGATGGCTGAAGAGACAGAGAAGCTGCCAGTAAGCACCAGAAGTCTTTACAAGTACAGGATTAGATGGGGGATTCAGGGGCGGCTGGTTGGTCTGTCTGAGAAGTAATGAAGCCACAAGAAGGCTACATTTCTGGGTTTCTTTTCTTTTCTTTTCTTTTCTTTCATTTTCAGTGGTGAGGGTCCAACCCAGGAACTTGAACACTCTAAGTAAGTAATCTACCTAAGTATCTACTACCCCGGGGTTACGTCATCAGCCCCAGTGTTTGGAGACAGAGTATCCCTAATATGGATTATAAGTGACCTTGAACTCTCAAATCTTCTGCCCCAGCTCCCCCACCAAACCCAACAACTTCAACTTTTAACCTTTTCACCGACACCTCATCTAGTTAAAAGACCAAGGCTGATGATATGGATAGGGCTCTGTTGGTAGAATGCTCACCTAGCATGTCTAAATCCCTGGGTTCATTTCCCAGCATCCCATAATCTAAGTACAGAGGCACACAGCTGTAATCCTTGTATTCAGGAGGTGGAGACAGGATAATCAGAAGGTTAAGGCCATCCTTGGCTACACAAGAAGTCCGAGGGAGGCTAGCCTAGGTTACATGAGACACTCAACGCAAAATCAAATAAAAGACACACAAATGACAAGATGTGTAGTCACAGCAGCTGGTAGCCCTTGCTGGACAGCCAGGGTTTGGGGAAGTCATGTGACCTCTCTGTGGTTTAGTGCTGTTTACCTGTGAAGTGGGAATAGAATACAATCTACCCAGGGAAACAGCAAGGAGGATTAAACCCCTTTTGAAGTACCCTCCAAAAAAAAAAAGGCATTCCATGTGGTAAATGCTATCCAAGCGCTTTCTATGATCATGTCAAGACTAAAAAGATTTAGAAGCTGGCAGATGGGATGGCTCAGCCAGTAAGGGTGTTTGCTCTGCAATCTTGGTCACCTGAGTGCATCCTCAGAACTCAAAGCCCTGCACGTGTGCTGTGGAGGGAGTGTGCCACACACACACACACACACCCCGTGTGTGTGTGCGCGTGCGCGTGCAAAAAAAAATAATTCTGAGACGAGCTGAGCGCCTACAAAGAAGGGTGGGAATGTAGTTCAACAGCAGAGTGCTTGACTCACAATATGGCTCTGACTGGCCTGGAATTCACTATGTAGACCAGGCTGGCCTTTAACTCACAGAAATCTGCCTGTCTCTGCCTCTTGGGTGCTGGTGTTAAAGGTGTGTACGACCATACTCCGCTGAACCTCGTTTTAGGTGATGCTGAGGCTGGAACCCAGAGAGCATCACACACTGTAGGCAAGCAAGCACTTAGCAACTGAGCTCCATCCGCAGTCCTAGGTTTGGTTTTGTTCTTTAAGGAAAGAGGGCCTGGGGTACAGCCCAGTGGTAGAGTGCTTGCCTCGCATACAGGCCCTGGGTTAGATCTCCAGCACTAGAGGGGCAAAGGAAGAGTACCCGGAAGGAAAGGAACTCCAGGAAAAGGAAAGGGGTTGAGAGAACAAGAAATGCATAGAGCTAAGCGGCCAAGAGCACAGAGAGCCAGGGGAGAGGCTGGTTCATCTGAGCAAAGAGCCATTCAGTGAGTGATAGACAGATGGCTGGGAATATAAAGTTAGGGCCAGACCATGAGGAATCTAAAGTCCTAACTTACAAGTTTCGGTTTAACCTGGACAATGGGGAGCCAAGGAATAGTCGTATAGCTAGTAGGTAATGATATTCTGAAAGCAATATCTTAGGAAGAGAAATCTGGTCATCATGTATAGGAAGAACTGGAAGAAACTGAAATGGAATGGGGTTGGACTTACAGAACACAGTGGCTGTCACATTGGGACATTGCTTTAATGATGAAAAGAAATGACTTTTGTCTTCATGGTAACTTATGTTTTCCTGTGTGTCCTTGACCCTTCCCCCATGTCTTATATATTAATACCTGACAAATAAGTAAGACCGGAGTCCAGCAAGGAAAATATCGCAGATTAAAAGAGAAGCCAAGGTCAGGTCTTCGTGTAAGTATTCCTCTTCCGAGAGACGCACGGAGGAGGGCTGGAGTACCCGTCCTTTGACTGCCGGCAGAGGAGGAGGACTGGTACAGCATCCAAGTGTTTGTTCCTATCTTCCTGTAAAAGTCCGTCCACACGATCACTGACAACCCCAGCAAGGCAGCTAGCCTAGCTTTCTCTGCGTGGAGTTTCCAGACACTGTGTGTTCACCTTTGGCTCTGCGTTGTTCCCCGGGTTCCTGGCATCCTCCCCCCTGAGGGCCTCCTCAATCCCTCAGACCCCTGGCTTCAGACATCGGGGTTGACAGGCACAGGCAGGCTTGCTTCTTGGAGTGGGAGGCAGCACAGAGCAGAGGCTGAAAAACTGCCCCAGAGTGGACAGCCTGGAGTCTGCATCCCATTGTGAACCACCACAGGTGACCAACTCTGGTTTTCCGATGTCTGAGCTCGGGGTCCGGAGAGAACCCTGGGAATGGTAAGCACCCATGGGTGTCCTGAGCCTTAGCCTGCAAGGTGTCTGCAAAGCGTTTGAATGCAGGGCTAGGCACGTGTGCAGAACTCCATGGATGGAGCTGCTGTCTTTTGCTTTACTGGGTTGCCCTGAGATCTGGCTGAGTTGCTCCAGGGAAACCAGTCTTGCTGGGTTTTATTTGCTGGGCAAAAGGCGCTTCCCTAATTTAATTATCGTATACCCAAACCAGAAACTTTTTTTTTTCCCATCAGAGTACATCAGCAGATTCCCAGCAGACCAAACTCTAAAGACTAAAAGTGCTCAGGGACCAGGATGTCAGCACGGTAACCTGGCTACAGTTGCATCTCACAGGCCCTGTGGGAGATCTCCCCGGTGACCACAGAAGGTGAGAGAGACCTTGGAACCCTGAGCTGCCAGCCCAGAGGAGATTCAGGCATCTCCCTGCCCTCTCTCCCTCACATCCATCCAAGGCCTCCCAGCAGATTTAAGGAAGAAAGGGGTCTAGAATGTACAGCTATCTTTTCTTCCGAGAATGTCAGTCTTCTAATTTTTTCACAGTTATTTATTTAGTGTGTGAATGTGGGTGGGTGTGGGGGTGTGTGTCGGGGGTGGGGGGGTGTCCCTGCACGTGGAGGTCAGAGAACAGCTTGACTTGCTAGAGTCAGGTCTGTCTTTCTACCACATGTGTCTCCAGGATGAAACTCAGGTCAGCAGGCTTGGCAGCAAGCATCTTCACCCAGTGAGCCCTCTCACTGGCCCAGAAATTCATTTTTCTATCACAGCATCATAATGGCCATCACAGAGTACTTAAAAAGCCACACACAAAAAGTAGACAAAGGGACAGGGACAGTCGTGTTCAGTGACTCGGGGTCTCTGAATCCCTGGGTTGTTCATGCATTTAACACACGATGGCAGCCCACAAGCCTGCTGGGCCTGCTCCACTCTCCTCCCCGTTGTATAGACTCTGTTTCTATGACGAAAACTCTGAGCTCCAAGAGGGCTCAGATTACATCGGTCTTAACGGTGCCATATGCTCCCCACCTACTCTATACCCACCATATAGGACAATAAACAGTTACACAGTGAGTGTCAGTGGTACGGTGCCCCGAGCAATAGCTAATGACAGCCTCCTTTCTCTCACATCGATGCTATGTTAGTTAGCTCCAGCTTCCTCTACTGTCAACACACTCAGATGAATAACCACATTCCCCACATACAGAGATCATCATTTCCCTTTAATGAATCCTAGAAGAAGAGTTGCCAGGCCAATGAGTATTCATAGGTGGGACGGTCGGCATTAGCTGTCAGCTTGACATGATCTAACGTCACGTAGGAAGAGATTCTCAATGAGGAATTGCCTAGATCCGGTCATGGGTCTAACTGTGAGGGATTGCCTTGATTCATTAAAGGATGTGGGAAGGCCCTGCTGGAAGTAGATGGCACCATTCCTAGATCTGGGGTGCTGTATAAGAATAGAGAGGTGATGCACGCCTTTAATCCCAGCACTTGGGAGGCAGAGGCAGGGGGATCTCTGTGAGTACGAGGCCAGCCTGGTCTACAGAGTGAGTTCTAGGATAGGCTCCAAAAGCTACACAGAGAAACCTTGTCTTGAAAAACAAAAAACAAAAAACAAACAAACAAAAAAAAAAAAGAATAGAGAAGGTGTAAATTAATTAATTAAAAAAAAATTAAAACCAGGCAGTGGTGGTACACGTCTTTAATCTCAGCTCTCAGGAGGCAGAGCCAGGTGGATCTCCGTGAGTTCAAGGCCAGCCTGGACTCCAGAGTGAGATCCAGGAAAGGTGCAAAGCTACACAGAGAAACCCTGTCTCAAAAACAAACAAACAAAAAATTAAACCTAAACTTATTGAATATTTCCTTCCAATTTTCACGTATAATTTGATTAAATCCTTTTAAGCACTCTAAAAAAAGAAGAAGAATAGAGAAAGTGAGGTGAGCACAAGCATTTTTACTTTTCTCTGCCCCTACCTATGGATGTGATGCAAACAGCTCTCTCAAGTTCCTGCTGCATTGACATCCTTGAAGTGATGGACTGCAAGCTGGAATTGGGAGCCGAAATGAACCCTTTCTTCCCTAAGAGGCTTTGTGCCTGGGTATTCTATCACAGTAACAGAAATGAAACTGAGAAAATAAGTAAGGCCCTGGGAACCTGATGTCTGGCTGGTTTTTGAAAGGTCACCCTCACTGATATCCCGCATGAGTGATACACCACAGTGGAGAGCCTAGCGCTCTCTATGAGTTTGTGAGTTATGGGGAAGACGGTAGAATCTTTCAGTGGTGTTTTTGATCTGCTATGGAACAATCCCAGGCATATAAAGCGCCTTCACCAGTCTCCTTCTCTTCTCTGTTACATAATACTGGTCACACCTGACATAGCCATGAGGAGCATTAGCAACTCCTACCGAATGCATTGTGCTAGGAAACACACCCCACACCCCACTAGCCTGCTAGGTTCAACATGGAAAGCCAGCTATTTCCCTGCAAACAGCGGCCCACACCAAATCTGTGTCTCTCTGGCACCAAGTCTCTTTTGTTTGACTTGTCTATAAATATCTGTACTTCAAAGTCAGTGTCCACAGTGGATTCTCCACGCTTTTTTTAAGCATACATGCATACATTAAGTATACAATGTTAGCCTCAAAAACACATGTTTTACATTTGCTTCTTTGAGAATAATTATCCTTAGCATTCTACCAGCAAGTTCAATTCAAACTGGGTACACAGATTGACTTTTTCCTGTCGGTCAAGGAGCTCACTGGCGACCAGCAGAGACATCATCCACATGCACACTCTCTCCTTTCACCCCATCACACCATACTCTAAAACACTCATGATAAGATGCAATGAGCCTGGGTCCCCTCCTCTCCTTCCCCGAGTCCTCTCTCCTTACAAGGCTGAGAGTTGAGCATCCAGGGAAACCACTAGCTTGTCTCCAAGGCCTTGTCATACGGGGCGAAAGATGTAAAATTATTCATATCCTTCGCAGATGAAAGCCTGAACTCAGACCCTATCTCTGTCCCCCGATGACTTTGTCAGGGTTACCTTTTGTTTGATTACCTCAGTAATCAAAATGAGGAGCTCCCTGCACTGCTCTGTGTGCTTTGCAAGAAACACACACAGAGCTGGGCCATCAGGAGCTTCCCTGTTCCTCAAGGAACCAAGTTCAATGTCCTCCTCTGCCAGCACACCTGCTTTCTTGACTTAAGGATCAGACCTAGTTTTTCTTTTCTCCTCCTCCCCCTTCCTCTCCTCCTCCTCCTCCTTTTGGTTTTTTGAGACAGGGTTTCTCTGTTACTCTGTGTAACAGTCCCGGCTGTCCTAGGACTCACTTTGTAGACCAGGCTGGCCTCAAACTCACAGAAATCCACCTGCCTCTGCCTCCCAAGTGCTGGGATTAAAGGAGTGCACCACCACCTTCCGTCAGACCCAGTTTTTCAAACCAGGTCTTTTCCATACCCATTTCCAATGGCAATGCTATCAGAACAGCGCCTAACCTTTGAACCTTGCATTTTTCAAAATCCATATAGCTCTTCAAAATTAATCAATATTAGTTATTCTTAACTTGCCATCCTTTTCCTATATATACACATAACACAGAGGTGCAAATTCTTTCTTTGATTCAAAACACACTCTAGGTCTCTAATAGTTCAAGGAACACAAATCTCAAAGCCCTTGTTCACAGTCACCCATAAGAGTTTACAGAGAAATTTGGTGATGACTTGCCATGTCACCAGAAAATCCATAAGAGACAGAAATCAGAGGGTCAACACAGAAGTCCCCAAGTCCACACTTCAAGCTTTCCTTTTCTTTTTTCTTTCTTTCCCTTTTATTTATTTATGTATTTATTTTTTATTTTTCAAGACAGGGTTTCTCTGTGTAAGTCCTACCATCCTATAACTCATTTTATAGACCAGGCTGGCCTCGAGCTCAGAGATCCGCCTGCTTCTGCCTCCTGAGTGCTGGGATTAAAGGCGTGCGGCACCATGCCCAGCTAAGGTTTCTCATGATATGAACAATAGAGAATTTATTTGAGAGGAAAATACCAAGGAAATTTTTATTTTTTATTTTTTTTTATTTTTTTATTTTTTTTTGGTTTTTCGAGACAGGGTTTCTCTGTGTAGCTTTGCGCCTTTCCTGGAACTCACTTGGTAGCCCAGGCTGGCCTCGAACTCACAGAGATCCGCCTGCCCCTGCCTCCCAGTGCTGGGATTAAAGGCGTGCGCCACCACCGCCCGGCCCAAGGAAATATTTTGAGTTGGGGCAGGAGGGCCAACTTCCAGGGCATTCTGTATTCTCCTTTGGAGAGGTGGTATGGGGAGCTGGCCAGATCCATAGTCCAATACACTCAAGTCAGCCAATTCACCTTGAGGGTCCCGACAGCCTTGCTCATGGACCTGGCCCTTCCTCGGCAAGTAAGAAGAGCTCATAAGGAGAGCCAGATAGTGCGCCCAGCTGGTCTAAAGGCCAGATTCATGGATCAGAGTGGGTGGTGGGGTTGGGGTCACAGAGGTAAGAATCTGTGGCTGGCAAGAGAACACGGCATAAAACCAACATAAGGGCATCTCTGTCACTGAGTCACAGAGGTCACACACCTTGTTCCTAGCCTCCACCCTAGGAGCAGAGCCAATGGACCCTGCTCACTCCCTTTCTACTTCTTCAGGGCAATAGTACTGGACACAGGCCAGGTGGCAGGGTCACCCCTCAACTCTTACCGCCCCACTTACAGATTCCTGAGCCACAGGACTGGAGGCTAAGGGCCCATCGTGCCAGGAGAGTTCCCTCCCTCTGTTCCCACCTGCACAAGTTCCCAGGCAGACTCACTGTCACCTACGCTAAGTCTGCCTTAAAACGCAGGGCCCCTGTGCGATCCCTGGACCTGGGCAGATTCATCACGGACAGGGAGAGACAGCATTTCTCCAGTCTCTTCCAGATCAGAAAGTTACATTCTACAGCTTCTTATAACTATGTTCCAAGCCGGGCGGCGGCGGCGGCGGCGCACGCCTTTAATCCCAGCACTCGGGAGGCAGAGGCAGGCAGATCTCTGTGAGTTCAAGGCCAGCCTGGTCTACAGAGTGAGTTCCAGGAAAGGCGCAAAGCTACACAGAGAAACCCTGTCTCGAAAAACCAAAAAAAAAAAAACTATGTTCCTTGGGCCTTAGAAATAATGTTCAAGGCTCACTGATGACACCCATCTGTGGCGTGTGTCACACCAGGGATGTCCCCAGGATTGACCTTTGCCTCCTAGGTATCCATGGACCATTGCACACCCAGTAAGCAGCACCTACCCCCACAGCATCAATTTGAAGAATGACAGACTCCTGTCCTCGGCCTGCTATCAGTGAGGCACACTGGGGGAGTCTTCAGGTGTCCTTCGGAGTGAATAACGCAGCACTCTGCAGTCAGAGGCCTCCAACTAACCCACCAGGGCTCGCAGAAGAGCCGGATGCCAGTGCTGATTGAATTCCGAATCATACAACAGCCGGAAAAACAGATTCTTACATTCATACAGTGTAAATGAGTGGCATGGGGTTAACCCCACCATCAACAGCCCAGGCAAGGATGAAGGAGAAGTCTGTAGATGTGTGGGGCAAGCCACCCAGCTCTCTACAGTGAGTCCGGCCCTGGGTGGCCTCTGACGGTGACCCGTTACCATCAGGTAAGGCTGACACAGTCTTCTAACATGATGCTTGGAATATCCTGCCTCGTTGACAGGAAATGTAATTTTCTTTGGTGGCTCCTACGACTAAATAGGATGGCTGGCCAGGGGCCTACTGTTCCTTAGTCAAAAATCCTCACGATGGAGTCTACGGACCATGATAACATTGGACAGGCTTTCCCCTGGGCCGGCCCTGGATTGATATGTTTTCAATTCTTCATGTTACCTGTCAGGAACTTGTCACCTTGAGATGTCAGCCCGAGAACCGGTCAGGATGAACGGGATGCTGCCAGGTCTCTGTGTTCATTCTGCAGAATGTGTGTGGCTCCCGGGTGACAGTCCCACGGGCTACATCTTCATCACCCTACCCACCCGGCTTAACCCTTGAGGCTCGTGTTTTTCATCTTGGACTGTATTCACTCAC
Organism: Peromyscus leucopus; assembly: GCF_004664715.2. NCBI lineage: Eukaryota > Metazoa > Chordata > Mammalia > Rodentia > Cricetidae > Peromyscus > Peromyscus leucopus. The sequence continues at coordinate 66,332,704 of NC_051075.1, forward strand.
TGCCAATTTGAAAAACTGTAAAGGCTTGTGTGTGCGGATTTATGGTTGGGTGAAAGGGCTTTTCAAAGGCATGGGCCGGCAAGATGGCTCAGCCGGTGAAGGAGCTTGCTGCGAAAGCCAGGGAACCTGAATTTGAGAGCTGGAAGCTGTTGGGAGAGCTGGAAGCTGTTGGGAAAGTCAAGACCAATTCCTAAAAGTTATCCTCTGGCTTCCACATGTGAAGTGTGGTATGTGTGCTCCATGTATGCGCGTGCACACACACACACACACACAAATTTAATCTGCAAAAAAAGATGCAAGATACCTTGCTAGCAGGAGTCTGTTCTCTCTTTCTACCATGTGTTGAACTCAACTGGTTGAGCCATCTTGCTGGCCCCAATTCTGGTCTTGAAGCAAGGGCTCTCTCCAGCTGGGCCTTCCAAGGAAAGATAATTTATCTATCTTGCCCTGAGTGGCGCCTTAGCAGAAAAGTTTCCTTACCCAGTCCTGAGCGTGCTGGGGGTGGGGGAAAGCCGGAAGCAGAAGCTTGAGACAAGTCTGCTCTCAGGGATCATCGGAATACAGCCTCAGTTGGGGTATGCTGCTGTCTGGGGTCCAGACGGAGACCATCGGGTCAGGAACCAGAGTTCTAAGGCCTGCTGGGAATGCCCTGTTCTGACAGGAGCTTAGCTTCAAGCTGCCAGCTATCTTCCTCCCTCCCCGAGACAGCCAGGCTCAGAAACTAATGACGTGTCCTCACTCAAAAGCCTGCGGCCAAAGGTCCAGAATGCGGATAGGCTCCAGGAAGACACTGGAAGACCTCAGGAAGGGACTAGCCCGCATACTCAGCATTCCAAAAACCTGGAAATAGAAACCAGAAATAAAAACTTTCCAGGAAAGTCCTATTTAAAACACAACCACCAGACCTCCAAACATTTTGTACCTACTTGTGAGAAACAGCAAAACTTTTCAATGAACTTGAGTCATACCAAATGGCAATGCTGTCTCTTTAAAAATCCTTAGCTGTGTAAGCCCCTGCCTCAAAACAACAACAAAGAAGGTATACACCTCTAATCCTAGCACTTGAGAGGGGTTCAAAGCCAGTTTTTAGCTAATAGAGAGTTTTAGGCAAGCCTGGCCTACATGAGAGCCCTATCACAAAAAAAAAAAAAAAAAAAAAAAAAAAAAGGAGGAGGAGGGAAAGGAGGAGGAGGAGGAAACCAGATCACCAGAGCTAGGCACATGGCTCAGCTGGTAACATGCTTGCTGTGCCAGTCTGAGGGACTGAGTTTGACCCTCAGTACCCGTGTAAAATGCTAGGTGTAGTGTTGACTGTAATCACAGTACTGGGAAGAGGAAAACAGTAGACCCCTGGGACCCACTGGCCAGACACTAGCTTCCTCAACAAGCTCTGGGCAAGTAAAGGCCCATCTCAGAGAAGGACCTGAGGAGAAACGAGAACAGAGATTGGCCTCTGGTGGCCACAAGCATGTGCACATATGTGCATTGTATCCACAGGAACATGCTTACACTTACACACACACACACACACACACACACACACACAAAACTGAAAATTTTCTAACATGGTAAAATTCACAGAGTCGGGCGGTAGTGGCACACGCCTTTAATCCTAGCACTCAGGAGGCAGAGGCAAGTGGATCTTTGTGAGTTCGAGGCCAGCCTGGTCTACAGAGCGAGATCCAGGACAGGCACCAAAACTACACAGAGAAACCCTGTCTGGAAAAAACAAAAATAGATAGATAGATAGATAGATAGATAGATAGATAGATAGATAGATAGATAAATTCAGTGTTAGTAAAAGTGTTAAAAAAAAAAAGGAAAAGGCATGCTTAGCCAGGTTTGGTGTTGCATACCTTTGATCCTACCCACTGGGGAGGCAGAAGCAGGACGACACCTGTGAGTTCAAGGCCAGCCTGATCTCCATAGCAAGTTCCAAGCAAACTAGGGCTACATAGTGACACCCTGCCTTAAAGAAAAGAGGCAAACAAGCAGTTAAGATGCACTTGGACAGCATGATGGCGTGTGCCTGTATCCTGACTATCCTGACACTCAGAGCTAAGGCAGGGGACGGTCAAGACAGCCTTACCTAGCAAGATCCTGTCTCACAAACAAACCAAACAGGTCCCAAATGAAAAAAGACAGAGGTGCCCTTCTCCAGCATCGATGAGAGTGTTTAGTGGCTCACATCATATGTTTGGCAGCATCTATTAAAAATACATCACTCAGCCGGGCAGTGGTGGCGCACGCCTTAAATCCCAGCACTCGGGAGGCAGAGCCAGGCGGATCTCTGTGAGTTCAAGGCCAGCCTGGTCTACAGAGGGAGTTCCAGGAAAGGCGCAAAGCTACACAGAGAAACCCTGTCTCGAAAAACCAAAAAAAAAAAAAAAAAAAAAAAATCACTCCCACTGGCTTTGAGTCTAGTAGAAATCCCCTGTACAGAAGCACACCGTTATAGCCTGGCCGTTTAGGATCCCCCCAAATTCCTGCCCTGAGCTCCAATCCCAGCGTGATGGTATCTGCAGATTCGACCTTTGGGAGGTGACTATAGGTCACAGGTGATGGGGGATGGGGTTGTGATGGCATTGGTATCCTTCTCCCTCTTTCCACTACATGAGGACATACATGGCCACTGCAAAACAGGAAGAGAATCCTCATTAAAAAGCCAACAAATCAGGATCTTGATCTTGAACTACGCAGCTTCCAAATGTTTGGTTTGCGGTACTCTGGTATTATATATAATTTTGTATCATGCATGCAATTAGGTTTTTTTTTTTTTTTTTTTTGGTTTTTCGAGACAGGGTTTCTCTGTGTAGCTTTGCGCCTTTCCTGGAGCTCACTTGGTAGCCCAAGCTGGTCTCGAACTCACAGAGATCCGTCTGGCTCTGCCTCCCGAGTGCTGGGATTAAAGGCGTGCGCCACCAACGCCCAGCGCAATTAGTTTTTTTAACATTAAAAAATTAAATGTATTTTATTTTTATGAAATACAATTGTCTTGCCTGAACATGTGTATGTGTGTCCCATGTATATTCAAATTCACACTGGTTCATGCATGCCCTATAATTCCAAGAACTGAACCAGGTGTGGCAGCTCATACCTGTCATTCTAACATTTGGGAGGCAGAGGGAGGTAGATCACTGCAAGTTAGGAGCCAGCCTGGTCTAGTTAGTATGTTCTAGTGCAGCCTGAGCTACATAACAAAACCCTGTCAAAAAAAAAAAATATACAAAACCAAAACCAAGAGTCAGCTAAAGTTGCACAGCACGGGTCTACAAGTTGCCCGAAGGAACTACTCATTACTAGGCAACATCATACTAGCCTCCTGGTTAAACACTGGATTCTTCTCTCTAGCTAAAGCGGAAGTCACTCAGAACACGAGAATAGGGCCATCATTTCTGGAGCACTTCATACTTTACCTGTTAAGGTATGTGTGGTAGATGGGATATGAAGACCACCACGGCAAACGGGGGGGGGGGGAGGGCTGCAAATGGTTCCGGTTTAGCCTTAGCCCGGACCATTGACGTTTGTGCAGACTCGGCTGTTTGACACTTGGGCCTGGGTACTCAAGCAAATCCAACATGGAACAGGGCCTCCTCCGAGCAAGGAATCTGGAGCTGAATACTCAGCCTCAAGTTACAGGCTCGTTTTTTTTGGCTGATTGGTTGTTTTTGTTTGTTTGTTTTGTTTTGTTTTAAGTGTGCAAGGGTTTGCCTGTATGTATGTAAGTACATCACACACATGCAGTGCTCCCAGAGGCCAGAAGAGGGCATTGGATCCTCCGGAACTGGAATTACAAATAGTTGTGGGTTGCCAAGAGGACAGTGAGAACGGAACCTGGGTCCTCTGGAAGAGCAGCCAGTGTTCTTGACTGCTGAGCCATCTCTCCAGCCCCTACTCTTCCTCTATGACCTTGGACAAGCGATCGAACACCCTAAACCTCAATGCGTTTGTTTGGATGGACAGTGAAGAGTAGAAACTAGCCCAGGAACGGAGAAAAGTAGAGGAGACTGTATTTCTTCCGTGTTGTGGGCAGAAACGGAAACAGACTGTCTTATACGCAGGAACCATACCAAGAGGAATTTTCTCTGGGGAGACTGTCTTCCCACTTTATTCATCACTGGGGAAATGTGGGAGAAATAACAAGTGGACCCGAGCGGCCTCGTAGAGCCTGAGGCAGTAAATCGGGATCGCTGTCGTGTCTGAACATCATTCTTGATGCCAGCGTGACGGAGGGGTTGGAGGAGGGAAGGCATCCTGGTCAGAGAGCAGATAAGAGGGTGAGCGGTGGCTCCTGTGCTTCTGCAGCCACGCCCCCCAGTGCTTTTTCCCTTCAGGAAAGATCCATCATTATCCATGTCGCCTGTCATCCGAATTGCTTTCCTCTACCTTACCTGAAGCTCTCTGGGCCTTGCCGGCTCAGCTTCACTTGCCTTATCCTTACGATAGGAAAAACTGGTATGCTTTTGGAGACAACCACGGAGTGGCCCCTCGTATGAGTCTTAGACAGTCTGTTAAACGACATGTTTATTCTTTACGGCATGAACATATTTTTCTCCCCCCACCCCCAAGTGTCACAGGAGTGTACCACGGACTCCTACCACCTCGATGCCTTCCTTAAACCAAGTATTTTTACAATGGGTGTCTCAAGGAAATGGCCCCATTCCTTCTCAGGGAGAGGCAGTGGGAAATCTAGGTTGCAAAGGCAGCCTGGTGATAAGGAGACCACCCAGTCCAGACTCCGCCAGCTGCTTAGCCCCAGGTGTGGAGCCTGCTTGGCTAGGTCCACAGAAGCGGATGGAGCAATCAAAACTCCGGCAGATTCCAGCAAGGACGATGGCAACAGGTTTTGGCTGACCTGGCCTCGGAGAAGATAAAGCCTTTAAGTACAGATTAGCCACACTAGGGTCGGCTCCATTCACAGGCAAAAGTCAAAGTCGATATTTGTCGAGTGGAACAGAACAAAAGGAAACAGCAATGTATTTGCTAGCTCTCCAAAGAGCCCAGCAAAATATCCGCTCTAGAAGGCTAAGGAAGCTACAACGCTGAAGCTCCCCTCAGCACACTGGTCTCCAAATCTCAAATGCTCAGAGGGCTCCCCCACAGGGTAGAGAGGACTTTGTAATGAATGACTGTGACAGTGTTAGGACATCATTGCTACTTCAAAGAAGTGAAGACTGGGGAGCCTCAGAATCTCAAGCCCACAGCCTGGCAGCCCCCTTGCAAGCACATTCATGATAAGAGCCTTTAGAGTCAATGGGAATTTAAATCTGCAGCCCGAGAGATGGCCCGGAGGTTCAACAGAGCATTTGCTACTCTTGCAGAAGACCGAGGTTCAGTTCCCAGCACCCTCGTGGCAGCTCACAACCATCTGTCACATCAATGACAGAGGATCTGATGCCCTCTTATGATAGCCACAGACACACATGTGGTGCCCATATGTGCACGCACACATAAATTAAAAAGTAAATAAATCTGCAACCCAAACCAGTAATTTGTCAGGTACTATGTATGGAGTTAGAAGGAACCTTGGCTCACCTAAAAACCAAGGCAGGTCCATGGCAGACATCAGGAGCCCCTTGCCAGGAAAGCATGGAGCCCCTTTCAGCTCAAGGGAGCTACATGGCTTGCATCTTCATGAGATGACAATGACTCATAACTGCTGGCTCAGTGGTGGTGGTGGTGGTGGTGGTGGTGGTGGTGGTGGTGGTACCACTTATTGTGCCTGGCAGCCGCTAGGCAATGTCCTGGTGTGCATTTTTCCTCCCATTCTTTTTCTTTCGGAGCACAGGCGTGCGTGTGCATGTGTGTGTGTGTGTGTGTGTGTGTGTGTGTGTGTGTGTGTATGTGTTTTAAACAGAGTCTCTCATAACTCACTCAAATTCACCATGTAGCTGAGGATAAACTTGAACTCCTGATCCTCCTGCCTCCGTCTCCCAAGTTCTGGGATTATAAATGTGCACTATCATAGCGGTCACTGTTCCCCTTTTTTGAGACATGGTCTCTCTACACAGCTCTGTCTGCCTTTGTACTCTCTACATAGACCAGCTGACCTCGAATCTCACTGAGATCCACTTGCCTCTATCTCCGAGCCCCGCGCCCTTTCTTTTAAGAAAGCCAGGCTATTTAATTCCAGCACTCAGGAGGCAGAGGCACGTGGATCTCTGAGTTCAAGGCCAGTCTGGTCTACAGAGTGGGTTCCAGGACAGCCAGGACTACACAGAAAAACCCTGTCTAGAAAAAAATGGGGGGGGGAGGGAGAGAGAGAGAGAGAGAGAGAGATTAGGGAGAGGAGGGGGAGGGGAGAGGAAAGGAGAAGAGAGGAGAGGAGAGGAGAGGATAGAAGGCTAGCTTGGCATGGTGACACACATTTTTCAACCGAAGCATTAAATGTGGGAGGCTGATGGATCTCTATGAATTCAAGGCCAGCCAAGGCTCCATAGTGAAACCCTGCCTATAAAAACACAGGCCATTTTGCTGTAGGGGAAAACGGTGAAGGCGTCTTGAGTTTTATTCTAAAAGACAGACATCTAGAGCCCACCTCTTTCCCCGAGCATTCAGTAAAGCCTCCTAGGCAGGTCTAACAGGCTGCAGTCCTCAAATGGCAGCCTGGAAAGGTCCGTGCAGAATAAGGGGTACAGTTAACAGTGAACATTCCTTTTTTGGTGGTTAAGAGTGCTCAAATCGGGGCTGGAGAGATGGCTCAGAGGTTAAGAGCACTGATTGCTCTTCCAGAGGTCATGAGTTCAATTCCAGCAACCACATGGTGCTCACAACCACCTGTAATGAATCTGTGCCTCTTCTGGCCTGCAAGGAAACATGCAGACAGAATATTGTATACAAAATAAATAAATAAACCTTTTTAAAAAAAAAAAAAGAATAAGCAATTAGTTAAAAAAAAAAAAAAAAGAGTGCTCAAATCTTTCTGGGATCTGGTAACCCACAAGAATCCCACTCCATCTTCAGCTACCTGAAAGGAACCTCTAAATCAGTGTTTCTCAATCTTCCTAATGCTGTGACCCTTTAAGACAGTTCTTCATGTTGTGGTGACTCCAACTCCAAAATTATTTTCATTGCTACTTCGTAATTGTAACGTTGTTACTGTTATGAATCATAATTTAAATATCTGATATGCAGGATATCTGATATGTGACCCTCATGAAAGGGTTGTTTGACTCCCAAAGGGGTCGAGACTCACAGGTTGAGCATCCTACACCTAGTTTTGTTTTGTTTTTTTCCGAGACAGAGTTTCTCTGTGTAGCTTTGTGCCTTTCCTGAAACTCACTCTGTAACCCAGGCTGGCCTTGAACTCACGGAGATCTGCCTGGCTCTGCCTCCCAAGTGCCATCACCGCACGGCCCACACCTAGTTTTTCCTTATCTAACAAATGCCAATGTCCTGCAAGCACAGACATTTTGCAGCCAAACTATGCTTTGTCCAGGCTTGCCTCTTCTTAGTTTCAGACATGCTCCTGTCTAGGAGGAAACAAGTGCTCAGCTAGGCCCTCAGAGTCACTCCTGGAACAGATCTGCACATAGTAGGTGCTGCCTTTACTGCTGAGAAGGACCAAACATGGAGCAAGTGAATAGCCTATTGAACCAATCACTCTGCAAGCTCCTACTGTGCGGGCCATTAAGGGATCCTCCAAAAGGCATCAAGCTCGAGCACCCAACTGATGCCTGTGGACCTCCTTTCCCACCTGAAGGACTTAGTTCCATTTTGCCTTAGGTATTTGCAGAATGGGTCATCCTTTCTCGCTCTGAAGCTTCTGCAGGCTGCCACACACACATCTTTTATAGAAAGTGTCCTCCCCTGATGGATCAGCTCCCTCAGCATCTTCTGCCTATGTCATCATCTTTAATCTTTGCACTCCAGTACACAACACAGAATTGCTCAAAGGGAGGCGTTCAATTAAATCTGTTGAATAAACCAGACATTCCGATGGCATTTAAAAGAGAGAAGAGATACACTGACAACGAACCAGCTACCCCCAACCCCATGACGGATGGGCATGCAAAAACTCTGGCAAACTCAGAACAGGCCTCCAGTCTAGTCACAGTGGTATAGGAAGATCAGACTCAGGGTCTGACCACAGCCATATAAGATGTTAGCATTGCAGAAAGCTGCAGGAAGGGTACTGGAGAACTCCTGTGCTATCTTTGGAGCTTCTGGAGCGAAGTCAACATTTCAAAAAACATGTGGAAGATACAAGGAATCTTCCACATATTCATGTATTTATAATAGTATATTATTAAATAGATATTAAATAGATATTAATAGATATTAAATATTAAATAGATATTAAAAGGTAGAAGCAAGAGGATCAGAAGTTCAAAGTCATTCTTGGCTACACAGTGAATTCCAGGCTAGCCTGGGCTGCGTGAGATAGTTTCAAAAAGAAGGCAAGCTGGTTGTGGTGGTGCACGCCTTTGATTCCAGAACTCAGGAGGCACAGGCAGGCAGATCTCTATGAGTTCAAGGCCAGCCTGGTCTACAGAGTGAGTTCCAGCCAGCCAAGGCTACATAGTGAGACCCTGTCCCAAAAACACACACACAAAAAAAAGAAGCCAAGATGTCCCAGCACGAAAGGAACAGTTGAAGCGTAAGTAATGAGCTTCCAGGCACATCTTCATGTTCCCACACCACCTGGAACACTCTGAGGAGGGGTTGTTTACCATTCTTTCTTTCCCAAACCCCTCTTTCCTCAGGTCTCAGCTGAAGTGTGGCCACCCCTACCCTGGGATGTCTTCTCAGACCACCAGCTCCCAGACGAAGAACTACCTCTAGGGCTTATTGGCCTACTCCAGTCCACCAGTCACAACCACAGATCTGCTGTCTGACTCTGATGATCCAGACACCATGTGACAGTGACCTCAGCCGATCGTGTCCTCGGCACCAGGGTCCACGTCAAGGAATCAGGTCTTAGGCCGCAGCAATTCAGGGATATTTTGGGGATGAATCACAAATGTGTTAATGAGATCATGAAGAAAGTGCCACTGAACACTGATGCTGGTAGAGATATCATTATCTCTGAATTGTCGGAAATCCTGTGCAACATACCACAGTATCTGGGGTAGGTGGCGGAGAAGATGAAATCCCCAGTACTAATATAGTCAGAGGATCGTGCCGTGGCAGCTGTCTGGACAGACACAGAAAGGTGGGTCAAGTTTAGACAGAGGAAGTACTAAGGCAGAGAAATAAGAGGTCAACACCACACAGGAAAGCCTGGGTAACACAAGATGTCTACAGCCCTAGGAAGCTGGTGACCAGAGTGGTGTGGGGCACTAGGGTGAGAGCACAGAGTCAGAAGGCTGCCCCACACCTACGAGACACTAGTCCATTCCCATCCCATAACCAGCATGCTAGCTGGTGAAGTAAGAGCTGTAAATATGAACGTTTGGATTCATAAATGTTTCCTGACTATACAGTGGGAAGCTCTGAATTCTTGGTCACTGGAGGAAAGTTTAGAAGGTTGGAAGGCTTTTTTAAAATGAATCAGATTGGGTGCATGGTGGTGCATGCCTGTAATCCCAGCTCTCAGGAGGTAGAGGCAGAGGATCAGAAGTTCGAGGACATCTTTGGCTAGGCTTGGTGACAGGCATGGGGGCCCACATCTTTAGCTCCAGCAGTGGAGAGGCAGAGGCAGGCTGATCTCTGTGATATGGCGACCACCCTGGTCTACCTAGTGAGTTCTAAGCCAGCTAGGGCTACATAGTAAGGTTCTATCTCAAACAAACAATAGACAGACAAACAAAATCAAGGTCATTTTTAGCTAAATAGCCAGTTTGAGGCCAGCCTGAGATACATGAGATCCTATTTTGAAAGAAAGAAAGAGAGAGGGAGGAGGGAGGGAGGGAGGGAGGGAGGGAGGGAGGAGGAAGGAAGGAAGGAAGGAAGGAAGGAAGGAAGGAAGGAAGGAAGGAAGGAAGGTTGGTTAAACGAGATCGACCAAAAAGTAGACTTTTAGGGAAAGGCAGGAGTTTGCCACACTGGGAATCCCTTTATGGTAGAAAGCCACTTAGAAGCACTCTCTGATCATGCAGATAGAAGCCAAATCCTTCCTCCTCTTCATCAGAGCCTGGTAGACTAGTGGTCATCCAAGGTCAAGTACATCTAGGCTAGTGCTGTCCAAGCCATCTCATGAGGGATACATTTCCTTCATAATTTCCCTTTGCCTTCTTGCCTGCCTTCCTACACACGGCTGGAGGAACATCAGGCACATTATCTGCGTCTTCTCAATTGTTAACTGATGTGGGAGGGCCCAGCCCACTATGGGCGGCACCATCCCTAGACAGGTGAGCCAGGGCTGCCTAAGAAAAGTGGCTGAGTAAATCAGAGGAAGCAAGCCAGTAAGCGGTGTTCCTCTTCTGTCTCTGCTTTAGTTCCTGCCTCCAGGTTTCTACCTTGAGCTCCTGCTCCTGCTTCTCAGGCCTAGAACCTAGAGGCTGAAAGAAACCCAATTTGGTTTTGGTCAGGGCCTCAGCATAGCAACAGAAAACAAGCTGGGGGATTATAATAAGTCAGGAAGACAGAGATTAGAAAGAGGTCAAGCTGACTGTTTTATTTTTCTTTATACTTCAGTATTTAATTTTATTTGAATGATTTTTAGCGTAAAATAATAGCTCATTTCAATTGGATTGTTATTTGTTTATTTTCTTTCTTTCTTTTCTTAAAGATTTGTTTGTTTTTATGTGCATTGGTGTTTTGCCTGCATGCATATCTATGTGAGAGTGCCAGGTTCCCTAGAACCGGAGTTACAGACAGTTGTGAGCTTCCATGTGGGTGCTGGGAATTGAACCCTGGCTTACCATTTTGTTTTGTTAGTTTGTATTGATTTACTCTGTGTGCACGCTCATGTCATAGCACACCTGTGGAGGTCAAAGAACAGTTCCCATGAGGCAATTCTCTCCTTCTACCTCATGAGTATCCTGAATTAAACTTGGGATACCAAGCTTGGTGAGAAGTACTTTTATTCACTCAGCCCTCTCACTGGCCCTAGACTTGGTGTTTTAAACAAGTTCTTCCCTAAACTAACAAGATTCCCCAGAGAACTAGTTCCTTGTAGGGGCAGTGCCCTTAAGGACCAACTGCTGTGGGATAATGCTTTTGTACACTGGTTTAATAAAACAATTGGCTAGTAGCAAGGCGGGAAGTATAGGTGGGATAAGCAGACAATGTCTAGGAAGAGGAAGGCTGAGTCAGGAGATGCCAGCCTGCCGTCCAGGGAGCAGCATGTCATGGCACACAGGTAAAGCCATGGAACACGTGGCGACATATACATTAACAGAAATGGGCTGAGTTTAAGTGGAAGAGCTAATCAGTGGTAGGCCTGAGCTAATGGCCAAGCAGTTTTAATTAATATAAGGTTCTGTGTGTTTACTTGGGTCTGAGTAGTTGCAGGACCAGGTGGGACATAAGAATTTATAAGTGGCTATGGGACCTTGGTGCTGGGTGAGCATAGAAAAGTTTCAGCCACAACCAACTGTCCTTACATATGCTTCTACCTCTTAGCCCCTCCCTTCGCATCTCAGTATTGCCACACTGAGAACCAAACTTTCAACACATGAATGTGTAGGGGCTACCACTCAAACCTTTCCAACACAAAGCATGCGTTAGCTTTCACTCTTGGTACACATCATTGCTGGTGATGGTAATGACCATGAACTTAGAGAGAGCAGGTCCAGAGGGGAGCCTTCTGAAGCCTGCTTGGAACTCCTAAGCACAGACAACTATCTATCACTTGCTCCTCCTCTGGCTGGTTCCCCCTTCTCCTGATATAGACAGGACTGTGCTGTGGAAGAAAGGGAAGGGGGATCCATGGAGACATGATACCTTCTAACAGAGTGGGGTGTGATTACAGTGTCATGCCTTGGTTGGTTGCACATAGCACCCAGTCTAATGACAAGGGCCAACTGCCCAGGGAACATGGCTTTACACCATATAAAGAAGAGGGTTGCATGCTCCAGAAATACAGCAAGGATCGTCTAACATGTAACAGCTCTTTGAGAAGGGTATGCTCAATGTCTTCTCTTAAAAAACTATTACTTACTTATAATTTTTAAATACAAAAAAAGATCAAAAGTGAGGTTTTTTTTTTTTGTTTTTTTTGTTTTTTGGGGGGGTTGTTTTGTTTTGTTTTTCAGAGCTGAGGACCAAACCCAGGGCCTTTGCTTGCTAGACAAGCACTCTACCACTGAGCTAAATCCCCAACCCGCAAAAGTGAGTTTTAAGAGACCTTGATTCCACTGCCTTAGAGCACTAGACTCATGTCAATGTCTAATGAAAGGAAGTGATGCATACATCCTTTAGAACAAGGAACATCTATAAGTTCCTCTTCTTTAACACGGGGTCTGTTATAACTTAGCTGGTCTTCAACTGTCTATGTAGCTCTGTTAGTTAGCTTTTGCTGCTCTCATCAAATCCCATGACCAAGGCTACTACAGAAGGAGGACTTTATTTTGGCTCCAGAGGGACAGCCCAAAAGGATGGGAGAGGCATGACAACAGACAACTCAGTGGTAGAGTGCTTGCCTAGCAAGCACAAGGCCCTGGGTTTGGTCCTCAGCTCTGAAAAAAACAAAACAAAAGAAAACAACACACCCCCCAAAAAAAGAAAAAACAAAACAAAAAACCCCTCACTTTTGATTTTTTTGTATTTAAAAATTATAAGTAAGTAATAGTTTCTTAAGAGACATTGAGCATACCCTTCTCAACAGGCATCCAGAGCAGGAAGCTGAGAGATCACATCCTCAAGCGCAAACACAAAGCTCCAAGAGTGACTGGACGCAAGTGGCCAGTAGCAGTGAGAAACTTCCACTGGCGAGGTTCTACCTCATAAGCTCCCCAAACAATGTTACCAAGTATTCAAGTACCCGAGCCTATGGGGTACATTTCTCATTCAAACCAGCACCGTAGCTAGAGAGATGACCTTGAACTCCTGATCCTCCTGACTCTGCCTCTAGAGTGCTTCTATTATACTCCCGTGCCTGGTTTTATGTGGTGTTAGGGATTAAAACCAGGACCCTGCATATACTAGGCAAACATTGCAATGGCGAAGCCACACTCTCGGCCCCACTTCTTCTATCGTGAACCTTGTCAATAATAATAATCACTAAAAATATGAGGAGAAGGCTGATGAGATTACTCAGCAGTTAAGGACACTTGCTGCCCTTCCAAGAACTTGAGTTCAGTGTCCAGCACCCACAATCACTTAGCTGGCCACAACCTCCTGTAACTCTAGCTCCAGGGGCTGAATGCCCTGTTCTGGTCTTCTTGGGCACACACATAAATAATAACAAAACTTTACACCCAAGTCATATATGTATGTGTGGATGTGGATGTGTGTGTATCCCTAATTTTTTTTTTTTTATAGAAATATGGATCCCACTGCTTGACTTTCTTTTTCAGTTGCTGTAATAAAATACTCTGATCAAAGCAATTTCAGGGAGAAAGGGGTTGTTTTAGGTCACAGTTTTGGGGTACTATCAATCACTGCCACAGTGGAAGTCACAGTGGCCAGAACTCCAAAGAGCTGGTCACATGGCATCCAAGCCAAGAAGCAGAGAGCAGGGAACATGGTGTTCGGCTCTCCCCTTTGCATTCAAAATTTGCAATCCTCTGCCCACAATGAAGATGGATCTTAACACGTCAATTAATGCAATCTAGACAGACTCCCGCAGGCATACACAGGACCCTGTCTCCCGGGTCATTCTAGAGTCTGTCAAAATGGCAATTAACATAAAGCCATCCCACCACTTTCCCAAAATTGCTTTTTTACTTCCTAAAGAATATTTTCAGACCAGCATGCAGATACTTGCTTTGAATTTCCCATCCCATGCTAAGACTCAGAGACTCACTATGCTTTAACCTCTTCCTCTGTAAAAGTAAGCACAGGTGTCCCGACACATGCAACAGCTGGCACATGAAATGCCCCCGAAGACCATGTTCCAATGGCCAAACCGTGGCACTAGTGAGAGTCAGCAGAACCTTTAAGAGCTGGACTGTGTAGAAGAAAGTGAGGCCACTGGGGAAGGGCCCTTGAAGGAGGCTGTTGGGAGCCTACCCTGTCTCTTCTCTTTACTTCCTCTCCATGCATTCCCACAGTGATACACCACCTCACCACAGATTCCCACAGTGATACACCATCTCATCACCGATTCCCACAGTGATACACCATCTCACCACAGATTCCCACAGTGATACACCATCTCACCACAGATTCCCACAGTGATACACCACCTCACCACAGATTCCCACAGTGATACACCACCTCACCACAGATTCCCACAGTGATACACCACCTCACCACAGATTCCCACAGTGATACACCACCTCACCACAGATTCCCACAGTGATACACCACCTCACCACAGATTCCCACAGTGATACACCACCTCACCACAGATTCCCACAGTGATACACCACCTCACCACAGATTCCCACAGTGATACACCATCTCACCACAGATTCCCACAGTGATACACCATCTCATCACAGATTCCCACAGTGATACACCATCTCACAGATTCCACAGTGATACACACTCACACAGATTCCCACAGTGATACACCATCTCACCACAGATTCCCACAGTGATACACCATCTCATCATCACAGATATGAAAGCAAAAAGAATGAAAAATAAGCTTAAGATAAGACAGACAAGGTGGCATTTTATTTTTTAGGACCATGGATTAAAGCCTCCAAAACTGTGAGCCCAAATAAAACCTTCCTCTTTCCAAATTGATTCTCCTAAGCGTTGGTTCACATATTCATGTATCTCCTTTTTGGCAGGTACTGGGGGTTACTGTATCTAGGGCCTCACACACGCCAGGCAAATGTTCCTCCGATGAGTTAAATCCCAGCACGTCTTAGATATTTCTTATAGTAATAGAACACTAACATAATATGTAAGATTTTTTTTAGAATGTAGATGGCACTCCGCAAATCAGTGTTCTTCTTATTTATTGCTGTTATATTTTTGTACCCTTTCCATCTTGTCCTTTAAATACTACCCAGTGGACCAGGACTGTGCTCCGAGCTGTCCCTGCAGATGGAGACTGAGACCGCATCCATCTGCTATCACTATTACAAATAAGATGAAGATAACATTGTCCATCAGTTCTTACTATTTTGCTTGGGAAAAAAACTCCACAGGATATATATCTCTAAGGGTGAGTGAGCTTAATGGGCCTGTGAAAACATACATTTTGGTAGATGTGCACTCCCAAGGCACTCTGCTAGTATACCCCAAGGCAAGTATTGAGTAAGGATGCCTCCTTCCACAGCTCCACCCCAGAACTAGATAGTCTCAAAAATTTCAAACAAGTAAAAAATGGTATTTTTTTTTTAATTTTTAATTTTCAGGTAAGAAAATAAATTGAGGCCTGGAGTCCACTAAGCAAAGACCACTAGTTCATCCATCTTCTTCTCATCTCTAGGGTGCATTCCTGCTGGGTAAGCCTGGAGCTCTTCTCTGCCCGGGTTCAGGCAGCTGTTTCTCAAGGCACCAGAATCCCAAGAAACAAGAAGTCTCAGGCCCGTCCTTGGCCCAGAAAGCCAGGCTGTGGGGTCATCCAGACTGCAAAATTGCTGCCTGCAGCTAGCTATGGTGATATTTTATTTGTGCTGAAATGGGATTTTATTTGTATGTTAATAAATAAAGTTGCCTGGGGGTCAGAGCTAATAGCAAACCATAGCAGAAGTCTGGCAGTGGTAGCACACACCCTTAATCCAGATCACATGACAAGAAGATCTCTGTGTGTTCAAGGACACAGCCAGCATGGAGACACATGCCTTTACTAATCTCAATACCAACCATAGAGACCTGGAGGTCTGTATAGACAGGCAGTGATGAAGAAGTCATGTGGTTGGGTTTACAACCAATGAGAAGGCAGAACAGAAAGTCAATAAAAAGACAGACACACAGGAAGTAGGTCTCTTTCTCAGGGGAAGAACGGCGGTTTTAATCTCAGTTCTACAGCTAGCAGATAAAGAAAGTCTTGCCTCCAAATTGCCTGAAGTCCAAGGTCATTTTCTTCCTGTTTATGTTATCTGGTCTCCATTTGGACTCCCAGCCAAGGGGCTCATGGGGATGAGGACAAGGGTTCCCATTCCTCTTCTACCCTCTCTGAGGAAATCTAGACTTTTTAAAGTGTGAAAGACGGCTCCTTATAGCAAAGAATGGTCTGCTTCAAGTCAAGTACCTGCAGTGCGATCCCGAACCACTCCCTGCATGTCAGTGACGCAGGCATTCACAGGGAAGCAATGGAGAGAGAGGAGAGACAAAAACATAGAATGTATGCACTGTCTGTCTCAAGGACTACATACACGGTGGCCTCTGGTAAGTCCACCCAACATCTCCCTGTCTCCTCCTAAAAGCTGGAAATAGTACCTGGTCTGTTTCTGCAGCCAGCAAAGAGTAGCTGAGGCTGTGTGCTTTCTAAGCAATAGAGTTTTATTCTTGTTCACGGGTCTGGACTCTGGGAAATCCAAGGGTGCCATGGTGGGAGCTGGGGGTAACATGATAGTGGAAGGTGAAAATGCATGCGTGTGCAAAAGAGGAGACTCACAGTGCAAAAGCTGCGAAGAAGGCTCAGTGGGCAAAACACTGTCTGCATAGGCATAAGGGCTTGAGTTTGCACCTCAGAAGCCATGGAAACACCCGGTATGGTAGTGTGCATTCCTAAGCCTGGCTTCACAGGATGGCAAAGTGGAAGGCAGAGACAGAAAAAAATCATTAGACGTTTTCAGGCCGGCTAGCCCAGTATACACGACAGGGAACCACAAAAAGACCTTGAATCAAACAAAGTGAAGGGCGAGGACTAATACCAAAGTTAACTCCCAGCCTCCCGCCACACACTGAGACTCCCTTGATAACTAACCCAGTCCCCTGAGACTAAGGACCCTTAGAGAAAGGCATTCACCCCTCTCAGCCTAATTGCTTCCCTCCGTGGGCCCATCATTTTCATAGGCACAATTCAATTTCCACACAGGCTTGGCAGGGGGATCCGCAGGCAATCCAACCACAGCAGCACCTGCCTTGCTGAACCTGCAGGAGTGTTCTGAGCAAGGCTGGTGTGCACACGGAGGTGCCCACTATAAACTCTAAAATGCGAACCGAATAGATAGTCATGGTAAATGCCCGCGAGACGGTGGCCACTGGCTTCCATGCAGGACTGATCCGGCTCAAGGCCGCGTCTTCAGCTTCTCAGCCAAGGCCTGGCCCTGGTCTGAGGTCCTTCCGAGGTCATCTACCTCCTACAGGTAGATAGAGCATACCAGAACCAAACTGATCCTCGTGGGGTTACCTCAATTGTGTAAAATGCATTTCACAAGCATCTGTTTACACACCAGCCCGGCCTGGTGCTCTGCAACTCCTCATTCACTTGGCAGAGGCAGGAAGTGCTGGCCCACTTGGTGGGATTTCACAACCAAACAAGGAGGCACACGCCAGAATTCAACACAAAGCCGGGTCTTGAGAGCGGCATCACCCTACGGTTGTGGCCCGTTGCTCTACCACACGGTGGAAAGGACACTGAAGTGCTGCTGGACCTCTCTCCTCTCACGGAAACCGCCGAGCTCAGACTGCCCCACCGCCGGCCCAAGGTCCTGTCCTAGCGCCTGTGCTTTGAGACTACGGACAGAGGACTTTAGCTCTCTGGGTTTAGTGTTTTCATCCACAAAAGAGAAGACACTTTGTTAGGGACGTGGCTACCCAAGAATGCCAAGCCAGAGAGCATCTACTAAAGCTCAGTGCATGAATTCAAAGGCAATGTCTTGTTGTCTGGGGTTATCTGTATTTCCTCTCACTTCTCTGCCCCCTCCCTTCCCCTTTCTTTCTCTCTCTCTCTTTCCTCCCTTTTTTCCTTCCTCCTTCTTTCCTTCCTTCCTTCCTTCTCCTTCCTTCCTTCCTTCCTTTCTCTTTCTCTTCTCTTTCTTTCTTTCTTTCTTTCTTTCTTTCTTTCTTCTCTTCTCTCTTTTCTTTTTTTTTTTTTTTTTTTTTTTTTTTTTTTTTTTCTTTCTTTTTTTCCTTCCTTCCTTCCTTCCTTCCTTCCTTCCTTCCTTCCTTCCTTCTTTCTTTCTTTCTTTCTTTCTTTCTTTCTTTCTTTCTTTCTTTCTTTCTTTCTTGTTGTTGAGGCAGGGTTCCTGAGCATAGCCTTGGCTGTCCTGTAGACCAGGTTAACCTTGAACCCAGAGATCCACCTGCCTCTTCCTACCAAGTTTGGGACTAAAGGTGCAAGCCACCATGCCTGGCCCCTGTGTTTCTAACCCAACTATAGGCCTCCTTTCAGATGATGACTGACCCGGTTGGCAGAGTAAATCCATTTTATGTGAACAGAATTCCTTTGGGGACTTTGAAGGACATAACTAAAGACTTGATAGAACTCATATGCTAGTCACATGAAATGAGACCCAAGTATGCTGTTCTAACCAGGGGTCCTTTACCAAGGGCCTTGGATGAACATGAACTCATAGACCTGTGGCAAAATATAGGGCTAGGGGTGTGGCTCAAGGGGAGAGTATTGCCTAGAATACAAAGGCCCTGGGTTCTATCCTTGGCACTCCAAAAACAAACAGGGGCAAGAATTGCCGGGGATATACCTCAGTGGTACAAGGCCTGACATGCACGCACGAGAATCTAGGTTCAGTCCACTGAAATGGAATACAAGGGATGGAGGGAGGAAGGGAACCAGACAGGGACATGGAAGCTTCACTGATCCTCCTATACAGCTCAACTGTAGTTACGCACAGACTCACTGACGCCCAAGCCAACCGGGGCTGGTTCTTCTAGAAAGAACTGGACAGAAGCCCACTTAGAAAAACGAAACACACAAAAAAAAATGCATAAAAAATAAACCCCAAGACAGTCCAGTCCACAGCAGATATTCATAAGGGGAGACTAAGAACAACAGAGCTTAGAGGTGGCTGTCCAGCTGGCTGGAGGGGGAAGGCCGAAGGGCTCCAGATGATGTTTTGTGCGGGTATAGAACACACCGAATGCTCATCTCAGGGTTTACACCTGTGTGAGAGATGAGACCTGGGCTACCCCTTGGTGCAATCCCCGGAAAAAAAACAGCACCAGAGAGGAGAAGCGCCTACTCCATTTTCTCTTGAAGGATAGAACACAGTCTTTCATCAATTGTAGCCAGTTTTTGTCTATATGAGAGGTCTCACCTCACCAGAAGATTCAGTCATCTGCAACACAGCCAGGAGCTGGCTGAGGTCTCAGAGGACAGAACAGTCATCTGTACTATACTTTAGCTGATCTTTGCTGTTCTCTAGGGAGTTTGTAGTTGCATCCTAGATAGTTCTGTGCACAGCACTGAAGGCCTAGATTGTGGTCATCACAGGGTAATTCAGAAATACCTCAGTGCTGTCTGTCTATCTGCCTGTCTGTTTTTCAAGACAGGGTTTCTCTGTGTACTCCTGGCTGTCCTGGAACTCACTCTGTAGATCAAACTGGCCTCAAATTCACAGAGACCCATCTCCCTCTGCGTCCTGAGTGCTGGGATTAAAGGCATATGCCACCACAGTCCAGCTTCAGGTCTCTTATTTATTTATTTATTTATTTAGGTTTTTTTGAGACAGGGTTTCTCTGTGTAGCTTTGCGCCTTTCCTGGAACTCACTTGGTAGCCCAGGCTGGCCTTGAACTCACAGAGATCCACCTGCCTCTGCCTCCCAGTGCTGGGATTAAAGGCGTGCGCCACCACCGCCCAGCCTCAGGTCTCTTTTTTAGGCATTTGGTTATATTACATTTCCCCACCTACCTGAAACTAAGTCACCCCATGAGACTTGCTTTGATCAGTTAAACGTGAGTACAAGTGGCTTGTCACTACTAGATAGTTAACTTTCAGAAGCAGCACACACTTCACCAGTGATGGGAATGTCTCACATGCCTTGGCTTTCTGTTGCTGTGATAAACGCCGCGACCAAAGCAACTTGAAGAAGAAAGGGTTGATTACATCTTATTTCCAGGTGACAGTCTATCTTTGAGAGATGTCAGGCAGGAACAATGGAAGAACCCTGTTTGCTGGCTTGTGTTCTCTGGTCCATGCTCATCTGGCTTTCTTATACAACCCAGGACTACCTACCCAGTGGTGGTACTGCCCACAGTGGGCTGGAGCCTCCCACATAGTCAACAATCAAGGCAATCCCCCACACACCTGGCCACAGGCCAATCTCATATTGTCAATCCCTCAGTTAAAGACTCCCTCTTCCTCCATGACTCTTGGTTATGTCACGTTGACAATAAAAACTACCAAGGATGTCTTGCTCTAGGAACCAGACTAAGAATAACTCTGAGAGCACAGTCCTTGACCATTCTCAGCACACAAGTAGAGTGTGCAAGGAAGAGAACTTTGTTATTTTATACCGTGGAGTTTGGGGCATTGCCTATCATCTCATGACCTAGCCAAGCTTAAGTTGAGCATATGCACAACTTGGCCATCAGGAAGTGACCTTCCAAATGGGCAGTTCCTTGTTATGTGCTCAACGGCATTAATATGGATTATGTACCCCTACGGTTCACAGTGCCAGGGACTCAGCTGTTCATTAAAGGTGTGAGTACACTTTTAATTAGGAATAGTTCAACTTGTTTCAAAAGGTAGTTCGTGAAATGGAGCTCTAGAAACTCCCAATACCTGCTCTATGAACCTCCCACTACTGAGCTGAGGGAGCGAGTGGCCGGCCCAGTGAAAGGCCAACCATCAGAACCTGCTCGGGAAGCCACTCATGGACGAGAATAGCATAACTCTCATAAACTCCAACTCTGATAGGGAAAGTTTCCTCCACAGGGCTTTTCTTTCCTTTCCTCCCTTCCCTATTCCCTCTTTCCTTTTTAACTATGTAGCTCAGGTTGGCCTTAAATTCAGGCCCCTTCTGCCTCTTCCTCCCCAGGGCTGTGGTTACAGGTACACACCATCACACATGAACCTCCATGACACTCTTGACCAATAGATGCATCCATCCTCCCAGAAGTCAGGCTGGGCTGGGCAAATGGCAATCTTCCATTTGCTTGATTTCCCATCATTTAGTGCAGTTTGAAAATGGAGTCTTTAACCTTCATAGTGGGCTGACGCCACTTGAGTCAAGGTGTGCCACCCTCCAAACCTGGGCTGTGATCTCATACCTCAAAAGGCACAGTTCAAGTTACTGATTCATTTAATATATAAAACCTGAGTTTAAGACAAAGCCTAGAGGACTTGCCTAGACTAAGAAGGACCATAAACTACAGTTTTATACAGCATGGTACAATAAAACATCTATACGTTATAACGTTCTGGTGCATGAGGGAGGTGCAGCAGCTAAGCAGGGACTGATAAAATCTTCCACATTTCTCTAGAACAGACCTCATGGATACACAGGCTATTTACAAACGCACTGGTTCCACCAGCCTGGGTCAGATTTATTGTTTTAGCCATCGTTCATGTTTTTGTTTTCTTCTTTCCCACTTGTAAATCAGTACAAGCCAGCCATTTTAATCAGCAAAGTATCTATACTGTGCTCTGTTCTCTCGGGGTATTAAAATGACCAGGTCAGAGTCACCATTGCTGAACCACTAAAACGCTCAGAAACAAATATAGAGAAGGGAGGGGTGTGCCAGCAACCGGGTGTCAAGGCCAGCGACCTCCCTGCCCAGATCCCGACTCCAAGCCTTACAACTCACACCTGCGCTGCAACATCTGAAGATGCTCAGGGCCGGCCTCTAAGCATCTTGACATATGTCAAGGTTACACTGAGTGTAATAGCCAGTTAAATTATTAATGAAAGAACTGTACAAATAAAAGCACCATGCTCTTTTATGTAGTAATAATTATTATTGTAAGCAATGCAAATTGAATAATAAGAACCGTCAGGGCAGTTCAGTGATAAGCTAACAATTTTCGGCAATCAGACCAAACATCTCTGCTCGAGCTGATTAATAAAATAAATACCAGTTTGTTGGCATTTTTGTTCAGTTAAGCACATAGTCCATATCCCAGGTAGAATTAAGAAAGACACGGAGATAGCATGATGTAGAAGACGATGTAGTTATGATGGAGATAATTTAGTTATATCCCAATCCTGAGGAGACTGGGTATGGTATTAAGTACCCCAGAACTAAAAAATAACATCTATTTAATGGATGCATGCATACATGTTCATACACACATAGTTTGATGTGCATATATGTTACATGAATTTTTACATATATCAATCAGCAAGCTAATATAAATAGTAATAATATTTCCATTACATTCATATTGGGAATAATGATATTTAGTGTGATAATAACAAGCCTGAGGCTGGGGACAGATCTCAGCTGGTAGAATGCTTCCCTGCCATGCATGAAGATCTGGGTTCAAACCCCAGCACCCCATAAAATGGGTGTGGTGGTACATGTAATCCTAGCACTCGAGAAGTCAAAGCAGGGTGACCAGAAGGTCATCCTCACTACACAGTGCCTGGACTACAAGACAGCAGGGTTCAAAAAGAAAGCCAAGTCTTCAGGCGCTAGAAGTCATTATTAAGCACCTTGCTACCCATGACACAGCAACTCGCCACTCTAAATGAGAAGTCAGCAGGTCATTTCCTTATTTCCCTGAAATGGGCTCTGATAGGACCCTCAAGAATCACCCAGTCATCCGGCAGAACCGGGTCCTGCCTCATTCTCTCCCAGTTTATCAGAGGCTGGTAAGGAGGCAGCGTGTCCCATTCATCAGATCCAACGAATCGCTGGGGAGTAATTCAGCCCTGCAGTGGCTATTTGGACCAATTCCCTGCCTCTCTTTGTGCACCTGGAAAATTACATGTCACCAGGAGATAGTGACGCCGGGGGGTGCAGTCAAAAGCAGCTCAGTTCCTTGAGCGTCCAGCACAAACAGAGCCGGGCTGATAAACGGGTTTACCCTGGCTGTTATCAGTGTGTTCATCGCACAAGCAAACACATTTTGTACTGGGGTCTGACTGTTGAAAGTCCAACTGTTCAGAGGCCATTGGACCCAGGCTCTGGGGAGACAGGCCTTTGCAAAAGCTTCTCTCTTCTTTCATGGTCGATTCGTCATGTTAAGCAGGCCAGTTTGAAGGCCACTCTTTTGTCTACAGGAGTCTACTTCAAAATAGCTCTTCCCTGGGAAGACATCCCCGCTCTGACCTGTAGCTCTGTCCCACTAAACCATGGTTTTTTTTTTTTTTTTTTTTGAGATAGGATCTCATGGAACTTAGGCCAATATATGTCTTCCTATGTAGTCATGGATGACCCCGAACTCCTGATCTTCCTACTTCTTCTTCCCAAGTGCTGGGATTAGAGGCATGCATCACCACACACGGTTTATGTGGTGTTGGCGACTAAACACTGGGTGCCCTGCACACTAGGCAAGCACTGTCCCCACCGAGCTCTAGGCCCAGGTCCAGATGCTCTTCCTTATGCTAGGTTGACACCCTCATCGGCATCAGCTGAGTTCCAAGCATTAATCATGGCCTTGAGATTGGGCCCAAATGACTCAATGCCAGGTTAACATTCCATTCTCTACTGGGGGGGCCTTCATGTGCATTTACAAGAGATAGAGTGATCATCAGTCCGACACATGAGGACACATGAGGGTAACAGGTACAATGCAGATCAGCAGGCTCCATATCACACTGCTCATGGCAGTCAGAGGAATAGCTTCTCTCTGCCTCTGCAGGGGTTGGGATGTCCAGATGTCACCCGGGAGATAAACGTGATTGCGTCGTCTTAACCCAGAGTGCTAGGAACAGATGCCCACTCATCTTTTCAAATGCTCCCCACTCTCCTGAAGCCAGGAAGAAAGTCTTAATTGCTGGTATGTCTCTAATACTTGCTAATCTTCTTTTTAATAAGGATAAACCCTGGGCTTTGGGCCTCCAGTAAACAGCAATATGAGATGAGGAGGAGGCCAGGGGAGGAGACAAAAGCAGCATTAAGAGGTAGGAGCGTGAGAAGACCCGAGGGTCCCCAGATCTAGGTTTCACACCCCAGTGAGATCGCAAGAGCCATGACACGTTGTCTGACATCAGGGACACGTCCATCAGAGGGCATTTCTGTACACACATACCGCGTGACTACACAAGCCCGCACGGTACAGCCTGCCACATACCGAGCCTAGGTAACGGCATAGCTTCCCCTTCCTACACTACAGACCTACTCAGGACATTGCCGCATGGAGCTCCGTAAGCCACAGGGACTTAAACTGTAGGCTGTGGCCCCATATGAGGTCGTATAAGTGAGCTCGGGGAAGCGGGAGAAGCAATGTGGCGGTAACTGTGAAATGTGAGTCGAAGGTGTGCCTGCCCCCCGCTTGACTCTGTTGTATCACAGGACTTCAGTGTGGCCTTGGTTCTGACACACAACACAGGCAGTTTGTAGCTCACAGGCTATCACACCATACAACGACAATAATCGCTGCCTCGGCTCAGATTTGAGACGACTGTATGCTCTTCACTGCGGAAAAGTAACAGCCTAACTAGGAGACAAAGACTTAATATTCTTCTACCATCATTGCTCTACGTGTTAAGCATCCAAACAGTATACCTCTGGAAGGATTGTTAGAATGCTAGACTTTAAAAATTGGTGCTTGAGTTTCGGGGAGGCGGGGGGCAGCGAGGGAGGGAAGAAATATTAAGTGAGTTTACCTTGGGATTAGGGCAGAATTTTCAATAATTTATTTTTCTTTTTGGCTAAGATTTAATTCATTACATAAAAATAAATAAGCATATCCTTCTAATTACTATGCAAACTGCTTTTGTCTTTAATAGGTGATAAATCCCACTTATAACCAAGGTATTATTTTAAAATAAATTTTACAAGTTATGAACAGTAAATGTTTGACTTGTGTACTTCTTTACCTTCATACCCAGCCAGGGTCCTGTAATGCTTCTGAGACACAAAAGGGGTCATAAGTGGAAAAACTTCAAGCTGTCCTGCTAAAGACAGGTACAACACAGCAATCTGCATGCATCTGAGATAGTTGAAGGAGCACAGGAAAAAGGATGCAACAGGACTTCCCAGCTTTACTATAACCTTAGGGGACAGGCAACCCATCACTGGCCAAAATGCCGTTTTATAGCGCATGAGTACAGTCAAGGGGATGGGTGCACATCGCCACCTTTCTATTATGCCAAGTAAGGATATTGATCTTTACAATCATGGATTTATTCTCCTCACCATGCCTTAGGGTAGGAAGGAGCTTACGCTTGAACACCTCTATGCATATTTCTTTTTAAGATTTTTTTTTTTATTTTAGTTTTTATGTGTATGGGTGCTTCTCCTGCATGTATGTCTGTGTACCAGGTACATAAGGTATCCAAGAGGTCCAGAAGATGGCATCAGATCCTCTGGAACTGGAGTTACAGACGGTTGTGAGCTGCCATGTAGGAGCTGGGAATCAAACCTGGGTCCTCTCCAAGAGCAACTAGTGCTCTTAACCTGGGCTCTCTCTCCAGCCCTCTGTGCATGCATGTTAATGTTCATTTTCTGTTAGACTGTCAGCTCAAGCAGGGTGTCTCAGGATTCCCTCTGCTTACAAGACAGGAGGCTCCTAGGGTCTGGGACAAGATGAGCTGTCTGATCTTGGAAGTGTCTTTTCTCTGTTTGCTTCTTTCTTAGGGTGTGGGGAGAATCATACCTGGGGTCTTCCATATGCTCTTCAACTGCTCTACTACTGAGCTACACACACTCCCAGACTCATTATATGCATCACTTATATCTCCTTTCACTGAAGAATCTTATGGAAGCCAGGGAGTGGTGGTGCACCCCTTTAATCCCAGCACCTGGGAGGCAGAGGCAGGCAGATCTCTGAGAGTTCGAGGCCAGCCTGGTCCACAGAGGAGTTCCAGGACAGCCAGGGATACACAGAGGAACCCTGTCTCAAAAAACCAAAAACCAAACAAACAAACAAGAAAAGAATCCTTGTAGCTGTGGTGGCACACAACTTTTAGTCCCAGCACTCTGGAGGCAGAGGCAGGTGGTACTCCATGAGTTCAAGGCCAGCCTGGTTTATACACTGAGTTCCAGGTCAGCCAGGGCTAGTGAAACCATGCCTCAAAAAATTAAAAAGGAATCTCATACTTCACATTTCCCTACTTTTTTTTTTTTTTTTTTTTTTTTTTTAAACTGAGAATCTTTTGTGAAATGTGTTTTCTGGGGTGTTATGAAGCCATTAAAAAATACAGAAATCAACACATTTTACTCAAGATCCGTTTTCATTTCAACCCTTGATAAGAGCGTATAAAGTTCCAATGGAAATTAGTTCTGTCTAATAGGGGCCTGACTACACTGCCTGAGAACCTTTCAGCAAAGAGAGGCAATGGCTTTTTTTGCAGGCAGAAGTAGCAGAGTCACAAGTCAGACTTCCCATCCATTTGTCTTCATGCACTCCCTAGCTAGCCAGGACTGCCGAAGAGAAACAAGTCACAGGCTCTTTGCCAGAATCAGGACTTGTAGTAACACAGAGGGATGTGGGTCAGCTTAACTTCCAAATTCTCAGAAGATAAAGACCGTGTGCCTTAAAGTGGCTGCACCGGGCCCACTTATCATGTGAAAAATAGCTATCTAGTCCATTTTTTTTTTATTACGACAATATTAAAGAAAATAATTGAACTAACTCCTTTATTGCTTGAGAACAGGGTATCTGGTCTCTCCATCCTTGTAAACAGCTTACAAAGAAAGGGCTTTAACCACTAAGAGTTGTTTGCTAAATGAGTAAGTAAAAGAATTCTCATATTTGATTTTCTCTTTGGGTACACATAAACAACTCATTCTGACATCTTTTAGATCAAGTCACATTTAAATTAAATATATATTTGCTCTCACAATTTTCAGTCTGGCCCATACACTCTCAGGTTTCCCCAGCTGGAAGAACTTTAAGAGCCACCGTAAACCAAGAATTTAGTATCTTCTGAGCAGCATGCCAAGGTGCT
Organism: Peromyscus leucopus; assembly: GCF_004664715.2. Classification (NCBI taxonomy): domain Eukaryota; kingdom Metazoa; phylum Chordata; class Mammalia; order Rodentia; family Cricetidae; genus Peromyscus; species Peromyscus leucopus. The sequence goes on from NC_051075.1 coordinate 66,359,620, forward strand.
TTAAAGGGTTATTTAATTCTCCTACCATCTCCATAGAGCAAACAAGTTTCAGACCTTGTATCCAAGGTCATCTGGCCAGGAAGCAGAAGGGACGAGTGGTAGAATGTATTAGTTACTCGTCTGCTGCTGTGACAAAAGCAACTGAATTAAGAGTCTGTTCTGGCTCTCGGTGTGAGGGCTCAGTCCATCAGGGAAGGGAAGCCATGTCCCCAGGAGCATGATTACATTGCATCCATGGTCAGGAAGCAGAGAGAGGAATGAGTGCTGCTGCTCCATAGCGGCTCTTGAAATGGTACCCTCCATATTTAGCATGGGTCTCCCCACATCCATCAACCTCATGGAGAACCTTCCTGGAAGACATGCCCAGGGGTTGGTTTCTACGGTGATTTCTAAATCTAGATTAGTCATCACAGGGAATAACAGCTAAGGGTTGCGTGTGGATCTACTGCTTCAGGGTGGGTTCTTGGGACCTTCCACTAAAACCAACAACCTTAGCACAACTTATTTATTTACATTGTATGTATGAGTGCTCTGCATGTATACCTGCAGGCCAGAAGTGGGCATCAGACCCTATTATAGATGGTTGGGAGCCACCATGTGGTTGCTGGAGATTGAACTCAGGACCTCTGGAAGAGCAGCTCTTAACCCCTGAGCCATCTCTCCAGCCCCTTAGCACCACTTTTAAGATTTACATTTGTGCGTTTGTGCCCCCGCAGTGTTGACACACACCTTTAATACCAGCACTCAGGAGGCAGAGGCAAGCAGATCTCTGCGAGTTCAAGGCCAGCCTGGTCTACAGAGTGAGTTTCAGGACAGCCAGGGCTACACAAAGAAACTGTGCCTCAAACAAACAAACAAACAAGACCTGCATTTGTTAGCAACATCACTCGAACTCAGCCATCCCCTCCTTCCTGGAAACCAGTGTTGTTTTCATTCAGGCTGACAATCCTGCTTGGTCTTTAAATTTTGTCGGCCATCGGCCCACGGCCCCAGAACAGCTGAGAACCATACTGCATGGTCATTCTGCTCTACCTGTCTTCTCCTGAGCACGAGCATAATTCCAAAACGCCTTAGGGCAAGCCAAAGGCAGAGTTCTGACTGAAGTCCGCTGACATCTTGGTCTGCCACTTCTGTGGCCCTTGGGTTTATAGTATAAATATTCACCGCCTCCAAATGATTGGGACGAGCAAGTGAGATAGGAAAAGGACTTTCTGAACAAATTAAATATCTTCTAGAGTAAAGATGCTACATTCATTCTGCTAAACAGGGCAGGGCGTGGAAACTGCAGTGGGGATTCACCAGGTCCAAGCGTCCCGACACTGTTCGGTGTGTGTTTGGCTCTTACTGATCAAATGTTCCCAGGGAACACATAGAGCCATTACCACTGGCGCAAACAGGGCAGGCAACAGGCACGGCCTGGAGGTCTGAGAATCAGATCTTGGGAGAGTTCTGGGGCTTGTTTTTTGTTTCAGAATATTTGGGCCCCATTTATGACTAAAGCATGACTTTCCCTGGTAATAAGTAACTAGTCGCTAAGATTAATTGCCTAGTTTTAATTACATTTGCCTTGCATGCCACATGTTGTAAGCTAGCTTCCAGGGCACTAACCAGGGCAAGGGATTTGTCACTGCTGTAAGAGTTTTAGTGTCTGTGTACTTTACCGTCCCCAACACACAGGGCTCTGGCCTTCTAACACTCTCCTGTCCTTAAAAATGACTCCAGTAATAAGTACATCACAGAGAACCACCCGGATATGACTCTTACACCCTGTAACCTGGCCAGCCCTTTCTGCTTCTTGAGGCATCAGACTCCATTTTGAACCTGAGTTTCCTTTTTGCTTTCTGGATTCTCTCATTTTCTCCATTGTATTCATTCAGAGAGAGAGAGAGAGAGAGGGAAAAAAAAAACCATAAATGTCATTTCATATTCTAAGCAATTTGCTATAGGCAACTACACCATTACTTTGTACAAATAAATTTACATAAATCATTATTAGAATGTTCTATCTTGGCAACACTATTTGGTTCCCAGAGCACAAATTAAATGCATGCTTAAAGTGGAATATTTTAAAGTTATTTCTATATTGTTTATGAGACAAGATTAGAAATTTCTACCTAATTTTTCTTTCAGAACAGGAGCTTTCTTTTTCTTTGTGCAGTTACAAAGCACATATGTGATTTTTTTTTGGGGGGGGGTGTCTCTTGAAGCAAGCAATAGAAGGCATATGGCTTAGTTTCCAGCTAGTGGTCCTTCTGAGTCCATGTGTTTGGTTCTGAACACTGATTAGGAAAGATCCAGGGAAATGGCCATGTTAGTCTTGCAAGTAAACAGCATTTTGTTCAATAGCATTCTATAGGCTATTTGGTCTGTGTTGAGTGTGGTTAGACCTTTTTGTCAGATAGGGTCTCACGTAGCCCAAGCTGGTTTTGCACTTGCCCAAGTAGCCGAGCAATTGATTGAACCTAAGATTTCATATGTCAGGCAGGCGCTCTACCAACGAAGCCATATCTCCACCCCCTGACATACTTTTCCATCTTATTTATCTTTTTAAGATATTTTTTAAAAATTTGTGCATGTGTGGGAACCTGCATGAGTGTCTGTGCAAATGTGTGCAGAAGCCAGGAAGCCAGAACAGGATGTCAGGGGGCAAAAGAACTGGAGTCATAGCCGTTATAAGCCTCCGTGTGGGAGCTGGGAACCAAATCTAGGTATTGATCAAGAGCCATAAGTACTCTTTTTTTGTTTGTTTGTTTTTGTTTTTGTTTTTGTTGTTTTGTTCGAGATAAGGTTTCTCTGTGTAACAGCTCTGGTTGACCTGGAACTTGCTCTGTAGACCAGGCTGGCCTCGAACTCACAGAGATCCACCTGCCTCTGCCTCCCGAGTACTAAGATTAAAGGAGTGCGCCACCACCGTCCGGCTGCAATACGTGCTCTTAACCATGTATTTCTCCAGCACCAATGTAGTCAAACATGTATTATTATTGTTATTGTTACTGCTGTTGTTATTAGTGTATGTGTGTAAGGTGGGGGAGAGAGGTTGTGCCCACAGCGCGCACGCAGTTTGCGTGTGATGGTCACAGAACAGCTTTGCAGAATCAGTTATTTCCATCTTTCCTTGGGTTCTGGGGGTTGAATTTGGGTCATCAGGCTTCCATCATTTAGCAAGAAGTGCCTTTACCCACTAAGCTGTCTCAGCAGCCCCACAGGATGCACTCTTTAATCCTGCTCTACTATAGCCTTCCCTTGCTCGGCCAGTCTGTAAGATAGCAGCTCACATCTCCAACTTCAGCTATAGTTCAACTCCAGTACCATGCAACCCTACAAGCTGGGGGGGAAAACACTGGCAAGACGAACTAGCTTATTCATGGTAAAGCCTGCAACACTTCCTTGATTTAAAAACGGAGTATTTATTTGCTTTAAGGTAAAATAGCTCACATCCAGTGCCAAAAGAAAAAGGGAAAAGTTCCAAAATGCAAGGGTGGCTTTATTGGGTGCCCACCTAGTCCAACATTTAGGTTAATTCAGGAAGCCTGGTGCCATATTTGACAACCAGACCAACAGTGCATGTAGGTTCCTCAAGTGAAATGGCTTCAATGATGGATTTAGGTTTAACTGACAGTTACAGAGATACCTGGAAAATCCAACTGGAGTGTGACTGACTCAGTGTCTCTCTCTAGAAAGTTCCTCTCACTCTCTCTTTCCTACTTGAATCAACTCATTATATGCCTGGATTTTCTTAATGGAGAACGAGTCCCACTTCTCAAATTTTGCAAATGCATGTGTCACACAATTGTTTAGGTCAGGAGACGGCACACTTCTGCAAAAGGTCAGATGGTAAATATTTTATGGTGCCTGCTCTGCCTGTCCAATTTTTTCACTGTACTGCAAAAGCTGCCTTCATCCTGCAGAGATGAAGGAACTGAGCTCTGCCCCCAACAAAACCCTACTTAGAGACACTAACACGTCCATTCCATACAGGGTCCCCTGCAACATGATCTGGCCTCCAACTAGCTATGTAGAGGAGGAGGATCTCAAACTTCCGGCCTCCAGCCTCCAGGTGCTGGGATTACTGGCATGTGCCACTATCCTTGGCTTTAAGCAGTATGAGGGATAGAGCTCAGGGCTTAGTGCATGGTAGGCACACACTCTATTAACAGAGCCACATTCCCAGTCATTCACAACATACTTATAAGGCACAAAGTTTAGCCTGCTTTTATTTTCTCTAAATCTCGAAAAATGTTAAGAACCTCTTGGCTTGTCTAATCTACACCAATGGCGAGCTTTGTTTGGTTCGTAGGTGTACGTAGTTTTCAGCTGAGAAGAGAGGGTCACTTCCATTGGTTCAGTGCAGCGGAAAGAGAATACAAATTCTGCTGCTTTTGTCCTTTCTCTGTCCCGCTGGCTGGGGATTATGGCTGTGATTCTGGGAGGTTGGAGCTCCATCACCCAGGACCTGGGTACTTGTGCACCACAGCAGGTCCAGGGAGGCCAGGGCATTTCCACAGAAGAATAGGCACCTTGGTTGGCAGCTCTCAGTGGCACCTTTAAGAATTTATCAGGGTTGCCACCACGATGGTGATGCACGCCTTTAATCCCAGCACTCAGGAGGCAGAGGCAGGCGGATCTCTGTGAGTTCGAGGCCAGCCTGGGCTACAGAGTGAGATCCAGGAAAGGTGCAAAGCTACACAGAGAAACCCTGTCTTGAAAAACCAAAAAAATTAAAAAAAAAAAAAAATTCTTAAAAGGGTTGGGGATTTAGCTCAGTGGTAGAGTGCTTGCCTAGCAAGCACAAGGCCCTGGGTTCAGTCCTCAGCTCCAGAAAAGAAAAAAAAAAAAAAAAAAAAAAAAAGAATTTGTCAGGGTGGTAAATACACCACAGCTCAAAGCTCAATCTTTTTTTTTTTTTTTTTTTTTTGAGACAGGGTTTCTCTGTGTAATTTTGGTACCTGTCCTGGATCTCCCTCTGTAGACCAGGCTGGCCTCGGACTCACAGAGATCCGCCTGGCTCTATCTCCCAAGTGCTGGGAATAAAGGCGTGCGCCACCACCGCCGCCCAGCCACAGCTCAATCTTAAAAATAAGCACCACTGGCAAAGAACTGAACGTGGGCCATACCCGCTGTACAACCCACAGATTACTTGGGGCATCTGGCTCCCTATTCCTAGCTGTGGTTCCCATTTTGACCTTGAGATTGTCCCTGAATTCAGGTTTCTGGAACCATCTAAAGACACCTCCCCCCAACATGGACTTATAAATTCATGTTCTTCACTTGTGCTTCCTACCCTTTAATGTCACTTCTTAGCTCCAAATGGCACCTCTGAAGGTCAGGCGCTGGCCTCATCAAGCCGTGGTTACCCCAAACACTTGGAGGGTGGAGGGGTCAGTTTGCAAGAGAAGAGTAAATAATAATACATACAGGCAGAGAAGCAGAAAGATCACCATGCCGAAGCTGTACAACAGTGGCCACGGTCCTGGGAGAGATGATGCCAGGCAAGCCCCCTTTGTCACAGGGTAGAGCTTCCCCAGGGGGCTCTACTCCAGGACCTTAAGCAGGCCAGGCCTTGAGGAGAAGTCCGACTTGGGTTGGGACAGAGGATCGGGGATGAGAAAGCCAGCCCTGCCTCAGCTGAGCTCACTGAGGACTCCATCCTGCCTTCCTGCTCAAGTGTCCTATCACCCTCCTAGCTCGGCCAAGGCAAGAGATCCTCAGAGAGGAAGCCACCGGAGACCCTTCTAGGTGCACAAATTCCTCAGTAACTATTTCACTCTCAAATCCTGTCCAAGTCTGTGGACTCCCCCAAAACAGAGCCCTAGACCTAGTGCCCAGCCCCCACCCCAAACGGAGCCTCACCATCTGCCATTCTCTCAAGACGGAGTTGTGAACCCGGCAACCCTGAAAGATCTCCGAGGATATAGAAAACAGCCACCCCCCCATCTGTCCCAAGTGCACAAAACAGATACCCAATAGTCTCCTCGACCCAGCCAACTGGTACAACCTCAGAAAGATGATGACAATTATGCAAGGCATTCTGGGAAATTCAGACTCACTAGATAGGTCCTAACGTGTCTCCATATGAAAATTCCCAGCAGTGTTCGGGTGGCTTTGAGGGTCTAAGGCGCACAGCAGAATTTTAAATAAAGATGTGATTCAAGATTTTTCAATCATCTTAATGCCTCCATTGGACTGACCACACGGTCAGTCTGGTCAGCTGCATGAATGGGCCATTAAGAAGACTGGGGGAAGGGTAACAATGGAGGGAGAAACAATCAACTTGGTATTTTGCATTTAAATACAGCTTCGGCATTTCATTGATTCGATGCAATCTACTAAGGTTCGGAGGCCGCTGGGGAAGGGCCGCCAGAGTGCTATTACCTGAGTCAGAATGGGTCCAGGAAGCGGAGGTCAGCATCTCTCCAGAAAGGACAGAGGTGACTTCATTGTCACTAGATGACGTTTGTAGAGGCTGCTGGAGTGGAGCAGAAGGGAGACAGGATTAGGGTGGAGAAGCAGAGAGTCCTCACAGCCACACTGCATGTCCTCCCCGGCCTGACTCTGGAAATGGACACCCTTCAGTGAAAAGCCAGTACCATAGTGCCTCTCAGGTCTCAGACAGTGAAGGACTGAGTGAGGCCTTCAGGATGGAGTGGTTTTGAAACTGCTTCTGGGCGACAAGAGGGCCCAGAAATTTGAAATTTAGATGCCACAGACATTGTGAGATTATTTGATTCACTACCAACGCCACCCAGACATTCCTGAGATCATTTTCCTTTACTATAGCTACTTCTAAAACTCTTGTTTGTTAACTGCCAGAGGTCACCGAGTGTTCAAGGCCAGCCTCGGTCCACTGAGTAGACAGAGTGCTCCGGCTGCAACATCACTGACTTTCTAGGTCTAGTGCTAAGGACTACCTCAGGTAACTCACAAGTCAGTGGGTCACGGTTAATAACACTGGACAACAGGAAAGCTGGCACATGAAATAGACTGCATACTGATTTCTGCTGGAAGATAATTTTCGGCATCAAGGGCCCCCAAAATGACAAATCAGTACATTCTCTAAGAAAAGAATGATATTGTCCTGTGAGGGCACGTTAGGAGACGGTCGTGGACAACAGTGGCTGCCCAGGCCTTTAATCCCAGCACTTGGGAAGCAGAGGCAGGAGGATCTCTGTGAGTTCAAGGCCAGCCTGGTCTATAGCTCGAGTTCTAGGATAGCCAGGGTTACACAGTGAAACCCTACCTCAAAATAAATAAGTACATAAATAAATAGACGTGAAAGGCAAGAACCAATTCCAGAAAGGTGTTCTCTGACTTCCAATGCATGCATGCACACACACACACTCATGCCTATGCATGCACACACATGCATCAAATAAATATTTTTTTTTGAAACATTAGAATCAGGGTGCTCAGTTACTAGCACAATTGGGAGAGTGCTCTCACAGCACCCAAGAAGCTCTGGTTTGATCCCCCAGCACTGTATAAAACCACTATATAAACCCACGCCTGTAATCCTAGCATTAGGGCAACAGACGCTAGAAGACCAGGATTTTAAGGTCATTCTTGGCTACATATCAAGTTGTAGGCCAGCCTGGAGTACATGAGACCCTGTCTCAAAAAAAAAAAAAAAAAAAAAAAAACTATATTGGGACAGGCAAAAATGGGCAATGCTCTAACTTGAGTCTTTTTTGAGATAGAGTAATCAGGTTTGGCTGATTTATGAGAAACTTGATGATCTGAGTAAACCAAGGTCAATTCCAAATACTGAGAGGTGAGATCAAGGGGACCGTGGCTTCCTATTCCTGGGTGAAGACACTACTCAGCCTATACCCTGGGCTTAGAAATCCATGTCCTTTGAGTGTGACACTTAAAGACTTCTGTACCCAGTTTACTTTTTAGATTTTACTTCTTATATTTGCTATTCTGCATTTTCCACAAAGGAGACTCTCAGCTGTTTCAAGGATTCACAACTCATGGTCTGCCCAGGAGGAAGAACACAAAAGAAAATGTCACCGCAGGCACAAGAATCTGGATGTCACTGCAGCCCTGGGCATTTCTGCAAAGGGGCAAAATATATTATCACACCTCAGAGCCCTGACACTGTCTTGGTTTTAACATTATATCTCAGGTTGACTGTGGTGTGCATATGACCTCTCAAAATTGGAACTTATATCCAACTCTCCAATTGGAGAAATGGGACTTTTGTGTTCAATTATTGCTCTTGCTTCTAGAATATGGACATAAGCAGAACGTGCCATGTCTTCATTTCTTTTTCTTTCTTTTTTTTTGGGGGGGGGTTGGTTTTTTGTTTTGTTTTGTTTTTCGAGACAGGGTTTCTCTGTGTTACAGCCCTAGCTGTCCTGGAACATGCTTTGTAGACCAGGCTAGCCTTGAACTCACAGAAATCTGCCTACCTCTACTTCCCGAGTGCGGGGGATGAAAGGCATGTGCCACCACCACCTGGCTGTGCCTTTATTTCTTGATGTTGGTTAGTAACGGATGGGAACTTGATGTCACACCAAGGCTTCAGTTGAAATTTAAAAATCAGAATTAACAATATCTTCTTGCCCGGTATAACTCTAACTTCTAGCCATGCAACTTGTCATGAGCAAGGTCAGATCCCCTAAGCCTCACTTTTTATTTTTATATAGAAGAGCATTAGGAAGGACGCAGTAGCTCACTCTTATAATTCTGGGAGGCTGAGGCAGAAGGATTAGCAGATAAAGCACTTGTCACCCAAGCCTGACAAGTTCAATCTTGAGAACCCACATAAAGAAGCCAGATGTGGTGGCAGACATCTATAACCCCAGCACTCCTGCAGGGAGATGGAGGGGCCAAGAGAGTGGGTTGGCAGTCGGCAGCTAGAGAGATCTTCCCTCGAAACAACGTGGAAGGAGAGAACTGACACCCAGGAAGTTGTCCTCTGACCTCTAGACATGTCCCGTGACACATATGCCCAACAAACAAATCTTTTTCAAAAACAAAAAGGAGAGACATTGACCTGCCCCGCCTTTGTTGAAACTGAGATAAGAAAACAGAGAAGAGGGAGCTGCTGGTGGTGCATAGCACACAATCTCACACAGACACGTGGAACTCTGCTCTTTATTGAGACCTTGGGTATTAATTAACGACGCCGTATCACACTAGCCTTGGAAAACGTAAAACTCAAATCTTCCATATGCCCTCAAGACTCTTTAAATGTTTGCAGATATAGCAGATCTGGGGAAAAGACTTGGCATCAGCCAAGCCATTCTCCCTAGAAACAGTTCAAGGTAAATTCTTCCCTAAGAATTTTTTTTTTTCAACAAATGTTATCCCTCTGACCACAGCCAAGTATCCAGGTATCTTTCAGCAGCTCCTGAGAGCACAGCTCAGCCTTCAGCAACACAGACATATACGATGGCGATAATTTATCGCCTCTGCAGTAGTTTAGTCCCAGATGGACCATTTACTAATTTATTTCCATATGTAACTGACAGAGAGATTAATCAGGCTTCCAACTCAGAAACCTGAATTGTGCTCTATTCCCTGAACAGGCTAACTCTGGACAAGAGGAAACCCACATTTACACAGGAAGCTTTCCTTAAAAGCTGCTGATACATGCCTGCGCGCGCGTGTGTATGCGCGCGCGCGCGCACACACACACACACACACACACACACACACACACACGCCCTTCCTGAGACAGCTCACTCCTGTCCACCTGGAGCCTGACTCTTTGATTCTTGTGGGCTTCACGCAGCAGCAATGTCTGAGGTAGCTGTGGGCAGACACGAGCCCAGAAACAAACCAAATGCCACAACCAGCCCCAGTGGCAGCCTTGTGTCCCTCCCTGTTTGCAAGGTCGGGGTCTCAGATTTCTGAAACTGAAGACCTCTTCTTGCCACGGCGCTGTGCCCAGCTGGCTGGCACAGCAGTGCCCAGGCCCTGGAAAGTATGAGCTTTCTTTTTTCCGCTCTTTTTAAGGGTCTGAACTTGACTAAATTCCACAGCTGCTGTGTCCTCACGGAAGGGACAGCCAAGGACTGCCGACTGTCCCCCTCGGCTCATTTCTTTGGGTTTTAATTTTAACCCAGTGATGCCAGCCTTCAGCAAAGAGTTGACTAATGTTATTGTTGGATGACTTGTGTTTTGCAGAGGGAGCCAATCCAGATGCAGGAATCGACTCGCAGTGCATGGTGGAACCCAGAGCCACATTCTCAAAGGCTCTACAGACAGGACCATAGACACTTTGTGAGTTGATGAACCCTGCCCCTGGGGAAGAGTCCCTTAACACCTTGGCTTAATATTCTCTCCTCTGATTCTGGCATGGTGACACTTACCCATAATGCCAGCACTTAAGAGGCAGAAGCAGGAAGATCGTAAGTTCAAGGTCAATCTGGGCAACATGGTGAATCACTACCCCGGGGGGGAAAAAATGAAACAAAAGAAAAAAAATGTTCTCTGCTCTCATATGAGGAATTTTGCCCTACGAAGGCCTTTTATCTCTATAGTCTTAGGATTTCATGAAAAGAAGAAAAACAACCAGCCACTTGTTACTATGTTTAGCTGGTGCCAAGCAGTAGGGAATTTGTAATTATCTGAACTTGAACAAACCGGTCCAGACGCTTGGTGCTGTGACTGACAGGACCTCAGTGTTCAGTATGTTCTCTTTGATCAAAGAATGTGAGCATTTGGAGATGGTCTCAGGAAGGATGGCTTTATGTTTTTTAAGAACTCAGTTAAAAAGAAAAGTTTGAAATGCTGATCTGGGCACTGTAAAACCTGCCAAGGCGGGTTAAGGCAGGGCCTTTAAACAAGCTATAAACTGGAGGCCTAATGCTGTTGGGGGTTGAATGTACAATGCCCGCCCCCCCACACAGGTGCATGGGTTTGAACATTTGGTCCCCAGCTGGTGGTGCTCTTCTGGGAGGTCATAAGACCCTTAGGAGGTGGGGCCTAGCTGGAGGAAGTGGGTCACTGGGAAGTAAAAGGGGGGCTCGAGGTCAGTAGCCCATTCCTGCTTCCAGCTCTCTGCTTCCTCTTTCAGGAAGATGTGGGCAGATGAGGAGTGCAAGTTGCAGATTTCCACTACCATGGGGACCACCTGCCTTCATGCCTTCCCCACCACGATGGGCTGTACCTCCTCAAACAATGAGCCGAAATAAATCTCTTTAAGTTCCTTCTTGTTGGGCAGCTGATACCCATGAAGAGAAAAGTAATGCATTCAAAAAGCTTTCTGTGTAACTCAGGATGACCTTGAACTTCTGATTCTCCTGCCTCCTGAGAACCCAGTGAGCTGGGGATTACAGGCATGTATATCACTGTACCTAGTTTGTGTTTCCTTATTATGAAAGAGTTAGAACAAAGTGATGCAGATTTTTATTTCTATACCCCAAAAATATTTCCAGGTGATTAAAAAAAAATAAAAACAAAGTAACCATGCCACATGCTAGATGGGTCTGCTCTGTCCCTCCCAAACAAAAATTGAGCTTGTTATCCCAAGTTGTTCTCTGAGACTTTGTTCATTTGTAACCTCTGAGTCCCAGTGAATGAACCCAAGGTTTCCAGGACCCCTCATACCTAATGGCAGAATCTCCCGTGAACTACCAGACCAATGGCATTCAGTCCTTCTGGCGAGTGGTGTCTTGCACCTATCACAAGAAGATGGTTCAGGACCCATGCCGGGCAAATCAGCCTCTAATCGGCTCCAAAGCCAGGCTGGCATGGAAAGCCCCTACTTCAGTGAGCGCAGGAGTGGGCAGAAGGCTCCTGCATGAACCAGCCTGCCTATGGTGTGAGCCACCATGGAAAAGTTTCCCCACGAAAGACACAAACTTCCCTTCCCACCCGGGGTTGCCAAGACTGACTGTGCATGCACACACACAGCTTTGGCACTCATTCCCTTCAGGTGCACAAGAAGGTGAGGCCTATCTATCCACTGGGATGCTGCTCATTCCAGGCTTCAAATCCCTAGTTTGTAATTCCACACCTGTCCCAGCTCTCCATCCACACGCCCAGGTGTTCAGAAGCTCAGAGTCCCCCAGAGGTGGTCTCTTAGCATCTATTCAAATAATTACTGTGAGGGATAACAGGCAGTAGGAGCTCTAGACCATTTCCTGTGAACATGAAAAAAAAAAAAAAAAAAAAACCTCATATATAGACCCAAAGCATTAATACATTACTTCTTTTAAAAGCCCACCTCAGGTCAGAACACTAACCTTCAAATGAATACATTATCTCACATGACTGTCCTGTTTTGCTTTCTCTCCACTGATGCAAGATTAATAAAACTACAGTATAAGGTAAATGCAAGTTTAAGCAGAATAACGAGCATGGAGGAAAATATTTTGACATCAAAAACTCAGTATAAATTAGCTATAACATACTTGAAAGCTCCTGTAACCATAACGTGCACATTGAAATCCATTAGCCTAACACCTGGGCTGCTATTCAAGTGTAGGTTTCCGGCAATGTAAATAAATGGCCATTCCAACACTCCTCCTAAATTACTGTACAATTTGGTGGCAAAGTCGCAAGCTCACAAAGTCTATCATCTGTGCTTGGCTGCTCTCTAGCCAACACTGGAGTCATCTCAGGCTACAATGTGGCGGCATAATATAAACACAATGTAAACGCAGAAACCGGCATGAAGGGACCAAGAAGTAACAGGGATATCAAAGACAAACCAGGATCATCCAGGAGGGAACAGGATATTTTATATAAGCACTCTGAAAAGACAATAGAGCCCCAACCCCCCCCCCCTTTAACTGCACCCCTAATTAGCCTTCCTGCTCCCCACCTGATCATTTTTATATCGAAGCAATTTCCACAACCAGACATTCAAAGAGCTCAGTTGCGATAAACTCATCAGCTGCTAAGGAATCTGTTGTACCTCGCTCGGGTCTGCTTCAAGACTCAGCTATTTCCAAACAAGCCTTTCATGCACGTCCTCCCTCCAAAATATTAGCTTTACTGTCCACATCCTTCCGTGTCACCCACCCCAAAGCCATTCTCTTACCTTTGGAACTCACATTTGTTTCCTTTGATGGTATTTACCCGAGCAAGGGCAATTGTTTGACTGGAATCTTGCAACTTTCAACTTTGCGGTCGCGCACAAGGGAAAAGCCGTCACCCCGACACAACGGCTCGGCTGAGCTCCACATGCCCGCACCCACCCCTGTATTTTAAATTCTTTTACACTTACTTAATATAGTGCGTGCCGCCTGTCCGCTGATGCGGTATCAGAAACCTGCAAGCTACTATTTCTGCAACTGTGTCACTGTAGATAGTCTGAAACATGTACGTCGCCGTTGCCATGGAGACAAACACAGCTAGGGTAGAGTGCCACGCTGTGTTAATTCCTTCACCCATGAACCCCAGGGGAATGCTAACATTCATCTTCTTTCTCCTGTCGTCTCACACTGCTTTAATATATATATATATATTTTTTAGTATTATCAAATGATGTACTAAACACATATGGCACACCTGGAAATACGGAGAGAGGGCTGAAATGAGCCGTGGTACCAACCCAGCCTGCCGGCTGTCTGCTGAAGGTGGTGCCGCTCTGCAGAGGATCTTCTCACTCACTTCTCCTGGGATGAAAGGAGAACTTTCTCTTTCTTTTCTAATGGCATGGGGTGAGCTCTTGTTTCACCTAAAAATGGTGGCCAAGGGATTGCACTAGAATAAAGAAATGACCAGATTCGCCTGTCTGATCAGCTCTGTGACAGGGAGAGGCAGAGCTAGCAAACTTTCTTTGCATCAGCATCAGGGATGGACCCCCAGGGCCATGCACACACTCAGCAAACACTCCACCGCTGCTGAGCTACATCCCCATCCCTGAGACCTTGCAAACTTTCTGAAGCAGATTCAAGCTAAGTGTGATGCTCCTTCTTGACCAAATCGGCACAAACAGGCTCTAAGCACTATCGTTCTAATTAGGCAAAAGTAGAAACTCTCAACAATGACTTCATTGGTTCCAGTGGGTCTTTGTTCCTACATCCACGCAAGAAGGTACCAGAGTGACTTACTAAGCGAGGAGCTGGAACTCTGTCACCCAAAACAACAGACTAGAGTAGTCCTGCAATCTGAGTGGTCTCATTTGCTTCAGGTTCAGATCCCTGTCCTTACCAATGCCCAGTCCCGTGGAGAAAAAGCCAAACACTTTCATTATACCTAGAAGCCAAAATGGGCATTGAGCTGCCTTCCTATTATTCAAATGGGCCAGTTGCTTTAAATATTGGGGTTATTCTCATCACGGTAGACAAAAATAAGCTGTTGAAAATCTTAATTACATCCTATCCCTTGGGCTAGTTAATAATATTCAATCTAGATGAAAATGGCCACATTTTAGATTTGCATGCTGATGCGCCTCACTTGAATACCATTTCCTCACTAAACAATCAATTGGAGGCTTTAAGAGCGCAGCTCCCTGACCCTGAACTGGCATATTTGAAAGAAACCACTACTTTATCGGCAGGGATTATGGTAAAATGATCCCATAAAAGATGAGCAAATTTTCCCATTACTTTCCTAAATTGAATCATTCTTGGCTGTTTACTATGATAATAATGATCAACTCATCCCTAAGATAAAAGCAAAACAGAAAATAGATACATATACCTTACCAGTTAAGGGAATATGTCACTTTTAAAAAGCAATCTAGAGATGATGTTGGGAGAAAGGGTATGGGGAGGTGGCTCACTGGATAAAAGCACTTTCTACACAAGCCTGGAAACCCGAGGTTGATCCCCAGAACTCACAGAGAAAGACGGGACAGTGCACATCTGTAAGGCTGCCACTCCTACGGGGAGATGGGAGACGGAAACAGAAGAATCACCCAGAAGCTCACAGCCCAGCTGGCCTGGGGTGGTCAAATGGCAGAAACAAGAGAAATCCTGCCTCCAAACGAGGCAGAAGTCATGAGTCGATGGCTGGGAATTGGCCTCTGACCTCCATGTCCTGCAGTACCTATTCCTCTAACCTCATCAAGCATCTTCACCTAGGATACCGTATGTGACCATGACCGGAGTTCCACGAACTAGTTAGGTCTTCTCTGACCTAATCTAATGCTTTCTCCATAGCCCTGCGGCCCCAAGTACAGCGACCAGGCAGCTGGTTGTCAACGACTTAAAATAGCCACAGTAACGCTATTTATGGGGAGAGAGATACCAAGTGTCAGAGTAAATGGTTTGGGGTTACCTGGGGCTGCTGGGTGAGGTTCAACTCTTCTTTGCCCTTACTCACCTATTCTCATCACCTAAGGGTTGGGGAATAGAGCTCAGCCATTGGCTGAGTTCAGCACCTCCCCTCCCCCCACCCCTGCACCCAAGCAAATCAGAATCTGTCTGCTCTCAATTTCAGTCCCTTTCTTTCCCAGGATTCCCAGTCTCAGGGCCAACACCAATCCTCAGAGAGGGCCTCGGGGGGTGGGGGGGCCTGGAACTGTGAAGGTGAAGGGGGGGGGGCGTTGAGAATAAGCAACAATAATGAATTGTCAGATGTCAAGCTCCCAAAGAGATGTCATTCCAGGTTTATATTGTAGACCAGTGATTCTCAACCTTCCCAATGCTGCCACCCTTCAATACAGCTCCTCATGCTGTGGTGACTGACCCCCAACCGTAAAATGATTTTTGTTGCTACTTCATAACTATAATTTTCCTGCTGTTATGAATTATAATGTAAATATCTGATATATGACCCCTGTGAAAGAACTGTTAGACGCCCCCCAAAGGGGTCGCAACCCACAGGTTGTGAACTGCTGTGGTAGACCATGTCAGAAACTTCTTAGTTTTAAAGATTAATACTTCCTCATATGGACATACCACATTTTGCTTGCTAATTCATCTGTCAGTAGACGTTTATGTTGCTCCCACATTTTCACTATTATGAACCATGCTGCTATGAATATGGGCACATAAATATCTTACTGACCCTGCCTTTCAGTTATTTGGGATATATACCAGAAACAAAATTGATATAACAAATCTATTTTTAATTTTTTGAACAATCACTATTGTGTTTTCCATGGCAGCTGTACCATTTTATATCCCCATCAACAATGCATAAAGGCTCTAATTTGTCCATACCCTCTCCACTATTTGATATTATCTATTCTCTGAAGTTGATTTATCTTGTTCCATTAATATAGTAGCCATCCTAATGGGGGTGAGGCAATATTAAGAGTTTTGATTTGCATTTCCCTATTTGTGCCTTTTCCTGTGTTTATTGGCTACTTACATATCTCAGAAGAAATGTCTACTCATGCACTAGGTCCATATTTTTATATGTGTGTGTTGTGTGTGTGCTCACATGTGCAGGTCAGAGGACAAGTAGCAGTTGTGGGTCTTGGGGGGATCAAACTCGGTTCAGCAGGCTCACTGGCAGAAGTCTCTCCCCACTGAATGATCTCGCTAGCTACTAGTTCCATTTTTGAATCAGATAATTTGTTGTGGTTGCTGAGTTTAGAGAGCTCTCTCTATATTCTGTGTATTTTCCACTCTGCATATGCTCTGCAGGTATGGCCCTGTCTGTAACTCAAATCTTAAAAGGTCTTATTAACTGAAAACCTGGAGCCAGACATTGGGGTGAAAGCTGAAAGATCAGAAAAACAGAACAAGCCAGCCACGTTCTTACCTCTACAAAATCCTCAGCCTCAAGAGAGAGACTTCCTGTTTACTCACATCTTATATACTTTTCTGTGCCTTGTGGTCTCCCTTCCCTCCTAGTGCTGGGATTAAAGGCCTGTGCCACCATGCCTAGCTCTGTTTCCAGTGTGGCCTTGAACTCAGAGATCCAGATAGGTCTCTGCTTGCAGAGTGATAGGATTAAGGGTGTGTGCCACCACTGCCTTGCCTCTATGTCTAATCTATTGGCTGGCTTTGTCCTCTGATCTCCAGATAAATTTATTAGAGTACACAATATATTGGGGTACAGACTATATCACCACACCCATCCTGTGGGTGACTTCTAACTTGGTTGCTTCTTTTCTATACTTATAGCCACCAGATCATGAAAAGCCCATTTCCTTATGACTTGGGTTGTCCACTTCCTCTTCCTACATTGCCCTGGGCATCAACTATCAACTGAATTTGGCCATATCATCTTTGTGTGGCAAGCATTCATTCTTCTTATAAGATCACAGAGTTGTTTCTGGGTCAGCCAGTCCATGAAGCAGCAGAGTCATGGTTATGGGCAACATTCTGGGAAGAAATGCACAATGCTGATGGGGGAACCTGGTGTCTTCCTAAGGATACCCCAATCTAGGTCAGTCACTGGATCCTCCATGACAATATAGACTCCAGAAAAGAACCAAGAGTCAAGCTCTTGAGTCAGTCTGTTAGAAATACATCTCAGGTTGCCGGGCAGCGGTGGCTCATGCCTTAAATCCCAGCACTCGGGAGGCAGAGCCAGGCAGATCTCTGTGAGTTCGAGGCCAGCCTGGGCTACCAAGTGAGCTCCAGGAAAGGCGCAAAGCTACGCAGAGAAACCCTGTCTCGAAAAACCAAAAAAAGAAAAAAAAAAATCTCAGGACTTGGCTGGATCATGATTCTCTCCACACCTATATATAGAGAGATACGTTCCCAGAATCTATAAAATAGTAAGGGGTGTGGATGAGTCACTCTGAGGGAAAAGACCCCACAAGGTGACTCCTAAACCTTCCCTTTCCCGCTGTCCTTCCCCCAAGGTTTCTCTCATTCCTTGCGGGTCGCCAGGATCTCACTTGTTATAGTACAGAATGGCCTAACTCCCATGGTTCCCTCCTCTTCTGATTCACATCTAATATGCCAGGGGCTGAGAAACCAAATGATGGGGCTGATTAGAATCTTGTCTGGGGGAAAAAAAAAAAGATGAATCTGGGCCTGAGAAGTTTCTCTGAGCACCCAAGTGGGGAGTTTTGGCTGCTACCAACTCGAGGTCATTAGCCTAAAGCCAGCCTCTTAATATGAAATTGGCCTACACTTTTTTCATTTTGGTGTTTTGAGACAGTTTCTCAGTGTAGCCCTAGCTGTTCTGGAATTCACTCTGTAGACCAGTCTGGCCTCGAACATGGAGATCGGCCTGCCTCTGTCTCCCAAGTGTTGGGATTAAATGCCTGTGCCACCACCACCCAGCAAAAGTGGGATATACCTTTAAGCCTTTTGAATGGTCTCCACCTGTCAATGTTTTTTGTTTTGTTGTTGTTGTTTTTTTCTCCTCTTATCTCTTTGGCATTTGTTTGTGGTCACATCAGGTTGTTTTTAAATTTTAGCTTTTGCTTAAATTTTGAGCTAAATTCATTTTTTTTTTGTTTTTGTTTTCCTTAGATACCAACAATGAAAGCAAAACCACTCAAATGCAAAGTGGATTTCCAGTGAATTGGTTCATAGGAAAATCCATAAGAGAGCTGCTTCTGAGGGATCTATTCCATCTGTTTTATTTTGAGAATTGTGAAAACTGTCACAAAAGGTAACATTTAGTCGCACTAGACTACACAGACATTGATGTCACTTATGTCTCTCCTTTGGTGGTAACACAGGAACGTCATGGCTGTGGTCTAGCTGCCACTAGGGAGGACACATTGCTTCCTCCAGTCATTTCTTTTCACCATGAAGGCAACTTATGGAGAGGGCCAGGCAATGAGCCACGAGCAAGCTCACAATGTAAACCAACTGTGTTAGTCAGACTACTTGAGAAGTTGTTGTGCTGTGTTGTTTGTTAGTTTATTTATTTATTATTTATGGTTTTTGAAGCTTTTGTGGATGAGATTCTGTGTGTATGCAGATGCATATGCTCATGTGTGTGCAGAGGTACATATGTGTGCAGGTACACAAGCACATGTGTATGTGTACATATGGAGGTCAGCCTCAGGTGTCCTTGCAGCCCTGTCCATCTTGATTTTTTGAGAACGGGTCTCTCACTGGGATTTAGGGCTCACTGATTTGGTTAGCCTGGATGGCTATCAGGCTCTAGAGATCCTCGTCTCCTCTCTCTAGTGGTTTCTCTGTGTAATATAGCCCTGGCTGTTCTGGAACTCTCTACGTAGACCAGGCTGGCCTTGAACTCACAGAGATCCACCTGCCTCCCAAGTGCTGGGATTAAAGGCGTGAGCCATAGTGGTGGGAATCTTACAAGCTTGTGTGGAGCAACCTGGTTCCCATAGTTCCTTCGTGTTTTGACTCACATCTAAGATGTCAGGGGCTGGTCCTTGATACCATCAAAAGCAAGATGGAAAGAGAATGTGAACAACTTGCTCCTTCCCTTCCAAGGCATAATCTGGAGGCTGTACCCAATGCCTCCCACGTCCATTCATCAGACAGGAAGTGAAATCACTTTGCCATTCCAGTAGTTGGCTACTTAAAGCTCACAGGTTCGTTAATGAAAAGGAAAGGCAGGGGCCACCCTCAGGGATCAACTAGCAGTAAGTACATCACGTCGGTATTTCCAAGATAGAATGAGGGCTGGGGATGGAGCTCGGTGGATGGGGTGCCTGCCTAGCACGCGCCATGTCCTGGGCTCCATCCTTAGCTTTGCATGAACTAGGCATGGTGGTGCACACCTGTAACCCCAGCACTGGAGAGGTGGGGAAAGGAGGGACAGAAGTTCAAGCTCATCTTTGACCACACAGTGAATTCAAGGCCAGCCTGGACTCTCCGAGACCCTGTCTCAGAACACACACACAAAAGTAAAAGTTCACAAACAGAGACAATAAAACAGAGTCAATACTGGTCCCATGGGCACCAGGAGCAATGGGAATGGGTGTAGGAGACTGTAAGGATGGTTCATCATATCTTCCCCTTTCTCTTTTTAACAATATTTGAGGCAGAGGCTGGAAAGATGGCTCTGAGGTTAAATGCACTCTTGCGCTGCTCTTACAGAGGACCCCAGGCTTGGTTCCTGGCATCCTCATGGGAGCTCACAACTTTCTGTAACTCCAGTTCCAGGAGATCTGATACCCTCTTCTAACCTTTTCGGGCACGAGGTATGTGTGTGGTGCAGGTACAACAACTCATACACAGAAAATAAAAATAAATCTTAAAAAGTATTTGAGATGTGCACAAGAACATGCTGAGGAAGTTGCACAGCAGTTACATGGGTGCTCTACCTTTTCTGTGTTAGAAAGACCACGTTTTAAAATGTAGTAAGATTTAGCATTATCTCCACTGCCCTCCCGCAACTCAGTACATTGTCAAAATGGATTCCATCCATTGGAAACACACAACCTGCTAAGAACTCTCTGAAATGAGTGCCTCTGGATTCCTTAGCAGGTCTGTGTCTCTGGCAGCACCCAAGACTGCTACATGTTACAACCGGCAATGCCTTAGATTTGAAGACAGTATATCAATAATACATATAAAGACATGACCTATGGAGAGGGGGCCTGAGGAGAGTAGAGCCCCACAAGAGAGCATCCCAAGGTCGAAGAAGCCCTCAGAGCTGCCAGTGACCTGATGAAACCCTCACGGGGTCTAGCTTGCAGTCAAGGTTACATGTACTATGTCCATGCCTCTGGCCGAGGTCATTCTAAATAGACCCGTTCAGGCTCACTTCCTCTGAACCTTAGAAAAACTCAACCGATAAAAGTCTCCTTTTATTCCTTCTAACATGCTCAGAAATCTACCCAGCATGATGGTTGGTCTTCATTGTCAATTTGACTGGATTTAGAATCACCATGGAAACACACATCTGGGCATATAGCTCTGAGGGTATTTCCAGAAAGGTTTAATTGAAAAGGGATGACCTACCCTGAATAAGAGTGGCACCACTCCATGGGCTGGGGTCCCAGACTGACTGACTAAAAAGGAGCGAGAAGGCTGAGCACCAGTGTCCATCTCTCTGTTTTCTGACTATGGATGCAATGTGACCAGCCGCTTCACATTCCTGCTGTCACGGTTAGACCTGTGCCCGCCATCATGCCTTCTCCAGTATAATGGACTGTATTTCCAAACCATGAACCGCAAGAAACCTTCCTTTCCCTAAGTTCTTTCATGAGGTATTTTGTCAAGGGACAAGAAAAGCAATTAATACAGCCAGCAAGAAACAAAGCATAAACAGCAACCACAAATTAAGTTTAACCTCCAGTAGCAAGAAAATGGAGTTGCAGCCGGGCGGTGGTGGTGCACACCTTTAATCCCAGCACTTAGGAGACAGGGGCAGGTGAATCTCTGAGTTCAAGGTCAGCCTGGTCTGCAGCCTGAGTTCCAGCACAGTCAGAGTTACACAGAGAAACCCTGTCTCAAAAACCAAAGAAGGAACGTGAAGCTGTATTTCTAGACCCAAATTTGAGTAGGCTGAGAGGGTGTGGCATGTTCTGATACCATTCTCTAGGAACACATGGTTGTTTCCTCATCCAACAACTCAGCCATGGTCCTGCCCATCAGGGGAGGCCAACAAGACAGCCAGCATCCTCTTTCCTTTCATGGCTGACATGTGCTACTATGGGTCTGCCTCATTAAAAATTAGAACCCCTCAGTAACACTGTTTCGTCAATATTAGCAAAATGTAAATGAACCACAATGATTAGAAAGAAAGAGAGAGAGAGAGAGAAGAGAAAGAAAGAAAGAAAGAAAGAAAGAAAGAAAGAAAGAAAGAAAGAAAGAAAGAAAGAAAGAAAGGAATCCATGCAGCCAGTTTCTATCTGAACACAGAACACCATTTCTTAAAAAAAATAAATAAACCAACAACAACATCTATGAACGTTTTCTTCATCTCTCACATTCACTTAGTATACAGTTGGCATTTTCAAAATGCAAACCTGATGTGGTTTTGGAATTCATTGAAGCACATTGGAAGACATCTGAGTGGCGGGGGGGCGGGGCGGGGAGTTCTAGCCATATGCTGCTGGTGCATGGATTTGAATATTTGAAAGGTAATCTAGAAAAGAGACCTGCTTCCGTCCTCCTTATCAACAGCGGTCATTCATAGCAACCACACGTCTTATAGATCGAGCCGCTTCCCCACGTGTGAGACAATTTACAGGAGGAAGTCAGGGGCTGGCCTCCCATGCAGCCTGGCTAGTTCAAGTATGAGTCTAGCTGGACCTCCTGACAGGTAACTCAGAAGTTCTCTTCATCACTGCTGAGGGAAGGATAAAGGTTCTGCCCACACTGGGTGGATTCACATAGAAGAGATTTTTCTAAAACATCTTCAAGTTTGGTGAACACAGAGGGAAAGCTGCAGGACCAACTCACAATGGCTGCCTCCAAAAAGACCAGCAGCACTGTGAAATCAATCACCTCTCCTCTCACGCCCATCGGATCCACTGCTTGCTTTCTGTTTATCTGAACAGCCACAGGGGAAGTGAGCAGAGCCAAGCCCACGGCGGGGACTCTTGCCCCTGGCCCCGACACTTGTTTTCACCCTGAGAGGGATGGGAGGAACCCCTGTCACAGAGCTGGGAAGGTTCCCTGACAGAGCTCATCAGCCTTGCTCATTCTGTCCCTGGGCCAGGCCTCTAACTGGGTCATTCCGTCAGAGAACACACAAAAGAGTGTGGTCATGTGCATGGCTAATCCGTTTACGTGCTTGCAGAGGACACTGACTCACATAAGACCAAACTCCATGGTATTATGCTGGCTCACTCACCACACCACATGTCAGAGACCCAAACCAACATAAGTACAGGCTGGCAACGTCACCAAAAAAAAAAAAAAAGTGCCAACACTAAACACTTCGCTTCCTCTGCTTTGGGAAAGGAACTGTATGTAGACAGAGGTGAGCAACTTGACCACCATATTGATTAGGAGGAAGAATGCTGGGGGATGTCTTTCTGTATGCTGTGGATACGTGTTGTTCCCACTGGTTAATAAATAAGCTGCTTTGGCCTATGGCAAGGCAGCTTAGGGGCAGGCAGGAAATCCAAGGAGATAGACAGGAAAGAGAAAGGCAGAGTCTGGAGAGACACCAGCCTGCTGTCCAAGAAGCAACATACCAGCAGACCAGTAAAGCCACAGAATATGTGGCAAAACATAGATGACTAGAAATGGGTTAATTTAAGACAGAAGAGCTAGCTAGCAAGAGACCTGTCATAGGCCATACAGTTTGTGAATAATATTAAGCTTCTGAATGATTATTTTTTAAGTGACTGCAGGACCACAGGGCCAGGCAGGACCCGAGAAACATCTGACTATAGAAGAATGTGACATAGCATTTGTTTTTGGATCTGATTTGGCCACAGATCTCAGTGGGCAAACACCTCCATCAGCTCAGTTTACAGAAGCGTGTGCTCCTTCCTGAAGTACAAAAGAGAACCATTCCAGGACCATGGCTCCATATGAGAAGGCTGGCATGTCTGCTTTGGTCTTGTCTAGCCACTGGGGTTACGACACTGCTCCTCTTGACCCCATCCCACATCTGAAACTAACCAGAACCTCAGGTCCAGAAGAAGTCTGGGAGCTGTGGCTTTACTGAGACCCTCTTTTTGGTGCAGCATTTTCCTAAGATGTCACGTGAGACTCCTACCACGCCTACTAAAGCATACTCTTTCGAATAGCATCTGTAGCCAGGGGCCCATGTGACTTCTCCTCTGCCCCCAATTAGTCCAAACTACTGGTCCAGAGCCCCTCGCTTGTACCCAAGTTCTCCAAGAGCTCCTGAAGCAGACAATGAACCCGTGGTGAAGCTCCCACTTCCTCGCCAGGATAGCAGCATCTGGGCTCTGGAATGATCTCCATCTCAGGCAGTGAAACACAACATAAGATGTGGGGAAGATGTGTGATGCATGAATTAGCACCCTGCGGGTTTCGGCCCACTGGGTTGTGATAGCCAGATCTCTTCTCTGCAGCCCCAGCCCAACAAAGCATGGCCAAGGCTGTTTTGGCTATGACTGTGGTGTTTGCTGAGGTCTAGGCCACCTAGCCAAGCACTGTCCCGAACCCATCTGCCTCAAGCGGCATGGGCAGCGGCTGCTGCAGTAGCCAGGGAGGTGACCCCAGGAAGCCCCCCTCAAACACAGTGGTGAAGATCTGAAGCATACCAGACCACAGCCAGCTCATGTGGAATTCCAGGGTGGTAAGGTAAGAAGCCGCAGGGTAAGAGAAAGAGCTATCAAGTTGCCCCACCAATGGAAAAAAAAAACAAAACCCGGCAGTGACAAATGAGGACCGCCTTCTGTGGCAGTCCTTAGCAAGCCAGGAAACACTTGAGAAATCCGAGAATTTGACCACATCTAGAAACCAGGGCTCAATAATCACTCCAGAGCGGAGCCAATGCTTTGCCAAAAAGGTCTTTCTATTGGATTATAAACCACACATCACCTTGTCTTAACTTTACTGTAAGGGCAAATTCTAAATACATTCTGAAAGAGATCAACTCTAACTTTATTTATGTCATGCTGCTGACATACACAAATAATGGGATGTCTGTGGCTAAATCAGAAACTGCAAGAAAGGGCCAATACTTTGCTGGTGTCTCTGCTCCCAGTAATCGGTGAGTAGTATAATACATACATATCTAAGGTTGTCCTCTGACCCCACATGCTCACTGCAACACACACACACACACACACACACACACACACACACACACACACACGCATTCATTCACATGAATGTTCACGTGCATACATCCATACACCCACACACAAAGCTACGCTAGCATAGAGTGACGTGAACTTGGAATCACACATTCAAGAATAGCTTTTGAAAGCATTTAGATAATGAAGCTGCAGCAACCTTCCTGTGAAATAAGAAATATATTGTAATCCCATTTGATCAGTGAGCAGTATAGTGAGCTGTAGATTCAAATCCCTCAGGTGTTAATAACAGTTGAGTCAGAATTAGAACTGTAAGACTCTGGGCTCTGTACCCAGGCCATGGAGCTGGGTGCTTCATCTGGGGATGGTAAGGTAAGAAGATGACGCCTGATCCTAGCATGAACCAGCCAGTTCCACAGAATACCTGTTTATTATGACAGCCAATATTTCCACATGTCCTCAAAGGCAACCAGCCTTCCTATGACTGGGTCCATAAAAGACCTACGAAAAGATGACAGACACTTGTTCAGGTGGATGCCTAGGTGTGCAGATCAAAGCCTATACCCCTGTGTAGAGGGCGGGCTATTAAGAGACGTGTGCACAGAGCAGGCAGGAACCATTATGGGTCAGACTTGGTGTATCTGAAATACTCTGCTAGAAGGAAGTGAATCTTTTCTGAGAGTACTGAAGAAAGACAGTCTGGAAATTTCACAGAGCCCAGAATAACAGCTTCTGGCTGCACCTTCTAGTCTACACAACCCCAGGGACATTCTGCTCTGATGGACAGGCAAGATGGTGTTGGAAGTCACTCTCATAGAAAAACAGAAGGGCCAGGCTGAGTAGAAATTGTGAACATCACCCTACCCTACTCGCAGGGAAAATAACAAGGCAACTGAAGCCAGCCAAGATCATAAGTGCAAACTTCAGGCAGCCTCTTGCCAAGGCTTTTGATGCCCAAAGCTCCAGGTAATTCCAAACTAGCACTTCTCAGACAGTCGTGAGCCCACAGATCACCCACAGGCCTTGGGAGAGGCAAGTTCTGCTTCAGCAGGGCTCAGGCAGAGCAGAGACCATGCAGCTCTAACAAGCGGCAGGGGATGCCAATGCTGTTGGCCAGTGGACCACACTCTGAGAAGCGAAATCAAGGGCATCACACTATCAGGGCTCCTACGACTCCAGGCTTTTCCCTCCTTCCATAGGACAGGCTTTGCCCATGGCAAAGAACAAAACTATCACTGCAGGTGGGCTGCATCATGAGATAACCCATCCTCCAAACATCTCACCAGCTTTTACATCCTCCAATATCCACAACCACTGCCTTTCCCATTTTCTGTCTTTCCTCCTGTCTAGTTCTCTGGATCACTCTGGGCCACCTGCCCAGGCCTCCTTGCTTTTTCTAGATGGAGCCACATCATAGCTGCTGTCTCCTCTACCTCAAGAACCATCCTCTGCACACCCACTGACTACTGTTCTTCCTTGTCTTCAGTGGGAAGCCACGCCTGGCCCTCTGTCCTTTAGTACAGCACCCCCTCCTATCTCCTGTGCCCCACCTCTCCCTCTCTTTCTCCACAGCACCCCAAGATTCTCTGCTCTTTTGTTCAGCATCCTACTTCCTACTCCTCACTCCCATTCCACCACCAAGAGGCCAAGCAGTCTGTGTCTCGAGGAGTGCTATATTCATGCCGGGTTCCTCACTGATACATAAATATATGTTGAATGAAGAAAGAACTCTGAATTATAATTAATATTTTAAAGATCCAACCATCATCCTCAAAGACTCCGGGGAACTGCTTGCATACACCCAACATGAGTGGGGTTTTTTTTTTTGTTTTGTTTTTAAACGACTTCTTCAAGATTTCAAAAGAATCCGGTGTTGCAGATTGCAGGAGATATTTTTATCCTGTCGTGAAAGCCTGGGCTTCGTGAAGAGAGGCATTCCCCATGTTTCCCAGCTCTTCATTCACCATCCGCCTGAAGAGATTCCTCCTCCTCCCCCTCTGGGGACCGACATAGATGAGAGGCAGATCCAGATTGACAGGAAGACTCCCATGAGAGGATTTCCCACTCCTACACGAAGAGACAGCAGGATGAGGGATGGGGATTTCCTCGTGGTGTACGGGACCCACACAGGGTCCCACTGCCAATTGGTTGAAGGGCTGGCTGGGGCCCATGCTCCCTGCTGCGTATGCTCTGCCTTGCACCTCTCTTGGTATATGCTCTGCATCTGAATGGAGAATGGCTTCAGCTAAAGACTCAAGACAGGGGTCCTGAGTGAAGTCTCATGGCATTCACAGACTCAGAGGAGTTTGGGTCTTCCCAGGAGGGTGCACACAGAAAGCGGCTCCATCAAGCCAGGAGGGCAGCGTGTTGGGTTTAGTCCACTCCACGGGCTGCACATCTGGGTGCACACATCTCCAGTCACACACGAGAGCAGTACGGGGTGTGGGGAACAACACTTCTACTCCCACTGGAACTGGGTGCATGAGCAATGGGGGCGCTGTCCCAGCTCACAGGAAGGAGTTACCAAGTCTGTCACCCCCTACCTGCCCCCATTCCACCCTAAGTGGGCACACATCACCCATAGTCAAGGGTTCTTCTTGGTGGGCTATAGTGGGTATGCCTGATAAGTGTTTGCCCAGCACGCATGATACCCTGGGTTTAAGCTCCAGAACTGCATAAACCCAGGCATGGTGGTATGCATGTTTAATCCCAACACTCAGGAGATGAAGGAAAGAGAATCAGAAATTCATCCTTAGCTACATAATAAGTGTGAGACCAGTCTGGCTTAAAAAAAAAAAAGTCCTGTTTAGTTTATATTTCATATTATGACTTTTATTTATTCCAAGTGCAGGCTTGCCCTGGAGCCTGACTTGAGGGCAGCCCAAGTCCCAAACTTACACAGGACACTCTGCTTGGCCATGGCCACCTGCAGGGCACATACAAGCAGGACTGCTGTGAGCAAGACCCAAGTTAGAGCTCAACTAAGCACTACTGTTATATTAGCCCAGTCCACAGAGAAGTTCTGCTGCCCTGGAATCGACAGTGTAGACCCTTAGAAGCCCAAAGGGACAGCTGTGGCTTCCTTTCCTGACTGGCTCCCTCCTACTTCTCTGCCAATTGCCTACGATGAAGAACAGACAGCCTTGTCTACCTGTCTTCACAGCAGGGTAGAAGCCACAGTGAGGGACTGCTGAGTGGCTGCCTGGGTGTGGAAGAGTTTTCTCTAGGTTCTGTGGTCTGTGACCTGAACAGATGAAAGGCAGGTCAACAGGAGGGAAGGAACACGCGTTTGATTAGCTGATACTAATGTTTTCACACGGCACAACTAGGTTACATCCCCAGCTCTCTTGCCCATTATTATACTGTCAATCTCCCCCCCCCCACACACACACACAGAGGAGACAGACAGACAGACAGACAAATAGAGACAGAGACTAACCAGGGAATGACACCAATCTTTGGAGAGAAGACAGTACCAACAAGACATGGTGGGGAGGTGGAGGGAGATTCTGGAAGAAGAATAAGGGCACATATGGAGGGAGAAGGAGAGCAGGAGAGAGGCTGGACCACCAAGCACCAAGTGCCCGGCTCCCACTGCTCAGGCTAGAGCCCTGGAACAATGGACCCTGTGCTCCTGGTGTATTCTCTTGCCATAGGTCTCAAAGGCAACCAGCCATTGTAAATGGGTTTGCCCTTGGCCTCTGCATCAATCACACTGAAGACCCGAGAGTCTGCAACCGTAAACCGGAGGCTGTCCTCACTTGCTCCCTGCGTGAGTCGTGGTGTAAATCACATGCCAAGACAACATCAATGTTACCTCAATTAAACACAATGAAATCGCCAGGGAACATGCCTTATTGCTTCATCTTAGAGCCTTAGACTTACACCTTAGAAACAGATACCATCTATCTGCCGTTATCAGGCTTTCTGGATAGGAAAACTGGAGCCCAAAAGATGGGTCAAGGTCACTGGCATCCACAGGGGCTAAGCTTGTGCCAGTTGTCAGGACAACACTCCCTCTGCTACTCGCGTTGGCTCGCACAACCACACTTAATTTTAGTTCATCACACATTCAGCTTGCGCTTTCTAGGAATTTTAGAGTCCCTCCATCTGTGCGCCTGCCATTCCACTCCTTCCTCTTTATTCAGCAGCTCCCAGGTTTCTCTCGGTTGCACGGTCCTCACCAGAAGAGAAGAAAGAGGTCCAGGCGTGTAGAGTGATCGCCATCTGTTTGTCATGTTGACAGCTCAGAGATGGCTGAGATTCCCATTGCCCACTGCGCTCTGTGCTCTAACGACTCCCGACGGTCAGGGTCTAGATCTGCAGCCCACTTCCGGCAGGGGCAAAGGAAGAGTTTCTTCCAGGTTTGCAAGCCACTAAGAATAAGGGCACCGCTGTCAATTAAGGCACACATTGGAATTGGCAAAAGGAAGGTTTCCTTCTCAGAAATGTCTTAAATGCACTTCCGACTGCTTAGGCAGAAACCAAACAGTTGGACTGCATTCAATTGTGCATGATTGTTAAAATAAGACATGTAATGAGGAGTCGAAGGCCCGGCTTTTAGACTGCCAAATAATGGATGCCGAGGCGCCAAGCTGCAGGCTGAGCCATTCCTGCAGTCCTGGGAACCTCAGGGGTGCTCAAAGGGTCACAATTGTGACAGCATGGTTGCCTCTGGGACCCAGTAGCAGGTGTGCCTCTCATCTGCACCAGAGCCTTGGTCAACAGCCACACAACTTGAAATGGCTATAGATTTTCAAAATGCAACCCAGTGTGGGTTTTTTTTTTTTTTTTTGTATAGCTATTAAGTATTCAAATTGTTGAGGACTGGTTTGTTATACCCAAAAGCAATGCATCGTGGGAAAGTGGGACATGTAGCATTATTTCTTAAGAAGCCTCGGAAGGGCATTTGATTTTTGGATAGATACTGCACGTTCTTAGATAGCTATTTGTGCAGATAAATGCTGTGGGGACTTTGAGCTTTAGGAAAAATGGAATCTGGCTAAAGTTTCTCTTCTCCCTGCACTCTCGGTTGCTTTAATCTTTTATATCTGCACATAGGCCAGATGGAAATGGAGGCCTCCATCCTTTGAAGATCTAGAAGTAGAGAAACCAATGAAATTTCATGGGCAAACAGACATTTAGTGTTCTCTGTACAGTCACTTCTCCATGATATAAGTTCTGAGTTCTGTGGTTAAAATGCCCCTTAGGACTCAATATAATTTTTGGTGGCTTCCTAGCACATGCCAAACCCTTCTGGGCACCATGCCAGGCTTCCTTTGGAAAAGATGCTCTGGTCAACCGTTACTCCTTAACATCGGCTGTAAGCTCCACGCCTTGACCTATCTGTCCAGGGAGCTGGGGTTCTCTCTTCCATGACCTCAGTCCTCACTTGATCTCTCTGGGGCTGTCTCTAGGACTGGTCACATTCAGTTGTATTCTTGGTCACTGGCAAGGCTTTTAATCACAGTAGTTCTGGACTCTGTCCTTTTGTTCTACCCAATGTCCATGTTCTTCCATCCAGCAGGCCTCTAAAAATCAACGGGCTAGTGTTCCACACACTTGAGGTAAGGGGTGGAATATTTTAAAAAAGGATGTCATATGCCGAGCCTTCCAGAAGCTAACCACCTTGGCTGGGCTACAATCATTGCTGTATGAGATAGTAAAACCAAAGGAATGATACAGGGGGAGAGAAGGGAAGAATCACGGGGAGATACATTGCTTATGTAGACTGAAGACATATGCCTTCCAGAGAGGAGAAGCACATCCATTTATCCATCTTCCCATCCATCATCCAGCTATTTAACAGTCACATTTTCACAACTAAATACCTCAGTATTAGGTAATACTGAGATAAACATATCAAGGACTTGGTGAGCTCACCCACACCCCTAGAACTCAAAGAGCCATGGTAGAAGCTCCACCTATCTTTGAAAACGATCTCCTTTCAACTGGCATCAGGGGTGACGGTCAACATCCTACCAGGAGTCAAAGATGTCCCACTGAAGGCTGCAAACTTCAAGCTTAAAACTTGGTTGGTATCAAAAACAAAAAAAAAAAAAAAAAAAAAAAAAAAAAAACTTGGTTGGTATCAAACTCAACTTGTTTTCATATTCATTTAGTTTTTAATCCGCCAAGCCATGCAGATTCCTAGCCATTTTGAGCCTACCTAGTCTGCATACCCATAAAACTATACCTGGCATCTGCTGGAGGGCATCAAGGTAGAGATGGCTCTAACGCCCTAAGTACCTACTGCTTTAGGGGCAACCTGATGCAGAGAGACCCTTCCTCTGGGGCTCCCTCCACCCGTTAATTCCTTTGCCCTCCCCCTCCCCAGATTCATGCCCTAAGGAACTTTCTCGCCTGCATGTCCGAAAGGCTGCCCATGTTGCCCCTCCCTCTTCCAGTCCTACCTTGTTATTTTATCAGCCCCAAATCCCTTGAACGCCCTCTTTCTGGCTGCCATGTTTAGAGTCGAATGACTCTTTTCCTAGCAAGGTTGATTGCTGAGTGGACTGATGGAAGGGCTAGAACCAGGCCCATAAGACTCTTTTTATGGGAATATAGTTTCGAGTGTTGGAAGCGATAAGTTGGAAACCCAAGTATCCTTATGCTATGTTTTCCCTCCTGCCTACGCACCCTTGCCAAGGACACTAAGCTCATTTTGGTGGTGGTGGGGAGGGTCTCTGTTGTTTGCAACAATGCCACGTTCACCACTTTTAAACATAAATAAAAAAGGACCCAGCCCAGGGAAGATGAATTTCAACCACTACTACAGTTACTAGGGAGGTAACTAGCAGAAGAATCACAAGTTCAAGGCCAGCCTAGGCGGCTTAGCAAGACCCTGCTTCATAATAAAAAAAATTAAAACAAATGGCTAGGGGGTAGCTGGAAAGATGGCTGGGGGGGTAGGAATGCTTCCGGTGTAGGCACAAGGACCTGACTTTGAATACCATGCGTAAGAAGGTAGGCATGCACTCTGAGTGCCCGCAACCCCAGCACTGTGGTGACAGAGAGGATGGCTGAGGCTTGGTGGTTGCTGCCAGCCTAGCTCCAGGTCCTTTTAGAGACTAGGTCTTAATGCACAAGACAGAGAGTGACAGATGAGGACATTTATCATATGGCATCCATGCATATGCACACATGCATGCATGTGCACACACCATAGGCATACACCATACATATACACATATCCCACCCTCCAAAAGAGCTGAGGATGTGGCCTAGTGGAAAAGCAAGGGAATGAGGGACCACAACTGAGACTTAACGAGAGATTTGTGGCCTTCTTGGCATAACTAGAAGCTGCCTCCATGTAACTGGTGAAGAAGAATCAGAGGGAGAGAAAAACAGACTCCATTCCATAGGGAGAGAGAAGAGTCCGAATTCCATATATGGAGGGGTGGGATACCTTAAAAGGTGGCTCACAGTGGGTCGGGGAGCCAAGTCAAACACAGCCCAGCTGCAGGGAGCCCAATCAGGCAGAGGGAAGCAGAACACTTCTCTGGAAGGTAAGTCAGCTGGCCTTAGGAAAGGAGACAGGGAATCCTCCTCCGGGACAGGCTCACAGCCCTCAAAAGCCTCCAAACCAGTTGTGAGCTTTGCACAGCGGCGATTCATCTGATGGGAAGCCGCAGCAGTAGAGAAGGATCCCACATTGTCACTCTGTATGACTTGGAGGGCAGGTAGGTGTCAGTCACCATCTTGAGAGAGACCTAGGGTTTGAAACTAAGGCAGCCCGAGGACATGAGGATGGGAGGAACCATAGAGACGCTGAGTTTAACGTGTTTCAGCCCTGGGGTAAGGGAGGCCCTGGGAGGCGGGTGCTGAGGGGAGGGCCAGGTGCTGGCAACATCCAAAGTGTCAACCTCTATTTGTTAGAAGTGCTTGGGACAGCTTGGTGGCAAGCATCTTTGTCTACTCCATGGCTTCACTGTCCCACGCTTGTTTTCCCTCTTCATGTATTTATCTAACTTTGTTTCCACATCTTTTCATTCACTAGTCCATCTTTTTGTATTTTACTATCTTTTAGTTCTTCCTCTCCCTTTGACTCCCCCCTTTCTGCTGTATTTTCAGAATTCGTTGCTGATCTGGTTGCTGGGTTTTTTTCAAGCTTATTTTTTTTTATTCCTTCTTACATGTCTATAATTTTGTGCGACATCTGTTTGCACACACGTGACACGCAAGTGTGGACACCAGAGGCCGATGTTCAATATCTTCCTCCGTTGTTCTCTACTGTATTTTCTGAGATTGGCTCCCAGACTGCACGCACCTGGAACTTGCTTCTTTGGTTAGGTTGGCTGGCGAGTGAGAGGGCAGGAAAGAAGAAATTTCATGAGAACAGATGAAAGGGTAGAGCTTGGAAGGAATCCACCATGTCTAACACTGTAGACAAGCAAACCCCTAACACTAATAGGGAAAAAAGAAGGAGGAGGAAGAGGAGGAGGAGGTTAAAAAAAAGGACAGTAATTTAACCAACCAGAAAAACAATGAACAAAGTCACAGGTGTTAATAAATTTCTCTCAATACTAACCTTACATGTAAATATACTTCACTTACCACCAAAGAGACACAGATTAGCTAGCTACATTAAAAACTAGATCCATCTCACTTTGGTCCAGTATTTCCTCACTATGCCCCTCCTCCCCCTTTTGGAATGGTAACGTATATTCCATGCCATGTCGGTAGGATGTATGTAACGACTTTTGATTTTACAGGGGGTTATAATTAAGAGATTGCCTCGAGTCTCAGAAGAGACTTTAGACTTTGAAACTGTGTTGAGACTATGGGATTTTTTAAGTTAGACTTAATGCATTTTGCATTATGATATGGCCACAAGCCTATGCGAGCCAGGGAGTGGAATGGGGTGGGTGTTGAATGAGAATGACCCTCATTGACCCATATGTTTGAATGTTTGGTCCCCAGTTGGTGGAACTGTTTGGGAAGGATTAAGGGGTGTGTCCTTGTTGGAGGAATGTGTTACTGATGGTGGGCTCTGAGGTTTCAAAAGTCCGGGTCATTCCCACTTAGTGCTCTCTCTTTCTCTCTCTCTTGGATCAAAAGATGTAAGTTTTCAGCTACTGCTCCAGCACCATGCCTGCCTGCCTGTTGACACGGTCCCCACCATGACAGTCCTGGATTTACCCTCTGAAACTGGAAGCCCCAGTAAATTCCTTGTTCTATTAAAAAACAGAAGCCAAATCCACTACCAGCTCTCCTCAATAAACACATCTCCATGGTAAAGGAACCAATAGACTGAGAATCACAGAAAGGAAGTCAATGTATTAAGTGAATGACAGCAGAAGAAGGTTGGTGTAGCTCCTCTGACATCTGATATCAGAAAAGCAGACTTCAAGCAAGAGACAAAGAAGGCCGCTACGTACTCATAAAGGGATGAGCCATCCCTATACATGTGCATCAAGGCAGCTGTCCCTAGTTTCACAAAATAAACACTAATGGGCACTGTCCTGTTTGGTTGGTTGGTTTTCGTTTGTTTGTCAACCTGACATACTCTATAGAGTCTTTTGGGCCAACAGACGCTCAATTGAGAAAATATCCCTACGAGACTGGCCTGTAAGGGTAGCCTGTGGAGCATATTCTTGATGGAGATCAGTGTGGGAAGGCCCAGCTCCCTGTGGGCAGTGCCACCCTTGAGCTACAAGACAAGGGGCAGAGCCCGCATAAGGAGGTGAGCAGCACTCCTCCATGGCTTCTGCTCCGGTGTCTGGCTCCAGGTTCCTGCCCTGGCTTCTTCAGCCATGGAATGTTACCTGGAAGCAGACAATGAAATAAATCCTGTCCTCTCCACGTTGCTTTTGGTCACAGTGTTTTATCACAGCAATAGACACCCCAGATCCTATTGCAGTAGTTGTGCATGGATTCAGCACTCTGCTTTCATCTTTAGATAGGTCCTCCAAACTAAAAAATCAACAAAGAGACTCCAGAGTGAAATTACACCATCAATCAAGTGGACCTGATAAATAGTGACACACATTTTTCTCAACAGCCCATGGCACCTTCTCTTCAATAAACCACATTTTAGGTTAACGAAAACAACACATCACAAGTCTGAGACAATATAAAAGAGTCAAAATGATTTCTTGAATCTTATGACGTTATAATAGACTAAAACTAGGAGTCACTAGGAAGAGAAACTAATCAATACTTAGTGACTGAACAATACACATGTGGATGACCAGTGGGGTCATTAAAGGAAGCAGGGAGGAAATTTTTTAATTCCTAGACTCAAATGAAAATAAAAAAAAAAAACAACTTATCAGATCCTTTGGGAGAAAGATAAAGTTCTAGGAGGTAAGTTCATAGCAGTAACTGCTTATAGTTAAAAAAAAAATCAGAGAGTTCTCAAAGAAACAGTGCAATGATACAAGTTAAGGTTTCATAAAAGCAAGAACAAGCCAGAGTGGCGGTGGTGCAAGCCTTTAATCCCAGCACTTGGGAGGCAGAGCCAGGTGGATCTCTGTGAGTTCGAGGCCAGCCTGATCTACAGAGCAAGATCCAGGACAGGCACCAAAACTACACGGAGAAACCCTGTCAAAAAAACAAAACAAAACAAAACAAACAAAAAAAGGCAAGAACAAGCCAAATCTCAAAATAGTAGGCAGCAAAAAATAATAAATATCAGGGCAGAAATTTTTGAAATGAAAACGAAAAGAAAATAAATATATAGAATCAAACAAAAAGTTGGTTCTTCTGATCAATAGATCAAGTCCATCAAACAAATGAACCAGTTGGTTCTACTGGCATGATGGAACTGTAATTCCAGGAGGCAAGATGATGAGGGATCAGGCCATTCTTGGCTACATAGTGAGGCCAAGGTTACTCTGGCATGTAGACATTGTCTCAAAAAAAATGGTTCTTGGGAAAGATAAGAAAGATTGATAAACCCATAGTCAAACTAACCCAAAGAAAAATAGAAAAGAAAATTAATAAAATTAGACATAAAGAAAGGAGATGATGCAATACTTTCCAATTGAAATCCAGATAATGACTTGGGGATATCCTGAAATGTAAATTCCAGAAAATAAGGAAATCCAGAATGAATGATGGTTACATACATATGATCTACCAAAATTGAACAAAGAGGATATAAACAGCTTCAAGAGATCCACAGCAAGCAATGCGATTACGGCATATAGAGTCTCCCACAAAAAAGTCCTGAACCAGGTGAGATTCATTGTTGAATTCTATCAAACCTTTATGAACAGCTAACATCTATCTATACACTTCAAACTATTCTACAAAACAATAGGGGAAGATGCAGGCCCAAACTCACTCTGTGAATCCAATATAACCCTGACACCAAAGCCAGATAAAGACACACACACACACACACACACACACACACACACACACACACTCACAGGTCATTTTTCCATCATGAACACAGGTACAAAAATTCTCGGTAGAATCCTTATAAATTATATTCAAGAAACATTAAGAAGATTGTATACCATGACCAAGTCATTTTTATCACTGGAATACAAGATCAGCTCAATATACGCAAATCAATAAATGTAACAATAAATAAACTAAATTATACGATCATCTCAACAGATGTAGAAAAAGCCTTAGACAAAGTTAAGCATCCTTCTCTGATAAAAGCCCCCCAAAGAAACTAGGAGTAGAAGAATACATTTCAATGCGATAAAGGTGATATACAGCGAACCCACAGCCAATATAATACTAAATGGGGGAAACAAAATAATTTCATCCAATCAGGAACAAGGCAAAGATGCCCTCCCTCTCTCATGCTTACTCCCTGTTCTCATTTAATTCAGTGCTCACATTATCCACCAGAAAATTCTTAGATCCGAAAACACTTTAAATAAAGCAGGATACAAAATCAACACACATACAACATACAAGAATCAGTAGCATTTCTGTAAAGAAGTAATGAATTTGTACAGGAAGAAATCAAGGGGAAAAAATCCCATTTACAATAGCTTTAAGGGAAACAAAACACGTAGGAATAAACCTAATCAAGGAAGTGAAAGATCGCTACAATGAAAATTTTAAGACACTGAAGAAAGAAATAAAAAAATGGAAAGATTTTCCATGCTCATACACCGGCTGGCTCAATAGGGTAACAATTGATCTACAGATGTAATGTAATCCATCAAAATCCCAGCTGGCCTCTTCACAGAACTAGAAAAAGGAATCTTCAGTAGCCTGGGCAACCCTAAGCAGACTGAGCAATGCTGAAGGTATCATATCACTTGTGTCAAACTATACTACAGAGCCATAGTAACAAAAACAGCATGGTGCTGGCACAAAAAGAGATATTATCACTGGAACAGAATAGGGAACCCAGAAATAAACCCACACAGACATAGACACCTAAGTTCTGAGAAGGGTGTCAAAAACATTCATTGGAGGAAAAAAAACCTTTATCAATAAATGGTGCTGCCTCCCTAAACACACACACACACACACACACACACACACACACACACACACACACACACACACAAATCAATATAAAATGGTTCAAAGTCAAAACGTAAAACCTGAAACTGGGGACCTGGAGAGACAGCTCAGTGAGTAAGAACACTGGCTGCTCTCCCGGAGGACCCAGGTTCAATTCTCAGCACCCATGTGGCAGCTTATAACCATCAATAGATCCAGTTCTAGGGACTCCTACACCTTCTTCTGGCCTCCAAGGGTATCAGACACACAAACAGTGCACAGATACACTTATAGGCAAAACACCAAAACACATAAAATAAATAAAAAATAAATATCTTTTAAAAAATTTAACAGCAAAAACAAAACATTCAATCAATAAATGGGCTAGTTAGCTAAAAAGTTCTCAAAAGAGGAAACAGTTAGCCAATAAATATTTGAGAATATATTCAACAACCTTAGCCATTAGGAAAATGAAAATTAAAACCACTGGGGATACGGCTCAGTGACAGAGAGCATGGCAGAGGCTTCCATCCCCAGCACCAAAACTAAAAATATTAAACTAATCACAGATACCTAGATACTACCAACATCATCAAAACACATGAAGAAAAGTTTTAGGATTGCAAGGAAAAAAAAAATAGGTAAGTCCACAATGACAGCCTGAGATTTCAGATAGGAAAATCAGGAAAGGTACAGAGGGCCTGAACACCATGAACCAAAATGATCTAGCGTCAAAAACATACACTCAACAGAAGACTGTGTGTTTAAATCCACATGGGCGCAGAACAAGAGAGATCACTCCAGGGCATAAAACAATTATCACTAAGTGCAAAAGGATTCAGTCTCCAAGGGTACATACTGGTTCCCCAGGGCACAGGACAGCTAGGCAATGCACTCTCCTCAGAGTTGCTCATGATGGTAGACTGGTATCCCTGCAGCCACCCACCCCAGGACAACAGCAGCATCCTTGGCTCTGCCCTCAGGTCCTCCTGAAGGGACTAGACTACAGTCTGCAATGAAAAGACGCATTCCTTTCTGCGGTGCTCTTAGGCACACATTGATGGCCTTTCTGGAGGGTGATGGAGCTGGCTGCCAGGACTCTATGCAGCAGGACCCTGTTGTGTGAATCACTTCAACTGTCAACTTGACACCCCTGGAAAGAGGGAACCCTACTTGAGGAACTGCCTCTCTCAGGCTGGCCCGTGGGCATGTCTGTGGGACATTTTATTGATTGCTAAAGTACAAGGACCACCCCCCTGGAGGTAGTACCATCCACAGGGAGGTGGGCCTCAGCTATGTGAGAAAGACAGGTGAACATGAGCCTAGGAGCAAGCCAGTAATGAGGAATGTTTCTCTGTGGTCTGTGCATCAAGTTCTTGCCTTTGAGTTCATGTCTTGCGTTCCCTCGACAATGGGCTGTAAGCAGTAAGCTAAATCAAACCTTTCCTCCCCAACTTGCTTTGGGTTTT
The DNA here is from genome assembly GCF_004664715.2 of Peromyscus leucopus. Taxonomy (NCBI): domain Eukaryota; kingdom Metazoa; phylum Chordata; class Mammalia; order Rodentia; family Cricetidae; genus Peromyscus; species Peromyscus leucopus. The sequence goes on from NC_051075.1 coordinate 66,397,945, forward strand.
GCGTTTACCATAGCACCGATGCGTTGAGCTGAAAACCGAGGAACATTTTGGGAGAGCAGTGCCCTCAGCGGGGTGAAACTCTCACTTCCTTTGCATTGCATCAGTGTTTCCGAACCAAAGATTTGAAGTGTCTAGCTAGGGATTTCATTTCCCATTTCTCCCCAATTTCACACTCGGAGCCCAGAGGGGTTCACGTGGAGGACTTTGAAGGGCATTTCTTTACATCATTTCTGGATTCAACTTTTCAATTCTCTCACAACATTGCTGGGTGTTTTCAAACTAAACTGATGTGGCTTGAGCAAACCGCTCTGCTCCAGTGGAAGTCACGTACAAGAGCACCAGATGCCCCTTTACACAGGGGCCAGCCAGTGCACTCTTAACGTTACAGAGGATCATGATGGTTAATTATAACTGGCAAGTTGCCACAATTTACAAGTCCTCTGGGGAGAGAGTCTCTGTGAAGGGGCTGCCTGAGTCATGTTGACCTGTGGGTCTGTCTGTGGGGGATGGTCCTCATCATCTTAAGCGACGTGAGAAGACTCTAGTTGAAAGTAGGGGACACGATTCCTTGGTTTGGGGCCCTGGAGTGGACAGGAGTAGAGAAAGCCGAGCAGTAAGCATGCATGCTTTCACTTCTCTCTGCTTTTGCCATGGATGCGACGTGGCTGGCTGCCACTGTGACTTCCCAATGGTGACGGCGGACCAGACCGTAACCTGGAACTGTGAGCTGAAATAAACCCTTTTGCTTTTCTGTTGCTCTTGGTCAGAGTTGGGACCAGGACAAGGGAGCACGCAGAGCAATCTGATGCTCCCTTCGCAGGGAATGATGTACCCATATCCTCCGTCGACCTTCTTGACCACGGCACGCCACCACCCAAGCAGATCACAGGTGAGCTAAGTCTTGTGAAAAGCCAGCTTCACAAAGAACTCCACTTCTGCATGGCTGTCCATTGAGTCACAGGCCCCGGGGGAGCACGTGGGCAGGACTTAAAGGTCCAGTGGGATATGAAGGTGTAATACCATTCATGAGGGGGAAAAGCAGGACCGGACTTTTCACAGCGAGCAGCTTTTGTATCTGGAGAAGTATTTTTCCTAAAACGGGGCCACTCTTCAGAGTCTCCAAGGACCACGGAAACAACCGTATTCAGTAAAACTGAGGGTCCCAGTGCTACTGCCTGGGAGCAAAGCTTGAGACAGGATCTAACTTGTCGGATGTAACTAGCCAAGCTGCTGCAGCTTGATGAAGCCTCCACGGGGCGCTGCAGACTGGGCTTTACCAGGCCATGAGTGGAGAGAATGGAGTCTCTGTGACTGACTTAACATTAAGCGAGGTGGACACCTAGCAAAGGGATTCTTGCTCCCAGCATCTCAAATGTGTTTACTCTCTACCAATGGACTGTTTCTAACATCACTCTGGAGTCAGTTACATCTTTAAATCTGTTCTTATTCCAATATACAATTCTTATCCATATACAGAGAATTTAGAAAGACTGGGTCCCCAAATACCTGGCATAATATTGACATAATTTTAGTGTCATATGGAACTCAAATGTCAGGCACTAAGAAACTAGATCTTGTGGCTACTCACCTCAGTCACTTCAAGCCCTTGCAGGGCTTCCATGGCAACTTGCCAATTGTTTACGTTACCCACACACCTACCAGTACACATCAGATCTACTTAACCATGATTCGTTTTTAGTGTTTACTAAGTCTTAGGGTTATTTAGTGTCTTTCTACTCTTTGTGCCGTTAGGAGAAATCTCCATTTTGAAAATCTACAGTTGTAAAACTCACCTTTGATAATTCCCCCCCCCAAAGAAAGCCTCATAGTTAATTTAGTGTTTGCACTTGGAGCTGCAACTTAACAGAGGGGGGCGTCTGAGTAAAGATGGGGGGAGCTTGTAAATATTTTAGGGAAATGTTTTGTCTTGCGCAGAACACATAAAATATGCTCTTTAATTTAGCCAATATGTTTAAAAGATAGCACTGCTCTCTTAGAGCTAAGCAATTATTAAAGTTTCTGAAATTCCTGTCCTCTTTTTTTGTAGACCTACCAAAGTTTGAATTATGATTATTCATTTTGTATTTGAATTATGAATTCTCCTCTTCCCAGCCTCTCTTGTGAAAAAGGAAATGGGTTTCTGCTAAGGCATTGAGCTAATATCTAATATTTCATAAGCCTCTGAGCTGTGTAACCTAATACTCAGATACGTGCTAATTTGTTTTATTATGTAATCAATAAAATGGTGATGCGTGTTAATTAGTTCAACTACACATGTATGACACACGTACATACACACACACATCTGGGAGAGAGGTTACAGTTCTGTGGAAGAAATAATTTGTCAGTGTTCAATGACTTATTAAAAAATGAGTGTAAGAGCTTAAACATCTAAATAACAATGAATTACATTCATCACAAAAAAGGATTCAAGTCCTGTAAGGCACCTGTGACCACAATAAAAACTGAACCACAAAGCAAGAACAGAATATTTGGAAAATGCCCAGATATTTGAAAGTGTAATATAGTATTCCAATTTACCTATGGGGAATATGTTCTGAGACCCCGGTGGGCGTCTTAAACCAAATTCTACATATACTACAGTTTTCCCATATATGCACATCTATGGTAGAGTTTACTTTACACTAGGAACAGCGTGAGCCCCAGCTTCAGTGAGAGACCTTGCCTCAAAAAAATAAAGTGGTGAGTGATAGCCCATGTCAACCTCTGTCCTTCACATACCAATACACAAGCATGTGCATCTGCACACATATGTACATACATGATTGACCACATTGATTCAGGTGAGGCTATAAAGCTAGGGAAACTCTTATCTGCTGCAGTTAGAAATGTAAAATTGTAAAACAAAAAATTCTTTTTAAAACATTCTGGCAGTTACTAAAAAAGTTAAACATACGCCTACTGTATGGCCCACCCATTCCAATTTTTATGTGTTTATCCAAGGGAAATGAAGCATATGTCTATGTAGAAATTTGTACACAAACGTTCCCAGAAGCTTTATTTGTGATGGCCGCAAGCTGAAAACAACTCAAATGTCCGTCAACGGGTGAATGGACGATTTGCCTTATGTCTCTACAATGGAATACTGCTCAGCAATAGAGGCTGGGAGTATTAACTCATGCTAAAACCTGGATGAATCTTAAAATAACTATGGCGAGTGAAAGAAGCCATCCACACTCCAGTCACAAACGCACATAGCGCATGATTCTATTTACATGAAATTCTAGACTCGACAGAGAAATCCGCGTGACAGAGGAAGCTTGCAGACTCTTGCCAACCTCAGGACAGGGAGAAGGAGAGCAGAGATGTCAAAGGGGAATGAGGAAGCTCCTTAAGGAGTAAAGTTCCTTAGACCGATTAAACAGTCCAGTATATTTGAACAACAAAGCAAAACAAAACACCATTCATACATTGAGTCAGCTCTGAAAGCTCCAGCCCACTTTGAGATCAAACAGCACTTGCAAGGGGAAAAAAAAAAGGAAAAAAAATAGTGAGGATCAGAAAACAAGCGCTTAGTCTGGTTCATCATCCAGTCAATGGGTATCAGCTCAGCTGACTGGCTACAGAGAATCCTGGAACATACCGAAGCTTTAAAACCCTACAATGCTATGCTCAGCCAGGCTGGTGCAGCTGCCCAGTGCAACATCAGGGACCCTTTGCAACCTTGTATTTATCACGGGTGATGGGCGCTTCTTCACCTTAATGGTTATGAGGATTCACAGGTGTGTGTGCATATGTTCAAAATTACCAACTGACACGCTGAATGGGTGTAGCATATTCTATATCAATTAGAGCCTGACAGTGGTACTTTTTAAGGAAAAAGGAAAAAGAAACTACAAATGAGAGGTGGTTTCCACCTACCGGTCAGACCATTGCCTGGAGCTAGAGTCTTGCCTTGACTGTGTAAGATCCTGGATTTAATCTCCAAAACAAAACTTAAAAAACCCCTGCTATCTTAGGAGATGGACATGCACCTTAAAATCTTTTACAAATCTTTCTGTACTCCTGATGAAAATAAAAGTGGGGGTGCGGGTGAAACCCTGGGAGTCTGGGTAGAGAACACATAAACCACCAGTGACAAATCTCCAATTCCTTTAAGTTACATGCTGTGTCCTAAACATAGATATTATTTCCTATCCACAGATAATCTGTGTTGACTGCATGACAATGACTAATACTGTCACTTAAACTGTGCGACACACACAAGGAACACACAGCGTTTGTGCACACAAACACAGCACCAAGCACACACACAAATCTTAAGTTAGACAGGTACAAGACGCACCCTGCTTTCCTTGTGGCTTTCTTTTCTAAATTGTGTTACATTTCTTTATTCATTAGGTGGGTACATGCCACAACATACAAGTGTGGAGGTCAGAGGGCAGGTCTGAGGAGCTGGTTCTCTCATTTCCCCACGCGGGCCCTAGAGATTGAACCCGGGTCATCAGGCTTGGCAGCAAGCGCCTGACCACAGAGCCCTCTGGCTGGCAGTCATCTTTACAGCTCCCCTACCCGGGGGCACTTCTCATCAGCATAGCTACAAATTCCACCCACTCCCACAGCCCTACACAGCCTCTTCTCCCGCTCCCTCCTCACCTGCGACTACTAAGGACACTGGTGTGGAAAGCTTCGCTTCAGGAAACAATATCTAAAACTCTCAAATGTCTGCCACTGGACAGGGCAGGAGCAAACAAAAATGCTTATCATTTATCCAGAAGGGTCCTTGGTATTTGTGTTTTGATTAATTGAGCCCTGCAGACATTGTAGACATTTTTTTTCTTTTGGTTGTTTGCCACTGGATTGATTATAAGAACAGCTTTCAGGCTTCATGACACAGGCCTGGCTATGGGGGGCAGAGGGGACCAGCAATACAATCACCCTGTGAACATTCACCCGGTGAACACACACACCCAGGCTTCCAGTCACATCTGTCTGCCCCTGTTTGAGACGGTAGAAAATTTGTGAGCATGACCAACAAAGAGCTTGGTTGTTTTTACTCCCTTTTCTATGATAAGCAGCCAGGACCTTTATGATGCTTCATATGTGAGGGTTTCAACTACATATGTATTTCATGTTCTCTAGAATTAAGGTAATATAAAAACAAATATCCTTTTGAATGGTACAAAGTTGAACTCTTGGAAATAAGTTCAAGTCTGGTCCAAGTGACTTCAGCTTGTCAGGAAAGGGGAACACATAGGGATTTCTAACTTCTTTAGGACATTTTCTCTTTCCTCTCGCTCCAGACCTTGTGAAATCTCAATGCTGTCTATCACCAGAGCACTTAGCATGTTGCAAAGAGCTTTGCAAACTTTACTGTGCAAACATTACCCAGGCGATCTCATGAAAATATGGGTTCTCATGTATAAGGCTCAGACTGGGGTCCAAGATAGCCAGGCATGCTAACCACATTACTGGTCCCCAGAAACCATTAGAACTAGCATACAGTTCTCAGCAGGGTCTGTAACAGCAACAGCACCTAGGATCTTGGGGGGCATTTGAGTTTGGGGGCCCAATTGTCAACCTGACAAGATGTACAGTCACCTGGGAGACACACCTCTGGGCATATATGTGAGAGTTTCTAGACTGGGTGAACTGAGGTGAGAAGATCACCCTAACCATGGTGTTGGAGATGCCACTCCACAGGCTGGGATCCTGGAGAAAATAAGCCGAGTACCAGAATGCATCAACTCTCTCCTTCCTGACTTCAGATGCCTCAAGCTCCTCCTCCATGACCTCCTGACGTGATAGACTAGACCAGTAGTTCTCCGCCTTCCTAATGCTGCAACCCTGTAATACGGTTCCTCGGGTTGTGGTGACCCCAGTCATAAAGTTATTCTGTTGCTACTTCCTAACTGTAATTTTGCTACTGTTACTGTGATGGCTATTCCTGGTTGTCAACTTGACTATATCTGGAATGAATTATAATCCAGGAATGGAGGGCACACTTGTGATCTGGATCTTGAGGCAGTGAGACAACATGTCTTTGATCTAGCTCTTCAGGCTGGATGACATAAGCCTTTAATCCAGACCTTGGATTAAATCTCTCTCTCTCTCTCTCTCTCTCTCTCTCTCTCTCTCTCTCTCTCTCTCTCTCTCCTCTCTCTCTCTCCCCCTCTCTCTCTCTCATTATGGAATGAATTATATATATTTCATTTATATATATAATTCATTCCATAAATTCTGCAACTCTAGAGAAGCCTGACTAATACAGTTATGAATCGTAATGTAAATGTCTGGTTTCTGATGGTTTTAGACAACCCCAAGAAGGTCACAATCTGCAGGCTGAGAACCACTGGACTAGACACTCAAACCATGACCCAGAGTAAATCCTCCCGTTCCTATATTGCTTTTGCCAGTTTTCTGTTGTTGCTTTGCCCCAGCAATGAGAAAGCAACTAATCCAGGACCCCGTCCCCACTTCCTGAATCAGAACTTGGGGTAGGTAAAGCCAAGCCATCTGCTGGCAGACCGTCCCGGTGGCTCTGATACGAGCAGGTTCCAGAACCACTGACTTAGAGAGGAACACCTGAGCACAGCTGGTGAGAAGCAGCTCGACTTCAAAAGGTCTAAGAGAAAACCATGGAAACTTCAGGAGGAAGCCGAGTTACACTCGGCTATTTTAAACCACAATGTGTTTATGTGTTCCCAGAGACTTCATCAGCTCTAATTTCATTTTTTAAGAAAGAAAATACCAGCCAAACTACACAAATAGGAAAGCATTCTTGTTGACAAGGTACAACGTAGGCTATACAGTCCCTGGCTCCATCTTCCCATGTTTACAATAAACACATCGCAGCCTTTGTTTTTCCGTCCTCCTCCCTCGGCAACCGCACCCGGAACTGAGAAGGCAGAAGAGCTACATCGCAAGCTTTACACACATTAAATAATGCTTGAAAATGTTACAAAGTGGCCAGGGAAACCCAAGGGCTCCAGGGCAGCAGCTCATGCGGAGAGACACTTTGTAGCAAAGGCAGACTCAGGCTCCGCTATCAAACCAGCACCTCTAGGAGACGTGCCGCACTGTTCAGTGTCAGAGAAGCTGCCCAAACCTGCCTTCGGGTCTTAAGCCCCCTCCGCCATGACTTCGGCTTGCTGTCTGGCCTTCCGATCCATGAGCCTCCCCTGTGGTTCTGCTTTACCGCTTCCTGGAAGTTTGCATGGAAGCAGGGACGTCCGCTCGCCATCACCTAGACTGACTTATGGGCTCATGAAGATGCTCCTTGTGAATGGCTGCGTGTCCTCCACTGCTTTCTGAGTCTGGATAGGAGGGTGAGGTGAATGGGTTAGAAGTTCTCCTATCTTACAGATTGAGAGGGGAAAAAAAAAAAGCTGAGTCAAAATATTTAAGAGTCAAGCTTGCTGTTAGGAAAGGACAGTTTCTTCTTCGTTATGTCCTATCATGTCACCTGGGAATCCTGAAAGAGGAAAACTTCCAGGGAACTGGCAGGTGTGATTCCGACAGTCTGTTTTTTATTCATAATTTGATTTTTTATATATGTGTGTAGTATGCATGTGTGTGTGTGTTGTGTGTGTGTGTGTGGGGTGTGGGCCTCAGGAGTCTTCCTTAATCTACCTCCCCCAATTCATTGAGGCAGGGTCTCTCAATTGAACGCAGAGTTCAGGAGCACAGGTTAGTCTAGCCAGCCTGCTCTAAGGATCCCATCTCCACTTTCCCAGTACTGGAATTAGAGGTGGGCCACCAAGCCCACCGAGCCTTTGCATGGGTTCTGCAGATCTGAACTTTGGCTTTCATGCTCGGTGGTTCTCATCCACTGAGCCATTTCGCTAGCCCTGGTTTTTAGGTTTGTAGGAAAACACACTCATTGTACATAGTAATAGTTTCACAAGGATATTTTTATACAAGTCTAAAGTTCTCCCCACGTGCCCTCCTTCCCTCTGCCTTCTCATCTTTTGTCTCCCCCAGTTGTCCCTTCGTTCCATTTTACACCCCAGGTTTCCTTGAACAGCAGTAAATTAGGGTCAAGACTCACACTCTCCAAGACCCTCCATCTGCCCCGTCCTTTGCCCATCTGTAGAGAGTTATTTTCTTTTCCCTCTTTTCTTCCTGTAGAATGTACATAGTAAATAAAGGCGGCAATGAAGGAAGATGGGTGGAGAGGGTGGGTGGGTGAGAGACATCCAGGAGAATGTCCAATGCGACCCATTGCTGTGTGCACTGACCGAAACCGTTAACCATAAAAGTTAAAAGAGAGGCACGCCCCCTTCACCACACTCTGCTGTACTGGGTGGTGCTTTGTAGATGGTGGTGTTTTTCGGTAGATTGCAAGCCTATCATTAGCAAGTCCCCCAAGTCGTGACTCTTACACTTTCGTCATTTAAAGTTTGACACTGGCAACTTTTTCATTGCCGGTGTGTCCACTCTGGTGATCCACCCTGCATCTGTGACGTCACTGCTACAGCTGTCACCCTGGACTGCACCTGTAATCCACAGACGCTGCATGTGTTCTGACCGGCCCGCCCACCAGCTTCCTCCAGCTCTCCCTCTCTCAGGACTCCCTACTCTCTGAGACACAACCCTGACATCAGGCCAGTTAATAACCGGGTAATGTCTGAGAAATGTTGAAGCGAGTTGTGTGCGGCGTCTCACTTTCAATGAAAAGCTAGAAATGATTACGGTCAGGGAGGAAGGCGTGTGAAATGCAGGCAGGTCAGAAGCTGGGCTTCTTGTGCCGGAGGTAAGGGCAAAAGAAAAGTTCTTAGAGGAAATCAGAAGTCTGCTCCAGGGAACATGTGCACAAGAAGACAGGAAGAGTTGGCAAACAGGGCAAACTTCATTGCTGTAATACTTGAAGACCCCAGCCTTCAGTCAGCAGCCATCAGTATGAAGGTCAGATCTTCCCACAGCTTACCGAAGGATCAAGTGATTATTAGCATTCTTCTGGGGAGGACAGAGATAGAGATACAGCTAGAGATATATAGATATATAGAGATAGATAGATAGATAGATAGATAGATAGATAGATAGATAGATAGATAGATATAGCACACACACAAATGCGCATATGTGTGGGTACAGACACCTATTCTGTGTGAGGACCAGTAATCAACATCAAGTGTCTGCCATTCTCTACCCTATCTAAAAAAAAAACTTATTATTTCTATTTTATGTATAATGTTTTGTATGCATGTATATATGTTCCACGTGCCTGTGGAGGTCAGAAGAGAGAATCAGATCCCTAGAACTGCTCCAGTTGTGGGTGATGCGAACCGAACCCAGGTCCTCTGCGAAAACAAGTGCTATTAACCACTATGTCATCACTCCAGCCCCCTCCTCACCTTTTTTTTTTTTTTTTCAGACAGGGCCTGTGGTTGTTGAATAAGAATGCTCCCCATAGGCTCATATATTTGAGTGGTTAGTCAACAGAGAGTGGCACTACTTGAAAAGGATAAGGAGGTGTGGCCTTGTTGGAATAGGTATGGTCTTGTTGGAGGAAGTATGTCATTGGGGGGTGGGCTTTGAGGTTTCAGAAGCTCAAGCCAGGTCCAGGGACTCTCTCTTCCTGCTGCCTGCCCATCTAGATGTAGGACTCTCAGCTACTTCTCCAGCACCATGTCTGCCTGCATGCCGCCATGCTCCCTGTCATGATGATAATGGACTAAACCTCTGAAACCGTAAGCCAGCCTCAGTTAAAGGCTTTCTCTTCTTAGAGTTGCCATGACCATGGTGCCTCTTCACAGCAATAGAGCACTGGCTGAAGACAGGGTTCCTCACTGAACCTGGAGCTTTCTGACTGTGCTAGGCTGGCTGGCTGGCAAACTCCCCGGACCTGCCTATCCCTGCTTCATGGCACTGGCATTACTATGCCTAACTTTTCACAGGGTGCTGCAGCCCTAACTTGGGTCTTCAGATTTGCACAGTAAGTGCTTTCCCTGCCGAACCGCCTCCCACGCTCAGACCACGAGCATTCCTCAGCAATGTGCTTTATTACAATGTTATGTCAACTTTCTGTCACTGTGACAAAATACCCAAGGAAATCAGGAGACAATTATTTTGACTCAGGGCTTCAGAGGTTTGAGCCCATGGTCACATGGCTCCATTGTTACTGGGCCTGTGGTAAGGCAGGGAATTGTGACAGAGAGGGCACAGCAGAGCAAAGCTGTGTACCTCATGGCATCAGATAGATAGATAGATAGATAGATAGATAGATAGATAGATAGATAGATAGACAGATAGACAGACAGACAGATGGCAAGGGGCAGTGGAGACTGATTGATTCTGGGGTCAAGATCTAACTTTCACATACATCACTCCAGGGATCTTCACTCTCCAACTTGACCCCACATCCTAATAGACCTTTCTGCCATGACCTCCTAAATGGGTTAACTATTGTTGATATCACATTCATAATCCAACCACATCTCAGTAGCACCAACAGTTGGGACTATACTTCCACACACAAGTCTCTAAGGGACACCGCAGATCCAAACCAGGACAGGTACATGCATTGGTTTCTGTTATTGTTGTTTTTAGACACAGAACTAGTGCATACTTAATGACTACAGTGCACATAAGCACTTTTATATGCATTGCAAAACGAAGAAAACTTCATGTGACTCACTTTATTGCAATGATTTCTTCACTGCGGTACTCTGAAATGGAACCCACAATATTTCCAAGGTATGTGTGTACTTAATGCTTTCTCTGTAATGGAAAAAGAAAAGACAAGACTCCTGATCAATTGTCAAGGCACTGCTAGAATGTTATTTCTTAATCCTTAAACAGAGGAAACTATCCAAGTAATCTTCCTCAAGAGTTCCCTGAGTCTGTCTTTAAGAGGATTCTGCTGGGTTGGGCGGTGACACCTGCCTTTGATCTAAGCCAGAAGGCAGAAGCAAGGGGGTCTCTGTGAGTTGGAGACCAGCCTGGTCTACATGGTGAGTTCCAGGCCAGCCAGGGTTACATAGTGAGTCCTTGTATAAAAGTTAGTATTAATAACGTAGTTAATTAATTAATTAAAGGCTTCTACTCCACATTCTTCTAGTACACGCAGGACTAATCTTCCAACCTAGTCTGCGACCTCAAACTTCCCTAGCTGCAAAGAACACACTAAGAGGAAGTCATTATTATCTTTTAGGTAAGTGCCTCTCTAAGTTTGCTCTATATTAAAATACCCTTGGGGAGTGTTTTAAAACTTCTGTTCTTTAGCCAGACCCTACACCGGTGTCACAAGAGAGACATCACACCTTTTCGGGCTCCCCGGGTGACTTCGATACATATCCAAGTCAGAGAACCACTCACCCTCACAGTGATGCCTAGAGCCCACCCCCGCCCCCAAGGCTCCACTCACCCAACATTTACCCCACTCTCCCCCCACAGAAGACAGCAGAATCTCAGGGGGTTGGTTTCATCCATATCCCAGAATTTGCTCATCTAAAACAGCCGTTTTGATCCAGGATGCACTGTTGGCAGTGTTCTGCTATTTAATAAAGAAATCCTGTCTCCCTCCCTTCCCATTCCTTAAGTACAGCCAGCCCAGCACTTACATCTCGGACACGGCCCCTCTGTCTGACTGCATCCCTTCACTCTGACAGGACTAACATGCTAAGCCTGGCACCGCTTTTCTTTGCTTCCTCGTTCTGCTTGTTGTTTTTTAATAGTAGAATGACACTGCGTTTGGAAATCCACTCTTAGCCGGGCAGTGGTGGCGCACCCCTTTAGTCCCAGCACTCGGGAGGCAGAGGCAGGCAGATCTCTATGAGTTCGAGGCCAGCCTGGGCTACAGAGTGAGTTCCAGGAAAGGTGCAAAGCAACCCAGAGAAACCCTGTCTCAAAAAAGAAAAAAAGAAAATCCACTCTTAAAAAAATCCTTTTAAAAGCAGTCCCTATAAGAAGACAGTAGTATTTCTTTTTTATGAGCAGCTGAAGCTGATCAGAGCGCTCCTCTCAAGCCACAAAATGCGTAACCCAGGACTACTTCTTGGCAGGCTAAGCAAAGCCCAAGACATGGAAGAACATTATTTTAATTCTTGAGCCTCCAGATTGTTCATTCTCAGTGGATAATGCAGCCTTCTCCATTATGTGGGAACAGGGAAAATATAGCAATAAAGCCTTGGCTAAAGACATGCTGTTAACTCATCCTTGCTCAAAACTAGAAGTTTCCAGGCTGTCTCGTGACAAACACAGCTTGCTGAGTTTGCCAAGTCCCTTCTCTACCTTTCTTCTGCTGTTTAGCAACTCCTCTTAGCCAGCCAACCTCGTTCCAGATCTTTCTCTGTTCTAATACTTCTCATGTGTTTTATTTTTACCTATCCATAATCTGGGTCTTCAAAAAGAACTGCTCCCCAGCCCCCAAATGGAAATAGGATCATGACTGTTGCCAATAGAAGATTTATGTTCATGCCTTAGAAACATATATTATCTATTACAGCCTATTATTAGAAAAAAATTCAAGTCACATATCACACTCCATAATTCTGGGTGTTTGTGATAAGGGACCACATCATTAAAGACTAAGGCGAGAGAGTTGTAAAGAACAGCACACTTGTGTGTGGCTGTTCCTGTGTCTTCCTGAGACATTGACAGTCTTGTTAAGGTCATTGGAGACAAGGGGCAGCCACCAGCCAATGCACTTCAGGTCAGAAGTGTCAAACAGATACAGACACCTCCCACCTTCTTCACAGCATCGTGTGGGGTCCCAAGATCACATGGCCCTTGACTGTTTCCTCACGACAGGGTCAGATAGTTTCCACAATTAGTCAACTAGCTAAATGCAACTAGTAATGATGGCTTTCCATTGGGTTGTGAAGGTTAAAGTACTTGGAAAGCAGTGAGTCGTGGGGGCTCGGCAGTGGGGCTCAGTTGGTAAAGTACCTCCCATTCAAGGGTGAGGACTTAAGTCTGAGTGCCCAGCACCCAAGTGAAATGGCAGGCATGACAGTACATGCCTGTCACCTCAAGTGTTGGGGAGGCAGGTCCAGAAAGAGCCAACTGGCAAGCTCCAGACTTGGTGAGAGACCCTGTCTCAAAAAACAAAATGGAAAGAAAACACACACACACACACACACAGAACAAAGTGAGCACTGAACATATACATTATTCCAACTGACCTTGACCATTCATTTACTGATATTTTTTTGGCGTGCGGCAGGGTCTTGCTCCATAGCTCAGGCTGGTCTTGAACTCTCAGAGTCAAGCCCACTTTCTGCCTCAGCTACCTGGGTAGCTGGAAATATAAGCATGCATCGCCATGCCTAGCTCCAAGGGGATTTTTAAAGAGACAGTGCAACCCAAACAAATCCAGGAGGAAGATGGGTATTATTGGTGTTAGTCTTACACATGAGCAGAGGGATTAAGCAGAGTTTTCCTTATTTGAAATGCAAAAATGGCTGTTCTTTTCTCAGTTTAAAATTCCTCAGTGGCTCCCATCACCAGGAAATCACAAACAAGCATAAAATAAAACTCTTTACTGTGATATAATCCTTTGTTGATATCTTTGGTTCTCCCTACAACCACATTTAATACAAAGTTGATTTCCCCACAGTCTTTCTGAGGTGACACAGGGTGCCTCTTCCTTCTCTGGGGGCCACTCTGCCTGGACACACTCCTATGGAAGTATGAGAAAGTACTTCCCTAAGGGTATTCGTTCATGTGTCTGACTCCACACACCAAATGATGTCCTTAAAAAGAGGTAAGAAGAGGGACAAGGAGGCCTTGACACACAGTGAACTCTGAAATGTTGGATGAATGGATGGAATGATGGGTGGACAGATGGGTGGACGGATGGATGGATGGATGGATGGATGGATGGATGGATGGATGGATGGACGGACAGATGGACGGATGGATAGGTGGGTGGATGGATGGGTGGGTGGATGGGTGGGATGGATGGGTGGATGGTGGTGGATGGATGGATGGATGGATGGATGGATGGATGGACGGACAGATGGACGGACGGATGGATGGATAAGTGGGTGGATGGATGGGTGGGTGGGTGGATGGATGGGTGGGTGGGTGGATGGGTGGATGGGTGGATGGATGGATGGTGATGGATGGGATGGATAGATAGATGGATGGATAGATTGGTGGCTCAATGGTCCATAGCCATGAAACAAGTAAGCAACAGAAGCAAAGCAGACTGCATCCTCTTCCACTCTTGGTTAAATCACGTTCTATTGATCCCTCCACCACCTTTGCTGGGCTATGGGTGACACCTCAGAAAACGCTGGTGATGATGTCTCTGAATCCAGGATGGACTGCCATACAGCCTTCAGCCATATGTTTAAAAGCAAACAACAAATCCAAAGCCACAGGCAGCAATTTAGGCTCCTGTTTAATACCAGACTCTAAGACACCTGACTGAGGAACAAGAGAAAAATCTATTAGATAGGTCTGTGAAGTTCCTTTGTGAAAGGTGCCTTAATCTAAAACTGTCACAATGGTAAATATAATTAGATAACAATAATAATACCATAGACCACAGTTTATTACCATCCTTTCTTCCGAGGTTTTCAATTGGAACGGAAAATGCGATTACTAATTAAATTAGACGACAGGAGGTATCATTTTCCAAATGGAACCCTAGTGATATAAATGAGTTACTGCAGCTTCTCTGATTTCTCACTGTCGCCCAAAGAGGGGGTCATTTACTTGGCTGGAGTTAGCCCAGAAAAATGGGTCTGAGTGATGCTCTTGCTCCGTGACTCTAATACAATTCATTTATGCAGTGTGTGCATTGTTAGTGTGGCTACTAAAAGGCCACAGAGACATCCAGGCGTTTTCTCACTCAAGGAGTTCTGCGGACCCAGGAAGATGGAGAAGCATATAGGTGTGTGATAATCCAGTCATGGTCTGGCCAAAACCTAAGAGGAATCGGGAGTCTTGTCTTGCAGGGATTTGCTTTAAAGTAGAACCTGGATGTAGTGGCTTATACTTAAAATCCCAGCACTTGGGAGGCTGAGGCAGGAGGATTGCCATAAGTATAAGGCTAGTCTGGACTACATAGTGAGTTTCAAGGCAGTCTGGGCTAAAGAGTGAAACCCTGTCTTGAAATAAAACAAAAAACACCACAAAAAAATAATAAATTAAAAAAAATAATAACTCACGTGATACAGTAGAGATGGCACTGTAGGGGGCTGCCATCTTTACAGGCCAGAGAATGTTATTTTCTTTCCTTTCTTTTTTAAAAAAATATTTTTCTAGTTGTATAGTAGGATCCACCAAACTTTTCACTTGACTTTTAGTTGAAACCTTTTCCAAATTATACTTCCCATAGCATTGTGTCCCCCAATAGATTGTGTACCCTAATAAAGCTTATCCGAGGATCAGAGGAAAAAGCCAGCCACTATATTAAACATAGAAGTCAGGCAATGGTAGCACATACCTCTAAACCTAGCATTCAAGAGGCAGAGATCCATCCAGATTTCTGTGAGTTCAAGGCCACACTGGGAACAGAGCCAAGTGTGGTGACACACACCTTTAATCCCAGCACTAACCATAGAGGTTTGGAGGTCTGTACAGACAGACAGGAAGTTATGTAGCTGGGCAGAGAGAGGAAGTGAGATGCAGAACAGAAAGGCATATAGGCGTGGGTATACAGGAAGTAGCTCTCTTTGGCTGAGGATCTTCAAGTGGTGAGAACGTGGCTGGCTCTTTCTGCTTTTTTGATCTCTCAGTTTTTACCCCAATATCTGGCTCCAGGATTTTATTAATAAGAGTGTTCAGCAATTTGTCTTACAGTTTTCTATTCTGTAGATACAAACCCAAGACTTTAGCACATGCTAGGCAAGTGCTCTACCCTGAAGCTACATCCTGCTCCTCGAAACAGCGCCTTCAAATGCACTAGGATAAGAGAACAGCTTCTGTCACATGGAAATTCAGGAAAGTTTTAAATGAAAAATACTGTAATAAAATTTAAATCAGTTGTATATATGTTTGTGTGTATGTATATGTGTCTATGTCTGTCTCTGTGTATGTATATGTACATACATGTATTTCTCAGTATGTGTGTATATGTGTGACTATGTATGTCTGTATGTTTCTGTGTGCCTGTATGCATGTATCTCTGTGTGTACCTGTGTGTCTCTGTGTGTGCCTGTAATATATATGTGTGTATATATGTCTACATGCATGCGTGCGTGTGTGTGTGTGTGTGTGTGTGTGTGTGTGCGTGCGCGTGCACTGACACCACAGGTCCCTTAATATCTTACAGTGAGTGCGGAAGGATGTACAATGTACAATTTGATCAAATTCATTTAACAGCTTCTATGCCTTTAGGGACATCCTTCTCGCTGACATTCTTGAACACACAGAGGTAATACTGGTCTAGTGGAATTAATATATAAATCACCCATTCCCTTGTTACTTGGAGAACTTGGTCACACCTTAAAAGACAATGGGAACTCCCAGCATGGGGAAGTAAAGGGGGTACCAGAGCTCACGTTCACAGCAGGGGGCCCTTAACGTCATAGGAGCACAATTTAGGGGTGTGCTTAACACCAGTCTTAGTTTCTCTATCTGCCAAGTGAGAATAACAGCAATACCCAGGCCCTGGAGGTGAGTGTATTTACTGAGAAAAGCAAGTGAAATCATTCCACGTGTGCCAGAACTGTGACATGAGACACCAGAAACTGGGGGAGCTGCCATGGTCAGTCCACTGCAGGTCCTGTTCTTATAATAAAAGAAAGATACAAGCAACTGTGGCCAAGTGGGAAAAGGAAAAAAAAAAAAAAAAAAGCATGCCAAAATGGAAGAGAGGTTGTAGGAAAAGTCCCTCCAGCCAGACTTCCAAGGAAATGAGTTTAATATGAAATTAAAAAAACAGGGCCCTGGGCTGTTTGTACTTTTCTATGAAATCTGATATCCAAATATCACAATGCATCAACAGAAGAGAGTTAACTGCAAAGAACAGCAGGATGTTTGGAATTCTTTTTATGGCTCCACCCCTTGACAAACCCAAACGTGTGTGCGTGTGTGCGTGTGCGTGTGCATGTGCATGTGTGATGCCTTTAAGATCTAGGACACTTCCAAGCAAATACATTCAGACAGACACCAAGGCAGGGAAAAAATGAAAGTGGGGGGTGTGTTAGATCATGGCCTGGCAACAGATGCTGCCCCAACCAAGCAAATCAATTTTTACCACTGTCTTCTAGAATATCTGCTTTAAGTCAGAGCTAACACTCAAGCAAATCTTCATGCTAGAGTTTCACAGTACACACTGAGAAATAATCTTGCACACAGAGATGCCTGGGGATCTAAAGCAACCAGTCAGAAAGAACGAACGAGGCCTCTGACTTTGAAATCAAATTTGGGGAGGCTAACGTGTCCAAAAAACTGCTGCTGCACACAGAGGCCAGCACAGAATATATCTCCACATAAGTGAATCAGACAGGGTCTTGGGGGGGGAGATGATGTTATGCAGAGAGTTTTGATAATAGGAAGGGAATGTCTAGAAAGCATCTGCAACATGACGGAACTGAGAGTGCATGAAAAAACAAACGACCAGGCAAAGGGGTCCAGTCAGTGTCTGAGCACTGCCAGGGTGCTAAGACCCCAAGTCTGGCTCTTCAGCAGGCTTGAGTACTTTGAACTACAGGATACAATAGAGAAAAGTGGGGCCTCAGGCCATAGTTTCTTTCTGACCCTGCAGCTCCCCTTTCCTCCCCCCAGGTCAGGCCAGAAACTATATTCCTTTTCCTCCAGGTTAAAAAAAAAAAAAAAAAAAAAAGCAACCAACAGCCCAGAAGTTAGAATCCTTCTCTCCCAGAGCCAGCCATAAAATCCTAAAAATATTACCCCATCTTCCCTGTAGGAGATAGACATAAAGACATGCTATGACCTTCTTTGTCTGATAGTTGTTCACAAGACCTCCATTCTAAGAGGGCCCTGCCCTCAACCAGAGAAAGGAATGTGGCAGGAGCTAAGAAGAATCTGAAGGGGTCCCTCCCTGGCATCACCTTGAGGTCACATTGTTTTTCTAGTTACATTTCTCTCTTGTCTGTCCACGCTTTGTGTCTCTCAGCATAGGAAACAGATGGCTTCCCCTGAGCCCTTACACCTTCATTTCTGAAGGTTCTCATGTCATACAGAATTCTGACTAAATCAACCTGCCATACTCTTCCAGTCCTGCCTTTTGTTAGAGGAGCTCACAGCACCTTTTGTACGCCTCCATCCAGATTTTGGGTTGACCAGAGTCAGGGAAAGCCCACCACCTCACCAGGCAGGTCTCTGCTGCAATACAATGGGTCAGACTTTCTGGCTTACCAGCATGTTTCTTGTAAGCAGCAAGAATGCAGCCATCCCAGAGTTAACAGCCATGCTTCAGCAGATGAAACTTGGTCATCTCATGGTTTCTAATATGCTTTGCTCACCTTGTAGCTTATCATGTTTCTCTTGCTTTGTTGCTGGGCTGTGGGGTCCTCCTACCTTTAACGATGTCACTTCATGGAAATATAGACCGCACTTGTTCCTAGTACCCACTAGTACACACACCCTAGTATGTGAGACATATTTGCTGGACAGCAATGGAACCTATTTTGGGGGAACAGGTACTTCCCTTTCCTTGGTACACAGCAAACCCCTAGTTTTGGTGAGACCATGGGTGATAAGGCAAGACAATGCAGAGGTTCCTCCATTCTGTATTGTTGCTGAGGCCGTTTTAGGTTTAACTAGAATTTGAGCTCTTTGATGGAGAATCCCATGGAAAACTACCCAAGTCTATTTTAGGAACCAGAGGACAGGATGCCTCAGCTAACTTATCTTAGCTTCTGTTAAACTGCCTGCTTGTACAAACCTCCCATTCCAGCTGACTGCTTATCTTAGCTTCTGTTAAACTGTTTGCTTGCACAAAACCTCCCTCTGCAGATGTTGAGTGAGATATCACCACGTGGTTTTTACCTTTAAAAAACCCTTATTCAAAACACATGCACTACACGTGGGTCCCAAACAACCAAGTATAGTCTTAGCCAGCTGGAATAAAGACTTTCAACTGGCTATCTACTGTGTCTGAGTGGTGATCTCTGATGGGCTTCTTGTAACATATGGTTCAGTTAACTGGCTGAAAATGGGGTTCACATTCTCGCTCCCCTCCCCATGACATAGCCATGTATCCTTGAATAAACTTTTTTATTTATTCGTAAAACTGGGTATTTAAACTACAATCCCTAAGATCCTTTGCATGAGTAATGTTCTAAGATTTGGTGGTAAAATACAACCCAAAAATTAATGAGTTATTGTACTTAACAAAATTCAGAAGAATCGGGACCAGTAAACAGGTGTATTCTGATACTGTTTTCCAAGTCATGGCATTACCAACTGACTAGTTTCTCTGCCACATCACAAACCACACTTTCATTGATGCAAGTGGCCAGTATCTATTCACTCTGAAAGGCACAACCCTCCCCCTCTCCTCCTGAGGCTTTCAGAAGGGGATTCTGATCTTTCCTGCCAACCACGGGTTAATGCTCTGAGATGGCCCTTTGTTTTACAAAGGGGCACGGAGACACACTCAGCTGATACAGTCCATTATTCAAATTGCATTTCCGAGGCAGCAAATAACTCCAGCCACCTGACGTGGATCTTAGGCATCATCTTGCCTCACTACAACCCAAAGCTATTACATTAAGAGCAGGAAAAAAAAAAAAAAAAAAAAAAAAAACAATGGGGCTGACAGGGACGTGAACTCCCCTGGTAGATGGAAACCATCAATCCAGTCGCTGAAGTATTTAGCTACAAAAGGGGAAGAGACATTCTTTGATTGAAGGATAAGAGGAAGGCACACACAGGCGCTTTTCAATCAGAGTTTAAAGCAGGTACCTTGGAAGAAATCGCAGATAAGTCTGCCTCAGAAAAGCACAAGCCAGCAAGTATACCTGCTGGGGCATGAAAGTTTGGAGGCAAATGGGGTCACTCCGATGTGTTCCACAGTCAATGTGGACACTCGAGGTCAGTCTCTGATCCCTGTGTGGTAGTTTCTGAGGGAAATGAAACAATGGACATCCTTGGGCGCCCAAGGATGCGAGAGACAGATCATTTCTGCTTCAACAGTGTTAAGTGATATTCATATGCTCCTAGTCTTTATGCAGAAGTCAATGAAATTAGTAGTAAGGTTTAGAAGCCAGAAACATGGTGCAGGGTTCTCAAAAACAACACAAGACAAAACAAAAAACCCTCCAACTATTCTTTTCTGTTAAACTTGTGCTGCTCTGGTTCTCTGGGCTAGAACAGTAGTGTTAATAGATTCCGCCTTGACTAAAAAGGGAGCCAGTGGCACAAAATCTATTCCTCCAGCAAGGTTGCTGGGCAACGAGCAAGCTTTTGGCATGTGGCTGATGTCTCCAGGCAGCTCGGACTCCACAAAGTAAGCTCTTCCATCACTCACAACTAACTTGATTTTGATGGATTAAAATGGAATCAAAACGTACTGTAACGTGCTCACTTCCAAATGCAGGAATCGGGGAAAGGCAGAAAATACCCAAATCCCCACCAAAGATGAACTTAGCAGAAATGCTAGGATTCACTGAAGTTCGTTCTATAGATGATAAATTTCCTATCATTCTAAGGTCAGGATATTCCAAAGCAATGGAGACAAATAGCACTGAAAAAATATTT
This sequence comes from Peromyscus leucopus, assembly GCF_004664715.2. Taxonomy (NCBI): domain Eukaryota; kingdom Metazoa; phylum Chordata; class Mammalia; order Rodentia; family Cricetidae; genus Peromyscus; species Peromyscus leucopus. Next base: position 66,418,531 of record NC_051075.1, read on the forward strand.
TGGTAAGCCGGGCATGGTGCTGCACACCTGCAGTCCCAGGATTCAAGAGGTTGAGGCAGAAGGATGGCTGCGAGTTTGATGCCAGCCTGGTCAACACAGCGAGTTCCAGGCCAGCCAGGAATACGTAGCAAGATCCTGTCTCAACAAACCAAAGAGTTGGGCAGGAGAGGTGGTTCAGTGGTCAAGAGCACTGGCTGCTCTTCCAGAAGACCGAGGTTCAATTCCCAACACATGGAGGCTCACAACTGTCTCTAGCTCCAGTTCCAAAGCGGGCAGGAGATCTGATGCCTTCTTCTGGCCTCTGTGGGCACCTGGCATGCACATGGTACATGGACATACATGCAGGTGAAACACCCTTACACATAAAATAAAATAATAAAAATGTTCTGGGAATGCAGCTCAGTAGTAGAATTCTTATCCACTGTACACACACACACACACACACACACACACACACACGCACACGCACACGCACACGCACACATGCATGCAAATCAAGATGGAACTTCTCAACATAACAAGGAGTTTGGATTCAAGTTCTGGATTCAAGTTCACCCCTGTGCCTGGTACTGTTTGCATCATACTTTTTTCCCCTGGGGCTGGGGCTAGAACCCAGGGCCTTGCACACGCTAGGCAAAAATCCCACCGCTGCTCTAAACCCCGGCCCCTGACCTGCTATCCTCCAGCGACAGCTCATCCGGCAAACACCCGAGAGTGGTATTAGTTAATAATTATCAAAGGTTCTCAGGTCCTGAGCCCAAGCTTTGGTGGTTTTAAAGAAATAACATATGACTTTGGGCCAGGTCTGCCTAGAAAGCAAGATGGCTGCTTCTCACCAACCAAGTTCTTCCTCAAAAGACTGGTTTAGCATTGACTGTGTCCAATTGTGAAAACTGCCTCCAAGAGATACAGAAAACAGTGGGCTGACAGCTCAGTGTCACTACTGTCCCCTCCAGGTCTCTCAAGGCTGGCCCACCTGCCAGGGCCTGGATGCCATAAACCACACTCTTGCCTGTTCTTCAACCTCTCTTGGAGAAAATCATTCTTCTCAGCACACATACTGCATCGGCCTCTTCGGCAAGCTGCACACACCTGTACTGACAGACACGTGCTCTTCTCATGCAATCTAGAACCTAGGATCATTAGTGGGTCCAAGGGCCACCGGCCGAGGGAAGGAGGCAAACGCCATCAGATGGAGGGAGAAATTCCATCCTTACCCACTCATCTCCCAGGGTGGTTGAATGAAACCGAGTTGCACCCTTGCTCCTCCTAATACAGAGGATATTGACATATTCCAGGGAAAACTTGCACGCTCTGGCCATGATAGGTCCTCTTCCATGGCCCTGCCTACCCTACCCCTCATCCATCGTGTGTCCATCATGTCTTCGGTAAGTTTCCATGTTTTCACGACACATTAAAATGCACTGCGGGAGTTAAAAGCAGCTTCTTTGGAGCCATTAGGATGATAAAATGTGACTTGATAGAAATTGATACATTATTATTGCTCCCTAACAAGACACATACCCCCAGGAAACAAACAGTGGTTAGTTCTAATACGAAAGAGCCCCAGTGGGTCTTCCCATAGCTTCTGAGGGTGGCTGCGTGGCACCCACCGCCAGTCTCAAGACCACGGCTTGGCCACATTTTGTCTAGCTCAAAAGCCACCCCAGAAACCCTTAATTGAGAGCCCCTCCCCACTCCCAAACTAATCTCTGTTACCTGTGGCTTAGCCTCTGCATGGAATATTTCCTATTTTCTACTAACCCCTTGCTTTTAACTACCCTTCCTCCCACCAGGTTTATGCACCCAGGTGTGTGTAAGCTCAGGCCCCTATCCAGAAGTAGATTCTCTACGTTAGAGTACTATAATTTTCATGGGAAGAGAACAAAACGCATGATAATGGAAACCCTAAAAACTAGAATTCTGATTGCTTGTTTGTTTTATGGACAATTTGGGGTGTCTAGCTAAATTCATTTGTCCCATAACAGAGAGAAGAGTCTTTGGTCTGAAAGGACATTAGGTCAGTCTAACCAGCATTGTCTTTTCTCTTTCTCTTGAAGGACTTCTTGCTTTCTCTAAATACTTCTGCAGATGGTGTGTTTTGCATGACTTTTGTTGTTTGAGGCAAGGTCTCATGAAGCCTGAGCTATCCGCCAATTCACCATGTAGCCAAAGCTGGCTTTGAACTCCTGCTCCTTCTGCTTCTACTCCCAAACGTTGGGATTATGAGTGTACACCACCCCATGCCCGGCTGTCAATGATGCTTTTGTAGAGGAAGTATTCAGTACGAAGAGCCCATGAGAAAATTAACGATCTTTCCCAGTGGTTTCCTTTCTTAAAATATGGTTTACATTATAAAAGCGGTGCTTATTGTATATATAACCTTTGCCCTTATTACATATACATGTAAAAATATATGTGCACCTAAGCATAGACATACACACATAGATACATGTATCAATTGTCAATTGTTGGTCAAATGGATGTTCTCTTTGAGTTTGCAAGATTGCTTCTCTCAGTTTCATCGATGATAGCATCCATTTGTATTGTATCCAGAACTCATGAGTATTTGTGATTATCTATTACTACATTGAGCACCTGTCTCCCTAAAAGCCTGTGAGTTCCCCAAGGACAAGAACCATTGCTCTCAACACTACCATAGTGCCATGCCTAGCCCCAACCTATACATAGATGAGACACACAGTAAATATCCGTACAACGATCACTGCCTAAGTTCGCTAATTAATGACTTAATGCTTGATTGAAATTCTATCTTGTTCGAAGGTTTCAAAACATGGCTGGAGATTTAGAACTAAGCTACTGATCCTCCACAGATTTTTTTCTTCTTCTTCAAAGAAACAGTTGCCAATTAGAATACTGAAGCATGGCCTCTTTGGGGAAACTTCAAGAGCTAGGAGCTAGCCTTTATTTCTAATGAAGAAAGAGGAGGGATGAGGAGCTAGAAAAGAGAAAATATTTTATCTTGTTCAAAAAGAACATTCTAAATGAAACATACATATAGGCAAAGAGTCATGATAGGACACTTGGGCTGAAGTCAACATACATGTATGGGCTTTTGTTAGTTGGCTGGTTAGGGTTTGTTTGCTTGCTTGTTTGTTTGTGACAGGATCTCATGGAACCCAGGCTGGCCTTGAACTCCTGATCCTCATGCATTCACTTCCCAAGTGCTAGGATTCCAGGTGTGCACTACACCTGGCTTATACATGTGTGTTTCAAGATGTGAGTTTGGATGGACCAGCAAGGTGGCTCAGTAGGTAAAAACAACTGCCATCAAGCCTGTGGACCTGAGTTCAATCCCCAGAATCCACATGATGGGAAGAGAGAACCAACTCCTACAAGTGGCCCTTTGACTTCTACACTTGTGCCATGGTACATGCATCCTTCCCTCTCCCATTCTTTCTGTTACTGTGATAAACATGATAACCCAAAGCAACTTATAGAAAAAAAGGATTTAGTTCATCTTACACAGCCAAATAACAGTTTATCATCAAGGAAGTCAGGGCATGAACTCAAGGCAGGAACCTGAAGACATGAACTAAAGCAGGGATCATGGAGCACATCTTACTGGGATGTTCCTCTGGCTTGCTCAGCTTCCTTCCTTTTATAGCTCAGGCCCACCCATCTAGGGATAGGACTGCCCAGAGTGGCCTGGGCCCTCCTATATCAATGACCAAGAAAATTCTCAACAGTCCAGTCTAATAGAGGCAATTCTTCAGTTGAGATTCTGTCTTCCCAGATATGTCCAGGCTTGTGTCAAGTTGAGGAAAACTAACCAATACACACACAAATAAATAAGCACAATAAAAAAAATTACAAGTTTAAAACAAGAAGTATACCTATTCATTGAGAGTAAAAATTCTCTTTCCAAGTAGCTTCTTCTCTGGTGCACACTGCCCCCACCCTTTGTCTCTGTCTTCCATAGTCCTAGGATTTTCTCCTACTATATTTTATATATTTTCCTCATTATCCCTGTATACTTAATATACATATATTTACCCATGGCAAAATATATGTTCTGGTTTTTGTATTTGGAAACAGCATGGTAAGTATATGCAAGTACTCAACTATGCTATATATATGGCTATAAAGATGTATGTATATTCTTATAGTATATGGATTTTTGCTAATATAGTAGGGTAATCAAGACAAGGCAAACCAAAGCAGTAGATACTTTTTAAAGTTATTCATATTTGACTCTAAGATACCATGAGTTTATTTAAACACTAGACTTATCTCCCTTCTGTTCTTAATTCTATTTAGCTTAGGCTATTAAGGCTAATTTATGTTTCAAAGGCATGTGCTAAGTGATCACACAAGATAATGTATGTAAAAGTATTCTGTAATTAAAAGCCTAATGTAAATGTAACTACCATAATAATTATAATTTTCTTTTTAATTTATATGTATGTATGTGTATATGTATATTATATAAGCTACATAGCCTAACACTATCATTTACAAATGTTTGGTCACAGCTCAATACTGACTGATCAGTGACAAAAGTTTCCAAAATGAGAAATACCAGAAGAGGGGTTGTTGTTTGATTGGCTTTTTCTAAGTCAGGGCCTCAGTCTAAGCCTAGGCCTGCCTTGAACTCAACAGTGATCCTCCTGCCTCAGCCTCCTGAATTTGGAGATTACAGGAATGAGCCACCATGCCCAGATTATACACATATTTTTCTTTATTGTTTTGTTTTGTTTAGAAAGTGTTTTTCTATGTGGTACTAGCCTGTAACTCACTACATGGCCCAGGGTGGTGTCAGATCTGCCTCTGAGTCTGGAGTGCTATAATTACAGCTGTGTGCTGTGGCGCTTGGGATTAAACCCAGGTCTTCACTCATGTTAGGCAAGCAATCTGCCAATGTAGCTACATTTTCAGTCCCCAGCTTGCCCTGTTGCTCACTCTATCTTTCTATCTATTTTTCTATCTTTCTTTCTATCTATCATCTATCTATCTTTCTTTCTTTCTATCCATCCATCCAACCATCCATCCATCTATCGTCTATCTATCTCTCATCTGTCTATCTATCATCCATCTATCTATCTATCTATCTTTCTATCTATCTATCTTTCTTTCTATCCATCCAACCATCCATCCATCTATCATCTGTCTATCTTCTATCTCTCATCTGTCTGTCTGTCTGTCTGTCTATCTATCCATCCATCCATCCATCCATCCATCCATCCATCTATCTATCTATCTATCTAATCCAAAAGACTTCTTTAGTCTGCAATTAAATTCTTACTGATTTTTAAAGTTTGTATTACTGGTCCTTTGTTTTACAAAATTAGAAGGATAATAGTTCGAAGCCAGCCTGGTATACATAGTAAGTTCTGGATTAGCCAGAGCTACACAGTCTCGAAAAACAAAACAATACAAACAAAAAATTCCTGATGAGCCATTGTGGTGAATATCTTTAATCCCAGAACTCTAGAGGAGAGGCAGAGGCAGGTGGATCTCTGTGAGTTTGAGGCCAGCTTGGTCTACAGAGCAAGTTCCAGGACAGCCAGGGTTATACATATGTGGGTGTATGTATATACATACATATGTATATAAATATATACACACACACATATATGTATAGCTGTGTCATTTGGTAGCTTTAAAGTTCTTGTATTTTAATTTTATGTGTATGAGTGTTGGCCTGTATGCATGTGTGTATACCATGTGAGTGTCTGGTGCCTGCAGAGGCCAAAAGAATGCGTCAGATACCCTGGAACTGGAGTTACACATGGTTGTAGGTGCTGGGAACCAACCATGGGCCCTCTGTAAGAACAGTACATCCTCTGAACTGCCCAGCCATCTCTCCAGGCCCTCTTTTGTTTTTGAGATGGGGGGGTTGTTATGTAGCCCGGGTGGTCCTCGGATTTTCTATGTCACTGAGAATGCTGATATTACAAGCTTGGGCTACCACACCTGGTCTAGACAGTGCCAAGGATCCACTCCAGAGCTTTGTGCATGTTGAGCAAGCACTCTTATAGTTAAAGCACATACCCTGTCCTTAAAGTTCTTATTTTTACACACACACACACACACACACACACACACACACACACACACACACGGGAGGAATCTACTTTTGAAAGCTAAAACTCTGAAGGAAGCTAACCAAGGCCGCAGAGACACATCCACATTCAGTCGGAAGAAAAAAAAAAAGGCTCCCCTTCACCTTAAGCAATACCAACCCACTGGCATCAAAACATCCAACTCGAGCCCTCCCTGGTCCCCCAACATCTAAAACATCTATTAGCTTGGAAGTGTCTTCACTTCCATTTCCCCCCACAGCCCTATGGGAAGCACCGCTGTGGAAGTATCCACAAGCCTTACATTAGCACAAGACAGGCAGAGGGAAGGATGGAAGCCGATCCATTACAGGCAAAGAGACTTCAAAGTGTCCCTGTGGTGGCTCAAACATCCATAACAGAACTCGGATTTCTTTTTGGAGTCAAGGCATGGTCGAGTCTCTTCCAAGGGGCCAGTGCTCATCTCAGAGGCTGCAGCCTGGGTAAACTCGATGCCTTTTGATCTGGTGGAACCAGAGTGTTACAAATACGCTTGCATTAAGCTATCTGCAGCCTGTCTGAGGGCACAGGTCTAGAATGCAAGGATGGAGCTTCAGACTGTCGGGTTCCCAGTCTTCATGTGCTTACATTTTTTTGCCGGCAGGCTAGTTGGTGCTCCTTGTGTGAAATGCAGCAAGAGTGACTCCCTGGAGCCATAGCAAGCACACTTCCATCCCAAGGAAGGACCAGAGCCTGTGTCTCTGTCCTCTAGGCCAGGGATGCAGGTGAAGGATAAAGAATAAACAAGTACCACAGTCCTGGATTCCACACTCAGTAACAGCCCACAGGCATGTCTGGTGCTCCTCAGAGTGCAGAGGGAGCCAGGCTTCCAGGAAGGAAAGCAAGCTCCTCAGTCCTGGACTATCAAAGCATCCGTGCTCCTTGCCCATGTCTGGGGTAAATGGAATCTTCCCAAGGACCCCATGCCTGTCTACTCCTTGGTCTTGTCCTCCTAGGCTTGACAACACAGGTCTTCATTTCCAAAATCAAAATGTTCAAGTCCAGGATGTAGCCAGGAGGCATCCCGAGTCAGCAGCAAGCATTTGGGCAGCTCTCTAGCATTTCTCTATTTTCCAGACAGTTTACTGAAAAGCCTCCACAGGTGGAGGGCATCTGCTGTGCCAAACTTGGGGGGAGGAAAAGAAGAGAGGAAGAGAGAGAGGGGTCTTTAATCAACAGCTGCAATATACTACATCTGTGTGTCTTGTCACCCAAAGACAGGAAGGGACAGATGACCAGAGATGGGGAGAAGGCAGTTCATTTCATTACAAGTCATAACCCGGCGCGCGCACGCGCGCACACACACACACACACACACACACACACACACACTCAAGAATTCTTGAAGCCTTAGGTGACTGCCCCACACAAACACAAAGACGGTACAATTGGGCCCACAGTTCCTCTAAATGGGAATAATACCATTCTATCTCTCTTCCCCCTCCTGCCCGTGGTGTGTGTGTGTGTGTGTGTGTGTGTGTGTGTGTGTGTGCGCGCGCGCGTGTTTAGCTGGGGATGGAACCTAGGGCCAGGTAAGAGCCATACCCCAGCCCCACTACTGTGTTAATATCATTCCAGGCCACCCATGATCCAGAACACTACACAGGCACTGTGAGACAGAGAAAGAGGACGGCTCTGAGGAAGGGGGTGTACAAGGTACAGCCACAGGCTTCTGCTCTGTGGGACAGTGGAGGGACAGACACACACAGATGTTTCTGGAGGGCCGTAAAAGAAATTCCTTCAGAGAGCAGAGACCTTAAACATCACGTCTGTCTTTGAAGTTATGCACAATGACATCCTTTGGTTCCTTGCCCAGGGCAGAGGTTTAAGCTTGAAGACTCCATTTACGTACCAGGAACTGTAGAAATGGTTTTTTCCTACAGCACAAGGCAAAGGGGCTGGTTTTTTTTTTTTTTTAACAGCACATGATACAATCAGGTGCCTCTCCATAAAAAAAAAACCTCAGGATGCCCCCCCTCCGAACAAGGGATGGACAGAACAGTGTCTCCTATCCTCAGGTGTCAACCAACATGTTCTGGTCTTACCATGGTCATGCACTGTACAACCTGGTCTTCCAAGGGACAGAGTTATTGAAGAGGTCATTTTACAGATTGTGGTCTTCCTAGCCACATGGTCAGCTCTATAAACATGGTCTCAGGTGTGCCACAACAACGGTCCTCTGCCACAATGGCCTAAACCTGTCCTTCCACACACATGTGTCCTATGCCAACCCCAGCCCTTCTTGCCAAACGGGTCCTTCCTACCAACAACATGTGTCCTTCCTACCAACAACATGTGTCCTTCCTACCAAAAACATGTGTCCTTTCTGCCAACATGTGTCCTTCCTACCAAAAACATGTCCTTTCTGCCAACATGCCCTTTGTATCAATACCCATCCTTCCTGTCAACATCTGTCCTTATTTGTTTGTTTGTTTGTTTTTCAAGACAGGGTTTCTCTGTGTAGCTTTGCACCTTTCCTGGATCTCGCTCTGTAGACCAGGCTGGCCTCAAACTCACAAAGATCCGCCTGCCTCTGCCTCCCGAGTGCTGGGACTAAAGGCGTGCGCCACCACTGCCTGGCACATCTGTCCCTATTAACACATATCCTTACTACCAAGATTCACAGTTATCAACATCTGTACTTCCTATCAATACCCACTTTTCTTACCAACACCTGTCCTTACTACCATGACACCTGTTCTTCCTACTGACATCTGTCCTTCTGGGATTTGTACTACAAACATCGGTCCCTCTTGCCAACATCTGTCTATCTAAGATTTGTTGTACCAACATCTGTCCTTACATCTGTCCCATCCATACTCATCCTTCCCGCCATCACCGTTTCTCCACAACTCACCTCACATGCTCCACAAAGCACACCATGCTCAGTCCCTTCCACTGGCGTGCCTCAAGCAGGACTCCATGATGCTGGTGTCCTTTCCCACCAATGGGGAGATGAGGGGACGTTGTACCAGCAACGGCCTCCACTCAGCTCTCCCCACCGTCTCACTTGTGTCCTTTCCTGTGATGGCCCTGTGTCTCCAGGTCATCTAGAGGGGCACTCCTAGAACCCCCCATGATGCTCAGTCCCAGGCAGCTGACCTCCCTGGGACTGAGCATCATGCAGAGCATCATGCAAAGACCTCCCTGCAGAGTTCTTCAGTGGTATTTGTTTCCACTGTGCTCTCATGCTGTGGTAAAAGTTATACAACGCATCCCCCAAAGAGCTGGGAATCCAGAGACATTGGGGGCCCAGTAGCAGTCACCTAAGAAAACAGAGGGCTGTTCTCCATGGTCATTATTACAATGTAGTCATCCCCGTAAAATTAATTACTGAACTGGAGCCAGCCACCTGAAGGAAATCTGGTGCCCTGAGACTTCTCATTTTCCCTCAAAACCAACTCAGCTGCGGCATCTATAGCACGTGACGTCAGGCCCGATCTCGGACCAGTCGCTGTAACGTACATCTGAAAAGCCATTGCAGTGGGGCTGTAGGCCAAATAGACAGCATTTATCGACACCAGCAAGGCCCTGGCTCTGATCCCCAGCACCTCATAAAAAGAGACAAAAGCTTTTCGGGAATGTGTGTCTGTTTATTCTGTGAAGGATGTAAGCATTTATTTGTGTCAACGAAGCTGTACACAGGAAAACGTCTGCAGACATATATTAGTTAAACTCAAGCCCCTACCAGCAAACTCAATCCCTCGGTCCACGTGTGACACGGTCATGTGTATTCTTTCTGACTTAACAGGTATGAATAATGAACAAGCTGAACCCCATTCAAACAAAGAATGTGCATTCATCACAGAAACACACATGACCCTTGGTTTAACTCGGCCTTTCACTCCAAACTGCATGTATCCACACCACACGGCGAGCTCTCTTCCGGGAGCTGGAGGGCATTGCCACAGGAACTGGGGTAAATTCTCTTAATGCAAGGCAATGTTGAATCAACGTGAAGGGGTGCCTTCAAATAGCCCATTTGGCATCTGTTCAGAGGCCCCCTGCATGTGAAAATCTCTGGGAAGCCACGCTAGTCTGGGGGGTAGAGGGGCAGGAATACTGCATTTGATCTTCACAGAAAAAAAAAAAAAAAGGCCACACAGATCCCCAAAAGGGACAATTTAGAAAAGAGAACGATCAAGTGGTGCTTGTGAGCTGAGTTAAAAGACAAACATAATTAAAATAGCCCTTTGCTTGAATAAGAGGAAAGTACAAACAAAAGAAAAACAAATTTAGAAAGCAAAACTCAGGAGGCAAATGAGCAAACACTACACTTTTGTTGATAACAGAATAGAAAGGCAGGGTGTGAGTCACGGCTGGCTCACTGTTCAACATCCCAGTTGGGTACCCTGGGCCCTGTACGGCCACCTAATTACCAGGAGATTCATCCCCTGGGCAGCAGACCCAGAGCACCTTTCCAGTTGACTCTGCACTCATCGGGAGTTGGGGGATGTGAACAAACATCTCCTTGAGGCTCCATGCTCAGAACTTCTCAAGGGGGCTACCCAGATCTCAGAAATCAAGGCTGGCAGACTAAGGTAAAGGCAGACAGGGCCACTTGGTTCTTTAGGACAGCAACCAAATTGCTTTCTGCGGTTGTAGGGACTCAACTCAGTCATGTTTCCCGTGCCCAAATGGAGAAGGAAAAACTTGAACAAATAAAAAAGCAGAAGTCACATGGTCTAAAAAGTGGAGAGAAGAGGTAGGATGGTCTTCTTTATGCCGCCTCTGTTCTTTCATTTTTATTCATTTGATTGTGTGTGTGTGTGTGTGTGTGTGTGTGTGTTTCACACACACACATGCTCATGCACACGTGTACATGTGTGAAGGCGTGTCCAGGCCAGAGGACAACCTCATGTGTAGTTCCTTAGGACATCACTGTAGCAGACTTTCTTTTGGGCCACCAACCAGCTCCTAAATCATGACGCGGAGACTGGTTACTAGTTACAAATGCTCGGCCTTAGCTTAGGCTTGCTTCTTGCTAGCTCTTATAGCTAACCTGTTTCTATGTTTTTGCCTCAGGGCTTTTTACCTTTCTTTCTTTCTGTATGTCTTATTCTCAGTGCTTGCTACGTCTGGCCGCCCCAGCAACCCCCTCTCTTCCTCACTCGGTCTCTCTTCTCTCTCGTCCGCCCAAGCCTACATTCATCCTCCTTATTCTCTCTGCCCACCAGCCCCACCTATCCCTCTACTGCCCAGCTACTGGCCGTTCAGCTTTTTGTGAGACCAATCAGGTGCCTTAGGCAGGCAAGCTGAAACAAATGCAACACATCTTTACACAATTAGACAAATGCCCGTATAAACAAATGTAACACATCTTTGCCTAAGTCTTCCACAACACATCACACACCTTGTTTTCTGAGACAGGTGTGTCACTGGCCTGTAGCTCATCAGGGCCACAAGGCTGGCTGGCCAGCAAGCCTCAGGGTCCACCTTCCACTCCCTCTGCTTCCTCAGCACTTTTTTAATTTGTGGTTTATTTGCTTGTTTGTTGAGACAAAGTTTCACTCCGTAGCCATGGCTCTCCTGGAACTCAGTCTGGCTGGTCTGGCCTCAAACTCACAGAGATCTGCCTCCACATTCCCCTCCCCCTTTTTGTTTTTTACAGACAAGCACTTCTTATTTGTTTAAGCAAAATGTTCTTGGGTGAGGAGCAGTGAGATGGCTCAACAGGAAAAGCAGTCTGTCCCCAAGCCTGACGGCCTGAGTTCGATTCCAGGCACCACAAGGTGGAAGGAAAGAACTGACTCCCAGCCTGTGCACCTGCACACACACACACACACACACACACACACACACACACACACACAAATACATGTAAAAAAATACAAGTGTAAATACATCTGCAGGGTAAACTCTGATAATGGAATTGCTTGACCAAAGACACATGCAGTTCTATCTCATCTAACACTGTCAGTTTGGTCTTCAGAGATGTGGCCACTGCACTCATCTGCTTCTTGCCTCAGTCATCAGAGTTCCAGCAAGTATTTGAATTCCATCAGCGTGACGGGCGGAGATGTCTGTTTGCTCTCTTATGAGCAGCAAGAACAAGTATGTTCTCATGTCTAAGAAGAGCTTTCTCCTCTTTTTCTATCAATGCCTGTTCATAGCTGAAGAGTTTCTACTTCCTTTTCTTTCCTTGAGGTCCTGGGGACTGAATGTCGGGTCTCAAGTGCTCTGATGAGCTAGCTCAGCTCAGACCATGTGTACCTGAAGATGTAGCACGTGATCCTGAACTCACTCTGTAACCCAGGCAGGTCCTGAAATGGTGTCTGTCCTGCCTCAGCATCCCGAGTAGTTGGAATTATAGGACTGCACAATCAGGCACAGCCTTCTACTCCCTTTTCATTAAGGTCACGTGGAAGGCAGCTCTGTCTCTTCCCACCTCCCTGCTCTCCCTCACCCAGCTCCCCACAGGATGGTGGGACAGAAAGCTAGCACAGAAATCTTCTACCCCATAAAACATGCACTCATCTGGCCCTTCAAGGGGTCATTGCAAGGACACCACACAAACCTTGATACCAACAGAGAATGCTCCGTTTGAAAACATGTCCACGTTCCAGCCTGATGAGGAGGCATCAAAGTAAAATGAGCGTGGGCCACTTTTGAGTGATGACATTTGCATTGCCAGAGTGATTCGCTTATCACACTCATTTAGGTGGAGAGTCCAAATCAACACTGCTCTCAGAGAGCTTGTTGCTAGTCATTTAGGGAATCCCAGACTAGGATAATCAGTGGGGATTTTAACGTCCTAGGGGGAAAAAAGCGGGGGTGGGTGGGAAGACAGACACAGAAACAGACAGACACAGACAGAGACACAGACGTAGACAGACATACACAGACACAGAGAAAACACAAGAATGGAAACGTGGAAGTCTCCAGCATGTCCTACACTGAGCAGGACTATCAGGATCCCCCATGTGGAGGAGGGATAACCCCAGTCCTCCAGGGCCTCATGGTCCCGTCTACAAAGATACTGATGTTGAGAAGGATGCTGCTGCAAGGAGAAGGCTCATCATCAGTGATGCTGCACTGTTAGCCAGGTGCTGCCCTATGGGACTTAATTCACGCCCACCCGTTACTATGATGAATAGGTCCATTTTACAGGTAGGGAAATGGAGGCACATGAATTAATAAACATATTAATAGCACTTCTCATTGATGAGTTTTGAATGATTCTGATATTCAATCCCATCTGACTCTCGGAGCCACAGCGAGGCAGGCAAGATCCCACACAAAATGGCCACGGCAGAACCCCGAGTACAAGGCAGCTCCACTGCTCTGATGGGGAGCATTTACAGATGGTGTCTAGCTATCTGGATGAGGTGCAGGCGGGGCATTCTATGGCAGGGCAGGCACAGAGGAGCTGGTTGCCCGTGTGTGGTGTCGGAAAGCCACGAAGGCACGGTGTGAGGTGCGAGCCTGGAGCTGGGGGTGGGCAGGTGTCAGGCCTCACGTAGACATGAAAGGGACAGCATTTCTGAGGACGGTAGGGGCCAGTGGTGCGAAGGATGACCGGAGCTAGGGACTAGGTGTGTGGAAGGACTAGGAAACAGAACTGTGGGGAACTCAGTGTGGCAACTGTGGGACACCACAACGCCAAGAGTGGGTAGCCTGGTGAATGCTGAGCACCGTGGGAATTTAGCATGACAAGAAAGTGAAAGAGGAAAAGAACAGTTTGGTAGGAAGGTAAGATCTGATTAGTTGCTGAATAGGTTCTTATGGAATAAGTAATACAGAATACATTATTCTACAGATGAAATTACTATAAGTTCTAAACAACTATAGAATAAGTATAAATATGAAGAGAATGGACTCTCCAAATTGAAGGGCTTCAATGCTTCTCTAAGGACCCAGGGAAATGCTACCAATAAATGCTCACAATGTAAATCTGGTCTCTGAGTTGTATCTAGCTTTCTCTCTTTTAATGACTAATTCTAGACTGACTCACATACTTTCCCTCGGTGCTAAAAGGGAAAGCTACCTATCACGGCCATTAATAATAAATGGAAGGACTCGGGTTCCTCACTCAACAGGAAAAGCGCAGAGAACACACTCTCAAAGAACGACTGAAGGGGATAATGATTCACTGCGGTTAAATGTCTCCAAAATGCCCCTATGGAAAGACTCACGCCATCCCAGCTGTTAGGCAGTGAATTCCGTCTCACCACCACCACCCTGCCCCCCGAGCGTCTGTCAAAGCCTTACAAGAGAGCTTCAGAATGCGGACTTTCAGAAACAGGCTCTTACAGATACGTTTGAAGTGAGATCATACCGAATAAGGTGTGCCCTGAGCGTTGGGCACTTAGCATTCTTCTAAGAAAAGAAGCCACGGGTGGAGTCGGGCGTGTTGGGATTGAGGGAGGGACTGAGGGATGAAGGGATTAGCTACAGGATGCCGAGGTGCTATAGTTTGAATATGATGTCCCCCCTCCCAGGATCCTATGCCTAAACAGTTGTTCCACGTGGGGCAGGTGTGAAAATTTTAGGTGGGACACAGCTGTAGGAAGTAGGTCACAGTTCGGGAGAGAACCGAAGCTTATAGTTGACCTGGGCTCCTGGCCTGCCCTCTGCTTCCCATCCACCAGTAAGGGAAGAACAGCCTGCCTGTCACTCACTCTCACTGCCATGATGCTCTGAGTACACGGGAACACGAAACCCTGGAATAAAGCCCCAGAAACTGTGAGTCAAAATAAGCCTATCCTTCCTTAAGTTGCTCTATTTGGGTCCCAGTAAACCAGGGTTGCTGACAAAACCAGAAGCCAAGAAGCATGGGACACTGTCCACGGGACCCTGCAGTCACCTAGGCAACCCTGTCAGCACCGCAGCTTGAGACTTCTGGCCTCCAGAACAGTTCACACCAACCAGTCTGAGTGCTTTGTCCTGATGGCACTAGGAAATGAATTACTACACACCTGTGCAAGGTGTGACATTAAAAGACAAATTTGGGTTCACCCGAAAAAAAAGTAAGTTGGGCTTTGATGTTCATTCTGCAAGCCCCTTCCAAAACAACCTCCTAGATCCAATATCCCAACCTTTGAAGTAAAGGATTTGGGCTGCATGAGCCCTGAAGTGGAAGCTCTATGATTTTATTACTTTGGAGCCAATGACACCTCTCGTTCCAATATCCACTCGAGTTGGGACCATCCCAAGGCCAAAAAAGCAGAACATGGGGTTCAAACTCCAGAAACCCACGGTCAAGCAGCAGAATCCAAGGAGAGGGCGCAAAGAAAGCATAATTAGCAGCGCTGCCTTCCTTTACCATATGCCACAAAACGGCTCCATCTTCACGTCAGGTCTGGCCCGAAGGCCTCATGCCACAGCGAGTTA
The DNA here is from genome assembly GCF_004664715.2 of Peromyscus leucopus. Taxonomy (NCBI): domain Eukaryota; kingdom Metazoa; phylum Chordata; class Mammalia; order Rodentia; family Cricetidae; genus Peromyscus; species Peromyscus leucopus. The sequence continues at coordinate 66,433,947 of NC_051075.1, forward strand.
ATACAAAGAGACGCGGGGAGCTGCCAGATGCAGAAAATGACTACTGAGGGGTGCAGAGGAGGAGTTTCGTGCAAGGACACTTCCTCTCCTAAACCTGCTCCAGTCCAAGGTCATTTAACCCCAGAAATATGAAACCCCCTACACAGAAAAGGGAAGAAAATAAAGGAGGGAGGAAGGGAGGGAGAAGAGACAGAAAGAGAAAGAAGAAAGAAAGGAAGGAAGGAAGGAAGGAAGGAAGGAAGGAAGGAAGGAAGGAAGGAAGGAAGGAAGGAAGAAAGAAAGAAAGAAAGAAAGAAAGAAAGAAAGAAAGAAAGAAAGAAAGAAAGAAAGAAAGAAAGAAAGAAAGAAAGAAAGAAAGAAAGAAAGAAAGAAAAGGCTGGTCTTGAAACGCACCCCCAGCCTCGGCCAGCACAGGAACACCCACACTCACACATGGCTGCTCGGGTGTCCAGAAGCTCATGATTAGTAAACAAACCACACTAGAAAGAGCAACAGGAAGCCCCCATACAAACCTCACGCAGACATACGCTACCATTTTACCTTTTTTCCCTCCGAAGTAAATTGTGGCTGTCAAATTACACCCTTTCAATTCTGTTCATTTAAGAGCGGCTAATCAGAAAAGCCTACAAAAGTATTTAATCAGATTTTTTTTTCTTCTTCAAATGACCTAATGTTGTGGTAGGAAACTGCTGCCAGCTCACGCTGGGGAGAAACGTAGCCCTGTCAGCATTTAATTATTATTTTAGCACGATTTCTTTACTTTCCTACAGGGAAGAAATAACTTAAATTTAAAAAAAAAAAAAAAAAAAAGGCAACAAATGCTTAGCTTTTAGCCTTACAAGATACTGCCTTTGATATTTTTGCTTTGTCAAAAATGGCTGGTTCAGGACACGGGCATGTCACAGGGAGGGTACCAGCTCCAATCTTGCAACACTGAAACCATGACATGAAAATTCTATTGAGAGTGTGCTAGTTTTGGGAAATGACATTTGGGACCCATTCATGATTGTGACAACCACCACCTTTCCCAAAGTCCTGCCCCCCCCCCCCCCCACTTGGGGGATGGAAAGAAGGCAGGTGTGTTTAGGTGACTGCCAATCAACAGTGACCGGGTATGAGTAACAGTGGGTAACATGGCGGCCAAAAGGCCAGGTATATCTGGGTCGGTTCTCTAAAGCTAGTAGTGTGCTTTCCATCATCCAAGATTTGTTTTTATCAGATTGTGCAGATGGGAGATGGTGGTGTGTCCACATGTGTGCAAGTGCCTGAGGTGTCGCGAGGGGGCGGCAGACTCTTCGAGCGAGCTGCACTTGCAGGCGGTGCTAAGCTGTCAGATGTGGCTGGCTGCTGGGAATTAAACTCAGGTCCTCTGCCAGGGTACTGTGGCTCTTAACTGCTGAGCCATCCCAGTGGGTCCTCTTTCATCTTTAATTCCTTTCTTATAATTGAACCTTTTCCTTTTCTGTTACCCCCCCACAAAAAAAAAAAGCCATTTCATGTTACAAGAAAAGGAAAGCTCAGCTCTCTTTCTCTCTGCTCTGTGTTTTGTTTTGTGGAGACAGGATTTCACATAGCCCAAGCTAGCCTTGAACTCTTGATCCTCCTGCATCTACCGCCAAATTCTAGAAATACAAATGTTCACTGCCATCATGGCTAGAAATCCTCAGGACTCCACCTGCCTCTCTTCCCTGCTACAGAGTTCTGCTCTGTGGTTGATATATTGTGCACCCCAATAAACTTATCTGGGGGTCAGAGAACAGAACAGCCACTAGATTAAACATAGAGGTCAGGCAAGTGGTAGCACACGCCTCTAATCCTAGCATTCTGGAGGTAGAGATCCATCCAGAAACAAGGCCATACTGGAAACAGAGCCAGGCATGGTGGCACACACCTTTAGTCCCAGCACTTGAGATTTCATGTCTTGCTTGGGAAAGACACATGCCTTTAATCCCAGGAAGTGATAGCAGGAAGCAGAAATGTATATAAGGCGTAAGGACCAGGAACTAGGGGCTTTTTAGGCTTTTTAATTTTTCAGACTTTTAAGCAGCAGTTCAGCTGATATCCATTCGGGTGAGGACTCAGAAGCTTTCAGTTTGAGGAAACAAGATCGGCTGAGAAACTGGCAAGGTGAGGTTGGCTGTGGCTTGTTCTGCTTCTCTGATCTTTCAGCATTCACCCCAATACCTGGCTCCCGAGTTTTTATTAACAAGACCTTTTAAGATTCGTGCTACACTGCTCTTTGCTAAACTGGGGACACTGGAGACAGACAAGGGGCAGCTGTTTAATTTTCAGCAGCCACTGCAAGCAAGCAAACCAAAGTGTTTACTCCCGAGGTCCCATTCCACACAAACCTGGACATCAACCAAGTGGTACCCAAGAGAAGATGTCTATACAGGCAGAAAGGTAATCAGTTACCAGGACATGGAGTGATTCTGGGTTAGCAGGACATGATGGAAGTGGTCCCTGATTGCTGGTCCAAAAGATGTTTTGAGTCACCAATATGCCTAATTTCAAAGAGAACTTGAGATCTGCCCCCCTCCCAAATCTGCCTCCTACTTCTTCCTGTCTTCATTTCTTCCACCTCAGGAAACACTGGCCTTCTAAATGTCAGCACTCCAGGCCTCCGTTTCCCATTCCAAGCTACTAGAAAGTTCTCTTTACCTTCCCCACTTCAGCAGTTACTTAACGCTAGGTAAAAGGTGAACCCGGCCTCCATGACCACGATTTAGCCTCCTTCTGAACCATTCTACTCAAGCCAGCCCAGCCAAGGGATGCTCCAACCATGCCATTCCCAAGCCTAGCACTGGCCAGTGGCTTCCATGGGAGTCAGAACAAATCCAAAGTCCCCCAACACCGGCCCACCTGATCACCTCTGGGGCCTCATTCCATTTCCATACTCAGCCATGTATTGTACAGCTCATTTCCATAAACAGGCTAAGTCCCTCCCCACGCTTCCGGCCACGGCCTTTCAACTTGCCGTGTTCTCAGTGCAGAAGTTCCTCTTTCCACCACCACCTGCACAGGGAGCTCCTGAATGTGTAAGGCTGCAAATGTGTGTCCCTCACGATCCACACCTGCTCTCCTTGTTTATTTACTAATTACATAGAATCTCCTTACCGACAAGGGCCCTTCACCCCCTTTAAGAGCTGCGACCCCGACCACTAGCACAGTATCTGGCACCAATTGAGAAAATCCAATTAAAAAAAAAAAAAATGAACGAATGCTTTGTTATCTATTGCCCAAAGAAGCACAGGCAACAGAATATAAAAAAGCTACTCAATGCATTTACACGTAGTGGAATCATGGGTTCCTTAAGTCTGTTTTGTGTTGCTACAACAAAACACCTGAGTCTGAATAAGCTGTAACTTAAAGAGATTGTTCGGCTCATGATTTTGGTAGCTTTGGAAGTGAAAACAGCATGGCACCACATCTAATGTGGGTCCTAGTCACGTGGGCCTCCCAGGGGCGTGACCTGAGGATTCTACCACCTCAGGACACTGTTATGTTGAAGATCAAGCTTCTGAGACATGAACATGAGGAGGGTGCGGGGGAGGGGCGACTAACCATATCAACAAGCAGACCCGGCTGTTTCCTAGACAACCTAGAGAGTGAGCTGCATACTATCTGAAAGACATCATCTCTCCTTTCACCAATCGCCCCACCCCTCCCACCCACCCCACCCCCACCCCCGCTAATCTGAATTAGTTACTGATGGCAGAGGGACAAGAGGCCTGGATGTGAGGGCGGGGTGGGGGGGTGGGGGGGTGCGTGGGGCTAGGAGGGCAGGGGGCTCTGCTCAAACCAGGAGAGGCTGTAGGTCTTGGAAGTCTTGTAGGTCTTGGGGTGGTCTTAGGTGCAGAGTAGCTGTGACAAGTCTTCCTCTGTAGTGTCAGCCCCGCTCAGCCCAGCAGCAGGAGCCACCCTGTGATCTCATCTCCCTGGGAAGCACGGCTTCCTCTGGAGGCTGTGTCTCCAAGCTGAGTACAAGAAGTAAGTGAAGTGCTTAACCCAGACACTCAACCTCAAAGGGACCTGGATGTCACCTGAAAACCTCTGTCATGACAAATTAACTCAGCACCTATCGGTTGAACCCAGGTATTGGTCCAGGCATTGGTCCAGGCATTGGAGAGCTGCAGTTAAGTTTAAAAGTTGCTCCTGCCTCAGAGGGACTCAGAGACTATCAGTACAGATGCCTTAAATCCACGCCTATGGCACAATCGCCCACAGTTGACAGGAATGGAGGATAGTGCCGTCCCAACAAGGAGCCCATGAACACCTGCGTCGTCCCATCCCCACCACCCTGACTGTTCCCCTTAGCGCTCAGAGACCGGTGCCCGAGGGACCTAAAAGAAACCAAACTGACTTTATCAAGAACAGAGTCAAGAGCTGAGGCTGGAGCTCAGGTGGTGGAGCACCCGTCCAGTGGGCATGAAGCCCTGGGTTCCATGTGCAAACGGAGGTGTGTGTGTGTGTGTGTGTGGGTGGGTGTGTGTGTGTGTGTGTCCATAAGCTCAGCACTGGGCAGATAGAGCAGGAAGGCCAGAAGTTCAAAGCCAAGGGCAGATACACAGCAGTAAGTCTGAGGCCAGCCAAGGCTACATGAAACCTTTTCTTAAAAACCAAAAACACCACCAAAGGTCAAGCCTGGACAAGGCTTCCTCTCCTGGCCGCAGTGGAGGGAGGAAGCACATGAGTCAGCAGGTAACTTGGAAGGTACTGTAATTTTGCCAACCACTGTCTGTCTGGAATACGCTCCCCACCGCTCCAGTCCCATGGTGTGGAGGGCAGTTGGAGCCAAGGCATCTGCAACTCTAAGACCAAACCCAACATGTCCCTCTTTATAGATGGAGAGACAACCTCAGGAAGAGGAAGGCCCTGAGTTAGCTGAGGTCATCTGGCCTCTGAGGGCTAAGCCTGGATCTTCTGACCTCCACTTCAGCCCATCAGCACAAAGGAATCATGTGTGAGGAGTGGATGTCACGGCAAGGTCTTAATCCATCCTCTCGGCAAAGTCAAAACTACTGCTTCTAGAAATCTCAAAATATGAGACGATTTCAACAACAAACAAGAAGGACCTGGACATTCCTAAGAGCTCGCATGCTCAGCTCCTAAACCCCAAGAGTGTCCCCTCCATGCTGTCCTAGCGTAACTAAGTCCTCCTGATGCCTGGCTTGTTTTTGTTTTCTAGATAAGTGGCTGTGCTAAGTTAAAGCAGAGTTTGGGGGGAGAGCAATTGCAATTAGAAGGGATAAAGCTGAGACGGGAAGGGCACAGGCCACCAAACCCTGTCTCTAAGGACAAATATTAAGAAGATATGTCTCTCTCTCTTTTTCCCCCCAGTTTTTAAGTTTGGTGTGTATGTCTGTGTCAGTGTGTTTGCACAAGTGAGTGCAGGTCCCTTCGAGACCAGAAGAGGGCAGCAGATCCCAGGAGCTGAAGCTACAGGTGGTTGTGAGATGGAGGTGTCTGGGAACTGAACCAGGGTTCTCTGCAAGAGCAGGCAGTGCTCTTAACTACTGTCCCAACCATATACTTGAAGAGGTTTAGAGCTGTAAACAGCTGTGGAGACCTTACAGACCATCTTCATCCTCACGGACGACAGACATCCTTATCTCTAGGGGTCAAGAGGTGAAGTCTCAGGGAGCTTAGGTGGGATGCTAAAGATCACACAACTAACGACTAGCGTCCTGACTGCCCACGTCTGTTATTTCAGTCCTTTCTGTAACAGTAGATGAGAAGATCTCATATAAGTATGGCACACTACACCCTTGAGATTGCTGAGCTCCTGGACTCACTGGCAGAGACCATTCTAGATGTTTGTAAGGGTGATTTTTGAATTATCAAGACATAGGTTAAGTTAGTTCTAACATGCTCAGAATATAATTTAAAATTAATATATATGGAAGCTCTATTTAAAAAAATTTTTTTGACACATTTATTTTGCATGGGGGTGAGACGCACACATCACAGTGCATGTGCGGAGGTCAGAGGACAACTTGCAAAGGTCAGTTCTGTCTTTCTGCCATGTAGGCTCCAAGGATCGAACTCAAGTCATCAGGCTTGGCAGCAAGCACGCTTACCTGTTGAGATGTTGCCAACCTATGGGTGTAGCATGAATCTTAAAAGTTCTTATTAATAAAATCAAACCTGAGGCGAGTTATTGGGGTCCATGCTGGTAGATCAGAGAGACAGAACAAGCCACAGCTATCTCACCTCGCCGGATCCTCAGCTGGTCTTGTTTCCTCAGACTGGAGGCCTCTGAGTCCTCATCTGGAATGGGTCTCAGCTGAATTACTGCTCAAAAGCCTGAAGCTTAACCAGGCCAAATGCTTAACCAGCCAAAATCTTCTAGTTTCTGGTCCTCACGCCTTATATATCTTTCTGCTTTCTATCACCACTCCCTGGGATTAAAGGCTGGCTTTCTGGGATTAAAGGCGTGTGTCACCATGCTTTGCTATTTCCAGTGTGGCCTTGAACTCACAGAGATCCAGAGGGATTTCTATCTCTGGAATTCTAGGATTAAAGGTGTGAGTGCCACCATTTTCTAGCCTTTGTATCTAGTGGCTGTCTGTTCTCTGACCCCAGATAAATTTATTAGAGTACACAATATTTTGGAGAACACAATACCACCACATATGGGTGTTCATATTCTCTATCATGGGTGGGAAAATGAGGTGATTAATGCTGTCCATTAGGACAGAGACGCAAGCTTGTCACAATCGGTGGTAAGTGTAGGCATTATTCACTTACCAGTGAATTCTGACCAGCTTCAATCAGCTAAGGGGCCGGCACGGTGGTGCACACCTGTAATCCCAGCACGTGAAAGGCTTTCAAACAGGAGGATAGCTGCAAGTTTGGGGCCAGCCTGGGCTACACAGTGGGTTCCACGTCAGCCTTGGCTGCAGAGTAAGTCTGTTACACGTGTCATATACATATACATAAACATACAGCCTAACATTTGTGCACATCCGAGTTTTTAAAACCCACAAAACAAAGAGCTCAGGAGTCTATTGGAGGGCATCAGGTCGTTCCTCCAATTCTAGATATTCCCAGTCTCTCAATTCCCTTCTCCCACTAAAACACAAATGCACCCTCCACCCTACCTCTCCCCATTCTTTCCTTTCCTGTCTCCTGCTCCTTTTCTGAATTAATTAGGAAATAAAAATAGAAACGCTGACATGTTTATAAAGATTTGGAGTGCTGCTTAAACATGAAAGAACAGAGGTTGGGAACACAGGGGTGACGAATTTTATTTCCGTAATGACAAGTCAGAGTCCTCCCGCCAGCTGGCCCTCGCAGAAGCCAGAAGCAAGGAACCTATCTGCAGAAAAGCCAGGGAGGAAGGGGGAAGCTGCAAAGATCTGCGGGCTCAGCTCGCAGACCATGCAAATGGGTTCTAATGGCTGAGGGGTCACTGTATAGAGGTCAAGTGCTGAGAAGCCCCATAACCCCTGGCGGTGAGAGGGAAGGCAGGCAGAGAGCACTTTCTCTTCTGCTTCTGGGATGCTCCTGGCTCTGCTCACCCCCACTAAACAAGGGGCTCTGGTTGGGGGAGTCACCTCTCGCAACCTCCCGCCATGCAGGAAGGGGGAGGGGGTGCCATGTGCTTCTGAGCGTCCCCGAGATGCACCTGCAGTTTGACAGACCTGCCAAAGGAAATGAGCAGCGATAAGTGATCGGGGCCTGATTAGATCAGGCGCCTTGAGAAAGGTGCTGAGCCTGAGATATTTCAGAGAAATAAGGAGAAACCTGGGAACGGGCTCCTGGCAAGCAATCCCCGAGTAGATAGGGTCGGAATTGGAAATGGATTTCATGGGTAGATAAAGTCTAATAAATGGCAGGTCACTCAAAAATCATATATCATCAAGTCTCATACAGTGTCTGTGAAGTTTGTTATCAATAATTTAACACGAGAAGAGCCTAGCCCTTAGCAAATATTTAATTTCAAAACATACTTACTGATTTACTCAGATACAGCATGCATGGTATATTAAAAACATTGCAAGAGGCCAGATGCCAATAAAGCGTGTTCAGGAAGCCCGCTGTGCTCGTGGTTATCCCAGGTGTCCCTTAAAGCAGGGCCGGACCCTCGGCCCCTGAGCTAGCCCACTAGCAATTTCTAAATCGTTCTAGAAAAGAAAGTATGCGTGCAGATGTTACCGGAGTTCCCATTCTCAGGCTGGGCAACATGCCAGATGCCACAGGTGTGAGGACTAAGACACGAATTAGGGATCCCAGGAGCCAGAAAAAAATGACTCAGTGGGGAGGAGTGCTCCCCACTGGGCAAGCAGGAGGACCTCCGTTTGAACCCAGATAAAAAGATGGGCATGATGCATGCCCCTTAACTTCAGCCCTGCCTGGGGGACGGACACAGGATCCCTGGGTCTTTTTGGTAAGAGACCCTGTCTCGAGGGAGGAAGGCCGAGAGTGACAGAGCAGGACACCTGTGCCCCCCTTCAGTTTCCTCTGGCACACACACACAGATATGCACATGTGCACACACCACACACACACATGCAGTACACACGAAGGAAGAAGAATTGGGAGCCCCATCTGCCTATGTGTTTTCAAGGGAATGGTCATTCCCTGGGCAGAGCTCACGGCAGAGGCAGGACTCCACACGGACAGATCAGCAGCGTGGTTAACAAACCCCGTGAAGTTCTGGGGCTGCTCTTGAGGTGACAAGTCCCTGACAGGAATTCATCCGGTGGATGAGAGAGGGCGAGAACTCTGGGTACCTCCAATCACCTCCTACCAGAAAGTACATGGGGGACACGTGAACCAGGGACTGAAGACAGGCTATTGCCAATTCCACCTCCGCCAACCCAAGCCCCAGCCCCAGAATTGGACCCCACTGTCTCCGAAGGCCCTTCTGTTCAACCGGGCTGGCCCACACTTGCTTTCAGCTCTCAACAGAGAGGCTTCCTATCTCGTTCCTTCTCTTCACTTACATCTCCACAGGAAGCTTCTCTGATCAGCCCCTGTCAGGAGGCCCTGCTTCTTACCCTCCTGGACTCACCTATGTATGCAAGGTAGCCCCAGGCTCCCCCAAATCTGAAGTCCTTCCCCAGAAAACCCAGCATTGCCTTTTCAGTGCGGGAAGGGGATCCAGGACCCAAGACCACCTTCCCACCAGCGGGATCCGCACACAAGACACAAACAAGCAGAGGTAGCCAGAAGCTTGGGCAGCCAGAGCAGATGAAACATACAGTCCCGAGAAGCTTGGGCAGCCTAGGTGAGGAAGGAGAAAGGAGCCCCAAAGGCCAAAGGGACACATGGGTGTCAGAGCCATCTTCGAAAAAGGCCAAGCCAGACTCGGTTTCTTCTTCATGAAACATATCGCCCTTCCCCCCTCTCCAGTCCACGGAGGGGTCCCAAGAGACGCCGACTCCAGAAGGCCATCGTTGAAAATCACTCCAGTGACGACGCTGAGGGACCTTGCCATCTGGATGGGCTCACAGGTCAGCTGGTGACCAACCACGTGACCTTTCAACTTCCCACGGAAGGACGCATAAAGAGAACTGGAAGGCTGGTCTGGCCTAATCTAGAGGTGGGGGGCCGGAGGGGGAGGGAGTCTTAGGGGGCAGATACAAAAATTCTGGAAGAAAGGCAAGACAGAGAACGTGAGGAGGGGTCCACTCCCCATGTTTCTCAAAGGCAGGTCCTCGCCAGCACTGGTGAATTCTCCGCAGGGCGAAAGCCTAGCCCACAACTCACGGCGGAGCTCCAGAGACAAGGACCACAGGCTATGCGGCAGTCAGCACCTCAGGACTGAGAGGGACGCTGCCCTTGGCTTGAGGCTGCCTGCCGCTCAGAAACAGCGCCTCCCTTCTCTCCTGGCAATTCCAGATTTAACTAAGACTGACATGGAGAACACCAATGTGAGCGAACGACAAGTTCTGACTTCGGGTTCCTAAACCCACCCAGCCCCGCTACTGTCTACTTTTGGAAGTCCTAGGCGACGTTGGGAACCCAGGATCAAATGGTCAGAGAAACAACAAGGCTTTGGATGTTTGGATGGGGCCCCAAACCGCCTCACCCCTCCTCTGCAGTGGGCGGGGAATTCTTGGCTCTGTAGACCTGGGACCAGGACCTGTTCCCCATTTACCTTATCGGACCCTGACTCTGAAGTCAGGCGAACAGAAGAATCAGGGCTTTGATTTCTGCACCAAGTCTCACTGAAGCCAATTCAACTCCAGCTATCCTAAGACTTATTTTCAAGTCTGTTTCTCACGCCTCTGATGGCTCCCAAGCTAATTTCCCAGACACCCATTTCAGTCAACTCTGGGAGCCCAGATTGGGGCGGGCGAGGGGGAGGGGAATCTTAGAAATATCAAAAGAGCCACGTGCTCCCGGCATTTAGCACTTTGTAGAACAATCTAACTTGAGTGCATTTAGACCACTTTCTATTGACTAATTTAGAACATTTTGCTACAGCAGACTGAACTGGCTGCTTTTCACTGCCAAACTAAATACTCCACTTTAAAGCACACCCCTGCGCACTCATGTGATTTCTCTTTTTAGGCGAGGAATGTAATGTTGACATAAATGTCAAATAAAATTAATGAGAGAATGGGCCCTCAAATGGTGCTCCTGCGAAGGGAATTTGTTAGACGGGGACCTTTGAGCCCCGATGTATATATAATTATATAACATTCACACGAGGAGGGGATCTGAATGTTAAGCTCCAGCCACTCTATCACCTTTGTCGGGAATGCTGTTCCAACAAGAAGAAAACCAGGTTGCAAGTAAATTAAAACGAAAATACCATCAGATTAGAAGTCTGCTGTGGGGAGAGACTGCAGAATTAGAAGCGTGGCCCATCTGCTGGCTACTGGGCCGCCACCCCTTATCGCTTACAAGTCAGCTCAGGTATCTATCGGCTGGGCCTGGAGCCTTCAGCTCTGGAGTTTGTAAATGGACCACCGCCGCCTGGCCAACCCACCCTCTTCCTTCCCTCCCTGTGCCATCCCCCAGCTGCTTAGGAAGACTAAGAATGGCTGGGAGGTCAATAACAGGTACTTCCTCTCAAGAGTCAAGGCCCCAGATCCTAGCGGATCGGCTGCCTCCATTCCTATGCTGATGTTAAGAACCTTGACTTTTATTTCGAGCCTTGGAAACCTTTCCCCAAGTGTAGCAGAATCACAGAAGGTCACAACCATCTTGGGCTGGTGTGCTGGGGCCAGTGGATGAAGTAGCAAGTCCCTTGTCAGAGGAAAACGCTGGGAGTAACATTTTCTGTAAAGCAGGGGCAGTTCCACATCTACTATCTCCAGCCCCAGGGAAATGACGAAGCAGGGCCTCCAACAGTTCGCACAGAGAACCTGTGACTGTCTGAGGAGTCCGTGGGATGGCTGCTGGGGAGCAGCAGCCGACAAAACACTGTTTGCTGTTCACGCTTGAGGACGGACTCCGAAGGACCAGGCAGCACGCACCAACTTTCCCCTTCTGTTCTGCACACTCATCTCCAACAACCAGACAGTTTTGGAAGTCCACAACGTTTTCTTTTCCCCGAGATGTTTATGGGTTAAGTTTCTATCTCTTTCCAGGTGTTGAGATACTTCAACTCCAGAAGACCAACACATTTATCTGGGAGGTCATTTTAAGAATAACGCCACCCATGGTGGGAATCATAGGGGAACCAACACCATCCATGGTGGGAATCAACACCTACACCACTCATGGTGGGAATCACAAGAGGAACCAACACCCACATCACCCATGGTGGGAATCATAGGGGAATCAACACACACACCACCCATGGTGGGAATCAACACCCACACCACCCATAGTGGGAATCATAGGAGAATTAACACTCACACCACCCATGGTGGGAATGAACACCCACACCACCCATGGTGGGAATCATAGGAGAATCAACACTCACACCACCCATGGTGGGAATCAACACCCACACCACCCATGGTGGGAATCATAGGAGAATCAACACCCACACCACCCATGGTGGGAATCAAAAAACCAACACCACACACCATTGGGAACCAACATCACACCACCATGGTGGGAATCATAGGAGAATCAACACTCACACCACCCATGGTGGGAATCATAGGGAAATCAACACACATACCACCCATGGTGGGAATCAACACACACACCACCCATGGTGGGAATCATAGGGGAATCAACACACACACCACCCATGGTGGGAATCAACACCCACACCACCCATAGTGGGAATCATAGGATAATCAACACTCACACCACCCATGGTGGGAATGAACACCCACACCACCCATGGTGGGAATCATAGGAGAATCAACACCCACACCACCCATGGTGGGAATCATAGGAGAATCAACACCCACACCACCCATGGTGGGAACCAACACCCACACCACCCATGGTGGGAATCAACACCCACACCATCCATGGTGGGAATCATAGGGGAACCAACACCCACAAATTCCATCAGAAGGTCACCCAGCTTTAAGCGTTTCCCATTAATTCATATCAGAGGTGCAGAGCATGGATAATTTCTAGTTAAACTGTAGGGAGTAAGAAAAGCATTCACTACTAACTTCAGATATCCACACTTGTAGAATTAGGAGGTGAAACACACTCACCTTGGAATGTCTTCCCAAGACCCGAGAACAGCCTCCATGTCCCTCTTTGGGCTATCAGCTCATGATGAACAAATAAAAAAAAAATTTTTTTTTGAGGGGGAAATCCAACTACCAAAATAACTCCTTCATAATTCATATGTGCAATCACAACAGTGATTAATAAAAACCTGAAATGGTTCCTAAAAGCCTAAAGCATTCATTACTCAGTTAGATGTCAGGATGAATGCAACAGGAACCTGACAGCAGGTTACTCAGGCAAATTAAATCACGTGAACTTACAAAGGAAAAAGAGAAAATCTTTCCATGGCGGACTTGCAAGCTGGTGATGGTAGCCTACAAAGAAGGGGGACCCACCCCACTCTTCAAGGGCTCTATGTTTCAATCTTGAAAGACAAAATGGGGAGGGGTGTCAGTACACACTGAATTTACACAGCGATGACAAGTTCAAAAGCCCTACAAGGAATGAATGATGCTGTTTCCATTAAAGGAGAGGCTAATTAATACTCACTGAGTGTCTACTGTGCACACAGCCCTGGCTGGTTCATGCGATCTTTCTCATCATTATTCTCCATGCCTGGATCTCTTTGGACATCAATGAGAACGCCTTCTGTTTCTGCCAGTGTGTCCTTGGTCCAGTCTCATAAATGTTAGTAGTGTTCTAGGCATCGGAGACCCTTCTATTTCCCCTATCCCATCTCTCTGGATGATCTCACTCAATTATTATAGCTGTAGATACCACTTATGAGTGAGGACTTTCAAGTTCCATGGCCGTCATCCAAGCCCTGTGAGGAATACGCAGCAGCCCCTTTTCCATGTGCAGAGGGTATCTCAAGCACAGGCTGTCCCATACAGAGCCCTTGGCACTACCAACCCACCCCTCTGCATATCCCATGTTCTCCAGCTGAGCCCTTAGATCCAGAGGACCCTTCTTTGGGTTTAGCCCATGTGGTCTCACTATCTATCATCTTTCACAGCTACCGCATCCCGGGAAGAACCGTGTCTGTTGTCATGGTTAAGGTGGACAAACCTTGCATATTGACCCACTTATCTCTTCATTGTTTCCTTACCCCTTCAACCAAATGGCGGTGGGAACCCTGGCTATAGTTTTCATTGCTGTAGAGTACACACCCAACAATGTTTAACTCAATACGCCTACAGAAATAAATGCATTTCCTTTTAATTTTTTCCCTTAACCAGAGATAGGTCATCCCTATTTTGAAGACAAAAAAAAATTAAGATCCAAGGAGTAAAGAAACATGAAAACAAAGCCACAATTTGAATTGAAATCATGTGACATCCATCTTTCCCAACACCAAGTGAGTGGTTTTTCCAGAGGAGTCCAGAAGAATCAATCAAGGGGAGGAAATCTACTCTTAAGAATTTTTTCTAGAAACAAGTTGCCCAGGACTTGTTTTAGGCTCAGAATTTCTTCTTCAACCACAACATCCTCACCTCAATCATAGGAGAACAAAATGAGTCTCCAACAGAGGCCAAAGAGCAATGATTTTTGTCCAGTGTCTAGCCTATTGTAAGCCTCCACAGGGCTACATGTTAAGTATCTCTAACCCAAGTCTCTTTCTGTGCCCAAGGGAAACCACAGTGCAGGAATCTCAATCGAACTAAGTAAGCCCACAAAATAGCTTATGAGCTAAGAACCCAACAATAGTCCCAAACAAACCCTCAAAGAGAGATGCCAACCTTGTTTTAGGCAAAAGAAGGAAATGGGTGATTTCTAGGCAATTGTCCATTACCCAAACTCCAACTGGATGATTCTATTCCAACATCTGGGCCACTCCCCAGAATCAAGACAGCCCTCCCTAAGTACATGTTCCCTGCGGATCTCTTGGGGGACTTATTTTTACTGGTTGCTCCAAAACCTGTCAAATCGAGAGCAAGAGATACAGCTTCATTCCTTCTAAATCAAAGTCAACCTGGGTTGCCAGGCCTCACTTGACTGAAATTTCATTGAAACTACTGCTTAGGGACCTCCCTCTTCGTAGGGCCCCAGGAATATGTCGGGGCTTACATAGTTCTCAAAGAACAAGGAACTCCTTCACAGCCTTTCCAAAACTTGTTCCAAATGGGGCCACTGGAGTCCTCAGGTGTGGCTCCCAGGGCCATGGTACTTGAGGCTAAGTTCTTCCAGGATCTCTACCACCGAGTAGGGGAATCTGCTTGTATGATACAGGACAGCTGCATTGACACTTGCCATCCCATTGAGATTCCTCTAAATCCCCACTTCCCAATCTCAGACACAAAGAAGCTCAACGGTGCCTCTGCATTAGATCAAGACCATGACCAGAAACAACCGGGGAGGAGAGAGTATCTTTCATCTTATACGTCCAGCTAAGAGTCCAGGTAATAGCCCATCTCTACAGGAACTCCAGAGTCAGGGACAGAAGCAGAGGCCATGGAGGGCTGCTGCTTACTGGCGTGCTCAGCCTGCTTTCTTGACTATGCAGGACCACCTGCCCAGAGGTGGCGCCATCATCAGCAGGCTGCGCCAGAGCCTGCCCGGCTCTGGGACTGAACTGACTGGGGTGACACGTGATGAAGAAATGACAGACATAGTTACAGAAAAGCTGGGATTGGGTGGGGCCTGGGCGGATGGAGACACACTAGCAGCTCAGAAACTCAGCTTGTTTATTATATACCACGGAATGAAGAGGGGGTAGGTTTACTATACACAGCTGAGGGAGGAGGGGGTGGGTTTATTATAGACAGCAGAATGAGGAGGGGGTGGGTTTATTATAGACAGCTAAAGGAGGAGGCAGGTTAGTTAATCTGGGTAGGAAGTCTCTGTGGGGTGGGGGGGGGCAGTCTCAGGCTATAATCACCCAGGAGGAGGAAGCTGTGATTGATACTTTCTGTTCACACTGTCAACATCAGCCCTCAGACCAGGAGAAGGCCCTGCCATTCCCACGGGTCTGTGGCTATGCCAAGTCAACAGTATACATTGACTCAGGACTTGATATACTTTCCACAGGGCTGGGCCCTCCTCTGATCAATTAGCAGTCTAGCAAATGTCCCACAGTCTTGCCTACAGGCAATCTAAAAGAGGTATTTTCTCAACCGAGGTTCCTGTCTCCAGATAACTGTATGTAGCTTGTATCAAGTTGACAAAAAAAACCAAGCCAAACCTCCCATCATTACCATAAAGCCATTTTGTATCACCAGCTCCAAACATCTATCTTTCTCACATCCTCAACCCTCATACAGTTTCCTAACAAAATCTGAATGTGAGTGGACTTCTAGGTGTCTGGAAGCTGACATTCAGCTCCAGGTCCCAAGGAAACCACAAGAAACCTCTAAGGCAAGAATGCAAACATCCTGTTCTTGGCTTGGACAGGAGAAAGAAAACAAATTCTGGGTGTTTTAGGCAATGAGACTAAAGACACTAACATGCCCATCAAGTGTCATGCCATATACTCTCCATTATCTATTTACAACTCTCGTAATTCCACAAGTTGTCTTTCTGTGAGTGGTGTCTGGATCATTATTTCCAATCATGCTCTCTTGTCTCTATGTTCAACTGCCTGCTACACATCATTTCCATTGAACACATGGGCCACTTCAGACTCAGCAGGTCCCAAAGTGATGTTCAACCTATTATTATATATGAAAAGAGACTATGGTGATTAGAAGGTCCCCCACAGACTCATTTACTGAACACTTGGTCCTCAGTTCGTGGCACTGTGGGGAGGTCATAGAACCTTTAGGAGGTGGAGCCTTGTCACTGGGGGGGGTCAAGCTTTGAAGACTTAACCCCACTTCCCATTCTCACTGTCTGCTTCCTGTGTGGGGGTGAAATGTGATCAGCCAGCTTCCTGCTCATGCTAACACACCATGCTTTCCCCATCATGATGGATTCTATCTCCCCAGAACTGTTAGCCAAAATAAACTCTTTCTTCCTGAAGTTGCCTTTGGTCATGGTCTTTTATCACAGTAACAGAGAAGCAACTGCTGGAGAGATTAAAGATGGTCGGAGATTAAGTTCTTGGAAACCTTAGCTCCTATGATTAAGATCTTAGCCCGCTTCATGCTATAATACAGCAAAACAACTTGAGGCTGCATGCTTTATAGAGGTGGCATTTGACTCATGATTTTAGTGGCTGAGAGTACCAAACAACTTGGGGCTGGCCTTCTAGAAGGAGCTGGCTGGCTGGCTCCAGTGCAGCACAACAGAGAAACAGAAAGGAATGAGCTATATAGGAGAGACCAAGTATATGAGTGGCCTTGCTTTGTAGCAGCACACTTGTAGACTCAATCCACTCCCTGGTCATTGGCATCAACTACTGGCAGTGTCGCATAATCTAGTCATGTCCCTATAGGCCTGTTCAAAGTTCGCCCACCTCAATGTTGTTCATATTGGGGACCGACCCTTCTAGCACATGAACCTCTGTAGGGCAAACAGTTTCCAAACCATAGCACTTAGGAAACGAGCAGCGGATGGATGCCACCAAAAGCAGCAAGCCAAAAGAAAACAGAAAAGAAACGGCGTCCAGAAAACAGAAAAAAAAACATAAGAGACAAGTGAAAGAATGAATCCCTACACAAAAGCTGTGCTAAAACAGGATGAGAGGGAACCAGGCCAAACCTGAACTGGAGAAAGTGGCAGTCATGCGTGATCTGACCTAACTGGACAAGAGCAAATTGGACAGAGAGTCAACCTGAAGGCATGGGGAAATCAGGAAGAAAGGGAGGGGGGAAGGAGGAGGGAGGTAGAAAGGGGAGGGAGGTAGCAGGAAGAAAAGGGAAGGAAGGGAGGAGGGAGGGAAAGAGGGAAGGAGGGAGCAGGAAGAAAGGGAGAGGGGAGAGGAGGAGGGAGGGAGAGAGGAGAAGGAGATAGCAGGAAGAAAGGGGAAGGGAGAAGGGAGGGAGGGAAAGGAAGGAAGGAAGGAAGCAAGCAAGCAAGCAAGCAAGCAACAAAGGAGTTTATACATACACAACCCAAAAAGTATAATGTTTGTTAAGGAAGATAGAATTTACAATCAGTAAAAATTGTCTCACAATATGACGAGAATGTGAATTCAAAAGGGGGACAGGTGAAAATTATCAAAATAGAAAATCAATGGACAATTTTAGATTGATTAAGACTCTTAAAAATGGTCTTCAAGTGGGTTTTTATTTTTAAAATGTTTCCCCTGTAAACCATTTATTACACAAAGAAAAGCACACGAGACAGAAAAGCTCAGCTTAATGACCTCTTGCAAAACCAACACCCATGTGATCATGCAAGACAAAAGACAGAGCGCTAGCACCCTGAGGCCCTGGCCATTCCCTTTCCACTTAGCACCCTGCTCTCCAAAGCGTTACCTCTTCCAGTGGACCCTGTCTTCAGAGCCCAAACAAGCATGATGCCTGCCTGTAAGCTGTAGTTTCACTCTGTCTAGTTTTTGAGGTTCATATACGTAATGTATTTGTGGGAGAGTGCTTCTTTCACACACTGAGGCCAGCAAAACCCATGTGGGTTGCACAGGTAAGAAGTGAAGTTTATTAACATATCATTTTCATTTATATCACCATATCATAAACAATTTGTGCACACACACACAAATTTGTGTACACACAGGTTCACCTTTAGTAGACTCAGATGGACACTGGTTAATTTTCTGTTTAGGCTATTAGGAACATCTATAATTTTCTATCTATAATTTTCACGGAGTCTGTACCAGGACAGAACTGCTCACTCATAGCAACCGATGTTCGAAAGTGGTGGTATCAGTGCACATTCTGACCACTAGTGTCTGAGGATTCTTGCTTCCTGAAGTCTTCACCAAGTCATCGTGGCAGACAAGGATTTATTTGTGTGTAAGTATTTTGCCTTCATGTATGTGTACAGGTGAGTGCAGTGCCCACAGAGGCCAGAAGAGGGCATCAGATCCCCCTAGAACCAGAGTTACAGATGGTGCTGAGAATCCAACCCAGGTCCTTTATAAGAGCAGCGAGTGCTGGGCTGTGGTGGCGCACGCCTTCAATTCTAGCACTCAAGAGGTAGAGGTAGGTGGATCTCTGTGAGTTCAAGGCCAGCCTGGCCTACAAAGTGAGTTTCAGGACAGGCTCCAAAAGCTACACAGAGAAACCCTGTCTCAAAAAAACAAAACTGAAAACAACAAAAAAGACCAGCAAGGGCTCTTAAGTACCAAGCCATCTCTGCAGCCCCTACCTCCTCGTTTTTGATTGGGCATTTAGTCTTCCTTTTATACATGCTGCAGCTATCTCTAATTTGCCCTTTACTGTCTTAATTGAGTTTTGATGGACTAAATTCTTCCGTTCTTGTCAATTCAATTTTATCTGACTTTTCCTTTTATTTGGCTTTACTGGATCCTGTAAATTCATTTCCAACCAAAATTGTGAGTATACTATCCTGGATTAACTTCTGGAAGTTTTAATCCTTTATTCATTACACTTCTATATAACACTTAGTAGAGATAGGTCTAGGTATAGTCAAAATTTATTATTTTTTCTATACTGATAATCAATCATGACAGGATTTTTTTTTTAAAGACTGTCCTGGGCTGAGAGATGGCTTAGCAGTTAAAAGTACTTACTGTTCTTGTAGAGAACCAATTCCCAGCATCAACATGGCAGTCCACAACCACCTATAATTCTAGTCCCAAAAGATCTGATGCCCTCCTCTGGTCTCTGGGGGCAGCTGCACACCCAAGGTGCACATGTCTCACATAGGCACATAAATAAAAATATATAAAAGGGAGTTGGGGATTTAGCTCAATGGTAAGTGCTTGCCTAGCAAGCCCAAGGCCCTGGGTTCGGTCCTCAGCTCTGGGGAAAAAGAATATATATATATGAGACCATCTTATCATTTTCTCCTGTGGGGCCATATATGCCATAGCACTGTGTCCTGTACGTGCCCAAGTTGATCCTGGGATTGTTTATTTCTACTGGTCTAGTGTCTAGCTTTGGGCCAACCCCATCTTTCCTCCAATTACTCCAGCATACTGGTAGATTTAAATATCTGTGAAAATAAAACACTCTTATACTACTTCAAGAATGTCTGGTCTATTCTTGGAGTTTGTGTTTCCATATAAGTTTCAGGATTATCATATATTTTCACACTCACCAAACTCCTTAAATTTTGATGGGATTACAGACTCTGCATCACTTTAAGACGAGTTGACATCTTTTAAAACGTGTGTCTTCCATTTCAGGAGCACGCTATATCCTGTCATTTCTTTAGGTCTTTAGTTAATTTCAGTAATAGCTAAGAGTCGTTAATGGACAAGTCTTTGTGTCTTAGACTTACCCCTAGTGTTTGATCATTCTTACTCCAATGTAAATTCATTTTCTGTTAATGAGTGGAAAGCCAAACTTCTACTCGCTTGCCCATGTTTACAATGAAACTAGAAGCATGCTAACTCCCTCTCAGCCCCAACGATTTAACTCAAGTTTCTTTTGTGCTTTCTCTATCTTCAGTAGTTTAATCTCACAGTCACTCCAGTTTTATTCACTTATTTCTAATCCGAAAGCCTTTCTGTCTCTTCCTGGTCTCACCACACAAGCTAGAATTTCTACTCAGTCACAATTAGAAGTGGTGAGAGAGTGTATCTGTCCGAGATAGTGTATCATCTGTCGCCTCTCTGACTCAAAAAGTTTTAACACGTTGCCAACTAAGTATGATGTAGCCGACCGTTAACAGCACAAAACAGCTCTATAGAATTTCTTCTAAGAGTAAAAAGCTTATTACTAGTTGCTAAGAGTTTTCCTTTTTAATAAACAGAAATAAATGTTGGACTATGTCATCTGTATTTTCTATAGCTACTGAGACGATCATATTGTTGTTTTCTTCATTCTATTAATGTTTTTAGCTACACTGACTGAGTCAAATAATCACACTTGGTTTGTATTTCCAAAAGACAGTCAACTTGATCTTTGTATAGCACTCTCATGCTGCATTCATATGGCTAGTATTCTACTTGTTGTTTGTTTGTTTGTTTGTTTTAGACAGGGTCTCTCTATGTAGAGCTGGCTGTCCTGGAACTTTCTCTGTAGACCAGGCTGGCCTCAAGCTCACAGAGATCTACCTGACTCTGCCTCCTGAGTACTAGAATTAAAGGCATGTGCCACGCCACACCACTGCTTGGCTAAAATTTATATATATATATTACTGTGTATGTGTGATGCTTTTGTGAGTTTATGTACATCACATGAATACAGATGCCTATGAAGGCCAGAAGAGGGTGTCAGATCCCCCGGAACTAGAATTCCAGGTGGTTGTGACCTGCCTGCTGGGGGTGCTGGGAACCAGTCCTCTGTAAGAGCAGAAAGGGTTCTTCATGGCCGAGCCACTCTCTAGCACCCTCCAATTCAGATTTTTAAGTGGAGATACACAAGTAAAGCCAACCTGCAATGCTCCTTTTTTATAATGTCTTTGTCAGGTTTTAGAATCAAAATTCTGTTGGCTTCTTAAAACAAGTTGGGAGTATTCCTGCTTTTTCTATTCTCTGGAAGAGTTGGTGGAAAATATGTGTTATTTCTTCCTTAAATATTTGGTGAATTCAACAGTAAAACCATCTGGCTCTGAAGTTTTCCTTATGGGAAAGTTTTTAATTACATATTCATATGAGTAGATATGGAACCACTCAGACTGTTATTTTTCTTATACGAGTTTGGATAAGTAGCATTTAAAAAATTTGTCAATTACTTCTAAGATTTCAAATATATTACTATGGGTTATTCATGACACTCCATTCCTGGCTTTTCAATCCAGTTACACATTCGTTTCTGGTGCTATTTCTAGGTTGGTATCATCAGGACTTACTTGGTTTTTTTTTTTTTTTTTATTAGTTATTTGGTTCTGGTGTCTGCTTTATTTCACTACATTTCTTGTCCTTATTTCCTTCCTTCCACCTGTTTAAAAAAATGCAAGGCTTGTTCTTTTATGGCCTTTTTTAACTGATGGCTGTAAATAACTAGGCAAGTGTCACATCACTGGGATATCTCACCAGGCCCCACCTTACTTTTCAATTTTGAGACAAGGTCTCATGAAGCTGCCCAGGCTGAGCTTGAACTCTGTAAGCCCAGGAAAGCCTCTGACTTAAAATTCCCCTGCCTCAGCCTCATGAGTAGCTGGGATAATAGGCATGGGCCACCAGAACCAGCTGGTGCTTTTTTTTTTTTTTTTTTTTTTTTTTTGGTTGTTGTTCCTTTTTAAACTTATTGAAATTAATGTTGAGAATGCTGACTTTTTTCTCTCTCCCTTACTAACACATGTGGTTGAGGCTGTAAAGTTTTTTAAAGCTACATTTCACAGATTTTGATAGGTCATAGTTTTCACTGTCACAAGCTTCCAATCTCCGGCCTGCCTTCTTTGATCCATGATCACTTAAATTTCTTTTTATAGAAACACATGTGTGTTTCTGTGTGGGTTGACATGTGTGTGCCTGTGTGGGTTTATGTTACCACATGTTGTGCAGGTACCTGCAGAGGCCAAAAGAGGGCATCACGATCACTGGGATGGAGTTATAGGCCTTTGTTAGCTACTTGATGTGGGTGCTGGGAACTGGACCCGGGCCCTCTATATGAGCAGCACATGCTCTTAACCTCTGAGTCATCACTCCAGCCTCATTTAAAATTTCCAAACGTACAGGGATACTTTCCCCTGTTACAGACAGATAGCAGTGGCAATGGTCAGGAAACACACTCTTATGATCTCAACCCTCTGAAATGTAAAAACTGCTTTATGACTCACCGTATGAAAGATGCTGGTAAATAGTCTATGTGCACTTGAAACAAATGTGTACATTTATTCATTGCAAGATGCTATAATTAGATGATATTTGCTAATTAGCTTTGTTCAAGCTGTGTCTAGCTTTACTGGTTTTTATTGTCGATTACATCAGTCAACAAGAGAGATATGTTCAAATTTCTAACTCTATGGATACCTCTAATTATCCCTGTAGGTCTTACAGCTCCATGGGTGTGTGCATTTAAGCAATGAATTGGATTCTTTTATTATGGAACATCTTCATCTCTACAGGTGCCTTAACTGGGAACCCATTTTATATCATACAGCTTTATAGTCTTTCTTTTGGTTTATTTTGTGTGATGCATATTATTACACCCTTTACACCTGACACTGTATCTCCATAAGTCACAGAATGCAGAGTACCAATTTAAGTCAAACTTGATAATCTCCTGACTTTCAATTGGCAATTTAGTCTACTTATACTTAATATAATCTCTGGCACACTTGGTTTTAAATATATCCCTTTTAAAATTTGTAAACACCTACTTTATTCCCATTCTCAGCCTCCTTTTGAATTGTCTAGTTATTCATTACTCTATTTTATCTCTCTTATCTTGTTGTTTATACATTTGTTCATCATTCTTTTCATGATTTATCTATAATTTAAAATATGCATCCTCAATTTATCAATGGCCAATACAAATTAGTTCTTCTTCTATAAGGAGCTCAGCACAACTTCACTTCATTCCTCCTCCATCATTTATTTTATTCTCTATTTTTTTTTTTTGTCTTTGTGCAAGATTTTATTAAACATCTGTTTGTGCAGGACAACATCCAGCCTCCAGATGCAGCTGCCAGGGTCCTGTTACGCTGTAGGCACTGGCTGGGGCATGGCAGGTGCGTCTAGCTTCCCACCCTTCTGCTCTGAGATGGGGGTGGTGGGCAAGATTTCATCTTTAGGTTCCACAATGCTCACGTGATCAGGCAGAGGCTTCTCGGAGCCGATCTTACCACTTGGGTCCCAGGACAACATGATCTTCACTTTGATGCCCAGCACACTGTGTCTCAGGAGCACATGGCACACAGCAGTGTCAACATAGTAGTTAACAGGGTCTCTCCACCGTGGATCATCAGCCCATCCACAAACTTCATGGACTTGGCCCTCTGTCTTCAGAGCTTCCCAGACACCACAACCTCGCAGTCCTTGGCCCCGCTCTCCATAATGAACCGAAGCACACCATAGCAGGCCCTTCGCATAGCAAGCCCTCCTAGGAGTCTGTAATGTAGAGACTCTGCCTGACCAATGGCACACAGACCTCTTGTGGCCACTTTTTCTGCATAAAGTTCTACGCTGCCCTCAGGGAAGCCCAACCTCTTCAGGACTACCTCATCAACTCTCTGATCCGATGACCCTTCTCACCAAGAACATTCTGTGTTCTGGTGGCTAAAATAATGATTTCTGTTCTAGTTGGTGTAACTCGGACTTCGACTCCAGAGTAGCCATCCTCAGGCAATTCCCGAGTGAGCAACTCATTCAGTTCAGCTTTGAAGATGCCATGGGCCACAAACTTCCACTTCTTGAAAATCTGTACTGCCATCTTGTGCTGTCTCTGTCTATTTGAAGCTCCACAGGGCTCAATTATCATCATTTATGCTGTCAATATCTACTTACATTTAACTAACTGTTGTTTCTCTTGCTCTTCATTCCTTCCTGTATCTCACAGCATTCATCTGGAACAATATTCCTTCTATCCAACAGATACCCTCTAGTTAGTACAGATTAGCATACAATCACCCTTTAATAACATTGATTTCTTTTTTTTTTTTTTTTTTTTTTCATTCTTGGAGAATCTTAGATACAAAACACAATGAGCAGTTGTTTTCTTTCAGCAATCAAAGATGGCAGTTCCATTTCCTTCTGATTTCTATTCTTCCATTCAAAGAGTCAGCTGTCGGTCTTCTGCAGCTCTGCTAAGGCAGAGGGTTGCCCCTCCCTATGATTCTGGCTGCTGTTTGCTTTTGGTTTTGTTTTCAGAAATGTTACTATGTTGGAGTATTGGCTTTTTGGGTTTTGTTGTTGTTTTGTTTTGTTTGTATTTAAACTGCTCTGTATCCTAGGGCTTCCCAACCATTCTCTGGGCCTGCGAGATGGCTCAGTAGGTAAAGTTGCCATTACCAAGCCTGATGCCTTTAGTTCAATCCCAAGAGCCCACATGGTCAAGGACAGAAACAACTCTCATAAGTTTTCCTGAAACTTCCACACACCGGTCATAGCATGTGCACCTACACACGCACAATAAATAAGGATTATAAAAACTTTGAGCTGGGCATGGTGGCATGTGCATTTAATCTTAGCATTCGGGAGGCAGAGACAGGTGGATCTTGTGAATTCGATCCAGCTTGTTGTCCATAGAGAATCTAGGCCAGCCAGGGCTACAAAGTGAGATCTTGTCTCAAAAGAAAACAGAAACAACAAAATCTTTCAGATTTTTCCCCCAATTATTTCTTCTGTCTCCTTTTCTTTCTCTTCTTCTGAATATATGATTATATATATGTGAGGCATTTCTACCACATTTTGTCTTTGTAATCCTGTACTTGTTTTCTGTGCTCCTGCCTCCCAGTGCATTGTTTTCATTATTATTTTGGCACTGGAGGTTGAACCTCAGGCTGCTGTGGAATATTAGTTTAAGATGTTTTACATTTGTTTATGCTGTGGAATAATGCATTAATGTTTAATAATGCAATAATGATGCAATAATGTTTAATGGTGCAAAGATGTGCTGCATTCTTTTATGTTGCATTTGTTTAACTCTGTGAAGCTGTGTTACTTTGCCTGTCTAAAACACCTGATTGGTCTAATAAAGAGCTGAACGGCCAATAGCAAGACAGGAGAAAGGATAAGCAGGGCTAGCGGACTGAGAGAATAAAGAGAAGGAGAAATCTGGGAAGAAAAGGTTCAGGAAGGAGCAAGAGAACAAGGAGAGGAGGATGCCAGGAGCCAGCCACACAGCAACACAGCCACCCAGCCAGCCACCCAGCCATACAACCAGCCACCCACCCAGCCACCCAGCCACCCAGCCAGCCACATAGCCATACAACCAGCCACACAGCCACCCAGCCAGCCACCCAGCCAGCCACCCAGCCACCCAGCCACCCAGCCAGCCACATAGCCATACAACCAGCCACACAGCCACCCAGCCAGCCACCCAGCCAGCCACCCAGCTACCCAGCCAGCCACATAGCCACCCAGCCACCCAGCCAGCCATAGAGTAAGAGTGAAAGTAAGACATACAAAAATAAAAAAAGGATAAAGCCCAGAGGCAAAAAGTAGATGGGATAATTTAAGTTAAGGAAAGCTGGCTAGAATTAAGCCAAGCTAAGGCCAGGCATTTATAAGTAACAATAAGTCTCTGTGTGTGATTTATCTGGGAGCTGGGTGGTGGGCCCCCCAAAAGAGCAAAAAGCAAAAAGTCAAAGGGTAAAAAGAGTAAAACAACCAACTACACAGGACCTCACAGAAATACAGTCCAACCTCAGCGCTAATTTTCTCATGCTCTACCTTCTAATCCACCAATTCTCTCTTCACTGGTACCTCCTTTGCTTGGATCCACTCATTTAGTCTTTGAAACAGCTTCCTTGGGGTACAAGATGCCAGTTACACACCATTAAAGTCACCAACTGCAAATATTAACCTAATGGTTTGAATGAATTCAGTCACACTACCATAGGCATCACGGAATCCAATCTTAGGCCATTTACACCACCCCTAAAAGCACACCCCCTTGGGATTTAACGGCAGTAAGTATTCTAAAGAGTAACGTTGGTTCTTATTTATTCTTTCCAGTTCTCTGGCCAAGGACATATTAACCCTCAGGACATATGAATTACAGATATGACTTAATAAAGTCACATCAATCACAGGAAACAGGCACAAAAGCTCACTTCTCTGAGTTCCACCTTGGACCTCGTTCCACAGTTCCTCACTGCCCTGATGGATCTCCAGTACTCCAAACTAAGTTTGGGATTGTTTGTTTGTTTCTCCTTTTTAATTTTAAGCAACTTTTCTCGATGGAAGAGGAGACGCAGACAAACTAATCTACTAATACCAGGCACAGTGATAGTCAATGCATACGAGGTGAGCACGAAAGCGAAGATCCCTATGAAGATAAAAATAGGAATTACTGGGGATTTCACTGCATCTGTGGGCACAGACCAGCATCACCACAAACAAATCAGAATGTTTGGCTACTAACAGTAGTGGAGGGAGCACTCCCCCCAAAATAAACAGAGACCACAGTGGTCATATGAAGAATAGGAGTCCTTGTCTCTTCCCTTTGTGCTATTTGGTATTAAAGAGAGAAATGAGGACTCACTCACTAGGGAAGAGACTCCTGAGGGTCTCACTGCATCAGCAGATGGAACTCACTGTGATACCAGTCTGTCAGATCCTGAGTCCTGTGTTTCATTAATGCCTGAGATTTGGTAAATAAGACAGAACTCTGTGTGTGTGTGTGTGTGTGTGTGTGTGTGTGTGTGTGTGTGTGTGTGTGTTATAGCAATGCACATGAGAAATTTTAGACTTGAAAAGAAACTAATGATCCCTATATGACAAGCCCCGTGATCCCTTCTCTTCCCCTCTTTTATTAAAAATGCTATGTTTTGCTCTTCTGTATTAAATTCTATCCCTTATTCCATGAAGGAAAAACACACAGTGAAGGGCCTGGTGCACTGGCCTTGGAGAAGGCCAGTCCTGCTTCTTGGGTCGTTTACAGTGAACTCTTCTGGGCTAGACTGGAGAGGAGTGTAAGGAGAAGCAGTATTCTCAGTCAGACACAGCGGTGTGGCTGCCTAATTATAGCCTCGCCACATCTTGTATTTGCAGCCTGTCCCTTCCTGGAATTTTAATGATGCTATTCAGGATATCACTTCCTTTTCTTAATCTGTGTATTTTAGATGACTTGATTCCAAACAATGTTTTGGATACAAACAGTCCAACATTTTTTCCAAAACATAGGCTTTATTGGCATATAAAGTGATTTGCCACATGCATGGTGTTTACATCCTAGCAGGTGGATAATAGATCAGAGTTACAGCGATGTCAGGGGACTTTCCCATTCATGGTAGACGCAGTGGAGAAAGAAAACCACTCAGTGAAAAGAAAACAGAATATGACTCCAACAATTTAACTTCAGCCTGTATGTCACTGTCGTTGACTAAGCAACAGAAAATAAAAATGAAATATTGGAAACCCTGAGCCTAACAACAAAGTAATGAGTTAACTCAGGGACAGGGGAACCCCGAGGCCAGCAGCCTCGGGTCTAGTTCATCCTACGTCCCTGGGGAATACTCAAGAGCTAAGGTTCTCCGCTGTGGATTTGCTAAACTCTAGCCTGGATAGGTTTGCCCTCTTAAGCAAAGCCTAAAGGGAAAAGAGCGTACAGGGTTCCTTAAAGACGGAAACACTCCCTAGCTCCTTTCTACTTAGTGTATATATGTGCATCCATGTGTGGTTCACGTGTGTGCCAGTACACATGTGTGTGGAGGCCAGAGCACAGCTCTCAGAGACTGGCCTCTCCTACCACCTTGCTGAGGCATGGCCTCTCTTTCTTCTGCTGAGCCGCATCGTCCAAGCTTGCCAGCCTGCGAGTTCCAGGCAGATTTTCCTCTCTGCCTCCCATCTCCCAAGAGGAGTGTTGGGATTACAGACGCTCAGGACCACGGCCCGCTTCGTGCGTGTGCTCCAGGCTTGCACAGCTACCGCTTTTACCTGCAGCCCATCCCTGCCACCTACCTTTTTCTTGTATGTCCTACAAATAACCCAGGGTCTGACCAACACGACGTCAATCAAAGTCAACGGCAAAGGTCTTTCCACACTCAAAGTGGCTTGCCTCCCTACACTCCCTCGTCTAATTCTCGCTTGGGTGGGCCGTATCGGCATTGCTCATCTCCCCGTGTCCTGCCTCTCAATGGTGCCAACGTTCTGAGACCTCAGCAAACACTGGCAGCTGAGTGACCAATTCTTATAGCAATCCTGAGGAAGCAGGGGGGCTTGTTTCAACGCGGCACTGTAGAAGAAACCACAGAGACAGATTTGTGCCCCTGGGATCTGTAGAGCTCTCTCCAGACTTCAAGGGTTTAGCTTTCTCCCCAGGTTCTTATTCTGACCCATTTTAAGCCTCAAGAAAACCTGAAGGAATGAGATAATAACTAAGTTGTGGGCCATAACTCCATAGCCTTAAATATGCTAGTAGGCATCTCCTAAGAACAAAAATAATCTCTATCATGGAGAAGTTTAGCTTTTTAGAGTACCCTGTATGTTCAAAACTTAGTGGTACAAGGCATTTTCAACAGTCTAGCACATGCTGAGTCATAGCTCACTTGATAGGGGGCTTACCTAGAACATATGGATCCCCAAGCCCCAAATACCATACAGACCAGGCATGGTGGTGTACACCTGTAAGCCTTGAACTGGGGAGGTGCAGGTGAGAGTCAGGAGTTCAAGGTCATCCTCAGCTTACAGTGAGTTCAAGGCCAGCCTGGGCTACATGAAGCTGGAGCACAGAAGTCATGCCTTCAAGGAATATATTACATAGTTTGTGCTTTAGACTATGCTAACATTAACTAACTCAGGACAATTATATTATACACTTAATGGTACTAATTACAAATAGAATACAGGTCCGAAGAACTGAGAAATCAGGTGGAGTTTAGGGAAGACATAAGATATATATAACCTGTTCCTCCTCTTCCTAAGTAACAAATGGACTACATTTCCCAGAAACCCACTTGGCAATTGAATGTGGCCATCTTATTAAATATGGTTAATAGAATAGGGAGGAAGTGGGCTGTAGGTACTGCAATGTAGGCCTGGCCAATAAAAGCTAGTCATTCAGGGGTCACCATGTTCTTGTCCCTTTCTGCTGATGGGATCCACACAGGCACAGTGACCTAGGGTGGAAAGTGGTTGTCCTTTTCAAAGCAACGTGCTTCACGTCATCAGTGAAAGAGAGGCATCCACTCACCAAGTCCCCCTTTTCAGATTTGTAAGAAAGGAACTCCTATTGTTTTGATTCACTGCACTGTTTCGCATTTGCTGAAGCAGCAAATTTCACCAGAATAAATATGTTTGAGCTTAAAATACCCCTGAATGTGTGTGGAGGGAAGTGATGCTTTGAAAATGCTTGCTGTGCGCTCTCTCTCTCTCTCTCTCTCTCTCTCTCTCTCTCTCTCTCTCTCTCTCTCTCTCTCTCTGACAGGGTCTCATGTAGCCCACTTTGAACTCAATATGCAACCAAGGAAACCTTAAACTTCTGACCTTCTTGCATCTATCCTCCCCCAGTCCCCCACCTCCCAGTTGATGGGATTACAAGCAGTATCGCTACACTCAGTTTTACGAGGTGCTGGGGATCGAACCCAGGGCTTTGTGCAGTCTGAGCAAACACTTTATCACTTAAGTTCCATCTCCAGCCCCATGTTTCTTCTTTCTTGTTTTCTGTATATGGTCATGAGTAGACCAAAGATAGCCCCTGCTTGGAGGACCAGTGATACTACCAAAGCAGGAACCCAAGAGGGAGGGGCTGGGTTCTCTTTTCCATCAGAACAAGCACCTGGCCAGTCTCTCCACCGAAAATAACCCAAATGTATTTTGCAAAGCATTTCCTCACAAATAATCTGACATGTATTTGTGAACCAACAAGAAAATAAGACACACTCAGAAGAGAACATGTGTATTGTTTTTTTACCCTGAAGGCATTTAACCAACAGGAAGAATTTCAACTATTTTCCTAATGTAGCCGGGTGCACGGGATAAACTTGGTGTCATTAAGCAACCCAGGACTCACCAAAGAACAGAGTACGACAGGAGGCACCGAGCTAAGGAGGACCCCAAAGGAAATAGCCAAAATGCCTGTTGTAAAAACACGTGCGAAAGTAGGAGGAAACCGGTTTGTACTGAAGACAGGTAAGCACAAGACAGGCCTCAAGATGAACGGGTGGCTTGTGTGGATTGTAGACTCAGATGTTACAAATCAGGAATGATCCCAACAAACAGGCAGAAGAAAATATCAGTGCTAGAGAAACTCACATTCAACTCAAACTCAGAGAATTCCCATGGATGGACTCCAAAACAAAGTCACAGGAAAACAAAATAAAACCAAACAATAGACAATACACCATGTCCCCGGAAACAAAGCGCATGAGCAGTGAGACAATGCAGGGCAGAGCTGAAGCCACAGGCTCCGAACTTCGCAATGATCAGACACGAAACAGAAAATAAGTGTTCAATCAAATGACGCTCAGTATCCGTAGGCAACATTAGATAAGACACAGAATAAATTACAGATTGTACTTAGAATCCAATTGATTGATAGATTACACTCTCATATTTGAAAAACAAAAACTTCAAAATTAATGAACTAACAGGCAACATTAGTAAGCCAGGAAAATAACAAAATAATAAACACTAAGATTAAAGAGCATGAAAAAGACTGGAGAACTATTTTATATCTTAGCCTAAGGGATGAGTGCAAACAGAGAATTGAAGAAGTTTAATGGTCAACTTAGAAAGAATACAGCATGAAGACAATATTCTGAGAATCTTCCAGAACTAGCATTCTGGAAACTCCAAGTATAAATATATGCTAAAAAAAAAAAAAAAAAAAAAAAAAAAAAAAAAAAAAAAAAAAAAAAAAAAAAAAAAAAAAAATTGCACCTGTTCACAGAGGTGTATGCCTATGACCCAGGCACTTTGCAGCTGGTCATGGAGGTGTATGCCTATGATCCAGGCACTTTGCAGCTGGTCATGGAGGTGTATGCCTATGATCCCAGCGCTGTCAAAATGGAATCAGGGAAAGCAGGAGTTCAAGGCCAGCTTCAGCTATATAGCAAGCTCAAGGCCAGTCTGAGCTATATGACACCCTGTCTCAAATAAAAATAAAATAAAAACAATAAAACCTTCACACCAAGGTTCTTTATAATAAAACTGTGCAACCTTAAATAAAGAGAATATATTTAAAATTAGTAAAGCAGTCTTGCTTGAACACAAGCGAAAATTAGACTTAGCCATGATTACTCAGCAGCAGCAGATGCCAGAAAATAACAGGACACGACATCTTCAACCAAAATCCAGTTGTTTAAATCAATAACAAAAAGACAACTCAAGGGGATGGAGAGATGGTTCAGCGATTCAGAGCACTTGCTGCTCTTCCAGAGGATCCGAATTCAGGTCCCAGCCCCCATGTCAGGTGGTCCACAACCATCTAAAGTCTAGCCCAGGGAATCAGATACCTTTGGCTTTCATGTGCACATCACACACATATGTATTCCCACATGCAAGCACACACATCCACACATAATTGAAAATAATAAATCTTTTTTTAAAAATACAACTTAAAAAATACCTACCAGGGGCCAGCAGGATGGGTGAGTGAGTAAAAGCGCTTGCTGCTCAAACCTAAGGACTTGAGTTTGATCCCCAGATTCCACAGTGGAAGAACAGAACCAACTCTTAAAAGCTGTCCTCTGACTTCTACATGTAACCTCTGGCATTTAAGACTCAACCCCCGCTCCCCAAACATACACGTATATACCACTAATAAACACCTGCTGGGCATAGTGATTTAAGCTCGTAATCTTAGCCCTAGGTAAACTGAGGCAGAAGGACTCCCATAAGTTCAAGAACACCTGGCTGTATACTGAGTTCCAGGCATCCTGGCTACTAAAAAAGACCCTGTCTCAAAGGAAGGAAGGGAGGGAGAGAGGGAGGGAGGGAGGGAGGGAGGGAGGGAGGGAGGGAGGGAAGGAAGGAAGGAAGGAAGGAAGGAAGGAAGGAAGGAAGGAAGGAAGGAAGGAAGGAAGGAAGGAAGGAAGGAAGGAAGGAAGGGACTCCCATAAGCTTAGAAAAAAAACATTTTAGTAGCTTATTGAACAAAGAAACGTAATAATAAACTTAGAAGCTATTTAGAGCTAAACATATTAAAACTTGTGAAAGCTAATTTAGTTCTTAGAATCTAATTGATAGATTGAATTTTTACATTTAAAAAAAGCTTCAAAAATTAATGAACTAAACTGTAACCTTCGGAAGGTAGAAAAACAACAAAACAATAAACTCCAAGATTAAAAGTAATAAAGACACAGGCAAAAACTAAATAGAGACACCATGAAGAGGATGCAAGATGCTAAGAGGATGCTATATCACAACTTCTGGTGACACAGATGAAGACAAAGCAAGCAAACGTACAAGTGACATTTTAGGAACGACTGACTACAAATTGTGACAGCCTAGGGGTTTAAAACACTATCAGGCTCGCACAATCATCATACCCTAAAACGGCCAAGCTGAGACGAAATAAATTCTCAGAAGGAAATGTGGTACAAGAACCCAAGGGATCTTCACGAAGCTGCAAAGAATGAAATCATGTCCTTTGCAGGGGAGACGGATGGAACTAAAGGGGCCATTGCGTGAAGAGAAGGAAGCCAGACTCAGAAAGACAGTCACATGTTTTCTCCCCTAAGTGGAACTGAGATTGGAGACTATAGGAAATATGAAAGCAGAGAGGAAGACCGGGGCCAGGAAGGGGTGGGAGTGAGGGGGAGGGGGGTAAGGGGACAGGGATGAACACGGCACACACGCACACATGCACACACGCACAAGCAGGTCATGGTGAAACAAATTATTCTGTATGCTAATGAAAAGATCTTAACAGTCATGAATTGTTAAAATGGAATCAAGAAGAAAAAGTATGGCAGAATAACCTTACTGTAAAGGAAATGGAGTCAGGTCACTTTTAGAAAGTGGATCCTCTAGAGATATTCTGAAGAATAAATACAACCTATTAATCTTACAAAAATGAGTCCCAATAACAGAAAAGGGGACTCTATCTTATTCTACAGGGAAAACCAAACCAAACCAAACCAAGATGCCAAAACCTGGTAAGAAAAGAGAGCTTGGGCCTGGAGAGATGGCTCAGTAGTTAAGAGCACGGGCCGCCCTTCCAGAGGACCCAGGTTTGGTTCCCGGCATCCACATGGCAGCTCACAATCATCTATAATTCCAGTTCTATGGGTTTCAGAGCTTTCTTCTGGCCTCTGAAAGTGCTAGGTAGGCACATAGTACACAGACATTCATGCAGGCAAAACATTCATATACAGAAAATAAAAATAATGCTTTAAAAAAGAGAACTATAGAATTAAACTACACTCCTGAACATAGACATCAAACTAAGAATTATCATCAAATCAGTACTATGGATGCACATAGAAGATTTAAAACAGTGATCTTTTTCCAGAAGAGTTAAGGTTAATTTAATATTTTAAATTCAACTAATGATATTCATCATATTAAAGGAAAAAATATATAAATAGCACAATGAATGCAGAAAATAATTTGACATCTATCCAAGATTTAGGAAATAAATTTAAAAAATGAGAAAATAAAAATAACTTTTGCACTGGACAAAGGAGTCTACAAGACACCCCGCCAACACTGCACTTCTGAGTACGACAGTGGGTAAGGTCACCAACACAACCCTGGAACCGACAGAGACTTCTCACCCTCAGTACATACACTGCAAGGGCATCTAGCCAGGGCTGCAGGGAAAAGAAACCACAGCCACAAAGATTGGCACGGAACACGGATGTCATCTGCATATCATATGATTGATCACCTATAAAAAAATTTCAAAAGAATTTGCAATACATGCTAGAATTCATAAACTTAATTATTTCTGGGTACCGAACCTTGGACACAGCAAGTAGCTCTTAGGCATAAATGTAGCCCATGCTCACTAAAAAATCACGTGGGAAAGTTCATGCCAGCACTATTTCTAAAACCATAAACATTATACAGCAATACAAGAGCACATTATCACTATGTGTAACGATCAGTCTCATGGGAATTCTCAGAAACTAAATGAAAAATAGGAAAAGCAAACACAAAAGACAGTTCATGGTTTTTAAAGGTATGTTACATTTTATTTATTCGTGTGTGTGTGTGTGTGTGTGTGTGTGTGTGTGTGTGTGTGTGTGTAGATGACAGACAAGTTGCAGGTGTTGGTTCTCTCATTCCACCATGGGGGTCCTGGGAATTGAACTCCGGTAGTCAGGCTTAGTGGCAAGTTCCTTTACCTGCTGTGGTGGTTTGAATGGAAAAGGCCCACCTACACTCATAGGGAGTGGCACTATTAGGAGGTGTGGCCTTGTTGGAGGAAGTGTGTCACTGCGGGTGGGCTTTGGGGTTTCAGAAGTCCAAGCCAGACCCAGTGGGCACTCTCTCTTCCTGCTGCCTGCCTGTCCGGATGTAGAACTCTCAGCTCCTCTCCTGCACGGTGTCTGCCCGCATGCCGCCATGCTTCCCGCCATGATGCTGACCTGTAAGCCAGTCCCAATTAAATGTGTTCCTTTTTAAGAGTTGGACATGGTGTCTCTCCACAGCAATAAAACCCTAACTAAGACTCCCACTAAGCCGTCTCATTGGCTTGGTTATTTTTATATAAAATTCATACACAGACAAAACTGGCCAATGGTGCTCAAAATTAGGGAAGTGATCACCTTCCAAGGGAGAGTAAGGTTTAGGGCACAAGGGTACTTCTTAGATATAGATAATGTTTGATTTGTTGGACTAGATGCTGTTATGTGTTGTTATGTTCACTTAAAATCAAGCTTGAGAGCTATGCCCTTATTTACATGTATAATTCAATTAAAAGTTTAATAATTCAATTAAGTATATAACATAATGGTCCATAAACCAAAACACAGAAAGAAATGCAGCTGAAGAGGTGGAATACAGCTCACCTAGAACAAATATAACTGTGGGCACAGCTGTAAGATGACACATAATGTTTATATGCATTTATAAGGGATGCAGACACAATATGTAAATATATACTCTACTATAGAGTAGAGTTGGTATGTGTACATGTATGTTGCATGAGAATGAACCCACATCCCTCACACCACACAGAACACCTCCTCATAGTGACACTCCCTATGAGCTTATGGGGGCCAATGACATCCAAACCACCACTCTGGGCATCAGGGGACCTAGGCGGGTTCTCAATAAGCAATGGAGACAGTAGCAAAATTAGGAAAACAACAACAACAATTGCTCAATAATCTGAGTCGCGACTAGATGCCAAGCTCTGTGGCAATCCCTTCCCCAATATCCTTTTAGGATTCCCAGGTTACTTAAGGAAACAGCAGCTAAGACTGGAGTCTAAGGTTAAGTAACTCCCGCGGCGCCCATATCTGCGATGGCGAAAATAAGTCAGAGAAGGGAGTCCGGCATCAAAGCACAGACCTGCGGAGTGGTGCAAGGGCAGAAGGCTTCTAAGAGGAGAGGAAGGGAAGAAGCCTGCCCACAGAGCCTCCCTGAGGTCACCTGGGGGATTCGTGGAGTGAAGTGCCAGAACTCAAGACAAGAGGAACTGAAAGACGGCACCAGAAGCCTGCGGGATAACGCGCATGCCTGTGGTAGAGATGGAGCCTAAGTGTCCTAACCTGGAAAACGAGGAGCATGGTGGTGACAGACAGAAAGTGGAAAGGAATGGAATGGAACAGGACAGAAAACAGACACATCTCCTTCCTGGACATTCTTTCCACCCAAATGTTTAGACTCTGAACCGTACGCCCCCATCTCGCGGTCCCACTCTCCCACTAAAGTCCTGCTCTCTAGGGACATTCACGTACTCGCAAGTTCCCACGGTACCTGGAAGACACATCATATCAGGGCCAGGGAGACAGCTCAGTCAGTACAGTACTTGCCGTGCAAATCACGAGGACCTGAGTTTGATATGCCCACATCAAGAGCTGGGTGCATGTGCAACTCGAGGACAGGGAGGCAGAGACAGGAGGATCCCTAGGATTTGCTGGCCAGCCCGTCTAGGCAAAAACAAGAGCTCTAAGTGTGGTGGGAGACCATGTCTCAGAAAATGAGGTGGAAAGCAACTGAAGTAGACACTTGATACCAACATCTGTTCTCCATGAGCAGGAGGACATTCGTGCATGAGTGCACGTGAACGCGCGCGCACTCGCGCACATGCGCGCACACACACACACACACACACACACACACACACACACACACCTACAGTTCTAAGAGCGGGGAAGGAGCTGATGAACACAGAGTAACAGTGAAAGCTGCTAAGACGACCCTGGCCTTGTCCCCTTTGTGCCTAACATCCCAGTGCACAGCAGCCCCACCTTCAAAAGGTGTCCAGACCGAAGTACCTTCTGTGGGTACCGCTTGCTCTGCCAGCTCGGATGAGGACCTCGAGTGCTAGGGTCTGTGTCCCCTGAGAGTGGTCCTGAGCCAAGGGCTGAGAGTCCCAGTTCCACACAGTGTCCTCTAGAGGAGGACAGCTCACTCACTGCTGGCTGACTCCTATCCCTCCCTGGGATCAGATCTCAGATATAAATATATAACCTTCAACGGTCCTTGCAAAGATGGTGTCCGAATAAACTTTGGAACAGCCACATTTCGAGATAGTTCCACTTAAAAGGTTGGTATGAATCCCAAAGCAGGATTAGGGCACAGTCCGTGGTATGCAGTAAGTGTCTAATTAGTGTTCTCTGAATTCATGGATGACCCATTTCCCTACATTTACAAATACGTCTTTAGCAGGTTCCTTGACCAATCCCTTGAAGTGATTTCACATACATGAAATACACGAACTCATACCTGTGAAGCAGGAATACGCTCCATCCAGTTCAAATTACTTACAGGATCCCTTCAAGAGGACCTGAGAGCCAGGAATACGCATGACTCAAACTCTCCCTTTGCTGGTTCTAACCATTCGGCCACAAGTATCTAGCGCACAGTAGGCTGCCCAGATCACAATCAAATAAGGTGACTGGAGAGCTGTTGCTGTATTTGCACACATGAGCTTTGTTGAGCTGTTTCTACTTCCAAAGCTGAGTACTGTCCAGGAACTCTGTCAAAGGTTAGATTTGCCACCAGCAGTGAGGCTGGGCAGACTATCTTGGGAATCCAGGAAAAGCATACGCTGTGGGCAGAATCATTTTGTTTAACAAGTGAGTGCATGTGCTCAGGGCTGGCTGAAGACATTCTAAAAGATGAAGATGAAGGCAGGTAAACTCACCCACAAGGGACCAAAGAGGTCCCTCCCATCGCTTATGGACTTAGATATGAACACAAAAGCCAACAGGCAGCGTCTTCCCGGAAATCGCCAAGAACCTGCCCCATCCTATGTTCCCATTTCTCTAGGGAGAAGACTCCCTGTCAACTGTGGAAGCGGATGCCACCACTCCCAGACAAGACACCGTCAGAACACGTGTATGTGGTCAGTGGGTGGGAAAGGCTGTAGTTTGGGGTTCAGGAACTGGAGGTGAGAACTAGTTGCCTCTTAGAGAATCTGTGGCTCTGGGAATGTAGTTGCCTCAGTTTCTTCATGTATAGCACGCATACCATAATCATTGCTGTTAGATATGGACATCAACGCTGGGTTATTACGAGACTCAAATAAAGTAAGGCAGTGAGTAGCATCTAAGGAGACAAGCCCCTTCACAGGACAATGCGATTTTTCTGTCACCCAATATGACTAATCTTGCCAAGTTATTGTTTCTCAAGAGACCGCTCTACATGCTAATAGTCCCAAGAAGCAACCAATGGTCTTGATTTATTAACTCATCAGTAGTGAGCAGCTGATTCATTTTAAAGCCTATACAACTATTAAGTTTGCTGAATCAGAACATTTCAGAGCACAAAGGGATCTTTCTGGGTTTCCAAAACCGACCTTGTATGACATGCTAAAATTACCTTCCCAAGCAGAACTTGCCCACTTCAGAGCTTTGCGTTTGTACTGGGCATACACTGGGCCACACTCGGAAAAGCCCTTCAGGGACAACCACAGAAGCGTCCTGGTAACTGGTGGACATCCTTCCATTGAAAAAGCAAGCCCTTGGGCTAAGTATAAAGTCATTTGATAGAGTGCTTGCCTGGCATGCACGAAATCCAGGGTTCGATTCCCCTCACCACACAAAGCAAGCATGAGAGTGCACACCTGTAACCAGGCAGGTAGGTCAGGAGTTCAAGGCCATCTCTGACTACACAGCAAGTTCCAGGACATCCTAGCATATATGAAACCCTGTTGCAAAGATCAGAGCAACAAAACAAATGATGGAAAACCAACAAGACCCAAGAATATTGAGATGCAATGCTCAGATCCAGAGCGGAATGGCTCTGTCGCGGTGAATGGCCTCGGAAGGTTTGGCTAGTTTTCCAGGGCTCCACACACGCCTTCCTTGAAGCGCAGGTGGGAGGAGGCAGGAGGCCTTAAACAGCCTACCCATGAAAAGCTTTATTCAGCGCAATTCAATAACTGAAAGTTAGCCACAATCATTTCCATCCACTGCTGTGGCCGACAATTCTGTGCTCTCTACTAGTTTCATCTTTTAGAGGAAATGCTTTCTTTAAAAAAATGGTTGGAAGCTCTGTGGCTTCCTCAAACACTGATTATTTTAATCATGATCTCCAGCCCCAGGCAGGCAGTAGGAAGAGGGCAGACACAATGCCAGTGATGGAGTGTCGAGTAGGAGCCCTGTGTCCTTTCTTCTTCCGGACCCCCCAGCTGTGCAGTCCCCCGAGGATCCATGCGGAGAGATGGGCTGTGTCCCTCCCAAGCACTATCCCACGAGATCGCTCGCCCAGGTCTGCTGATGTCTCCCTAACCTGGGCTCAGCATGCATGCACGCACGCATGCACGTACGCACGCACGCACGCACTTCTTGCAAACACCAAGGGTGGGGCTTGGAAGATGGCTCAGCGGGGACCAGTGCTTGCCTAAGATCCTACCTGGTGCTAAATATAAAACAGAAATCAATTCCTAGAACCCACTCTCGAAAAGTTGTCTCTGACTACGCATGCACAGCTGCCATGACACACATCACACACAATAATAATAATAATAATAATAATAAAGAAAACAATTTAAAAACCCAAAGTAGAACTGAAGGGGATTTCCCTGTCCAGCACACCTAGAAGTCCTAACACCAGTTGCATCTGGAACACAAGGGGGCACTGAGCACCATCTCCATACCGCTGTTCCAGAACATTCTCATAGTAGAGCAGAAATTGAGTCTATTTGATGATATTCAAATATCATCTGTGTGTTATCATTTGATTCAACACTCCTGAGTCTGCCAAGCCGATGTACACAGCTTGGCAAACCTTTCCTTCCCAAGTGACATTACATGAGCTATCTCTACCCCTGATAGAACAACACTGACAGACACCGAATCCAGGTCTTCTAGCAAGTTGACAGTGGACCGTCTTGGACATGCCCACATGGCATTCCTATAACTTATAAAGGAGGCCTTCGTGTGTGCCTCCTTAAAAAACAGCCTTTCGCGTCTCTCATCATCATCGGGCTCAGGACTTTTCATATAGTGACTGGTCAGACCCTTTCTCTGGGTTCCTAGTAGTTTCTCAGGGTGTGTTGCAAAACATAATTAATTCCTACCTTTTTCCCTCCTCACCCTGAGAACAAGGGTCCTCAAAAATTGTCAAGGCAAAAGTTCTCTGTGGCTGAGCCGACACAGGACCCTAAAGGCAGGGCTCTCGGGCCTCCTTAGGAGACTATTTGGGGGGCATTTAAAAAGTAGTGGGTTCGCAACTACGCTGGCAGAGTTCTGGGGTCTAGGGCTAGGGCTAGCCCCAGGTGCTGCCTAGAGGGTGGTCCCCACCTCTGGGTTCCTGCTTCCTCTACAGTAGCTAGCTCTGCTTTGTTTGATTCCATTAAATAGGAGGGCCTTGCCTACAATTCTACTTGGCACTAAATATAAAACAGAAATGGTCTACAAAAATGCATGTGGCCCATTCCAATAAGTAGTTCTCTTATGGGGGGGGGGTCTATGTTCTTACAGCCTATAAAGAGGCTTGTCCTTCCCCCCAGCTTTCCAGAATTTGGAATATCCATAAATTGAAGCAATTAAACACAGGCACGAGGCAATTAAACACATGCATATCCAATGTCAAAAAATGAAATAAATAACCCTTTCACATAGTTAATGCTTTCAAAGCTACGATGTGTTTCTCTCTCAAGTGCCCTTCACAAACCCACCCCTCACTTGGGCTCTCTGCTGTCAGTGAGGCTGGCACACACCTGACATGTGTTCTTCATGAACCATTTCCCCTCATCAGAAGGAAAGTACAGCTCGCTCTCCCCCGCACCCCCCTCTCCTTTACCTCTCTGCACTAATCCAAAATTAAGACTGGCATTTGGTTGGTGTTCTGGAACCACTGTTAAAAATTTGGCACAACCATCAAAAAAATGCCAGCTTCAGTGGTCACGTGAGCGACTTTCTGTCAACTGAAAATGAATTAGGACTTTATTGAACATCTTGTTAATTTGTATCGGTGAAATAAGCTTTACAGGACAGTGTAAGGATTAATTTTTCTAATTCTAAAGTCAAAAAAGAAAATCCACAGACGCGCCAACAATATGAAGCGAATTCATCCAACAGCTCCAAAGTCACTTTGAGCTGTTCTGAGCAAACTTCGGGGCAGGCGGTGGAGAATGGAGGTAAATTCTAGAAACCAACAAGTCTCAATTCATTTCCTTCAGTTTGTAAAAACAAGTACCTGACAAGTTTCCTGCCAATGGCCGTTTGCCGTACTTGCAGATAAGAAAGTTCTCAACAGGAAATCCTTTGCTGAGAGAGACCAGTTGTGCCATTCAACTAAACTTGCTATCTTGGAACACTAAATATTTGATAATGTGGGGTCGTGAAACACACCCCAAATCAAATGAGAGACACTACATGGCTCTAAGCTGTTTG
The DNA here is from genome assembly GCF_004664715.2 of Peromyscus leucopus. Taxonomy (NCBI): domain Eukaryota; kingdom Metazoa; phylum Chordata; class Mammalia; order Rodentia; family Cricetidae; genus Peromyscus; species Peromyscus leucopus. The sequence continues at coordinate 66,475,032 of NC_051075.1, forward strand.
CTACACCATCGATGCAGGATATTAAATAAACACTAAAACATATTTAGGAGCTCCTCTGTTTTCGGCCCCCTCCTTGAGGCAACCAGTTGAGGAAAAACAAGGGAGATGTGATGTCCTTTTAGAAGGCCCAAACTGTATATTTAGGTAAGTTTTAAAACTGTTTTAAGAAAAGCCAGTGTAGTGTTAGATATACCAGGTACAGAGGGAAGTTACTTCTAAACAAATACAAAGAACTTAAAATTTAGGGGTCTGGGGCTTGAGAGATGGCTCAGCAGTTAAGAGCACTGAATGTTCTTCCAGAGGACCCGGGTTCAATTCCTAGCACTAACATGGCAGCCCACAGCAGTCTGTAACTCGAAGTTCTGACACCCTCACACAGACATACATGCAGGCAAAACACCAATATACATAAAATAAAAATAAACAAAGTATTTTTTTAAAAATGTAGGAGTCTAGAGAGATGGCTCAGTAGTTAAGAGGTCTCTTTCAGGGGACCTGAGTTCCATCCCCAGCGCCCAGGTCAGGTGGCTCACAACAGTCTGTAACTCCACCACCAGAGGATCCCTCTGGTCTCGCTAGGCATGGGCATGAGTGCCCATGCCTACATGCAGACGACACATACATCTACACATAATTAATAATAATAAAAATAAATCTTTTTTAAAAACCTTACAGTTTAAAGATTGCCATTGACAAGATGGGTCCAAGTCTAGCAAATGCGTTGATTTTTTATATTGACAAGTTTTACTGAAGAGCGTCAGAGTCAAAATTTAGGAGACACATGCTTGGCTATTTTCCACTTAGCAACTAAATGAAACGGGGTTGGTTGGGGGAGTGGGAGGGTGGGGGAGGGGGGAGGGGGTTAAACTTTTCTCCTTGGTATTCCTCTCCATGAGTAAGGAAGGTACAGCTGATGTAGGTGCCGGTGACTTGGGGTGGGGGTGCAGCTAAAAGAGCCTCAAAATGAAAGCCCCATTCTCCATTCACAGGAGACGAAACGTTTCAAAGTCAACTGGGCAGTCATATTTGCAGGCTGGAAACAGTCCCCATTCCACTTAGGAGTTCTTCCTCTCCCTGCTCAGCTACCAAGAACACCCCGCCCTTTGCTCCCCAGAGCCCAGGCGGTCTGCGTGTTTCTGCTCAGGCAGCCAGAGAGAACCTGTCCAAAATACCACAGACCTTCAGGTCAAATGCCTCAGCTCAACCTGGAAACTGCCTGCAAGCAGGAAAAGGCTTCATTATACCTTCCCTCAGATGAGCCTTCCTCCATAGGCAGCATTCTGGTCTCTAAGAAGACTTGTTCTAACAGCAGATACACACATCTGAGAGTAAACACACAATTCCACAATTAATGGCTCAAATGTATTCTTTCCAGCCTTCCCCTTGCGCAACTCAGAGGTTGCAAAATGCTAAGTAAGCATGAATGCACATCCTGGCTTTCAGGCTTTCCCCTGAACTATTTTCAATAAAAATACAGTTATGAAATCCAGGACCTGAGAGCAATTTGGTTGATGTTGTAAAATGACCTTGGTTTGACAGGCATGGTCTCAGGTTTCAACAGATGTTGTGGGAAGGCTCACAGAAGCCAGCATGCTCTCGGAGCATCTGTGGTGATATGCAGGGGTCTTTGTTTTTTAAGTGTGGTCATGGTAGTAAATGCATGGGCGGTGGGGGTGGGGGGGTGACACTTCTCAGTTTCTATGACAACCGTGTCTCCATTCCTGGGTTACTAGACACCATCTACTTCCTGTGTCTAAATTTTTAAACCAATCAGAAAAGTGTTTATACAGTTAACAACTTCTGGAACCCAGCTTCTTTAATGAGCCACTTTAAGGCTCCAATGAAGATGTCCACAGGGGTCAAGCTCTGTCTTAGAGTGATCCCATTTCATTGTGCTCACTAATTCAGTCTTCTGTGGAAAACAAAAACAAAAACAACCACCCATTTTCTTGGATGTGAATGTATTCTGCTCAAAGCAGACGCCACGATTTCTTGCAATAGTGTGCAAGCTGATCACGATTGCTTGCTCCTCATTGTCTGTTTTCTCTTTCACTGTCTAAAGACAGATTTAGCTCGAGAAACATGCTAATTTGCAAAGCACTTAAATTATCAAAGTAATGATACAGTTAAGCATCCATCTGCTGGTGTTGCTATTTAAATGCTCAGATGAAAAAAATTAGGAAAAATTAATACCAAGTTGAACAACTTTGCATTCTACAACTTAAGAACAGAAATCATTGAGACTGTATTGTGAAGTCCCGCATCTATCAGTGCGAGCTAGAAGCTGACATCTGCAAAGAAATTTGTCACCAAAATGGCCTACTTTATCTGGATAGAAACAACAACAAAAAAATTAAACATAAAGACACCCAGATCGAGCCAGATGCACCCAGATCAAAAAAAGCAACCTTGCGGAAACCCATGCACAAGACGGCAGATCAGAAATTAAGGCAAGGTCTTAAAAGAAGGTTTCGGGTGACTGTTTTCATAAGTCTCCCGCTAACTGACCAATCAGTGTGAGAGTTAGAGCGGGCTCCAGACATCCGTGCCGTCTTCAGGGCTCTGTACCCTCAGAGCTGCTCCCCCTGGCTAAGGCAGAGCTGGCGATCAATGAAAAAACAGGGAACAAAAGGGAAATACTGATGTCTTCCTCAGCTCAGAAAGCCATTCCCCTTTTCCTCAATGAGCCAGTAGCACCCAGCCTACGACAGCGCCACGGGGGAGCTTCCACCAGCCGGGTCCAGTCCTTTCCCAGCTAGCAGTTTCGTCTTCGCAATCATGTGTCCCGACGCTAGCACAACCTGGTGACGGAAGGCTCCCGGAGCCCAACCAATTGAAACTAATAAATTAAATAAATTAATAACCCCCACGATTAAAAGCTCCCAAGAAAGACCGCGCTCCCCTTCCCCAAATGTCATTCCCAGACTATAAACAAAGCATGAAAAATAGTCTCCCCGGCTAGGAATCTGGGTTTTTCTCCTCAAAGCAACGTATTTCTCCAAAACCAGAAACATTCCTGCTTCCTTCACCGGATACTCCGGTTTGTCCATGTCACACCGGGATATGCAGCTCCGGTATTTGAAAAAGAGGTTTAAATTGCCCATAGATCCGACACTCTTGCTTATAATTGATAGCAAAACAGTTACAGCGATGCTGTAACTCTGCCCCAGTCAAACTCCACATTTACCACGTTAGTTCCTTGAAAATACAAGTCATGCCTGGGGACCCCTCCAAAGCCGCCTTCCTCCGAAGTCATTAACAGAATTACATCAATTATTCGGTAATTTTTATAAATATCCATTGTCTGCGATTTTTTAAAATAAAAATGTAAAACCAGCTATCTACAAATTCCAGGAGGAAAAAACTTTTCTTTCTTTTTCTTTCTTTCTTTCTTTTCTTTTCTTTTTTTTTTTTAATGAACTTACTTTTGAGACAAAAACTAATGAAAATAAGCAACTCGCCATCCCCGGATCTTTCCCGTTCTGAGCTGCATGCTATAAATCAATCCGAAACTAGGTGCACAGATGGGGGCGAACACCTTTAAGATAAAAAGCCAAGGGTGCCCCCCAAATGCGGGCAGCCTGGGCAGCGAGGCTCGGGGTGACAATGCTAACCGGGGCAGAGGCTCGCTAGGCAGCCAGCGAGCCGCATTTTCGTTACCTTCGATCGCCTGCCCCCCCGCTGCTTCTCGCGGCCGCATTGGGGGGCTGCGGCGGCGCTGGACTCGCGGGGGGCCCCGCCGCCGGGTCGCGCCGTCTCCCAGCCGAGCTGCACCGACCGCGGCCGGAACACCCGGCTCCAGCGCCCGGCGCCCGCCCGGGGTCGGCGGCTCGGCTCCCACCCGGGCCCGGAGTCCTGCTGGGTCCTAGCGCTCGCCGTCCGGGCCTCAGCCCGCTCTGCAGCCTGCACGTACTGTGGAGCGGCCGGGGAAGGGGGGGGAGCCCCGGGAAAGCACGGGCGGGAAAGCCGAGCCGCCGTGAGTGCGGAGAGAGCGGAGCTCAGTGCCAAAGCCTGGGTGTGCAAAGAAAGACGCTGGCTTCAGCCGAACTCCCAGAAGGCAGATGCTAGAATCTGCAGCCCGAGCGGAAAACACAAGCGTGGTTGGGGAGGTTTGCTCCGTGCACCTGTGGTCTAGAGTGCGCTCACAGAAGGTAAGAGACATCGCGGGATCCTCGGAGATTTCAGAATATAGGGGAAAAGTGGACAGTTCGTGTGCTTGAAACCAGTTTCCCCCAACCTTTTCCCCGTTAACACTTTTTTTTTTTTTTTTTTTTTTTTGCCTTCTCTGGCTTTATAATTTCTGTTTTAAATAACAAAGCCCCATATGGCTCACCACGTAGTCATCTGATTTTCAAAAGACCTCCAAAATTACATCAAAATATGCACTCATGTATCTCCTAAGAAATCAACAAGAGAGAATTAATGGTGGCATATGGTGTGCCTCGTAGAGAAAACTTAATTACAAATTAAAACAAATGCGAAAATTCACAAATCCCATAAACCAAAAGTAAATTATGATTCTAGATTGATTCACAGATCAGCTCATGTGCCGTCAGGGGGACTGTAAAAATTCTAGGTTTCTTTCTCAACAGGAGAAAGCTGTTTCCTTGCATGAGTCCACCATACCCCTGTTCCCAGCCCCGCCCCCACCCCACCTCCACCCCACCCCCACTTCCACCCTCCGGGCTCTCTGGTAACCTTTTGGTTCTGCATTTACTGTGGCACACCTGGACGGTAACTTAAATCTTGCAGGTGCTCCTTGAAGACAATCCCATTAGCTCCTAATTCACGATAACAGTGCCTTAGTTGGGAAAACCTGTTTGAAAGGTTTGGCAACTGAACGTATTCCATCAGTCTTGGTCGATACCACCCAGTTAGAAGGTCATGATTCTGTCCAGACTGCTAATAGCAATGGTGACGGAGTTTTACACCAAGAAGAAAATTAAAACCGTGCCTTCTGACTTCTATTTTCAGAGCAGAAAAACATCCCTTTGAAAGCGATTGTTGCCCTCACCTTTCCAATGGTGGCTAGCTAAATGTGATGGAAGATTTTAAAACCTCATTAACTGAACACCACAGGCACCTTTTCTCATGCCTACTGTTGTAACATGGTACGTCCGTCCATCTTCCAAGTACTTCTGTGACCTTTACCATACCTCCAACAGAAAGCACGTAATTCCCAGCTTCCAAAGAAATACAGTGGAAGGTCAGGAAAGGACTGGTCCAAAGCCACCCAGCTGCTGAGCAGTGCAGCTGGAATGGGAGCCTCAGGTCTCCCATACTTCCAGCAAGTCCTGTTCTTCCGAGCATACCATCTGCCTCTATCAACTACTTCTCTGCAAAGTACTATGGGAATGCAGGAAGGTCTCTGGCATCCTCCTTTCTTACCTGTGGCAAAGCCCCAGTCCATAGGACGGCCACATGAAGATGCTTGAAAATAGTTTAGTCTCTGCTGAGAAATTTTGCCGGCAGGACCTGTGCTGTCCAGATTTCCCCCCTGGGGCTTCCAGCTCTGGGTTGTGCCATACCACGGTCACCCATGTGCACTGTTTTGCTCTGCGTCAGGGACAGAACTGATTCCACTTTACACACAGGGCGCACACGTCTTCAGTGGAAATCGATCACTTTCTGGTGTCCCCTCTGAAAGGCTTGGTAAACCCCAAGAAGTCAAGTATCTTAGCTAGAAGGTGAATCATCAGTGTGATTCAGGATGTCCCCAGGCAGACCTAGTGGCACCTGGAGTCCAATGGGCCCTCGGGGAGTCACTTCTCAGCTCTCCTGCACCTGTGAGGAAGTCAGCAGCCAGCACTGTCGTGGCCTTCCACTTCCTCCTCCTCTCTGTCACGTCTCATGATGGGTCCCAACCTGTTGCTAGCCAGGTGAAGGGCTGAGAGACATCAGGCCTAATATACAGAAATATCAAAGAGTGAGTAAGTACATTTTCAAGGAAGGGGCCAGTCAGGGCAAGGGCATGGGAAGGTATTGTACCTTCCTGGTGAACTGCTTGGAAGGATTTGTGTAAAGTTCCATTTGACGGGTTTATTTGCTCCCTTCGTGGAAACACTCTAATGACTACAGTTATACCATCCGTGTGGCCTTAAGACGGTGTGAACACTTGGATCCAAGTCACCTTAGCACAGGCAGGGAACGGTGCGACGCCACAAAGCAGCCCCGTTACTAAGCAAAGCGCAAGGCTGAAGCGTACCAGGAGGGGTGTCGGTGATAAAGAAATGGCCATTCATTCATTCATTCCCAGATTCATTCATTCATCCAGTTGTGACTGGACCAAGCTTTGAGCCAGTGGTTACTGTAGGCTGTGGGAATGAAAATAATCTTGTTCTGGTTCGCCTCTCTGTTGCTGTGATAAAACGCTGGCCAGAAACAGCTTGCGGAAGAGTTTTTCATTTCATCTTACCATTTCCAGGTCCTCATCCATCGCTGAGAGAAGTCAGGCAGGAACCTGGAGGCAGGAACTGAAGCTGAGTCCGCAGAGGGACACGACTTACTGGCTTGCTTTTCCTCTGGCTCACTCAGTTTATGTATGTATGTATGTATGTATGTATGTATGTATGTATGTATATGGCCGGACCTACATGCTCAGGGATGGCGTTGCCCATCCCACATCAACCAGCTGTTTAAAAACACGCCCCACAGATCTGCCCACAGACCATTCTAATGGAGGCAATTCTCCAGTTGAGGGTCCCTCTTCCCGGGCGACTCTGGTTTGTGTCAAGTTGACAAAAGCCAAACCACACGGATGTCCTTAAAGCAAACAACGCCAGTGGTTACACCGCTGTGCAGCGACATCATGTCCTTCGTGCCCTGAGTTGAGCGCCAGCTGTCCCCGACGTGGGGACAGTTGTCTTCCGGGCCATCCTCAGACGTGTTCTTCTCTGAGTTGCTGAAGCTGCTTTTGCCCATGTAGGTGTCGCAGACTCCCGGATCAGCTGGCTGCTGGCTGGGTATGGCCAAGAAAGGAGACAAAAGGGAAGGTGGAGAACGGCAGGAAGGGACGGGCCAGACAATGTCATCACCCCCCCCCCTTGGCTGATGGCATCACTGGTGGGCGGCGCCTCGCTGAATCTTCTCCGGTGACCTCAGGCCCTGAGCGCAAACACTGACACTTCCTGTGAACGGTTCGGCCCGGAGCCGTGGTTAGCTTTCTGCTGGGATTAATCCCCGAGTGACTTCGTCATGGTGCATAGAAGAGTGGAGTGGAAAGTCCGCTGGAGGGGACATTCAAGCATGGCCAAGCCGTGGAGGATCACAGGCTGACTGAAGAGAGACATTGTCGCATGAGGAATTGCTGTAAATTCTAGGCCTGGGTCCCTAGAGCACTGAAGGTGATTTCGGTCTCTACACGACCAACCCCTTTATGTCCCGTAAGCCCCTGCCCAGAGTCACTTCCCCAGTGTCTCCTGTTTCTCCGGATCCTGCTCTGTTTTCCCTCTCTCTTTGCCCTGATCACTTTCTAACACCTTTGATCTACGATCTTTATAATCCACTGTCTCTTCTACGCACAGCAGTAGAAGTTCCACGGTGCCAGGAATCTTTGCTTTTTTTTTTTTTTTTTTTTCCACTGAGACTTGTCAAGAACATAAAAGTGTCTGAGCTGGCTCTGGTGGCTAATGCCTTTAATCCTAGCACATGGAAGGTCAAGGCAGCAGAACTGATGAGAATTTGAGGCCAGCCTGGGCTACAGAGACCCTGTCTTGAAACAAAAACAAACGAAATAAAAAAGTGTCTGATCTATAGTAGGTGCTCATTTTTTTCTTCAAACAAATGAATGAGGAACTGGGGGTATACTTTAGTAGGTAGTTTGCTGGCCTAGCATGCAGGAGACCCCAAATTAGATTCCCAACATTACATAAATTGGGTACGGTAGCACACATCTGTGATCTTAAAGATCAAAAATTCAAGGTCATCCTAGGCTACATAGCCAAAGATCCTGTGTCAAAAAAAAAAATTAAATGAATGAATAAAGTTAAAAAATAAGAAGGCATTTGCACTAGTTCAGGGTTCTCCAGAGCAACAGAACCTATAGGTGTAGGCGGAGTTTTCTGCTGGGACCAATAGTCAGCTTGGTCCCACCAGCCAGCTCCCAAATAACCACAAAGAGACTTCTTATTCATTATACATGTTTGGCTGATAGCTTAGGCTTGTTACTAACCAGCTCTTACATCTTAAATTAACCCATATTTCTTATCTACACTCTACCGCATGGTGGTCCCTTTTTTCATCAGGGCATGTCCATCTCCTGCTTTCTCTGTGTCTGGCTGGCGACTCCATGTTACTCCTCCCTTCTTCCCAGCATCCTTTCATTTTGGCTGTCCCTGCCTACTTCTTCCTGCCTAGCTATTGGCTGGTCAGCTCTTTTATTAAACCAATGAGAAGGCGCCTTGGCAAAGACGCATCTTCACAGAGTACAAAGAGATTATTCCATAACATATAGAATGGAAGAAGAGAGAAGAAGGAGGAGGAGGGAGGGAAGGGAGGTTGGTTAAGATTTATTCTAAGAATTTAGCTATGCCAGACAGGTGTGGTGACATATGCCTTTAATCCTAGCACCGGAAGGCTGCGGCAGGTGGATCTCTGTGAGCTCAAGGACAGCCGCATCTACATAGTGAGGCTCTGTCATAAAACAAAACAAAATGTGGTTTTCAGCTTTGGAGGCTGATCTATCTCAGCAAGCTGCAGAACCAGCAGAGCTAAGGGCACAGTTCTAGGGCATGAAGGGTGCTGAGCTTTGTAGAGACTTTCCTTGGACCCAGTGGAGGATGACTTAGATCTGTCATTATTTAGATGACAGAAGGTGGGGTGACTGACTAGAGATTACCATTATGTTTGTTTAGATGTGGATATGAAGGAATTTACTATTGATAGCTTCAGAAGACCCTTTCATGACCCATTAGCAATAGGTGATCTTGCACCCACCACCGACATCAGACAGTAGGAGCCAGTCAGGGGTGAGGATCATAGAGAACAACAGCCTGAATTGCTGTGGTGGAAGCTGGGCATGACAGTGTCTCTTGGCCATTTAACTGCTCAGTCAGAGAAGCAATAGAAAGTCCCGTCTTTGGGGGGATGTCTCAATCCACTTCGTAGGCATTTTATGTTATAGCTACAGACCTGATCTTGGAGTGAGTCCCACTTCGAGGCCATCAGAGCCTTCTGGAATTCTTTCATGAGCCAGGAAAGCAAGTCTCCTTCTACCCCAATTACTAAACTATAGGGTGCTGCCAGCAGCCACATCCTCAGATTGTGGGTTCTGGAGGTGGATAACAACCCAACCGTTAGCCCAAGCAGTATGCTGAAACACGATGAAGACCCAGCATAAACTTTGGATTACACAAACAACCCTTTTTGCCAACTCCATCATCATAACAGTTTGGGTTCCTCTGTATATCTAACTCCCATCTGTGTACGCAGGTATGTGCAGGGGCTCCGTGCTGGATACTCTCCGACTTCGTAGCTATGGGTAGGAATCAGGATAGAGTGGGAGGAAGAGTGGCCACTTGCTTCTCTGCATGCTTTGAGTTGCAACGAGGGGCGGCCTGACATCGCCCTGTGGAGTCGCAAGCCTTAACATCCTCCATGAAACTGATAGCCTTACCCTGTTACTAACACACTAAGGAGCTGGGGCAACAGCGTGGGCCCTGGACCGCATTATTTCCACCCAGCATTTTAAAGAGATTCCTGGCCTCCCACGGGTAATGGGACTGTCACTGTGCTCCTGTCAAGAGGAAAGCTGTGACTCATTCATCTCTTTGATGTGTCTGTGTGCATCCCGTCAGGGCCCCCGAAATGTAGGCATCGGCGGTTGCCTTGCCTTGACAAGAGAGGTGGATAAGTGTTGTCTGTCTCCTCCACTGTAGGGTCGGCTCATGCAAATGGCCATACTTTGTGTCTTCACACTGGTTCTTTCACTCCAGTTCAGGTCCCGAAAGAATTGTTTCTCCTGAGTGTGGCTGCCTTGTCAGCCTTGAGAGGAAGGCATGGGGCCGAACCCTGCCAAAAACAGTCCAAGCTGGCATGGGGCCAGCCAGCTGGCGGCTAAGCAGAGTCCTCTCCCAGCCTCTCCAGGCCCCCCTCCAGCTCCCTTTTACAGCTGTCTGGCCTCAGGTAATCATTGGCACTCTGCGGGTCCCTGGCTCTTTTCCTTCCCATGTTTCAGATCACTTTACACGCATTAATTAAGCCTTAAAACACTCAGGAAAGGAAAGCCAAAGACAGTGGGGATGTTTGCAACATGCTTCTCCATGCTCTGGCTGGAGAACAGGCCGGCCCCACCCTTGCCTAGCCTCTCCCTCACCAAGCCCCTCCCTCATCCAGCCCCTCCCTCATCCAGCCCCTCCCTTACCAAGCCCCTCCCTCATCTAGCCCCACCCTAACCCAGGTGGAAGGGTGGAGCTTCTGTGTTTCTTGCATCGTTGAAACCCAGTCTACATACCCCAGAAAACTCCATATTCGTTATTGGTTTAGGACAGTCATCCACCCTGTTGAGGTTACCTGCTAGAGCTGACCCACATGACCTTTGGAAGTAGGGATCTGGGCAGATGTGGCTCAATGTTTCACACCTGGAATGAATGTCTCCCCAGTCTATACCACTGTAACCATGGTCAAGGACTTTGGGATAAGAAAGGCCTTAGCCCAAATAAGGTGGGCAGTGCCGAGCAAGGAAGCCTGAGGTTGACCTCTCACCTCCACATGCACATGTGTACACATGCATACAGAGAGGGGTGGGGTAGGGATGGAGAGACCCTGAGGGGCAGGGAAAGACCTGAGACCAGACCTACTCCCCAGAGAGATGTCTTGCAAACATTGTTTGGCATCCTAGGGCTGACTGTATCATCTCTAAAACTGACAAGAATATATCCAGTGCCTCCCCCACCCCTTGATTTCTGGGCAGGATGAAAACAGAGTGTAACATCCTAAGCATTTGGCATAGAAAAGGCTGGATTCTGCGGCCTTCCCAAGCCATCTTGCATCTAATCCAGTCAGTCTGAATTAATGTAATTTTGCTACCAAAGTGTTAGAGACCCTGCAGTTCGAATTGGTGTTGGCATCTCTCACTGAGATGAAATGGTAGGAAATCTAAATGAAGTCTGCAGCTCAGTTAACAGTTTTTTACCAACCATTAATCCTTAGTTTAGATTAATTTATGACATTTGAGCCATTGACATTACAGAAAGTTGGGGGAGTGGAATGCAGGGGCTGTGTTTTAGTGGATAGTAGTAATCTTATTTTGAGCGCATCAAAATTGGTAATGATACCCAGGAAGACTAACACCTCACCCACATTTTTAGTGTACTATTTTAAAATGCCTCTATGGCTTCCACGAAAATAATAAATGCCAGGCCTTTTGTTACCAAAATAAGAGACAATTTCTGTTAGCTCCAGCTGTTATCACCACCAAGGAAAATTCATTGAGTTTCCTGTGTCTGCAAAGTGCCATATTGTACGTTAAAATAGCAAACATTACCATCGGGAGAAAACCATTGCTTATGTGGCAGTCCTTTTAAGGTGGCTGTTTGTATGTAAGACATTTGATAACCTGACTATTTAGGCCCCCAGTGCTTTCCTTATTTCACAGAAAATGGATGGTTTTCTAGCCACGCGGCTCTAGTGAGCCTTCCTCTCTGGCGAGAAGCAACTGGAAAGAGCCATCCTGTCAAACAGCCCTGTAGATTATAGCGCTTGCCACTCTGAGTACAGGGTTTGCGATGTTCGCAGTAAAATGCCGGGGGTGCCCTTTTGCTAACTTCATGAAGACCACAGGATTTAAATACATTATTTCCTCACTTCTTTTAGATCATGCAAATTATGATGTTGTGGTGGTCAGAAAGAGCTCTGCATCTGGTGGGTGGTAAGGTGGTAAAGAACCTCATCATCTGTCACATCAGAGAGTGTGAATATAATATGGCCACCTTACAGTGGGTTCAGTAGAAGAACCAGAGCTCGAGAAAGTGAACACTGGGTTAAAAGTTGCTCAGCACTCCAGGTGATCCGAATCCCTGGGAACACCTCATGGTATGTCAGCAAAGCATCTGTGAGCAAAGGTTGGTGCCTATGGCCCACAGGGTACTGTGCTGAGTCCCTTTCCTCCACAGTGAGAATGTCATCTGTTACTTTGGGGGTGCTCTTCCTGTGCTTGGAGAATCCCCAATGTCAGGAGGCAAATCCTACTAAAAAGTGAAATGACACAGGCCATCTTATCACTTCTCTTGATGTTGGGGGAAAATGCAGAATCCAGGTGCCCCAGGAGCTAGTGATGTGAAGGGGTGGGACAGTACTTGTGATGGTTATTTCCAACCATCTCATATAGCCCAGGCTGGCCTCAAAGTCCCTATTGGCCAAGGATAGTCTTGAACTTCTGATCTTCCTTCCTCTACTTCCAAGTGCTAGGATTATAGTCATGTAACTATATGCTTGGCCTGGATGGTTAATTTTTATTATCAACTCCATTGGATAAGAAGCTCATCAATTCTCAGTCTTTTGGCTGTGTTCAAGTGTGAAGAAACACCTAGTATAATAGTAAGCATCCTTGGGGTGTGTCTATGAGAGCATTTCCAGAGAGGGTTAACTGATTGGGGAAGGCCTACCCTGAATGTGACACCATCTCATGGGCTATTGTCCCAGCCTGAATAAAAAGGAGGAAAGGACAAAGCCAACAGAGAGCAATCATTCCTCTCCCTCTCCTTTCTGGTCTTCCCAGCAGCCTTCTACAGCCAGGGACTGGAGCTGGATTGGCTGCCATGCCTCCTCTGCCATTGTGGAGTCTACCTAACCCTTTCCTTCCTTAAGTTGATTCATCGGGTATTTGGTATGGTTACAAGCAAAGGCACTAACACGATGCTCAATTGAGTGGCCTGAAGTGTGTCAGCTGCTTGATGGAAGCACTGTTGGTGTTCACAGCAGGACCATAACCATAACCCGACCTCTCTCCACCCACTCAGGCTCTGTCTTGTGCTCTGATCAAGGTTTGGAGCCTTGATCAGAGCACACCACCTTGGGGCCACTTCCCCGTCTCTCATAAAGATTTGCATGAGCCACTTTACCATGGTGTAAAGAAATGCTCTCTTGGCTTAGACCAGTCACGCTCAGCTTTCCTTGGCAGGTGCAAGAGTTTTGTTCCATCAGCTCCATCTTGGATACCAGTTACACCCACCAACCAATGTTATTTTAGCAGTAGCCTTGGGTCTACATGATTTCCCCCACTCCTTCGGAACAGCCCAGACAGCATGGGGCACCACAAAATGAGCTTGAACTAACGTACCTTGACCACTGACACTAAATGAATCAATCCGAGACAAGAGCAAATTTCATTTCACATACCTTCCTGAAATGGGTAAAGTGGGCATGCTCTTTATAGGTATTTCTGGCCTTCTCTGTGGTACTAAAGAAGTGGTACAGGATAGATTTCGCCAAAGAAACAGCAATAACGATAACACCGAGCAGAACGGAAAGACCTCCATAGTCACAGAGGAACTGTCATTAGCTCCGTGTTTTATAGAGAAGAAACAGCTCAGGCTTCAGCTCAGCTTCATTCAGCCTCCTCTCTCTGTCATGTAGAAATCCTGTCCCATTGTGGTGAGCACTTATAATGCACCCATTGACTTTTCCCTTGACACTGAACTTCACAATGAGAAACTTTCAATGTGAAAGGGATCATCTTATTTCAAAGAGCAAAGAGCTCTTCCTTCAAAGATTGAGAAAACATGAACCTTCATTGATAAAAAACCTGGAATGCAGGCTTTTCATATTCTCCCAGCCTGTTAAACTTGGAAATAAAATCTTTTTTTTTTTTTTTTAACAAAACAAAGAGGAGAAGATATCACTAATCCTTTCAATTATACTCATGTTAGCAACCATGAACATAGGCCCAGGAGCAAATGCCTGTGCTCTCAAAAGAAAGAAGGGTGGATTTAAGAGAGTTGGAACAGAGGTCCCAAAGAAAGGCTGTCTGCTATTCATTTTGAATTCTTCTGCATCCCATTGTTCAGAGAGTCCGTGGTTTAAGGAGCAGGGCGGAGTCAGGAAGAGTGCCCCCCCACACCCATTTTCACCTAAGGTCCTTCCTTGTCTTTGGCTGAATTCTTTTGAGAACTGAGGAGAAAACCTTCACCCAGTAACCCTAGGAATCCAGCTGTCAGATGTGTGGGGCAAAGATCTCACTGTGACTTTCAGGCAGGACCGGTTCTGATGACCTCAGGCACAGAGCTGAGGTTTGCAGACAAACTGGAGAAGCAACCCCTGTCATCTTCCTAGAGTAAGTGACATCCTGTCACAGGCCAAAATGGAAGGCGGGAAAGGCGACCCTAGCTCCTCTCTCTTCCGGTCCTGCAAATGGCCTCCTCCTTCCACCTACACGTCCTGTCCCCTGCTGTCTAAGCAGAAGATCTGAGTCCTCTCTATACCTCAAAATAATATCTGCTAAGCAGAGGGAGGAAATGGGATTAAAGTACTGTTAGCATGTTTCCTTTTTATGGGAATTAAGTGGATATTAAAACCTTCAGGACCACCCATCTGGTCCAGCCCACTGACATAAGCTCTGACTCTAGACAGTGTCTGGCGGTTCATTTTCATTGGTGAGCGTGTATGTCTGTGTTTGTGTGCACATGTGCATGTGGTGTATGTACACGTGTGTGCGCGGGTGTGCCTGTGGAGGTCAGAGGTTGATGGTGAGTGTCTTCCTCAGTCACTGACCACCTTATTTTTTGAGACAGGCTCTCTCACTGAACCTGGAGGTCTTGGATTCTTCTACACGAGCTGGCTAACGAACGCCGAGGATCACGTGTGTCTATACCCCTAGTGCCGGTTACAGCCTTGGGCTGCTCCACCCAGCTTTTTGTTACCTGGGTACTGACAATCGGAACTCAGGCTCTCACGCTTGCGCGGCCGGCATTTTACTGACTGAGCCGTCTCCCCAACCCTCAGAGTCTATTACTGTAATTTCTAGAAGAGAATTCCAACAGCAAGTACCCTGCTATTGACAAGAGAAATTACAAAACAGAATTTCCTCACTTCTTGATAGTTATGAGTGAAAAGCCCTGCGATACGCTTTACACATATTTTTCTTTTTCCATTTTCATGTATGTGTATGTATGTATGTGTGTTCGCACGTGCGTGCATGTGCGTGTGGAGGCCCAAGCTTGATTGATGTCAAGAATCACCTTTCATCCTTTTTCATATATGGTTCATTGAGACGGGGTCTCTAAGTCAAACCCAAAGCTAGTCTTTGCTCTATGGAACCTGTCTCTGCCTTCTGAGGGCATTTACAGCATTTAGTTAGTTCTGGGAATCCCAACTCTGGTGTCATGTTTGTGTGGCAAGTGCCTGGGCGCCCAGCCATCTCCCCAACCCCGAGGTCAGATGGGGTACAACATGTGGCAGAATTTGTTTAGATGGTTGTGCCCCAACACTGCTCTGAAAATGACCACCAGGCCATCATATGAGGATGTGTCACCAAGAAAGTCCAGACTCACGTATCACTGATGGCTTAGCACCGTTGTTCCATGGCTTATGTGTTGAGGAAGGTGTGCCCACCTACCGTTCTTTCTCCCAGGTCCACTCAGCTCACATTCCAGAAGTGGCTCCCCACCCTCGTCCTTTCCCTCCTCGGTGGCAATAAAGGGTTTCTGGCCCTCCCTTTCCTAGTGTGTCCCTGCAGTGCCAGCTTCATGACTTCTGCTTCCTGTTTCCAGGAAGCTGTTTGTTGCTGGAGAAACCATGGGAGATATTCTTCCTCAGGGATTAGCGTTTCCGTAAGCGCTGAATAATAAAACTAGACTGTAAAAGCCCGTCAGAGATGTAGCGGTGCGTGTCTTCCTTCCCGTGATTGTCATGGGGTGATTAGGATTGAACTTGGCTGCTGCTGTTGTTACTGCTGCTCCTAAAGGGGAAAGAAAAGGCAGTGTTTCCTTGCTAGGCCTCAGGGATGGATGTTGAGGGGGAAATGGCCTGTGATGCCTTCTAAAATGTAAATTTGAATTTTCTAGATAGAAAGGAGGATGCGGTGCGAAGTGTGAGATGAAGAATGAAGGAACGGACCGACCCCCAGGCCTGGCTCTCACAGTAGTTCCGAGACCGTCAGCCAGGCACAAACCATTCCAGGGGGAATGTGGCAGGTTCAGGTTCCTTATGGGCTCAGGAAACTGATTTTCCCCTCCACATTTAACTTTAAGAAGTTTGTTGTTCATTCAACAGGAGAGAAATCATGTTTGGTACTGGAAACCTAGCCAGCTTCCCGGGGGTAGTGAGGTCGTGGACCGTAGGAAAGAATCTACTACTACAACTTGCTAGACCAGCATAATTTCTTACTTACATTCTAAATCTTTTTGTTTTGTTTTGTTTTGTTTTCCCAGTCCAGATTTCCCTATATAACAGCCCTGGATGTCCTGGAATTTGCTCTCGCTCTGTAGACCAGGCTGGTCTCGAACTCACAGAGATCCTCCTGCCTTTGCCTCCCCGAGTGTCGGGATTAAAGGTGTGCATCACCACCGCCTGGCTACATCCTAAATCTTATTGTTACACTATACAGAAGTGCAGATACCACCCCTAATCAAGGCAGTTTCTCTTCACAGCAAATGGAGACCATCACAGGACACCACAAATGGACACAATGCAGAGATCAATGGATTGTGGGGAGCCCAGCCCAAGGAATACAGTTACATCATAGCTCCTGCATCCTTGACTCAGGGAACATTCCATAAGAATGGGTAGAAAGATTGCAAGAGCCAGAATACCAGGCAGTCTGCTGTGAAACAATATCTCCTAGAAATGGCTGCATAAACAAGACCAGGAAAATGGCTATGTCAATGGACATGTTAATGTAGAAGTGGGAAAATCTCACAGGGTCCCAGCCCTAGACCAAGAACTACAGGCAACTCCTGACTGCTGGGAGAAGGAGAATTAATTTCTCCCAAGGATGAGCCTCATTATCAGTTGTCCAGTGCAGAATAGTCAGCCTTAATACCATATGCACAGAAACAACAAAAAGCAGACTCAGCAGAGCCTATTTATATAGATTAAATATTAAATATATTTTTATATATTTATATACATATATGCATGTGACATATAATCAAAGAAAAAGAGGCTATCAACTTGAGAGTGGGGAGGACATGGGAAGGTTTTGAAGGATGGTAACTGGTAGGGGAGATGGGAACTGATGTAATTCTATTTTAGATAAAAACACTTTTTAAAAAGAGCATACATTAGCTGGGTGTGGTAGCACACACCTTTAACACCAGCATGTAGGAGAAAGGAACAGGAGGCTGCCTTAGCTTGCAAAGCAAGTTCCAGGTCATCCAGGGTTACACAGGAAGACCCTGTCTCCAAAACAAAACAAAACAAAAGGAACATATGCGACCATGTATACATAGCTTACTTTTAGAAATGGTCATGTAGCTGTCTGATTGTTTTTAGTCTCTGGTTCTGAGCAGTTCTCAACTGTGTAAAAACTTTTTGTTGTTGTCAAAAAAGTTTCTATAAATGTAAAAGAAAAAATTGTAATGACGGGAAAAAGAAAGAAGTTTGTTGTTTCCTTGCCGAGCCGAGGAACTGAACCTTTTGCCGACGCTAGGCAAGTAAGCGCTCCTCCACTGGCATGCATTCCCAGGCCTTCTGGTTCAACTTTAAACAGTAGGTGGTATAAACAGATGCGATTTAGATTCCAGCTGGACAGTGGGTATGTATGTTCAGCTTTGTGCTGGGTGCACGTGCACACACAAACACACACATTCTGAACAACTGGAAGAAACCATCTCTGCCCTCCAGGGCCTTGAGGGAGTCTGTACAAATCTACACATGGAAACGCTGAATGTGCTAACATAGAACAGAGCTGAGGCACATGGTATAGACAAAGGGGACTGGGAACCTTACGGCTGACATGCTTCTCTCATCCAACATCCACACAGCAAGTGTTGGGCATCCTTTCCCGTGCCAGCACTGGTCTGTGCTAGGGATATTTGGGGGGTCAAAGTAAGATCTCCGCTCCAGTGGATTTTGCCATTCCATGACTTAACACAGAGTAGTGGATGCTGCTTTACGTTGGATGGAGAGGGGTGGATTCTTTTAGGAAGATGACTCCTGGGGTAGTGACGGAATGGAACAAGAGGAACCAGCGTGTGATGATGGGAAAAAGCAGCTGAAGCAGGAAAGAGATGCGGTACACAGGTCCATGAGAGGAATGGGGCGAGCAGGTTCAAAGAAGCCAGAGTCAGTGGAGCCAAGGGGCTGAGTCTTTTTTCTCTCTTTTTTGTGGTGGTTCCAGGGATTGAACCTAGGGCCTTTGACATGCTAGGCAGGTGCTCTACCACTGAGCCCCACCCCCACCCCCTGGGGCTGAGAGTCAAAGGACTAAGATGTGGACAGAGATGGGTCAGATCACTTAGGACAGTGACTCTCAACCTTCCTAATGCCGTGACCTTTCAATACACTTCTTCCTGTTGTGGTGACTCCCAACCATAAAATTATCTCGTTGTTACTTCATAACTGTAATTTTGCTAACTGCTATGAATCATAATGTAAATATCTGTTATGCAGGATATCTAATATGTGACGGCAGTGGGGTCGTTGAGAACCTTAGAGTATCATAAGTCAGAACAAAGAGTTCAGATTTACTCCCAAGTGTGGTCAGAAGCCATCAGCCAGGTTTTGAGCAGGAGAGGCACAGGTCTGAACGATGTTTCTAAAATACCACATTGTTGTTGTGTGGAAGGTGGTTTGCAGAAGGGCAAGCCTGGAAGCTGAGAGACTAGGTAGCTGTTAAATGTGGTCACAGAGAGGATTGTGAGGGCGTAGTTGAGGGTCATGGTTGTGAGATGGCTGGGAACAGTAAGACTGTTAGTTATAACCAGTAGGACTTACTAACGGCTGGTTGGTACTGAGGAAGGAGAGGAAACTCTAATAGCCCCTAGATGTCTGCCTTAAGCATGTGGGTGGATGATGAAGCCATCCCAGTGAGATGTAAAAACTAAATGACAGCTAATTTGGGGTCAGTGGATTGGATTAGGAATCCTGTTTCAGACCTGCTAGGTTAGAGATGTTCATTCAACAGCCAAGTAGAGAGACCGGTATTTGGCTACTCTTGAAGAGATTGGGCTCTGTGTGTTATCAGAATTGGAAATAGATAGGATTCTTATAGTTCTCAGCCAAGTATTAGAGACCTGACAGTCTGGTACTAGCAGGGACATTAAAGATCCTCTGGTCTCCTGGCTCACGTCTTTAATCCCAGCACTCCAGAGGCAGAAACAGACGGATCTCTGTGAATTCAAGGCCAGCCTGATCTACAAAGCAAGTTCTAGGCCAACCAGGACTTGACATTAGGACCCTGCCTCAAAAAAAAAAAAAAAAAAAAGTAAAAAGATCTTCTTTCTGGTCTGAGTCTACTGTAGAGACTCAGTAGAGAAAAATAGGCTACAGCCTTTCTTCACCATGGCAACATCAGAATCTAGGGTTTCCTGGTGTGGTTCAGTGCATTTTCACTCATCTTCTGTTTCTTTTTTAGTTTTTAGTTTATGTGTATGTATGTGGGTGCCTTTGTGGATATGCACATGTGTGCTATGTCCATAAAGACCGGAAGAGGATTCCCTTGAGCAGGAAGTTGATGAGTGAGCCACCCAATGTAGGAACCAAACTCAGGTCTTCTGCAGGAAACAGTACATGCTCTCTACCTCTGAGCCTTCTCTCCAGCCCCTTAAATTTCTAAAAGTTACATTTGCTCATTGAGTGTGTGTGAGTGTGTGCATGGGCCTGTGTGTACGTGTATGTTCCAAAGCACTCGTGTGGAGGTCAGAAGACAAGCTTGCAGGCAACCCGTTCTCCCCCTTCACCATATAGGTCCTGTAGAACCAAACTCAGACCATCAGACTTAAGACTAATCATGTACTCATCATACAGAGAAAAAAAATGCAAAGGGAAAATGCTAATCGTAGAGTGTTTTCAATAGTAAAATTTCTTGCACATGCATGTGTATGCGCACGTGCCCATTCACACACACAGTTTCACTAGTTAAAGAGCAACTGCATGTCTTGCCGGGTACATAAATTGGTATGGAAAGAAGCTGGGCACACCTGATGCATTTCAAGTTGGCGTTCATAAGGTGAAAGAGGGCAAAGCTTGAATCTGGTATTAAGATGGCCATTGAAAGAGCTAATCGGGACACTGCAGATAAAACAATGTGGCACTCCCCAGTCAATGCTCCTTCTTACTGTTGATGCTCCCACTGGCTTGTTGATGAAACTCTGGGTGACTATAAGCTATTCCAGATATCATATTCCAGATGTTTGTCCACCGGCATCTTTTATGAAAAAGAAGCCACAACTGTGCCTTCCCCCAGTGCCCGAGTCCAGTAAACACTCTACAGTTGACAAGCCATACACGTCATCTAACCCCATTGAGCGTCAGCTATCAATCAGAACAATGAAGCAGGTGATCATTTGAGAATCCCTAGTCTTCAAAACCATAATTCTCATACTTGTCAAAATCAATAAAAAGAAAACAAAGCATACAATCATGTAAGATGAATGCTTTTCTTATGCTTGGGCAGACCAGTGGCTGGGCACTAAGGACTCAGTCCTTGGACCTTGGGCTCCACCCCTTTATGTCCACCCCCCAACTACCTTGCCTTTGATATTTTGTTGAATATTTTAATCAGTCAACAGGAACACACAGTTTTTAGGAATGAAGACATTTCGTTCTGTTTTTATGATATAAAAGTTTGTCTTTCCAATATGATCTCAGCTGAACTCACCAATGCTAACATAAATGATTTTTCCCCAGGGTATCACTTAAAGACAGCCCAAGATTAGCCTGATGTGAAGACTTGGTCTAGTCTTTGGTCAGGGACAGAGAGATAATTTGTGACAAACAGATATTACAGTCTTTTAGTAGGGTGAACTTTTTTTTTTTAATGTTGGTTTAGAACCAATCCTTGAGTCTCCATGGGGACTTAGGCCCCACATTGAGTGTCAGTAGATGAATGGCCCTCACTCAGGGCCAGAGCCTCTTCCCATACCTTCTTGGTTCGGGCAATTCTGTCTGCTTGGGATGAAAAGCTCACCACCTAGCCTGTACTGTCCTTAAATGTTGACCCACTTTAATAACCCCAAAGTTCGGCACATGTTACACTGGAGAGCCTCCATACTCTCAGATTCGGTTGTAAAGCAGGGAACAACAGAGCGTTTGCTTCCCTATTACATCTCAGGCAATAATTAGCACAAGGCCCAATGAGTAGTAGGCACACCATCTGTTGGAAGCTGACAGAGTGAATGAACAGACAGGCATCCTTGCAGCCTGGTAAGGAGCTCCATGTGGTCAGAAGGTGGAGGGAGAGAAGGATTACATTCACAGTTGACTTAAATATTCTCCTAACTGGCTGGTCCCTCTCCGCCCACAGGGTAAGTCCCGTGAATTCCCCTTCTGTCTTTCTATCCTCCAGGCAGACCCCCTTAACTTCCCTTTCCTCTTCATCCCCCTCCCTTGACTCGCTGATTCTTACTTCTAATTTCAGACATGGTACGAGAGACTGTGGGGGATTCCAGAGCCCATGTTACCCAAGCAGGTATGTTATAAACATCAACTCTTTGATGCTTTTCTCCATTTTATGGAGAAGGAAATTAGTTTAAGATGCTGGGACCTACAGGAAGTAGAAAAGACCGAGACGCAAAGAGGTCTGTGGTATTCATAGCCTCTTTCTGTTTCTCCGGCTCTCCTCTGTGTTCCAGGCACCTTCTGAATTCCGCAGTACTTCCTCTTCTCAGACAGAGAACAGTGAACATGAAATAATGCTAACAGTTGAATGCTGTGGTGGAAACAGGATTTCCAGGATAAATGAGAAGCCTGTAGACTGTAGTCGTGTGTGTGTGTGTGGGGGGGGGGTCTAACACAAATGACCGCAGTTGCAATAATTTTTAAACGTGTGTGTGTGTGTGTGTGTGTGTGTGTGTGTGTGTGAACATGTCTCCTTTGTTGCCATCCATTCCTAGGTGCCTCTTGATCCCCTTCAAAAAGTTCTTTCTAATCTTCTCCAAGACAGCAGCTTGTCAGATTCACAAGGATCGTGTGCAAAACGGGAGATGTTTGTTGAATGACAGTTAAAAAGACGGGAATGAACTACATGAGGCTTGTGAATGAGCTCCGTGGTGTTGACTTGAGCAGCTCAGAGGCCTTTTTCTTCAGCCGTGTTCGCTGTGGCTGAGACGATTGGAAAAATGACCTCTGGGTAGGTGAGTTATTGCCTCAAAAAGCCATTGTTTCCTTTAAAATAAATAAGAATGGCAGCTCAGACAGCATTCTGCCTTCCTTGTAGAATGGATTCTTTGTTTAAAAATAAGTGGAAAGAATCCTGACAATAATAAAAAAAAAAATGGCGGGACAGTATGCTCTAGGAAAGATGAACTTGGTGAGATGCGTTGCATGAACAGCTAAGGGGGGGCGTGGGGGACAAATGCTGTTTTGCTTATTACACTGCAAAGTCAATATGCAGCAAATGGATTTGAGAGCAGGACTAATATTCCTTCGGATGTCCTTTGTAATTAAAAAGCCAATGCCCAAGCAAAACAGAGCACGGGCAAGCTCCAGGGGAGCAAGTGGGGGTCCAAAGAGATTTGTAAAATGTATTCATAAGACATCGGTAGCTCATTGATGGAGAGGATGAGGAAGAGGCTCCTTCAGAATGGCTTCCATCCTTGTAAAGCTCTGTAGTTAGGAGCACTGCAAGAGCAAATGGAAGACGCTGCTCAAGGACTTACCACTGACGCAGGAAGGAAACCTCACTCTCAGGTGTCTATGTCCTTATTGTTCAACAAAGATCGCTTTGTTTTTAAAGATCTCTCTCTCTCTCTCTCTCTCTCTCTCTCTCTCTCTCTCTCTCTCTCTCTCTCTCTCTCTCTCCCACCCCTATCGTGTGTGTCCATAGAGGCCAGAAGAGGGTATAAGATCTCCTGGAGCTGAAGTTAAAGGTAGTTATAAGCCAGCTATGGGTGCTGGGAATCCAACCTGGGTCCTCTGCAAGAGCCTCAACGCCCTTTTAAACACTGAGCCATTTCTCCGGCCCCTGTTTTTTATTTTTTTAATTTTTTTATTTTTTATTTATTTTTTTAACACAGAAAACCATTTTGTAGTCTAGGTTGGCCTCAAACTTGAGATCCTCCTGCCTTAGGCTCCCGAGTGCTGGGACTACAGGAACAGGTTACCACACTGCCCATTGATGAAGATTGAATGGGCTTTATTTGTTCTTCACAATGTCCTACATGTCTCATGACAAAAATGCCTTCTTTACCCCTTCAGAACTCAAGACTGCCATTGGATCACCATAAAAAAAATGTTCTATTGAAGGATACTTGGTCAGTGCCTGCGTAGGTCTGAGAAGGAAACCTCACTTCA
Organism: Peromyscus leucopus; assembly: GCF_004664715.2. Taxonomy (NCBI): domain Eukaryota; kingdom Metazoa; phylum Chordata; class Mammalia; order Rodentia; family Cricetidae; genus Peromyscus; species Peromyscus leucopus. Next base: position 66,498,420 of record NC_051075.1, read on the forward strand.
GGGGTCATTCTCAAGACCTGTTGTTTTCTGAGACAGGGTCTCTTGCTGAGATTAGAGGCTCATCAATTAAGATTGGCTGGCTCGTCAGCAAGCCCCAAGGACCCACCTGCCTCTACCTCCCCCGTGCTGGGCACCACCACACCTGACACTTTAATGTAGGTGCTGAGGATCGAACTCAGGTTCCAGGCTTGCACAGCAGTACTCTTCCAACTGAGCCATCGCCCCGCCCCCTTGTCTCTTCATCGCCGCCCTCCTCTGAGCCCTGGTTAGTACCCCAGAGATGGGATGTAGGTTTAGACCTTGGCTTCTAGTTCCTGTCATTTGGAAGAAAGAGAAGCAGAAATTAAGAAGGCATAGCAAAGGAAAGAAGCCCCACTCTGGGGGTAGAGTTTGTATTTCCTGCTATCTGAGAGTCAAGAAAGTCCAACACAACAAAAATTGAGATTGCCTACAGAGATTATAAATGCTTTCTTGTAGACATCTCAAACAAAGATCTTCAAAACAACACGTGAACTATGCTCACTTGTGGTGATATTTTATTTGTGCTAAAATGTGGTGATATTTTATTTGTATGATAATAAATAAAGTTTGCCTGAGGACATAGCAAGCCATAAACACAAAAGTCAGGCAGTGGTGGCACACGCTCTTAATACCGATCACTCGGCAGGCAGAGTCTCTGTGTGTTCAAGGACACACTAGGGAACAGCCAAGCATGGTGACACACACCTTTAATCCCAGTACCAGCCATAGAGTCCTGGAGGTCTGTACAGACAGGCAGTGACAAGGAAGTGAGGTAACTGAGCTAAGAGCCAATGAGAGGGCAGAAGAGCAAGGCAATAAAGGCATGAGTAAGACAGGAAGTAGCTCGCATTTGGTAGCTGCAGAGCTGGAGAGGTAAGGTTGGTGGCTTTCACTATTTCCCTGATCTCTAAGGCTTTCACCCCTATATTTGGCTCTGTGTTTTTTATTTAATAAGACCGTTTAGAAATTCATCTACACTCACTTAGGGCTGGGATGTTTGCGACCTTGACCTTACAATATGAGCAGTCCTTTCTCATTCTTATACCTCAAAAAGCCACCTCACTGTTAGGCAGCTACACACGCATTGAGAATGGACCACTCCTTTATAATTAGCTCTGGATCCCACTTCCTGCTTCTCTGGTAACCCTAGAAAGGAGAACCCCACAGGTGTTCCTTCTTAAGATTTAGATACCATATGACAAGGTGTCAGGGCTTTGTTAAGGCCCAGTAAGGGAAAGCTATTTCCTCCAGGTCAAAGGAACGGAACCTAAGCTCTACCTCTGGCCCTGCGTGACGATAAGGCATTCTGATCTGCCCCCAAAGATCAGAACACTACACTATTGTCGCCTGCTTAAGAGTTAATCCAGCCGGGTGGTGGTGACGGCGGCGGCGGCGCATGCCTTTAATCCCAGCACACGGGAGGCAGAGCCAGGCGGACCTCTGTGAGTTCAAGGCCAGCCTGGTCTCCAAAGCGAGTTCCAGGAAAGGTACAAAGCTACACAGAGAAACCCTGTCTTGAAAAACCAAAAAAAAAAAAAAAAAAAAAGTTAATCCAACTGGGCCTGTCAATTACCTGACCAAGAGATCACCCCCCCCCCCCAGAAAAGCTGATCCACTTGAAGACATGCTAAGGAGATGGGAGGAATATTTATGCCTTTAATGAGATCATATACGTATGCATCCCCAGACACCCTTCCCCCAATGCAGCTGCTTACAAATCTTCACTGCCAAACCTGCCTGCTTTGACATTTTTTATTTTTATTTTATTTTATATATATGGGTGTTTTGCCTGCATGTATATCTGGTCACCGTGTTCGTGCCTGGTACATGCCTGGTGCCCTTGGAGGCCAGGAGAGAGTGTCAGATGCCCTGCAACTGGAGTTACAGATGGTTGTGACTCACCAGGTGGGTGCTGGGAATCGAACCAGGTCCTCTGGAAAAGCAGCCAGTACTCTTAACTGCTGAGCCATCACTTCAGCTCTGCAGGTGACATTTTTCTTGTTGTTTTCACGTTTTAAAAACATCAGCACTCTCTGGCTGAGAGTGTACCACACATAGCACAGGCACACGTGGGCACTAAACTAGATGGCAAATGACATTCCGGAACCCAACGTTGCTCAAAAGACTATTTCTTTTACCTTCAACATCTTCTGTCGCTTCCTTTCTACCTTTGATTTCTTCTAAAGGTGGCTCACACCTTTAATCCAAGCACTCAGGAGGCAGAGGCAGGCAGTCCAGCCTGGTCTACAGAGCAAGTTCCAGCCAGGGCTACACAGAGAAACCCTGTCTTGAAAAACAAAAACAAAAACAAAAAAGATAAGAAAAAGAAAAAAAAAAAAAAAGAGTTGTCTCTCTTACATTTACATTTAATTCTTGATGCTTTGAACCTTATGGAATTGCGCACACCATTTGAATCAAGAATCAGAAGACTTCCTATGGAGAAAGATGCCCATCTTCACCTCCATCTGGAATCTGGTTGCAGTTCACTCTTGTCAGGGGGCTTGTGTTTGTAATCGCAGTACTTAGGAGGCTGGGACAGGTGGGTAGGGATTTGAAGCCAGCCTAGCACAGTGTGTGTGGTGTGTGTGTGTGTGTGTGTGTGTGTGTTAGTGATAGTCACATTGAAAGTATGTTTATAATAAATGTCCATGAGCCACCTTAATTATTTCCATAGTTTAAAAAAATTTATTTTCTATGTCTTGTGTACATGGACATGTGTGTGTGTGTGTGTGTGTGTGTGCACACACACATATATGTGTGTGAGTACACAGTCACTAGTATGTGAAGGCCAGAGGTATCTTTCTCCATCACTTTCCACATTACAGTTTTTGATACAGGGTCTCGCACAGAACTCGGAACTCACCAACTCCCACCTGGCTGGCCAGCGAGACCCAGCGATCCATGTCTGCTTCCTTGTATGGGTGCTGCAGTTCCCAATCAGGTCCTCATGCTGACAGAGCGAGCTCATTACCATCTGAGCCACCTCGCCAGCCTGCTCTCCAGAGTGGCAAGTCTCAGATGAAGGATTCAAGAGGGATACTGAGATGGATTTTGGAGGCCATGGAGTTTGTTAGAAGTGTTATTAATGCCATGGACACACAGAGACAAGAACATAGGGTTGGGGACACTCTGAAGAGAGTTCAGGCCACAGTACCAGGGACAGCTTGCTGGGAGCTCTGAAAAAGGAACCAGGGCCATGTGGTAGAAATGGAGGTCTCTTCTTATATCTTGCTGAGGATGGGGGAGGTTTCACAGCAAAAGCCCACAGCCAGGCTCTCTGATTTCCAGGCAGACACAGTGAAGTGGGTAGGAAATGTGGTAGGACAACCTTTGTGTATAGTGTGAGGATGTGTCTTTGTCAAGGCGCCTTCTGATTGGCTTAATAAAGAGATGAATGGCCAATAGCTAGGCAGGAAGAGGTTAGACAGGACTTCCGAAAGAGAGAGAAGGAGAGGAGATGAATCTAGGCACAGGAGGGATGCCAGAGGACGCAGTAGGTGCAAGATGGGGGGGGGGGGGGGGGGGGGGAGGGGGGGAGGGGACTGGAGGAGGAGCGGGCTACAAGTGATGGAAGGCGCAAAGCTACAAGAGAAACTGCTCAAAAAAAAAAAAAAAAAAAAAAAAAAAGAAGAAGCCAAGAGGCAAAATGTAGATTAATATAAATGGGATAATTTAAGTTATAAGAGCTAGTGGGACAAGTCTAAGCTATAGGCCAAACTTTTATAATTAATAATAAGTCTCCATGTCATTTCTTGTGAGCTGGCGGCCCAAAGAAAAATTCATCTACAGAATAGGATGTGTGGCCACTAGTACCTGATGTAACCTCAGTTCCCCAGGTGCAAAACTGGGGCAGCTGCAAGTCTGTTAGCCAGGACTCACAGACAGTGCTCAGTAGGAGCCTGTTTATGGGTTGTGGCAGGTGCTGAGGCTGGATCAGCTGCTTTGAGCTCCCGACAGCTTGAATTTCTACCACGATGAACTATAACCCGGAACCATGCACTAGAATAATCTTCTTTCCTTACGTTGCTTTTGTCTGAGGATTTTTTTTTTTTTTAACAACAATGGGAAGACAAACTAAGGCACTGGGTAAGAGGTGATTCACTGGAGCACAGGTGTCTCAAAACAGCTGCGTCGCTGCAAAGTCCCACCCCAGCTTCATGGAAGCTGCAAAACGGAGTCCTGCTTTTATTTAGCCTTCTAGCCCGTCCCATGATCATGGCAGCTATGGTGCAAGAGGTGGTGGTAATCGCTGAAACCCGAGAAGAGGGTCCTGTGACCTCCCTGCTCTCTTCCTATTAGGAGGTGTTACCAGCTCCATGACACCTCACCACAGACCTAGCCGTCACTGTGGAGGTCTGCCTAGGCTGTTGCAATGAACACAAAGGGCGGGGCCAGGTTATCTCTGCTCCATGATGGCCGGTGGTCATGTCAGTCCAGGGCAAACTCACTTTACCCCAGTGCCAAAAATCAAATTCATATGCATGCTGTACTCTCCAAATATAAAAGAAAAATACTGTACAGTTCCCAACTAGGCATTGGACAGAGGTAGGTAACGTTTCTAATAAACAAGATATGAAGGAAGGAAGGAAAGAAGGGAGAGAGGGAGGGAGGAAGTAAGAGGGAACTGCGTCTCTCTTGGTTCACCGAATGCAGGATGTTGGGGGTAATAGTTTCATGGCACACACGTTTCTATCCCCCTTTCTTGCTCATGGCAGGCGTCATTGACTGACGACCATGTTTCTTCCTGCTGAGCACAAACAGGAGCTTTCTAAAGATAACTCTCTAGGAAGGCTCTCTCCAGGGTGGGGTGGAGATGTAGGCCAGCACTGGCACCAGTAGCTGGTAGAGTTCCCCCATTTAGACGCCTACACCCAGGTAAAGTCAGATCCTTGAAAGCATAACAGAAAATAATTTTAGAAAGGGTCAGAGCGAAGCAAAGTTAGTGAGTTTATTACATAGAAATATGAAATAGTACTTGCTTTAGATTTAAGTGCAAACATTTGGAGAGAGACAAGACAGACAGAGACAGACAGAGAGACAGACAGAGGCTTAAGAGATAGACGCCAAAGGTGGGCTTCTCTAGAGAGCCGCGGATGTCTTTACAATGGTATATATGTATGTATACATGTGTGTATGTATATGTATATGTTTCTGTGACTTTTAAAGTTACATTGTTCAAAGAGTGTAATTTATTACAATATTTAAAGTTTAAGCAAAATAAATAAAAATAAAAAGTGAATTGTTTTATGTACTTCTCCCATCTCAAAGAACTTTCTTTTGTAAATGAAACTATAAAGTGACTGGAGAACCGCAACTCAACTTTGTGGGCTCTTGGTCTCACTAATAAAAGACTAAAACTTTTACTTTTGCATGTGTTTATTTACTTGGGGTGTTTGTATGTGCACATGCATGCCAGGGCATGTGCGTGGAGGTCAGAAGACAACTTACTGAATTGTCTCCTTCCCCATGGGCTTCCAGGGACTGAACTTAGGTTGTTGGCCTTGGGGACACGTATCTTCATCTATTGAACCGTCTCACGGATCCTGACTTTAAAATAACTTAAAGACAGACTCAGATGTAATATCCGGAGCCATTAGGGTTTGAGCAAAAGAAGGAATGCGAGGGTATGCAGCAGCTACCAGGGGGAGAGGAATGGGAAGAGAGAAAGCTAACCAGACTCATTGAGTTATCATCCAAGAAAACAGGCCGGTCTAGCTACAGCGGCCAAGTAGCCGCATGTTGGGGTGAGGGGTCTTCAGAGAAAATGATGAGGCGGTCTAGAGTGTTAGGGCAAGCATGCTTAAGATCCTGGCCATTGTCCAAAGAAGAGAGAGAAAAGAGAAAGTGAAAAGTTACTCTTTTTGAGTTAGAACTCAGAAAAATAGGCAGGAGGCCTAGAAAGATACCTCAGTGGCTAAAAGCACTGGGTGTTTTCTAGTGGACTGTGGTAATTTGAATGTCATTGGCCCCCATAAGCTCATAGGGAGTGACACTATTAAGAGGTGTGGCTTTGTTGGAGTGGGTGTGACCTTATTGGAGGAAGTGTGTCTCTTTGGGTCGCAACCTCCTTGGGTTCACATATCAGATATTTATATTATGGCTCATAACAGTAGCAAAAGTACAGTTATGAAGTAGCAATGACATAATTTTATGGTTGGGGGGTCACTACAGCATGAGGAACTGTATTAAAGGGTGGCAGCATTCGGAAGGTTGAAACCCACTGGTCTAAGGTAAGGGTGCCACATCATATATTTATCAAAGTAGGTTGTGTCTATAGGAGCCCATGGGTGTATTAAACTCCTATCAGGAAAGCCAAGCTAAGAACTGAGGGGAAAGTGCAAAAGGAAGAACCTGACTTTGTGGTGGCGTTGGCCCTTCAGGCCTGTCTTCTGACCACCCAATGTGAGCACCAAAGGACTAACAGGTAGACGACTGCAACAGTGCTCAGTCCTCACTGTTGACAGGGTCTACTGGGACCCATGTTGTCCTTCAACTCCGCAGCCTCCACAGTTCCTCACCTCACTGCTGCAGCTTGACTCCAACCTGTGACCTAATGGCATGAGCATCATCTTCCTTCCTTCCTTCCTTCCTTCCTTCCTTCCTTCCTTCCTTCCTTCCTTCCTTCCTTCCTTCCTTCCTTCCTCCCTCCCTCCCTCCCTCCCTCCCTCCCTCCCTCCCTCCCGGTTTCTCTGTATAACAGCCCTGACTGTCCTGGAACTTTGTAGACCAGGCTGGCCTCGAACTCACCGAGATCTGCCTGCCTCTGCCTTCCAAGCGCTGGGAACGAAAGCGTATGCTACCATGTCTGGCTTTGCAGCAGCACTTTCAGCGGACCTCCAGTAGGGTGTTATTTGAGTCCTACAGGGCTTCCACACACAGAGCCAAAGGTGAGGGGCATTGTGGGTCTTTCTCTATTGCTCTGTGCCTTGTTCCTTTGAGAGGGTCTCTCCCTGAACCTGAAGCTCTCTGTTTGTTAGGTGGCCTGCTGGTGAGTTCCTGGGAGCCCCCTGTCCCTTGCCCTTCAATGTTGGGGTAACAGCAATGTGCAACTAAGCCTGTTTTGCTGGCTTTGTTTTTCTTCTTCTTCTTTTTTTTTTTTTTTTTTTTACAAACTGGGGATTCAAACTCAGGTCCTCATTCTTGCACAGCAAATTCTCTTACCCATGAATCATCTTCTTAGCTCCCTACAGGGATTCTTTGTATTTCTCTCAGCTTCTCCCTGCTGCCGCTGTTAGAGCCCCCTGAAAGTCTTTGAACTCTGCTGTGGCCTCCTTAACTTTGTCTGCAACCTACAAATCTAATTTATAGATGTATTTACAGTGAGATACATAATGTGTGGTCTGAGACTTAATATTAGTGGCTAGTATTGGAACAGAAAGACCTGTATTTGTCTTACCTAGCTATGAAGGAAATCCGGATCAGCCATCAAATTACTACTGCACCTCAAGGAAACGGCTGCACCTCAAGAATTTACTGTTATTCAATAAATTCTGACATTGAGAAAGACACAAGCGTGTTCACCTATGTTTCTGATGTAATATGCTCATGTTATGGGTTCAGGATCGTGCTCATGCTCTGGGATTGGATGCTCCCACACAAAGTCCGGCAGGCAGTTCTGAGTATCTACCTCCATCATCTCGTTGGACACTGAGCAAAGTGCAACATAAATGGAGTCATAAGCTACAGAATGATGTCTTGGTAAACGATAGACTGTTTGTAAAATGGGGTTTGACATGGTTGTATTGCACTAAGACACGGAGTAGCCATCTCCATTTGTATAACTACACACAATGGTTCTTCCCCAAATACATCTCCACTGTTAAATGACACACGACTGTACCTAAGTAGGTAAATACTTAAGCAAACTAAGCTCCCTCAGAACTGGATCTTTCCTACCTACCTTCATGTGTTCTACACGGTTTTTGAAGTAATAATTTCCTCATTAGACGTAAAAACAAATAAAGAATATGAAAGGTCATTATCTGTCTGTTGCCTTTAGCCTTGTGCTGTCCAATAGGGAAGGCACCAGCTCCAAGAGGTTATTGAGCGCTTGAAATGCAGAGTGTATGAATGAAGGCAGACTGTGAGTGGAAAATCTTCTTGGGTGCAATTATAAAACCTGCTTGGCTCTGAGGGCTTACAAAAAAGAGGATGTAAAATACATCATTGTTCCTTTTGCCTTATTGATTGATTGATCGTATGTGGAGATAATTTTATTTGGGGATGTAGTAGGTTAAATAAGATATATTACCAATTATTCATCTCACCTCTTTTTTTTTTTTTTTAATGGTGGCTAGTAGAAACTTTTAAATTGCGTAAGTGGCTCTGGCTTTGGTGACAGACCTGTGCCACTTCCCAGCACTAGGGAGGCGGAGGCAGGATCACAGAAAGTTCCAGGCCAGCGTGGGCTGCATAGTGAGAAAGGCCTTGCTAGCAAGGGAGAATCGCCTAGGTGGCTTGTACTATATTTAAATAGGTTAGTGCTGCCTCTGACGATGTTACCCTAAGACAGTCAAATGGACGGTGGTGTAGTAGTTTATTTATGAAGATTCAGAGTTAGAGCTGAGTAATTTATGTTCATTCACACCGTGAGTCAGGAAATCCTGCTTCTATTTAGAAGAACAAAAATATTTTGAGTATCTATAGTGAAGGGAGAGGAGGGCCACATTTTTTTTTTTCTCCAGCTGGAATAAGATAGAAAGCACTTCAGGCTTTGGACAGTAAATGGTCTTTATCACAAGTATCCCTATATAGTGAAGCCGAGACCCAAGAATTCTCCTATGAAACTTTATTTACGATGTCTGACAGCCACATCGCCAGCCGCTAAGTATTTATTTCTTTTAAAAACTGCTTTATTATTGGCGTGCACATGCACGTGCCCATGTGTGGAGGTCAGAGGACAACCTATGGAGTCTGTTCTCCCTTCTACCTTTATGAGAGTCCTTGGGACCAAACTCAGGTCACCGGCCTTCGCTAATGGCTTTACCTGCTGAGCCTCCTCCCCAGCCCCTCCCACTAGGAATTTCTAAGTTCACGATAATGTTCCAAGGTGAGAAAGCTGCACATCTCACCAGCTCTTGTTCAAAAAGCATCTTTTCTTATTTAGCAAGTAGGAGATAAGCTAAATCCGAAATCATGAAGGCTGTTGGTTAAAAATGCTAAGTTTTAATACAAAATAAATTTTCAGCTTCCTCCTGTAGTCCCTGCAAAGCACCAATCTGCAATAAAAACTATTTGTGTCTGCAGGTATTAAATATTTATATTGTAAGAGAGGAAAAAAATCTCTGTTTATAACAATCCATTCCAATCTGCTCAATGTCTGATAAGCGGATGCTCTAAAATCACGTGATTTCAGCCAATGGGAGAACGTGACAAACTGTTGCTGCTTTCCTCTAATGAGCATTATGGCTCTAAAACATACACTCCCATCCAATCGATCAGCTCTCTGCTCTGTTAAGTGGGTTCCACAGGGTGTTGTTTATGGTGGATGATGACTTCTCTCTTTCCTCTTTTTGGCTCTGTATGTATATGGGTGCGATGCGCGTATCACGGGAAGTAGCTGTTCACGTGTGCATGTGGGCATGCAGGGGCTATGGCTCCTGTGTGGAGGTCAGAGGACAGCCTTGGGCATCAGTACTCACCTTCTACATTGTCCACCACGGCTTATGCCAGGGGAGCTGGCCCTCAGGATTCTGACGAGTCTCCGGTCTCTGCACCCATCTCACTGGAGGAACACTTTAGCGTGACAGGTGTACATTACTGTGTTTAGCTTGACCTGAACTCAGGTCCTCATGCTTAGGAAGCAAGTGCTGTACCCATGGAGCGTCTCCCAGGCTCATGGCTTCTTTATTTGACACGTGTCTTGTGTCCTGGTCAATAGTTTCTCCTTGTTGACTGTGAAAGAGTACCTGTCATACTGGACTAGATTTCAAGCAAAGGGTAGTAAGAGGGATCTTCAATATAAGGTGACAATAGTCCAGAGACACATGGGGGTGGGGTGGAGAACAACAACAACTAGGAATCAATGGGTGAGTGGGCTAAGTAGGACTCTTTGGGGACTGTGGCAGCACCAAGCACATCTGTGCACTGGAACAGGAAAACCAGGCCTATACAAGATTGACAATAATGCCATGTGTGATCCTGCGTGCACAATGCCACGCAGATGGGACCTTCCTAGGCTCTCGGAGCATTGGTTTGAATTGTGGTTCCGTAACTTAGTTTGTGTGTAATATAATAATTCAGACTAGATATTTTCCAGTTTATTTTGACAAATAGGAACTCTTTGTGGCTTTGTTTGGGGGTTCTAAAGATTTATTTTTATGATTCTTAATTATGCATATGTGTGTGGGTTTCTCTGTGGTTATGTAGATATGAATGCAGTGCCTGTGGAGGCCAGAGGTGATGGGCCCCCTGGGACTGTGAGCCACCCAATGTGGGTGTTGGGAAATAAACTGAGACCCTTTGCAAAAGCAGTATATGATCTTAACCTCTGAGCCATCTTTCCAGTCCCCCTTTTGTTTGCTTGTTTTTAATAGGGCCTTGTGGTGTAACTCAGGCTGATATTGGGCTCCAACCTCCTTCCTCAACCTCCCCAGCTCTAGGGTTACACCCTAGGTGTATACCACCATTTTTGGTCTTTTGGCCTGCTGCAATAAATCTATGTTTTCAATGCATTTGTTTTTATTGTGTGAGCATTCATGTTATGCTTGTATGTATGTATGTGTGCCAAGTACATGCCTGGAACCCTTGAAGGTCAGAAGAGGGCATCCAGTCTCGTGAAACTAGATTTATGGATGATTGCAAGCCACCCATGTAGGTACTGGTAACCGCACCCAGGTCCTCTGCAAGAGTAACAATTGCTCTTAGTTGCTAAGCCAAGTCTCCAGCCCCAAAAATCTATTCTTAAATGTAGTAGAACCTAAGACGTTTCATTTATTACATAGTCAGCTATCTAAATATCATGAAAATAGTTTATTTTCTAAAATGGGTTTAATCTTTCTTTTGGATATTTTTCAAACCATTTATTTCCATGACAAACTTTGTCATAACAAGTAATCTCTGAGCTGATTTCTGGTTACATCATGACAAATTCTAAGTCAGCACCATCTAAATGAGGGCCCCCACCAGCTACATTCCAGCATCTGTCATTAATTGCTCCATTAAATTATTATTCTTATTATTATATTTATTATTATTATTACTATTTTGGTTAAGAGACAGCAAAATTTTGTTCTCCTAAGTTGAGGTTTCAAATTGCACAGGGAAGGATGAATCCTTTAAGGAAGACAGTCTGCTTCAGGAAGCAGTTTGTATTCTGCTCTGAGTTAGAGATGGTTACCAAGGAGACCGCTCAACTTCATCAATAGCCTTCTAGGGCTGGGAATCTACAGGGATCTCTGGAAAAATGTGTAAAAAGAAGAGAGAAAGAACGAAGGATAAAAGGAAGGAAGGATTGAGGGAAAGATAGGTTTGTCCTTATTAGCGCAGAATGTTGTGATGGCTAATTTTATGGGTCAACATGACTAAGCCATAGTGCCCAGATATTTAATCACACATTATTCTATATATATCTAAGGTTTTTTTTTTTAGGCTAGATTAACACTTCAATTAGAAGTCATTGAGTAAATGAGATTATAAGGCTTCGTCCCATCAGCCCAAAGCCTTAATAGAGAGACACTAACCTCTGCTAGACTGTGACCCTCTAGCAGACTGCCTTTGGGGTCCAAACGCAGCCATATAGCTTTTCTCTGATTTATACTCGCCCTCTACCACCCTCTTTCTCTAGTCTGTAGACCCTTTCCGGTAAGTTGAAGGAAGAGAAAACTTGGGCCTAGTTCTCAATGGTACCGCATGATGCGCATTTAGAAGAGGACCATCTCGAAGTGGACAGCTACAGTGCTCCAGCCACTTCTGGGGCCTCCCCGAAGGGCAGTGCTGAAGAGACATCTTCCAGTGAGCATCACTCAGAGCGCTGCACACAGTTGTTTACTTGGCTTGGGAGGAAAACAGCTAGATAGACAGTTATCTACTGGTTCACAGGTTGTAGCCAACAGTTGGCTTCCGGAAGGTCAAGGACTTGGAAAGAATATGATTAGGAAAATTGGTTGCAACAAGTCTGGGGAAGAGGTATGTGGATGGACTTCGGTGCAAAGAAGGAAAATGAGAGGATAGGACTGAGATGCAGCTCTGCTGGAAGGATGTTTGCCTAGCATGCACAAAGCCCTGGGTTTGATCCCTAGTAGGGCATAAACCAAGCACAGAGGTCCACGCCTCCATGGAATCCCAGTATTCAGGAGCTAGAGGCAGGAGGATCAGAAGTTCCAGTTTATTCTTGGGTACACAGCAATTTTGAGGCCAGTCTGAGTTAGAGGAGGGAGGGGGAAGGGAAGGAGGGAGGGAGAAACAGAGAGAAAGCGATGGGGGCCAGGGAGTTGGGAGTTCCCATTAAAGAATGAGTTTGGCAGAGGAGTTTAAAAACCAAAGGGCTAGGGTGGCTTACTATGTGATTATCAATCAATTGCCATAGCTACTGCTGTCATCAACAATGGGACGATACACTAAGTGATGGTGGTGGCAGACATAGAAGTCATACGCAGGCGCATTGACGTGGAACTGCACCCTCAAAGTTGATCTGGCCACAGCTTCTTCCAAGTGCCCTGTCTTCTAGCAGCAGCAGGGATCTTTGGTGAATTCTCTATGTGGCACCGTACCCGGGGGGATCAGGCAGACACCCACTGCCAAGCTGGATACATTTGGCTACTACCATAGAAGTGGCAGGGGATTGTCTTTGTCGGGATAAGAAATTAGTCTGGATCCAGGTGTGAACTCTCTGCATGTAATGCTTTTGCCCAAACTGCAGAATCATCATTTACCATGGTGGTATTTCATATAGTACTGTTTCTGATGGGGGAACTCACACTACAGCGAAGGAAACGTCATAGAATTCACTGGCCTCATCCTGTTTTCTACCGTCCGGCACCAGCTGGCTTGATAGAACAGCGGGGTGGCTTGTGTCTTGGTCTTTTCAGATCAGATCTCAGATAGCCCAGTGTGGCCTTATGTCCTGAATTCTAGATCCCTCTTCTTTTACCTCTCAAATACTGGGATTAGAGGCATTGACCAATCATCCTGAATCTGGAAGAGCCCTTTGGACACTCAGTTTCTGCGTCAGGTAAATGTTGGCAGGGCTGGGTAAGGCTTCCGTGGAAGCAGTACGTGCCTCGAATCCATACCCAACACCTGCCGCTCTTTGAAGGGTGGAAATGTCAGGTGACACCATCACTAGTGTCCCTAAAGAACCCCCCTAAAATCCCGCTTTCCTCTTCTGCATTCCCACGTCCTGCTGACTGCTAGTCCAAGGGGGGAGTGGTTCCCTGGGAGACGCAATGATAAACCCAACAAGCTGGAAGCTAAGACTCTGCCTGACTGCTTTGGACTCCTCATGCTCCCGAATCAACTAAACTCAAAGAGAGGTACTATGCTGGCTGGGATCCTGGCCACCAAGCGGTGGGCTGCTCCTCAACAACGGAGGTGTGGACGGGCATGTCAAGCATATGGGAGATCCCTTCATGTCGAACCTGTGATTAAAGCCGGTAGAAAACTATAGTGACCCCATTCAGGCAGTACTCCTAATAGCCAGGATCCTTCAGGGACAGAAACTGGGTCACCCTACCAGGAAAACAGGTATGGACAACCAAGGTCCTTTAAGCTACAGTATATCAAGAAGAAAGGTAGACTGCGCCCAAGGACTCTGTTTTGTCTTTGGGAGAAAAGGTTTTCGTTTATACACGTGTGTGTGTGTGTGTGTGTGTGTGTGTGTGTGTGTGTGTGTGCATGTATGTGTGTACATGCAATATGCTACTGGTTTTGTTTTCCTGGAACACTTCTAACATCAACATAATACAATATAATATCATGCCACACTTCTACTGATAGAAACCCATTTTATATGTCTATAGCTCTCCCTCCCCCCGCCTCCAGGTCACTGTTACCTTGAAGGAAAAATGCTGCAATCAAAGTTTGAGGACAAGGAAGGCTTCTGGTAGAAGAAGCAGATCAGCCAGGGGGTGGGTTCCCCTTGTAAGAGGCCTCCCACTGAAGGAGGGTCAAGACGGGTTTTTGGCTTTAACCAAAACAAGGGAAGGGCCTGATGAGCTCAGCCACGCAGTAGGGAGAGCAGAGGAACCGCTTGCACTGGAGAGTCCTTTCTCCCAAAGATCCTGCCAGTCAGGCAAGCACAAGGGGTCCTACTACCTGAAAACTAGACACTGAGAAAACACAGCACTCACCAAAAGGCAGCCAGAGGCCTGGGCTGGAAGAAGAAAGATTCCAAATGGAAATTGTCTACCGAGCTTTAGGAATAGAACAGAGACTAAACAATGATTGATAAGACCTAAAGGTGGGTAAGAAATGTAGCTAATGCAGTTAGGTATATATTTTCTTTAGTAATTTGCTCTGTGGGGCTATCTCCTTTGCTTTTAATGTTTGTTATCTGTTTTAATAAAGAGATCTTCCTTTGTAAAAGAAATTATAATTAGGTTGTAAAATAAATTAATCTTTCGGCTAATCATACCTTTGGGAGATCTGGGGATTTTTAAGAAAGACTATAAAACCCTGGTGTGAGAATTGTCACTGTTCGGCAGCTGTACCCTAATATTATGCAAAGTGTTAGTAGGAATTCAGAAGTCTCTTCGGGGCTGAGCTCACAACCTCGACCCCACAAAGAGAGGAAAGGATTGGAGAACCAGAGCAATGGTAAAATGCCCACATCTGGATGAGGGTCAGCCCACATCTGGGTGAGGGTGAGACATAGTGCTGAGCCTCCTGATACCACCACCAGCAGCAACAGTCGGGGTAACCAAGCCACAGGAGCGGCACCAACTCAAGGCTTTTGAACTTTTCCAAGGATGAGGACTCCCTTGTAAGATGTTCAGACTTCATGGAAGCCTCTAAAAAGTGGTAGACAAAGCTTAGGCTCAAATACAGAAATGTTTAATGAGAAAAGGTTGCCAAGAAGTTAGAAGTTGGGGCTGGGAAAATGGCTCCGTACTTGCTGCCCTTCTAGAGGACCTGAGTTCAGTTCCCGGCACCCACCCACATGATTCATAATGTGATGGTATTATCAGGGGGTGGTAGAAAATTAGGATATGGGGCCTAATTGGAGGAAGTAGGTCCATGGTGGGCATGCCCTGCAAAGACAGACCTTGTTTCTGGCCACTTTCATTACATGAGCAATTCTCTCTTTCCCATCTGTCTTACAACAAGCCTAGAAAACAATGGCATCTCTGAAACAGTGTGCATTTCCTCTTAAAAATTGTCTTTGTTGGTGTCATAGCAGTGGAAATTCTGACTACCACAGGTTCTGTTGCCCAGGATGCTGCCTCACTGAACCTAGGGGCGAGGACCAACAATTTGCATTTCCATCAATCTCACAAGGGGTGGTAATAACCCAGGGGCCCAACTTTGAAAACTACTGCCTTAGAGCAAAAAGCTTAGGTTTCTTTTTAAAGACTTTATTTTTATCATGCATTTGTGTGTGCAGGTGTATGCACACATGAGTGCAGTGCCTTCTGAGGCCAGAAGAGGGCATCAGATCATCTATAGTTAGAGTTACAGGCAGCTGTGAGCTGCTTGACATGGGTGCTGGGAAACAAACTCTAATCTTCTGAAAGAACAGCTAGTATTTGTAATTGCTGAGCCATCTCTCCTGACCCCCAGATTTCTTCAGGGTCTGGATCCTGATTATGTTTTGAATTTTGTTGCCTTCCTGGTTTGCCCTTCATTCATCCCTTAAACTTAAGCATCACCTCCATTTCTCAGAGTGCCCTCCAGGCAAAATCAAGTCACCTGTTTTTCATGTTCCCACTGACTCTGTTTATATCCCAGAGTGTGTATCTGAGGTTTTACAAGCCATTTGTGTGCCCAGGGCTGCCTCACCCACTACTTCTGTGCCCTGTGAAAACACCCATATAGTCATCCATGTTAATGTCCCCAGCCCTGGACCATCGTAGGTACTGAATCAGCACTTCTGCATGCTTTAGACTCAGTATAAATAACAAATGAATGACTTTTTAATGACACTGTCTCTAAGATAGACCCTCATGTACTCTGCTGGCTTGTACCCTGAGGATTAGGTCATTGCCAGTGACTCAGAGTTCAAGATGGTGCTTGTAGCAAAGAAAGCAATCTGTTAACTGCCAGCAGCTATTTATGATCTTGATTAAAAATGACATATATTTATATATAGATAAACATACTTTGTATGATGGTAAAGAAGCATGCAAAGTCATTGCTGGAAACTAGGACTAATAAGATAAACCATAAATCAAGATCTTGTGTTTTTCTCAGAAATTCTATATGGTTCAGTGGAAATTGAAGATGGTTCCACATTCAGCCCAGAGGTACAGCATCAAAACAAAGACATCAGCATGTTAGAGAGCCTTCCTAAACACTCTTTACAAATATCACTGAGAAACCCCATCGAGAACAATCTATCGGGTTATGGTAACAAAATATAGAAGGACTTTATTTTTAGATTTTGCACAGAACCTAGGAGGTAAGGAGAAAAAAGGGATTCCATGAAATCACCAGAAGTGACTGCAAGCAAAATGTGAATTTGGGGGCTGGTAAGGTGGCTCAGTGAGCAAAGGCACCTGTCACCAAACCTGATGACCTGAGTTCAATTTCCAGGACCCACAATAGAATGTGAGTACCAGCTCCAGGAGGTGTCCTCTGGCCTCCACACATGTGCTATGGCAAATATGTGAGTCCATGTGTGCATGCTCTTAGGAACACATATACATACATACATACATACACTTGCAAGATAGTAGGTAGGTAGTTAAGTAGATAGGTAGATAGATAGAAAGGTAGGTAGGTAGATGGATGGATGGACGGATGGATGGACGGACGGATGGATGGATGAACAGATGGATGGATGATAGAGAGAGAAAGGTAGATAGATAGATAGATAGATAGATAGATAGATAGATAGATAGATAGTAGACTTTATGCCCTGAGCTTACCATTGCTTGTTTATCATCATCTCCTAGGCAGATACAACTGAAAGGAGGTATTTATTTACATAAGTACTTACACACAGTCTGTCATTTTATTATTGGATCTTACAGAAGGCTTATTTGGTTTGATTGCTCATTGACTATTAGAGGATTATTTTTTTAAAATTTATGTCCATGGGTGTTTTGCCTACACTTATATCTGTGCACCACATGAGTTCCTGGTGCCCACAGAGGCCAGAAGGAGGCATCATATCCCCTAGAACTGGATCTGGATCCTCTTCCTTCCTTCCTTCCTTCCTTCCTTCCTTCCTTCCTTCCTTCCTTCCTTCCTTCCTTCCTTCCTTCCTCCTCTTCCTCCTCTCTCTCCATCCCTCCTCCCCCTCTTTTCTTCCTTCCTCATAATTTCTCTGACTTCATATATTCACACAGATTTTGGTAGTGCACACACATCCCCTGACTTCTGTTGCTTCCTTTGATGTCTGTAACTTTCTTTTGTTAAATGATCGCTTCCCAGACTCTGATAATAGCTTCCAAATTCTGCATGGCCTTTAAGCTCTCTGTCATCCGATCTGCTCATTAGAATACTCCTGGCTTCTCTGGATGCAGTGGAGCACGTGTGTAATCCTAAGGCAGGGTAGGAAGTGGACACGGTAGAATCACCCGGAAGCTGTCTGGGTGGACAGCCTGGAGTACCCAGCATGGCAGTGGGAACAAGAGAGACCATGTGTCAGCAAGGTGGAAGGTGAGAACCAGACTCCTGAGCTCGTGGGGGCGGGCAGGGTTATGAGCCAGAATAGCATCTCCATTATAATGAGCCCAGACTAGCACTGTCCAACCAGTAGCCTGTAGCCACATATATTTCAAGAAAGTAGAATACAGTAAAATAAAAAATCTAGATCTCCAGTTGTACTCACCTCATTTCAGATGCTTAGTAGTTTTACCTGCTGGTGGCTGCCATAGAGCAAAGTAAATAGGAACTGTCTCCATCTTCATGGAAAGCTCTGTTGTGTGGCACACTGGTTCTTACTGCTGTCACAGCACGGAGTCCAGATACAGGTTAGCTGGGTCCCTTGCTCAGGTTCTTACAAGGCCAAGTGTGGACTGAAGTCCCCTTTGATGCTCAAGATCCCTCTTTAAAACTCATGACTCTTAGTGATGGGGGGGGGGGGGGCTGCTTGCAGCTACTAGAGACTGCTGCCCTAGGATGCCTTCTGTGGGATTTCTCTAAGCCACAAGCTTGCCTTCACCTTCCATTAAATGTCTTGCTTCATGAAGTCTACCCAGGACAAACTCCTTTCAAAGCTGACTCATGGGGTAGCCCAATCTGAGGACATTGACTGGCTCTGCCCACACTGCAGGGGCATATGGGGCAAGTTCACCAGGAGTGGGGATTACCTTAGAATTGTGTCCACTATAGACAGCACTGATATAGAAAGAAAGGAAGGAAGGGAAAGAGGGAGGGAGGGAGGGAGGAAGGAAGGAAGGAAGAGAAAGAGTTAAACACATTAAGAAATGAAGAATTCTTTTAAGAAGAGAATGTAAGTGGAGGAAGACTTTGGAGTAAGTATAGGCTCCAGATCACAGGAGCGATTGCTATTTAAATAATCTCTGGTTTACCAAGGTCTGTGAGAGCTTTCTTGTGATTGAAGGCAGGCTTCAGTGTGGATCATGGTTTATGTACAGTAGTTTCCCTCCCAAGGAAGCTGTGAACACTGTTTTGTCCATGGTCACAGAGGAATATAAACAAGACCCTTAGAAGGAAGCACAGAGCTGTGGTGGGAATAATTCAGTGTTTGCCTTACAAGTAATGAGGACTTGAGTTCAATCCCCAGAACTTGTGTTTAAAAAAAAAAAAAAGCCAGGTGTGGTGGCGTGCGTTTCCCATCCCTGTGCTGGAGAGATGGCAACTGGTGGATCCCTAAGATCACTGGCCGCCAACCTGGACAACTTAGCAAATTCCAGGCCAGTGAGAGCTCCTGTCCCCAAAAGAAGGTAGCCTAAGGAATGACACCCGAGGATGACCTCGGTTTCCCACACGCTTGTACGTAAGTGCACTCAAACCTCCATGCATACACTCATTCACACAGAACAAACACAAAAAGATATTAGCTCATAAAGGCTGGCATTCCTGTTTTGTATTTCATGCTGTTACTAGCTGGCCAGAGTTTCTAGCCTTATGCTTGTTCTGCAAAACTCAGTGGCTGCTTAGAGGAAACAACTGACTTGCAGGCTTGAACCCCCTGGCTCCAGACTTGGCCCCTCGGATGGCAACCAGTTCCAGGGCTCCCATCCTCAGCTTTGGAAGCGGGGACGGCCAGATCCTCTGGACCACTGCCCGCAGCTCACAGTCCCTCTTGGCTGCTGCCCTCTCCGCTGGGACTTGGGGAGGAGACCTTAAGGACTGATTTTTGGGGGATGTGGGCAGACAGAAAAACAAACAAACAAAAAAGACCCCCACCCTACCCCAGGATGGGCTCGCCCTGAATGTAAATTTCAACCACTGATTATAAAGGTTGAAGACAGAGCGATTGTTAATTTTTAAGGAGTGCTACTTCAAAATTGTGTAGGGAAAATACTTAGCTGCTTGAAGAAAATTACATCTATAGAATTTTACATTTCACAAAGGAACTGTTTTTTTTTTTTTTTTTTTTAATGTTCCGTGTAATGGTTTTAAGAAATTCTATTTCAAAGCTATACCTGGATCTACAATGGCCTCTCATAGTAGAGCATCCTTTTTAAAAAAAATGTCTTTCCCTTCCACATAAACACGGCATGTTTGCACACTAACCACCGTCAGGGCTTCCACTGGGTGGAGATATTATATGGGCATTTATCTTCTTGCCACCAGAACAACAGAACAAAAATATAGGCATATTAGCACTAATAACAGAACCGCGTCCAGAATGCAGACTTCCCTGTCAGTTACATTTGTTGCAGGCTCAGTTTTTAGTCCAATTTCATCTATCTGGAAGCACTTCTGCAGTCAAGCAGATTTTTGTTTTATCATTTTAATTTTGATGTTTTCTTTTTCTTCTACATCATCCTTTTTTTCCCTCCTGTGTCTGAATCACCTTTTTGTAGAGGGTGGGAAACGTGTTTTTTTTTCTCCCCCGCTGCTATAGGGAGGAATTGATTTGGCGCACAGAGATATTTTCCCTGTGATGTGAATAGAGTTAATTTGAACAGAGCTGTTTCATTTTAACAGCCTCGACTTGCACAGTGTGTATCATGCCAAACAGCTTTGTGTATGATCATCGACTGATGTCAGCATGGTTCTAGAAATAGTATTTGATAGTTAACAGCTGCTGCAGAGCCAGAAGGGGAGCAGGAGACATTGTGTTTTCAGGAGGCCTTATAAAACTTGTGGCTATTGTATTTATTTATTTATTTTACTTCTTGAAGAAATTAAATAATAGTAAGAGCTTAAGATACCAGGTGTAGGGTATAAAATAAAAGAATTGTATTCCTAAGTAGGTCAAGTGACTCTAAGAACCTTGGCATTCTGTGTAATATAGTTATTGTGCCTTGAGACAATCTTTGAGGAATTTAATGTAATTTTTATTCCATTTATAATTATGCACATGGACTACATCATGGAGCAAATGGTTGCCTTTGTACTGAGAGGTGGCAGAATGCTTTCTGTAAAGAGCAAAACAAATGAATATTTTAGGCATCATGGCTTGTTTACAATCTCTGTTGCCACTACTCAGCTCTTGTTTCAGGGCTAACACAGTCACAGATGCTATGCAAATAAATGGCCATGGCTGTGTGCCAATAAAACTTTATTTACAAAACAGGTAGTGGGCTGGATTTGGCCAGAGGTCATATCTGTTCCACCTTTGCTTTGAATGTTTTGTGAACAGATGCCACACACTTCCAGCCAGCACACCACAAAGGTTAAACATACGGAGACTCTTTCATGGTCTTATGACTCAAGTTCCACACATACACCCTGTGGAAACCCGGAGTCTTTTAATAGCCACAGGGGGGTACTTAATTATATACACACACATGCTCGACAACCACACTAATGATGGTATGAGAGTAACTGAGCAATGCACATGCTTTTATGAACTGAGAGAGGAAAGACTGTGATCTCTGGGGTGTAATGAACCTGATTTTTCTTCCTTTTCTAACTTTACTTAAGTTAATATCACCCTTAAAGTTTGAATTATCCTGCAAAACTCCAGGTTCATTAACTCCTGTTTAGAGTGTACATCATCTTAATGGGGCATATTTTATGGTGATGAGAATCACAAAACCATACTGTGTTCCAATGACCTGCGTGTTTCACTGGAAGCATTGCATTATGCACTAGGAAGAAAGAGGATTTGATTATTTAAAGATAACTTGAACAAGGGGCGGGGAAACAATCCTAGGAAGAAAAGTTGAAGCAGAGTCTTAAATTTTCTTTTTGGAAGTCCAAGAATATGCTGGTGGTAAAGTCTTATTGAGAAGACCTTTTGGTATCTACTCCATGCTCCCACTCAGTAACGAACTTAGGGGAGTGACAATAACTAATTCGATGGTATACAAAGGGGGATTTTGCAATAACTTGTTCTCTTTACATTTTTGTATTCATGGATCACATTTATTCTAGAAATGCCAGTCTCATCCTTGGCATTTCAGCAGCAAAGCACTGATGTCCAGCCTGGGGGTTTCTTCCCATGCAGCGTCATCTCCACTGGTAACTTCCCACAAAGGGACTGCTTCTCCCAAACACAACTTTCGCTCTCTGCTACATTTTAAGATCTCTTTATTGCTACATTAGTATCCCTCAAGGTGAATCTCTCCCTCATCTTTCAGATCCAACATCTGTCACCTCAGGAACTGTTCTTTGTTCTTTCTTCCCACTAGGAACCTTCCAATCTCACAGCAGAGCTGAGACACGGATTTTACCCTTATTTCCCAGGCTCTCCTCCAGCCAGCCAGAGTGGTCTTTGAACAACACACAAATCAGATCTTGTCATATCCCTCCTGACAGGCCTCTCTAGTCCACAGAGAATGAATCCCAAATACTCCTGTGCCTACAAGATTCTCTTGGATCTGACTCTTCTAGCCTACATTTTCAACTCTTTCCTGCTTCTCTCTCCATCTGCCTCTCGGGTCTCATTAGCCCCACTCATTATAGTATCTTTTCTTTGGGAATCCTTACACAAGAAATTGGGATAATTCTAGGAAGGCCTAATTTCAAGGACCTTGGCACCAAGAAGTGGCAGCCGTACAGGAGACAGACAGCAAAGACAATGAGCTGTGATCACCCAAGGAGGAGGCCATTCTAAGGACCCTAGAAGAGAAACTAGTCGAGAGGGGACCTAGCCCACCAATAGCTAGCTGAAACCTGTTTACAAGGATGTGGACCTACCATGTCTTCCCCTCCACCCCTCTCCCTTGGGTTCTCCATTGGCTGAAGCCAAATGACAGCCATAGGGTAGGCTGCCCATCAATGCAGCCCTCTGCTGGGAAGTCTTCCACTGATGGGAAAGAGCAGGGAAGAAGGTAGGGAGGGTGGACTTTGGGAAGCAAGTGGAAGGACTCTGTTACCACACATACACAGTTCCAGATGCTAGCAGAGGGGCGGGGCTTGGCTTAGGATACAGTGATCATTTTCCTCCCTCTGGACACTTCCCCAACATTCCAACTCTGATGGCCCTTTCACTGGGTGTCCCTCTAGTGTGATTATAGTACCTGACAGTCCTCCCATCACGGTAATCATGTACTTATCAATCTCTTCCCTACCTGATAATGGCCCTGAGGTCAAGGACTCCATCCTTTCTATGTATCACTACTCCCCCAGCACTCATCTCCACGTCTAACTCAAAGACCCTTGAGTATGCGCTGAATGGAATTCACTAGAATTATGTTCTTTTTTAAAAAAGGAGATCCTGTTGTATATTTTCTTATTTTATGTATTTATGTTTTGATTTGCTTGTTTTTTTTTAAATAGGTCTATTGCTCTAGGAGTTTTATTCCTGAAATCCAGAGCAAACTGTTGGCAAATGAATAATAATAAAGAGTAGTCTTCATGAATATTTGAAGCAATGAAGAATGTATTTATGAGCACTATTGTTAGCCAGCATATCTTCCTCAGTGGGCAGGTTAAAAAAATGTATTATTTAAGGTTCTCTATATGATCATAACTGGTGGAACAAATCTCTCCATGTAGGAAGAAAGTGGATTTATTAGAATATCTCACAAGCTATGGTTTAGGTAGCCCAACAATGGCTGCTACCAATGGAAATTTGAAGAATTCAATAGTTGTTCAGTTCATGAGGCTAGAATGATGTTCTTAATCCCCATTGTAGCCATGGCTGTGATGCTCATGGACATCCACATACTTTCTTTTCACATTTGAGAAAAGAATCAGACTTAAGTACTAGTTTGTACATATCCAGCTAGAAAATACTACCATAATAATTAAATAACACTATCAACACTTTAAATGGCCAATTCATCATTTTTATCTAGATTTTTATCTTCCCTACACATAGAAGATAAGGTACTTAGCTCTTTGGGTCACTGTTTTCTTCTGTTATAAAAGAGTTTGGCCAGTTTCCACGATGTTTCTCAATTCTTTATTTTTAAGGTCCTAAGTGATGGGCTCCATAAACTCAACATGCATCTCTTCTCATCCTTGTGTTCCCAATAACTCTCCTAAGAACTCCAAGGAATGCTGGGGTCTACACCCGAACCTCACTCCGAACTACCTTGGCCTATGCATGCAAACCTGGACACTTGGCTCTTCATTTCCTGTCTCCCCCACTGAAGAGCAGGACAAAAGCACGTGTAAAGAGGTGGGCACAAAGCCTCCCTCACAGCATTCAGGAATGTGGTGGGACGGAGATTCAATGAATCTAGGACTCTAGATGAATGGCCTACATTAAGTTCTTGCATGTCATGCTCCTAAAACACTGCATGATTAACATAACTGTTTCTAGTCTCTAGATCAGAAGATGTAAATTAATTCCTTGTGTTTGTGCTAAAATACCAAATATTACTAAGATATATAATCAGTGATTACATAGCTATTGCTAATATAATTACAGGAAAGGGCATACACTAACTTTATTTTTTCTTAATACATACACAAAGTCCGTATGTCTTCATTGAAGTGAACTATAGTATGGACGTTTCAAGAAAGTTCTTTTTAGGGGAGGAGGGGAAAGACTTTTCTGTTTCTAATAAAAAACCTACCTAATTATCATATTGTTACCTAATTATTCCAGAACAAAATAGAGTGAGAACTTTTATTGGGTTAGATCTGGGCCAGGGAACTATATTATCTTGCAAATAAAGTTTCTGACTATCTCTACTATCTCATTAAATAAGAGAAGGTGTAACAACAAATTTAATTATTGAATGTGACTTTTCTTGCCAATTTTTCCCCCTCAACTGTTTATGTAGTTGGGTTAGCCCATCTGGTTTTCATTTGAGAAGAGAAATCATAAATCCCACAAACCATGCACAGACTCCTAAACCTAGCAAAGACTGGCATTACTTTAGCAGCATAATGTTTTTCTTTCCTCGGGTAGAAATAGATGTGCAGCTTCTAGTGGATTAAAAAAGACAATTGAGAAATTCCCTATTATCCACATGTATAGTATCTTAATTTCCTGGTATAATAGCAAGCCTACGAACATAATTAATTATGTTTTAAATGCAAATTGTCGACAATGGTTCATCTGGTTGAAATTATTTAAGCCACATTAAGAAAGACCTACTCTCTAATACTTGAATTTATTTTTGTAAAAAAATAATAATTCCATATCCTCTCTTAGGCTCAGCAATCTCTTAAAAATTTCACATAGTACTCAAAGCACCTTCATAGCAACCCCAGAGAGACAACTAGACAAATACAACTGATTTATATGCAGATTTCAACCTATTTACCACACTTAGTAGTAAGAGACAAAATATTATATGCAGAATGCGTTCATTTAAATTTTTGATCAGATCTTTCTGCTGCTTGACGGAGCAGGCACGTTCCAGGAACAAGTACATTTCAGAATAGAAGTCTTGAGCCAAGTTGATCTGTAATGAGAGACCCGCACAACAGTCTAGCTAGATGATCCATTAGTTTCACTCATCTTGATTGACAAGTATCGCTGCAAGGTGTATCAATCCTGAAATTTCCACAGTGAGCACTAAACTGGCTGAGATAATGACATCTCTCCAAGTCACAGTGCCGTGGCACCCACAGAGGTCACCTTGCCCTGCGCTTCTAAGACATCTGTTACATATGATATATAAGATGAAGGAGGAACACACACACCAGTTAATGTCACAGTTGTGCTTGTACAGCGCTACACCTTAAAACAAACACAGCTGGCCGGGCAGTGGTGGTGCACACCTTTAATCCCAGCTCTCAGGAGGCAGAGCCAGGTGGATCTCTGTGAGTTCGAGGCCAGCTTGGGCTACAGAGTGAGTTCCAGGATAGGCGCAAAGCTACACAGAGAAACCCTGGGGGGGGGGGACATGGCGAAAAGAAAAAGAAAGAAAAAAGAAAAGAAAAAAACACAACTAGTACATCAAACACACAGGCGGTGTGTGTTATTAGAAAAAGCTTAGGTAGCTGATTAAAATCATGAGCCAATTAGAGAAAAATATTAAGGACCAGGGCAGGTATCAGATGGGATTGATAAGCATCTTGACGGCTGTGGACATGAATTACTAAAATCTAGAAAACAGTTTCCTAGTCCAAAACATATTTTTAAAATAGTTTCTTTTATCAGTGGATACTAATTATACATTATGTTATTTTCGTAAGTGTATATAATGTATTTTGATCATATTCACACCATTACCCCAGGCTCTCTCTCTCACACCCATCCCCTCCTCTTCGCCCTGAGTCCCTCCTTTACCTGGATGTCTTCCACAGTCATCTTACCAGGGGGTACCACTGGGAGAAAGGAGCTCTCTTCTCCCCATCAACCTGCTCTCAGCCTCCACCACCGGGTCCCGATGGGTCCCATCTTACGCAGGTCTTGTGCGGGTAATCGCAGCTACCATGAGTTCAAGCCAGCGATTAGCTTCATCGTGCCTGGAAGTCAGCATTCCATACCGCTTCCCCGTTCCAACACCTTCCTCTGGCTTTAGCGTTCTTTCATCCCTGCTTCCCTGATGTCCCCGAGCCTTGGAGGGTGTGATGTAGCCCTTCCCACCTCCGACTGAGCATTCTACAGTCACTTATTCTCAGCACTTAGGACAGTCAGGTCTCTGCAGCGACAGCTGCCCACTGAAGAGAAGAGGTTTCTCTGACCAAGCAGATCGCAACACTAATCTACGTGCACAAACACAGCAGTTTGGTGGGTAGATCGGGTCCGTTTAGCAACCTAAGAGCAGCAGTTTCCCTACTGGGGCCCATAACCTCCCTTCTGATCAGATTGACGGTACCAGACGTGAATTCTTTCCTGTCTGGTACCAGATCCAAACAGAAGCAGTTGGACGTTTCCATAACACACTTTCCACTATGGAACCATCGAACACATCTTGTCTGGTCTGGCAGTAGCCAACACAGAGTAAGTGAGGGTGGTACGGCCTTTTTCTGAATATAGTTATAAAGTTTTACCCAAGATCCTGGGGGTAGGGTAAACCTCATAACTTACAATCACACACTCTGTTTCACATTTATGGTGGCCTATACTACACATGGGCCAATGACAAAGCCAGATATATTTTCAAGCCATTTGTACATTAGATCTTTCTCTCTTTCTTTCTTTTCTTCCTTCCTTCCTTCCTTCCTTTCTTTTCTCTTTCTCTTTCTCTTTCTTTTTTGAGCAGTGGTACACTTGTTATCTAACCAGAATAAAGAGGTGTAATGAAAGCTGATCTCATTTTCAGCTATATTTAAACGGGATGATATTGATTAGCTCTGTCTTTTTAATTATGGATGTAGATGTAGAATGTAAGAATGATATGTTTATTATCATTTATATATCCTTTAAGCTAACCTGTGAGCTTTCTTACTAAATTTGTCTGTCATGACATTGTTACCGCCGAATACACCGAGACCTCCAGATTTTTCTCCTATGTATGTGAAGGATATTGGAGGACATATTCCATCAGTTGCTGGAAATGGAAAAGTCAAGTTCACATGTACTTCCCCATTTTACTCCAGCAATGAGTTGGCGCCATCTCCTAACAGACTGAGGGCTCTCTTTCCACCTCTGTGTTAGGAAACTTCACGCTGGCCAGGAGTGCTCACACCCCAGGAAAGGTTACTGTAAGTGCTTCCTTCTGGATTGTGACTGTCTCTCAGCCCACCATACCTTTGCATACCTTTGAGGGTTGATGGAAAGCCATTCCTTCTTAGAAGACATTTGGGGACATAAAGAATTGCGACTTTGATGACTACACCAGCAGACTGCATCCCAACGGAGCAACGGGGGCAATACATGTGCTCCAGGAGCAGCTGGGCCCTGGCATGGTAGCGGCAGTGGCTGTGTGTCTGCTTTCCCGGGCCTTTAGTGTAGATTGAACCCTGAGGAAAAACAGGTCCAAATAGTGAGAAATGGGCTTTCCTTGTTATTCTGCTGCCCCAGAAAGACACTGCCCTGAGGCTCTTTGGAAGGCGAAGATGACAGGTGACGCCTTCTTCACAAAGACATGTTTCTAGATAACAATCCTCATGACTGGCCTATACATGTGTTGTCCAACAGAACCTTCCAACAGTGATGGACATGCTCTGTATCAATGCTGCCAGCAAGATGGGTGCTCCCTGCATAAAGCTCCTGGAATGTGATTGGCCTGAATTGAGACGTGTTGCTAGAGTAGACCAGATGCTGGATTTCTAAGACAAAGCACGGAGAAAGGAATTGAAATGCTATATTAATACGTTTATATTGATCACCATCAAAATGGATGTATCGTTAACAAGTAAACTCAGTTTAACTCGTTTCTCATTAATATGTGGATTGCAGCTATTAAAATCTTTTAAGGGACACACGTGGCGCTTTCTGAACAGGCTCTAGGGGAAGGGAAGATCCTGGGAACGACAGCAGACAATCTAAGCTAGATCAGCAGACATCAAGAGACACATTCTGTACTGAGGCCTCTTCTTGTTAGAACGCTCAGAAAATGCCTAGCCAGTGGCCAGCACACTGCGCAGGTGCAGAGCAACACACCCAGACATTTGGAACTGTGAACTGACACCCAAACCTTCTTGCTTCGGTAAGTAGGATTTTACCTCAGAGACGGTACTGTGCCTGTCCATGAGGGGTCACAGTCAGGGGTTATGGCCGGGACTACACTCCTGCTCCCAATACCTACGTCCTCTTTCTAACCCCAGGAATATAAAGAACAATGCCGTGCTTGAGAATGTATGTCTGATTACAAACTCCTTTGAACCCCAGCACTGTTTTTTACCTCCAGCTGGAGACTCATAAGGCATAGACCAAGGTTTAAGCACCCAAGTAAGTCAGAAGGATGGCGGAAGCCATAGAAAGATCTAGTCTTCATCATTTTAATCTCAGGCCTTCAGATTTCTTAAGGAGGTTAAAAGAAACACAACACAGTAATTTAAAAATACTTGTCGCCGGGCGGCGGTGGCGCACGCCTTTAATCCCAGCACTTGGGAGGCAGAGGCAGGCGGATCTCTGTGAGTTTGAGGCCAGCCTGAGCTACCAAGTGAGTTCCAGGAAAGGCGCAAAGCTACACAGAGAAACCCTGTCTCAAAAAAACAAAACAAAACAAAAAAAAAATTAAAAAAAAACACTTGTCAAAAATTGCCTCCCCCCCTTTCTTTTTTAGAAATAGGCTCAGCTTCTGATTGATCACCAAAAACATCTCAATGAGAAGTTGGAGAAATATCTCAGTGAAGAGTTTCTGTGCAAGCATGAAGATCAGAGTTTGGAACCCAAGAATCCATGTAGAAAGCTGGGTGTGGCAGCAGGTGCCTGTAACCCCTATGGTGGTATTTTATTTGTACTGAAATGTGACTTTAATTGTATGTTAATAAGTAAAGTTGCGTGGGGGTCAGAGCTATTAGAGCCATAGCAAGAGCCCAGCAGTGGTGGCGCACGCCTTTAATCCCAGCATTTGGTAGAAGTGCTAAGTAGATCTCTGTGTGTTCAGGGATACAGCCAGCATTGGAGACACACACCTTTAAGACCTGGAGGGCTGTACTTACAGGCAGTGACGAGGCAGTCATGTGTTTGGGTTTACAACCAACGAGAAGGCAGAACAGAAAGACTATATTAAAGACAAACACACAGGAAGTAGGTCTCTTTTGGAGAGGTAGGAACACTACAGGAGGAAGGGTAAGATTTTAGCTCCGAGCTCTGACCTCTTGGCTTTCTCTTTTACATTGGTTCTGTGTTTCTTATTTAATAAGATGGTTGGTTACATCTACAAACCCCTGTGCTGGGACAGCAGAGACATGGTGATCCTGGACCGCCCTCTAGCTTAATTGATGAAACTTCAGGCTCACTGACCTGTATCAAAAATTAAGGCAGGCAGTGACCAAAGAAGACACCTAATACTGACCTCTAGCCTCCACATAGATACGCATACATGTACATGCACATCCCTCACCCCACAAACATGTATGTGGACACACACACATACACACACCCCATTGAGAAAGACCACTACAGCCAGCAGAAGAAAAATAAGTTTGGTTTTAACCTTCAGGAAATGAAGGACAGGAACAGAGGAGGGAGAAATGAATTTTTTTTTTCTACTATACAGGAACTCAAACCATCGAGCCTTCAATGTGACCCTTCTTTGACGTCCTTTGGGTCAAGGAGGCAAAGAGGACGCTCTAATTAGAGACCTCAAGCCAAGCCCAAGTTAAAGAAGCTTCCACCACCCAGGCCACGTGCAGAACCATGGAGAAGGAAGTGCTCTGTGCACCCCAGGAGGGAGTGTGCCTGGTGCATAAATCCATCCTTTCTTAACACACTCCTTCTGGGCTTTTGCTTTCTGCACAGGGAGTGGGAACTGTAAAAATAGACTTGGTGTTTCTGAAGAAGTGGGAGACTTCTTGCATCATGGCGGTAAACTACCGTCTACCGGGGCGGTGGGACCCCATGTGAACATGCAGCTCAACCCTAAAAAAGCTACCATTCCAGACAAGTGGGTTGGCTTTGTTTTTTTCCGTTTGTTTGTTTGTCTTGTTTTGTTTAGTCAAAAAATGTGAGATCACATAAGCCAAGTTAAAAAAGAAACTGGTATTGGGGAAAATAGACCGGTGTTAGCTAGTCCAAACACCTGGTCAACAAATTCACTTAATTCACATTGACTTCTCCCCAGCTGTGAGTCTTGGGTTATTACTCTCTTTACTTCCTTTTTTTCCTTTGTAAGAACTCTACAGAAATGGAAAGGAAATAATCTGTAAACAGAAAGTATCGATTTTTGCCAGAGCCCTGTAAGGCACAGACCCACCACCTTCTTCCTTCCTTTTCATCCCCAGTAATAAAGGGAATGAGGAAAACACTCTGAGAAACTGTCGGGAAGAAAGGCTGCCCCCTCTGATCCTCGCCCACCCCTTCCCAGGTCTCCTCCCGAGCTTCAACCAGACCCTCGGGTCCGTGTGGAAAATATTCCCCCGTGATAACCATTTCTCCACTGAAGTCAGACAACAAATATTAAACAATTGTTATGTGCGAGGCCTGAGCTGGTGGGTGAGGGGGGTGGAGAAAAAGGAACATTCTTTTGAAAAAGTGTAAGATCTAGGGATGTAGAAAGGCACGTTGTCCAAAAGTACAGAGTGAATCAAGTGTTAGGATACTGCCCTTCAAAGGCAGCTAATGCACAGGAGCACGTACGTAAGAGTCAGAACACCTGGAGGGCCCGTACTGTCTGCCTGCTACAAGTGTAGGAGTCTTCTGGAAAACGCAAGCTTAAGAGGAGACAGTGGAGAGGCTAAGATTGTCCAACCTCAGAGTACAGACAGGCTGAGGACAACATGGCCTCCAGCTACATCTCCGTGTCTTAAGGGAAAACTCTCAATGGACAAAATCCTCCCACCGGTAGACTGTCCACAGCAAAGCCAGCATCCAAGGTCACGTCATTTGTCTCCCACTGGGGTTATTTTTGGAGCCCAGATGACAGGGCACTGACAGTGTTTTAAGCAGCTGGACCGTCCAGACAGAAGACAAATGAGGGGACACCATGTGCTTGCTATTGTGATCCTCAGTGGTACCCCCAGCAGCTTCAGATAAGAGATGCTCCTTTGAAAGGCTTCTCTTGGTGGACAGCAGCAGCAGGAGGGCATGCTGGGTGGCTGAACAGCAGGGAGGGAGGTGAGAGACCAGAGGCAGCAGATGAGAGACCAGAGGCAGCAGAGCGCAGGGCTTAGGACTGATGAGCAGACCTGGGGCTCTTCCCAGACCTGCTGTTCATTTATGCTGGTGTTTTCTGGGGCGTCATCTAAGTATTGAACACTGTTGTAAATGCTGGGGCCACAGTGATCAACCAGTTAGACTCAAGTGGCTTCGTTCTACTTGGGCAAGCCAATTATTTGCATAAATGATCATTCCCTTGTGTAAGTGCTATGAAGGAAGAGGAAGACGTGTCAGGTGCTGCCCTTGACCTGGAGGGCGTCTGAGGGGTGACGACATGTTTCCCAGGGCTAAGAAGCAGTTGGTCAAAGGAAGCCACATGCAGAAGTCCTTACAATCACACATGTCAGGGCCGGACGAAAGCCACTCATGACTCTTCTGTGGCTGTGACAATTCCATGCGTGCATGCTTTGAAAAAACCTAGGTTATAAAACATAAATAGGAGCTTTGGGGACCCAAAGAAAATTGACCTTTGAGATCTGGGAAGGTTTCTGAGAAAGACGTTTTCCCTGACTGAGTAGGATTTTGGCAGGTGGAAAACAGAGGCAAATTGCATTCTATAAGGAGGAAGAAATAATACATGAAACATACATGTATGCCAATGCCATAAGATAGCTCTAGATTTCCTTCCTTCCTTCCTTCCTTCCTTCCTTCCTTCCTTCCTTCCTTCCTTCCTTCCTTCCTTCCTTCCTTCCTCTCTCTCCTCTCTCTCCTCTCTCTCTCTCTCTCTCTCTCTCTCTCTTTTCTTTCAAGTTAGGAAATGGAATCTCTAAAAGGTGAAACTGAAAGCGTTGAAAGACTCACTGAAGGTCACCAACATATTTGGCAATACAGTTAAAATGTAACCAAATCTAAATCGACCCCATGCAGCCTTCCTGAAAGCAGATGGTCCATAAAAAGCTTTTAACGGTGGCTGTTACTACAGATGTCAGCGCAGGACTGCGAAGGCTATCATGGTGATGTGCTCAAGGCAGCTGGAGAGAGAGGAAGGTGACCGGAGATGCGAATGGGAAAACAGCAAGAGTCACGAGTGGGCTTTGAAAATCTGTCAGCGTGACCTGCTTATGCGGGACAAGAAATATCCAACAGCAGACTGAGGAGATGGCTCAGCGTGCTAAAGTGATTGCTGTGTAAGGACGAGGACCTGTGTGGGTCCCCAGCACCCCCATGGGAATAAGCTGAATGTGGTGGCATGTGCCGGTACCCCAGCACTGGGGAGGCTGGGGCAGGATCACTGGGGCTTGATGGCCAGCAAGTCTCGCCTAATTAGTGAGCTCCAGACTTAACGAGAGACAGGGTGACAACCAACACTGACCTCCAGCCTCTAAGTACACGGGCACACACATGAAAACACACACATACACACACACACACACACACACACACACACACACACACACAACAGCTAGGGCATCAGCAACTCCATTATCCCAATATCCTGGAGGGCAGAACCCACCACCTTGGCGTCTCCTGGGCTTTGCCCTGAATTATGAACAACAAAAAGAAGGGACATACTTTGAGAGTATATTAATGATAGTTGATGAAGCCTCGGGTGAAAGACTGTCTTGTGAGAGCCGAGGTCTGAGAAACCACAGGCAAGGTCCTTTGAAAGCTCTTGACAAATCGAGTGTTTCAACACTCACATGAAAGGGACAGTGGATCTCCTGTGGACGTGCTTACACTTCCAGAAGTGTGGTGCAGGCGACAGGA
Organism: Peromyscus leucopus; assembly: GCF_004664715.2. Classification (NCBI taxonomy): domain Eukaryota; kingdom Metazoa; phylum Chordata; class Mammalia; order Rodentia; family Cricetidae; genus Peromyscus; species Peromyscus leucopus. The sequence goes on from NC_051075.1 coordinate 66,531,451, forward strand.
GGCGATGGGAGCCATGAACGGCAGCCTTGGTGGTCACCTTGTCAAATGCCTGCTGAGGATGCTGTGGGTTCCAACTGAGGGAGGAGGGTGGGGATACTTGCACGTGGTTGTGTGTCACATCAGTAACACACTTCAATAGACCACATCAGTAACACACCTTAATCCACCATATACCTGCTAACACACTATTTAGTGATTGTGCATAGAGAGAAGCCACAGACCTTTCTATCATTGATTTGATTTTGCTATTATTTTGTATGTATGTATATGTGTGTGATGTGTTTGTGCCCATGTGTGTGTGAGTGTGTGTGTGAGAGAGAGACTGAGAGACAGAGAGACAGAGAGGTCTGTATACACGGAGGTCAGAGGTCAATACCAGCTATCTTCCTCAGTCATTCCCTGCTTTATTTTTTGAGATGATGTCTCTCACTGACTAGGTGATACCAGTCATCCAGCGATCTCCAGCAGGCTCCAGGACTCCATCTGTCTGTGTCTTCCCAGTCCTGGGGTTACAGGCATGTTCATACAAGTCAGGCTTTTACTTAGATGCTGGGGGTTTGAATTTGGGGTCTCATACTTGTGCACCAAACATTTTATTGACTAAGCCATCTACTCAACCCCTCTTTTTGATTTGGAAAGAAGAGATTCAATCAAGCAGTGTGTTCTCTAACCGCTAGTCTTGGTTTAACAGCTTGGGAGAATTTGCATTTGAAGTGTATGGTCGGGGCAAGGTGAGGTAGGGGAGGTGCCGTATCCTGCCTGGATAAGGCAGGTAAATACCTGTTACTTTAAAGAATTTGATGTTTATTATGTAGGAGACAAAGAGTTCTCCAGAACACCTGCCTGGGGTGTGACAAAATCAGCTCCACATTCTAGAAGAATCCCAGCTATCATGTGAGGTAAGTACCCAACCACTATATACAGTATTTCCCAAACATACCTGCTCTCCATTAATCAGGCTCATGATATACTAAAGTTTAAGAAACCAAAGGCCAGACATTTTGAAACTATAATGGCCATATGTATGCCTCTACCTAGCAGCTGAGACAGTTAATTTAACAGAACTTCAGCCGAACTGAATAGTTCCTAGAAATGTAATAACAACCTCCAACAACTGGCTTTGTGAGAAAGTGCATTCTGAGTTCCCAAAGAGGGAGCAGAGGAGGAAACATTTCTAGGAAGAACATTTGGTCTCTAGGTTCCCACCAGGCATGTCAGCCTGTGCTCTTGGCCTTCAAGGCTTCTCTGCTGTTACACTGACCTGTTTGCTTCCATACGAGCTAGTGTGAGGACATGAAGGCAGATATTTCAATACAGCAGAAACCTATGTTTTCTTTCCTGGAACTTTGGGGTAAGTTTCGGGGAAACACACCTTTTACTATGAACTGCTGGGGATGCTGTGAATGTGTCGCTCTGATTGATTGCTAAATAAAATGCTGATTGGCCAATAGCCAGGCAGGAAGTATAGTATAGGCGGGCAAGCAGAGAAGAGAATTCTGGGGACAGGAAGGCTGCGTAGGGAGACGCTGCCAACCACCATGATGAGAAGCAACATGTAAGATACCGGTGAGCCATGAGCCATGAGCCATGTGGCAAGGTATAGATTTATAGAAATGAGTTAATTTGAGATATAAGAACTAGATAGCAAGAAGCCTGAGCCATTAGGCCAAACAGTTTAAATAATATAAGTGTCTGCGTGTTTATTTGAGTCTGAATGGCTGCCGGCCCCGGGCGGGACTGGAGATAACTCCAGCTACAATGAACCTTTGATTTTCACCCCTTGGTTGCTGATTTAACAGATTGGCCAGGTGTGCTACATGCCGGGAGCTGGGGGTGGAGATGGCAAAGACACCAGCCTGGCTGTCAAGAGCTGTGAAGGAGGGAAGGGTGTAGGGGAAGAATAGAGGTGTCTGCAGAAGCTTCGGGGGTGCCCCAGGTGCCAGAGGACCTGTGGCTTGAGCTTGGTTTTAGGATTAAGCAGACACTCGAGAAGTCAGAGAGGATGCTGGGTAAAGGTGAAGAGGTCCAGTCCTCTTAGTACTCTCAAACTCCCCCATCCCCCTTTTAAAGCAGGGAGCAGGGTCATATAGGCCAAGGTAGCTTTGGAACTTGCTATGTAGCCAAAAGATGACTTTGAATTCCTAATCCTCCAAATAAAGGTGTGTGCTACCACACCTGGCTTTGAATTAAGTCTTTCTAGATCACGAGCGGGTCTTGGAGCTGTCTGTGAGCTTTAATTTCCCAATCCAGAAACATGGGGATGGGAGTGTAGTTCAGTGGTTGAGCATGTGCTTAGCATGTTCAAGGACCTGGTCCATCTCCAGTCCCAGCCCTACCCCTACCCCATTATATATCTGCTACCACATTCTCTTTCATCTTCTATGAATATAAGTTAATCCTTTTAAGGTCCTTCTTACACAAGTGTTCCTGGGAGAGCATAATGAACCATTCATCCACCCCAGATGAAGGGGGCACCCACAGGCCTAAGAAAATTCTACCTAATTCCATGTGAGTGGACCAAAGAGTTTGTTGGGGTTAGTTACAGGGGAGCATGAGTGACTTAAAGGCAGTTGTATCCCTGGCAATTCCCATCCCTAGCATCGCCAGCTCTCAGGGAAGTCCACTGACGATTCCCAACCTCCAGCTGATTCAGGAGAGGCAGGCAGAGGCTGAGGTCCGGGAGGCTTGACTCACTTGAAGGCTGCCGCCAAATGGACTTATGGGAGAAATGCAAGGAGGCTGGGGCCAAGACCAAATGGAACTGTCCACAGCCACTTGTACCAGCACAGAGTGTCTTATGGTGTCCTAAAGCACACCCCTCTTGGTGGAGAGGGTCTACTAGATTTAAGAGGCTAATGAGACATGGGATGCATGAAGCTGTATCTATTATTTACTGCATGTGACAGTCAGCATGGGTGAGAAAGACTGCCCTCTGCCAATGACCCTCGAAGCCCTTGAAATGTGACACAAAGCTCCCATCCTTTACATGATATGGCCCGTTAAGCTTTCGTCTAAATCTTCCTCTGCTTGGGCTCGTTTCCTCTTTGGGGAGTGTACACTTTCTTAATTCTCTTGGTTTGGTTCATATCATCATGCTCCGTCCAGTTTCTAGTCTAGGGACACAAAAGATGAGGACAAGAGACAGAAACTGCCCGGGTAGGACAGGGACCCAAAGCAGCAGTTTTGAAAATGTCCTTGCTGGAGGCCAGGATGCCAGAAGAGATCTCTGTGTCCTGGTTTGACTTCTGCCTGAAAGCTATACCTAAGGACATGACGAAAACTGAGGAGGGACCAGCTTGTCCCCCAACCCATGCATCACCCTGGTTTCTGTCATAGCTCTTATAAAAAGTCCTAGATTAGCAGCTCAACGGAACCCTATTTCCTGGGGCCCACTCCTGCTGCATAGGAATCCTCCCCTCAAACTTCCAAATAATAAACTCCCCCCCTCAAACTCCCTTTTTGGTCTGTGAATTTCATTCTTTGAATTCCTGGGACAAGAACTGGAAAACCACCAGCTCAGGCAGCTTTGGTGGCCACCAAGTTTTCCAGGACTCCAGACTCACTCCTGCTAAGATCACCAAGAGCCAAGAAAGGTTGCGCCATGTTCCAAAGCACGCAAAAATGTTCCATATCACAAGAACTTCCAAAGGTGTCAGTTGGTATCACAGCCCACTCAGCATGTTACTCTAGCGCCCATCATGTGTATCTGGGGCAGGAGGGAGGGGCCACTGGAATCTCAGGTGGGCTCTGGTGACCCCCTCTGCTCCTTGCACAAGGACTGTTATTGTATCACCATCCCATAGGCTGACCTACCAGCTGCATTGTTCAGATTATTTCCTTGCTGTGACTGGTGCCAGTCATGCGGTGACTGAAGGTCACCATAGCAACTCTGCTTCAGGATGAGGATGGTTTTATCCTGCTTGGAGGAAATGGCTCGGAACTTAGTTTTAGAAGGTCACTAACAGCGAAGGCCTAGTAGGAACCTCGAGAGAGGAAAGCACTGGGTGTATTTGTCTAGCCCGGTTCAATAACATACATGCTCTGAAGGCATTCTTAAAAGGATTAGTTGGGTTGGGCATGGTGGCACGTGCTTGTGATCCCAGCACTCAGGCAGCGGAGGCAGAAGGATTCGAGTTTGAGGCCAGGCTGGGCTATGAGTTTCTGGAAGTGAAGGGGGGTGCAGAATACTGCCCACTAAGCATCATAGCCATTCCTGTCTTCGTCAGAGTAGTTGTAACCCCATGGAGAACGGACCCGACATTCCCTCATAGAAGGAAGGAGGGAGCATGGGACTCCCATAGGAGGTCTCATCATGCTTACCTGCATTCCAATGCCAGCTCTACGAACTTCTGCCCTGATTCCCATGAGCCCGTGCAGTCTTGAGAGGAGCTAGAGTCTATGTGGAGGGTTAATGAAAGGAACCCCTCTGTGCGTCTATGCTGGAGAGATATGGCTACTTTGGGGTCACCTCCATGCCTTCAAGCAATCCATCACCATCTCTGTAAATAATCCCCAGTGCATTCATTGGTTCCCCAAGTTAGACTTGGTGGGATAGCACATTCTTGGATCTGTTATCATGATACTCTGTGGTGTGTGGGTAGTGCAGGGAGCCAAGTGCTTGCTGATCCTTCCCCCAAGAAAGTAAGACGGAACTGAATTGAAACATCAACTTTGAAAGAAGCCAGTTTGCAGAGGAAGTTTGGAAGTCCTTCTTATCAGGGGCTTCATCTAACAGAGCATACGCAGTGGGAGTGGCCCTAAAAATATAAACTAGAGTTGAGGACGATCGAGAGTCTATAAAAGGCCAGATACCATGTGACTGGGCGCTCTCCCTCCTTGGGGGTGCTTTTTACTTTGTAATAAGCTGGCTTCCCCCCGATATTTCTAACTATGTGTCCCTGTGCCTCCTTTCTCCTGGGACTGAAGATCCTGGAGTTAGATGACCTCTGAACTCAGAGTCTCAGCTGGGCATCTGAACACTTACCCTAACACTGGGTGCTTTCTCACTGCCTCCATGGCTGACTTAAAAGGGGTGACTTTTCCCCTCTCTCCTCTCCTCCTGGCAGCTGACAGAATTTTCAGCTACCCCAACTATTGTTTCTCTCTCAAAGTCTAAAACAATAACAACTATGAACTACAGCTTCCTTCTGAGTTTTATAAATGAGACCAAGAACCCCCCCCCCAAAAAAAGGAACCTGTTTTCCCAGTAACAAAAGTGGACATTACGATTGTGGAGGGGAGGCGAGTGATATTTTTGTCCATCTGACTAGGCATTTACTATTAGTGAGAACCAGAATTGATCTTAATGAGAAAGAGCCCTGAGTCTCGGGCTCTGGGAACTAATGCTGAACACAGTACTTTAGGGAGTGGCCAGGCATCGATTTACTGTGCGAGGCAACTTCAGCATTTTAAAATCTTTCTGAAATATAGTACTTATGTGGGTTATGTTTTTCTTTAAAGAAACACCAGCTAATGTACATGGATAATTATTTTTAAAACCTTAAAAAAAAAAAAAAAACCAACGGTCCCGTTGTGATGCTTTTTGCCGTCAGCCCATACTAAAAGATTCATAGCCTGTATTGATTTTTCTTCCCCCAAAGACATCTCAATTTTCAAGATGCCTGGAGCCTCTCTCTTCCCATGCCATCTTTCCTCACTTGCCTGGCTCTGGCCTCCTGCCACCCTCCCAGGAAGTCCATTTTCCAAATCTGTCTGCTCTGTTTTGATTTCAGTGATGCATCTGTTTTGAGATACCGCATTGCTCAGGTGCTCTTAGAGGTTATATGGGGGACATGTGGGGGTGAAGACGCCACCTCGGGCATCACTTATCCGAAGGTACCACTGGAATTATGGGGAGAAACCCAGAGTCAGGATGTCAACTAAGAGCATCCACAAGAAAGTACAAAGAGAAACTTGTCTGTATCGTGGTCTCCTCTCCCTTTGGATGACATTCTGTTTCTCTTAGCTAGGCATCCTTGGGCCCCGTTGTTTTTTTTTGTTTTGTTTTGTTTTTGTTTTTGTTTTTGTTTTTGTTTGTTTGTTTGTTTGAGACATGTAGCCCAGGCTGGCTTCCAACACACTATATAACCAAAGGTGACTTTGAACTTCTGATCCCCCAGCAGCCAGCTTCTGAGTGCTGTGATTACAAGCATTCTGGAATCAGAGGTGTGCAGCATTGTGCCTGGCTTATGTGACATTGGAAACTGGGGGCTTCATTGACACCAGGGAAGCATCCCACTAACTGAGCTACATCCCTAGCCCTTGTTTTTTATTGTTGTTTGGGCGTTTTGTTTTGTTTTGTTTGGAATGTTTGAAGACAGGATGTCACTTTGTAGCCCAGGTTGTCCTGGAATTCACCAGGTAACCCAGACTAGCCTTGAACTCTCCATGATCCTCCTGTCTCGGCCTCCTAAGTGCTAGAATTAGGTGTGTGAGCCACCACACTTTACTTCAACATCTAATTCTTTAATATAACTAATTTTGTGTTCTCAGAGTTTACAGGAAAGTGATTCCTGACAAGGGCTTAGGAAGGAAAACAACCACCACCACCACCACCACCACCACCACCAACAACAACAACAACAACAACAACCACCCCCACCCCCACCCCAGCCCCGCCGCAAAAAAAAAAAAAAACCAAACCAATAAAACCGAAACCATCACAAACACCTCCTGAAGGTTCAGCAGTGTGACTTATGTAGTCCCTGGACCAAAGGCTGCTGAGAGTCAGTGATGTCCCAGACACCTTGTTAATTGATTCAGACGAAGCAGTGAATGCTCAGAATGCTGTGCTGAAACAGGCAATTAGATGATGCTTTTGCTGAAATAGTCCTGCCTCCTTGCGGGGCCCACGAGCTAACCGGAAGCAACATAAAAGCCTGGTATCCCTGCCTCCATTTCTGTCTCCTTTGCCTCTGTCTACAAGTCAGGATGATCGGCGCTCATGCCGGGCCTGTCTAACTTCTCTCTCCCTCGCCAAGACCGGAGGCATGAAGATAAACTTAAAGCTGCAGCCACCCTGGATCCCACCATAAAACTCCACAGAAGAAAGCCCATGTTAGCACCCCAAAGATGGACAGATGTGGGCGGGTATCACTGGACCCTTCTATCTCTCCCTCTTCCCCAAACGGTGGCATTTAGTAGCTGTTTCTGCTTTTCACCTGTCCTCATTTCCAGTGAGTGTACTGGGATGGGGTGGGGTGGGGCTGCCAGATGCCAGGATTTTGCCCTGATCAGATTGAAAGAGTACCTCGACATTTAGGGCAGATGGAGAAAGAAGAGCATGAGAAGTCATCCAAGTAGGAGCAAAGACTGATGGAGGGATGAAACCCTTCCAATAGGAACGAGGAACTTGGGGGAGAGGGGAAGGACACCCCCAAGACCCAAAGTGGGACTCAGGACACAGACTAAGAGATGTTTTTAAGCAAAAGCCTCTCTTTAAATGCTGTGTGTGTGTGTGTGTGTGTGTGTGTGTGTGTGTGTGTGTGTGTGTGTGCATGTGCACACGTGCCTGCACAAATGCTCTCCTGCAGGAGCATACATGTGGGAAACAGAAATCAGTGTTCAGTGCCTTCCACAATTCTTCACCTTAGTTTTTGAGACAGGGATTCTCACTGATTCTGGAGATTATCAATCTGGCTAGTCCCCAGGAATCCGTCTGTTCTGTCCTGTGTGCCAGGCATCAGAATTACAGGCATGTATTCCGCACTTGGCTTTGATGTGGGTGCTGAGTATCAAACTCAGGTCCTCACGCTTACGTGGTAGACACATGACTGTCTGAAGCATCTCCCAGCCCCTCTATTTAAATTCTTGAATGAAGACAGATGCACAGGCGGGTGGTGACCTTTGCAAGTGACCAGGGTGGAGAATGAGCAGACAGGATGGAGTGACAGAATCTTAGAGATGGGATGATTTAATTTAACCATCTCATTTTCTGTAAAAGGAACCAAAGAAGCAGAATTTTCAGTGATATATTTTTTCTGCCCTGGCATAGTTAATTAGGGACAGGGCTGTGATTAGAATTCAGATCATCCGACTCCATCTCAGAAGGAAACATTTCAGACATGAATTCTGTGCAAGGGACATGAATAGAGAATCCACAGAGGAGGTACCAATGGCCAACAACAGGCGGAAAAATCTGTTCAGCTCCATGGGTAGTCAAGACACACTCAATAGCACAGGGAAACAACACACACTTGTATTGCGGGGAGAACTCTAAATGGTCAATTTTGTTTGTTTTGTTTTTGAAGATATTTTGGCATCGGAAATGACAATAGAGCATAGGGATGGAAAATATCGTCTTAGGACGGCGAGATGGCTTACGGAAGGAAGTCCGTGCCACATAAGCCAGAGTTGGAGTCCAGGAGCACATAAGGGTAGGAAGAGAATTGACATCAAATCATGCATGCACGCACAGGCACAATGTAGATGTGTGTGTGCGTGTGTGTGCACGCGCGTGTGCCTTAAAATCAGACGTACTCAGGTCAGTTACTAGCTAATGTCTAGGCACAAGCTTCAGTTTCCTCTTATAAAGGTTAATTTTTTCTTCCAGTTTTTTGAGACCAGGTTTCTCTGTGCAGTTTTGGTGCCTGTCCTGGACCTCGCTCTGTACACCTGGCTGACCTTGAACTCACAGAGATCTGCCTGGCTCTGCCTCCCCAGTGCTGGGATTAAAGGTGTGTGCCACCACCGCCCGGCATAAAGGCTGATATTAATAGAATCTTTACTTTAGTTAATACTTACTAACTTGTGAGGCTTAAATGAAATTATGTTTATAAAGTAATTTCAAGAGTTTTCTCCGGTGTGTGTGTGTGAGGGTGTGTGTGTGTGTGTGTGTGTGTGTGTGTGCGCGCGCGCGCACATGTATGTCTGGGGGGGGAGACTAGGCAACATCCACCCCCCCCCTCCTCATAAGGCCCTAATGACAAACCAAAGTTCTTTTCTGTCGAAGTTCCTCCTGGGAAACCAAACCAATGAGTGTATTGAGCTGACTCACAGAGTTGGGTGAGTGGCTACCAGCAGGACAGGGTGGACAGTGTCAAAGCAGCTGTGTGGAAAGTCCTCACTCCAGCATGGATGACAGCTTCGCCATAAACACACAGAAGAGCCCCTTCCGGTAGTCTCTCTCAGCTTCTGTTCTGGCCCATCAGAGATCTGAGGCCACATGCAATTGCATACAACCAGTTGGGAGGGGTAGCCAGCTACTCAGGTGAGGGTCCCATGACCCATGGCACCCTCTCTTTCTATGAAGGAACATCGATAGTCAGCAAGGACAGCTGGGATGAGTGTTTGCACACAGCTGGACTCCTGAAGATGGCAGCTGTGTGGTTTGGGAGAGATTGTTGAACAAGCCATTAGCCCTGGGATGAGAATGGTCAATTGCATAGAGTCCAGGAAATGGTATTAGTATGATCATTAAGACATTTTACAAATACTCTCATGTGTTGTCTCTGCAGTTTCAGGTTCAGAAATTCATCTCACAGAAATGATCAGAACTAAGCACAGAGCTGTTTGTCGATGCACTCACCCAGACACCATTTATAGTACTGAAAAAATCAGAAACACAGATTCCCAACAATCAGATGCGTAAATAAAGAAGAGTCCATCGGGCTGTTGAAACGTCACATAGCTGTTAAATGTCATGTTGCAATGAAACACTCAATCTCCTAGGGGGGAAAATCCATATTAAGCAAAAAAGCAGGTCACCAATATATAAACGTAATGCCAATGTTGTAACAAAACACATATGTATCCATCCCATAGAGCTGGAATATAGCGCATGGAGTCAGGAAGGAAAGGCCTCCATACGACTCCACGCTAATCATACAAGCTTCTTCAATGGAGGAGAGCCCAGAGTTCAGCGGTTTCTGTTGTAAACTCTAAAACAAGATTAAGAGGAACGGGAAGAATGGAAATAAGTTTGTTTTTCTGATACTATCACAACTATATAAATATTTGTGTTTAACCAGCCATTCTTAACCCTCCAGGTTTGAAAGGACCTGAACGGAAATTACATTTTTGTAGTTTTGTAAATTTATCTCTCAGCATGTTGGGATTTCCATATTTAATTTCTATTAATGCTTTTCGATGCCAGCATGGAAACATGGACCTTAGACACTCGTCCTCCATGGTGTTTCTTACAGAAGGCCGATTAGACTAAATAAAATAAAGCAGTAAACTAAATAGGCAAACCCTCAGTGGACAAATGCTGAGAAAAGAACGTGAACGTTGGTTTGTTTTCTGCCTTCTCTCAATATATCCCGGGAAGCCTGCAGAGGAATTACAGTACAAATGAGAAAAATAGAGAGCCCATAGGAGCATGTGATCATTTTTTTCTAACGTATGATTCCAAACTGTTCACTCTGAGACTTGGAGAAGACTGGAGGCTGCATTTCGAGCTGTAAATCATGCACAGGACCTCCTCGATGTACATTGTGTGAGGTTTGGAATATACAGACCAAGCAGGTTGACAGATACAAAGGTGGGGCAACGTTACCGTTTTCACCTTTCATTTGGGATCTCATTACATTGTACACACTTAGCACACTTCCCTAAAAGTGTGCTCTTGGTCACGTTGCTTCGCCTGTCAACTTCCTCAGCATCTTTGTTTCTGCTCCTAATCTTACAATTATTCTGCAAACTGTAGCAAAAAGAAATATTACAAATTTGATTTTCCAGTTGAAGAACTTGAACCTATTGGAATTATAAGATGCCTAGGCTAAATTTGTATATTAAATACACAGATTTCTGAGTATTACATTAGTTCAAAATCTGATTGGCACGACATTATAGATGAGTGACCACCAAGATATCAAATATTCGAGTGCTAAGCATGGTAAAAACGTACTCCAAACCCCTGTCACTTCTGTGGATGGACTTCGTGTGAATGCATTTGTATTTCGGTTGGGGCAGCAGCACTCTGTTTTTAAAGAGACTTTCAATGTACATTCTTAGATAATGTTTCATTTGAAGATTTCAAGGATCTATGAGCTCGGCTTCAGTTATGGATTTTGCTTTACAACCCTCAGAAGTTAAGTGATTTCCCCCAATAGTATAGCGACTTGAGGTGAGGTAGGCATGGAAACCAGGTCTCAAACTCCAAATTCACTTCTTTAGGATTCATGTCCTTATCTCCAAAATCACATAGCACATTTAAATTTGGGTTTTAAGATACCATTGAGGGTGATTTGTGTGGACTGAAAAGGTTATTCAGTGGTTACATTTCTTTTTTTATAGTTAACATTTGACATAGTAAAGCTATAAATTGTAAACATAAATTTAAAAATCCTCAGTCTTTTAGACTTGAGATTGGCAGACTCTAGTATGTGGGCTGAGTATGGCTGCCCATTTGTATAAATAAAGTTTTATTGGGGCACAGCGACATTTACTTATTTACGTATTGTCCATGGTTGTTTTGTGCTGTTAAAACTGGGTAGAGTAGCTGCAACAGAACCCATAAAACCTGACATAGTTACTGTCTTGCTGTTTATAGGGAAGGTTCGCCAACTCCTATTTCAAATTCAATTTACACATCTTATTCTGTGTAAAGCAAGTAAATTTTGATAGTCACTTGGGAGGAGGCTTTTTATAAACTCTGTTAAAACTCCCTTTAATATTTTAAAATAGATTTATGTATTTGGTGCATTAGATTTCTTTTTAGCATTAAACTCATGCCTATCTTAAGCAAAAAGTTTCCAAGCATTTGTATTATTCTTGTAAATCTAATAAGCCTTGTTGAATCTTGTAACTTTATGTATGTCTGACTTATAGCCACATAATTTTATAAGTATGCTGCTTTAAGCATGCTTAAGTGTTCCAATACTTTGCACAAATGTGGGAATGTTTCAATTTGGAAACCATAAGCCTGATCATTTTTAATTCTTATTTAGAACAACAAAAATGGCCTGTTTAAGCAAAATGCTACATTCTCAAACAAAAAAGTTAAGAACATGAAGAGTCCTTCTTGACATAAAACATGGAAGTTACACAACTGATCTTCTTAAATGATTTGCTGCATGGGTTAGTTACGTTTCTGCTGCTGTGACAAAACACCCTGATGGCGATAACGTCTGAAAGGAAGCGTTCAGTTGGGCTTTAGCGTTTCAGCTTGCTAGACAGAGGAACAAAGGTATGGCAGCAGGGACAGCTGAGAGCACGCGTCTGAGAACACGACGTCTTGATCTGGAAGTAGAAGGCGGGAAGGAGAACCTGGTATGGCACTGAGTCTTTTGAAACCTCAGGCCTGCCAGTAACATACCTCCTCCATCAACTCTTCCCCAACAGTTCTGCCAACTGGGGAACCAAGTATTCAAATAGAAAAGCCTACAGAAGTCATTCTCATTCAAACTGCCACAACACTTATATCTAAATGGTGTCAACTTTGGGGGTTGGGCTGACTTAGGGGTTGTTTGGCTCAAGAGAGACATGTTTTTATCAGAGGGAACACTTGGCTCCACTGGGTTAGAATTGAGACTGGGATGCATGTGGGGCCTCTTGAAAATTGACAACAATTAGGTTTGCTAATGGCCAGTCCACCATCTGAACTGCCTCTTGGTCTGAACTGTTACTGTTATTTTATTTTGTTGTTGTTGTTTTTTTGTTGTTTTTTTTTGTTTTTGTTTTTGTTTTTTTTTTTTGAGGTTTCTCTGTGTAGTTTTGGTGCCTGTCCTGGATCTCACTCTGTAGACCAGGCTGGCCTCGAACTTATAGAGATCTGCCTGGCTCTACCTCCGGAAGTGCTGGGATGAAAGGCGTGTGCCACCACCGCCCGGCCTTACTACTGTAAAACACAGAGGCAAAGGTTAGAGTAGGCTTCAGCATCCCTAGAACTTGGAGCCCTCAGGAGTGAAAGCTCAGGTCAATGCCACTAGGAGAAGAAGTCTGGCCCCCTGACAATCTGGGAGCACAGGATCCATGAAATGGGCAACAGAGGAAGGAAGTCATGAATACCAACTGGGACTCAAGACAAATTGGAAAAATGAAGGACGTAGTAGCAACGTGTGTTTTGCCTTGCTCTATATGTATTTTTTACATATATAAGCAACTTTCCTTTTGCTCTTTCCTCTTTGTCCCTTGTCCTCCTTTAAAGGGATTGTTGGTTGTGATAGACTATCCTTTAGTCTATAGTAGTGGTTCTCAACCTTCCTAATGCTGTGACTCTTCAATACCATCCCTCATGTTGTGGTGACCCCCAATCATAAAATTATTTTGTTGCTACTTCCTAACTCTAATTTTGCTACTGTGATGAATCATAATGTAAATATCTGATACGCAGGAGATCTGATATGTGACCCCCAAAGGGGTCTCAACGCACAAGTTGAGAACCCCTGGTCTACAGGCTGTAGGACATGAGGTGACGAGGTTAGAGGGAGGAAAAGAGCATCACCTAGAGATGGATACCAGATGCATTGGTCCCCCGAAAAGCTGGCATTGCATTTGTGAGGTAGTGAGGATTTCTCTCTCTCTCTCTCTCTCTCTCTCTCTCTCTCTCTCTCTCTCTCTCTGTGTGTGTGTGTGTGTGTGTGTGTGTGTGTGTGTGTGTGTTTAGTCAGAAGTGTCAATTTAGGGGACAGTGCATACAAACATTTAACAGCGAAAGCCTGGTCTCCTGGTGGACAGAGTGGATCAGTGCCCATGAGTCGTCCCAACCCGGTCTTCCTGTGTGTTCCTCTGCTGCAGAGAGGAACAGCACAAACTCATTTTTCAGAGTTCCTTGAAGCAAAGTTCTAAATATAAATCAGCTTTTCGGGCGTGCTTGCTTGCTTCCTGCTTGACTTCTGCCGGTCCTGTTGGCAGGCTTGCCCCGGGTTCGCTGAACATTTCTTCCACCAGGTTAACAGAGGCCCCAGTGTGTAATCACCAGCTTTGTGGGTGTCCAATAGGGACGGGTCATCTGTTTCCGCTGATGAGATTTCATAAGGATGTCGTGGTGCTGAAGCTGGCCCTGGCATAGACATTCCCTGACCATGATGCGCTCTGATGTCAGCGGTTTCTGAATGTGGCTGTCAAGGTGTGGCTTCTAAGCCATCAGCTGCAATAACAGTTTTCCTGCTGCTCAAAAAGGTGGGGACTCCTGTGGCAACTGTAGTTTGGACAGTTATTCCTAAAGCTCGGCCCAGAGCATTTCCTTAACCCAAAAAAGCATGGGACCATTAATCACTCTGTAACACATTTCTTTTGCTTAAACTCTCTAGAGTGGATTCTAAATCCTGGCAAGGAGCCGCCACTGAAAGACACCCCCCACCCCCCACCCCCAGTCCAGTCCTCAGGTGTCATCAGGATTCTCCACCGTTTCCATGTTTTTCCTGTATGGCAGGCCTCACAATCTCATGTGTATTTAGAAAACACTTTTCTCCAGGTCTCATCCTATTACGCTGTCACTGATTTCATGCTAGTTATTCTATGATGAGCTGTGGTTTGCATTCCACTTTCCATCTCAGGCACCTCATCACCCACATTGTGCTCTAACCTTCCACAGTATCTGTGTACAGAGTCCTTGAGCACTGCTCTGTGATTTGGAATTTCCCTTTCTGTTTATACCCCACCCCTTTCAATCAAAGGGTCTGTCTCATGTCTGGTCAAAATTCCACTTCTCTGTGGACAGGCTAGCACTAATTCAGGGGAGGTCAGTTGGGAATAATGAGGGCAATGGTTTGGTTTTTGTTTTGAGATATATTCTCATTATGTGTCCTTAGGGGTGGGGCTCAAACTCATGGGGATCCTCCTGCCTCAGCCTCCCAAGTGAAAGGATTTCAGGAATGTACCCCCAACTGGGAACAATGTTTTAAGGTGTTTTAATGACGAAGTTTATGACAGTCACTGCTGACACACTGACTGCATGCCAAGAACTTCACAGAACCAGTCTCATTTAATCCTTCCAAGTCCCCAAAGCTGATGAGCCTAATGTCATTTTGCAGATGAGTAGCTTGAGGTCTAAAGAAGTGTTACAGTTAGGAGGTGAAGTGGCCCCTGAAAGGCTCAAATGTTGCCAGTGCATCAGTGTTCAGAGGTGGGGCTAAGGAGGGATGGTGACTAGGGGAGAAAGGCTCTGACTAAGTCAGTGAGTTAATCCACTGATGGAGTGATAATCCGGTGATGTCACTGGAAGGTGGGACCTGGACAGAGGAAGCGGGTCATTGAGGGTGTGCTTCCTTATGACTCTTCCCTGTTGCTTTGTTCTACCCCTGCCCGGGCACTATGCTGCTCTGCTTCCCCATGAGTCCAAAAGCAATGGAGCTGCTGGCCATGGACCGGAGCCTCTGACACCATGAACCTCGTTCCTTCTTTCAGGTTGTTTGTGCCAGGTATCTTTGTCACAGCAGAGGAAAAGGTCAGAAAATACAAATGCACACAGATAGTAAGTGTAAAAACCATGTCGGAGTCCAGAGTCTGATTGATTAACTAACACACTAAACACCTCTGCAAAGAGCAAGGGGTGAGTTGAGAACTCCGTGTGGCCTTGTATTTGATAAGAAGAAATATTCCAGGATGGGAGAGTCTTTAGTGACAGAAACATCTGCATTGTACTTCGGTCAAGCATACTGCACATGTGGGAATACAACCATTTCTGAGGTGGCAAGATAAGCCTTCTGCTTTATTTCATTGCACTATATAAGAAATGAAGAAAAAAGAAAGAAATGAAATGGGAAGCATAAAGAAAAAAGGATAAAGGCATATAGGCAAATGAATGAAAGTAGAGAAATCTGGAAAATGGAGAAAGATTAAACAGTTCATATTAGAATAAGCTGCTAAAAGATGAAACAGTATAGATAACGTGTATAGCTAGTTTAAAACGGGATTAGATAAGAGGCAGGTAGGCTGCAATAATGATAAGATACTTAGCACGGAAGGTCACTGGTGATTTGAAAAAGAGGAAAGGTGAGCCTGAAAATGGATCTGGTGTTTGATAAATATTAGGTTCCCGAGGAAACACTAACCATAAATGATAAGGCAAAGCCCTTGCAATCCTGGAAACCAATAGCAACAGCTGGGAGGAGATTGTCTCCACATCAGGAAATTATGTGGAAAATCTACTGAGGTCCTCTGAGTTCTGGTATTATTAATAAAGTAGGACATGCATAAATCCTGTGAGCGCCTCTGGACTGACGGTTGGGCTAACTCATGTGTGTAACTCAGCTTTCATCTGAAAAAGACCAACCCGGCTCTTAAAGAGCTGATCTGGGCAATTCTATTTGCCAAACACTTGTGGACCATTTCCAATATCCTGCAGTCGAGTTGTTCTGGGCTCATCCTAATGAATAACCTTTGTGAAAAAGAACTGTAGGATAATGAATGAATAATCAGGGAGACGACGAGGATTACCAAATAAAAAATATTCCACAAGCACTAATTTAATGGAAAAATTCACTGTTGTTTCTGCGATCGTCACATTTAAACTAGCAAATTCGAAGTCAGTTTATTCAGTGATTGGCCCTTTCCATGAAAAATTTATTAAGTATATGTAGTGTTATAGGTTCTTTGTTTTTCCTCTCCAATGCTTGATACACACGAGAGTCTTATTTTCAGATATTTGATTCCATGTTCAGAATTGATCCTCTCCTCTCCACCATGTAAATTATAAGGTTCTGTTTTCGATACTGGGAGGAGAAAATGACTAAGAGAATAGTTATGTATGTTTCCACAGATTCATAGTTAGGCTTGGTGCATTCCTGTGGAATAGGAAGGAAAATCAGGAGTTCAAGCCCAGCCTAGGCTATATGAGACTCCCCGCCACACACACACACACACACACACACACACACACACACACAGAGAGAGAGAGAGAGAGAGAGAGAGAGAGAGAGAGAGAGAGAGAGAGACCCAGAGGGAGAGGGGTCAGTTATTACTTTAAAACATTTGCTCTTTTTGTTGACTTTTATGATGTCTCACTGTGTAGACCAGGCTGGCCTCCAACCTGCAGTGGTCTTTCTGCCTCTGCCTCCCCAATGCTGTGATTACAGGCACATTCCACCATGTCTAGCTATAATACTTAAAAAAACCCAGTCACCATCATCACTGTGAGGTTGTGTGATTACTGGTGTGCCAGGATGTGCATCCTCTCCTTCCACCTTTGCGTGGCTTCCAGGGATCCTACTAAGTTGTCAGGCTTGCTCAGCAAGTGTCTTGACCTATTGAGTTATTTCATCTGCCTCCCTATAAATACTTTAATATGGTCATCTCTCCAACCACAGACTGAAAAGTATATGAGCGTAGTTCTAAAAGAGATTACTCTGACAAAGCGAAGGATAAGAAAGTTGCCAAGTGAATGATCCTTTGGAGTGGAAAAGGTTAGCTGTAAATACATGTTTGAAAGATACCGTGAAGGATTTTTCACTCTGAGATTACGGCTGTTCATGCCTCCAGGTTCAAGTGTTGCTCAATCAGCAAGGTGCTCAATTCATGGTGATTGCTGCTCCGGTTTCTTGTTGATCGAGAATATGCATAATCTCAGCCCAGAGACATTTACCATAAAAATGAATATAAGAAATAGGGTTTGATTTAAATTTTCCAGTTGCAGTGGATCGAGGAAAATGTATGCAGAACATTAGATGTGAAAAGCTCGATTCAAACAAGACCTAAGATCTGCTTCTCTATGTCCCTAATGTTGTCTTCGAATTAGAAAGCAAGCTTTCACTGTTCAGAGCCCTTGTCAATTTGATTAAAATCACAAACACGTGACAGACTCCGCCTCAGTTAAAAATACTCTCAAGCCAGAGAATGAGCTTTGTATCTGCGAGTAGCTTCTTCTGTCCTAGTGAGACCATTGCCCTAGCAGGGGGTGGGGATGATGTAAACGTATTAAATTTAAAACCCTATAACCGGATTCTCCAGGTGAAACCCACTGCAGATTGCCAATTCGGATCCAGCACACCCTTCCAGACACGGGCATTTTCGATTTAAAACGGCCCTTAAGAAAAGCAGCAATTTTTTTCAACGTTGTTTTAGAAGACAGTATTTGGAAGCCTCTCCGTTTTCTGCACATTCTTTCTTAGACTAAAGCGGAAAAGAAACACGACCTCAGGCTGCTGGTGTTTGCATGTGAGGGAGCGCGCGCGTGCACATTGCTGCCTAGTTTAGACTTTGCCCGGACAACCAACTCGGTCCCCACGAACTGAAAAGTCTCCAAGCTGTGACGCGCCCCGGTCGGCGCGGACGCAAATAGGGGCTACGCCCGAGGACTCCTCGGTGGCTGCACGGGTCGGGGCGAGCTGGGGACGCCGCCGGGCCGCCCACGCGGGGCTCAGGGCCCGCGCTTCCCGCAGACGCCGCCAGCATCAGGCGCGGCGGCCGCGCTGCCATGGCAACCCCGGCCTGCCGGTCCCCGCTTCCAGGCGCCGGCTCTCCAGACCGGGCGGGGCGGGGCTGGAGTTGCTAGGAGACCGGCAGCGGGCGTCCGCCTCCGCGGCGCGGTCTCCCGGCTTCCACCCTTCACCTACTTCAGCCTGGCGGAGACTGAGGTGGGGGAGGGTTGGGCGGCCACGTGGTGCACCAGGGTCTCAGGGCTCCTTCTCTCATCCAAGGGTAACCCCCTCTCGGCCAACGTGAGGTCCAGTCTCCCCTTGACGCAGGAGCATTGTGGCCCTTGCCCAGGGAGGAAACACTTCGGCATTGTTTCTCTCTTGCCTCCTTCCTCCCCTGTCCTCGCTTAATCTAGAGGTCCCTTCAAGTCCCCGGAAGGCTCCCTAACCTACTGTTCTTTCCGGTCTAGACGGATCCATGTCTTGACATCGACCAGAAGCCGTGCAAAGTACTTTCTATACGTCATCTCATTTTTTTTTAAAAAAAACCCTGTGATATGGTGGTTAGTTAATTCATTTTAACATAAAGGTAGCCAAGGTCCAACAGCTGGGTGGGATGGAGCCAGGATGCTCATGAGGTCCAGTCTTGCTTAACATCAATGTTTCTGCCTTTTTATATTGCTCAAATTACCTCCGTAGGCTGCCTCTTGGCTAGACCTCACTCATTCCCTCTGCTGTACAAGCACGCATACCCCACACCAACTGGGACATGCTGTCTGGAACAAGGTCTGACATGAGGATTGAGAACTTGAAATCAGAGACGTCCAAAATACCTTTGGACAAACGGTTTACACTGGGAAGTATCGCTGATAATTTGCAGATGTCCCTGTCTGTAAAGTACTACTGGAACCACAAGAAACTCTGAATTCCTAGTAAAGAAAGAAAATTGAAATCAAAGACTGACTAGCTGTGGTTATCTCATGCTGGGGTAGACACTGTGGGGGATGTAAAAACTGTTTTCTACTAAACCATGTCTGTCCACGAAGTTCATTTATTTATTTACTTTTGCTAGGGAACTAACTGTTGGGTTGCCATGGATGTGTGTGCAAGCTGTTTATTAAGGTGAAGATCCAGCCGAAGCTTGATCCAAAGCCTAAATTTCCCAGCGAGGCTATCCCTTGATGTACAAGCATTGTTAGTTTTATCACCCCAACCCCACCTCCATCCCTTCAGCTGTTCGGTTGCATTCTACCTGGAGAAGGCTGTGAGCATACATTTCTTGAGATCTTGACTGGGCCAGGATGAAGTAACTCTCATAAAATAAAGAAAGGAAGTTCTCTATAGGAAGTTAGAAGGCTGAGCCACGAAAAGTAAAGTGTGTGTGGATGAGTGCGGGGGACCTGAGTATGGAGACTGACTACCAACAGCACCCATTACAATCTAGCCCCTGCTTCACATGCTTCTCATGGTAAATCTACTCCACATTGTCACAAGGTTCTAACTGGTGACAAATCTTGTGAGATAAACCATAGCCATTGATGTTACAGCTAGTCCAAAGCAATAACTGATAGCTACCATTTCTACTAGTCTACTACTATTAATTACTACAAGTCTGATATTACTACATCTACGAATTAGTTATTACTACCACATAGTAACAAAGTATAACTGATATCTACCATCTCTCTCGTCTACTAGTAATCTAGTCTATTACTACCACGTTAGTTATTACTACCAAAGCAGTAACTGATACCTGCCATCTCTCTTGTCTGCCATCCATCCTATCACTATCACCATCTAGGAGCCCTTGCTCCATATAGGTAGCTCGGTTGACCAAGTGAGTCAACTCCCTGCATTCCTTGAGAAATCAGAGCTCCTTGCAACCATGTCTTCATTTCACAGTGGTCCCAAGAACTGGCTTGCTTTCAGTTCAGCCTGGGTATGGAGGCAGCTAGTGCCTCTCTGGTGGTTTAGCTGAGTATATACATAGGCCTTCCTGCCCCTTCATGGGTCTGTAGTCCTGCCTCCTCCTCCTCCCTCCTCCTCAGGGTCCATTATCCCTGCCAGTGTGGGAACTACTTTCTTTGCTTTCAAGGAGTGCAAAATGGCATCCGAGGTGTAGCTCTTAATTGGGTTTTCCTGTGTCCCTTGATACAAAACACCCTCCCTCTTGGAACTAGAACCTTCAAGTCCACACTGCCTTACAACTGGAAGGATGGGACGCATACACTCTCCAAGAGACCCGCTGGGAGTGACAGTGAGCCAGGCTGTCCTGTTCTGAAGTCCATGTATCCATCAGTGGGATGCCACATAAGAGCTAATGGTTTAATGCATACACTGCATCCCGAAGCATAGAGCCCTGTATTATTCTCCTTGCCATCACAAAACTCCCAACAAAAGAAATTGAAAAGAGGAAGGGTTTCCTGAGACTCATGGCTTGACAGGTCATGGTGAGGAAGGCACAGCAGTGGGAGCATGAAGTGGGAGCCACATTGCCTTTGTAGTCAGGGAGCAGAGAGAGATGATCACCTTTCTTCTCTCTTATTCAATCTGAGATCCTAGTCCATGTGATGGCACTATGCACATTCAGGCTGGGTCTTCCTCAGTTAACTCTCTCTGGAAGCACACAGGCCCAGAGATGTGTCTACTAGGTGAGTCTAAATACAGTTAGATTGACAGCAAAGATTAAATACCACAATTCCAACCATATCATCACACAAACACATTGATAATATAGCCAGCAATATCCCACCCCTACCTTCTGTAGGCTCATGACCATCTCAAAATGCAAAATGCAGTAATTCCAACTTCAGAGTCCCTATAGTCCTAACAGTTTCAATACTGTTGACCTAGAATGGTGGTCCATCTTTAATCCCTGTACTTTGGAGGCAGAGGTAGGTAGATCTGTGTGAGTTCCAGGCCAGCGGTGGTCTCATAGCAAGTTTCAGGCCAGCCAGGGTTACATAGTGAGACCCTTTCTAAATAATAATAATAGTAGTAGTAGTAGTAGTAGTAGTAGTAGTAATAGTAATAATAATAGCCCAAGTCTCTTCTTAGACACAAAACAATCTTAGCTATGAGATCCTGTAAAATAAAAATAAAAATAAAACTTTTTAAAAAGTTCCATTCTTTTGCTATACAATGGCAGAGAATAAACAGAGAATAAACAGAGAATAAAGGAATTGGGGGATAGTAAGCAAGGATCAGCCTAAAGCAAGACTGAAAACCAGCAAAGAAGACATCAAATCCTGCAGCGTCTTGTCCAGCATCTGGGACTCTTGGCAGCAGCATCTGGGTTTTAATGGGTTTGCACAGCCCATCCCTCCAGTTGTAATAATCTGCATCACACACAGCCTCTCTCAGGCCAGTTACACTCCATGCCTGCAACCTTCCTGGGCAGACATGCCACAGTCCTGACATCTCTAGCATGCTGGGGTCTCCATTGCAACTCAGGCTTCACTTTCACAGCTTCATGTAATGGTCTCTCAGGGTTTCTTTGTAGAAAATCCAACCCTGACACATATTACCTGGCCTTAGCAGCTATCTGCAACCTTGGTACAAGCCTGTCGGCCCCAATAACTAGCCTAACCCCCTTCTACCACAGTTAAAGTTGCCTACAGCACCTTGGAAACTGATCTGGGAAATGTCTCCTTAGGCCATTTTTTCAAATGGGAAGCCACTTCAGAACACTCTCATTTCACACTTTTTCTTTTCAACTAAATCTGCATTTTCAAAGGTGGGCAATTTCCATGGGGTCTGGCCCTTAGGGTCCTCTTCCCTATTGTCCTGTCGCCTGAGGGTTTCTCTTAAATGATTATGTCTGCTTTCTCTGAGATCTCCTTGACTGTACCTTTAAACCTGTTCATACCCCTTTCCTCACCAAATGGCACATTTTTTTTTAATCTGTCTGTTCTATTTGGCTGCTCTCTGTCCCTGAAAATATGGACAAATGCTGTGACCGGTGATCATGTCACAGTCTGATGCTCTGCTGTCTTAAATTTCCTTCCTCCACTGCTTTTGAATTCAGTTTCACTCAAGTTCTTAGGTCACAGGCAGGGTGCACCCAGGTTCTTTGACAGAATGTAACATGATTCACCCCTAGCCCAGCTTCCAATAGAGTCCTTGTTTCCGTCTGAAACCTCATGAGCCAGGCTTACACTACCTGCGTTTATCTCAGCATTCTGCTCTTCCAAACTCCTGTTAGAGTGTCCCACTAAGTTCTTCTTATAGGGTTATAGGGTTTCTCTAGCTACAACTCTAAACTTTTCTATATGCCCCAATATCATTGGGTATCATTGTCTCCATTTCTGTCACTGTAGCTATGACCTTCCTGAGTTTTAAAGGAGTCGCCGAGGAGAAAGGCCATCATCCTACAGATTGCTGAGCGCCTCTTGGGCGGTGTACACTCTGGCAGGGATTAATGTGCGATGTCTAGCAATCTCTATTGTGCTCACTCCTACAGGTATTTTCCCTATAAACCTCCTTCCTCCCTCCTCCAATGTGTTCCTCTGGTCCTAGGACCAATCAGTGATGTCATCTACCACGACCCCTGAGTCTCCACACACCCCCACCCAGGCCACTTCCTTCTCCATACAAAGCAGATGGTTGGATCAAGCCCGAAGCTCTGTCAAAATGACTTCTCTTCACTGGTCTCGGGGATACCTCCCAGGGGGGTCAGGATCTGAAAGTAATCCACTTTTAGTTTGCATCAATACCATGAGCTAGCTGGTTTCTGAAGCTAGCCTGAGATATGCTCTCATCAGCTGGTCCTGGAACTCCCGGTGAGGTCATAGCAGTGATCATGCGGGGATTTATAGTTGATAGATGGCAGACCTTCATGCAGCATATGTGGATGCTCTGGACCTGTGCTTCTACTCAATGATAGCCTTTATATTTGCTATTTCCTCTGTGTTCTCAAAATCCAGTGTTCTTTTCCATTTATACCCTAATAATTCTTAAAATGAATTTTTTATTTATGCATATGTATGTATGCCTGCACAAGTGTACGTGTACCACTTGTACCCATGGAGGCCAGAAGAGGACATCACATCCCCTGGAACTGGAGTTAACAGGCAGTTGTGGGTGCCCTGATATGGGTGCTGGGGACTTAACTCCTGTTCTCTTAGAGAGCAGTGAGTGCTCTTAACTGCTGGGCCATCTCTCCAGTCCCGCTAATACAACTTTCTGAGTGTGAAGACACAGTTATAGAAAATTTCTTAAAAAGCTATGAAATGCCACCAGGATGGACCCTATTATCACTTTGTTAGCAAATAAGCAAAATCCTGAATCCCTTCTTTAAAGTCAGATTCCTAGTGGCATGTGGCTCTATCTCTTGCAGGCAGGGCCCCTGAGACAGACTGTAAGAAGAGTTCTTGTGTTCCTGTCATTTATCAAGCAAACTAGGAGAAAGTGACTAGGGATAGAAAGCAGACTAGAAAGTAAAAATGGGCGGTGTAGTCTATTTGGCTACCCTATCAAAAATACTACAGTTGTAGTCTGTGAGCAGCCTGAGGCACAGGCTGTAGCTAAGCCACACTCAGATCCCTAATCCACATGAACTGCAAGTAATAGATGCATATTGTTTAACCTATGAGCAGAACTGTTAGGTGGCCTTAGGTAGCTGGTAGACTTTCTATAGCTGGACTGCAGACTCGAGAGCATCTCCTTGCTCACAGTTATCTACGTTCTGCTCCTACCAACCTGAGAGACTATAATACCCATCTGTGAATCTCTGTATCCCTGAGAGTGTTGCCCTGCCTGTGTTAGCATAGAGAAACACCATCCCTAAGCTTAACAACGAGGCATTTATGACTAGAACAGCAATAACAATTGATGGAGCCCTTCCCATCTACAGGGTTTAATCCAGGCCCTTCACAGACTTTATTTCCTATGCATGAAGGTGACATGAGGTGGGGTCTTTGGGGATTTTAATTTCAACAAGAAACTTGGGGCTTCTTGTAGTCAAAGGTATCTTGGGTTGACACTTGTCATGGCCCAACTGGTATTCAAGGCCTGTACCTTTTGGCTTCAGAGCTTGTGCTGTCCCTTAGAACTGCGGACAGATAGAGACGAATGTGATGCAAATGATGTCTTTATTGAAGCATCGTTAGAATTCCAAGTTTTTCAATGGAGAGTGGTGGCACACACCCTTAGTCCCAGCACTCAGGAGGCAGGGCCAGGTGGATCTACGAGAGTTCAAGGCCAGCCTGGTCTGCAAAGTGAGTTCCAGGACAGCCAGGGCTACACAGAAAAACCCTATCTCAAGGGGAAAAAAAGTTCAACTTTTCAGCTACTTATGAGTGACTGGATGATGATGATATATTTACTTGACATTAAATCCCACTGTTGATATTCAAAATGTAGGCATGGATGGAGCCTTAAAATGTTAGCTGAGGTCTGGAGAGATGGCTCAGTAGGTAAGAGCCCTTGCTGTACAAGGAATAGCCAAGTCCAAATTTCAAGTGCTCATGTAAAAAGTGAGGCATGGCATATGCCTGTCACCCTAGTGCTGTGGTAGACAGAATCACCAGCCTAGCTCCAGGTTCAGTGAGAAACCCTGCCTCGAGGGAACGAGATGGAGAATTTTAGAGTAAGACCCCTGATGGTCTTCCTCTGACCCCCATAAACAAAGGGTGAACACAGTCAGATACACACATGTGTGTACACAACACAGGCATTCACATGCCCCCTCCAAAAAAAGAAAAACGTCTTGAATGACTGAATGGATGAATGAATGAAGTGCCTTTAACAGGGTGTGGGACAAAAAGAGAGCAAATAGGATCTTCTACTTCTATTACTGCAGCAGAGCACATACCTCAGCTCCGCCACACAGGCCTAGTCGCCATGAATACTAGCTTCCTGGTACTTACCTGGTAGCCTGAGTGAGGAAATATGATATGCTTGTCTTGACTTAGAGTTGAGAGCTGAAATAACTCCTAAGAGGTAAGTGGAGTGGAAGGCCGCTATTATCCCTAACAAGTGCGTCTTTTCTTATTGGTCTGTAGATAGGTGCACACACTGAGAACCCTCGACATATCCAATTCTGCCTTTGTCACTGTCTATCACCCACAGGGATAAGTGGGGTTATATAATGGGCTTCAGTTCAAAGAATGTGCTCGCTTGTGTATGCAAATACCTGTCTAAACCACTTAAAATAACAAGTTGCTTAACACCATACATTGAGGGAATTTGGTTTCTAACATTGGAGCATGGTCCCTCATTAGGCTCGCCTGTTACAAGGACATGGAAAGAAGGATGGCTTCTTCCCGTCCAGAGTGCTAAGCACCTTCAGCTACATCACAGTTCCGTTCAGAGTAAGGGATGAAGCTTCTTCTCTCCTTCCCTTTGTATTTTAGGAACTAGAGTCAGGATATTGATTTGGTTTGTTCATGTCATTTATGGTAAGCTGTTATCCTTTAAAGTAATTTTACTATGTGTAGGATATGTGTATGTGTGGGCATGAGTGGGCCACTGCACACGTGATGTATGATTTGCAGAGGTCAAGGGACAAGGTTGTGGACTCAGTTCTCTCCCTCCTTGGATTCTGGGGAGTGAACTCAGGTTGTTGGGTTTGCATATAAAGTGTTTTATCTACCGAGCTACCTTGTTGACCCTGTCCTGCTGTTTTTGTTGTTGTTGCTGTTTTTGTTTGTTTGTTTGTTTGTTTTGAGAGAGGATCTCACCATGTAGCCCTAATCTGAAATCCCCTGCATAGACCAGGCTGGCCTCAAACTTACAGAGATCCTCTTGTACTAGGATTAAAGGCATGGGCCACTATGCCTGGCCTTGTTCTGGCTTCTTAAAAGACCATGCTTCTATGGTAGAGTCCCACTAATGAATGGCCAGCCCAGTCATCATGTAATGAAAATGAACTCAGACACTAGATTGTACATTTTGTCCCCTAAGAAGACACACTATAGCTCAGCTTCATTTTTTTCTTTGTTTTTTTAAATTAAATTTAATTTTTATCTATGTGTCTCTCTGAGTGTCTGCATGCATATGTATATGCAGATGCCCACAGAGGCCAGGAGAGGGCGCTGGGAGCTGCTGGGAGCTGAACGCAGGTCCTCTGCAAGAGCAACAAGCACTCTTAACTGCTGAACATCTCTCCAGTCCGGTCACCTCCTTCTCAGCCTGTCCTTTGCCTTTCTCCTCCCCTCTGCGGCCAGCTTGCCTGTGACACACAAAGCAGTCACACCACGTCCCAGTTAAAATCTTTTGCTCCCAGAACCAATCGCTGCACTTGAGGACTATACGCTCTTACATTCTTAGGGCACTGGAGGCTCTGTCTGCCGCAAGGGCCCTCTTCCTAGCTCACAGATGCTCTCTCTCTCTCTGTGTTCTCTCAAGGCAGAGAAGACAAGGCAGGTTTCTGGGGACTCTTTCATCAGGGCAATGATCCCATCCACTGCTCTTGTGACTCCTATCTCTTCTCCTGCCACCGCAGGGGTGACTCGGTTTCCACAGGTGAATCTGTGAGAGATCCAAGCATCCAGGACCTTTCATCACTATGATGTCCGTGCAGCTGGCGTGCGGTCATTACACTTACCAAATTTAGGTGTGAGACCCGGATGGCACCTCACAGATCATCTAGGAGAACCTCTTTATTTTACAAACTGTAGAGTGGGGCACTGGGGAGGGTACCAGTCTTGCTCACTGCCACACCGAGGTGGATCTGAGACTCAAGACATTGTCTTTACAAGGTGGACATTTTCCCATGCCTATAGGTGGTTGCTGTAAAGTCTTGTGCATGGACCACTGGTGGACCAAGAGCCCTACTGTCTGTTTCTAGGCCAACCTCTTAATGAGTAAGCCAGTCATTATGCTTACTCATTAAGTCAGTGGAACCACCATGCTTGGCTGAGTGGTTCTAATTCTAGTCCTTGGCCGAATCAGAAAATGTCCTGGGTCTGTCCTGACTGGAGGCCAGGACTGCCGGGAGAGAGCTCTGACTGCCTGCACTCTCTCCTTTCACCTAAATGAGCATCCCTCCTTGGAATGTGCATGTATGAGGGCGTGACCCAAACTCCAGTCTAGACACCATCATCCCTTTTGGTAGACAGCTCTCATTTGGATCTCTATGGTCTTACCAGTGAGGATGCTCACCTTTGGGCTTTGTGTGTCTCCCTTGCTCTCTGAAGCCCCACCTTTGGCCTCTCAGCTGCTTGCTGACTGATTGCCATCGCTGATCATGCTTACTTTCTTGGACCCTAATTCAAAGAGGCATGACCTTCTCGCTTCCTCTTCTTCATCTCCCTTCTCCTGGCAGCTACCAGGTTCTATAGCCTGCCTGCTCTATTGTTTTTCTTCCAAACTCTAATAAAATTGACCTTGAGATTCCTTCTGAATCCCTTCCTACATTCTTTTAGTAAGACTAAGACCCCTAAAAGGGAACTTGATTTCCCTGGTAACAATAAACACATCCTGAAGTTCCTTCCTGCAGCAAAGTTAAGAATCTCAGCTTCTGGGCTGGAGAAGTGGCTCAGGAGTTCAGAGCACTGGCTGCTCTTCAGAGGACCAGGGTTTGATTCCCAGAGCTCACAAAGTAGCGAACAACCAACAATCTGTAACTCTATTCCTAGAGGATCTGATGCCCTCTGCTGGCCTCCCTGGGAACTGCAGACACGTGGTGCATAAACACACATGCAGGCACAAACAACCTTCTATGTAAATTAAAAATAATCTTTTTTTTTTTTTTTTTTTTTTTAATTCCAGCTTCACCCAGAGAAAGGTCTCTAAAAAGAATTCAGATTGCTATAGATGGCAGTGTAGAGGTACGCCTCCTGCCCCTACCTTCCTGCCGCTGACCTCATGAGAGCACAAATTCTCCACAAAACCACCACGCTGACCATTGGCTGGGATGGGAAGATTTATCCACCACCTTCAGTTGGCCTAAACTGGATAGGTGCCCAGTGTTGGGTCCAGAGAGTCTAGAAGACACTTAGATATCACAAGTACTTTTAGGGCCTAGAGGCCCTTCTCTCTGCAGAGAGAAGGTTGGTGTGTGTGTGTGTGTGTGTGTGTGTGTGTGTGTGTGTGTGTGTGTAGTGCGTGAATGTTCCTCCACACCAGACTCCAGTGCAATTTCTGGCACTCAGCAAGCATATTCTCACATTCATTTCTTTTCTCTCCTTGATTGAAGTGATGGTGTCAGCGATATCATAACATAAAGTTAACAATTACCAGGCACCAAATATCGGTCGAGATACAGCGGATACAGCAATGCTCTGTGTTGCAGGTAGGCATCGGCATCCTACAAAGATGAAGAAATGTGTGCAACACAGCACAGCCAGAAAGTGGAGAACTTTCCACTCAACCAGCTCTTTAACGGTCTGGAAAATCGGTATCCACTCGGGAGCTGCATCCCGAGCGACTTCTGTGGACATTCTGAGAAGCTCAGCAACACTGCGATCCTGAGCACCCTTCCTCCACGAAGATGGACGCGTGGTTCGAGAAGGTTCGTAACAGACTCACTTGAAGCCCCGCAGAGCCCCGAACTCCACCAACCCCGCAGCAAACGCTTTGCCAGGCAGTTGGGGGCCATTGCCAGTTCGAAACAGCAGAAAGGCATGCTCAAAGCTGCGCTTTTGGAAAATTAATCTGGCTGCAGTCTGGAAGATAGACTGTCTTTTCTCAGCCCACCGGTACCCGGTACCCGTTGTGAGGCCTGACCACGGCTTCAGCAAGTGGCAGAACGGGGTTAGGCTCTATGTCTGCTGTGTCTGGGGCCCGAGTCCCCTAAGCCTGACCTCCTGAAGCTGAGGAGAGGCCCTTACCTGCTCCTCCCACCCCACAGGCCCCCTTTCTTCCTAGTGGGTGCTCTGCACCTCACATCTCTGGGCACTTCCTCTTGTTTTTAACCCGCTGTGCCAGGCCTTCTCAACAGGAGACAGTTCCTCTGAATAGACGTTGCCCTGAAAAGGCAAACCCCGCCAGCTGGCGTTAGTAGGGCTGCTGAACTTCCTGTTGGGGGCAGAAACCACAGTGTTATTTATACCCGAAGCTCTTTATTCACGGCGCTTTACAAAACACAAAAGGGGCAGTCCCCTCTCTTAGGGAGCCAACAGACCACAGACACACATAAAACAGCAGAGAATAATCAACCCCTCGTACAGAATCCTCGCACAGACCCCTCCACTGCCCCTTTGTTTCTTCTATTACCTTCCCCTGCGCAGTCTTATTATGGAAATAGACTCCTAATTAACACATCAGGTTCCCCTTTCCAAAAATGTCTCGGAAATGTGCCTGTTCCATGATGCCGTTCACTCAAAACACCCCCTACTATCTTTATTTTGTTCTGCTCGTCACCCTGCTTGTATTATTTGTTTTTTTTGTATTGAAAGCTTGTCAGCTCCCAGGACCTGGCACATACTCATTAGGAGGATGGTCCGGAGAACGAGACAGTGTGATGGAGAGATCAAATCTGAGTGAGGAACGGGCCAAAGACTCGGAAAGCACTGATGGGAGCAGCATGGGGTATGCTGAAGACCATGACCCAATTTTGAGACCCAGGGTGACCAACAGCCAGCTGTTTGGGAAGTGATTCTTCACTTCCCCTAAGCCAGGCTTCCACTGGGTCGTGAAAGTAGGCATCACTTTTTTTTTTTTTTTTAATTTAACTTCTGTGCCTTTAAAAGACCTTTGTTCTCGTCTGCCCCAGGGCCCTGACTTCCTTCCCTCTTCCACCTCTCTGAATTCTGCTGGTGTTCAAGGTCAAAATAAAGTTTCATCTCCTCCTGGAAGTTTCCAGGGCTCCTCAAGTCCAAATTAAACCCCCTGGGTGGCTTATCAGTCAAACAGAAAAGGGGTGCAGGCAGAGGTGGGGTAAAGAGCCTCGCTGGCGGCTTTGGGGTAAAGCAGTGTTCCTTCCGCTGCCCTCATTGCCCTCAGCAAGTACCTAGCACCACCCAGAAGCTGTCCTCCTGGCGCTGGGAGGTCTCAGCCAAGATGGGAAATCATTACTGAGTACAGATTCTCTGCCGCCACTACACTGGGTGACCTGGGTGAATTGTACTGGCCTACAACTAACTCAGCAGGAACTCAGAGGGTCCACCTTCAGAATTTCAGACTTACATCTGAGATGTCTATTTCTTATTTTACCTGTAGGTTCTCTCTCTCTCTCTCTCTCTCTCTCTCTCTCTCTCTCTCTCTCTCTCTGTGTGTGTGTGTGTGTGTGTGTGTGTGTGTGTGTAGGGCAGAGACTTTATTCCTCGGGGGCTATCACTTTTTTTAAAATTATTATTTTGATTTATTGAGATTATAATGGAATTACATCATTTCTCCCTTCCCTTTCCTCCTCCTAAACCCTTCCATATCCTCTTCCTTGATCTCTTTCAAATTCATGCCCTCTTTTTTCATTCATTGTTGCTACACACACACACACACACACACACACACACACCAACCTAAATGCCATCTGTTTAGTCTCTATAGTGTTATTTGTATGTGTATGTTTTTAGGGCTGACCATGTGACACTGAGTAACCAATTGGTATGCTCTTCCCTGGGGAAGACTGTTTCTCCTACTCATTCCTTAGCGGCTTGCAGTTCTTTGTCTAAGGTTGATGCCTTGTAAGCCTTAGATGTCTCCTCTGGACTAGGTCCCATAACTGCATTCTGATTGGTTGTGGGTTTCTGTAATGGTCTCCATCTGTCACAAAGAGAAGTTCCCTTGATGAGGGGGGAAATCTACACTTGTCTGTGGGTTTAAGACAAATATATAGGGTGTGGTTAGGGATTATACTGTCTTAGTAACGGGATGATTGCAGGGTCTCCTCCAAGATCCATGACTTCACTAGCCATAGGTAGTTGGCTGGGTTTCCAGTACCAGGCATGGCTTCCCTCTTGCTGAGTGGGTGTTAAGTCCAATTAGAGAGCTATTGGCTACCACCAACATATACATGCCACTGCTGCACCCTTAGCGTTCTCTTTGGGGATTGATGCTCAATAATTCAGTGGTCCAAAATATGTAAACCCAGCGCTCCCTAAAATTGAGATAAAGCCTGAGATGTAACATGAACTCCAAACAATACTTCCCACAGGCTTGGCCAGAAATGGCTCTCTTGCTTGGAGATTTTGTCTTCCCTATCCAATTTTTCCTTCCTCTTCCTCTCCCATTCAGACTGATTGTAGGGTAAAAGGCCCAGCCAAAGAGACCCACCCTGACCCTGAAACCAGAGCCAGTGAAAGAAACACACTCTGGCCCTTAAACCAGAGCCAGTGAAAGAAACACACCCTGACCCTGAAACCAGAGCCAGTGAAAGAAACACATCCTGACCCTGAAACTTGAGCCAAAGGCTAAGAAGGGCCAGTGAAAGAAACACACTTTGGCTCTGAAACCAGAGCCAAATCTGCCCCTGACCAACTGAGCATGAAACTAACCAATCTTTGAGCAGGGAAACCAACCAATTCCTTAGCAGAAAACCAACCAATCTCTGAGCACGAAATCCAGCCAATCTGAGCTTGTCCGAGCTCAAAGGGATTGAAATCTGACCAATTGCCACCCTAAAAATCTTCTGTCTGGAGAAATTCGGCCCCTGAGAAGTCCTCCATGAGCCCCGTGCCTGTTCAGTTGGCAGCTGCCCTTCCCGACCCTGGCAGAGGCAGCCAGCCACTCTTCTGGATTCCTCCTTCCCAAATAAATCTCTTGAAAGAGTTCTGGGTGAAGACCTTCTTTTGCTGGAGCGAAGCAGAATCTCTGCTGGGAAACCCTCTCTGCAGAGTGGAGCAGAGAAGGAACCCACAACTCTGCTGTGAAACTTCCTCAGGGGAGGCGAGCAAAAGTAACAATTCGCCAGAGCCGGACAGAGCCCCAGCCCCAGCCTGAGCAGATTGCTACATTTCTGCAGGGGTTTCCCCCTTAGCAGAGGAAGCAGAAGTAACAACTTGGGCCGGAAGTGAGAAGAACTCCCTAGTGGAGCGGAGCAGAGAAGCAATGGACACCTCTTCTGGGAAACTTCCTTAGGGGAAGGGAGCAGCAGTAACAACTTTTTTCGCTGGAGTCAGAGCTGGAGCAGATTGCTACATTTCTGCGGGACTTTCTCCCTTAGCAGAATGAAGCAGAAGTAACAACTTGAACCAGATCTGAGGACTCCCTCAGTGGAGCAGAGCAGAGAAGCAATTGATACCTCTGCTGGGAAACTCCTGCGGGGAGACCATCCCCCACTGGAACCCAGCTTGAAACATAGCCTGACTTCCTGGTAAGTCAGGATACCTTTCTTCTCACAGCTGTAGGTATCCAGGATACCTTCCATACACAGCTGTAGGTAGAGCCTGACTTCCCGACAAATCAGGATACCTTTCCTTCCAGAGCGCTGTGTGTGTTTATATATATATATATTTGCAGGTATAACCTGATTTCAGATAGTCAGGATATCCGGAGCTATAACATTTGCACTGATTTCCCTAGAACACGTCCTTAAGAATTCCTTGCACAAGCATCCACATCTATAGGTCCAGTTCTGGGAAAATCTGATGCAGGATAATGCACAGAGCATCTCTTCATTGTTAAGAGCTCATATTTTAGGTTCACTTTTAAAGTCTATATATTTTTCTTTTTTAATGTATGTGTGTGGAGATTATATGTGTAAGTGCATGTGTGCATGTGTGTGGGCATGGGTCACACCTGTCCAATTCATCCATCACAGGGAGATGAAAGGCACAGAAGGCTTTGAATCAGGCCAGGCAAATAGATTTTGTGCAAGATTCACTCCAGTCACAGGTCCAGGTACCTTTGCAAACAAGAGTCCAAATTGGCAACTGAAATGTAATTTCCCAGATCCCTTTAGCTCCCTGCCCTGGGGTTCATATGAGTTTTCCTCCCAGCTCTATTGTTTGCAATTCAGTCCCTTTCCTGTCTCTCTGAGAACTCGGAGTTTTCTCGAGATCAAGGGTTTTGGTCCTCTGGACTTCTAAGCAAGGCAGTTTATTAGGGAACCTTCTGTTTACTTAAGTATATAGCAGGTCCCAGCTGGCCAGCAGGGCAAGTGAGACTCCTTGACATTGTTCCGAGCATGGACTCTGTAACATTTAATCACTGACATGGTAATGTGATGCAGGATCGTCTTTTTAAAGAAGAGGTCAGAGTCCATGCTAGCATCCTGTAGACTGGGGATTGCCTTCCTGCCCTGTAGAAGTGTGTCCCTCTTCTGAGCCTCAGCTTTGCAGCCGTGGCTTCCTCTCTGAGTCTGAGTTTTGGTAGTGCCTCTTTCGAGCTGACTTGCTGTAGCTACAGAAGTAACAGTGTCTAAATGCTGTTGGCAGTTTACCATTTGGGATTCAACCCAGAGCCTGGACCTTGTTATGGAGGCATTTTCAGAGCATTACAGCTCGGCTGTAAAAGTACTTTGGCTTAAAGGGAAAACACAGTAGAAGCTGGCTAATCTAATAACTTAATAACACTTGCCGCCCCTTCACAGCAAGGATTTCATTGGAAGACTCGAAATGAGGCTTTCAGGATGCACAGGGACACATTCCACCGGTGACTGGGTCATCCCTGATGAGCTCTAGCTTTGCTTATTAAAGCAGATGCCACAACATTGCTTCGATGCTGCACTGTCCTTTGGACACAGTCACCAAGGGTAGTCTCAGACTGCCCAAGAATCTCACTGAGGCTGTCTTCTTTACACTCTGTGCCCCGCCCTTTCTCGGGCATCCGATTTCTGCAGGATCCTGGGGACTATTATTAGGGAAACATTCTAAGCGCACTTGAGATACGTGGATTTCTCAAATCCATATTTGATTACTTGGTTTCCTTATGACTTTATTCACACATATCTAATTCTAGCTATTCATCTGGGCAGGTTAAATATTGTGAGCACTTGTATATTCCTCATGCGGGCAAGGAGAGCTTTTAATACTCATATTAAAGTTGTTTCTAATGATGTTGAAGTGGTCTCCATGGCAAATACTAGTTGAACTTCATTTTCAATGGACTATTTCCCTATTCAAGAAAACACTTGTCTGTGCCTTAAAAAGAAAAATTTAAATGGCCTATTGTTATTTGTGAAATGTGAGTGATGACCCTTAAAATTTTACTAACTCTGATTAGAAAATTTTTAAAGGGAAGCAAGATTTCTTTAAATTAATGGTGGCAGAGGTCTCAATCCTTCATGGCAATCATATTTCAGTTACGGTCTGACTTCCTCTTTCTCTCTGTCTCTCTCTCCCCACACCTTCCCTTTCTTCCCCCCTCTATATAATAGCCTTCTGAGACTTTTTATAGACCTTAGAAGGCAGCTCTCAGTTACAAAATTGAATAGAAATATAGGGAGAAGGCTGAAAGCTTGCATACAGTTCCCATGAAAATGCCCACGAGTCTATCAGCGAGGTGCTAACTGTTGGATAGAAGGCTTCTATCTGAACACAGCATAAATACTCCATAAAACTGGACAAAATAATTTTGATCTGAACTATATTAATGGGGGACTGGTGATATAACTCAGCTGGTAGAGTGCTTGCCTAGTCTATACAACATAAGGTTCAGGCCCCAGCCTGGCATAAACCAGGCCTGTAATCCTAGCACTTGGGAAGTAGAAGCAAGGGGGTTGGAAGTTCAAGGTCATCTTTAGTAACAGAGCAAGTTCAAGGTCAGCTTGGGTTACATGAGACCCTCTCACATAGGGATGGGGCTGGGAATATAGCCTAACGTTGGAGAGCTTGCCTAGCATGTCCTAAGCTCAATCTTCAGTAACACACACACACACACACACACACACACGCACACGCACACGCATGCGCACGCGTGCGCACACACACACGCATCGCACGCGCGCACACACACAGGCTTCCTAATTGAGAATGGAGTCTCGAGGTGAGATTTGTGAAGGGCCTTGTGGAGATCTTAGAGTCGTTTCTGAGGATATCCCAGTGATGTCTACTTGAAATTGGTTGTCTATCCAGCATTTCCTCCTTCATAAAAACAGACTTTGTGTTTCAAAATCAGGTAAGATGAAAGCTTGACTGATTGCTATTTTTGAAACATGTTTCCTCAGAATAGCCTGAGTGATTGCTGTCTGTCCTCTCATTACCCCAAGATACCATTTGTCAAAGACAGAGAGAACCCTGGATTTGCCTCAACTCACGGTGTCCCAAGTACTGCCGATTTAATTTCACTCTTACAGATAAGAGGCCAGATCATCAGAGCCCAGGCTTTTCTTCAAGGAAAGGAGGGTCTTCTCAATATGCAAATGGAACCGTGCATTCCTCTTACTGTAAACCGAGCATCATTGGCCACAGTAGGGTAGGCTTTAGCAGCCACCCAGCATTCCAGATACTCCTTGATTGAGATCTTTAATGCTCCCCCTGGACACGATTTTCCCCCCAAACCAACAGAGTGACCTGAAGGGTCTGCATTAGTTATCCACTTTGCTGAGCTTGGCTATGAGCTCAGCCAGTGAATTCTTGGGAGTCTGCAGAAAAAAAAAAAAATCTGTTGTGAATTAAAAAATGAAAAAATATATGAGATCATGTTTCTGTCAGGCTGGAAACTTTACAGTGACTTCCAGTAGTATTCAGAAGTGCAGCCCTCACAGTGCTGATCAAGTTCATCCCCAGGTGGGCCCTGTGTGGCATCCTTGTCTACCCCTGCTTGTCTCTGTCCCTGTTACTCAACCCCCCCTCCTTTCCCCCCTTTTGCAGGGAATACTCTTTCCCCAGCTGACTCACCCCCCAACCAGACCATTTCCTTTTCTAGGGCTTTGCTAGTGTCACTTTCCTCAAAGAGATCCTCTGACCCCCGTTATAAGCTGAACTGTGCCCCTCATCATTCTTATGTGGAGGTCTTAACCCCCATACCTTAAGATGTGACTATACTTGGAGATAGGTTATTTGGAGAGGTGATTCATTAGAATTCATTAGAATTGCAGCGCGCACACACACACACACACACACACACACACACACACACACACGGCCACATGAACCCACAATAAGAAAGCAACTATATTGCAAGGAGATGGGCCTCTGAAGGAACCAAACCAGACACTTCCTTCTTGGACTTGCAGTCTCCAGACTTGTGAGGCAATAGGTTCCTGTGGTTAGGCCACACAGTCTGTGGCATTCTGAGCTGGCATGTCAATCTTGACCCCACGTCACGCTCTGCTTTATACCTCTTCACAGCACGTGATACTTTGGACCTGTTTATTTCTATCCTCATTTCCTTGTCCTGCCTCTACAAGTCAAGGTCTTGATCCATAATAGGTGCTCAATAAGTATCTGATTAGCAGATGACTAACTGGAAATGACTCTCACACCTGAAATGATGTCCTGTAGCCCAGTTCTCAAATCTCTACAGTGGGCCCTTTGAGAAGCACAGGCACACAGACATTTAGGTCCTGCGTTTAAATCAAATGAACCAACTCATTCCCTGAATGGACGGTGAGATGCTGAAATGATTGCAGTCCTGTCAGGCACCTCATAAACTACATTCAAATGAACCTAATAACTGGAGAGGCACTATGTGACTATGAAATCAATTCAAGAAGAGAAAATGTGGTTTTTTTCCTCCTCTGCTTTCATGGTTATTATATTATATTTAGGATAATTATAGAAAACACACACACACACACACACACCAAAAAGAAGCTAATGTTAAAAAGCAGAGATACTTGAAAGTCTTTGGAAACCTCACTAGCAATAATTTAACCAAATAAGATTATAATTCCAGATCAAAGGTAGCAAAATTATAAAGGGGGAAAAGGCTGCTGTGCGGCTTCTCGTTCCCACGTATCATTTAAGGCCATGCAAACGACTAGCGGGCATAAGAATAGCTTTCACTCCTAATCCCCATAAGGAGGAACACTGATGTCACCGTTCTTGGAAATACAGCTGGCAGATTCCATCACTCGCAAACTGACTAGTCACGCAGCAGGTAAACAATAGAGTAAAATTAATAATGGTACTTTTTGGAGGGGCGTAGTGTCTCTGTCATGGGATAAATTGGCAAATGTGTGTTGACTGACTGCGACTATCCCAAGTTCTATCTTGGTATTATATAAAAATCCAGTATTGTACGCAAAAGGTGCTTGTGGTGTACCCAGCCAAGCAAGCCTACATTAATTTGGACAGTAAGCCCCCTCACTGGAGCATGAGCTAGGGCTGTGACCTTGACCAAACCCTTGTTGCAAAGTCCTTCCAAACAGTCAGTTCTTCTTGGAATGAACAAATGAACGTCAAATTAAAGTAACCCTTGGCAGCTTTCCATTGGCTAGCACCAATGGCTCTGTTTCTCCCGTGGTCCAGGAACAGTGAACTGGAAGCTGTTAAAATCTTTAAGAGGGCATTGGTCAGCAAGCTTTGAGGGGTGGGGTTGAAGGACCCGCAGCGAACTCAATGTCTCTACACCCCGCACCCCCCCCCAGCGAACTCAATGTCTGCTATCTTTGTCTGCCCAGCAGAGGCTTTTCCCTCTTTCAGGTAATAGCACCTCAGTTTTCCTTTCCACACTCTGGCTCACACAGTTAAGGTGGAACTGAACCCTGTGGTGGTATTGTGTTCCTCAAAATATTGTGCACCCTAATAAACTTATCTGGGGTCAGAGAACAGAACAACCACTAGATATAGAGGCCAGAAAATGGTGGCACACACGCCTTTAATCCTAGCATTCCAGAGGCAGAGGTCCATCTGGATCTCTGTGAGTTCAAGGCCACACTAGAAACAGTCAGGCATGATGACACATGCCTTTAATCCTAGAAAGTGATAGCAGAAAGCAGAAAGGTATATAAGGCGTGAGGACTAGAAACTAGAAGCTTTTGGCCTGGTTAAGCTTTCAGGCTGTGAGTAGCAGTTCAGCTGAGATTCATTCCAGACAAGGACTCAGAGGCCTCCAGTCTGAGGAAACAGGATCAGCTGAGGAATTGGTGATGTGAGGCTGTGGCTTGTTCTGCTTCTCTGATCTTCCAGTGTTGACCCTAATACCTGGCTCCAGGTTTGATTTTATTAATAAGACTCTTTAAGATTCATGCTACAGAACCCCTTCCTAGCCCCAAGCATGAAGAGGGACAAACAGCACAGGCTGGCTAAGTCCGCGGTACCTCTCCATTTGACTACGGTGATTGATCCAAGACGGACACTAAGAATTCATACGGGACTTAGTTGGGGGAGCTGTTTCTTTTGCAGATATTAAACTTGGAGTTGCAAGCCACATGCTATTCAACTAACCACATTAGCAGAGATGTAAGCCAACTCTAGGCCGTGTGTGTGTGTGTGTGTGTGTGTGTGTGTGTGTGTGTGTGTGTGTGTGTGTGTGAAAGCGAGGGCACACACCATTTTGTCTCTTGGGTACAGCTGTGCCTGAAACCTGAGCCTCTTGATTCTCTTGGTCATACCCCCATCCCACCCTTGCTTCAGCAAATATCCGCTGACCTGCCACAGCTTGCCACCGAATGATTTGAACAAGCGAGCAACACAGAGCAAGCTTCACTTCAGTCTGCATCTCGGTACATGATGAGATGAGTCGTTAATAAAAAAAGAAGTAGAGATTTATGCGCACCCCTTAACCGGAAAAGCTGCCTGGCCTCTGTATACTGGACTCTCTAAATCCACGAAATGGGAATAATCATTAAAACCTGACTTAGAGTGTTTCTGAGAGAACTGATTAAGTCAACACGTGAAAACTGACTCAATTATCACCCAGTACAATGGTTATCACTGTTACATCCATTGAAAAGTTATGTCGGCCAGGTGGCGGTGGCACATGGCTTTAATCCCAGCACCCAGGAGGTAGAGGCAGTCAGATCTCTGTGAGTTCGAGGCCATCCTGGTCTACAGAGCGAGTTCCAGGACAGGCTCCAAAGCTACCCTGTCTCAAAAAACCAAAAAGTAAACAACAACAACAAAGTGATGTCAATGCTAGAGTTCTTTGTGTTTGCCTGGGTGTGCCTGTGAGTTTGTGTGAGTACATATGGACATGCATGTGTGTGTACTTGAGTGTGGAGGCCTGAGGACAACCTCAGAGGTCATTCCTCGGTTGCCACCCACCTAGTTTTTTTTGAGGCAGCGTCTCTAACTGGCCCAGAACTCACCAACAAGGTCTGGCTAGCTGGATGGTGAGCTCCAGAGATCTGCCTCCCCAACACTGGACTTACAAGGACATGCCGTCAGGCCTGTCTTGAATGCCAGAGTTTTGTTGCTCTCCATGAGGGCACTACCAATGCGCCATCTTCGCATAGGAGCAAGGTTGAAATAATTACCACAGATAAATCGATTCCTTATTCCACGTTAAAAAAGGAAACCCATGCCAGGCAGTGGTGGTGCATGCTTTTAATCCCAGCACTTGGGAGGCAGAGGCAGGCAGATCTCTGTGAGTTCGAGGCCAGCCTGGTCTATAGAGTGAGTTTCAGGGTAGCCAAGGCTACACCGAGAAACCCTGTCTCAAAAAAAACAAAACAAAAAAAAAAAAAAAAACCAACCAACCAAACAACAACAACAAACGAAGAAAACCCATAACCAAGAGTCAGTTCAGGCATGACAGCTGAATTCTAGGCAGCAGCAATGTGGATAAACCAGAGGCTCCTGGGAGGACAGTGTCCCTTCTTACAGAGAACCAGCCAAAGTTCCCTTCAACGGGGAGATGAATGTTTTTAGAGAGCTGAAGGAAAAGGATGATGGTGGCTTTAGCTCAAATCTTAAGGCCGTTGAGAGAAAATAGCAGTGCTGGTGATTTCTCCTTCCTCTTCAGGGAAGCGCCTACCCCTACATATTAAACAGGAAGTGGAGGACCTAGCTCACACGCCAGGGTCAGACGCACAGGCCCACTTGGCCAGAAATTTGCAGCTCATGGGAGTTTTCTAAGAGGGGAGCTGGGCAGCTGGGCCAAACTGCAATATAAGAATCCCCTTCTGGTGTGGAAAAGGTGTGGAGGGGATAAACTTAACTCACGTCAGAGCCACACTGAGCCTTTCCCTTTAAGTCCCCTCCTCTTTCTCCTCCTCCACCACCCCCATTTCCTACTGCGGTAAAACATTACATAGAATTTGCTACTGTAATCATGTTTAAGCATGTATCTGAAAGGTACTGAATATGTATTATTGCCACCAACCATCCCATAACTTTTCCATTGTTTCCACTGGAAACACCGTGCCGGTAAACACCACCCATAAGGACAGCCACCATTTTGTTCTCCCTGTCTGTGGACGTGGTGGGTCTAAGAAACTGATAGAGAAGGGATTCTACAGCATTTGCTGCTAGTCCATGACTGTCGTGTTAACAGCCAAAAGTTCATCTTCCAGGTTCATCAAACAATTCCTCCATTTCTATGCCAAGTAACACTCCACTGTGTATATTAACACCTTTCAGTTGTCCATTCATCTGTTGACAGAAACCTAGATGATAATATTTTTAAGGGTTATTTGAGAGTCCCACTGTGGTCAAAGGTCAAAGGTTTGGTCCCTACAGTGGTATGGTGGGAGGTGGTAGAACCTTTGGGAAATTGTCATTAGATCATTGGAGTGTGTGTGTGTGTGTGTGTGTGTGTGTGTGTGTGTGTGTGTGTGTGTAGTACCTGTGGAGACCATAAGGGGGCATCAGACCTCCCATGGAGCTGGAGGTATAGGCAGCTTTGAACTACCTGACACCTGTGCTGGGAACTGAGCAGTGCTCACTTGTTTTTTTTGTTGTTGTTGTTGTTTGTTTGTTGTTGTTCTGTTTGGTTTGGTTTTTAGAGACAGGGTATCTCTGTGTAGCTTTGTGCCTTTCCTGGATCTCGCTCTGTAGCCCAGGCTGGCCTTGAACTCACAGAGATCCGCCTGGCTCTGCCTCCCAAGTGCTGGGATTAAAGGCGTGCGCCGCCGCCGCCGCCGCCGCCGCCGCCGCCGCCGCCGCCACCACCACCCGGCAGGAGCAGTACTCACTTGTAACTGCTGAACCATCTCCGTAGCCTTCTGCTCTTTTTATGAATTGTTTAGTGTTTTGTTGAATTGTTGGCTAGCAACCACTTACAGATATTTTATACATATTTTCTCTAGTTCTCTTGTTTTCATGGAAAAAATATAGATAATTATTGAAACATCCCTGCATTTCTGGGAAGAAATAATGTTCTTTGATGTCCAGAGCTTTAATTAATTAATGATATTAAATTTTTATTAGATGTATTCGTTTTATGTGTGAGTGTTTGGCCTGCATGTATGTATGCACACCACATGTATGCTTGGTGCCCTCTGAGGACAGAAGAGGGCATCAGGTCCCCTGGAACTGGAGTAGAGATGACGGTGAGCTATCACATAGGTGTTGGGAACTGAACCTGGTTCCTGTTCAAGAGCATCAAGTACTCTTAGCCATCTCTCCAGCCCATAATATTTTTCTAAGACAAGGCTGCTTCAATTTCTGATTCTCCTGTCTCGACTTCTCAAATGTTGGGGATACCGAAGTGGGCCACCATGCCTGGCAGAAGTTTTAGATTCTAATGAAGCCCATTTTTCTTTTTTTTTTTTCTTTCTTTTTTTTGGGTTTTTTTTTTGTTTTGTTTTGTTTTTTGTTTTTTGTTTTTTGAGACAGGGTTTTTCTTTGTAGTTTTGGTGCCTTTCCTGGATCTCGCTCTGTAGACCAGGCTGGCCTCGAACTCACAGAGATCTGCCTGGCTCTGGCTCCTGAGTGCTAGGATTAAAGACATGTCTTGTATAACATTAGAGGGACTAGCCTTAATATAATACATCCTAGCGGCTCAGGAGAGAGAACTACTAAGGGCGAGGACTATTTTCAAGAAATAGAATCTCAGCACACTGAGCTCTATAGTCCACTTGCTTTAATTCCTCCGGCATAACATCCTACATACACAGCGTCAGTTCTGTTCTCATGCCTAGCTCCTTTCTTATCTGATTTCTCTCTATATTTATCTAC
This sequence comes from Peromyscus leucopus, assembly GCF_004664715.2. Classification (NCBI taxonomy): domain Eukaryota; kingdom Metazoa; phylum Chordata; class Mammalia; order Rodentia; family Cricetidae; genus Peromyscus; species Peromyscus leucopus. The sequence continues at coordinate 66,573,518 of NC_051075.1, forward strand.
TGTTCCCTCTTAAGTTCTATCTTAATTCTCTCATCTTAATTCTGCCTCATCTAGGTTCTTTTCACCTTGTTCTTATCCAGCTAGTACTTCCCCATCTGACTCTTGCTCATCTTCCATCTCGTCTACACATACTTTCTGGTCAAAATTCTCCTTATTCCTCCCAGTTCTCCATCTCTCTGTTCTCCACGTGCCCTGGAAGTCCTGGTATATATACACTTACAAGCAGTATTCCCTTGGCAGTGCAAAGCCAGGCTTCCAGGGTCAAACAGAGGGGTGATAGGAATCACATAGAGGGGCAATAACCATTAATTATTATTTGCAACCCCAAAGGGAAGTGACCAATGGGGAAATGAATTAACTAAAGGCTAAATTTGGATAATATCTAAGAAGAGGGATCTTATGTGCTCAACTATAGTCTTAAATGTGATTGGTAGAAAATGTTAAGAATTTATGAGTTTCGAGGTCAATGGGAGAAAATAAAACTATCTTCTTTTTTCCTGTGGCTCCTATCTGTCCAAGCTATCTGCTGTTTTTTTCTGCAGGGTGGGGGAAAGTGTGCTCAGTCACTAGGCAACCTGTGTACAGCTAGATGCCTCTGGTGATAGTTAAAGGGAGGTCTGGAACTAGAGGTAAGGTTTGGGAAAGGAGGAAGTAAAGCTTAATTGGCACATCCGCCAGGTCTTCTCAAACAGATAGCCTGGATGCTTAAGTCTATTCTTAGAGAGTACAGAGGTATCTCTGATAAGGAACTTTCCTCCATCTGGGGATGGACCTGGCTGGATGCTGCCAATGATAATAATTACAGGGAGGCTTGAACTGGGGTTCTGGCTGTGCATAGCTGTCAGCGCACAAGGTTATCTAAATATTCCTAGAAGTGGTTAGGTAAGGAGTTAGAGGCCTATAAAGTTAGTAAGGTTGTAAGAAAGGAGGGTCCGAGCTGAATTGTGTAAAGCTATTACTTAACATCCACCTGACCTAGGTGGTGTCTCCTTGTGGAATTTACCTTAAATCAGGAGACTTGCATATGGACTATTATTACTGTTAGTCCTTGAAAGTAACCAAGGGAGATATCTGATTCCAGAGAAAGCCTTTCCTGAGGCTGTTCTCCAAATTCCTGGAGTGTGTACGTCCGGAGAGTGGTCAGTCCACACTGTTAGCCCTTCTTAGGGAAACGTCAATTGGGAAAACTATGAAGATACACATGATTTTCATAACAGAAGACAGCTGATATACAACAAGCCAAGTAACACCAAAAGCTCCTTGGAATTTGGCTTCCTCTGGAGGAAATCCTTGATCCCTCCAGGTAGTGACTTTGCCATAACCAGCTGAGTTCTTATGATATATTCCTGAGGCCCGCAGCAGGCATGTGCCAACACCACCCAGCCACCCATTTTTCTTTTGTTGCCCATGCTTTTACTGTCCCAGCCAAGAAATTGGGACCAAATGGAACACCATGAAGCCTTCTTTCTTCCAAGACATTTATAGTTTTAGCTCTTTTGTTTAGCTTGCTGGTCCATCTTGAGTGGATTTTATGTATAAAGTAATATAAGAATCCATCCTTTTTTGTATTTGGATATACAGTCTTCCAAGCACCCTTTGCAAGGGTCAGGGAGGGAATGTTCACCTGCAACTGTGGGTTTAAAACAGCTCTTTGGGTGTTTGCTTTATGTGTGCTGAAAACCAATGACTAGTTGCACACATTTAGGACTGGTGGTTTTTCTCCCCACACCCCTTTTATTGAAAATAGATGTTTTTCTCACATAATGTACCCTGATTATAGTTTCTTCTCTCTCTCTCTACTCCTCCCAGTTCCTCTCATCTGGATCTACTCCCTTTCTGTCTCTCATTAGAAAACAAACAGGCCACTAAGGGATAGTATATACACGTGTGTGTGTGTACGTGCGTGCGTGCGTGTGCGTGTGCGTGCGTGCGTGCGTGCGTGCGTGCGTGCGTGTGTGTGTGTGTGTGTGTGTGTGTGTATCTTTTCATATATAGAGATATAAAACAAAAACTAACACATCAGATTTGGACAAAACAAACAAAAAGAAGGGAAAGAGTGCAAGAAAAGTCACTGGAACAGACCCACTGGTTCACACACTCAGGAATCCCATTAAAAACACTAAACTGGAAGCCATAATATGTACACATATTATGAGAGAGAAGAAAAAATGAGATAATTATTGAGCCATCCCTGTATCTCTGGGAAGAAGCCTACATGACCATGTGGATGATTTTTCTGAGGTGTTCTTGCATCTAGAGTGCAAGTACTTTATTGAGAACGTTTGCATCTATGTTCAGAAGGCAAACTGCTCCATAATTCTCTTTCTTTGTTGGGTCTTTATGTGGTTTGGGTATCAGGGTAACCGAGGACTCATAAAACAAACTGAGCACTGTTCCTTCGGTTTCTATTCTGTGTGATAATTTGAGGAGTATTGGCTTTAACTCTTTTTTGAAAGTCTGGTAGAATTCTGTGCTAAAATCATCTGGCCCTGGGTTTTTTGGGCTTGGAGACTGAGTGACAGCTTCTATTTCACTAGGGGTACAGGTCTGTTAAAATTGCTTATTTGATCTTGATTTAATTTTGGCAGATGGTTTGCATCAAGGAAATTATCCATTTCTTTTAGATTTTCCAAATTGGTTGTTTACAGGTTTTTAAAGTATGTCCTTATGATTCTCTGGATTTCCTTGGTGTCTGTTGTTATGTCCCCCTTTCCATTCCTAATTTTAATTTACATATTCTATCTCTGCCTTTTAGTTAATTTGGATAAGAATTTGTCAACCTTATTGATTTTTCCCAAAGAACCAAATCTGTTTTGTTAATTTTGTATTGTTTGTTTATATTTTATTGATTTCAGCTCTGAGTTTGATTATTTCTTGCCATCTACTCCTTTTGGGTGTGATTTCTTCTTTTTGTTCTAGAGTTTTCAGGTGTGCTGCTAAGTTGCTAGTATGTGATCTCTCTGTTGTTTTGGTTTGTTTTTCTTTGATATGGCACTTAATGTTGTGAACTTGCCTCTTAGGACAGCTTTCATTGTGTCCCATAAGTTTGGGTATGATGTGCCTTCATTTTCATTGGATTCTAGGAAGTCTTTCATTTCTTTCTTGACCCAGTTTTTATTCAATAGTGAGTTGTTCAGTTTCCATGAGTTTGTTAGTGTTCTGTTGTTTCTGATATTCAGTTTTAATCCATGGTGGCCAGATAGGATGCAAGATGATTGTTCAATTTTCTTCCATCTATTAGACTTGCTTTGTGTCTGAGGATGTGGTCAATTTTGGAGAAAGTTCCATGAGGTGCTGAGAAGCAAGTATATTATTCTGTGTTTAGGTGAATATTCTGTAAATATCTGTTAGGTCCATTCAGTTTTTAATGTCAGTTAGCTCAGGCATCCCACCTGCCCAACCGTTTGTTAATGTTTTCATCAATTTCTCTAAGGAATCTCTTCATTTCCTGTTTGAGGACTTTCTATCGTATTCACAAAGGCTGTTTTAAGGTCCTTGTCTCATGCTGCAGCTCTGTTGCGTTCTCAGGGCCTGCTGTGGGAGGGCTGCTGGGATCTAGTGGAGCTGTATTGTCCTGGCTGTTATTGATTTTTTTTTTTTTCTTGTGCTGGTGTTTAGGCATCTGGGTTTGTGGGTATTCTAATTTCAGGTGCTGATCGCCAGTCTTCACTTGATTGGCTAGGTGCTTTCTTCCTGGGTTTCTGCTGCCCTCTCTGGTTCTTAGGAAGGTGTAGTGGTTGTGTGTTCCCTAGTAGGGAATTCTTCTGGAATCCTGCTTGGCATGGACATTGGGGTTCCAGGTAAAATAGGTTTCTAGGTATTGGGAGCTGACACTTAGGAATAGGGGAAGGGCTGGGGGTGGCGCTGAGGGGGTCCACAGGTTGGAGAAAAGCAGGGTGTTCCACCAGGATTTGCTGAGTTCCCTGGGAGTGGGGGCAGAGAGGAAGGAGAGGCCACAACAGGTAGTCTGCTACAGAGCTGGTGATGAGCCTGGGGGAACTGATTAGGTTTGGAGAGGGAAAAATTTGCAGTTAGCCTACCTGCTTCCCTGGCTGGAGTGGCCTGTGGAATGCCTGCTGGAGTTGAGGGTGGGGATGAAGTGATGAGTGAGGGGGAGAAAGACTGGAGGGGAAGATCTGAGTGATACGCCAGAGGAAGGGGCAGAGAGGAATGGTCTGCTACAGAGCTGGAGATAAAACGGGGGGGTGGGGTGGAGGTTGGATTTGGAGGAGAGGTGGAAGAGGTGAATCTCTACAGTTAGCTTCACCGACTCCCTGGCCAGAATCCTGTGGTTTTCTTTCTTTCTTTTTTGAAATCAATCCTTTCATCATTGGGAATTGACCCTCATTATCCATGCTACTATTGTTACAAAGTACCCTTTGGTATAATCCAGCCTCTTCAATTTTCTTATCATTATTAATATTGGGATACTCTTTTTCCATTTCCTTATTTTAACCTACTCGTTATATTCAATTTCTTGTCAACAAGATCTAATTGAATCTTTCTTTCTTATCCAGACACTCTCTGGCTTTTAATTAAAGTGTTTTTATAGCATGTGGTGGTTTGTTGCAGTGGTGGTATGGTTGGAGTCTACCACCTTACTGTTTTTGTTTTTTTGGTTTTTTTTTGTTTTTTGGTTTTTCGAGACAGGGTTTCTCTGTGTAGCTTTGCGCCTTTCCTGGAACTCACTTGGTAGCCCAGGCTGGCCTTGAACTCACAGAGATCTGCCTGCCTCTGCCTCCCAAGTGCTGGGATTAAAGGTGTGTGCCACCACCGCCCGGCTCAGACTGTTTTGTTTTGTTTTCTACTTGGTCATCTGTTATAACTTTTCCTCCCCCCCCCCCCCCACCTTTTTTTTTGTGTGTGTGTGTATGTGCATGGCACATATGTGGGGGTCATAGAACATCTCTTGAATCTACTTTAAAAAGAAAAGGGGGAAGATATAAAAATGACAAAAGGCAGATTATTGAATCTATTATGAAAAGAAAAAAGATAGAATATGGATATGATAAGATAAAAAGGTCAATTATTGAATCTACTTTTAAAAAGGAACTACTTGTTTTAAATAGGATAAGTAATGAAATTTACTTATACAGGTCCTTTTTTTTTGAAGCAGGGTCTCATGTAGCCCAGCCTGGCCTCAAACCTGGCCTCAAACTCACTATGTAGCCAAGAATACCCGGGTTCTGGGATTACAGATGTGTGCCACCACACCTGGTTTCTCTGGTGCTGGGGCCTGGGCCTAGGGCCCTGTGTCTGGGAAGCCCTCTACCGACGGAGCGGTGTCTCCAGCCATAGCTTAGTCTTACAATAGTGTCCTTCCCTTTCTCCCCATGAGCCCTTTATACAAGTGCCATACATTTTATTTCTTCATCTATAACAGACCCCACAATACACCATTTTTCTTTAAGTAATCAATTGTTCATTAAAGAAGTTTGCTTGGTTGTTTTTTGAGACAGGGTATCATGCAGTCCAGGATGTTCTCAAATCTGCTGTGTGGCCAAAGATGACTGAACTTCTGATTCTCCTGTCTCCACCTTACTAAATAAAAATCTTAAGTTAGCGGGCATTTTAATATATCTTATATTTTAACTCATCTCCATCATTTCCAGTGTTATCCTTTCTTTGTGTAAATCCAAGTTTCAACCTGCTATCATTTCTCTTCCGCCCTAAAAGTTTCTTCCAGTAGAAGTTTCTGGATGAAAATGGCCTTGTTTCCCATTTTTGAAGGTTATTTTTTTTGCTGTGTATGTATTAGTCCATTTTTAATTATTATTATGAAAAGCCCAAGGTGGGTGAACTTGATAAAGAAAAGAGCTTTACTTAGCTCAAGGACTTTGAGTCGGATGTCCCACATGAAGTGGCCTCATATATTTGACCTCTCATGAGGACCTAATGAAAGGAGAGTGTGTCGTTGATATATTGTGCACCCCAATAAACTTATCTGGGGGTCAGAGAACAGAACAGCCACTATATTAAACATAGAGGTTAGGCAGTGGTAGCATATGCCTTTAATTCTAGCTGGATTAAAGGCATGTGCTACCACTGCATAAACTCTATGCCAGTTAGTTTATTGGGGTGCACAATATATCAACCACATTTCCCTTTTTTGTCTAAAATAAAAAAGCTTATAACTAATACAAAAAAGTATATCCAATAAGTATATACAATATATACAGTCAAGAATTACATTAACAACGTCTAGTCCATTATCATTAGACAGATTCAGACAAAAACTCCATTATACATATTAACAATGTCCAGTCCAGTAACATTTGATAAACTCAGACAAAAAATTTCATTACTTATCCTATTTAAAACAAGTAGTTCTTTTTTAAAAGTAGATTCAATAATTGACCTTTTTATTATATCCATATTCTTTTTTCTTTTCATAATAGATTCAATAATCTGCCTTTTGTCATTTTTATATCTTCCCCCTTTTCTTTTTAGAGTAGATTTGATGATCTACTCATTTATCCTATTATTTCTCTATCTTTTTTCTTAGAGTAGATTCAATGATCTACCTCATATCTAAGCATAGGCATGGTGACTCACACCTTTAATCCCAGGAAGTGATGGCAGAAAGCAGAAAGGTATAAAAGGCATGAGGACCAGGAACTAGAGCTGGTTAAGCTTTTAGGCTTTTGAGCAGCAGTTCAGCTGAGATTTATTTTGGATGAAGACTCAGAGACTTCTAGTCTGAGGAAACAGGATCAGTTGAGGAACTGGCAAGGTGAGGAAGCTGTGGCTTGTTCTGCTTCTCTGATCTTCCAGCATTCACCCGAGTAACTGGCACTGGGTTTGTTTTTATTAATAAGATCTTTTAAGATTCATGCTACAAGGGTCATGGGGACAAGGAGACCATATTGCCAGGTGGGAGGCTGGAGAGTAACTCAGAGGTCACAATCACTTTTATATAACAAATGCTCCTCCAAGAACTTACTTTTGGGTCACAGGAGAAGCTCATCATCTCTTCTGAGGGAATGTACCCCAGTAGTTTAAGATTAAGATCTCCCTACTCGGTCACACTTATTACAAATCCACACCACCTCTCAACATTGCCACACTAAAGACCAAGTATCCAACATGTGAACCTGAGGAAGACTCTCAAATATATCCAAACCATAGCAATAGAAATCAAATTCGACACACTTTGTTTTCAGGTATGTATGTTTGTCATGTGTGCACAGGTGCTTACAGAGGTCAGAAGCCTGTTATGATGCCTTGGAGCTGGAGTGTCTCAGTTAGGTTTTCTGTTGCTGTGAGGAGACACCATGACCACGGCAACTCATATAAAGGAAGATATTTCATTTGGGTGGCTTACAGTTCAGAGGTTCAGTCCATTATCATCATGGTGGGACATGGCGGTGTGCAGGCAGACACGGTGCTGGAGGAGGAGCTGAGAGTCCCACATCTTTAATCTGTAGGCAACAGGAATGAACTGAGACACTGGTGTGGCTTGGCCATATAGGAGACCTCAAAGCCCGCCTCCAAAGTGACACACTTTTTCCAACAAGGCCATACCTGCTCCAACATGCCACACCTAACAGTGCCACTCCTAATGAGTCTGTGGTGGCCAATTACATTCTAACTACCACATAGAGTGGCATTTGTGAGCTGTCTGATGTTAGCTAGGAACTGAACTTAAGTCCTTTGCAAAAGCAGCAAATTCTGCTAACCACTGAGTCATTTCTCCAGCCCTGTCAACATGGGCTTTCAAGAATGTTCCCTTTTCATCATCTTCTTGAATCATTTCTGACAAGAAGTCTGGATATTCTTGCCATCTTTCTTCATTGGTTTAAAGAATTTCTTCCTTTTCTAAAATTATTGCCTTTGTGCAATCTAATTCTGGTACATTCTGATGCGTTCTGCTCATGTAGACTTTTCTTGGTGTTCAATGATTCTCTTGCTTGGATGTGTTTACAGTTTTCATTAAATTTGGTGACATTTTTGTCTGTACTCTCTTCAAAAAGTTTTTCTGTCTATTTTCTGAGAGTTTTATTTTATAGAAATGAAGCCACCCAACATTGCCACAGTCACTGGATGTTCTTTCCTTCTTTCCTCGGACTTTTCTCTGTGTATTTCAGTCTACCATTTCCATCAGTTTCTTCCACGGTTTCTTTGTGTTCACAGACCTCTTCTCTAGTTGTGTCTAATTGCTTAGTCTAGTTATCCAAGTGTTTTTTTTTTTTAATTTATTTGATTCCATAGAAACTCCATTTGTTTCTTTCCATAGCTTTGTATTTCCTAATTATTGTTAGTGTTTTTATTTCAAAGCATGAGCTATCTGTATTATTATTTAAAAAATTTACATTGTATTTATTTAGTGTGCATATGCCATGGTGAACACACTGAAGTCAGAGGACATTGTGGCAACTAGTTTTCTTCTCTGCTATGTGGGATTGAGTTTGGGTCATCGAACTTGGTGGAAGGTGTCCTTATTCACTGAGCACTCTGGGTGATCCTATAAGAACTGCTTTGCAGTATTTGGTAATTCTGATATTGCTGTCATTTTAGGTTTCTTTTGGTCAACTTTTCTCCAGATTATGGCTCATATTTTATAATTTACTTGAATGTCTAGAATTTTTGGTTACAATTTCAACTATCACATTGTTTATGTCTAGGGTTTCTTTCTTTTCTCTTCTTCTTTCCTTCCTTCTTTTCTTCCTTCCTTCCTTCCTCCCTTCCTCCCTCCCTCCCTCCTCCCTCCCTCCCTCCCTTCCTTCCTTCCTTTCCAAAGCATTCGGTTTCTCCCCATCCCCCCTTTTGGTTTTTCAAGACAGGGTTTTTCTATGTAGCTCTGGCTCTCCTTGAACTTGTTCTGTAGACCAGGCTACCCTCAAACTGAGATCTGCCTGTCTCAGTCTCCGAAGTGCTGGGATTAATGGCATGAGCTACTATTGCCTGGCTTCCTCGGGTTTATATTTCAAGCATTAACTTATGTCATTTGGGGACTGAGCTTGCTCTTAAGCTTTGTTAGGTTGGACTCAGGGTAGCCACTGACATGGGATTAGCTTGTCTGTTCTAGAGTCTCTGATACAAACATGCTTCCTTGGTTATAGCAAGAAAAGCAATATCCTCCCCCAAAGAGATCCACACCCTGAAAATCGGGGCTATGCCAGGCTACTTGACAAAGAGGAGCTAAGCTGCAGTTGGACTAAATGTCTCTGACCAGCTGATCTTAGAACAGAAGCTGATCCTGAGTTCTCTAGGTGGACCCACCATCTTTGAAACAGAAGAGGGAGGCAGGAGAGGGGGACAGAGTGATCACAGAGTGAGATGGACCTGGTTCCAGGCTAATGGAGAAGGGCAGAGTCAGGGCTAAAGGAAGTATTCTGACCCCCAAGGGCGAAAAAGGCAGAGAAATGATTCTTTCCTCATCTTCCAACTAGGAGTCCACATTGTTAACATCCTGATCTTTGCCTGCTGATGAGTGTGTCAGATCTCCAAGTTACAAAAACATTAAGATAATAAATTCGTTATTTAATTAATTAACATATTTTTGTTTTGGGACAAGGTCTCACATTGTAGCCCAGGCTGGCCTGGATCTCACTATGTAGCACAGGATGGTCTCAAACTCATGGCAATTGTCTCAGTTAGGCTTTCTATTGTTGTGAAGAGACAACATGACCATGGCAACACTTACAAAGGAAAACATTTAGTTGGGGCTGGCTTACAGTTTCAGAGGTTTAGTCCATTATTATGACAGGAAGCATGGCAGCAGCTAGGCAGACATGGTGCTGGAGATGGAACTGAAAGTTCTACATCCAGATTGGCAGGCAGCAGGAAGAGAATGGCCACACTGGGCCTGGCTTGAGTGTATGAGACCTTAAAGCCCGCCCCAGTGACACATTTCCTCCAACAAAGCCACACCCACTCCAACAAGGCCACACCTCCTAATAGTGCCACTCCCTATGAGCCAAGCATTCAAACACATGAGTCTATGGGGGCCATACCTATTCAAACCACCACAGCAATATTTCTTCCTCGGCCTCCCCAGGGCTGGAATTATAGATACAAGCCATCATGCCTGACAAACTTGTGTTGTTTGAAAAACCACTCAGTTTATGATAATTTGTGATAGACACCATAGTGAATGAAGACAGTGGCCAGTGAGACTTCTGACCATTGCCTGGTGGACTTGGTGGTCTTCCCATCATGGTCTGTGCTGGGAATATGGCCATTTATGCCTCCTGCTGGGCCTTTCATTTTGTTTGGTTTCCTTTTTCTCCAGCATTCTAGGCTTGCTGTTCAGTGTCTAGAAACAACTGTGTTGTGGTATTACAGCTGCAAAGAGTCAAGTGATTGGGTTTTAGAACACCGCTAGGAGCAGAAGCTCAGTTTGCACATCAGGAAATATTTTAGACAGTGTGGTTTTTATATTTATTTATTTGTTGTGTGTGTGTGTGTGTGTGTGTGTGTGTGTGTGCGCGCGCGCGCGCGCCACAGGTCAATTTCAGGTGTTATTCCTTAGGAGCCCTCTGCTGCTGTTTTGAGACAGAGTCTTACACTGAGACCCAGAGGTCACCAATTAGACATCTGTTCAGTCCCCAGAGCCCATGTGAGAAGCTGGGTGTGGGGTGCATGCTTGTAATCTCAGTGCTGGGGCTTACTATCCAGCCAGCCTCGCCTAACTGCGAAGCTCCAGGCCAATGAGAGACTCAGTCTTTAAATGCAGGATAAGTGCTCCTGAGGAATGGCATTGGGGTGGACCTCTGGCCTCCACAAATGAACACACACATACACCTGAACACATACATACACACACCTGAACACATACATACATACACCCAAACACATACATACACACACACACACACACACCTGAACACATACATACACACACCTGAACACATACATACATACACCTGAACATACACAGATACACACCTGAAGACATACACACACACACACACACCTGAACACATACATACATACACCCAAACACGTACACAGATATACACCTGAACACATACATATACATACACACACCTGAACACATATATACATACACCCAAACACATACATACACAAACCTGAACATACACAGATACACACCTGAACACATACACATACACATACCCCTGAACACATATACACAGATATCTGAACACATATATTCACAAATCTGAACATACACAGATACACATACACACACACACACACACACACACACACACACACACACCTGAACACATACCTATATACACACACCAAAACACATAACACCTGAACACACACACACACACACACACACATACACATCTGAAAACATACATACACACACTCGAACACACGCACGCACACACACATCTGAATGTATACACACACAGAAAAGCAAAGTGAAGCAAAACAAGATTGAATGAAAATTCCAATAATGAAATATCAAATTGAAATAAGGATATCTCCATCAGAAAATGACATTGAAGACTAGATGCCCACTCTTGCATAGAAATTAGGTTAAAAAACAACCACAACAACCACAAAACTAAGGATTGTCTCCAAATTAACTATAATTTCTTTTCTGCTTTGCTGGTGTCATGGGAACCCAAGACAAAATTCAGTACAGAAATGTACTTCTTGCCCCAGGAAATAAATACCTATGGTACTGTATGTGTAGTGTGGAGGCAGGATGGATCCACCAGCATCACCAGCTTCAGCTCGTCACACTGAGGGTGAGTGAGCCTCCCCTGCAGAGGTGGTGAGACCAGGGTAAATTAGCTGACCATGTAAGTTAAGTTGAAACAAACTGCCCCAAAAGGAAGCTTCTGGACGAAGTAGACCCCCAAATATCAAATGATAACTACAATAGAAGTTTACTTCTTTTTTAAGAAATAAGATTTTTTAAATTTATGTGTACATGTGTGTGTACCTGGGTGAGTTTATGTGCACCATGTGTGCTAGTGTCCGTGGAGGGAAGGATTCATTGAATCTCCTGGAACTGGAGCTACAGGCAGTTGAGAGCCACCTGATGTGGGTTCTGGGAATTGAACTCAGGACCTCTGCAAGAGCAGTCAGTGCTCCTAACCTCTGAGCCGTCTCTCCAGCCTCTGAAGCTTTCTTCCAGCGTATGTGCCAGTCTGAAGGGGTGAGCCTGCAACCTTCTCCAGGCAGACTCCCGAGTCTTCCCAGAGCAGCGAGGAACACTGGAATGATGAGGGGGGAATTACTGAAGGGGTCCTGAGTCACATCCACTGAGTGCTTCCTCAGGACAAGGCTCTGCACTGAGCCCCCTGGTCAGTCCTGATAAACGTATAAAAAAAGCTAAGACTCCAAAACACTCCCACATATTTAAAAACTTTTAAATAATTTTTTTTTACAATTGTCCTTGTTAGCTTTTGTCAGTTTGATAGCCTAGGGTCATCTGAGAGAAGAGCTTTAACTGAGGAATTATCTAGGTCATTTTGGCTTGTGGGCAAGTCTGTGAGGGATTGTCTTGACTGTTGAGTGATGTGGGAGGGCTCAGCTGACTGTGGGTGGTACCATTCCCTAGGCAGGCGGTCCTGAACTACATAAGACAACGAGTTGCATTGTGTATGAGCCAGCTGTGAACCAGCTAATGAGCAGCAAGCCTCATTGGTTTCTGCTGTACTTCTTCAGCTGTGAAGTTAGTTCCTTCATTAGAAGTGATGCTGTGTGGGACGGCAAGCATGCCTCCAGCCTTCTGCCTTGAGGTTCCTGCCTCAGGGAAGAGTCCCAGCTCTCAGTGATGGACTGTCAGGTGGACTTGTGAGTTGAAATGAACTCTTTCCTTCCCTCAGTTGTTTTACCACAGCAACAGACATGAAATGGGAACAGGGCTTTGCCAGCACCTGCCTTAGCCACGTGTCACACTTCCCAGATCAGGTCACTGCAGACTCCTGCTCCCATCGGTCGGCACCAAAGGCCACGCAGTCCTGACTCCCTTCCCTCTCTTCCTGCATTCCCTCCACTGATTTCTTGTGCTCTTTTCCTTCTCATAGGACCCGTATCTTGCAAGTCTGTGTTTGGACTTGTTTTTCTTTGCATAATCTAATGCCACGCCAAAGCCAGTTCTCTTGCTACCACCATAGAGTTTTCTGAAACCAAATACAAGATGACATGTGGTGTGGTCTTGTACATTTTGGCTTGCCCACCCCCTCCCCATTTTCTGTCTTAGGCACTGTTGTCTCCTCCCTCAGGTGAAAGACACCACTGACCTCTGAAGTGGACAGTTGTACGTGAACTCTCTGGTCCGGATTGTTACTGGGTCATTCATGATGGTAGCGGATCCTCAAGCAGCCAAGGAGCTGGCCGGACTCTTAATCACTCGACTCTACATCAGCCCCTTGATTTATGCTGATGTTCTATTCCGGAGAAGTGCCGGTTAATTCAAAAACATGTACAGCAAAATGATTTTTTATCACGAGAAATGAAGAGAAAGCAGAGCAAAAGAAATGCTCTAGTTGGTTGCAAAAGGCTCCAGTCATGTAAATGGTTTTGCCATATCGCATTAATGTGAGCAGTAAATAAACCGTTTATGGGGAAAATGGAATATATTAAAATTTATTCATGGAATAACAAGGCAAAAATAGCCACAAACTGATGGAGTGCTGGCCGGCATGGTCTGCAAACACTAGGACATGGGTCTCCATTGGCGGCACTCAGAAGTCTAATGTATGAAGTCTCTCATCAGATTGGTGGCACTCCCCACCAAACACCCATTATTCCTTGTGGTCCTGCTTGAACTTGTCCACAGCACTGTCACAAGGGCAAAACATACGGCCAAAGCCTGTAATGATAATACTAAAGAGTAAACACGGACAGCTACGTGCTCGCTCTGCCCTAAACATTGACATGGACCTATCCACTCCACATGTTCTCACATCATCTCCATTTTAAGGCTAAGGAGCAATGTGCTAGGGGATGGAATAACTCCACATGATGGGTACTTTGGTCAGCATTCAGACCCGCCCCTTGGGGACCTGGCCAATAAGCAGGCAATACTTTGACCTGCCCAGGATTCTGACAATGTTATCCTAGTAGCCTGTTTGCATAGTGCAGCATGCGGGAAGTCCCCTCATAAAAGGTGAGGCCTGCTGCCTTCTCTTCTTCTCTCCTCAGCCCCACCCCACCCCCATATCTGTCTCTGTCTCCTCTGTCTCCTCTCTCTCTCTCTCTCTCTCTCTCTCTCTCTCTCTCTCTCTCTCTCTCTCTCTTCCCTCCCTCCCTCCTTCCCTCCCTCCTTCCCTCCCTGTCCCCTGTCTCTCTTCCTTCCAACCCACCAAGGTCTTTCAGATGTCCACTTGGTTGGCCCATCTCTCAGATATTTCTGAGAATGTTTTTGAACATTTGGATGTTCTTGCAAGGGTGTGTGTGTGTGTGTGTGTGTGTGTGTGTGTGTGTGTGTGTGTGTGTACCTGCATGCCATGGCACTCTTGTAGAGGTCAGACGACAGCCAATAGAAGCCAGTTCTCTCCTGCTACCATGTGGGTCCCGGGGATCCAGCTCAGGCTTGATAGTGAGTGCCTTTTCCAACTGAGCCATCTTAAAATAGACAGATAAGTGATATATACATCTATCGTTTATACTTAAAACATATACATAGTATTTGCTTGATGTATCTATATGGCTTACAGGTATTTAACTCATATATGCACATCTTCCTATATATAAATAAATATATCCTTCCTGATAACACTTGTCTAAGAATAGTCACTAAATAGTAGAGTCAGCTTGAAATCTTGCAGCGTGGTGCAAGAATTCATACTTTTGATGCACACCATCCTAGTCTTTATCAGCGCAGTATGTTATGTCCACTTTGAGGCCGATACTGATAGCTTTTCCCATTTCTTTATAGTAACTGACCACCTTGGTTAAGGTAGACAATATAACGTGTCTAAAAAGTCAGTTTCTCTAGCAAGCAAATCCCAAAGGTCAAAGGCTAATTGCATGGGAAACTTAGTTCTTCCAGATGTGTACGGGACTGGGCAATCCTGCTTACCAGGCAACTTTCTCCCATACGTTCATTCAGGAACCGAGGCTGCCAGAGTTCCTGCCATCACACATAGTTTCCAACCACCCGCAGACTTGACTACCGTGTAGCCAGCCAGGAGGCAAAGGAGCATTTTAGATTATGCACAACATGCTTTGATACCCATTTGTGGGTATGTACTATACGTTGGTGTAGGGAGGAGGGTGACATGTGCACACGTGTGTGCATGTAAGTGAAAGCAGGAAGATGTTGGGTGTCTCCCTCAACTGTTCTTTTATATATATATATATATATATATATATATATATATATATTTTTTTTTTCGAGACAGGGTTTCTCTGTATAGCTTTGGCTTTCCTGGATCTCACTCTGTAGCCAGGTTGGCTCGACTCACAGAGACCCACCTGCCTCTGCCTCCAAGTGCTGGATTAAAGCGTGCGCCACCGCTTGGCTCCGCTTTATATTTTTGAGCAGGGTCACTTACTGTACTCGAGTACAAGTAAGCCTGCAAGTACCTCCAGGCCGACACGGAGTCTACTCACTAGACTAGCGAAGGAGTCCAGGCATGTGTCCTGGACCTGGCCTTTTCTCTAGCTGCAGGGGATAAACTCGGTTCCTCAGGCAAACACTTTCCCAACTGAGCCAGCTCCCCAGTCCTGCTTGAAGCTTTTGTACTCAGCTGAGGATTGTTTATGGGGAAAAAAAGAAAGAGAAAAAGAGGCAAGCAACTTAGGTTGTATGACTCTGGAATTACTCATGTGTGTTTATGTGAAATATTTCTCATTTTTTCTCTCATTTTATTTCAAAATTCTTAAATTAACAAGGTCTAAACTGAGAAAGAAGCAGGTGGATTCTTTTTCTTTCTTTCTTTCTTTTTTTTTCTTTTTCTTTTTTTTGGTTTTTCGAGACAGGGTTTCTCTGTGTAGCTTTGCGCCTTTTTCTGAACTCACTTGTAGCCAGGCTGCCTCGAACTCACAGAGATCCGCCTGCTCTGCCTCCGAGTGCTGGATAAAGGCGTGCGCCACCCGCCGGCTTCTTTCTTTCTTTTTTTTTTTTTTTAATGAATCAATCAAACTGACTGGCAGGCTGTTCGCTGTAGCTATCAAGAGAAGAGTTTGGAGACAAGCATGGAGCCAGATTGTAGAAGGCCTTGAATGTCACCACAGAGCTTGGACCTGTGCGACCTCTCAATGTCTCCCTCTTTCTCTGACCTAACAGCTGGAGATTCTGCAGGCCTGCCCTGGGTCCACCTGCCACACCTTTACATCAGACCCCAGCTGCTGCTCATGCTGCCGTGAGCATGACCTCCAGTGGTCTGCCTCCAGGCCCTCCTCAGTCACTAGCCCTGGCCCTTCCATGTGAATGAATCGTTTTTAGCAGTTAAATGAGCTTATTCTCCCCTGTGTCCTCGGTAAGACACCGAGACACGCCCCTCGCCTGACCCTGAAGGGATCCAGCTTCTGAGTACACAGCACTGAAGAGCAGACCCTGGCTCTGTGTGACCTGAGC
This sequence comes from Peromyscus leucopus, assembly GCF_004664715.2. Taxonomy (NCBI): domain Eukaryota; kingdom Metazoa; phylum Chordata; class Mammalia; order Rodentia; family Cricetidae; genus Peromyscus; species Peromyscus leucopus. The sequence goes on from NC_051075.1 coordinate 66,589,980, forward strand.
AGGTAATGCCATGACTAAGAACACCTACTCGGTGCTCACACCTTCAAGTCACAATAACATGCTGAGTGAGCATGCTTGTGCTAGCAGGCGCCTTGGCGCTGGGGATTAGACGCTTCCTCTGAATATCCCCAGGCTGGAAACGCCAGGCTGGAAGAAATGGGAGGGGGCTCAGTGGAAAAGAAGTGGGCGAAAGCTCCCAGGATTTCAACTTGGAAAGGACCCCGCAGCAGCCGATTTTCTCCAACATAATGGGCTGAAAAACTACATCTCTGTAAAAATCAAGAAAAGCCTAACTGAGCGCAGCTGCCGTCCCCCCATAATTAGATCTGGGGGATTATGGCTGAGATGGATGGGAGATATCAGATGGCCACTGCTAGCAACCACTTGCCATCCCTGTCTGACTACACCCCTAGACACTGGTGTTCTCAGCAGACCCACATATGTTTGTTTTTAATTAAAAATGTGCTGAATGAACCGTTAGCTGCTCGGAAATAATGAAGAAAAGCAACACAAGACAAATCGGCTAATTGACAAGTCCAAACACTCCATTTTATACCCTTCAGTTATGTTAATGGAGCTTTCCAATATGTTCTGCTTGAAATAATAATTACACCAACACAGTTACATAATCATCTAAGAGGTAGATAAAAATATATAAATAACAACAGCAGCAAACCCCACAAGTGGGTCAAAGGATTACAAATTCATTCTCTCAGGCTTTATCCCAACGAGTATTTACGGAGTGCTTGTTGCTTATTAAGGACCAGGCTGTCGTGAACTAATGCCTGGGATGAGGTCACCCCAGGGGTTTCAGATATACGTTGTTGTGTAAGGTCACATGTTCTGTACGTGTGGAGGAGCCGTGCAGAACACATCCCCAAACGCGCGGTGAACCAGAATAGAAAGGGCCTCTTCAAAGGGAGACAATGCCATTTTCAGCCATCTGAAAAGCTAGTTTATGTAAAGGCCAAGAGTTTGACGAACCACATTTTATTCAGTGCATACAATACTAGCACAGTTGCCTGACGGATGTGTCCTGTGACCGTGGACACAACGCAAGGTCAAAGGGCACCCATATTCCTAGTGCACTGTAAACAGGGAGCTTACTGGGAGTCTTCCAAGGACCATGGCAGAATTTCAGCCATGAGATAGACAGAATTCTCTCCAAAATCGGGAGTGGTGGCAGCTGTCAAATGTCTTTGGATGTTTTGTGGAGATTAATTCCTTGGCTAAGTGGAATGGTGGGGGATAATTCAGTCACTGAGCAACCCTGCCCTTCACTGGAGGCCTAGGATATCAATGGGGGTAAATGAACCCCTATGCTTTTGGAGTTTATTTACAACTGAAATGGAAAACCTCGATCTCATCCATATTCAGTCAGAGAAAATTGTGGCTCATCCAAGACAAGGCGGGAGCCAAATTTGGGGCAAGGCGAAGGGTGACATCATCTGAAAGGGCTGGAAATGTGTAAATTTGAATATCATCTGTATATAAGTGATAATTAAAGCTGTGAGACTCAGTACACGCCAAGAGAGAAAGTCAATGAAAACCAGAACAACAGTGTCCCGCGCCACATGTTACTTCTGGAAGAGATTTTTTTTTTTTAAGTTGGTGGAGGCGAGATTTTCTTTCCTGCTGAATAATTACAAAACCAGACCACAACTCATTTTCAAGGAGCCTCGAACCCTCTGCAAACACTCTGAATTGTCAGAATGTTGAGCAAGATAGAGGACTTTTCAGTAAGATTTGTATCCCAAGGAACTGGGAAGTCACTCCTTCAGTTTGGAGAAGTATCTTCCCTGCAGGGAGATCACTTCAGTAAGTAATGTTAAGAGAATCACCATGTCAGTCTGGCACCTTTCCTTTTGAAGGCTGGAGTCAAATTTGGGAGGAAGCCCAGGAGGCTCTCACCTGGGTACTGCAGGCCTCCATTTATGCCGTAAAGAAACTAGCTGGATTCTAAACTATGTGTGAATGCATCGTCAGTGGGATGTATAATACAAGAGTCCCCTGAGATGATGACTAGCTTAGTAAAGATTTTTTTTTCACAGTGGAAAGGTAGCTGTCTTCCTTTTCCTGGCTCTAAAGAAGTGGTTCTCAGCCTGTGGGTCACGACCACCATTTGAGTCACATATTGGATATTCTGCAGATCATATATTCACATCATGATTCATAATAGTAGCAAAATTTCAGCTATAAAATAGCAACAAAATAATGTTTTGGTTGGGGGTCACCAGGACATGAAGAACTATGTTAAAGGGCTGCACCATTAGGAAGGTTGAGAACCACAGGTAGAGACAGACTGACTTGGGATTCATTTTGGGTTTGACCTTTCTTGTCCACAGAAGACTCATAGAGAAACAGGTAAGGTCCTCAGTAGTGGGTTGAGCACAGAGTGCCCTTACCCATGAATGACAGTTGTATTGTAGTCCTAACAATCCCATGTCTTCGAATGTAGCTGACTTTGGAAATTAGGTGTTTGAAGAGGTGAGAACTGGGTCTAATTGGATGGCCTTGGTTTTTCGAGACAGGGTTTCTCTGTGTAGCTTTGCGCCTTTCCTGGAACTCACTTGGTAGCCCAGGCTGGCCTTGAACTCACAGAGATCCGCCTGGCTCTGCCTCCCGAGTGCTGGGATTAAAGGCGTGCGCCACCACCGCCCGGCCTAAATAGGGTCTTTATAGGAAGAGAAAGTTGAGATACAGCTATGTGTAAGGAAAAACCACGTGAAGACACAAGAGAAAGTGGCCATCTACAAGCCAAGGAGAGGGGCCTCCAAAGAAGTCAATCCTGTTGGCAGCTGGAATTCAGACTTCTGGCCTAAAAGTGTAAAAAAACATTTTTTTAGCTATTTAAAAAATGTGTAGTATTTTCTATGGGAGCCTTAGCAAACTAATTCTTGAGATAAAAGATAGAGAGCTTGGGTATGTGCTCTGCAGAAGTCCCTCTTGCTCTAGATACTGACTTGTTCAGCCATTGTGCCATTTTGACCCCATACTACATACATGTTTGGTTGGAACCCCCAGATTGCTCCTGCATGGTCTGAGAAACCCCATCTCTCTCCAAACCCCACCCTCTCAGATACTCTCCAATAAAAAAAAAATGACAAAAATCCCAGTTCCATATTCCTAGCAGCTGTGGCAGCTCCTCCCCTGAAGTTGCCACCAGCCCAAGTCCCTGCCTAAAGCATTCAGTATTTGACCATACTTGGGGCACAAACCCAGTTTGTGATAGACATGTCATCACCCCTCACCTACAGGCTATATAACCTTCCTGCTTTAGTCTGGGTGCGTGACTTCTCCAGCCTTGATCTCTGGGACTGGAGAACTGACCCAGGAGTTGCTTTGCTCAAATAAACCTGTTCTTTTACTTTTTCAGTTCAGCTTGATCTGGCTTATTGCATCAGCGGAGAAACCTATTATCAGGGTACAGAAAACCTACCAATACATACTACATACATACATGCTTAATTTTTCTGGGCTTTGGTCTCCACAGTTCTAAATTGAAGTAGAGAGCAATTGATCCATGATATTGTTGAACTGAAAGCAGATTCTGAGCTAAATTCCTGTAAACCTTGTTCTATCCCTTCCCTGTATAATTATAAAATCCAATGGCTTTCCAAGTATTTTCTTCTTCCAATGTTTTATGCTAGTTTGAAGTTAGTTCAGCTTAGTCATTGACTATATAACTTTGAAAAGAGTAACTTAGATTCTCTATAACCTGCCTCCTGGTGTTGTGAAAATTAAAACTCAGGCAACAGCTGTCTGGACCCTAACAGAGGTCCCACACACTAGTGGTCAGAATGAGTTGTTTTCAGCCTTCTAACACAGGATCCTGTTATTTGCTTGTGAAGAAATGTTGATTACCTCGGGTGCTATATCCTTTTATGCATTTATACTCCCTCCTCTTCTAAAAGGATTCTAGGAAGCTCCTAGAAATATCTCCAGAATAAACTAGTGCTGGCACAGGAGAAACAGTGTAAGTACGAGAAACAGCCACTGGCTGCCTTTCTACAGCAGATGCAGAAGTATTCACAGGTCTAGGCACTGGGAGGCACTGGGCCAGCCTGATCTACATTTTGAGTTCTAGGCCAGCCATGGCTACATAGTAAGATCTCATCTCAAAAAATAGTCATAGGGTTGATCCCAAAAGAATTAAGCATCTTTTAGCTGCAAACCCAAAATTCAGCCAGAAGTGATATCATTCTAGTGAGGTGAAGATGAAATTAAATCCTATGTTTCTTTGATTCTTTGTATTTTTTTAAAGTTTGTTTCTATTTTATTGATTTCAGCCCTAAGCTTGATTATTTTTTGTCATCTTCCCCTTTTGGGTGTGATTGCCTTTTTGTTCTAAAGCTCTTAGCTGTGCTGTTAAGTTTCTAGTATAAAATTTCTCCAATTTTTTATGTATCTACTTAGTAATCTGAATGTTCCTCTTAGTGAGGCCTTCACTGTGTCCCATAAGCTTGGGTATGCTGTGTATTCATTTTCATCCAGTTCTAGGAAGTCTTCCAGTTCTTTCTTAATTTCTGTCTTAACACATTGTTCCTTCAGTAATGAGTTGTTCAGGTTTCACGAGTTTGTAAGCTTGTTTGTGTTCAGTGTTAATTCAAGGTGGTCAGATAGGATGCAGGATGATTTTTCAATTTTCTTGTACATGTTGAGACTTGCTTTGTGTCCAAGCATGTGGTCAGTTTTGGAGAAAATTCCATTAGGTGTCGTTTCCAATATTTTAAAGATAGTAATGAGGACTGAACCTAGGCCTCAGACATTCTAGTCAAGTGCAATACCACTTAGATACAACCCCAGCTCTCCAATATTTTTAAAAATAAATAAAACACTGTTAGTCTTGTTGACCTAGCCTACAAAGAGGCAAGTTTTAATCGATCCTTCTAGAACATTTATGTTTTTATACGTATGTAAAATATTGATGTAGGTCTGTATGCGTGTTTCATGCCCATATCTGGTTAGTGATATCACATGGCATATACCAAGGCCTCTGAAAGTTTTTCATTACAACCCCTCTTCATGTAAGAAAATTTTGTGGGATCCCTGGCACAGCAATTATGTAAAACAGGTTGTGCAATCAAACATTTACTGCATATAAATAATAAATTTATTTTAAAATTTATCTTTAAAAAAATCTCCTGGGGAGCTGGAGAGATAGCTCAGAGGTTCAAAATGCCTGCTGCTCTTTCAGAGGACCCAAGTTTGGTTCCCAACATTCACTTTGGGTGGCTCACATCTGCCTGTGCCTCTAGGTCCACAGGACCCAAGTTCCCCTTCAGACTTCTGCAGGCATCTGCATATACATATCACACACATACATACACACAGATAAAATAATAAGGTATTAGGAAATAATAAAATCATAATTCTTTTGTATACATATGAATTTACCATTTACTAAAGGTAAAAGCAAATTTGTACACCAATGAGACAGATATCCTTATTTTCACATAAAGAATTAAATCTTGGACGGATATCTGATAGCACAAGTCAAAGAGCACTTTCAGTATTTTTCAGAGTAGAGCGATATTTTGATTTTATAACTGTCGCTGCTGAGAGTGCTATTTTGCAAAAACATCCAGCTCAAAATGGCAGAACTCTGTCCAGTACCATTGCAGAAGGGACTGGAGATCCTGATCTAATCCAAGCATAAGTCCATCCAAGGACTTTTAGAGAAACTCAAGTTAGCAACCCAATTAGAGATTTTAGTCACACTAGGCAATACACAGTGTGCACACTGTGTGTCCAGAACCAAGGCTACAATGAAGTCACCTGATCCCGTATAAATGAGCACTTTAGACTCATTACATGTTTTATTTTAAATTAATTTTGATCATTTTGCATTAAAAAGCCTTTGCTGTTATAATTTTTTCTAACCCCTTCTCCCCATTTAGTTACATGATGCCACATGAGGTTGTAACCCACAGTTTGAGAAGCTGAGTCTAGATACCGTGATGTGTCACGGTCGCTCAACATGGCTTTGAGTTCTGGGTTGGAGACGATGGTTTCTCGTGGAGCCCACTCACTTCCTGAGCAATGTAAGGAGCTAAATTGTGTCCCCCGCCAAATTTGCATATTAAAGACTTAACCCCAGCACAGTGGTTCTCAACCTTCCTAACGCTGTGACCCTTTCATACAGTTCCTCATGTGGTGGTGACCCCCAACCGTAAAATTATTTTCATTGCTACTTCATAACTGAAATTTTGCTACTGTTATGAATTGTAATGTAAATGTTTTTGGAGTTAGAGGTTTGCCAGAGGGGTCAGGACCCACAGGTTGAGAACCACTGCCCTAGCACTTCAGCATTTGGAGCGGCAGTTTGGTTGAAAGGTTACCAGGACAGACCCTCAGCTAGCTGGCTTATGTGTAAGAATGAGACTAGGACAGCATGTGCAGAGAAAGACTGTGTGAAGGCACAGTGTGGCCATCGACAAGCCACCGTGGCCTCAGAACAAACCACCCTGCTAACGCTTGGCCTAGGATTCTAGACTCCAGACCGGTGAGGAAACTGAATTCTGTTCTTTTAGCCACTTGGGTCATGGTACCTTGTTACAGCCAGCCCTTGAAGACTAGTGTAGGAAGCTATTAATTCCACAGACGTCAAATATCAGAGTATTAGTGGGCATTTAGATAAGAAGGAGGCACAAGGGGCTGGAGAGATGGCTCAGAGGTTAAGAGCACTGACTGCTCTTCCAGAGATCCTGAGTTCAATTCCCAGCAACCACATGGTGGCTCACGACCATCTGTAATGACATCTGGTGCCCTCTTCTGGCCTGCAGTCCCATATGCTGTATACATAATAAATAAATAAGTCTTTTTAAAAAAAGAATTAAAAAAATAAAAAAGGAGGCACAAATACGCATCTGTGCACCTGGCTCCTGGGCACACGTGGGAGACTATCCCTGGGGTGATACTCACACAAGAAATTGCTGTGTCATCGGGATGCACATTTCCAAACTTACAAGATGCCGCTCAGTGCTCTCAATCATGTCTCTGTGGAGTCCTGTCCTCAAGAGCAGGGATGAGGTAGCAGTCCCTCACAACCTTGCCACCATCTGATGTTTTCAAACTTAAACTTTTCTGCCAGTGTGACTGGGGAAAATAAAACTCTTACTGTTTTAACTGCTTTCCCTAATTATGTATGAAGTCAAATATTTGAATACATTTGTCTATACATATTTGCTCTCCATAAATGTTTGGTTCACAGCCTTTGCTTATTTTTCCTTTGTGCTGAAGAGTTTTTTCCTACCTGATCTATAGGGATTCCATGCTTGCTTAACAATAATCTTGCCTGCTAGATATTCTGTGAATACCTTTGCCCAGGCTACAGCTTGTCTCTTAATCTTGTTCCGTTAACAAAGGGTTTTAATTACGTATAATCAGACACGGCTCTATTAATAGTTTGCTTCTTTTAATGCTGTCTTAAAGCAAATCTTTTCTCTCCAAAAATTCATGAAGGTGTTGCCTTATCATTTCCTCTAGCAGTTTTGGAATATTTTTCCCCCATTTAGATCTTCATTTCTATGATGGAAAAAGGTAGGGACTTTTCTTTTCTTTTCTTTTCTTTTCTTTTCTTTTCTTTTCTTTTCTTTTCTTTTCTGTTTGAAGATAAATTGGCCCAGTATTTACTGAAGTATCAAATACTCACTTCAGTCATTAAAAAACAAATCCAGTGCCCCCCCTCCCTATTCCAAGAACATCTCATTTTAAGCAGTATGTTTTTCTAAGGTGAATAACTTCAGTGTATTAGGAAGAAAATGTACTGTTAGGTAAGTAAGCAAGTTGACCTGAGTGGATATTTGGAAAGGAGCCAAGCAAATGCTATTGGAAGAGTTGACCTTCTGACTCTTCCTGACAGTCACTAGGAAGCAGGGTCAGGTGTCTTCTGAGGTCACCGTACTAATGAACTTAAAGCAAATCTTTTTCTCTCCAAAAATGTGGCCATGAGGAGAAGACTTACTCTTCTTTGTCTCCATCAAGGGAACCTGCTTCCTGTCTTCCAGAGCAGTGGCCCCGGTGGAGAAATCTTTGGAATCACATGCTGAAGCCAGCCACAGAGTCATTCCCCTCTAGAGGATGGGGACGGGTGTTTGTGGAGAGGCCATATGGTCAGTTTCCTTGGCATCTCTTCACTTCTTCTTACCCTGTGTTTTATTTACTTATCAGAAGTAATAATTTCTTAACAAGCAAAGGCAAGTAAGTGTGGTGGGAAACAAGCGAGTGAAAACCCCAAACTAAGAAACACGCGTGCCTTTTAGATAGTTAGGAAAACCAGCGGTGGTGGAGGGGATCCCTAATCTACTTAAGAGGGGACGGATGGAGACTGCTATTGTGCTGGGAGATTTGTTCAGGTATTGTACACACCTTAGTTGTTTGAATAATTTAGATCATTAGTTTCCAAATATTTCCTAGCCACAAAACACTCCACTTAATCTAGATTTTCCGGACAACACCAAAAACAGGTGAATAAGAATATCCTATTTTAAACAGAAAATCGCCAAGAGACCTTTGTGCAACTGCCCATTAAAAACCTTCCCTTGACATCCATGCATTTGAGAGCCAGAAATAAGGTGCAATTCTCTTTTGCACTTTTTTTTTCATGTGGTAAGTGAAAAACTCCAAATTTCTTGTCATTATTGATTCACTCATTCTGTGAACACTTATTGTTTTCTAGGCTCTGGAAGAGACACTGAGGAGGAGGGTGACTTGGAGACGGTAAACTCTGAGCATGAGTTTGAATTATGAATGGCAGATGGTTGATGGGAAGGCAGAGAGGATGCAGACTGGTGGGGTGGGCAATGTGGAGAGATTCACAGGACACCTGTTGGCTGTAGCAGGTGCTGAAACTGGAGAATTGGGAGAGCTGAGTTAGTACTGCCTGGTGAACCTTTCTAAATTTAGACATGGAGGTCCATGGGTAAGGTGCAAGGGTTTGAAACAGTAGGTTGACATGGACATATCTGTGTTACAAAATGATCCCTTTGGCCAAAGCATGTATTGAAACAGGACATGGTTAAACCAGGAAGACTGGCCGGGCGGTGGTGGCGCACGCCACCTCGGGAGGCAGAGGCAGGCAGATCTTTATGAGTTCGAGGCCAGCCTGGGCTACCAAGTGAGTTCCAGGAAAGGCTCAAAGCTACACAGAGAAACCCTGTCTCGAAAAACCAAACAAACAAACAAACAAACAAAAAACAGGAAGACTGCATGAGCTGATTATGGCAATCATGGGGGAGATGATTGAGGACATCCCATAATAGGTTGTCTGTGGAGAGGAAGTAGAGGGGCATGACTATGATAGAGTGGGGGCTGGAGGGAGGAGGAAAATGGAAGTGACAGATTTTAAATTGTGTGACCGAGTAGGGATGTGTGACTAGTGCCATCCAATAAAGCAAGGGGCATGGGATAAAGGGTTGGGGCAAGAGAAGATTGGCCTCCATTAGGGGGAAGGTTTTGTCTGATGTGCCTGTTAGGTAACAAGGTGGAACTGTCCAGCCATCAGTGGGATATTTAGCTTTGGAGCTCAGAGGAGGGATGTGAGAGGGAGGTGCAGGGGTGGAGGCCATCCTCAGCGAAGAGGGAGGTGGTCAAGAAGCCTTCAGGTGAAGGCCATGGAGGAGGCAGAAGGATCCCATGAAATAAGCTGAGATGTCTCAACAAAGAGGAGGGAAGAGAGTCAGGAAAGGGGTGTGCGTGTCACAGAAGCAAAGGGAGGGAGCTGGCGCAAAGGAGGAATTACCAGCAGGAGCACGTGCAGTGCAGGCCACAAAAAGACAATGCCTAGAAGATCCACAGGACACACACCCAGAGCTCCCTGGGATGGATCACAGGGACGGGAACCGAGAGTGTTTCGTGCCAGGACTTGGGTAGTGAATGAGCAGTGACGGACAGCCTGGCCACTCTAAGGCCTGTGACAATGGAGGAGGTGTGAGTACCTAGAGAAAAAAAACTGCTTCCATGCTGTAAGGAGAGACAGACATGGGCAGTAAGGCCAGCAACTGCTAATTCTGACTGTATCATAAAAACATCAAGGAATTTTCCTCTTAATATCAAAACCTGCACTACAGATTCAACTGGTCCATGGCAGAGCATGGGCAAGGACACATTTTTAAAACTCCACAAAAGAACCTAACATATAGCCATGGTTAAGAGTGCATTATTCCCCTTATCCTCTCCACCCACTTTTTTTTTTTTTTTGGTTCATTTTTGGGGATACCAAACCTCCACACTGAAATATACCCTTAACCAAATTATTCCCTATATTGAGCAAGTAAAGAGTGATTTAGGTGGCTATGGTAGTTTAAATAAGATGTGCCTCCCATTGGCTCATGTATTTAAGAACATGATCCTTAGTAGATGATGCTGTTTGGGGGGAGACTGTGGAACCTCTAGGATGTGCAGCCTTGCTGGAGGAAGTACATCCTTAGGGGTGGGCTCTGAGGGTTTATAGCCTTGCTTCACTTCCTGTTCACTCTCTCTGCTTCTCTTGTGTATATAAAATGTGACCCGTCAGCTTCCTTCTCTGGTCGCTTCGTGGCAAGCTATTTCTAGCCATTATAGACTCTCTCTTTGGAACCAAGGCCGGAATCAACTGTTTCTTCCATAAGTTGATTTTGGTTATGGTGTCTTACCATAACAACAGAAAGGTGACCAATCCCGTGGCGTTGGGGGTGACAGGAGTCTCACCCTGGTCTGTCTTGTTGAGATATGGAAGAAGATCTTAGCAAAGTGAACAGAGGCTAGGAAATCTTACGTGACTTTGCAGACCCTTTTGGGAAGCTGCCTTGAAATTGAAGAAAGAGCAAAACTGTGTTCTCCGTTGATAGAGAAGCAAATCACATTGAGCTTTCCCAGAATATTAGGACACTGTTCCCAAGTCCTTCTGAGGGGTGGCTACCTGGAAATTCTGAGTCCCTGTGCTAGGGACTGGGCACCTGACTCAGTTTTCCCTCAACACACCCTGTCCATGATGATTGGTCTCAATCTTTGCTCATGTCTTCTCTCAGAAGTCTTCTCTTCTCCGAACCCCCGCCGCTGTCCTGTCAGTCACCATTCTCTCAGTCTCTCAGACACAGGCAGGTGATGAGTCATGGTGCCAGGCCCTAGGGCGTTCAGGATTACTTCCCGCCTGGGCTTTTGCGGCAGCTCTTCCTACCTTCCCATAAATGTGCTCAAACTATGTCTGAATTTGACATGTTTATCAGTATCCCACCAATGAGGAAGGTGAGCAAAATCTTTTCTTTCCTCTCCACAAGGACTAATTCCCAAATACCAAAAATGTTAGGTGCTATCTTTTTATTTATTTATTTATTTATTTATTTAAAACTTGAATCCTATTTGAAAATGTGTTCCTTTCTAGTGTAGACACAAGCTTTGAGATGTGTGTAAGCACTCAAGTCAGTGTGGACTCCAGGCTTAGTTCCTTTTTTAAAGCAAGTGCTTATGGTTGGGATGTAACATGTTTCCAGAAGGCTCCTGTGCTAAAGCCTTGGTCTGCAGCTGGTAGCGCCCTTGAGAAGTGACTGGATCACAAGGATGCTGCTAAGTTCTTCAGTGGTTAAGTTGACCAGTCATAGCTGAACCATCTTTTAGAAAGTATGCTCTAGTCTTGAAGGAGTCTAAGTTAGTCTGTCTTGCTCTCTCTTTCCCAACCAGCACGGGGTGAGAAATTCAGCTCTTTCTCCCCACCATAATGTCCTGCCTTACCACAGCCTGAAAGGACTGAGGCCTCTCTGACTATGAGCCAAAGTCAGTCTTTGCTCCTTTGAGTTGTTTTTCATAGATATTTTGTCATAGCATCAAAGAGTGGATCAATACAGCACACGTCTCACAACTCCTGATCCTGGGCTTCCACATCTATAAAACTGTCCTCCAAATACTGTCTACCTTCAGCATCTGTGAAGGATTAAATCATACAGAACCCCCAGCACATTGACCAGCACATGATAAGGACAGGTCAGTGATACTTACAAAAATAATTATTAGTCATTAATATGATTATATAGATAATTATGCATTGTATGCAGTTATATGTTAAACATAATTATATTACAATTCTTCTTCTTCTTCTTCTTCTTCTTCTTCTTATTATTATTATTATTATTATATTTAAAAAACACCAGTAAGTTGGCACAGGCTTTTTAGTTACTAGAATACTTTGTGGGCTTTTTTTAAAAAAAAAATTTATTTTATAATTAATTTAATTTTACGTATCAGCCACGAATTCCCCTGTCCTCCCTCCTCCCCCCCCCAGCCTTCCTCCCTAATCCACCCCCCCATTCCCACCTCCTCCAAGGCAAGGTCTCCTCTGGGGAGTCAGTCCAGCCTGGTAGATTCAGTTGAGGCAGGTCCAGTCCCCTCCTCCCTACACCAAGGCTGAGCAAAGTGTCTCATCATAGGCCCTAGGTTCCAAAAAGCCAGCTCATGCACCAAGGACAGGTCCTGGTTCCACTGCCTGAGGGCCTCCTAAACGGTTCACGCTAATCAACTGTCTCACTTATCCAGAGGGCCTAGTCCATTCCATGGGGGCTCCTCAGCTATTGGTTCACAGTTCATGTGTTTCCACTAGTTTGACTATTTGTCCCTGTGCTTTTTCCAATCATGGTCTTGATATCTCTTGCTCATATAATCCCTCCTCTCTCTCTCTCACCGATTGGACTCCTGGATCTCCACCTTGGGCTTGGCTGTGGATCTCTGCATCTGCTTCCACCAGTCACTGGATGAGAGTTCTATCATGACAGTTAGGGTGTTTGGCCATCTGACCGGAGTAGGTCAGTTAGGGCTGTCTCTCGACCATTGCCAGTAGTCTGTAGTGGAGGTATCTTTGTGGATTTCTCTAGCACTCTGCTTCTTTCTATTCCCATGGGGTCTTCATTTACCATGGTATTTCTTTCCTTGTTCTCCCACTCTGTTCCTGATTCAGCTGGGACCTCCTGCTCCCCTAAGCTTTCTTTCCCCTGACCCTTGCCCTCCATTACCCCACTCCCCACCCCCAGTTTGCTCATGTAGATCTCATCCATTTCTCTGTCATTGTTGATTCCTGTGTCTTTCTTAGGGTCCTCTTTACTAGGTAGCCTCCCTGGAGTTGTGAGTTGCAGTCTGGTTATCCTTTGCTTTATATGTAGTATCCACTTATGAGTGAGTACATACCATGTTTGTCTTTCTGAGTCTGGGTTACCTCACTCAGGATGATATTTTCTAGTTCCATCCATTTGCCTGCACACCTCATGATGTCATTGTTTTTCTCTGCTGAGTAGTACTCCATTGTGTATATGTACCACATTTTATTAATCCATTCTTCAGTTGAAGGGCATCTATGTTGTTTCCAGGTTCTGGCTATTACAAATAATGCTGCTATGAACATAGTTGAGCATGGGACCTTGTGGTATGATTGAGCATTCCTTGGGTATATGCCCAAGAGTGGTATAGCTGGGTCTTGAGGGAGGTTGATTCCCAATTTTCTAAGAAAGCACCATATTGATTTCCAAAGTGGCTGTACAAGTTTGCATTCCCACCAACAGTGGAGGAGTGTTCCCCTTGCTCCACATCCTCTCCAACATAAGCTGTCTTCAGTGTTTTTGATCTTAGCCATTCTGATGGGTGTAAGATGGTATCTCAGAGTTGTTTAGATTTGCATTTCCCTGATGACTAAGGATGCTGAGCAATTCCTTAAATGTCTTTCAGCCATTTGAGATTCTTCTGTTGAGATTTCTCTGTTTAGCTCTATAGGCCATTTTTTTAATTGGACTGTTAAGTATTTTGATGTCTAATTTCTTGAGTTCTTTATATGTTCTGGATATCAACCCTCTGTCAGATGTGGGGTTGGTGAAGATCTTTTCCCATTCTGTAGGCTGTCATTTTGTCTTGTTGACCATGTCCTTTGCCCTACAAAAGCTTCTCAGTTTCAAGAGGTCTCATTTATTAATTGTTTCTCTCAGTGTCTGTGCTACTGGTGTTATATTTAGGAAGTGATCTCTGGTGCCAATGCATTCAAGACTACTTCCTACTTTCTCTTCTATCAGGTTCAGAGTAACTGGATTTATGTTGAGGTCTTTGATCCACTTGGACTTAAGTTTTGTGCATGGTGACAGATATGGATCTATTTGTAGTCTTCTATATGTTGACATCCAGTTATGCTAGCACCATTTGTTGAAGATGCTTTCTTTTTTCCATTGTATAGTTTTGGCTTCTTTGTCAAAAATCATATGTTCATAGGTGTGTGGATTAATGTCAGGGTCTTCAGTTCAGTTCCATTGGTCCACATGTTGGTTTTTATGCCAGTACCAAGCTGTTTTTATTACTGTAGCTCTATAGTAGAGCTTGAAGTCAGGGATTGTGATGCCTCCAGAGGTTGTTTTATTATACAGGATTCTTTTGGCTATCCTTGGGTTTTTGTTTTTCCATATGAAGTTGAGTATTGTTCTTTCCAAGTCTGTGAAGAATTGTGTTGGTATTTTGATGGGGATTGCATTGAATCTGTAGATTGCTTTTGGTAAGACTGCCATTTTTACTATGTTAATCCTACCTATCCATGAGCATGTGAGATCTTTCCATTTTCTGACATCTTCTTCAATTTCAATTTTGTGTGAAGTTGTGTGGAGACCATTTTCACCTTTTTTGCTTTGAAGTATTATTTCACGCTGCTTTTTTTTTTTTTTTAAATCACTCCTTGTTCTCTTCTTTCCTCGTCAACTCCAGGTGTGTCGGTGCCAAGGGACCTTACCATGTGGGTAGAAGGACTTGTGGGTAAATCCAAAATGAATGAACAAAGTGGCCAAAATGGATTTCAAAGAGAGTGATTTCAAAGGGGCATACAGGAGAGCTTAGGGGAAGTTTATTATAATCTCAAAAATTAAAGGAATATTTTTTCAGTCTCCTGCTTTTGTTGAGGTACTGACCATACACCAGGAACAAATCTGCCTATCTCAGAGTCGCAGACACAAGGTTCAAAACCCACTCACTCGGAGATCAGTTTAGCCACCCCCAAGAGCGTCTACTTGTGACACTCCATCTTGGAGTGACTTGTGGCCTTTGAACAAGTACAGAACTTGTCCTTGGGAAGGGGGAGCTGCATTCTTCCCCAGCCTATCTTTCTGTTATCTCATTTTATTTCTGTCCCTTTGGCTTTTTTTTTCCTACACCAGTCTTCTTCTTCTTCTTTTTTTTTAAAAATACTAATATGTAACATGTACTTAATCCAGAAAATATAGAAAAATAAAGACATGGCATAAAGACATGTTATTCTCAATCTTGGTGTTCCTCCTTCCAGAATCTCCCTCCCTCCTTCCTTCTGTTTTTTACAGAAATAAAACAATATAAGCTAAGAACAGTGGTTATCGGTCAGGACAGTTTTGCTCCCAGGAGGGTATTTAACAATGTCTGCACATATTGTGTCATACCCAAAGTGGTAAGCATCCTACTATGTGCAGGTTGGTCCTGCCCCCACTCTGCAACCCTACCTCCCACCCCTGCAACCCTATCCCTGCCCCCGCAACACATTCCATTCACCTACAGCCTGCGGTTGGTTGTCTTGGCTTTGCAAAGACACTTGAGTGGCTGTCAGAGACACTATGTCACCACAAAGCCCAGAATACATCGGTGTCATAGATGAAATTCTAATTATTCCATTATCGGCATTTTAAGAAAAGCATGAAGAAGCAGGGGACATTCATTGTAACGTGTCTAAAGTATCATTTCTACCTTGCAATCAATGGAAATTATTAATGAGCTACTTCACATTCCTTTGTCTTTGCCACGTTAGGCTGTCATTTGGGCACATCTCAATTTGGCCTAACCACATATTGAGTTCTCCCGTGGCTAGTGGCTACAGTACTGGACAGAGACATGTTGCGCACGCCTGCGCTCTCTCTCTCTCTCTCTCTCTCTCTCTCTCTCTCTCTCTCTCTCTCTCCCCTCTCTCTCTCTCCATATATATAAATATATATATATGTATGTTTCTTTTTTATTATATTTTTATTATTGAAAAACAGCTTTAATCTAAATGTATTTTGATCATATTCTTCCCCTCCCCCACGACCTTCCAGATCCCTTCACCCTCCCTACTCACCCAACTTTAAGTTCTCTCTCAGAAAACAAACAAAACCCCATTACAACAACAAAACTCCCAAATCAAGGAAAATAAATAAAACAATGCTCCCCCCAAACCAACAATGGCAACAACAACAAAAACCAAACTGTAACCAATAAAAGCACACCAAAAGCTGTGGAGTCCATCATGTGTTGGTCAACTACTCTTAAACATAAGGCCTGCCCTAAAGTGGTTCATATACCCAGTGTCACTCGGTTGGAGAAAACTGATTTTCCCCCTCCCAGCAGGTATAAATGATTCAAATGAGAGTTCAGTTGTTAATGTAAGCTGTTTTTCACTTAATGTGAATAAATCTTTTTCATTTCCACTGTGTATCTGCATATTACTTTTAAATGGCTCTATTAATTTAAAAGATCCCCACTTTCTGGACATTTACATTGTGTCTGAGTTCTTTAATTATGAGTCATGCTGCTAGAAACATCCTTACATAAATCCTCACACCTTATTGTTTGTGTGGCTGTGATAAACACCACGACCAACAGCAACTTGGGAAGGAGAGGGTTTATTCACCTTACAG
Organism: Peromyscus leucopus; assembly: GCF_004664715.2. NCBI lineage: Eukaryota > Metazoa > Chordata > Mammalia > Rodentia > Cricetidae > Peromyscus > Peromyscus leucopus. The sequence continues at coordinate 66,606,608 of NC_051075.1, forward strand.
CTTGTAGTCCATCATCCAGGGAAGTCAGGACAGGAACACAAGGCAGGAACCTAGAGGCAGGAGCTGATGCAGAGGCCACAGAGGAATGACACTGGCTTTCTCTCCATGGCTTGCTCAGCCTGCTGTCTTATGGTCCCAAGGCTATCAATCAACCCAGAGTGGCACCGCCCATAGGGAGCTAGGCCCTCCCACATCAATAATCGGTCAAGAAAATCTACCACAACTTTGGCTGCAGGTCAGTCTGGTAGGGGCATTTTCTCAATTTAAGTTCCCTCTTTCCAAATGACGCTAGCTACTATCAAGTTGATATAAAACTAGCCAGCACAATTGATCCCTATCAGCCTGACAGACAGACACATCATTATCTACCAGAGCCTTTGCTTTCTCATGAGTCCCCAAGATGTCATGTTAATATTAACACTACAATATAAAAACATAATTAACTTTAAAAGTTCCACAGTCTTTAAAAGTTCAGTCTCTTTAAAATAACCAAATTCTCTTTCAAAGTTCGAGACTTTCTAGAACATCCAGTCTCTAAAATATCCATAATCTATCTTAAATATCAAATCTCTCTAAAATGTCAAAGGCTCTCTAAAATTTCAAAGTCTTTCTAAAAGTTCAGTTTCTCAACTGTGGGCTCCTGTAAAATTAAAAATAATAATAATAATTCAAATACTTTCTTACTCCCGGAGGGAAGAACCAGGGCACAGTTATAATCAATCAAATAAAAAACCAAACCCAACAGTGTAAAACTTAGTCTTAGACTTCTGGGACTCACTCAGGATCCTCTGGACTCCAAAGGCTTCCACAGCAGCTCCACCTCCCAGGCTCTGCCATCCACAGCACACCCAGCTTGTCTCAGAGGTTCAGGCTGGCTGTACCCCACAACTGCTGCGGTCCTTGGCAGCCATCCCATAGTACAGACACCTCCCAGCTGCTAAGATCCCCACTGCCCTTGGGTGACCCCTTCACCGATCGCCTCTCTTGGGCTGTCTTCAGGGCCCCTGACCCTGTCACTTGATACCAAGCCACGGCCTCTCTCCATGACCCCTTGAACCCTTCAATGCCGGTCTTATCACCGCTGCTGAGGCCACCTCTAGCCTGTACTGGCCTCTCACAGGGCCAAGCCTCAGCTGATCTTCATGCCCTCAACCAGGACCACCTGGGAGACTCTTATACTATTAAGTTTGGCTGTCAGCATGAGATGCAGCCTCAGCCGCCTCTGGACCACAGCTTCTGTGTGCCGACCCCCAGGAAGACATTTCCCAGAAGATTTTGATTGTCCCAACAGACCAAAAGTTTCCCTTTAATGGTTCTGGTCTCTTCCAGTTTCAGGTGACCAGAAACACAGATTCTTTTTTGTTTGATGATGATGATGATGATGATGATGATGATGATGATTATTTGAGACAGGGTTTCTCTGTGTAGACCTGGCTGCCCTGGAACTCACTCTGTAGACCAGGCTGGCCTCAAACTCAGAGATCCACCTGCTCTGCCTCCCGAGTGCTGGGATTAAAGGTGTGTACCACCACCGCCTGGTCAGATTCTTAATTTAAGATAGCATATAAACAGCTCTCATAGCAGTGGTTCTCAACCTTCCTAACACTGTGACCCTTTAATACAGGTCCCCATGTTGTGGTGACCCCCAACCATAGAATTACTTTTGTTTCTACTTCATAACCGTAATTATGCTACTGTTACAAATTGTAATGCAAACATCTGCGTTTTCTGATGGTCTTAAGTGAACTCTGTGAAAGGGTCATTGACCCCCACAAAGGGGTTGTGATCCGTATGTTGGGAACTACTGCCTCATATAGTCATTGCTTCTCTCTGAAACTTCACAAGGCAGACCTCAATATCTATAGTGCTCTCAACATTATCCACCAAGGTCCTACAGTGGTTCACCAGTCTTTGAACACCCAATGGCTTTTCTAATCCAAAGTTCTGAAGTCTTTCCTGTGGTGGTATTCTAATTGTACTGAAATGTAATGAAATTTTGATTGTATGTTAATAAATAAAGTTGCCCGAGGGTCAGAGCTATTAGAGCCATAGACAGAGTGTGGCGGTGGTGGCACACGCCTTTAATCCCATAGATCTCGGTGTGTTCAGGGATACAGCCAACATTGGAGACATATGCCTTTAAGACCTAGGGGGCTGTACATTCAGACAGTGACGAGGCAGTCACGTGTTTGGGTTTACAACCAATGAAAAGGCAGAACAAAATACTATAAAAAGATGAACAGACAGGATATAGCTCTCTTTTGGGAAGCTGGGACACCGCAGGAGGAAGGGTGAGATTTTAGCTCTGAGCTCTGACCTCTCGGCTTTCTCTTTTACATTGTTTCTATGTTTCTTATTTAATAAGACTGTTGGTTACATCTACACTTTCCTCAATACTCCCCCAAACACAAGGTCATGCCTATCACAGAAACACCCCATGTGATGGCTATTCTTGGTTGTCAACTTGACTATATATGGAATTAACTAAAATCCAAATGACTGAGCATACTTGTGAGGGATTTTTTTTTCTTAATTAAATCTTTTGAGGGGCTGGAGAAATGGTTCAGTGGTTATGAGCACTGGGTGTTCCTCTATAGGACCCGGGTTCAATTCCCAGCAGCTACATGGTGGCTCACAGCTGTCTGTAACTCCAGTTCCAGGGCATCCATGGCACCGGGCATGCACATGATACACATATATATGCATGCAGGCAAAATACCCATATTTATAAAATGAAAAATAAATAAGTCTTTAAATCATTTGAAGTGGGAAGATTCACTTCTATTCTGGATCTTTGAGGTGGGAAGATCCACCTGTAATCAGGACCACACCTTCTGCTGGCAGCCCATATAAAGGACATGGAAGAAGGAAGCTTGCTTTCTCTTTGCCTGCTTGCTCTTACCTCACTAGCAAGTCCATTCCTTTCCCGGCATTAGAGCTGACTTCTTTGGGATTCTGGCATATACCAAAGACCAGCTGAGACATCCAGCCTGTGGACTGAACAACTACTGGATTCTTGGATCTTCCATTGGTAGACATCTGACTACTCGGATCAAAGCTTGTTGGATACACACACACACACACACACACACACACACACACACACACACACACTCTCTACAAGTTCTGTCCCTCTAGAAAACCCTGACTAATGCACTCCACAACCTGATGCCAATTTCTGTCTTATTTAGGATTTCTATCTCTGTAATAAAACACCATGATCAAAAGCAGCTTGGGGAGGAAAGGGTTTATTCACCTTAAAGCTTTAGTCAGTCCATCAACCGGGAAGTCAGGGCAGGAACTCAAGGCAGGAACCTGTGGGCAAGAGCTGATGCAGAGGCCATGAAGGAGTGGTAACTTAACTGGCTTTCTCTCCATGGCTTGCTCAGCCTGATGTCTTATGGTCCCAAGACCAACATCCCAGGAGTGGCACTGCCCACAGTGAGCAAGGCCCTTCCACATTAACCATTAATCAAGAAAATCCACCATAAGCTTGGCCACAGGTCAGTCTGGTAGGGGCATTTTCTCAATTGACGTTTCCTCTTTCAAGATTACTCTAGTGCCAAAATGACATAAAACTAGCCAGCACACTCATCTTTTATCTTTTCTTTAAGGACAAATTTCAAGATATGGGTCAAAGAACATAGATGTTGCCTGAATTCTAAAAAAGTCTTTTAATAAAAAAACCCAGAGCCAGATATTGGGGTGAAACCTGAAAAATCAGACAAGCAGAGCAAGCCAATCCTGTCTCCATGAAGCCTCAGACTGAATGTCTCTCTCTGTCCTCAGTTGAAAAGCTTCCTCAGCCAAAAGGCTTCAGCCCAAAAGGGCTCTAGTTCCTGTCTCCTCATGCCTTATATACCTTTCTCCGCCCAGCCATTTCACTTCCTATCTCAACCTTCCTAGTGCTGGGATCAAAGGCGTGTGACTCCCAAGTACTGGATTAAAAGTGTGTCCCACCACTGCCTGGCATTTATGTTTAATCTGGTGGCTTGTTCTGTTCTCTGACCTTCAGGCAAATTTTATAGGGTAGATGCTATGGGATAATGCTCTTGTACACTGGTTTAATAAAATGCTGATTGGACAAGGAGCCAGGCAGGAAGTACAGGCGGGGCGGGCAGACTAGGAGAATGCTGAGAAGAGGAAGGGCAGAGTGAGGAGTCCCCAGTCAGACACAGAGGAAGCAAGATGACGAGGCAGAACTGAGAAAAGGTACCAAGCCATGTGGCTAGACATAGATAAGAATTATGGGTTAATTTAAGTGCAAGAGCTAGTCAGTAATAAGCCTGAGCTAATGGCCGGGCAGTTATAATTAATATTAAGCCTCTGGATGATTATTTTATAAGCAGCTGTGGGTCTACAGGGTGCCAGGTGGGACCCAAGAAATCCTCCAGCTACAGGTAGACAATATATCACCACACATAGACACAATTTTTAGGTTTTGAAAATATTCCATGTATCTTCCCTCCAAGACTTGTAGGGAGATTAAGTGAAGGTAGAACACGTGACCAACTTGGGGAATTCAAGGAAAGCTAACAGAGTTGAAACAGTGGTACCCAGCCCACTCAGGTGCTCTGCAGGCCTCATGCTTCATCATCTTCATCTCCAGGAACTCTTCCCACTTTAGATTGGCATTAGCAGTGTCCCAGAATGCCCATTTCATGTGTGAGTTCTATGATGCTGTGGTTTTTACAGCCCTTGAAAATTTCCTATACCAAACTGGGGTTTTATTACTGTTAGTTCAATCTAATTTTCTTATATTTTAGATTGGTCTCTGTTTTTAATATTTTTTATTTTTGAAATTAAAATATAATTACATCATTTTCCGCCTCTTTTTCCTCCTTCCAACCCTCCCCACGTACCCCCCTCTTCCTGATTTCTGAGCAGCTCAATCAGTATCCACATGTACTAGAGCTGGGACATTTTTCACTTGTTCATGACAATTAGCAACCATTTGTATCAGTCAGTTGTAACAAATGAGCCTCACATCTCAGTGGCGTACAAACTAGTGTCTATTTCTCATTCACATGAGCCAATCCAGGCTGAGTACCTATGGGGACATGCCATTCCTGTGGCGGCTAGAAAGGAATGAGCAAGACTGAGAGAGGCTTCCAATGGCCTCCACTCCAGCCTGTACAGTCTCTTCAGCACACATCTCCTCGGCCAGGTTATGTCGCCAGGTCCAGCAGCAGTGGGACAGGGAAGTACATTCTTCCCAGAAGAGACACTGCAAATCGCAGGTCCTGCCTGGTGATGGACAGGAAGTGAAACTGAAATAGATCATGCTCAACATGATCTTCCCTACCAGTTTAAGTCAACCCAGTTGAGTGAGATGAGCAGCCTGTGCGTATCCACCCCCACGAAGTCGGGAATGCCCCTGCATGGTTCACTGTGGTCCCTCGAGGGTTGTGATGTCTCCTGATTCCTAAGAGAACAGGTAACACAGGGTGGGCTGCATGTCTTCCCATGTGCCCCAAGAACAAGTGAGTGCAGAGACTCTCTACTTAAGGCAAGCATGGGTCCACCTCACCCCACTTGCTTCAAAGGGCAAGCTTGCAGGTCAAGATGAGGCTCTGTGCTCCAAATAATTTTGTTATTACACAACTAGAAAAGAAGTAAGTCTCGAATGCTCTTCTAGCCACCAAGCAAAACACACACACACACACACACACACACACACACACACACACACACACACTGGTTTGGGGGGAGGGCTAGGGATTAAATCTAGGACCATATGCATTGTAGGCAAGTGCTCCACCCCTAAATCACAGCCTACCAGCCCATACCTTAATTCTTTAGATAAGTGTACTGATTCCTTAGAGCAAGGTAGGCTTTCTGTCTTAGTTGCGTTGCTTGGGAGACCAGTAGGTACTCATTGTCATCGTCATCATCATCACTATCATCATACCATCACCATCACCATCATCATCATTACCACCATCATCATCATCACCACCATCATCATCATCATCAGCAGCAGCAGCAGCAGCAGCAGCAAGGGCATAGTTGCCACACCATTACCTCCACCACTTTCATAGGGCAAGGCAGCAACCATCCTCTTAGACTTAGCCAATAGCTCCCTGGTTAGCCAAAGGGACACTGTCCTACAGAAAGTCTCTGTCCTGTACTGTGAGCCTCAGGCTCTAGGAGTCTGACTGGTTGCAAACATCATTAAACTTTTTGAATGCTCATAAAAACGCAGTCCTAAAATCCGACACCAGGCAGTTTTAGGATTAATAGAAATGTATTAAAATTACAAGCCATTCTACCCCTGACCCGAAAGAAACAATTGCAGGAACATAAAAATGAAAAGGAGTAATGCACGCTCGCGAAGGTACGTCACTTCCTATTTGAATCATTTACTTATGTAACAAGCCTTTCTGGGCTGATTAGAGGAACTGCCATTCACTCCTGCCAGCCTTTCAGGTAGAGAAGTGCATGCGTCCTTCTTGCCCAGCTGGAAATTTTGGTCTTCTTGGTCACATCTCTCTGCTTCTGTCATTCTCATGAAGGATTTGGTGTGCCCAGAAAAACACTTGTCCTGGAGCAATGGCACTGGGAAGAAAGACCACAAGATCTTTCCATCCACTGGGCTGCTGAGCCTGCTGGAGCCTTCGAAATGGTCAAGAATGAAACTAGAATATTTTCTTCTTTAGCTTTTTTTTTTTTTTTTTTTTTTTTGAGACAGGGTTTCTCTGTGTAACTTTGGCACCTGTCCTAGAACTCACTCTGTAGCCCAGGCTGGCCTCGAACTCACAGAGATCTGCCTGCCTCTGCCTCCCGAGTGCTGGGATTAAAGGCATGAGCCACTGCCGCCAGGCTTCTTTAGCTCTTCTTAAACTCTGCTTTCCTACATTGCCTGAGCTCAAATCCCACTTCTGTGCGAACTGTTTCCTCAACTTTCCCAGCTGAGAGCAGTTTTCCTTCCACTGAGGCCTGATTCAACCTTCCTGGCTTTTACCATCTTCTTGGATGCCCCCCCTGCCTTGGAGTGTTGGTTACCTTCCTAGATGGATCAGAATGGCCACTGATGGTCCAGGTGCCTTCCCATTTGGTCCTGGGTTAAACCTATGGCCCCAACAGGACCATGGGAAACAGGAGCTATTGTCTGCTTGTGGGCCGAGAGACAGAGAGCCACGATGACATTTCCCTCAGTTCAGCTACACCTGCCATTCTTACCCTAGTCCTCTCCATCATATTAGCCAGTCCATTCTACCTTGCGATGATTGGTTTTTATCATCTCAACCCCAGGGACCGCTAAGCTCCCTTGGAAATCCTTAAGAAGAAAGTGCACTGTGGGAAGGACTCTTACAGCAACACCCCAGGATCTTCCCAGCTTGTCCCTCTATTGTTGTTATTGTGTGTTGAAGCTCGGATGCCTCCTCATGTTTAGGCTCCAGTTGGTAGAAAGGCAAGGAGTGGGCGTTGGGTTAGAGGGTGTAGTACTAGACTCGGCGTGTCTGCTTGTACTCACATGTGTGGGAGGCAGTCAAAGACACAGCACACCTAACGCACAGAAGGCTGGGACTTGTATGTGGTCTATCTGGACAGCTGTATGCTCTGGATGCACAATAGGTAGCCTGAGTCACATGAGGTGTTTGTGGCTTGAAATAGTAAGATATTGTGTTGGTCACCTTTCCGTCCTTGTGACAAAATACCTGGCCGGTTCCAGTTGTAGAATCGTATGATTTCAGCAGCTCAGTCTGTAGCCACTTGGCCCTGCGCCTCTGGATCTGTGGTGAGATAGAACATCACACTGGGAGCATGTGGCAGAAGCGGCTCCCTCGCGGCTGTCAGAAGGGAGAGAGGTGGGGTCTAATGTCTCCTTGAAGGGCATGATGCCTCCAATGACCTAACTTCCTCTAGGTTCCACATACTAAAGGTGCCATGATCTCCCACTAATGCTGCAGGCTGGTGACATCTGAGCCTTTGGGGGGGGGGTCACTTATCCAAAGTAGTAAATACCAGATACAACCGAAACACATGCAAGGTTGGTAGGGAGGTGAAGAAAATTCTACTTCGTGGATAGAAAAGCTGTAGAGAGCAGGGCTACCCATGGTCCAGTGAGATAGCATATTCCAAGTCATCTTGTCAAACTGGAATTATGATTTTTAGACTCCCTTTCTCTGCCAGGTTCTAAGTTAGGGTTGATCGTGGGAGAGATTAGCTTGAGACAGAAGACAGAAGTGAAGAAGTGGCCTTAGCTCTCGGCACAGGGTGTGAGACACCACACGCTGCTGCTCTTGGGCACTGTGATGATCCACTGGCCCCTCTGGTTGTATAGGTAGCATCCAGGCCTACCCGTCCTTGGCATCTGCCCAGTATCCTCTCTCCAGAGTCTTCAGATCTTCCCAGGAGCAGATGTAGTCCCATAGCAAAGGGTGCAGTTCTTCTTTAGACCACCCCCATCCTAGATGATGGTGGAGGTGTTGAGGGGCAGATGTGGGCTCCCAGCTGGCTTCACAGTCTACAGCCATTTATCATGTGATTTTTTTTCCAATTTGCATTCTAATCCTAGGTTTATTCAACATGGTGCTTTCCCTCTATACAAGTAAAACACAACCTCATCTAAAATGCTACAAGGTTATAAAGCTCAAAACAAATTGTATAGCAGTGACTGTTCAATAAAAGCAAAAAGGAGCAATGTCTACATTGCTAAGGTTAACCTGCAACATCACCATGAATGGCGGATGATAACGGGGGTGGGGGTAGGTGCCATGAGGACCCTGGAGGACCAACTGGCTCATGCGAGGGTTTCTTATCTTCAGCACTATTGGTACTTTGGGCCAGATGGTTTTGTGTATGTGGCAGGTTTTCCTGGGCATGACAGGATATTCAGCAGCATCTGCGGCATCAACTCATGGGACACCAGGAGCAGCCTCATCCAAATCTCCATGAACCCAAATCCAATCCAATATGGCTCCAGGTCATCAAGATGGCTCCAAGAATCAACAATCTTTGGAGGGAACAAACCTGCCTATGGTTCAGAGTCAGTGTTTTTCGCTTCCTTACCATCTGTCCTTCTGTATCTTCATGTGGAGGGGAGCAGCAGCATTGTGGAGGCTCTTCACCAGCTTCCAGGACCACAGAAGCCTAACCCAACCTTACTCCATGTGACCCACAGTGGATCAGCTCAGGAGGAATTAACTTCTGTGGGTCAAGACATGTCACCTTCATGGACTTTCCTAACATTAAACATTTTTAAACTGTGATTTATAACTGCTGGCATAAAAATAAAATTATCTAAGTTAGATTAATGTATCCATTATTATACTCACTGAAGCTTCTGGGAGCTTGAATATCATGAATATTTTGTGTATTGTGGACAAGTTGGCCCTTGGTATGTGTCTTTTACTAAAACTAAATGACAGGTATATTCATATCATATCTTTTGGTATTTGTATTTATTTTGTTTTATCATGTTTGTCCTGAATTTTTGTTTTTGTTTCTGGTTTTAGTATTTTTTGAAATAGGGAGGGTCTCATCATGTAGCCTTAGCTGGCCTGGAATTAGCTGTCATATCCTCCTGCTCTGCCTCTTGAAGTGGGCACCACCTTGCTGGACACTCATCTTCTTTATAATTAGAGTAAAAACATAAGCAATCATTCTTAGCTTCTTTTAAGGTTGTGTTTAAAGGGATCGCACCCTGTGTGACACACAGGGGCAGCAGCACCAGACTGAGTGGTGACCTTCCTTGAGTGACATCCTCCCTTACGGGAGTTTCCTCTCAGTCCACAGGCTGGGCCGCTGGGAAGGAAGGTTGCTGCTACGGCTTGAATACCCCTTCCAACACTCACATTGAAGTTCAACGTCATGACAGTAGAGAGAGACTTTGAAACGTGGTTAGGTCATGAGGGCTCCGCCCTTGTGAATAAATTAATGCTGTGATCATGTTGGTTATTTACCAGAGGATTGAGCTCGTGATCAAAGGATACCTGTTCCCCCTCCCCCTCCCTTCCCAACCACACTGTAATGAGCAAGAAGGCCTACACCAGATGCAGTCCCCCACCCCCAACCCCCCGATCTCAGCCTCCATCACAGAGAATCAAATAAACTGCTACAGTTTATGATCCTCCCAGTCTGGGCTATTCCGTTACAGTGATAGAAAATGAACAAAGACAGTTGCTATACAGAGACTCCAGAGGAAAAGGTGAGTGTGGAATAAAACTCCCTCTGAAAAACACATCAAAGAAAAAGTGTGTCTCTAAATGCAATTGTAGACATGTGGTTCCTATGTATTTTCCATTAGATGGTTAATGATGGGATGTAAATCACCTGTGGAATCGGATGGGCCCAGTCCAGGCACCAGTGCCTACTGGCACCAGCTGTTTCTGATTAGCGAGGAGCCTGGGGTCCTGAAGAACAAGCTACACTTCTTGGGGTTTGTGAGGGACAGGAAATTAGCCATCGGCCATCTTACCTTTATCTGCACAGTTTTCTCAAACTGTACATCCAGCAGATATGAAAAGAACAAATTGTGCAAAACGGTGGGAAGTCAGGCACGGAGCTTACTTCACATGCCCCCAACAAGTCTGGCCATGGACAGAGTATATTCTCTCCAGAACTACCATGCCTGTCCTAGACCAGACCCGTGGCAGGTATCATGGATGGTCAAAAGTGTGTATCAAAGCAAAACTTATTCCTTTAGCAAGGACTGTGCTTTTTTTTTTTAAACAAAGAAACATCAGGAAACCATTTTGTAGCTGAACAACCCAACCAAAGGCAGTGGCGTTTAAGACAAATGTTATGAAAATTGCATAAAACATCATATCAAAACCTCTGGCAGTGTCAAAAAGCAAGATTCCTGAATCCAGTGTGTAGCCAAAGAAGAAAATTCAATTTCATTTTTTCACTTTGTCTGCCAATTTTTATAGCACTTCATTTAAAATGAAATCTCTGAAGAATCAATTCAAATTAGCTTTACAGTTTTCCCCAAAGAATCTACTTTAAAATAAATTGAATCGGAGCATGTGACATAAGTGAGCATAAAATTCATGTTAACTAGTCCGAAGGAAAAACTTCTCATCATCAGGAAACAATCTCACATGGCCAGGCTAAAAATAGCCTTTAGATTGTCAGTTTCAAAACTGAACCAAAGTAGGAGGACTTGTTAGAACAATGATACAGTGCATTCCCTCTAATGAAATGGCCCGGAATTCTGTAATAAATTACAGGAAAAAAAAATCCTTTGGGCAAAACAGAAATGCCAGACATGAGTTGTTTTCATAAGCAGAGTGACAGCCATGGAAATATCTTTAGCTGGACCAGCGGCTTCTGCCTGCCATTGACAGCTGGCAGGGCTAGACATGGGCTGAAGATACAGGCTGTGACCTAGACTTTGTCTCTCTGTTTTATGTTGATGAGGCAGACCTATCCGAAGTATTTATCATATTTAGATTCTTAAGGCCCTTGATGACAGTGACAGTATTTTAGTTTGGCTTTGTAACCATTCACTGCCTATCCCTCACACAACAGAAGTTTCATAAATGTTTGGGGGATAGGAGGACACACAAATGATTGAATGAATGTATTGTTTAAATTGGATCAAACTTACTGCTTCTGATGGCATCTTTCTTCCCAGTAGCTAGTTGGAGAGTGTGTCATGTCTGTGTGATTGAGGAGGGGATGGTGGGTGGTGGTGAGCTTATATTTTTCTCTGTTGATGTTGAGAAACAAGTAACTTGGTTAATCATTGAGGTCTTTGTGGATACTTTCAAATGCTTTGCCTGAAGGAAACCATACGGAAATTCATTTTAAAGGGACTTGTTGCCATGAACTATATAGTTCATGCCTTTTTTTCACCACACTCATTTGGATGGGCCTTCTTTCCATTCCGCAGGTGTCAGAGGCATAGTGATGAACAGACATAGTGGTTCTTGTGATACTTTAAAAGTATTACATGCCTTCCACTGTTACATGTCATGCTAATTTAATAGTCTCCAAAGTCTCTGGAACACTGCTGTAGTTCAAGTGTTATATGCAAGGCAACCGAGTTACAGAAAGACTCAATACCTGTCCAAAATGACAACTCTATCAAGTAGGGAAATCAGGATTTGAACCCAGTGAGTCCGGCTCGCCTGGCTCCAGAGCTGCACGTGTATTGTACTGTAGTCTCGCTGTAGTCCAGCTGTAGTCTTGACCTTCATCACTTTCATATGCTAGTGGGAGGAATGCAGTTTCAACCATTATATCCTAACTTATGTATTTTATATTGATTTATTTTTATTTTCTCTGTATAGATGTTTGCCTGCATGTAAGCCTGTGTACCATGTGTGCAGTGCCCATGAAGGCCAGAAGAGGGCACTGAATTCCCTGGAACTGGAGTTAGTTGTGCGCCGCTATGTAGGTGCTGGGATTGAACCTGGATCCTCTGGAAGAGCAGTCAGTGGTCTTAACTGCCGATCCATCTCTCTAGCCCCCGAGTCACGTAATTTTCACCGTAACAACATAGCAACTTTAGTATGCCAATGTGATCAACACTCAAATCATGCATGAGCCAACGCTGCTGTTGTGGACTCACTGACTAGGACTTCATTTGCTCAGTTATGGAAGTCAGAAATCCAAATAATTTGTCATTTCCTTCCTCATCCAGTGCCCAGCACACATTAACTACGTCACTAACTCGTATATCCAACACGTCTCTAAGTCTTGTCTCCCGGTGCCTCACTCTAGCTGATCAGTTGCCGGCACAGACCTTGCAAACCTGCTCTTTCCTCTCCTGCCCTACCTCCTGCACTCAAGCTGTCTGCAGCATGCTCCTATGCTACCATATTGCAGATGTCCACATGCCTGCTGATACTTTAGGAAGATAACCACCTGCAAGTCAACAGAAGAGCTTCAGAGGAAGATAAGCCTGCTGACATTCTAATTTGGGTCTTCTGGTATCCAGGACTGTAGGAAATCCATCTTGGCTATGCGAGGCCGTGCCAGGCATTTGTGAGAGTAGCCTGACCTGAGTAAGACATTCTACAGAAACCTGTCACCGTCACAATCTGCTTCATCTAGTGGCCAGATCCCTGTTAAGAAGGTGAGCTCTGAGAGAGCAGCAGCTGTCTGGAACTGGTTTCCCCCAGCCAGGTGTCCAGAATGTGGTATGAGTGCCTGATACCAAGTTGGTGCTCCGTAAATATTCCTCAAATGAATGTGCAGGCAGGTAAAAACACTTGAGCAAATGGATGAGCAAGCAGCAAGGATGGGCTTTCCCTCTGAGATGACTCACTTTAGGCCTGAGTTGCATCCAGAAGCAAGGGCACTCTGTCCTGGCTGGTGCAGGTATTAGTGCGAATTTATATCATTCACAAAATACTGCAAATGTCTAGAAGACCAAGTTTTTAGTTCCTCAGAGAAACACTACTCAACGAAATTTAATCTCACCGATTTTGTTTTTAAAGAGGCAAGTATGTATCTCTAGGGTTAAGAAAAAAATTATTCCTAGAACTATAAATTCAACATTAGTGCAACTGGAAGAGAAAACACAAGCATGGGAAACGTCCTCATCTGATGAGCCGTGTGCTTGATTTCAGGCTGGAAAACGTCCTTGCTGGTTGCCGTGGGTGTAATGGCGCAGTGAGAGTCGCCGCCACATGGAAGGGAGGCTGGAAGACACGGGAGGGTTTCCGATGAAGTCTTCAGAGGATTCCTCTTTTCGGAGGAACTCATTATTCACTTAATTATTCATTCTGTTTATTTACTGTATAGTTATTACACATAAATATGGTGTAGCTCCCCAGAATCTTCAAACACCAGATGCCAGGTCCCTCCACATTCCCCAAAGACAGAGCAGAGCCATCACCGTGAGAATTCAAACAACAACTAAAACCCAATTAAAGCCGCGCCAGCACGTTCATTTCCAAAAGAAAAACCCTGAAATGAATCAGCTTTTAGTCACCCTCCTGACTGCTTCTGCACAGGCAGACAAACAAAAATCCCTGAAAACTAAAACTGGAAACAGCATTGGCATTTGAATCATGGCTCTGTTGAACTTTGGCTTAGGTTAAGTCGACTTAGTATCGTTTCTGGCGAATTCAATTCAGTATCATTTCTCCCATCTTCCGAATCAAAAGAGATGAGAAAATGGTGTTAAGTTTCCCACGTGCCTGGCACCCAGGGCCCCGAGGTGACATCCATGTTGCAGCTAGGCACCCTGGGTTGCAAGGCTCTTCCTGGACCTCTTGCCTCTCCTACAGTTTGGACTGGCGTCCTGAGGGGGTAAACATGCCACCCAAGTTCTTTGAAATGTCAGCAATGGCTGAGGACAGAGAAGGCTGGCTTCCTGTGATGGTTCAGAGAGAAACTCTGTCACTGAGGGTAGTACAAGGCTGGTCACTGGGATGGGGCAATGTGTTGGAGCGTGGTTGGGAAAGCTGGCATGCGTTTGACTGTTCAAAGGCCCCATTTCCCTGGTGGCACTTACCTTGAAGGACAAAGCGACCTTTTAGACCAATGTGAGACTATAGCCAGTTCTACTTGAGAGCCTTGGTATCACAGGCAGGCATGTCTACGTCATTATTCCCATGTCCCATCTGTCATAACCAGCATCTTCCTGGGAAGCCACTACCCCAGAAAGGCCCCTATTTCCAATACAAGAAATACTCGAAGCTCTTCAGGGTCCGCCAGATGCTCTTAGTGTTTCCCTAAGCCCCGCCCGGAAAGGCCAGGGGTCTCCACTCTTGGTGAGTGGGCTCAGGGTTGACCTGCCCCTTGTCACTAACAGCGACATTGCCTGTGCCCCTTCTTCCCGTGGCCACAAGAGGAAAATGTAACCGAGTGTGGGAAGCGCTGGAAAGAGTATGGGCTTTCCAGAAGCAAGGGACTTCAACATCAGTGTCAACGAGTTTCCATGCATGCGTCAATTCGACACATCCCCGGAGTCAGCTGGGAAGGACGCCTGGACCTCTTCCTCTTTTATTCCAAAGCAGAGAATAGCACGATTGGGTTTTCTCTTTATATCGAGAACATTGCTATTCCTGGTACTTTAGATTAAAATGTGTTTACCGCCTCTTCCCTCACAAGGCCTCACGTCTGTTTTTGTTACCTGTTGCAAATATTTTCTCCTCACGCACCCTGATCTGGAGGCTTTTTGCTGAGAAGGCAAAAGCATTTTTTAATCTATTCGGCAACCACCTCGTAAAGTGTCAGGCCCACCAAAACACAATAGGCCTTCATTAATAATGTATGGAATAAGAACTCTGTGTAACATCTCCTCATTATTGTTTCCTTATTAACATAGCATTAATAATCTGTTGCCGCTTTAAGAATCCTTGTGTGTGAAAGCCTGGTGTATTGTTATGGCTCCAGTGAGGTTATTAAACAACGACACCCATGATATCATGAAAGAACATAGAAGAACTGGAAAAAAAATCAATTTCAAATTAAAGTAAAATAATTCCTTCTTATGTTTTGATGTTCGAAGCAGCTGTTCTTTGGGCTTGGCGCTGCTGTAACTTCATTATTGGAGGTCAAAGGTAAATGTGCCTGCACTCTGTCCCTGCGATCAGCATTTTAAGTAGAGTTATTCCAGTTTGTTCTTGTGGGTGGGGCAGGAATGGAAGAGAGGGAGGGAGCGGGGACTAAGAGGTGGAGGGTTAAGCGCGTGGTTCTGTGAGCTCAGTTACACCACACCCACACCAGTAGGACTGCATCCAAATCATGAAAACAGGGACTGGATGATCCTGGAGACAGCGAGCTGGCCAGTGCTCAAGTTCCTTGGTCCCCACCCCCTCGCCCCCCACTTCAAGTAAGTCTTCCGAGCTCTGTATATTTTACTCCAAATTTTGGAGCATCACAATGGACTTGAGCATTAAAAAATTCTATGAATTCTAAGTAAAAACATATCATTTATTATCTTTGACCAGCGTCTTCCTCACTGCCCTATTGCTGTGAAGAGACACCATGACCAAGGCAACTCATAAAAGAAAACTCAGAAAGCATTTAATCCGGTGCCTGCTTACAGCTTCAGAGGCATAGTCGCTATCATGTATAATGTTTACCATTTGGCGGTGATTAAATTACCGGAGTGGAGCCCTCATGATGGGGTTAGTCTCCTTGTGGACCCAAAAGCTCTCTTGCCTCTTCTATGAAGACATAGTTAGAAATCCATCAATGAACTGAAAAGCAAGCCTTCCCTAGACACCAGATCTCAAGGGGCCTCGATTTTACACTCTCCAGTCTCCAGATCTTTAAGAAATGGCTGTTATTTAAAACCATGGTACAGCCATTTTGTTATAGCAGTTTGAATGGAGTAAGACAAAAGACCAAGACTGGTCTTCTTCATTGAGATTGATGGAGAAGAGCAAACTGAGGCACAAGGAAGGAGGTGGTCTTGCCAAAGAACGCAAGAAATTGGGGCCAGTTCTTAGCTCCAGATTACATGACCTAACTCATCTGTATCCCAAGGTTGTGTATCAGCCATGTTGCAGGCATGTACTTCCTGGCCTTCAGGAAGCTCACTGGTGACAGACAGGGCAATGTACCTACCAATCATACTCCAAGATGAAGAGAACTCTGAGAGTTCTGAGGCAGCGTGACTGCCCTCTAGAGCAGTTAGGAGAGTTGTCTTATGGGAGGTGGTGTTGTCCTGGGGTCTGGAAGGTGCTATGACTTTAATGCTTGTTACCTGCAAAGTTAATGTTGAAAATAAAGTGCCACTGTAACATTAAGAGGTAGAACCTTGAAGAGGTGAGTGGTCCATGATGGCTCTGCTCTCATGAGGAGACTAATGTAAGGGAAAGTGGGTCCATGATAAAAGGGTGAGTTCAGACTCAGTCATTTACTCTCCTCCTCTTGCCCACTCTGATGAAATAACACAACAATAAAGCCAGTCTTTGACCTTGGACTCCTAGCCTTCAGATCTATCACAAATACATTCCCATCCTTTGCAAAAGAGCCAGGCTCAGGGGTTTTGTTGTAGTAGAATGAATGGGAGAAGAGTGAGCAGGGAGTCTGCTGCAGAATGGTAGCCTTTCTTGTAGATGTAACCAACCGTCTTATTAAATAAGGAACACAGAACCAATGTAAAAGAGAAAGCCAAGAGGTCAGAGCTCAGAGCTAAAACCTTACCCTTCCTCCTGCGGTGGTCCTACCTCTCTGAAAGAGACCTAATTCCTGTGTGTTTGTCTTCATATAGTCTTTCTGTTCTGCCTTCTCATTGGTTGTAAACTCAAACACATGACTGCCTCGTCACTGCCTGTATGTACAGCCCTCCAGGTCTTCTATGGTATTGAGATTAAAGGCATGTGTCTCTAATGCTGGCTGTATCCCTGAACACACAGAGACTTAACTAGCTCTGCCTACCAAGTGCTGGGATTAAAGGCGTGCGCCACCATCGCCCGGCTCTTTCTATGGCTCTAATAGCTCGGACCCCCAGGCAACTTTATTTATTAACATACAATTAAAATCACATTTCAGTACAAAAAAAAAAACCACCATACTCTCTCAATCCCCTTCTGAGGAGTTCACCTAACAATGTCATTGTATGGGGGAGCAGAGCTGGTATGAGATGACTGGACCAGGATGGGCATTGGATCCCAGAGCAGCCAGATGAAAGATTAGCTGTCAGCATGCTAGGGAACTGTCCAGGACATGGTGGTCTGCAAAGCTTGCAGCAATGGTGGTGATGAGCTGTTCCACACTATTCCATATGGAAACGACTAGCCACTGCAGCTTCTATTGGACACATGAAATGATAGTCATGGCTTATGGCTATACAATAAGGAACTGATATTTCCTTTTAAAATATATTTTATTACTCCTTTGAGAATTTCATACATGCATACAACGTATTTTGATCATATTGACCCCAACTCTTTCACCCAACTCCCCCAGATCAACTCTTTATCCCCTAGGGATATCCCCTGCCCCTTCCCAACTTCATGTCTTTTAAAACACAGATCTAACCCACTGAGACTATCTAGTATATGCTACTCATATACTCATAGTTGTGGAAGCATCCACTGGAGTGTGGTGGACATAAAAGGATCACATCTTTAAAGAAAACTGACTTTCTTTTTCCCACAAAAGCCATCAAATTCCAGTAGCTCCTCAGCTATGAATGGGTGCTTGTTAGGCCTCCATGCTGAAATGCTGACTGGAGAGGCTGACCAGCAGGGTTTGGGCAGGCAATCACAGCTGCTGTGAGTTTATGAGCGCAGCCAGTCCTCCTGAGTCCAGAAGTCACCGTTTCACCCCGTCCTCTTGCATCTCTGGTCCTTACAATCTTTCTGCCCCTTGTTCTGTGACAGTCCCTGAGTCTCTAGGGGATGGGTTGTGACACAAATGTCCCATTTGTGGTTGAGCAATCTACTAATCCTTATTCTATGCACTTCGACCAGGTATGAGTTTCTGCACTAACAACCACCGACTACACAAAAACTTCTCTGATGGGGTCTGAGAGCTGCACCCATCTATGAACATGGAAATATAAATTGAGAGGGTGGTTTGATACCATGCCTATTTAGCAAAATAGTAGTAGTAGATTTAACCCTGGGGCCTATGAGATCCCCAACCATGGGTTCTTGGCTAGATTTATAATACCAGAATATAGTTGGTTACTCCCGTAATATTTGTACCACTATTGTGCACATAAGCATATCATGCCATGCTGGTCCTTACTGTAGCTCACAGGGTTTAAGGCTGAGTAAAATGGTTTGTGATTCCCCTCTCTCCCAACAGTCTACACAGAAACCTAGAAAATGTGGGACTTTTGAAAATTTATTTATTAATTTATTCTTTATTATATTCTGGTCACACTCCTTCCTACCCTATTTTATCCCATTCCCATCCCCACCAGACTGTCCATCTTTACAAGTCTCTCTCCCACTTTCATGTCCTTGTGTGTGTCCAGTGTAGGCACGGGTGTGGAGCTATCAACTGAATCAATAGGCTATGTACTTATAACTTTTCCTCCCCTAGCATCTATCATTTGCTAATAGCTCCCTTGGTAGGAAGGACCACATGAGCTCCTCCCCCATTTATGACTGATACGACTCAGTCTTATGCAGGTCCTATACAGGCAACCACAGCTGCTATGAGTTCATACCATGTCCATAAAACAGCATTTCAGGGCCTTCCTCCCCATGGTTGGATGGACTCTAACGTTCTTTTCCTGCTCCTCTTCTGTGATATTCCCTAAGCCTTGAAGGGGCTGATTCAGATGTCCCATTCAAGGCTGAACATTCAATAGTCATTTATTCTCAGCACCCTGACCAGCCACGAATCTGTGCATTAACAGTTGTTTGCTGCAAGAGGAGGTTCTTCTGATGAGGCCAAGAGGCTCTCTAAGGATTTAAAGAAGAAACCATAGCAGGAAATAGAAAATGTTCTAAAGAAAACGATTATCGAGATAAGATCAAAACTCAAGAGATGGAGCTAAAGCTACACCTAGAAGATACAGCCTGACATGGGTAGGAGAAGATTCTAGGGCTGGAGAAATGGCTCAGCAGTTAAGAGCACTGGCTGCTCTTGCCAAGGACCTGGGTTTGATTCCTGACACCCACATGGCAGCTCACAATTGTCTATAACTCCAGTTCCAGAAGATCTGACATCTCTGGTTTTATCAGTCACCAGGCATGCAAGTGGTACACATACATACATGTAGGCAAAACACTTATATGCACACAATTTTTAAAAATGGAATATTCTAGAAATTCAAAACCTTAGCTTCTCAAGAATCTAGGAAAAGGGGCAAGCAGAATGTCTTAGTGGATGAAGGCAACCTGAATTTGATCTCTCAAACTCATGTAAAGGTGGAAGGAGAGAATGACCCCACCAAATTGTCTTTGAATCTCCACGTACATGTGATGACATACACACATACAATACAAATAATAAATGAAAGAGGAAACTAAAGCGAAAAGGATCAAAGAAAGAGAGAAAACAAATTAGTAACAATGATAAGGGCCCAAATAATGAAACCCAAAACAATCATAAAGAGAAGCAATGAAGCCCAAAGTTGATGTTCAGAGGTCAGCAAAACCAGTAAACCCCTGAAAAGAGATACCATGAAAAGGTAACTGACTATATTATTTTATGTATGTGGTTAGAATGCAAGGAAATATAACAGGAATTATAAAAGTTACCTTAGAGTGATGAAGACAATTTCCAGATTTACAAGGGGAATGATATGATGTATGACATCACAATGTAAAGAAGACGTAGGCTTTGGGCCATAATAACCTTTATGAGGGACTGGGAAGATGCAGTTCAGTCGACAAAGTGTTTGCAGTGTGGGCGCATTAGCTCCATCCTCAGCATCCGTGTACAAGCTGGGCATGGTCCATACTTGTGGTCCCAGTGCTCAAAAGGAAGACCAAGGACTCCCGGGCTCACTGGCCAGCTAGTCTAGCTGAACAGACAAGCTTCAGGTTCAGCTGGAGCCCAGACTCAAAAAATTAGGTGAAGAGAGACGAGGGAAGACACCCGACATTGACCTCTGGCTTGCAAACACACAGAGGTGCATGTACACAGACACACGCCTTTCATGAAAGAAATTAACTTTGTGGAAAGAAGTAGTTCTAGGGCTGTCTCCCAGTAGCTGTGCTGGGTTTGGAGGCTGTAACTCTGGGGCAAGCTGAACTGTTACCAGGAGTGCTGGGATAACAGTGGTCAGCTGTGTGCTCCACTGTAGATGGGCCTTTCTGACCTGGACCTGCTCCCAAGATGATCTAGGAACTACATCATATGGGCGTCTTGCTCTTTATGGCTTTCTCAGCACTGTGCGGAATTCTGATGTTCAAAAGAAACAGAAAGGGCCTTTCTTTTCCATAGATCCAAAGCTAAGGATTTCGTTCCTTGAAATGTGTATTGAAAGCATATAATAGGGTGGCAGGGACTTTTTGCTTTTGTGAGTGATCTGCAAGTGTAACCCACAAGTAGGTATTTTAAAATACATGAGGTCTCTTCTTTGTCAGAGACCAATCAGAATCACACAACAGGCTGAGAACATACTTCTCTACACCAAAGATCTGACCCCACAAGGCTGACCTTGAGAAGTCCCACACAGAGGCCTAAAATTGCCATAGTGGTGGTCTGATGTTATTATTATTATTATTATTATTATTATTATTATCATGCACGGGTATGATGTATGTGTGTGTGTGTGTGTGTGCACACACACACGCGTGCGCGCGCGCGGCATGGTACTCACATGGAGGTCAGAAGACAGCTTTTGGGAACCAGTTTTCTCCTTCCACTTTGCATGGCAAGTGCTGTTGCCGCTGAAACCATCTCATCAGCCCCTGCCAATTTTGTCTGGTTTTGCTAAGATATCCTTTAATATTATTTTGAGTTGCTATAGACCACCTCTGCATATTTTTCTTAATATTCTTACTGTAAACTTGAATAGCGGCAAGGGATCCGGTGTCCACCACATATCAAGATCTGAGTTGTTAACAAATGTACTTAGTATTAGAACAGTATTATATTTACAGAGAAATTACAAAGACAGTACGGGCAGTTCCGGTGTCCCTGGCACTGAGCTTCTCTCGTTCTTAGCATCTGGCTTTGGAACAGGCACTTGCTGCTGTCAATGAACTATGACGGGTACATTCTGACTAACTAAAGCCCATACTTCATTCAGGTTTCCTGTGTTTTCATCTCATGTCCCCTTCCTGTCTCAGAATCCCACTCACCATGGCTTCTTAGGCAACTCTGGGGGTTTCTCAGGCTTCCTTGCTTGGGATGACCTTGACAGTTTTGAAGAGGACTGTGCAGGTACATACAGACTACCCATTCAGTTCTTAGAGAACCCATCTTTGTAGCAGAAATCTTAGATGGTCTTATTAATAAAATCAAACCTGAGGCCAGTTATTGGGGGTGAACACTGGAAGATCAGAGAGACAGAACAAGCCACAGCTAACCTTACCTGGCCAACTTCTTAGTTGATCCTGTTTCCTCAGACTAGAAACCTCTGAGTCCTCATCCAAATGGATCTCAGCTGAACTGTGCTGCTTGAAAGCCTGAAAGCTTAACCAGCCAAATGCTTCTAGTTTCTGGTCCTCACACCTTATATATCTTTCTGCTTTCTACCTCACTCCCTGGGATTAAAGGCGTGAGTCACCATGCTTGGCTGAATCCTTGAACACATGGATTTCTGCCTCTGGAATGCTAGGATTAAAGGCGTGTGCTACCACTGCCTATCCTAAGTATCTAGTGCTTTTCTGTTCTCTGATCCCTGAAAAGTTTATTAGGGTACACAATATTTTGGGGAACACAATACCACTACACATCTTGTTTGCTTTTGTTTTGTTTTTAACAATTATGAATAAAGCAGCTATAAATATTCTGTATGGGCATAAGTTTTCAAATCAGTTGGGTAAAATATCTGGGAGCTTGGTCTCTGTGTCATGTGATTAGTCCATGGTCAGCTTTCTGAGACTGTCTGTCTTCCAAAACGGTTGTACCATTTCGTGTTCACTTCTGGCATTGAATGAGGCTAGATATCAATCAACTAAAATTGAGAGAGAAAGGAGGGATGGGGAGGAACGTGTACCAAGAAGAGGGGGGAATAGAGAACAAGAGACATGTTAGATGCGCCATTCACACAGGGCATGTACAACTGGAGTCTGAGGACATGCTTTAAGACTGGGCAGTGAAAGAAACGTTTGCAGAGATGACGGCCAAGAAGTTTCCACTCGATGAAAAGCATAAAGCATCCTGGATTTTTGTTTTCTGTTGGCACAAAGAGGAAAATTCTGCTGGATATATGTCTGGGTATTAGCTAGGAAGTGGGTCAAGCTGAATCTTAAGTAGCCCAATGAATACAGCTCTATTTATGTTGTGATAGAGAGAACAAGAGGGAGGGAGGACAAGAGGGAGGGAGGGCGGGAGGGAGGGAGGGAGAGGAGGGAGGGAAGGAGGGAGAGAGGAAGGGAAGAGGGAAGAGAGGGAAGGAGGGAAAGAGGGAGGGAAGGAGGGAGGGAAGGGGTGAGGGAGGAAAGGAGGGATTCCAATACCGGTCAGAAGCAATAGGGAGAGCTTGTTAAAAAACTGATTCAAGGACCATCTCTAAGACATCTGACCTTAGAAAAGTCATTTAAAATCAGGCTTGCCTTTCCTATTCAAAATAAGAAGGATGCCCAGGCCTGACTTCTGCCTTCCAATGACTGTTGCTATGACAATACATTTAATATATTTCCAGCCCCTTGGTCAAATTTTTTCTATAAATTCAATATTATTGGAATTGCTCTTTTTGAAGTGATATATTTTGGAAAACTTAACTGTTTTGCTCTCACTTGAGTCTTGAAGGATCAGTAAAGCATGAAGTAGGGGATGTATTTCAATTTTAGTTCATGTTTTCATAGAGATTAATCTGTACTTTTCTCCGGAGTTAAAACGATGTTCTCTTTTAGTCACATTCCTAACTACTTTATCAATTTAACATAAGCGAATTCAGATTAGATACTCTATTTTATTGTGTTATATTGTTTATGGGCTACTTTTCAACCCTCATGGATTCAGATTTGTTTTACCAAAGAAAAGTCACTGTGAGCTGCTTAATGACAATGGATTTCTTTCAAAAAAATTATCATTTTTACTTATTTTCTGCATGTGTTCATGTCCGTATGTGTGGGTGATGTGTGTGTGTGTGTGTGTGATGTGTGTGTGTGTGTGTGTGTGTGTTGTGTGTGTGTGTGTAGAGGCTAGAGGTTGACACCAAGTGTCTTCTCAATTGCTCCCCACCTTATTTTCTGAGGCAAAGTCTATTACTGAACCTAGAGCTCAGTGATTGTGCTAGCTGAGCAGGGAACCCTGGGGGTGTTCTCGACTCCATCTCCCCTGAATTGAAGTCACAGGTGCACTTTGCCACACGGGTCCTAGGGACTGAACTCAAGTTTTCACACTTACATGGATAACATTCTACCCACTGATCACTTTCACCAAGTGAATTTCTGATTTTCAATCTGTTTGTGTGTATTTTTTTAAAGAAATTGTCTAATCTCATATTGTCAAAATTTTCAAAAGTTAGAAATCAAGAAAAGTAACAAAGCTCATTTTTATTAATTTAAATGTTTGAAGTATACTATGAATACCAAGACTGGAGAGATGTATTGTTTAGGCTTTTATAAGCCAGAGAAGTGTTGCTCCGTGGGAAGCACCCTCATGCAAAGATACTTCTGTTGTACAGAGACTTTCTAGAACTTTCCTTTGCATAATGCCTCCAGGGTCTAGAGGACCTTTCATTCTTGGTTTCTGTAGCTGAGTTTGGTTGGTGATCAGTTGTAACTTTGGTTTCTTCTTTGGCGGTACATAAGATGGGAACCAATTTTGAATACTTTCCATGTAAAACCCCTGAACTGGATTGAATGAATCTGGGTCATCTTATTTGGGTTACAAGTGAAGTGTGACTATAGAATATGGGCTTATGTCATAGCCAAATAGGATAGTCTGTCTGTTGTAAGCTGACCAGCTTGAATACCAATATTTTAAAATGATATTTATTTATTTATTTATTTATTTATTTATTTACTAATTCATTTATTTATTGAGGCAGAATCTCCCTAAGTAACCCAGGCTGACCTGGAATTTCATATGCAAAGCAAACTAGATTCAAACAGAAAGCAATTCTGCTTCCTTCTCCCCCAAACACTGCATTAAAGACTTGGGCCACAATATGTAGGCTGTTTTTTTCTTTCTTTCTTACTTTTTTGGGGTACATGTAAGGGCATCTGTGTGTGTTCATATAGGTATGTGTGCACTTGTGTGGAGGCCCTTATAAGCCAGAGGTCAGCCTCTAATCTTTTTTCTCAGGAAATATCCATTGTTTTTTGAGACAGGATCTCTCATTCCTTGAGTTCATTGGTTAGGCTGGGCTGGCTGACCAGTAAGCTCTGGAGATCATCCTGTCTCTCTAGGGCTGGGATTGCATACCAGCACACTTGGCTTTTTGATGTACGTTCTGGGGATTGAACTCAGGTCCTCACGCTTGTGGGCACAGACTGAGCTATCTCCCAAGGCCCTAAGTTGTTTGTTTGTTTCATTTTTCTACTATCTCATCAGATATTAATCCTGAGATTATTACTGTTCTACTTTGAGTAAAGATCTGTTGCAATTTTTGTGTTTTTAGGTGATGGGACTATGCTTGTGTGTCTCTGTGTTTGCTGGGTGGTATGGTAGGGGGAGTCATGGGCAACAAAACTTTAAATAGAAATTTCTACACCAATATTGAAGGCTTTGAACAGGCATGCTACAGGGTTAGGCACTGTCCAATAGAAAAGATAGCGACCGGAAGTTCTTGAGTAGAGGGAAGACATTTTGTCTGTGCTTTAGGACACGCCAGACTAAAATTTCTTGACAGCAGTATTGGCATACACCTCACACTCATCTTCACATGAATAAGCAAAAGAACAATTACTGGATGGGAGAACTGGCCAGGATTAAGGACACAGGCAGAAAGATCAGGATAGAATGGAAAAAAAAAATCAGGAATGATTTACAAGGACGTGCTCAAAAGGATCTGGTGACTGAGTGTCAGAGCCAAGGAAGATGGGGAGAAGGGGAGACTCTGAGGCAGCTGGCTTGGATGACAGCTTGGGTGGGGGATGGGGAGGGAGGCTGTCATCAACAGAAATAGAAAACACAGGCTAGGAGAACAATTTTGAAAATTGGGGGAACAATGCATCTGATTTTAGTTCAGTGAGTCTGCACCGAGGTGGAAATGTCTGACTGGTGAGGGGAAAACACAGGCCTGGAGTTGAGCAGAGGTCAAGATCAAAGATAAAGCTGTGTTATGGAGTCATATCAATCAAGGCGATAACTGGACTCTTGGCAGGGGATGAAATCATCCTTGGAGAATGTGTTGATCAAGAACGATCGGCCAGTCACAGGACTTGGGGAAAATACTCTCACTTATAGACTGGTTATGGGACAGGAAGCTGGAAAAGACAGCACAGAAATACCATGACAAACCTGTGTCATGAAGGTTACAAGAGGACTCCAAAGGCCCTGCCACCACCTCAGACCCAAGAGAAGGGACCGGACCACGGGCCGAGGTCTGAGAGGCGCTGGTGCATCCATCCATTAGCAGCTCACGGGCAACCACTCAGAAAGCTGCAGTAGCAGGGAAGGCCTGAGCTGGACCAGCAAGGGGCTCGGAGAAAGGCTGGGATGGGAACGGTGGCACTATTCCATTCCATCTTCAACTGCTGCTTCTTTTTCTCTTTAGAAGAGTGTTCTCTGCTGCCCCATAAATGCTAATGTCACCCAGGACTCTGTCCTTGGCTGAAAGCTCACAGCACTGAAGGCTCTCTGGGTTTCAAATGACAGAAAGCAGCTCCAGCTGGCTTGAGCGGAAAGATTTATTGGAAGGATGCAGTTACCTCCCAGGACCCAAAGACTGAGTCTTGCATACAAGCTCTAACCAGAAACCAAGCGGGGGAGGGGGCTGCTTCTCCTTTACTGTCCCCCCCCCACCTCTGTCTATTTTTAAATCCCTCTCTGCTCACTGCAAACCAGCTGCTTGGATTTTCCAGGCCACGTGACTGAAAAATATGACTGCTACCCACTCTTGAGTCAAATCCCTTGCTCAGCCACTCAGAGGAGCACCTGAATTGCACTCTCAATGTCCTCCAAAAGCTGAGACAGAGTTTGTCAGCTTGGATGGCTGCCTACCTTTAGATCACCCAGCTGGGATCACACCAGCAAGGTCACACCACACTGTAGTATGGGGACTGGAGTCTGGAGGTGAGAGGGTGGGGAAGCTCTTCCCAGTCAAGAGGAGGATGGATCCGAAAAGCAAGGAGAGGAATGTGGTGGTATTGTGTTCCCCAAAATGTTGTGCACCCTAATAAACTTGTCTGGGGTCAGAGAACAGAACAGCCACTAGATATAGAGGCCAGAAAATAGTGGCACACACGCCTTTAATCCCAGCATTCCAGAGGCAGAGATCCGCCTGGATCTCTATGAGTTCAAGGCCACACTGGAAACAGCCAGACATAGTGACTCACACCTTTAATCCCAGGAAGTGATGGCAGAAAGCAGAAAGGTATATAAGGCATGAGGATCAGGAACTAGGGCTGGTTAAGCTTTTAGGCTTTCAAGAAGCAGTTCAGCTGAGATCCATTTGGATGAGGACTGAGAGGCTTCCAGTTTGAGGAAACAGGATCAGCTGAGGAATTGGCAAGGTGAGGTGGCTGTGGCTTGTTCTGCTTCTCTGATCTTCCAGCGTTGACCCCAGTACCTGGCTCCAGGTTTGTTTTTATTAATAAGACCTTCTAAGATTCGTGCTACAGAGGAAGGTGTACGGGCAGCTTCTCTGTCGCTCTTTCTTTGTTCTTTCCTCAGACAGTCTGGGGCTCCCGAGCAGCAAACTCAGGGGTGTGCATCTTCTTAGAAGAGGTCCCACCAGAAAGGCTGCCCAGGCCGTTAACTTCCTCCATGACCAGCCCTGGCTGCCTGCACTTGAGTCCCCAGGGGACATGTCCACACCCTCTGGGTGAACCAGAGTTGAGTGGGGTCAACCAGAGCCTATCCCTAGATGCTCTGAACTTGGATCTGGATGGATCGTGGACCAGTTCTTTCTGAGGATGGTGTAAGGCTCTTGGTAACTACGGGAAGAAGGGGGAATCTGGAGGTGCTAGTGTTGTGGGTCCTGAGACCCCCACTACTGTGGGTCCTAGCTGCATCCTACCCTCCCTCTGTTAGGTCTCATAAAGTTAGCTCAGTGATTTTTTTTTTCCTTTGTCAAAGTTCTTTGGGTAGTTTTCTGTCATTGAGATAAAATATCTTGGTTAATTCAGGGTCACAGGAGTTGCTCAATAGCCATTCCCAGACCCCCCTCTTGCTTCCTACATCCATGGTAGGAAGTGACTCCTCCTTTTCCCATGTCATCTTGCTCAGGACAAACAGGATCCAGACAGGAATGCAATACAACCGTTTGGAACTCCGGCCGTCCTGAAAGAATGGCTCCATTAATAAATATTATTAGTGTATTTTTTTTTATTTAAGAAATCTAAACTCTCTTTTATGTTTTGAGGTCAGGATGAAGGACTCAGTTTGTCTACCATGATGGAAACACGTGCTGAACAAAGTCAGACTGGAGCACTGCGAACAAAACCATCCACACATCTCAACAACACCAGCGATCCATTGCGGCCTTTGAAGTAACATTTCATTCATGCTGAGAAATGAGTTTCGTGGCTTCTTCATTTAGTTTATGGATGTTTGAATAGGGCTTTAATTTTCAACAAACTCGGCTTTGGAATCATTTTAGATTTATAGAACAATCGTGGAGACACTGGAGCTCCTGCACACCCCTCACATAGTCTCACACTGTCACAGCCAGCAGAGAAGGCCCAAGCTTGGGTGATTTCTACTGTGCATTTCCAGGGGCCCATCTAGGAGAACAAATTACATTTAGTTGTCCCATATCATTAGGTTCCTCTGGTTTATTACAGTTAAAAACTTTATTTTTCTTAAGGCTATCTGATAATAATATATACAAGCAGGAAGCTTCTTTAATGTTTGCTACACAAATTTACATTCTTACTTGATCTTTTAATGTTTAACACTTTAAAAACAAATTACATTCTTTTTTTTTTTTACAAATGTTAATGTTGTGAAATATGAACACTTACAATGACAATATCAGTATTTCAGAATTACTTTTAATAGATGTTGTTGCTGGAGGGCTTTTCTCCAGGTTCCACCAAGCCCCACAGTCCCACAATCCATGTATAAAATAATCACTCAGACGCTTATATTACTTATAAACTGTATGGCCGTGGCAGGCTTCTTGCTAACTGTTCTTTTATCTTAAATTAACCCATTTTTTATAAATCTATACCTTGCCACGTGGCTGGTGGCTTACCGGCGTCTTTACATGCTGCTTATCCTGGTGGTGGCTGCAGTGTCTCCCTTCTTCTTCCTGTTTCCCCAGTTCTCCTCTCTCCTTGTCCCACCTATACTTCCTGTCTGGTCACTGGCCATCAGTGTTTTATTTATATAGAGCGATATCCACAGCAGATGTTATGTTATATGTTGAGTGTCTCGATTTGCTCCAGGAAAGTCGTCACTGGAGTCCAGGGGAGCGGTGGGGTGTGGAGACTCCTAACACTTTGGGATGGCTGAAACTTCAGGTGTACAGCAAAACTACCTAGAACCAGAAGTACACAGCAGAGGGCTGCTGGCCAGCTCAGGCTAGCTTCTCCAAAGTAAGAAGCCTAGGTCCAGGCTCCTAAAGGGACCCAAAATCACACCCTTTTGCCCATTAAGACTCCAACCGCATTCTGGTTTTCTCTGTATGAAGAATGGTGGGCTGGCTGGCCTGAGCTGCTTTCTATGTGTTGTATAGCCAGTGCCCTGCCACTGATTTGCACTCCAGGGTCTTTAGATAAGAGAAGTCTTTGCTTCCCTAGCATTTGCTCATTGCTTGGACCACAGTAAGCTTGACATTCAACCAAAGTTGAGCAAATGAAGGACGATGACACCACAGAACAAAGCTAACCCTCCCTAGAGCTAGGGACCCAAGCAGGCGAGGAGCAGGATGAGCAGAGACTCCAGTTCACAGTATGAGGAATGCAGAGCTGACAGGAGAGGAAAGGGAAAAAACAAACAAACAAACAAAAACCCACTGGGTGGCAGGGCCAGCAACAGCAGCCTGACTCAGGGCTCTTAGCGACGTGGAAGGAGAGTCCTACCTCTAGGTCCAATATCAGCATCCAAACACTGTAATTACGAGTTTACTCACAAGTACACAGCACCACAAAAGAGTGAGATCTGCGTGGCCTTCAACTAGATTACAATTCACTGATCTGTCCAGAATTGCCAAAAGTGGTCCATCCACAAGCATCCGGCTTCATTTTGCCTGTCCATAGTTCATGGCATACTCAAAGTCTCGGAAGCTGACGTGACCGTCTGAGTCTCGATCTGCTTCCCTGGAAAATGACACGGAAAGTTATTCACACGTTATTCCTGTCAGCACCTCCATGTCAAGAGCACACTAGGATCTTCCCTTCTCTGCAAGTTGGCACGAGGGAGAAACCACCCTATGTGAAGACCAAGGTTGAGGCTTGTGCTTCCCGCCTCTACACTGCTAACACCTGGAGGAAAGAAGGGGTATTTATCAAAACCTACAGAGACACAGCTGGAATACATTTGAGGGGTGGATCTAAATGTATAAGCTATACAAGAAAGGGAGGAACAAGGGGCCAGGGCTGTAGCTGTTGATAGAGTGCTTCACTAGCATGCACGGAGCCCTGAGTTTCACCCTAGCTCTGCATAAAACTGGGAATAGTGGGGCACACCTATAATCCCAGCACCAGGGAGGTGCAGGCAGGAGGATCAGAAGTTCAAGGTCATTCTCATCTACATAGTGAGTTTGAGGCTAGCCAGGGCTACCTGAGAACCTGTCTCAAACAAAAGTAGGAATAATTATTGCTCTATGTATTGATTTCATACATGTTACATTTACATACATAATATACACGTGTACACATACATATATGCATCGTATAACAAAAATGTGAGATGAGTAAATAGAAGAAAAATGTTTTAGCAGCAAATAGTGATGATAACAAAGTCTGATGTCCTACGCACCACTGCCTTTACACCCCAAGACTGCAGAATCTTAGCATCAATTCTGGGATTGACCCAGGTCATACACAGAGCTACTGAGCCTTAAGGAGATCTGAAAGTTTTCTAAGGATCACACTGCTAGAAAGCAGCTAAAACCCAGCTCAACAAGGACTGTGAAACTCGGAAGTCAGGACTCCATCATCTCTTGCCACTGCTACCCTATATAAGCAAGACACCCCCCAGGAAGAAGTTCCCGCATGGCGAACTACAATTCTATGGTTCCTTGCTGGCTTCACTCATATCTTCGGAATCACTGTTAAATCCTCACAACGCACATGCTAAGCTTCTCTAATTCCTATGAGGAGTGCTGGAGACGTGAGCCCTCGACTAAGAGTGTGGGAAGCCTCTGAGGGGGTGTCCTTGGAACCTCTGCAACATGGGCTCTGCTCCCTGAACAGGCAGCAGAGGATGGCACCCATTCTATGTGGTTAAGGGAAGAGGCACCCAGAGCACAAACCACCAGCAGCAGCAACTCATCGGCTCTGCCACCAGGAAAAGAACCGCCTATTAAAGAACACGGAGCGCGGTCTCAGTTCCTCTTGGGGACATCCTGAAACGATGCAGGGCACGCCTTCTTTGGAGGTCTGTGGTTGATGCAAATGACATTCTGCAGAAAACAATGGGGTCGGCCATGACAGAGGGCCTTTAAAAGCAAAGACGGGCCTAAGCAAGAAAGCCACTAATCACTGTAATAGTTTTAAAGCAGGCTTTTAAAATATTGAATTCTAAAATAAACTTTCTGAATATTTCATGCCAAAGTCTCTGAAGTCTATAATGGTTCTGGATAGAGTGATGATAATTTTTCTTTCTTTTGAAGTAGAGAGGAAAAAAAAAACCTACTTCTTTGCCCCAAGGCAAAAACCATGTTGCAGTGTGTTGGGATAAAATGACTGCATACCACAGAGGCTATTCTTCTTGTTATATCTCTTGGTGAAATATCCATGGTGATTTCATGCTATACAGCACGCAGAGCATAATGTCAGATCTCCTCTAAGGGATTTAAAACAATCCTGGGATCGCACATCACTGACTATGGGATATAAACCAACCCTTCAATAAAATTAGATAATTGAAGATTCTTCATATTGCCTAAGTATTTGATTAGATAAAGAGCCTCCTCTCCCTTTCTATTCTGAATTGGTACATCTGAACTATAAATCTCACAGGGTGAATAACCTAGAAAAGTCCTCTAAGGATAAACTGCTTCTGAGGATAGTTTGAGTATGTTTTTACTCATTTATTGGGCCACTAGAAGACTGTAGAAAAAGCAAATCCCTCTGCCCATTTTTTTTTCTGTCAACAACCTGTTGTTATTGTATTAACATTTAATTATTCTTGTTGTCTTTGTTACAGCTTTCCACTGGAAGGTGGGTACACGTGAAAGGGGTAAGTCATCTCTATGGCTTAGAGAGGGCACTGCATTCCCAGACCAAATGGAGAGATATTCGATAGATCCTGTTTATGTTTAGAATGAGACACGGTACAATATCTGATGCTCGTTCACATTGCACGCATATGAACTGGTCCTTTCAACGTGAGCAGAGGGAAAACTGAAGTTCAAGGGCTAGAAGTTTAAAAGCTATGACATAGAGTTTTTATTACCGATACAAGTATTCTGTGGAAGACTGGGACACCCGCACTAAATCACAGTGTGATGGGAACAGATGGGCTGGTGGGAAGAGCTGGGGATGTGGAAAGGGAAAGACTACCATTAAGTAAAAAGGAACATCATTTCTGTTTACAGTAAAGTCTTCAACCCTGGTTCTGAAACCGGAACGCATTGTTTTAGTGTTGCCGGCAAGTATTCAGCATCACAATATCTCAGCACCTCTCGCCCCTACTAGAAATAATCTCCAAGAGTGCAGGAACTTTTGCCCACAGCTGTCCCCACCTCTTAGCTCACAGCAGGCAATGGCTGTGTGCTGAATAAATGAATCTTCGGAAGAAATGGAGCTGGGGGAACCAGTGACAATATTAGGGACAATGTATTACCTCCCGGGAGGTGTCCGGATTGAATAAAGAGACTGTCTTACCACTGTCAACAGTCGGGAAAGCAGCCAATGAAATAAAACTCGGGGAAGAAGCCACCTCCAAATACCACCCAGAGATTCCTGAGTAAGTCCATTATGGTCTCTGTGCTCAGCTGCATTCGGCAAACACAGGGCAAGCATGGGAAGAACCACAGGAGAGACGAGCTCTGGAAAGCAAGGCTGCTGAGTGTGGTGATGGATGAAGGAATCCCTTGATCATCAGGCAGGACAGGCAGATGTAACCAACCCAAGGTCCACGGCCCACGAGCAGGCAAGGGCAGCTGTGAGTGTAGCTCAACATAAAATCATAAGACTTACTTAAAACTTTATGAGAGAGACATACATACACAGAGAGATAGAAAGACAGAGAACTAGAGACAGAGTTTGTGTGTGTGTGTGTGTGTGTGTGTGTGTGTGTGTGTGTGTGTGAGACTTGATCATGTGTGTCTCAAGAATGACCTTCATAGATGACAATGTTATGTCACAGCATTGAAAGGTTGCACACACTTGGTAGAGCTAACAGATAGGACTCTGTGAACCAAAGCTGAACCCTGGATATGCGCGAGTCTACCTTCCCATGGTGGAACCAGTGAGGAAATTGCTCTCTGATGGTTTGACACACAGACAGAGCTCTGGCCACATATCTAAGCTCAAGGCTTAGAATGGGCTGCTGAAAGGAACTGGGCTTACAGAGATGCATGAGGGAAGGTAAGTTGCTATTAACAATAGTAAGTGCTTTCCAAAACTTCAAGTCCAATGACATTAAAGGTCCTTTTGATTCATTTTTAAGATGCATAATAGAGACCTGCCTGGAATTGCCTTTGGCAGTAGGGACTCCAGAGAGCTGGCTGCTCCCTGTGACTCCCCATGAACAACTGAGGAGCTTTTGGGAGGAAAAGATGAGAAGGAAGAAAAGAGAGGTGCAGGGAGAGGAGTTCAGGAAGAGGGGTGCAGGAAGGGGGCACACCACACAAGAGGATGGAAAACTGACTAAAGGCACTCTAGCAAACTGCTACGTTCACAATGAGCATCCATGGTGCTTAGTATAATAACCTCTTCCTGACCTCCACCCAGGGCTGTGACAGATGCACACGCGATGAGGAGCTTGGGGGCGTGTGCCTGGAGTCAGGGGCTGAGTGGACCAAGGGGAGAGCTGTCTGAGCAGAAGCAGTGGGGGGCAGGAAGGCAAACAGCGCGTGGTGATGTGGTCCATCAACTGAGCTAATTCCCAGAAGGGAGGGCTGGGGGCCAGATGCTCTCTGGAAATTTGCAGGAGGCTTGAAAAGTGTTTAGGTTCCTACAGGGTACGGGTTGGGGTTCTACACAACCCTCTCTGGATTCGGGAGTGCAGGAAGACCTTCAGTGACCTTGTGCAACGAGACTTTGAGGCAGGACTGGATGGACCACCCAGCTGAACTTCAATGTTTTCACTCTTCTAAAACAAACGGTCTTCCATCCACTGTATTACAGCAAGACGTGCTGTACAGTTACTTTCATGAACATGAGAATCAGTGTTTTTCTCCTGTAAACAAGTCGGTCAGCCAGAGTTGTCTCTTGGTGATGCTGTGTGGACCTTGGTAGCCAGAGTAGGTATTTTCCTAACCAGAGGCTCTGAGGTCTGAGCCTCAGGGAGCTGGGGATTCCCACTGTGATCTCTCATGAGGCAGCTACAGCATTGTCAACTGGTTTCTGAGGGGGAACACAAGGTTATTTGCATGTGTGTTCACCTATATGTGAATGTACATGTATGTGCTGGTGCGTGTGGAGTCCAGAGGATGAACTGGCTGCTGTTCTCAGGCGCCATCCACCTTTTTATTTGAGGCAGGGTGTCTCACTGACCTGGGAACTGATACCTGGGCTAGGTTGGTGAGCTAACAAAGCAGCAGAGATCTACTTGTCTCCTTCTCCGCAGTCCCTGGATTACAAATGGGTGACACCACACCCAGCCTTTTTTTTTTTTTTTTTTTTTTTTATATATATAGGTTCTGGGGATCGAACTCAGGTACTTGTGCTTGTAAGACTAGCACCCAATTAACTGAGTTGTCTACCTAACCCCAAGAGTTCTTACTTTAATAAAAAATATGTAAATAGCGAGCATTTCTCTATAGTAGTAGCTGTTTCTTACACAAAACATTTCTATCAGAATAATTTCTTAGAATGCCCTGAAAAGACTTGTTTCTTGAAAAGTTGTTTTTGTTGTAAAATCATTGCAGAGTAACTCTTGGCAGGCTTCCAAAGGCAGATTTCAAGCTGGAATACTGGCTTTCCCAAAATTACTTAAGGAAAAAAGAAAAACGAAACAAAGAAACAGGGAGAGAAAGGCTTACAGATTGTATTACATTAAAACAATGCAATGTTCTTTATTAAAAACGACACCAGGAGGATGAAAATGACATTTTATACAGGAAACAAGAATGTAACTAGCATTTTTGTTACATTACAATCCTGTAAGTATCTATACTCATTTGAGTGGAAGTTTGAGGTTATATGGTACATAGAATAAAGAGGATGGGGTGATGGCTAGTTCTGTCTTAAAATATTATTTAAGAGGGGTTGAGGAGATGGTTCAGTGTGTAAGCACCTCTGTGTGAGCATGAAGACCGGAGTTTAGAATCCCAGGACCCGCACGAAGCCAGACACAGCAGCACACATCTGTAATCACATCGCTCTTACAGGGAAATGGGAGGCAGGGACAGGAGACCCACAGGGATCTCACGGTCAGCAGCAATAACAAACAGACCCTGTCTTGAACAAGGTGGGGTGTGAGGACCCACACCCAAGACTTCTGGCTCCCACGTGCATGCCCGCATACACAAACACGGTGAAGAAACTGAAGTGTTCCTTAGTGTTCCATATTTCCCTCTTGAGTCTGAATCTCCCCAACAGTCTGTTTCCTACTGGGAAATCCTCAGCAGCTAGAGCAGGGTTTCTCAACCTCAGCAGAGAGTTTTGTAGCAAAGAGTGCTGTGTCACAACAGAGCATGACGACACACTGTGGGTGTTCAGCAGGTTCCCCGGCCTCTCTCCATTAGATGTCAGTTAAAACTGTCTCCCCAAGCTGCCAAGTGTTCCTGGGGTGGTAGTGGCAGAAGGGAAGACCAAGTAATCCTTGGTTCAGAACTAGTGAGCGACAGAAGCCATGGCTCAGTGGGTAAAGCACTTGACATGGGAGCATGAAGACCTGAGTTCGAATCTCCCGAACCCATGTAAAGTCGAGATAGGGGAATCCCTGGGAACTTGCAGGCCAGCTCACCTCGTACATGCAGTGACGAATAGCAACAAAAAGGAAATCCTGTCTCAAACAAGGTGGAAGGTGAAGATGCACACTGGAGGCTGTCCTCTGACCTATACATGTGTACTATATATGTACACACACACACATCCATACATGCACACACAATATACATCAGAAACACAAGCATGCACACACACACACAGATTAAAAAACAATTGTCTTAAAGATCTTTCTTCATCAAGTACTTTGAGTGTCATCTGAGGCACGTGCTTCCTGAATGGATGATGCAGCTAATGGCCTGATCCTGTGTCTGGCCAATACTAGGTTTCAGATGGAAAACAGCCCAGTGCAGACCCACACTGAGGGGCTCCTGCTGGTGGAAGCGGGCTGCCAGACATCTCTGTGTTCCTAGAGAACACACTGACAGTCAGTAATTATATGAGTCACTGCCATCATCAAGCATGGTTTTTGAAAGCTGACACCGTATTTGATTTTCTTGAAACATGAATGAGAAATTCAGTGTGGAAGCAAAAATTTAAATGAGAAAAGTTTTTATGGAGGGCAGTTTTGGAAGAGAGGAAACAGAGAGAGTGCATCTCTTTCTTCTTAGGTCTATAGGGAATGATTTCAATGGAAGTCAAAACTGCCATTCTCTTAGGGACAAAACTGTCATATTGACAGAACAGGAAGAGTAAAAATTATCCACCAAGCAAGGAGCCCCTGCTGGGGAAGAGAGGACCCGCCAATTGAAGATGCAGTAATGACAGCTTCCCCTACAGGCGCCTTCTCTTGTGAGGACCCTGCCGCTTCTCTCCACTGGGGAGCCTGCCTCTTTGTTGATGAGAGGCCTGCAGGGCTCTGCAGCAATTGCGTTGGTAATGTGTTTATTAATTTTACCTTTTTAAGGACACACGTTAAGGAAAGCCACTCAGATGCACAGGGAAGATTAAAGAGATATGGGGTGACTTCTGGTCTTTTCTGGGCTTCTGTGTGACTGGCGATCTCTTCCCTGTTCACTGGCCCCCTCTCTGCTCCCCTTACACTCTGCACCCCACTTTACTCACACTGTTGCAGGGACACTTTGCCTCGGCCACGCCCCGCACCAGGTATCTTTAGTTGGGACTGCTCAGCTCAGACACCTGGCATGTGTGCACATATGCACACACAAACATAAAATACAGAACTAGAAGGCTTTACGGCCCTACAGGCTTCCCCCTCCCCCTTGACCAATCAGGGGACAGGATTCAGTGGCTAACCTGGGATAAACTATCCATCTTTGTCTCTTGGACAGTCAACTCTGAGGTCTTTCCTTTGGTCCACTGGCGGTTCTGGTGTCACTCACTGTAGTACTGAACTCGAGAACAGACGCGTGTGTTGTTTACCCTCTCGTTCTCTGTTTCACAATAACCTGCACTCAAATCTTCCAGGCAGGCTACGTTTTCAGCAGGAATCCAGACTCAGACAGTAGGAGGTTTCTTTGGGGAGGTGCAGGTTGTTTGGATGGTGCATTTAAATCGCCATGAGCCAGGGCACGGCACTTTGGATCCTCATTTAGTCAAAGGGACCTCAGGACTTGCAATAGATCCGTCGCCAGCTATTGTCAAAATGCTCTTTAGACCAAATTAAACCCTGCCTTTACAAAGACAGCTGGAGTCTGAAGTTGTGGACAGCTGAAATGGCAGTTCCAGGAAATGATACCAGCAGACCTTCTCATCACTATTGCACACACATCTATGCAATAGTATTTAGTCTGCCAACAACAAATAGTAGGACTAAGCCTTTAAGCATCCCTTCATGGTAAAGACCACACGCACCTGAATATAAGGTCCTCCCAGGACGACTTGGGAGGCAGAGGTGCAGGTGAGGGCTGACTGAACAGGTTTAGATGGGTCTGTTGGATGAACGGTGAGGGCTGACTGAACAGGTTTGGATGGGTCTGTTGGATGAACGATGAATGATGAAAGGGTGCCCAGACCAGACCAAGAATAAAGAATTTCAGAAGCCATGGAGCCTGGGGTCTCATTAGCACCAAGTGCGGCTAGGAATAATAACGAAGCGGTTGCCATTAGTTACTTTCCCACATCCAAGCTGCACGCTCCACTAGGTAGCAGCTGGTACCTAAGTGGGACAGAGCCCAACCTCAAATTCTAGACATAGGACTGGACTGGCCGAAGTCAATCACTGGACTCTTACCTCGCCCTTACCACAGTGCTTGGTTCAAGAACTGAACCAAGAATTGGCTTATGCCAATGAATATCTGGCATTCCTTCCCTGGCCACAGGTGGTAAAGAGTAGATCCAAATGTCATCAAGTCTGGAGATTCTGTCTGCAAGCTGAAGGGTCTTTCATTTTGGACACCTGGGATGTGAAAGGGCAGTCCAGTCTTAGGACAGCCTTTTCCTTCCCTAAGGGTGCAAGTCTCCACGCAGCCCTGGCATGCAGCAGTACACAGATCTGATCATTTGTGCACAGGCATTCAAGTGGTAACTATCAGCTGAAAACAGAGCTCTCCACGTGGATGGGAGGGCTCAGAACAGCCAAGAGAGCTATAGTCTTATCAAAACATACCCGGAGCTGGTCTTGTGTAAAGATTCTTAGTCACCGGCCCAATAAATCCCCTGGTATTTCAGGCCTTTTGTAGAAGACTTCCTGCCATTTGCAGGAGAAACCATCTCAATGTGCCCAGTATCCTGCCTACAATCCTTTCTACACCTCGGTAGAGGAGACAATAAACACACAGCAGCCTCCCCCTCGTTTGGAGTGGATGTTTTCTCGGGCCCCAGCAGAAGCCTGAAACCACGGACAGCATCCAGCCCTCTGCATACTGTGTTTCTGCCTCAGATGAGTGTCTACGGCAATGTCCAATTAGGCGCCGTAAGAGATTAACAGCAACGAACCGCACAATAGCACGGTGATAACCATACATCACGATGAAACTGCTACCACGATCACTGTCACACGTTGGGCCACGATTAATTCAGTCCACAAATTCATTTATTCAACACACAGTTATTGCCCTCTATGAGCTAAGAGGTGGGGCCAGCTGTGAGCAGAAGCAAAGTAGTGAGCAACCACAGGCAGTGAGCGTGCACAGTGTGACAGGACAGTGAGTGATCACAGGCAGTGAGTGTGCACAGTGTGACAGGATAGTGAGTGATCACAGGCAGTGAGTGTGCACAGTGTGACAGGATAGTGAGTGATCACAGGCAGTGAGTGTGCACAGTGTGACAGGATAGTGAGTGATCACAGGCAGTGAGTGTGCACAGTGTGACAGGACAGTGAGTGATCACAGGCAGTGAGTGTACACAGTGTGACAGGATAGTAACCACAGGCAGTGAGTGTGCAGTGTGACAGGACAGTGAGCAACCACGGGCAGTGAGTGTACACAGTGTGACAGGATAGTAACCACAGGCAGTGAGTGTGCACAGTGTGACAGGATAGTAAGCGACCACAGCAGTGAGCGTGCACAGTGTGACAGGATAGTGAGCGACCACAGCAGTGAGCGTGCACAGTGTGACAGGACGGTGAGTGACCACAGGCAGTGGGCGTGCACAGTGTGACAGGGATAGGTGTCTATGTGTTATATGTATGCACGTGTGTGTGTCAGGCACAGAGGTGGGCACAATGGGTGTGTCTTGTTCTGTCACTCTCTATCTCCTGAGACTGAGACTCCGAGGAGCCGGGGGCTCGGCTGGCCGACTGCAGCCCCCCGGTTCTTCTCTCTCTGCATCTCCACCCCAAGGAGCACTGGGCTTGTCCCTGGCTTTTTACACAGCTTCTGGGGACTTGAACTCCGGACCTCACGATTGCCCAAGTGCTCCTACTTGCCGAACCACTTCCCCAGACTCTACGTTTCATTCTTCCTGTGTGGCTTCCCCTCCTGGACAGTGACAGAGTGGAGTCTCAGCAAAGGGAAAAGCGGGTGGAAAATGCAAGCACGGTAGGTAACGTGACTTCTCCCCAAAGACTCACTTGTCCCCAGTTACGCGGTCTAAGAATGAGGAATCATAAAGTCAGACACATTCTAAAAGGAGGAAAGAATGTATGTTTAGATGTCTAATTATCGACCGCTTGTGGGCCTGGGGACACGTGCAATCAATACGTGGCCCAAACTCCCACGTCTGGCAGTCTGACATTTCTTCTGGAGCAAGTGTTTTAGAGTGTCGCTAACAAACACTGATGTTATCTTGTTCTTTCACGTCAGTGCTCTGGAAGAGAAACTGTGATGTAAGAAAAACAGCAGAGGCCAGGCAGCCCTAAGGATGAGGAGAATCAACACAGCATCTTGAACTAATCATTAAAAAAAAAAAAGGCTTCTTGTACTTTGGCTCACTAGCTCTCTATCCTCAATGCTGTGTCAGGCCACCTCTGGGGATGCCAAGGACAGTGTGGTCCAGCAGAAACTGCCCAGAAAGGAGCCCCAGTCTCAGCCGGGCTGCCCCAGGACTCCGTAACCTTGGAGAAGGCTTTGTGATCATTGGAAAATCTCTTAGCAGTTCAAATTCCTAGCTTCTCACTTGACAATCTGAATGACTGGACCAGATGATGAAGTCTGAATTGGCTATATCTAAAATGTGACGAGTCTGAACCAGATCTCTGTCGGACAATCAGTGTCTTGGAATATGGAAAATTGACAAAGCAGCCTACCTTCAGTTAGTCCTTTAAAAACAGTAGCTGGAGTCTTTGACCCTGTGGATGGTCCTAAGGAAACATACACAAATAAAAATGCAAATGAAAAGAAAAAAGACCCGGCATTCAACAGTGGGAAGTATGAAGGGGATAAAGCCATTTCTATTTCAAATAATCACTTCAGCTGAGACATCCAGTATCATCTTGAACTTGATTATGAGATAAAAGAAATGGGACAGAGATGGCAATCATTTAATCTCTTAAGAACAGCTATTCTGGAGAGCTTTTCACTCCACGTTCAATAGATTTCTAGCAGGTTGTGATCTGGCTAGAAAGAAAGCATAATGATGAGGAAAATTATGTTTTCAATAACACATGCTCTTACAGTACGAGTCTGTCCACAAAGGAGGCAATCAAATGAACTCTGACCACTTTAACAGATGGCGTAATGGCTCCGCGCACAGATGCGGCCTCCCTGAAAGCAACAAGTTCACATCCTTGACTGGAGGTTTCGGAATGAGCTGAACTTTCAAGTGTAATGCAGGAAAGATTACCCAGTGCCAGGCGAGAGTGCCGAGTGTGAGTGGGTTCGGGGGCTCGCAGAGATGGGCTGGAAGAATACAGCTTAATGAGCTTGATTTTGCTAATGCAACAAACAGAGTTGGAGCTGAAGTGTGAACTACAAACACTAAGCCATTTGTAGACGCCCCACTAATAACACCAGCGGTCACTGCTTGGTGGTAAGCTTGCCTTGCAAAACCACACTGCCTTGGAGTCAGAAAAAGACCCACTTGTCAAACAATGCTTATTTTCTCTGATATGGATGTTTTCAAGTAGAATATATTTTTAATAAGATGCAACAGAAGAATAGTAGAAGTTTGTTTACTTGTTCATTTTAAAAGAAATTCAATAAATCTAACCTAAAATTCATCTGGAAAAACAAATATTCCTTAAGACTCAGAACTAAAAAAAATAATAATGATGTTGAACCAAAAATATGAGTCCTCAGTAATTAAAACAGTCTGATCATTTATGAATCAGCAAGCAATAAGCAAAATACAGCATTCTGAAATATGATACATGGATTTAGCAAAGATCACATGAGACGTTTGGAGTCAGTGGGATGAAACATGTCTGTAAGAGCCGAAGCTTTGGTAACTGGCGGCATAGCTTGGGATGGGGAACTCATGTAATGGTAGAGCCTGCTTGCCAAGAAAAGTCTCCTTTCCGCACTACAGTATGGCAGTGAGGCTACATTTCCAGCCTCCCTCTAAGTCCAGCAACCAGGAGACTGAGCAATGGGATGTTACTAGAATGTCATGTTTCAAAGAAGGGTCTAGCCCACTGTCAATCTCCAGGGACTGTGGCATGGCCAGATTCTGAAAGACACTCTCATCTGGGGTTAGCAAAGACTCACCAGAAATCCCAGTTATTTGTTCCATACAGCTTGGTTATAGAAAATTTACTGTAAAACTATGAGAAGTCAGGTTTTATCTACACCCCCCCCCCAAGTAAAGGAGAATATAAAAATTTTTAGTTTTAAATAATCCATTTGGGAAAGTAGATTTTACACTTCAGCCCATTTCTCAAGGATGTGCATCAGTGG
The DNA here is from genome assembly GCF_004664715.2 of Peromyscus leucopus. Classification (NCBI taxonomy): domain Eukaryota; kingdom Metazoa; phylum Chordata; class Mammalia; order Rodentia; family Cricetidae; genus Peromyscus; species Peromyscus leucopus. The sequence goes on from NC_051075.1 coordinate 66,648,678, forward strand.
GTTGATAGGAGATTTGGCTTTAGTTCAGCATAATTATAATACATTATTTATGTTTCATTTTTAGCATGCTCCTAGCATTTAGAAATTCTGGGCCTGCACACAATAATAAACAACATGAAACAGAATCCTATTTCATAATGAAATAATTTCCTCAAATTATCAGAAGTATTCTATTAATGAAGGCTCCCTATTACCAAAAAGTCACACCAAATGGGATGACCACGGATTTTTAACAAGATTTTGATCCAGAGAGACGAGAGGTCAGAGGGCATTACAAGCATTTAGAAAATTATGGCATATGATATGGCCAATCACATCCTAGGACAAAAGCAAGGGGCCCCCGGTCAAAGTGCAAGAGGGGACATTCAAAGACTGGCCCCTGGACATGCTTCCTCATTGAACAGCTGGAAAAGCCCCCTCCTCGCCTCCAGCGGAACTGGGGCCTCGAACTAGCTAAGCCAGCATCCCACCACCTCGCGGTACCACCCGCCCTCTTTTATTTTGACACAGGGTTTCGTGGAGTCCCAGGTTGGCCTTGGACTCCAGATCCTTCCCTATTAGCTTCCTGGCGACTACAGGCACGGGTGGGCGTGTTTTCTATACCTTCAATAATTCCCCAAGCTGGTGTGGAGGCGGAGGAAGGAGAGGAGCTGTAGCCTAGGGCCGACTCGGGGACGGCAGATGACCTTCCTGCACCCCATCCAGACAGGCCTCTCCCCTGCAGCCCAGCACTGAGCTTCCTGCTGAGGCTGGCAGAGCACTTGCCTTAGAGTGAGGAGGAGACGGCTCTCTGAGGCTCTAGGCAGAGAGCAGACACTGGCTCAGCAGGGGTTTCAATAATGTGCAAATCACAGGGGGACATTAGAGATGTTGGGGGGCCCTTCCTAGCCTTGGGAAGAAACTGCTCTCCCATAAATTGCCACACTAATACCGATTTCAGGGATTCAAATTACTGGCCCGATCCGGCATGACATTTTCTGCCCATTATCTAGTTTCTCCTGCCTCCAGGCAGGGCCACATCATTGATTACGGAGCGTTTCAGCCACTAAAAAAGATCACGCTCATCATTAAGGACATTAAGTGTTGATCTGTGCTGGCTAAGTGACTTAAAAGGTTCGTGCCCTTCTAGTAACAACTCCAAGAGGCCATTTCAGGATATTTATTAAACAAATTAAGTATTTACATTATGCTCAAGCACAGAGGCACAGCACTTGAGTATGAGGGTATCAGAAAACAAAACCAAGAGACTGTGTGGGAGAAAAACCCAGCTTGTTTGCTTTCCTGGACGAGGGGGCAGAGGAACCTCCAAATGTTTGGGGAAGAGGCTGAACTGGGCAGGTCCTGATGGTTACCTGCCTCCCAGTGCACCCTGTCTCCAGACATTTTCCTTATAGAGACTATGGCCTACTAACTATGCAGCGAGAAAGCCTGGGAGGATTTCAGGAAATCTTCAAAACCTAAGCAATCCAGGAAATGGAAATGTCTCCCTGTTTCCCCACGCTCCATATTATTAATGCCATCATCATTCTAAAGCGGCTCTGCGGAGTGCTTTTCTCATCCTGTGGTCCGTAGACAAAGGAACCCAGGCTTCTTTGATATAGTGGCAGTCCACCAGGGCTGGCCCATCTCCGTGGTTGTTAGTGTTCTTCCTCCTCCGCCTACGGAGCACTCAATGGGCAGGAGCAACAAGAAGCCTTGTTCACCATGCTGTGCCCAGGACTCAGCCCAGCGGCTGGCTGGCCCACAGTGCTGTTTAACGAGGATGTGTTGACTCCATGAATGGATGCATAGAAGAGTCTGTAGATGGCAGGGAAAAAACACAGCTTTCCATGCATGTTGCTGTTGCTGAACCTGATGGAAGCCATTCAAAGAACGGCTTATTTCGGCTCATGGTTTCTGATGGGACAGGTGTGGTGTCAGGAGCCTGAGGCAGCTAGTCAGATGGTACCCACAGTCAGGCTGCAGAGAGTCAGGCTGCTGCTCAATTCACTCTCTCTTTTGGGACCCCATGGAACAGTGGCCGTTACATTCAGGGCAGGTCTTCTGATCTCAATGAATCCAGTCTAGACAAGCCCTTACAGACATGCCCAGAGGACTATCAGACGATGTGCAGAGCAGGCTGTGCCTTGCCCTGGGTGACTCCATCCTGGGTAACATTGTCAAGGTGGAAGGACCCTGCACTTTGTACAAATAAGCAACCTCCAGACATTGGGAGCAATTCAATGCCTGGACTTTCCCACAGTTATCAAGACACACAGCAGAACATGGTAAAATGAAAAACTATTAACACCATATGTTGGGCACATTGAACGTTAAGAACTTAACAAACCAGACCAAAGACACACAGGATGTGTTCACATCAGCCCCCAGTGTGGACCACTCAACTATTCCTTTGTTATAGACCACCCTGGTGTATGAGCCATGGCTTTGGCTCAGAAGATGACCAACAGTAAACCCTCAGCGGACCCCAGGCTCAGTGTGCTCCCCACCACCACTGTCCATTTCATGCCATTCAGACAGCTCACCTGAACACCTTCGCTGCTGGCTTGTGAAGCCGGGATCTGACATTCCGCACTGACTTATTGCCCTGCCTTTCCCTACCCTGTGGCAATCCCGGGAAGGGCCATGTGTGACTGGAGGTCAGAGTATTGGTAATGGAACTTGGAACAGGACAAAGAGCTTGTGCTTGCTGTGGATAGAACACCAAGGCAAGTCAGGAACGTGTGGGAAAGGGGAGCCAGCGGAACTGACTGAGCGGCAGCGGCCTGGTGGCCGTCTACCGGTGCCATCACTCATTCACAACGGATGACAAATCGGCATTGTTGTAAGCCGTCAAAGCTGTGGTAATTTGTTTCAACCACACAGCAAACCGATACAAGGAAGAGACTGAATATAGTTTGGGATAATTTTACGTTTGTCAAGTCTTTGATGCAAAGAATACAGCCATTTGGAAACATTCATCTATAGTCATTCACCTAACATGTTAGATGATCCTTAAAAATCCCTTTACCTTTCATGACCTCAGTTTTACTATCTATAAAGAGAAAATACATTTAAGCTTGGTTCATTTCAAAGCTCAGTGCTTATGAGCTGGGGAAGGAAGGAAGAAGATACTTTTCCGTTACATACCTGCCAGTGCTTGGCAAACACCGAGGACAAAGTGACATTATACACAGTGATCTGCACAAAAGAAGGAATGGGTTCCATTTTTTTTTTTTTAAAGAACTCAAAATAAAAGAATCTGGGAATATCTTAATAAGAAACGTGTTGAACTTGCAGAAAGAAAACTACAAAATTCCACCGAGACACATAAAGGGGTATTGGAAATCGTGAAGGGACGTGCAGTATGTGTTCCTGGATGGGAGGTACGAACGCTGTAAAGATGCCAAATTCTTCCCAATTAATTTGTAGGTGGAATGTAATTTTCATCAAAACCCCAGAGGAGTTTTGGAGTGTCACAAAAAATGATTCTACCGTTCATCGGGAAAACAAACAAGTAAGCAAGCAAGCAGAGCTGAAACGACCTGAAAACAAAGAAGAATTAGGTTTAGAGTTTGTCCTAAGAAATGGGGTGGGATATGTGTGTTTCTGGAGCAGGAAAAGGGGCAAGGGGCAAAACAGCCTGGACAGGTCCCCATATATGTAAAAGAACTAGATGTAAAACACAGGCTTTGGACAACAACACAAAAACAAACAAAAAAACAAAGCCAACTCACACATAAGCATATAAGACAGATAACATGCACACACACACACATACACACACACACACACACACACACACACACACACACACACACACATCATGGGAAACTGGCCAGCCACAACCACTTAGAAACTCTTCACCCCACACTATGTACCAAAATAAATTTCAAATATATGGAAGTGCTAAACAATTTTAAAATTCATACCAACTGAGAAAAAGCAAGTGGATTGGAACCTAGTCTGAAGGCCAGGAAAACTTCCCTAGTGTAAATATGGCAGAATAAACTACGAAAAAAAAGACTACAGATCTGACCAAACGCCAAGTAAACACGGGCTTGGTGAGATGGCTTGGCTTGCTGCCAAGCCCGATGACCTGAGTTCTGTTCCTGGGACCCACACGGTGGAAGGAGAGAATTAATTCCTGCAAGTTGTCTACTGACTTCCACGAGTATGCCCCCCCCCACACACACATAAAAATAAAATGAGCAATGATGTAACAAAATCAAAAAGGTAAAACATCTGCACATCGAGAAGTCATTGTAAAAATGAGATGAAAACAATAAACTCGAAAGCCAGTTGTAATGAAAACAGAAACAGGAAGAGGGGACTCGGAAGGCACAGTGGCTATGAAGGGGAAATGGGAAAAACCAGTGGGAGGGACTTACCTGGGGGGAGGGAGGAAGGGCAAGGGGAAGGAAGAGAGGGATAAGTAGCACTAAGGATGTTTTAAAAAGCCACAGGGAATCATATCACGTTTACTTAAAATTACATATACTACACATATATGTGTATGTACACACACACACACACACACACACACACACACACACACATACACTGCTCCTTCCTCCCAGATACAGACTATCTGACAAAAACCCCAGAGCCATGGGAAACTTCCTTTCTAGCTGCTGGTTGGGAAGCCCAAGAGATCCCTCAACAATTTAGGCTACTGTTGTTGCTCTGAGTGCCTCCCAGACAGGAAGGTGAGATCCTGTTGCCCACAACAGCACCGACTTTAGACACAGGACTTGGAGGAGCCGGTCTGAATCTGGCCTGGAAGGCTCCTTCCTGAGGACTAGCTCTCATAGTATTGGAAGGAGCTGTGCAGTCTCCCAAGGGAGAAAAGGAGCTGATAGTCCTGTTCAGCTGTATCATCTACAGACTATAACAAATAAACAGCATGGCAAGACATTCCTAGAGGGGCAGTAGTGGCACTGATATACTGGGGGATAACCAACAGCTACCCAAGTGGACTTCAAACCCACTCAGTTGGAGGAAATTCACGTCAGTGCTGTAAAATCGGCTGTGGCTGGTGAGCCATGGAACCTAGAAGAGAGCCTATCACTGCCACTTTCCCAAACCCGTGTGATCTCTAATTAATTAATTAATCTAACCGAATTCTTCATACTGACCCTTCTATCTCCAGAAAAGTGCAGCTCTCGCCCCTCACCAAAGGAGCTTCTTTTTGTAGCCAACAGAGAAGACTACAGAGGTCCACACTGGCTGAAATGTAGAGATCATCTGACTGTAATGTCTGCAGTTAAGGCTCAGGGGATGAAAAGACTGTCAGCACCGGAGGACCATGATATCTGCTGTAAGAGAGTTTCTCTCCAAGAAAAAAAAAAAAGACGCAAAGTGTGTGTGTGGCGGGGAGGTGGAGTGTGGACCTGGGAGGCGTGGGGGTTGGTGAATACAATCAAGACGCATTGTATGAAATTCTCAAAGAATTAATGAAAATTAAAAAAAAATAGACCCGTAAATATTCTAAGGGGGATAAAATGGGCAGAAGATACAAATAGACACTTTAAAGAGAAAGAGCTAGTAGGCATGTGAAAACTTTTAATATTATCTGTAATCAGTAAAATAAAACACAAAAGTGAAGTGATGTTTTCCCATCAAGTTAGCAAAGATCTGAACATAAATCAGGTCCAATCGCCAGTAAGAGGACAGGGAAAGGCACACGCTGTGGGGCTAGGGCAGTGGGATCCATTAATTAGGCCATCGGACAAGACCCGCCAGAACCACAACGATGATGAAGTAAGCCCAGCTCTCTAATGCTGTATGTCAACATCTAGAAACTTCCGTGAAAATAATCAGAAAATATAGAAACATATGCTTATTGTCGGGCTATTTATAGAGCAAAGCCGACATTGATTGAAAGGCACAGTCCACAAAGCTCCTCTAGCTCATTTTAACAAGAGAAAACTTGGACACACAAAAAAAGAAAGAACCAAAATGTAAACAGTCATCACCTTTGGTTGGGCAGAAATGTTTTTTTTTTTTCTTTCTTCAGACTTTTCCCTAGTTCCAGAATATTTCCTAAGGTGCACTTGTTACCACAGTACACGCACACGAACACCTCTTCCCATTTTGTGAGCCCAGTGTCTACAGGCGACAGCCGAGGGAACACTGGTATTTGGTGAAATCATCCTGAGAGTGATGGACAACAAAGGAGAAGGCAGTTATCACTCAGCGGCCTTACATGATAACGAGCTTATGAAGACGGGATGAAAGAACAGAGGCTCGGACAGAACTTCTCTGGGAACATTTGACAGAGGAGGGATGCTGTCTTGGGACTGCTGTGCACATCCTTCTGTGGCAGTAGTTTCCTCCACAGACTGCATGGCCTGACTACATGACTCACTGGGAGTCGTTAGTAACAGATACTGGGGTTTCACTGAAGACAGGTTCTGGGGGAGAGAGAAAAAACAGCGAGACTACTTCCAAGAATCCCGAGCCAAACGGCAGGCATAAAAACAACGGAGAGCCTGTGTTCAGTGCTACGCTCTCTGGAACACAGATGCCCTGAGATCAGACCGTCCCCTGCTTCATTGTGCCCACCCTTCCACTCCCCAAAAGGGAGCTGTGTCCAGGGCTTCACACCTAGCAGCACCCGAGGTCTGGTCTCCTGGGAGAAAGGCCTCTACTAACCTGCGTGTTGTGCTTCCAAATCCCAGCTCTCTCCCGGGAAAATGACTCACGGTCCATTTTCTTCAAGGGACCTTGGAGGATAGCCCAGCCCACTCTGCAGTTTACAAATGAAGCTGGTCTCAGAAGCACAAAGCTACTTTCCCAACTAGGACAGGAAACCGGGTCCCAGCGCTCTTCCGTCAAGTTAAAAAAAAGAATTATCCTTTACTCTTTGGAGATAATAAAGAAGCAGGTGACCTGTGCCCTGCAAAGCATCATGCCACCTCGTGTCATGTGACCTTTGAAATCCAAACCAACAACTTCACACGGGAGCTAGGGAAATTCAGAAAAGGACAGAGAGAAAATGAGGTGCTCACTAAGAAAAAATATTTTAGGGCTAAGGTGAGATGGGTAAATGTGCTGGCCATCAAATCTGATGACCTGAGTTCACTCCCTGCGACTCGCATTGTACGAGACAACTGACCCCCGAACATTGTCCTCTGACCTCCACACGCATGCCATGACATGTATACCTGTATTTACACAAATATCATAAACTCACACACACAACAGTAATAAATTAATTAATTTAAAAAAAGAGGATAAATAGGAGAAATCTGGGAGAAAGAAGGAGGAGCTAGCAGCCAGAGGAGGGGCCAGAGAAGGGGAGGGCATCAGGGCCAGTCCCCCAGTTACACAACCAGCAAGCCATGGAGTAAGATTTACAGAAGTAGAACAGGAAAAGCCCAGAGGCCAAAGGTAGACAGGATGATTTAAAGTCAAGGAAAGCTGGCTAGAAACTAAGCCAAGTGGCTGGGCATTCATAATTAAGTATGAGCCTCCATGTGTGATTTATTTGGGAGTTAGGTGGCGGGCCCTCCCAAAAAAGAGTAAAATACTAACAACAGCACTTCCCAGATGCAAACTCTGGCCTTTCAGAGAGCCTAAGACCCAAGTCAAAAGTCCATCTCAGTCCCACTTTACAGAGAAAGAAAAGCTAGGTTGTAGGATAGTGCCAGCCATCAGAAAGCTGTGTCCATGTCTGCCTGTGGTGCTAGAGATGAGGGGGACCCTTAAACCCCATCCCCAACTTCTTGGCCATTCTGAGCTGAAGTGGGGATGGGGGCATAAATCTGGAGTTAGGATCATTTTATTAAGCAGTCATCCCCAAAGCTTTTTCCATAGCCATGCAGAATTCTGGGGCAAGTGAGTCACAAAGATCTGGGCCCTGAACTTGGCAATCCCTACATCACATTACATGTCCTCCCCAGAGCTCCAAAACACAGCACAGGGAAGCATTCTCATAACCCAGGGGAGGGAAAAGAAAGCACAAAACATTTCAAAACAGTGCTTGAAAATGACGTAGCAAGTGTGCATTGGAAAACTTTCCATTAGAGGTCTTAATTATGTTTTTCCCTCACAGATGCGGGATCGTGCTTAAGAAAAGAGCCCTTTAGCAAGATTTGAGTTTACCAGGAGCAGTGATATCATAATGAGAGGAATTTCATTATGAAATCTGTCTTAATTAATACTACATAGACAGCTATAAATCAGAGTGGGGAGCAAGGGTGAGGAAATGAACTATGTTCCTGGAACCTTCTGGAGATTACAGTTATGACTGATTTGGTGGTTTAATTAGAAAAACAGAATTCAAGAAAGACAGAACAAAGGCAAAGGAGAATGAGAAGGTTTGAGATGGAGCTGATACGGGAGAACACAAAGTCTGCAAGAGCTTCGGGCACCCGGTCCTGACAGCCACTCAAATGGGAAATCTTTCAAAGTTTGGAACAAAAGATTAAAAAAAGAGTGTGTTTCAAAATGGAAAGTCACCACAGTGGAAACATGCTCTCCACACGAAGCAGGCAGTCTGTTCTTAGTATGCCTTACGAGTGCTTGTAACAGTCACTGGCATGTTAAAGGACTAAAAGGAACTTTGGGGCTGGAGAGACGGTCCAGTGGGCAAAGCGACTGCTGAGGACCTGAGTTCAGATCCCAGCACCCATGTTAAAAAGCCAGTGTGCCTATAATCCCAACACTGTGGGATGGGGACAGGGAGGTCTTGGGGGCCTGCCGGCTAGTCAGTCTGTCTGAATCTGTAAGGTTCTGTGAGAGACTGCCTCATGAAACAAGGTCGAGATGTGATTGAGAAAGATATTCCCACGTCAAACTTTGGCTTTCACACGGGGGTGGGGGGTTGGGAGGGAAGGAAGCGGGGCGGGCGGGGGGGGGAATAAGACACACATTCCAGACTTTCAATTTCTGAGGAAACAAACCTGGTGAAATAAAATGCCACTCTCCATGCAGGCAGGTAGTAGCGGTGGAGCAGCCAAGCACGGGCGCCATCCTTCATTCCCAGTCCCGGGGACTGATTACAGGGCCTCAATCAATTAGGTCAATAACTCTACCACCGAGCCAGATCTGCAGCCCCTTCTTCACTATGTACTCTGAGACAGGGTCCCGTTGGTCGCCTCCGCTGACCTTGAACTTGTTTTGAAGCCCAGGCAGGACATGAACTTTTGACCTTCCTGCTTTGGCCTCCTAAGTGTCTAGGATGGCAGACACTCTTTATCCCGAGTTTTATTTGCTAAACTGTGAGGAGGTCTTTGCCATTGTGATCAGCAGGGAAACCAAATCAGGGAAATCAACACAAAGGAAGATCACCAATGATTTGTCGGTTGGCTGTGTGATACAGTCCCTAGTGACTACCCAGAAGTACTGATCTACATAGAATTTTAGGAACTTCAGAATTCAGAAGCAGAAAACATATTCTAAAAGCAAAAAAAAAAAAATATTTTTCTGTAACAACTGTTAAATTTTCACTTCGAAGCTAGATTTCACTTGTAATGATGACAACTATAAGTGTATTAACACATTTGTATTGACTATCTACTTGGAAACCTAGCATTAGCCCAAGAAAAATGACACTATAAACATTTTTATGGAAAAAATAAAATATTGCAAACATCATAATTTTTCAAGTTAATTTACATATTTAATACATTTAGGTAATTTAACAGCATATTTTATTACATAGAAAACTCTGGAATTCATATCAGAGACTAACGCAGAGAATAAGAAAGAACTTGTCATAGAAGATACCAGAATGAGTCACAAAGCAATCCACACGAAAAGCACATGGCTGGCTTTGAAACTCTAGATCGATGGGATGAGGAAGAGAATTTAGAAACAGGATCATGGGTAATACAAAGATTTAATACATGAAAACTTCATTGTGAAAAGTAAGAACTGTTGAGTTCACGCAGCCCAGGATGACCTTGAATTCATCATCCTCTTGCCTCAAGCCTTCCAAGGGCTGGGATTACAGGTACACACTACCATGTCAGATGCGTTTCTAAACAACGTTCAGAAACAGAAGTTTATACTTTTCTTTTTTTGGTTTTTCGAAACAGGGTTTCTCCATGTAGTTTTGGTGCCTTTCCTGGATCTCTCTCTGTAGACCAGGCTGGCCTCGAACTCACAGAGATCCGCCTGGCTCTGCCTCTTGAGTACTGGGATTAAAGGTGTGCACCACTGCTGCCCGGCTACACTCATTTTTAAGTCACAAAATAAAATAAAATTCAGAGCCAAAAATTTTAACATAAGATTTCCCAAATTCAGAAGAAAAATACTTGCTATTTTAAAATACAGAACACATTACAAGTATATTGCAGATGTGGTAAGGGGGCTGAACCCAGGGCTTTGTACATGCTAGGTAAGCAACACCCTTAGCCCCCAACAAGACATTTCACAAGAACCTATGGGTCAAAGAAGAAAACATACAGAGAAGTGCAAGGTCTCTTGAATTAAATGACATGAAAATACAATATATGAAAACCTGTGGCATGTGGGTAAGGCAGCACTTGAGTCTGAAATGTCCCTCAAAGACTCATCAGATGAAGAAGGCTTGGGGCTCAGGACAGCGACATTTTATGGCCAGGCGTTGGGGAAGCGATTGCATCATCGATCTCTGATGTCATCTGTGGATTGCTCTACACTTACAACAACTGAATGGATCAGGTGGTGGTGGGAACCAGGAGGTGAACCACCCTCCTGGGTAGGGGAGAAGCATGCCTGGGAATGGTATAGCCTGTCTCGAGTACCTCACCCTGCTTCCTTGCCATCCTTGCTAAGGCTTCGCCATGTTCCCTGACATGATGCTCTGATTCTTCATGACCACGTGGCCACGGATGGAAGGCTTAAACTGTGAGGCAAATATAAAGCTTTCCTCCCCTAAGTCAATTTTTTAAGGTACCTTTGTCAAGTGAAGAAAAGCCAATTAACAGATACATATATATATATATATATATATATATATATATATATATATATGCTTCTGAAAGAAATGGAGAAAAATGAAAAGATTAAAATCAATGGTTAAAATAGCCATTTGAAGACAAAAAATGCAAAGCAAGTAAATAAAAATAAGTACAAAGAAATAATAACAGACAAATCAATGAAGCAGAACATGGAAAACGAAGAGAAAATAAATGAAACAGGATGATGGTTCTTCTCAAAGATCGGTGAAATTGATAAACCGGGGAAAGAGTAGCACCTCTGTACTAAGACTGAAAGTAATTCAGGGGCTGGAAATGCAGCTCGGTGCAGAGCGCTTGCCTAGCATGCACGCAGCCCTGGGGTCAATCCCCAGTGCCACACAAGATAGGAGCAGTGGAGGTGGAGGCAGGAAGATCAGACGGATCCTAGAGTTATTGAACACCAGGAGGAGGCCAGAGAGTTGGCTCAGGGGCTAAGAGCACTTTTTGCTATTGCAGATGGCAAGGGCTTGGTTCCCAGCACCCACACAGTGGCTCACAGGCCCCTGTAACTCCAGGCCCGAGGGCATCTGGTGCCCTCTTCTGAACGGCTCAGGCACCAGGCTTGTGCATAGTGCACATCCACCCACCCAGACAAAACACTCATACACACAAATAATAAATTTTAAAGACGTAAAAAATACTAGGAGGGAATGTATATGATTTGTACTAATAATTCTGAATTTAGGTGAAATGGAGAATTTTATTTTGCATTTCATTTCTTAAGAAAGTGCAATATGACTTAAGTAGGGCAACATGTCAAAATACGTTAAATGAGGTTGGCCGGGTATCTAGGCATTTTACCTTCTGTATGCTTAAAGTGTCCTAACTGGAACTAAAAGTTAATGAAAGGATAATTATTTCCCAGGATTCTTCATTCACTATTACTGGTTGCTCTAGCTTTTTTTGTTTTTGTTTGTTTGTTTGTTTTTCTGTGATAAATACTATGACCAAAAGCCACTTAGGGAGGAAGGCACTCAAGACAGGCGCTTGAGGCAGAGGCCATGGAGAAACATTGTTTGCTCGGCTACCTTTCTTACACAGCCCAGGCCCATCTGCCTAGGGGTGGCGCCGCCCACAGTGGGATGTACCCTCCTACATTAATTAACAACTAAGAAAACGCCCCCACTCCCAAACATGGCTGTGGGCCAATCTGATCTGGGCAATCCTTCATTTGAGATTTCCTCTTCCCAGGTGACACAGGTCTGCAGCAAGTTGTCAGCTGAAGTCAAATATGACACCAATCATGGACTAAGGTGACAGGAATTGGTACAGAGGCCTAAGAATACGGTGGCTAAGATAAAGACACATTTGTCTTAATGGAATGCAGTTCTGTGAGGATAGACGAGTAAGTATACAGATAATATTTATATATGTAAGAATGGTGAGAAGCAGTCACGCACAGAAGAGGATACGAGCCCTAAGAAAAGAGAATTCTATTATAAGGGAGCCCCAGGGCAGAGACAGCTAGGCAGACAGGACTATAGAGAAGAGGGAAACAGCTTGAGATGAGGTCAAAGGGGTTAACTTTTATTGGAAATGCAGCAGGACATCACTGGAGGTCTTGAGCACAGGCGTGTTTGGCTTTAAGGTCCTTTGGCCGCTGTATAAAAATGGATTATAAACTGGGTAAACTGGGCCCGGGAAGTTGCTACAAAATCACATGTGAGAAAAGAGGCCAGTAGCAGTGGAGATGAGGAGTGGAGACATGTGAGACTTGTCACATCTGACTTCTACAGTGTGTGTAGATTTGAGCTTATATTTTTTCCTCCAAAATGTGAACAGAGTTAGAACTACCTATCTCGTGCCTCTCTCAGACATCACTATTACCATTGTAACAGTCAACTGCAGCAGCCACCTGGTCCAGTGGGTTACTTGCTCTAGGCACTTCATCACCATCAGCCACAGGGGACGGTGTGATTAATCATGATGTCACTGCCTGACACAGATTACTAACGCTCCATCGTGGGCTGGTGAGCCGCTGCTGAGCATGGCATTTGGGACGCCATTCCCGGACCACCTGGGACCACCATGGTGCCACTGATTCTATCGGCTGGGGATCAGAGCTAATTTAAGAGAAGGGATTTTTTGTAAGAAATGGGCTAGACAGACAGGTAACAGGGACCTAAGAAGGCAATCCTGCAGTCAGTTTTTCAAGAAAGTAGTAACTATTACTTCACGAAGCGTTTTTTCGAGAAAGTACAACTATTAATTCATGAGGCCTCCATCATCTTTAGGACCAAAGAAATAAAGGAAAGTTGGATGTTGTGAGGGCATGTGAGACCACAAGGGGGTCCTAGGAGGCTGGAGCTGAGCTTTGGGTAAGGGGCTGGAAGAGGAAGCTGTTGATCGTCAACGGAATACAATATACTGGAGAAAAGTGAGAGACCGGAAGGCAGCCGCAGAGGAGCAGAGTGAAGAACCACGGTGTTATGGTGACCCTCAGAGAACGGCAAGTAGACTAAAAGGGACAAGGGCGTCTCCCTCCTCCCACCACCCGGAGCCGCGCCTCAGGGAGAAGGAACCTAAGGAGAAGGCTGGCAAAGGAGAGATGTGTTTCTGAGAGCCTCGCTGAGTGTGTAGGGTGGTCTGATGCTGAAAGGCGACACTTAATAACCCACCCAGCCGCTTTCTCCGCGCCCGTGTTTCCTGAAGCCGCCGTCCGGGGACTCCAGGCACAGTCTCTAAATGCTTACGTCATCACTGGAGCTACTTTCTGACCTGTGAACTAGTTCCCGAGAGCACACCGTCCATCTGTCCAAGCTGTTTCATGGGCAGGATTGAAACTAGAATTTTGTCTGTCTGTCTGTCTGTTTGTTTTATCAAAAGCCACTACTGTGGCTTGGATGTGGTATGTTCCCCAAATGGAGAAGCGTGGTCCTCATTATCATGGTATTATTATTCTTTACTTGGCGATATTATACACTTATGCGTAACATTCACCCCCAGGTACCTTTTCCCTTCTCATCTACTTTTCCCCAATGGGCCCATTCCTACACTCATATCCATCCATCCATCCATCCATCCATCCATCCATCCATCCATCCTCCCTCTCTCCTCCCCTCCCTCCCTCCCTCCCTTCCTCGCTCCCTCCTTCTTTTCAGGCCCTATGCAGGCAATCGGAGCTCCTATGGATGTGTTTGTGATTGCGTCATCCATTTCCTGTCCTGAAGATGGTGCTCCCACAGACTCCTCCCCACTTTTGTTTCCCACGGTCCTTTGACTCCCTCTCCTGCATTGTTTCCTGGGCCTTGGAAGGGGTGACACAGATGTCCCTTTGGGGGCGGAGCACTCCATCAAGTCACTTATTCCCTGTACATTTGGTCAGTTACGGGTCCCCAAGGCTTCTCTCGTCAGGCCTGAGAGCTGTGCTAGGCTATGGGCAGAAACATCATTTTCGAAAGGTAGCTTCGTTACACGTCCATTTGGCAAAATGCCAGTAGAGATTCCCTGTGGCCTCTCTGGCCACAGAAGTTTGACCAGCTCTATGGCCTGAGGCTTGCAGCTTGCAGCTCCCTGTGCATTCACACAGTGTGAGTCCCCTGGACAGATCTGGCTGCCTAAGACTGGCCTTAACAAGCTCCAAACCACAAGCTCAAACACAGTTTTTTCCATGGCACCCAGTCTCCATCGTCTCGGTATGGCAGTATAAAAGGAACTAAGTCACCCCAGAGCTATGTGTCTAGCACAAGAGCTGTTAGAAAAACATCAACTCAAGGGCCTGAGGATGTAGCTCTGTTGACAGGGTGGTTGCCTAGCACACACGAGGCCCTACCTAGGTTTGATCCTCAGCATTTCTTCAACTGGAAATGGTAGTGTGCACCTGTAAGCCCAGAACATGGGAGGGTGGAAGCAGCAGAATCACAAATTCAAGGCCGTCTTCCCCTTGGGGCTGCTCTGGGCTAAATGAGACCATGTTTCTAAATAACTAAACTTCCACTTGAGGTGTCTATTTGTGGGCTTTGGTGTACAACCAGCCACTGGGCTGTGCTTTCAGAGGAAAATCTGCAATGGTGAATGTATGACACTAGGTACAAGGGATAGATGTGGGCTAAAAGTCTCATCTGGGGCTAATTTTATCAGGTGATGTGGATGTACGTACACTCAGCTTTACTGACTGAGACTGTTTCAGGCTCAATGACTATTTTCCTGTTTGAAATGAAGTTACTAGATCATGGCTGGGCGTGGGAGATACTTGGAAGACAACTGTGATTGAGGAAAATCCTCAGTGTATACCAAGTCCCATGACACAATGCTCTTTAAACTTTCTGTGGAAGGAGATCCCTATTTAGACATTTCCAATCCATTGCTGATACTTTGAAAAAAATTACTACGGATGAACCGCTGAGAAAAAAATGAAGTAAAGAATACATTAAGAGTTGTGATTTTATAGTATTAGTTAAATAACCAGGGAATTTCATTGCAATAAATATGTTAAGGGGAACAAACAAATACTTTAAGGGTAAGCATAATATAGGGAAAATATAAATATGAAACTACATATTATTTTGTCCACTTAGGCAATAATATATGGGCTTTTTATTATACTTTCCATTTTTTCCATTTTAAGGAGGAAAGCTAGTCCTTATATTAAATGCTTATATAGCTTTGAACAAACACAGTAAGATTTAAAGTTTTTAATATGACAAATCAACTTGCTTTCTGCTCAACAATTTACTGAGTCTAGGTAAGACTGCCAATAAGATTCCTCTCAAGGGACAGTGCATATATAAACCGTTTCCATGCTTTACTTTAATAACAATATGAAATAAATGAGTCTCATAGAACAGAGGGATTTTAGAGTAAAAAGGATTTTAGAGCAATTTCAGCCAGCTAAGTTTTTTTTTTTTAATTACCTAAAATAGAACAAGTGCTACGACCTGAGCACTTCCTGAGTCCAAGGCCTCAGCAGGATCCATCCCAGCAATCTACCCTACACATTAACATTAGGGTAAATTACCTTTCCAAGAAAATAATGCATTCCGAATGCCTCAGCTATTAAAGGTGTAGATTTCTTTGGATGGAAAGAGGAATTGGGAGGGGAGCTTTCTCAAACCTAAAGTGTCCAGTGCTGGCTGTATCAAGACCATGCCCTTCACCACTGATGACTGGTAGGTTTTAGGGCGCATGTCAGAACAAATGGTCCTTCCAAGAACCTACGTATGTTTGTCCTTCCATCTTTCCTGCCCTTGAAAAAGTATGCTGCCCTTCTTCGTTACATGGAAGTATAAAGACCATCAAAAATGATGAAGCAGGCTCAAGGGATGGCGAGACGGCTGGGGTAAGGGTGCTTGCCACCAAGCCTGAGCACCAGAGTCCAATCCCCAGGACCCATATAGTGCAAAGGAGAGAACCAAGCCCAAAAAGCTGTCCTCTGGCCTCCACATATGCTCAATGCTATGCATGTGTGCACCCACCCACACACATAACAATATATATGCATAAAAATACTTTAAATACTGCAGCTATCAAATGACGCCCCCTCCAAAGGGAATGGACTATTAGGAGGTGTGGATTTGTTGGAGTAGGTATGGCCTTGTTGGAGGAAGTGCGTCACTGTGGAGGCAGGCTTTGAGATCTCCGATGGGCTCAAGCCACAACCAGAGTCTCAGTCCACTTCCTGTTGCCTGTGAGTCAAGATGTAAGAACTCTCAGCTCCTTCTCTAATACCATGTCTACCTTCATGCTGCCTTGCTTCCCGCCATGATGATAATGGACTAAACCTCTGCAAAGTGAGCCACCACAGTTAAATGTTTTCCTTTATAGGAGTTGCAGTGGTCATGGTGTCTCCTCACAGCAACAGAAACCCTAACTAAGACACTACGCAATCTTGCTTGCCCAGTTTGTATAGGCAACAAATTGAGGCCAGACCATTTTCTCAAAGGCTTTTATTTTTTATTTTTTTAAGCAATGGGGGTTGAACTAGAGCTCTGCACACATGAGGCGCCTCCAGTCCCCACACTGTGGTCTTCTTAGGCAGAAACACTGAGAACTATTCTGAACTCGCAACCTCTTCAACACTTTGCTCCCTGATTATCATCAGGCCTCAGAATTCAGCAACAGCTGCTTATGATCTGCTGCCATAGGCTCATACGACACCAGAGAATAATCTAGAACTAAACACATGAGCCTTTACCTAACTCCCAATTTTCAGTACAACACTAAGCCCACTGTTTATTTCTGCTAACATTCTTTATCCGATCAGGATTTCCTCACGACAGCATGCTGACTTATATCCTCCTCTGGGTAACTGCTCCAGCATGCTTTCTGCACAGCCAGAGCTGCCTCCCACACAACACTTCAACTCCAAATGCACTGCTGACAGCGTCATCCTTCATGGTGATGTTTGTAACAAAACTCAAAGCTCTACCTTCTCATCACGGCCGGACGGCATACGAACAGGGACATGACTGGAGTCATCACGTTAAAATGGAAAAGACGCCACCAGCTTTAACTGCTCCATGAGTCAGCCTTCCGCTTCATTATCTGGCCCGAGAATACGCAGAGTGATGGTGGCCGTGGAGACAAGGGCTCCAGC
Organism: Peromyscus leucopus; assembly: GCF_004664715.2. Taxonomy (NCBI): domain Eukaryota; kingdom Metazoa; phylum Chordata; class Mammalia; order Rodentia; family Cricetidae; genus Peromyscus; species Peromyscus leucopus. The sequence goes on from NC_051075.1 coordinate 66,666,144, forward strand.
TACCTCCTCTGCTGTTAGTGCCTTCAGCAGAGTTTTTTAATGTCCCTACTGTGCATGGACCTCCCTGCAGGCTGGAATGGTACATAGTAAGAAGCATGCAAAGCCTTCATGTTTATATGTAGGATATAAAACATCTGCTGCTATCTGTTTTCTAACCCAATATTCTTTCTTTTGAGAAATTCTGTGGTTTTAAGCTTAATGTTTGTAAGTAAACAACGTGTGATTTTTGGATGGTTGCACTGCCTCATGGCCTCCTCAAATGTCTCCATAAATTATTAAGCACTGTTTTCAGGACATCAACATCCATTACAGCTATAAACTGAAACCAGCATGTCAGGGACCACAGCTCTGAGGAAACCACATGGACTCTTTGGATCTTGGTTTCTCAGGATAATTTTCACCATCCCCATTCGGCCACACTTAGGAAATGTAAGTATTTCCCTCCCCAGCCCACTGCCCTGTCCCCAAGAGTCAATGAAACTCAACTTATCTTCAGTGACTCAGAGGTGAAAACAAAAATATAAAATCTATTGCTGTAATTACTGATGTTAATCCCAAAATGAAAAAAAAAAATTGGTTAGACGTTAAAACTGCTAAATAGAAGCTCTAACTATAAAAGGTTATGTTGTTTTATTACTTTTAGTGTAGAGCTGACAAGTTGATTATAAACTATTATGGTTTGGGTATGGTCCCAGGGTACATAGGATTACTTATCACACAACTTGTATGATATATAATTCACTATTTTAGTTCGTCAATACTGAAGTGTCCATATCCTGTTCAGTGAGTGCACTGTTGTGAACCTGGTCATCATGCCCATGTCAAATTTCTATAAAAAGTTCCTAATAGTCCCAATTTCTACAGTTTCTACAATGTCTAACTTATTCTGTACCATGGACACATCTCAGGACACAGCATCCTGCAGACTATACTTTGAATGGCATTGTCACCAGATGTCATAGGTACAGAATCAACAGCATTTGTTAAGGGAGCCTTAGGGATGTGGGAGTTCTGATAGTCAGATTTCTATTACTACAATAAAATACCAGAGACAATCAACTTTAAAAGAAGAAAGGCATATTTTTGTTCACAACTTCAGATCATGGCTGACATCTCTGCTTCTGCATCTGTAGCAATGAAGCATATCATTGTGAGTACCATGTTAGCAAAGCTACTCTCCACATCAATGGGATGTGAAGGAAAGAATGGAAGAGAGGCCAGAGCTCTACAGCATCTTTTAAAGGCACACCTCCCATGACCTAACACTTCCTACTAGTCTTGAACTCTTAGAGTTTTCATCATCCCCCAATAGTCCAAAGCTGGGGGACTAACCCTTTTACATGTGGGCTTTAAGGGGTGGGCATTCCAAGCCATAGCAAGGAGAATAAAGGAAACATAGGTTACAAGGAAGACCTTAGGTGAGTCTTTAGCTTGAGTCAGTAAGTGGATGGTGACACCACTTGCTGATGAAAAGTAGAGCACACACGGGTAAGTTGAATCCTGTACACTTATGAATCACCTAAGTGGACGTGGTGTGTGTGAATGGGTCTGGAACATAGGGAGCGGCCTGTGACGAAGGTACACTAGAAATCAGCGGCATCTTGATGCTGGTTGTTAGAAGTTTTTTTTTTTTTAAGAAGTTTTAAACAAAGAACCTGCATTGCATGTCCCCTGCAAACACTGACAAGGACTGAGAACTTCTCAAGTCTTTGAAATGATGTTGGGTTCATATACAAACTCTCAAGCACTAGGGTGTTTGGGAATGTGATTCTTCTAAATGAAAGCAGCAGTTTTTACTGAAGCTTCGCAGTGTGTGTGTGTGTGTGTGTGTGTGTGTGTGTGTGAGAGAGAGAGAGAGAGAGAGAGAGAGAGAGAGAGAGAGAGAGAGAGAGAGAGAGAGAGAGAGAGCAGAGTACACAGAGAGAAAGGGGAATTCAGGAAACAAGGCAGTCAGGCATAACTTGGAGACCTGAAACTTATAGTCTCAGGGCAGTACTGCATCTCCAGACAGGTTTTATTTGGCTAGTTCAATGTTTTTAAATTTTTAAACATGGGACACTTTTAGGAAACAGAGAAGCTTACTGTTATGACTTTTTTTTTTTTTCTTTCAGGCAGGGTTTTACTATGCAGCCGGGCTGGCCTTGAACTTGTTCAGTTGACCAAGTTGACCTCAAACTCATGATCTTTCTGCCTCAGCCTCTCCGGTGCTGGGATTACAGGTGTGCCATACCACGCTTGGCTGTCGGCAGTGACTTTCGCACCCCTCACTGTCCTGAATCCCCCATTCTGGCTTAGATACTGTCTCTGTTGTTTTTCTGTTGCTGTGATAATATACCCTGACAAATGCAACTTAAGGGAGGGAGGGTTTATACTGTAAGAGGGCACAGCCCATCACAGCTGGAGCTTGAGGCAGATGCTCAGGAAGCAGACAGAGACAAATGCTCGTATGCAGCCTGCTTCCTCCTTCTCATCCAGGACCCAAGCCCAGGGACTGGAACTGCCCACATTTAGAGTGGACCATCCCACTCCAAATAACCTAATCAAAACGATGCTTCACAGACATGCCCAGAGGCTAACCTAATCTAAACAACACCTCAAGGTGTGCCCAGAGGTTTGTCTACTAGCTAAGTCCCAATCCTGTCATGCTGACAATCTTAACCAGCCTGGGCACTGGGGCTGACTCTCTATAGACTGTCTTTGGTGCACAGGTCACAACAGAAAGAAGATAAGCAGAATTTTCTTCATGCAATCTACGTATCTCATGTTTGTGCTTCACCATGTCCATTTTCCTGGTCACTAACATAAACAAACGTGGCTGTAAGACCACTCTCAAGTTCTTCTGTTGTCAAAACCAGGACTGCTACAAATGGGCAGGCAGTGGGCCTTGGCTTTGGCTAGACTGCGATGATCCTTCCAGACTCTGCTCAGGTCTGCAGTGGCTCCCAAAGGTGACCCGATGAAGACGGATGGTGAGGTGGCTGTGGCAGGGACAGATGTGACCAGAACAACATGCTCCTTGAAACCAATGACTGGGCAAAGTGATTGACAGAGTCTGAAGGTTAGGAAAAGAAACCTTACCGGGTCAAGAGCCAATAAAGTACTAGGTAATTGCTGTTGCTCTTCTGGCGGGAGTCTTTGTACACACACACATCAAACAGTGTGTACTCCAAAGTGACATAACCGCTTGTTGAGGATGAGGATGACTAAACAACCTAATGCACGCCAGGTGGTATCTCTATCTCAATGGAAAGAGCCTTAAATAGTCCTCTTTTGAATCCTTTCTTTCAAAGTGGGCTTTAAAATCCAACATAGCTGGGGCCTGGCTCTGCTATTCCCCGTGTGCTTACACAGAGCTAAGGGGAACTTGACTATGTGCTCTAGAAGGGAAAAGGCCATAATACTTCATCACAAACCTCCAGGAGAAAAACCTTCGAAAATGTTCTATTTTCCACAGTCATGGAACACACACTGCCTCTTAAGATTTGTTTCTCGGAACAGCAGACATCATTTAGTCTAGGAGAACAGTGTGGTTTAATTATTATTATGTTTTTCTTTTCCAGATTCTCTGCCAAGAACTATGGAGTGAAAAGAAATGAGAGTGTGGGGAGACAGCTGCTAAGTAATCTCTCCATTGTATTCCTCAGAAGATGGCTACATGGGTTCTGTGGCTAACATATAGCAACATTAGTTCTCAAATAAGCTCTTATGGTTCCCACCCCCCAGTGGACTCCAGTTGCAATAAGCAATACATCACGGGTAATGGAAAATGTGTAGCCCTCAAAAAAGTTGGCTCCTTCTTGCTTGAACTTGTAAAGACTTCGGAGTCCATTGGCAGAATTGGAAACCGACAGCTGGATTTGCATACTTAATTTGATATTGATGGAGCGCCGTCCACAGGCAAGGCACTGAGAATTTAATGAGTAAGACGAGAAGCAGCCTAGGGGAGAAAGCCGAGAAGACAACATCGAGAGGAAGGAGACTTGCAAGCAAGCGGGTCAGGAAAGCAGGAAGGGCTGGGGAGCCAAGGGGAAGAGCCAGGTTCAGACGGCAGGCTCCACAATGGGAAGGGTGGCAGAGAAGGGCTGAAGAGCCCATTGGCTTTAGCAGAAAGAAGTCATCATCAAGCCAGGCCAGAGTGGTTGCTGCCGAGTTTCCCAGAGAAGAAATAAGATCAGAGTGGATTGAAAGGGATTTGGATCTAAGTAGTGAAGTCATGGCTGCTTAGATGCACAGCTTTAGACAGAGAAGATAATTGACGTGGTTAGGTCCAGAGGAGGCAGAAAGGGGCAGAACAAAGCGATGGGGGGAAGGACTTGTCTGAGGCCGGGAGTCGGTGTGGGAGACAGCACTGTTGCCATGGAGACAGAAGGGAAGTGGCAGGTCAGTGGTCAGTGCTGCTGAAAGCCTCCATCAGTCTCAACCACACAGAGCGTCAGATAGCACATCCATAGTGTAACATTGGAGGGGGAAGCAGGAAGTGAAAGACACCAGCTGTTTCCAGGACTCGATTTTCTTCAAGAGATTAGGAGGCAAAGACCTTTGGCAGGAGTAAAAGAGAAGACAGTTTCAGGGGAGCCTGAGAAAAGTGGCCAAGGTTTGCGAGTGGTTCCGGGAAAAAGCTACCTGAGAGAACACAGAATGAATCCCAGCAACACACAGGTCCAGCTGGGATGATGCGCTTGACACTATTTATACTGCAGGCACCCAGCAACCAATCGTACAGTAAGAAAATGGGGACCAGAAGTCAAAAGCAAGAAGACGGGGAGCCAAGCTGATCCAGTGATGGAAGCATCCCATGGCTCTGAAGCTGAGGACACTGCTATGAGTATGATCATCCTAGCTCATGTTTATACAGGAAAGGGACCCCATAGAGATTTACAGGCCAAGGAAAACAGCAGGGACAAAGGACTGGGGGTTGAAGTCAAATTGGTGAAGCTGAAGATAAGTATTATAGAATAAACATTAGTTTATGGGGACCATGCCTGGGGCCTGAATCCACTCTAATTTTTTGGCTACAGTACCCCTCTCTACAGAGCAGAGAGTCTAGGACCAGGGCCTATGGTCAGCTACATCCTGTAAATCCCACCTTTTGGGTGACATTCTGAACCCCGGGACTCCAGAATTACCCTCTTTAACAGCTCTGCATCCACACCTTTACTGTCTGTACAGACCTCTTCCTGAGGGGCACCTGTACTCACACACGCTGTACACACACACACACACACACACACACACACACACACACACACACTCTCTCTCTCTCTCTCTCTCTCTCTAATAATAGTAATAATAACAGTAACAATAACATACATTTTCAAAAGAAATGAAGATAAGCCGCCTTGTATGTTTATGTCAACAGAAAGTATTTCTCTATAGTAAGATTCCCGAGCCTTTGTTTTTTGAAAATTTATTTTATTTATATGTATGTGTATCTCTCTGTATGTATATGCCACATGTATGAAGAAGGTGTCAGATTCCCCGGAACTAGAATTACAGGTGACCGAACTTGGGTCCTCTGCAAGAATAGCAAGTGCTGAGCAATCTTTCTAGCTCCAAGTACTTTTTTTCATGCATTTTGAGGGTGGTGGATGGTGGGAGGTGTTGGTGTTGTTGAGGCAAGGTCTTACTATGAAGCTCTGGATAGCTTGGAACTTCCTATGTAGACCAGGCTGACCTCAATCTCACAGAGATCCTCCTATTTCTGCTTCCCAAGTACTCAGATGAAAGGTATACATCACCATGCCCAATGCCAGGTGCTTTTTAATTTATGACTTATTTAAGAGCTAAAAACTCCTAAGATAGGAGTTGAGGCAACCCTAAAACTCTTTAAGGAGAATTCTTATGGTGCAAAAATCCAAAGGGAAGTTAAATTTCTGATAAAAAGAAAATTAGAAAATATATGCAGCATGATTAAAGGCAGTCTAATGAATGGGACCATCATTCAAATTTGAGGACATACATATAACAAACACTTCTGAAAAGACTGTAACAATCCCCCAAGTCACAAGTGAGGGATCTTTAACCATCAACAAAAATAAAACCAAAAGTTTACCAAAAGGTAAAAATAAAAAAGAAACCAATTAAAATCTTGAAATTAAAAAAAAAAAAAAGAATTAATAGGTCTGACAGTGCTGAAGGGAAGTTTAATGATCTGGAAAGCAGAACTGAGGAAATATCTCAAGCTTCATTACACACAGATAAAATACAGGAAAAAGCTGCTTCTTTTCTTCATGTTAACACATCAGCTTATACTACTAAAAGTAAGCAAAAAATGATGGCTTGCTCAGCCTGCTTTCATATACAACCCAGGACCACCTACCCAGGAATGGCCATGCCCACAGGAAGGGCTGGACCCTCTCTCAGAAATCATTAATCAAGAAAATACCCCAGATTTGCCTTTAGGCCAATCTGATAGCAGCATTTTCTCAGTTGAGGTTTCCTCTTCTCAGATGACTCTAACTTGTGTCTAGATGACAAAACAAAAATAAAAACAAAAACCAACCAACCAAACAAACAAAAAACCAACCTAACCAGTGCAGACAGCCATCATCATCCAGAGTCCTCAGTATTTTATTAGAGGTCCTGACTCATTGGAAAGACTTATGTGAACATGAAAGCTCACAGACGGTGCATTTCCTAACAATGGTTTAGAGTTTAAGAGAACAGATTATAAAAAGAGAAGGTGAAGGTCACTAGAATTGAGAAAGGTTAAGAACTGAAAATCTAGAACAGCAGGAAGCTTTTGATGAAGGCAGGGGGTTTTGAAGGAGGCAGTAAGTAACACAGATGACCAGGAGGTCAAAGGATGACAGGAGAATCTGTCAGATGGAGAATGATCTAAAGAGCAGAGTCCACAGGAGTGGTGAGGTCAGGGAGACGACAGTGTTCAAACAGCACCGGGCTTGCTGAGCCTGGTTTCCTCACAAGCCCCACTGGGAAAGCTCTCGGGGACATGCTGAATTCCAACAGCAGCGAGAAGACAGGTGCGATGCTTTGCCATCCAGGTCTAGAGGTAGAACAGGGATTCCAGGGACATCCTCAGAGAGCCTGAGGGAACAGTGGTTATTCCATCAAAGCGGAACGAGGAACAGCCAATCAGAGAATGCAGGGGTTTCTGTTTTGTTGTTCTAACAGAGCCAACAGGGTTAGGAGCCTGATGACATTTGTGGCACTGAGAATGAAGTCTCAAAGCTTCTAGAAGAATCTATCGCCGGGCAGTGGTGGCGCACGCCTTTAATCCCAGCACTCGGGAGGCAGAGGCAGGCGGATCTCTGTGAGTTTGAGGCCAGCCTGGTCTCCAAAGCGAGTTCCAGGAAAGGCGCAAAGCTACACAGAGAAACCCAGTCTCGAAAAACCAAAAAAAAAAAAAAAAAAAAAAAAAAGAATCTATCATATATGTTAAGAAATAGAATACAAAGCAGATCTGAGAGGGGTTAGAGGGAGGAGTAGAGGGTAAATATGGTCAAAATATACTGTACACATGCATGACATTGTCAACTAATTAATAAAAATGTTATATTAAAAAGAAATGGAACAGAGTCCTCCTTGATATTATAATGGGAAAAGTAAAGACAAGAGCTAAGAGGTTGGGATAAGGGGGAAAGATGTGAGATGCCAGGGTAGCTTACTGGGCCTCAAAAGGCAAAGTCAGGTCTATTGCTAGATTAGATCCATGACCCACTGATCCACACCTGTAGGCTGATCCACCACCTGTAGGCTGATCCATCACCTGTAGGCTTCTCCTTTAATAGCTAGCACCTTGTACTGTACTGTGGTCTACACCCATATGTAGTCACCACAGGAATATTAAGACTGATGAGAGTTGGGTATTCAGGGAAATACTGATATGACATTAAAATACTTGTCCGAAATAAAAGCCAAAGTTTTAGATACAATAAATATTTATCAAAGGCTATAAATTCAAATCCAGAAGTAACTAATGAATTAGCCTTGTAGCAAAGCTACTTGAGAATTTTACAAGAACTTGTTTTATTACTTGGTTAATTTACCCTCACAGTAATAGGTTTTTGGAGGACAGTTATCTGCTTCCCCAAAGCAACTGACTCCATTGTGACCGCCTTGTTTCCTCCGATGCAGAACATGGCGTGTTGAATCTCAGGAGGCATCCCTTCCAATAATGACCACCGAGGAACAGGTGCCAAACAAGCCCAGACTTGAATCTGCTGGCCTGTAAGTATGGACTGTCAGTCACGTGAGACAAACAGTCAAGAAAATAGTGCCCATTCATCTGCCTTTTTTCAAAATGGAAAAGCACTACATTTAATTTGTGGTTCTCTGCATTTTAAACAGGCAAGTCAATGAAGCAATAAATGTGTTCATAATGAATAGATTTTTCTACGTAGAAAACGTAATGGCAGTGGCATCACAGAAGACTTAACCTGCTGAACAGAAAAGCAAACAATAGAAACACATAAGGATAATTTGCACTGGCCAGAAAATGGTGTTTGTGTTGAAAGGAAAAAAGGATCACTGTTGTTGAGGATCAATTTTAGTTCATGATGGAAATGCATCATTCTGTAAAGAGCTTGGATTGCTGTAAATACATCATCAATATCTAAAGATACAGTTCTGTATACACACCAGTGTCTCTCTGTACACCACCATGTCTGGTCCCTCTGATAAACCACAGGTCAGAGAACAACTTTCTGGATGTGAGTTCCCAGGAATCAAACTCAGGTCCTGGCATGGTGAGAGCTTTACCGGCTGAGTCATCTCACTGGCCAAATGCTTTCTTTTCTAGTTAAACTCTAGTATACCTCAACCTCTGCTAAAGCTCCTTTCTCCTCATGCCTTGACTGGAACGTGGTTGAAGACATGGTCTCTCTCTCTCTCTCTCTCTCTCTCTCTCTCTCTCTCTCTCTCTCTCTCTCTCTCTCTCTCTCTCTCACACACACACACACACACACACACAGTCTATTCTACTGGTCCTTCCTATAGAGTTACAGCATTCTGAAACCAGCCTCCTTATATCTCTTTTTGCTGTCTCCCTCTTGACATTTTTTCCCTCTCCTTGCCTCACTCTTTAAACTGTCAGAGCTGATCACTCCACTCCACTATGTGGAGACAACTAATGATTCAACAATTGCCTCCTTCTGAATCCTCATTGTGTTGGTTCAACATCTCCCTTCACCACTGGCCTCTTCTCCTCCTTCTGGACATTATTACCTCTGCTCAACAACCACATGGTCTCTGGGTTTTCTTAAATCTGTATGCAGGAGCACTGCATCATTTCTTTGTTTATTCCTTAAATGCTGCAACTGCCATGACTTCCTTCCCCATCAGTTGGCTCCTCTTGTTCAGATCCTTATCCTAAGAGCTCATTAGGCCCGTGGAGTCAGTTACTATTTACATGCCAAGGACTCTCAATGCTATGGCTCCAATACAGGTGTTTCTTCTTAACTTCAGAACCACACAATGCGAATGACACAGGGCAGGTCCTCCTGAGCAGCCTGTAGGAAGAGACATTCTGCTTCCTGTTCTCTAAGCCTGCACTTTTTGGGCTCTCTTTGTCAGTGAAAATAACATCACTGCTGGCGCAAAACCTGGAATCTAGGTTCAACCCTGATGCCCACAATTCCCTCTTTAACTACACTTAATCTAATGACATGAATCTATGCATTTCTCTACAACAATATTTTTGGAATCAACCCACATCTCTCCAATTCTCTAGCCACACCGTAGTCTAAGTTCTATTCTCTATATCAGTTTATTGCAATGAATTCTAGTGTGTCTCCCATTCTTCGCAGTCTAAAATGAGAGCAAACGCTCTGCTCTTGCCTTACTATGCCCCCATCTTCAAAGAGGAGGTTCGAACTCCTGATCTTGCTAGGCCCTTCCTGGTTTTGCTGCTGTCATGGTAGTCTAGCTTCATGCCACATCATTCCCACTTCACCCTGGACTCTTGCTACACGCCTTTCTCTTACTTCTGCAATGAAGATGTATTTAAAGAAGACAGCTCATGTGGACACTTGGCACACACTTGTTTGATATACACAGAGGAATAATTCTCTATTCTCTGCCTGGATAAACTCTTAGGCATTCTTCAAGAATCAGCAGAGCCATCAGTCTGCTTGGAAACCCTCCTCTATCAGGCCAGCGCCCTGCATTCACCTGTGTGTCTGTCCCAGCAATTCTTATATTTTGTGAAAATTAATGGCTTAATTTTTTTTTCAAAAGATTATTTTACATTTATTAACAAGCAAAATCCATGTACAGTTATCATAAGACAGAATGGGAAATGCTAATCACCTGCTGCTCCACTCTCCTTCCTCATTCCAAAAAGACATGCATCCCTCGGCCCTGCCATACATTTGGGTCACGTCCAATCCCAAAGCAAACTCAACCTCTTGGACCCAAATGCTCCTTTCAATTGACTAGAGGACCGGTAACAGAATTCCCATAACACACTTGCCTTTCAAATGCTGCATGGATGTCAGGCTTGTTAGAAGACCGTGTGCTTTCATGGCTTAATTGTTTAAAAAGATTTTTCTTCTTATGTGTGTATGTGTTACAAGCATGCTGGTGCCCCTGGAACTAGAGTTGCAGGTGTTTGTAAGCTGTCTGTCATAAGAACTTTGAGCCACTGAGCCTTCTCTCCTGCCCATTTAATTGTAAGTAACCACTGGCTCCATGGGCAAGGTCCACAATTGATCAATACCCCATGCTATGCGCTGTTCCGGGACCAGTGCATGCTGGGAACTCTCTAGGCAGTGGTTCTCAATTTGTGCCTTCAGGATTCCTTTATGCTCTTAAAACTGAGAACCCGATAAGCTTTTGTTGATGTAGGTCATACCCATTAATACCATGCTAGAAACAATCACTAAAACTGAGAAAGTGTTTAAAAATTAATTCATTTTAAAATACCAACAGTAAATCCACTACATTTTAACATGCTTTTATGAAAACTTATTTCAACCACACAATAGTGAAAAACCTATCATGATTTTATACTTTTGCAAGTCTTTGAAATATATCACACAATAAGTTATAGCTTGGCTTGCACGGCTCCTTTTGAATTCCCTTTGAGGAGATATGGTTTGGGACATAAAGAAAAGTTTGGCCTCCTGCTGTTATGGAGGTGAAAAAGAGAGGAACAATTCCAATAGTCATGTCAGCTGATCAAAGTCATTCCTTCTAAAATCACTGTACACTAGGACTGAGCAGGTGGCTAAGTGGGTAAAGTGTTGGTCACACAAGCGTGAGGATATGAGTTCAAGACCCCTAGCACCCAAGTAAATGACTGAGCACGGCTACCACGTGTCATCCCAGTGGTGGAGGGAAAGTGTGGAGGCAGGAGGATTACTGGGGCTCACTCCATGCTCACTGAAAGACCCGGTCTCAGAGGAATAAGGTGGAGGGCGAGAGAGCAGTATACCTGACACCCTTCTTTGTCATCTGAACATGTGCGCACAGACATGTGTACCCCCATGTGCACACATGCATACACCCCACACACACACACACCACACACAAACACACACAGGTTTACAGTACACTGTAGCCCAATAAGTGGTATTTTCTTCAAAGCCAGCCACAATGTAGACTTTAGATGAGTATCAATGAAACTTGCATGTTTTTACTCCAGGAAAGCATACTGGGGCGTCCAGGGATCTCAATGGCTCCTTCACCTAAGCATACTACACTGGTCATCAAAAGATATTAATTCACTGACATATAGCTCTTGGAAATGTTAACACATTCCATTATGCAATATAAAAATCATATCTGTTAATAGCAGTGCTGAACTCATCACAAAAGTCTATTGAGAAACTGTCAGACTCTCCAGGGTGTGCACAAAGTTCCCAAATTCTCATTTTCACTCGAAGGCTCAAATTCCATCATTGGCAACAAACAGTGCCGGCTGTTTTCGTTGAAATGACAGGTTCGCGTCAATCATTTCTGAGAAAATGCCGACCAAATACCACACTCGGAATAACAGTAGTTTGTGCGTCAGTCACTCTTACAAACGAAAACAATGGTCCATTAAAATAGTGGCCAGTTCAGATCTCACGCAGCCACTGTGCAAAGGACCAGGTTTCGTATGTGATGGAAATGGCCTATGGACATTGCCCAGACTATTGGGAAGATGTACAGTGAGGATTGAGATTTAATAATCTGTGTTGCTTCGTCAGCATATTTTTATGTGAAACACACTGCCAGCAAGGTGGTGAGAACGTAATGATCACTACTGTAGCCTGGTGCTGCTTCTCGAAGTAATTCGTGTTACCCACCGCCACCTTTGTGCCATCAGTGCCAATGTCAACAGAGGGGAGCAGGGCAGACAGTGTCCTAGAGTGTGAAGACAGCTTTGATCTCACACTTCCGGTTGGGGCTCCAGGAGACCACATGGAGAGAAGTTCTAGGGAGATGAATGGACACAAGGCCATTAGGAGATGAATGGATACAATTACAACCCAGCTTGGGTGTCGGTGATAACACTGCCTGGGACACCAGCCTTCCAGACTGAAGCCCGCGCTCTATTCCCCGGCCCCTCTGCATTTAGACCCCTCACCCTCTCATTCTCAACACTTGGTTTTGGTTCAACCTGGGTGTTAACACCTAGACCTCAACAACAACAACAAAAAAAAACAAACGTGGCTAGGAAACAACTTCCTGGCTTCATTTAAGTTACATTTGGGAGCTGTGTTTGGCTATCAGCCCTGTGGCCTCAAGCTCCTTTCTTCCTCAAGAGAAAGGTAAACCTTTCCCAATATTTTAATGGGCCACTGCAAGGTAACTTGCCAGGTGAGCTTCCTATCAGCAGAGGTGGTGGTGGGTGGTGGGTGGTGGGTGGGGGTCAGGGGAGGAGGCAGTGGAGGAGGAGGGCCATGGGCCTAGCAACTTGATATAAACTGATACTGTTCAGGCATCTATAACATATGGTGTAAACCACAACTGTTTCCGTGTCTTAATCTTGCAAGAAAAGGTGCAACATTGTTTCACTCTTGCAGAGAAGGCTCAAAACCAGTTTTCATCTGGTCCATAAACAGGAAGAAATTCCCACTCTGCATTTGTTAAATCTCTGCACATCTGTTTTCTTTCACGAGCATCTTCTGCATATGCAGCAGGTCACCCAGGAATGGGACCTCAGTTAACATGCTGCTGTTTATTGACGGAAGGTGAAGTGGGGTGAGCACAGGATAAGTGAAGAATATCGTCTCCTGAAAATAGCTTTCAGCAAATAAGTTAATTTAGAACCAAAGTAACATGATTTTCAAGCTCCTTGCCGGGTAACTCATTTTTATCATTCAAAAGAAATGCTTTTTTCCCCTTCACTTACTAATCCTATGTTACTTTTCTGGACATCTAGAATTAAGATTTGCACATTAAGCCTAACTCCCTCGCATAGGAGCCCGAAAGTTCCATCACAGGACTGTGTGTGAGTGACCCCCCCCCCCAAAGGATCAAGGGCCAGTGACAGTGAAGGACGCTACTGTCCTGGGAAAGTAGTGCTGTGCAGAGTAACAGCATGCTCAGGAGTCACTGGACTCTGCTTGGGAGCTGTGGGCTGATGATGAGCAATGGGAAGATGGACACCCAGTTCTAGTGGTGAGTCTCTGGGCGAGGGGTCGGGAGAGAAGCTACTCCTTCATTCACTAACACGAACACATTGGCTTCTGACATGAGGCAGCTTTTTGCAGTTAGGATCTTGTGTTCTAGTGGTATGCTGCATGGATTTCAGTATTGGTTCCATCACTCACAGGCTGAGTGACCTTGGGCAAGGGGGCTGACCTTGCAAATCTTCAGACTTCTCATCTATAAAATAGAGACAGGAATGGGACTAATCTTAGGGAGTTAATATAAGGCTAGAAAGAGATAATCTATATAAAATGCTTAGCACAGTGGCTAGCATGGGGTAAGTCTTAACAAATGGCAGTTACCATTACTAACATACTTTTCTACATGTAAGCTGTCCATAACCTGGAAGGAGAAGAAATTAACCTTTTATCTCTTTCCTCTACCAATCCCAGGAAGGGAATCATGAGGGCAAGTTAAAGGTAGCATCAGGACAGCAGGGTGGCTCATGTCTTTAATCCTAGCACTCAAGAGGCAGAGGCAATGGATCTCTGTCAGCTCCTGGACAGCCTGGTCTACATAGCAAGTTCTAGGCCAGCCAGGGCTACATTGTGTGAGGCCTGTCTCAAAAAGAGAAAAAAAAAAGTATTAGATTTCTGAGGTACTAACCAAGAAATATGAAAGCCAGGCATGGTGGCACAGGTTTGTAATAGCAGTGAAGGGGAGGCAGACAGGTACATCTCTGGGGCTCATTAAGCCAGCCAGCCTGGCTTAATTGGTGAGCTCCAGAACTGTGAGAGATCCTGTCTCAAAAAGGCAAGGTGGACAGCACCTGTGGAATGGTACCCAAGGTAGACTTCTGGCTACACAGGCATACACAAGAAGTAAGCAAACACAAGTCATTAAGCAAGGATGCTCCTGTGATAATTGGCAGAGAGCGCTTCAGACATAAATTATTAACCAACTGTTATAAAAAAAAAGACCTAGCCTTGTTAGATGCAAACTAAAAAAGCTGTCTGTGTGAGGTCTCAGCCCCAGTTCTATGCTTTGGATCCCTTGACAGCCTAGTGATGACAATCTTCACTTTTAATCTGCTTCAAAACCAGACCTTCAGTAGCTGCATCAAGGCTTTTGCCAAGTACCCAGGATTCTCTGCATATGAACTGTTTAATGTGGAGACTCCAAAGTCAGGCTACTATGGCAACTCCCTACTCTCTCAACTCTATTCACTTACCCACCAGTTCCTTCAACATCCTTGAGACCTACGGTGCCCTGACCACTCTGCATCCTCTCAGTGTGTGAATAGCCTCCTGGTTTTACCTATCTTCTACCTACCTAGAGCCTATAGTGGCATGCCTGTAGTCTTCCTGGAGTGAGCTCAGGAGAGGGCAAGGGTACCATCTCAGTTCTGCAGCAGTTAGCTTCAGTTCTCTGCCGCCTGGCCTTCACACTCAACCTGTGTGACCCAAAGCTGAGAGTCGGCTGGTTATCATTCTGCCAGGCTTTGATCCCACCCCTCCTGCCTCCTTAAGGACCTGGATCCTTCAATCATTTCTGTACCTTCAGCTTTAACTATTTTGTTCCAACACACACACACACACACACACACACACACACACACAACACAACACACACACACACCACACACACCACACACACACACATTCTTAAATATCTCCCCAGATTTCAAGTTACTTCTCTCCTTCCATATAACAGTTCACATTAGTTATTTCTACTTCCTTATCAATTTCCCTTAGCTCAATCAATCTGGCCTCTGCCTCCATTATTTTATCCAAACTGTTTTTATTAAGCCTACCAATGTTTTTCACATTGTCAAATTCAAGAAGTCGTTCACAGTTCTTACCTTTTGTGATTTCCCCTCTTTACCTTGCATTTAAACATCGGTACTGGCCAAGGTTATACCCTTGGCCTCCACTCTGCCCACTCTACAGATCCTTCAGGGTGACCCCAACACACCCAAGAGAGGAACCACTCAGTGGACTCAAGTGGATCCCATCGACTCAGAGTCTTTGCTGAGTGAAGAACTGCCCTGTGTGCATATAGGAAAGAAAGCAGACTTGGAACTCACACACACATTCCAGACCCCATTTCTGTACTTATGGATGTCTCTGGCCCATAGAACAGGGCCATCACATCACTAGTCTCTACCTATGCAGCTCTTTTGTGGAGTAAGTGAAATAATGCATGTGATGCACACAGTTAACACTCAATCGTGTCAACTACTATTAGAGGCGACTACCTAAAGATAGCCACAGAAACTCAGAACTTATGTATTTAAAAAAAATCAACTCAATTCTCCCTTTCACTTGAACACAGTCATAACTTCATTGTAAATTTTGTCTCTCAAAGATTAACATCTGTAACCATCCTCTAAGTTAAATAGCAATGGCTCTCATCTTAAATGAGCACACCGAGGAACAGTCATTAAAAACGTTACTAAAAAGTGGCAGGATTCCAATCTTGTTTCTTCTGATTTCCAAGTTCACACTGACTAATACTGACGAAAGAGGTTTGATGCTCAGGTAGGTCCCGCGCCAGCAGCTGGGACATTCATTTAGACATCTTTCCTTTTACTCGGTGCTATTTAGTGATGGGCTAAAGAACTGGCTCCCATTAAAAACTAACTCCTGATCTGCAGCATTTGCTGCCTGAAGCTACCAAAGGGAACATCACTGAAAAGACATGAACAACTGGCCTGACATCATGCACGTGCTGGGCCAGCACAGCATTAGACTCAATAAGGCCCTCCATTTTGGGATCCTGATCACCTGACCTTAGTCCAAGTCAAGGTGATGAAAATCAACATGTGGGGCTAGGGAGACGGCTAAAGTGCTTGCCCTGCAAATGTGAGGACCAGAGTTTAGGACCCCCGCACCCCACTGAAAGCCTGTCACCCCAGCACTCAGGATTTAGAGATGGGCTCCCTCACCAGCTGGCTCGCTAGACTAGCTGAATCAGGGAAGTGTGGATTCAAATGACAGACACTGCACCTCAATATGTAGGTTAGAGGGTGTTCAAGGAGGACAGCTGATGTCAACCTCTGGTTTCCACACACAGGAACACATACCCACACACATGAACATGCACACACACATGAACATGCACACGTGTACACACACATAAAGGCAAAAATAAAGAATAAAAAGAAAACCATGGTGTGGAAGCAACCTAAAGGGCTGTTTGTTGACAGGTTTCAGAAGCATCTTTTGTCTTCAGCTTTCCCTGGCTACAATTATTTACAGATAATTCGGTAAATTACGCCCCATGGCATCAATGGGAGGCTATTACGGTAAGTTTCCTCTTATGCCCTCCACTCCCCCATCACCCTTCACTCTGCAAGACCCAGCTTTGCTGTACATCCTTCTGCTGCCCAAAGGGCCACACTCTCCCCTTCCTGTGCAGTGTGCAGGCAGTTCCTTCAGCCTAAAGTGACCACCCCTCCATCCTACGACCGTTGCCTGCCTGACTCCTCTTCCTCAACTTTCTGTATGGGTACCAGCCATCAGGGTTTCCTCGGAACTGACAAAATGTCAAGCAATAGGAATTAAGTTAGAAGAGTTCAAATGCCCAGGAACTGACAGCCTGCTCACATGGATGAAAGCTGACTTTCATAACACATGTGATATGTCCCATTCCCTTAAGGAGGACTAGCTGGACATGGTGGCATACACTTGTGATCCCAGCAGCTGCAAGGTCTGAAGTTTAAAGCCATCCTTGGCTAACTAGTGAGTTCAAGGCCAGCCCAGGTTAATGAGACTCTGTCTCAAAATGTTCATCTACATAGGAAGGGGTCTGAGAAGTGGGTCTAGAGGTTTCGGCAATGACTTTTGAAATATAATAGGACCATGAGATGTTTGCTTGCTTGTCTATAACCTGGAATAGGCAAGGATTGCTTTTGTAATGACAAACCCTAGTTTGGGGTTAGGTGCTTTTATTGTTAATATCTTTATATCCCAACAGTTTATCATTGTAATCAACTTTGGACTAGATGGATTAGCTGACTATATTGGGGACAAAAGAGAATCTGAAAAATAATGACAGAGGTAATATTTAAGAATATCGTATGTTGTACAAGAATGACTAGGACTGAAGAAACCAGACACCCAAGCAATGAACTCTCAACTACTGTTCCTTCAGTCAGACTATTTGGTAGACTACATTGTATTTGGCAAAATACTGTGACTCCTGACTCTCCTTCAAATCCCTGTGAGTCACTCACTTTCTCTTTCCTATTTCCTTCATCACCAGGGTTAGAAGAACAGTGACGGCCCTCAGCATATGCAAGGCCTTTACTCATCACCAAAGCCTTATTTGGTTCTCAGAGAGATTCTCCTGTCTCAAGCCCCCTTCTTCCTCTCACTACCGGTTCCTTCCACTCCCTGCCACCAATAGGCTGTTTGTTCCAGTAAAACCAACTCTGGGACCCTGCAGGTGTCTCCTGCTGGGGTGTCTCCGTGCACTTGTACATGCTGCTCTCTCAGAGAGGTCTTAGGACACATACATGTGCACGCACACTCACAGTGTTACGCTGTGGCCATATCATTACACTGTGCCACAGCAATGAGCCAGAGGAGGGAGCCCCACCTCTCCCGGGCACACTGGACCGTGTTAAAGCACAGTTGACGTCTGTTAAAGTACGATGAGTGTTAGTGATGGTTCTCTAAGTTCTTACTGCAAGCACTCCTGCTGATGTTCGTTTTCTTGTAAATAAGAAAGGAAGTTGGGGATCTTGGTGTCCCGACTGCTCTGGATAAAAGGGCTGTCACTTGGAACCCAGGAGGCAGATTATTCAGTAAAGTGCTTAAGCCATGAAGACTAGAGTTCAATCCCCAGGACCCATGTGAAAAGCTGGGTGTAGTGAGACACTTGAAATTCCAGGGCCCTGGAGATGGAGAGAGCCAGTCTATCCTAATCAGTGAGCTATAGACCAATGAGACTGTGTCTCAAAAAGCAAGGTGGACCGCGCTCCTGAGGAATGACACCCGGGATTGCCCTCTGGCATGTCCACACGTGTATAACCATGCATGTGTACAACCCCTATGCATAAATTTCCGTAAGAATATGCACACACATACATGCACACACACAAACGAAGAAGGACTCTCAAACAGCTGGCTGAACTACCCTCCTGACAGCACCAACTGTTTGAAATGTTCCAAGGACCCTGAGAAAACTACAGAAGGATTAAGGCGGATTCCACTCATTTCTATAAGTATTGCCTTAGCCAACCCAGAGCTTTTTCAAGTAGTTTGTACCAGACTGTTTGTTATCAGTCTCAAGTATGATCAGGGCTTCTCAGACTTTTGCACTCACAACCCCTTTTCACTATAGAAATTTTTACACAACTTTGGGTGTAAGGTGTATACAATAGATATACAAATCAAACATTACTGACAATAAATCATAAAGGGAAAATTTTAGCAATTATTTGGTATACCTGTAATGTTACTATTAAAGGTGAAAGCAAATTTGTATACTAATGAGAGGGATGTGCGTATTTATTTGTAGACAAAGATTTGAAATAGGGCCAGAGGGATGACTCAGCCGCTAAGAGGACTGGCTGCTCTTCCCGAAGACCTGGACTTGATTGCAAGCACCCACACAGTGGTAAGTCTGAAACAACCATCTGTAAGTCTGGCCATAGGGCTCTCTTCTGTCCTCCCTGGGCGCTGCATGCACATGGTGCACAGACATACATGGAGGCAAAGCTCCCCAAAAATCCATAAAAAGATAAATAATAAAATGCTGAAAAGAATTAAAACTTGACTGAATATCTGATACTATAGGACACACAGCATCGTCATCTTCGATATTTTTCAGAGCTGACTGACATTTTGATCTTATTATGATCAATGCCAAGAATGCCTTTGCACAAATATGTAGTACAAAATGACAAAAAGTATTTTTTAGGCCCTCTAAAAAATTGTTGAAAATTCTGTCCTAATCACAGTCATTCAATGATTTTTAATGAAATTCAAGCAACTCAAATAGTAATTTTAATATTAAACATTCTTACACAGTACAATCCAAAGATACATTAATTTGACACATGCTGAGTAAAGACCAGCTAGAAAATATTAGAAGTCTATGTTTTCCATAATTAAATCATTATATTTCTTTAAGAGCAGAAAATTTTGTGTGCACAGTAAGAACACTGCAGTTCACAACGTACAACGGTCTTGGGTCTGAGCTGAAATGTTTCAGGTGGCATTTGTTGGCTGGCATGGCAGGGGAGCAGACACAGTGCCCCGTATACATGGTGTGCATTCAGAACCAGGGCTGCTATGAAGTCATGCAAGGTGACATGAGCCAGCATCGCCAGGAACACCTCGCATTCCTTACACATTTGATTTTTGAATTAATTAATTCTGGTCATCGCACACCCAGAATCATTTCACGATTGCCAACGTTTTCACATGCCTCACGCTCAGTGAGGTGACCCTCATGTGGGGGTCATAACCCACCGGGCTGGAGATGACCTCTAATCGTGTCTACCTAGGCAAACAGGGAGCGCTTCTGTTGGTGGCTTAGGAAAGGGACAGCTGTGGCTAGTGTTGCAAAGGCAAGGCTATGGTTTATATGAAGTGTGCTGCTATGGCAAGTCTGATAGTCTGATGCCCCTTCTCAGGCTATATAAGCAGGCTACCAGGCTGAGCTGGCTGAGGGACACTGCAGACAGCAGCAGCAGAGACAGCAACAACATCATCATCATCATCAGCATCAGCATCATCATCAGCAGCAGCAGTGACAACGTAGTAGCCTGTAGGCTGGGCTGCAAAAGAGGCTAGGAGGTTGGCTGCTAGACAGCTAGGAAAGAGACAGCTGAACAGTTCAACAGGGTGGCAAGGGGAGACATAGGAGGGCGGGGTAGCAGGGATATAGAGGAGGGAGAGCTGAGGCTGAGGGTGGACAAAAAAAAAAAAAATAGGCAGAGAAGAGAAACTTCGGTCCCTGGTTGCTAGAAGAGTTCAGGAGAGTCGTCAAGCCTTTAGAGCCAAGGATCTCAGACACCTAAGCCCAGGGTGCTGTAACAGAGCTTGGTGTTAGGGGCTGAGAAATCCCAATACTTACGTCTGCTGAGAAGCTGCAATATGAGCTGCAGCCAAGAGCTGAAGAATACTGACATAATACAGATGTAGAACACCTAGGCTTGCCTGGAAACTTTACCCACTGCTGCCAAAGGGCCAGGGACCCCAACATCCCAGGCCTACTCTAGAGGAACTCTTGTAGAGCTCAGGGTACCGATACCCAAGGTATTGCACAACACTGGAACACTGGATGGGGCCTGCTGCTCTCAAACACAGGGACACAAAAGCTGCCAAAAACCAGCACCCGAAGCGCTTCTCCCTGCCTCCTCATCATTTCAATCTTAGTAGCAAAGATCCCAGCTAGCTGATTGGTGAGATTATCATTAAGCCTGCCTGCCTGGAGGATATGGTCATGATTTTCCCCTGCTTATGTTCTGCTGTGGATGATTGATTGATAAATAAAACACTGATAGGCCAGTAGCCAGGCAGGAAGTCCAGGTGGGACTAGCAGAGAGGAGAATTCTGGGAACAGGAAGGCTAGGGTGGAGAGAGCCGCTGCCAGCTGCCGCCATGAGAAGATGTTAAGATACCGGTAAGCCATGAGTCACATGGTAACTTACAGATTAATAGAAATGGGTTAATTTAAGATATAAGAACAGTTAGCAAGAAGCCTGCCACAGCCATACAGTTTGTAAGCAATATAAGTCTCTGTGTGTTTACTTGGTTGAGTCTGAGTGGCTGTGGGACTGGCGGATGAGAGAAATTTGTCCTGACTTTGGGCCAGGCAGGACTGGAGAAAACTCCAGCTACAGTGCATTGTGCACAACAGTAGAGCCATCACTTAAGACTTAGTTTTCAGGCCCCACCACAATACCTACAAAAGTAATGCTCCCAGAGATGGGGCCCAGGAAGGGTATTTTTAAAACCCGCTAGGTGGCTTCTAGGTATGTTCAGTTTAAATAGCATCATTCCAGGCAACTGCTAGTATTGTGTCAATGAAGAGACAAATGATTATAAACCCATGACACGATGTTTTAAAACATCAAGTTCCACTTTAAACTTTGCTTTAAATGTGTAAATACAAACACAACACAAATTAGCTATAACAAGCAATCTCATCGCTGGAGGTTGGTAAAAAGGGTTTCATTGGGCAGGACACTCCACTTATTATCAGCTAGTTGTCTTGGGTATTCTTAAACTGAATTTGCATCATAACTCTTAGTTGGGGATAGAGAAACTGGGTCCCAGAAAGTACAAGGCTCCCTATCTTCTCGCCTAGGCCCTCAGAACAGCTTAGTGGGAGACCCAGCTTTGGCTTGAATGGCCTCCGAATGTCGGCCTGTTGTTTAGTCGGCTACACCACCATGCTCCTCCACCTGCCGTTACAGAATGGAAATTGACTTGGGGTGGAGACCCCAAAGGTTACAGCGACCACTCTATCTGGTGCTCTGACAATTAAATGTGCCCAAGTCCCCACTCTCTGACCCTTGCCTGAAGGACATGCCTCTTTGGCCAGAAGTGATTTGTCGGCCGGACGATACGGGTAGCCTTTTTACACCTCCCGCTATGGCTGCTGAAATCTTGGCTCACACTCAAATGCCCCACTTGGGTTTTATTCAGGAAATATTTCTTCCAGCTGCTTTATTTGTTCCATGATTGAATGTATAAGCTTCCAGAAAGTGCAAGATCACAAGTCAAATGAAAGGCTTCAGTTCCCAGTTCACATAAGGAGATAAAATTTGAAACCAAAGAAACAACACAACTTGGCTAAATGAAGCACTAGGTATAAATGAGGCAATAGCATTCCTACCAAAAGGTCAGCACATACAAAAATGCTCTATAAAAACACACTAGAATAGTGGTGATGACTGTAGTGTTGTAGCTATGGACATACTTGCAAAGGGATTCAGGCTTCCCTTTGGCATTTAAAATCTAATGCAAAACAACCTGATAGAAACGAAAGTGTATTTGCATTTCACAATGAAGAAACACAACTATATAAGCAGGGCTCCTGTTTTAGGACATGGAAGTCCATCTAAAAATGAAATTTGGGTGTCCTGGAGATTGGCTGCAGTTCAAGTGGAAAGCCTAGGCATCAGGAACCAGAGATATGATTATAAGGCAAAGGCTAGCCCAAGAGGTTTAGGGGTAGGCAGCAGTAACTTGTGGCAGAAGAGTGACTGAAGAACATAGAGACAGAAAGCTACAGGCCATAGGGCACAAGGAAAAGATGACCTTTAGCACAAAAATGAGGAGTTTACCAAAGTATATTATCAAAGGGTTTTGGCAGTTAAAGAAGCAAAAAAAACAGAGGTTATTCCCACAATTCTCCAAATATATACTGGGAAATATTTAGGGTAGGCAAAGGTCATCCATCAGTTGGGCTCCAGACACATAGCCACATTAGCTGGCATGATTAAGTTGTAGGATTGAGTCTCACAAATGGTGGCCAACTGTTGTATGCAAAGAAGATTAAACACAATGGTACCTTTAGAAGACTATGCATAAACACTGATGATGCTCTGTCAGAAACTATCTGGACCAAGAGTCTACTGCCAATTTTTAAAAGTCTGTTAATAAGGGAGAAACACACCAAAAACTGTCACATTGTTACAAGGTTGTGCTGTGTCCCTCAGGTCCCCCAGCAGCTGGAAGAGTCATCTGTTGCTGGTTTACAGTTGAGACCCTCCTGAGACTCGCCTGGGCCAAAGGCAGTGGCCTTGCTCCTGACGGTTAAGGCCTCTTCCTTGGAGGGTAGTTGAGATGCAATGCCCAAGCATTAGGAGAAGAAGTGCAGATGGCTCCAGGTTCGCACTCAGCATCTCCCAGGCTGAACACTTGCACGAGCTAAGTATTTCATTGGAAACTTAAAATCAATTAGACATTTATTCTCGGGTATTTTGATTTGCACCAAAACCTTTGTCTCTGCAAGCCAGTTCAAGATCAACAAACATGCCTTGTTATTTATTATGCATAAGTGACACAAGAAACCAGTTGCAAGTATTCTATGTGCTATAGGTGCCGTCTGGACAGCTGGGCAAGCTTCTTTTAATATGATGAACTGGTTAAGAAAGTCTCTTGTAGCATAAAACTATTAGCATTTAATGAGCACTTACTATGCTACCAAGTACTATTAATCATATAATTTGCATAATGCCCACAATCCCAAGACACAAATGTTACCATCATCTTTTTAAAAACAGGAAGTCTAGCTACATTGCTCAGGCTCATCTCAAGCTCTTGGGTTCAAGCAATCTTCTACTTTCAGCCTTCCCAGTGGCTGAGACTACAGACATGAGCTATTGCACCCAGCTGTCACCGTCATTTGATTATGCAGGGACCTTGGGAACAGAAAAGTATTCAGACAATGTATCTGAAGTCACACCATGAAGAAGGAAGCAGGCTGAGATTTTCAATCAGTGTGACTCCAAAACTTGTCCTCCTGCCACGCTGGATTCTAAAGGGAATTTAAATAAAAGGTGTAATGAGAACAAAAATACAGAAGTGAGCCTTTGTTTTCTAACGGCATCATACAACATGACAAAATATGCCATGTCTAGTTTTTCTCTTAAAAGATGAAACCAACAAACAAGGG